>NC_092694.1:37577470-38829970 GCF_964275005.1 Diadema setosum | reverse complement strand
ACGTATCGCACTATGAGATATCTTGACGACACTCTCTTTACAGAAGAGGTGTCACAACATACCCGTCTCAAACCCCTTGCACCTCCCGGTGTCCATACAATGAGCATACTTTGTGGGAACTTACCCACAGTTCCTTGCGAACTTTTCGCTGAGCGCATGAAATGTATAAAGTGACATCACTGATCAGTTAGTGGCACAGAAAGGAGTTAAGCAAATGGAGGAGAATAAAACGAGTTTTGTTCTTGGGTTTCGATCATTTTTTTTTCTCTCTACAATACCACAACAATGTCGTTTGATTCGCTGTGCGTTCTTCTTCAAAAGATTTCAGTTACTACTAATGTATGTCTTGTACCACTTCTTTTTATCGCTGGTTTTATCATTGATATCTCTTACTACTCCCATGACTCCTGTCCATGCTGTTAGTGCTGTCAGGAACTATACTGTGTTGTAATACATTGACGATATTTATTTATTCCTGTCACATTTGCTACAACACTAATACATCTTTTCATATAGAATTGATTGTACTGAATTAGTGATTTTCTGTCTTGGCTTTGAACCATAATTCTCAAATCTGCCAAGTGAAATCAGAGCTTATGTGAAACACCGGAGTGTGCTTCATGTATTACTGTCTCTATCGACGTATGATATTGTTTATACAATTTGAATGTGGATTAGGGTACTTTTATTGATGATTATCAGACAACGCTGTAATCAAAGATATAACGCTTTTTTTATATACCGGAGAAAATTGAACGCATGTGAAAATGAATTGTTTTCATGAAGTTATGCACAATTTGGCAAGAGGATTGAAATCATTGATGTATACATCACGCAAATAGACTCTGACCCTTCCTATTTATTCTTTTTTATTCAACACTCTCTTTATCTTTCTCCTTCTCCTTATCTCCCGTTTTCCCTCTCTCTCTCTCTCTCCCCCTCTCTCTCTCTCTCTCCCTCTCTCTCTCTTTATATCTCTCTCTCATGCCTAATATCTTTGATAGATCTTAACGCACATGGGAATATCTCTTACTGATTCTATCGTTAAGTCGATTCCTCAACGAGATAAAGAATTAAGAGAGAAAGAGAAATTCTCCTTTGAGAATACTTCTCCACAATTTTGAAGGACTCTCTCAAATATTCGTTTCTATCTTCTTGGAGGTGCATTTTCACTTTGGAGTGAACGGTGGAAATGAGACTCACAAGCAGGGAGTGGGAAGAAGGAGGGAGGGAGTCAGAGAGATGATGACAAAGCTGGGGCGGTGTGGATCCGAATTCGAATATACATGTAAATCATAATCGAATGGTCCTTGATGAATATTAATGGTGAATGGATGGCATCCCAGATACCAATCTCTTGCTATGTTTGAAATCCGCCTCATGTATCTCGATGGCTTGATAAGAAAAGAGTGAGTCATGCATCTTATGTCGGTCCGTGTCCCAAGTGATGTCGGGACTGGATGCTTGGGAAGTCTTGAGATTTGCTCCATCAGCGGCCTTTTTATTTCAAACCTGACAACATTTCAATGTCTGCATAGTTTTCTTCAGTTGCATGCATAAAAAGGCATAGACGTACACCTTGACTTTTGACTCATAGTTTTACATGAACACGATTTATGCTCGTAATACATTCAGCTTAAATATATAATTTTTTTTTATTAATGTGCATGCAACTAGATGGACTATGTAGGCCTAAAACTACTTATAGTTGTTAATAATGTATGTATCATCTATTTGCGTCACTGATTGATTGATTGATTGATTGATTGATTGGTTGATTAGTCGTAAATTTTCATTATTATTCATTGTTACTGTGTTGTATATTTCTAGTGCTCTTTGAATTTTAGGTGATAATATGGAAATAAATTGAAAACGAAAAATTGAAATTGTAAATGTAACTTTAAGCTTCATCGTCTAGAAAATACTGATATGTATAAACTATCTCTCGTGCCATGATCATGTGCTGTTGTTTGAGTTTGAGTTTATTTATTTTACCACGGTAAAAAGCTTGCTATCAGCTAAAAGCTGTTTTTCAGCAAGGCCGTGAAATGATAACAAAAACATAGAAATCATACAATGAAGAGAAATACAAAAAAAGCCATAATAATTACATACGAACGCAAAAAAAAAGAAAAGTGAAAAAAGTCACAAAGTATGCAAAGTGTAACATAAAAATTATAAACAATAAACACAAGAAATCAAAATGAGAATTGAGGAAAAGAATTATACAGAAATACATAAAGGTTTGAAGAAAATTGACAATCATATCACATTGCAAACAGATTTAAACGTTTGAAAATAACAGACGAGCTTCAAACGAAAGGGGGCAAATGAATTGACACACCTGTTCTGTGAGCAAAATATTTGATTATACAAAATTAACACTTGGATATAAGTTGAATATAAATTGTTTCAATCATACAAATCTTTTCTTTATTTCTGTTATAAATAATTTGATGTCATTAATTGTCCCGAGACTCAACCGCATCTTTTTACGTCTTTAAAAAAAGAAGCTTGCTTTATTAATATAAAGCTAAAAGAAATGCAGGTGTCAGTACGAATAGTATTCTGCACAGTGAGATGAGAATGGTCGCTATTCATGCTGACGATATTGCACCCTGTGTTAAGCGGTCGAGAGTTATCGATCCAATACACGTGCAGGGGCAAGATACGGTGATATCATTATGTTCTTTGCGCTAAATTGGGCCTCAATAATACCTCCCTCAGAATATTAATGATTCTTTGTCGTATGCATTGATTCGACTTCCATTCAGTCGCGTTGATTTTTTTCCTTTTTTTTAACATAACCTAAATTAACTGATGCAATATCATTAGAGATAATAATTCTACCAACACGTCGTGACGCTTAATATTGGTGATGCAATCTATCCATATGCAATCTCGCACTTTCTATAGTGTCGTAGCTCACTAATCACCTCGTTCTATTTTACTGAAATACGTTTGATTTGTCCAATGCTTTAGTCATTCTCTTGTCTTACTTGAAGAAAATATTCATCTGCTTGGATAACATGATAGATATTACTCTCTCTTAGAATGAAAGTCAGATGTGATAAAATGTTAGTGAATATCTGATGGAAATGTCCCAGGTTTGTTCATCAAAAGCTGTGATTACAGCTATGTTCTCCTCTTAATTGGTCACAAATCTCGAATTCGCTTGTTTCCAAGTTATCTTCCCATTTTGTAGATCATGTTGATCCATGTTTTCAAAACAAACACTCATGCTGAATTTTCAGACACAATCAATTAGTAACCTTGTTTTTAGAGTTAATATAGTTGCAGTAATTTTCTTTAGAGAGAAGGGTTTAAGGCGTCCTGAAGTGAACGCATGTAATGATGCAGTGTGGAAACAAATGTAGGCCCCTTTTGTACAGATGAATATCATGACACCTTTGTGAAGTGGATGGTAAGACGTTGTTTAAAGGGAGAAAATAGTATTTCCGGTCATCATCAGATAGGACAGAAGGAGAGTCGTGTTTAAGGATTGAGGAAACTATCGTGTTTGTGAGTAACACACGTCTAGGTGAGCCTACTGTGTAGAAACTGACATAATGATGAGAACATCACTTAGCTTTTACCGTATACCAGTGGACCTTTAAGAACTGCTTCGTGCCTGTGGATACGTAAAACATGGTGGTCGATGGGAGAGACGCCATTCTCGCACCTGAGCAGTGGTAGTTGAATAGTGGCGTGCATGCCATACAAAAATAGGCGCCAAATCCAAGTGCGACGCATTCGCCAGCGGACACGCTTTCAGTATTGCCGGCTTATAAGATTAGGCGTTTTATCGGAGACTCACGTCATTTCGTGTGTACTTGCTTATTTGTGTGTGTGTGTCCGTGTGTGTGTGATCGTGTGTGCTCTATGTGTTTGTGTGATTATGCAGTTGTTTGCACAGGTGGGATCTTGGTGTATCTCTACTGCAATTTGCGTTATTTGATGGGGAAAATAGCCGACAGCTGTTCTCGTATCGTGGCTGACAGGTTGGCTGCAGTCGATGCAGGGGAGCAGATGTAGGATTCATTATAGAAACTAACTCGACTTTAAGCATGCTTTCGGTGTGTACTTTCCTTTTGTTCCCATAGTTTACCGTCTAATTATCCCAGGCTGACATTATTTTTTACCTTGGCATTTTTACGGTATTACGCAGGTTTTGTAATTCCACCTTCTGGCTTATAGTTTGAATTCCACCATAAATTTTACTGAGTTTTCATATTCAATCCGACATTTCTTGTTTCAGTTGCACTTATTTTGGTGTGATATAATACCTTAAGCAATAAATATATATTTCTTGTCACAACTATTCCACTTATTTCGGTGTAAGATCCAGCAAAGCACTAAGTAATGAGCAAAGTACAAAGATATATCACAATAATATTTTTCTCCTTCGTGTTATTATTTTTCTTCATATGCGGGTTTTGCGACATCAATCTGTTTTATAACATTTTTTTTTTCTTTCCAATTTTACTCCGCTTCTTTTAAACACATACCCCTGACTAGGCATACAGGAGAAGGTGAAATGTTCCTAAACGCCAGACCTAAATTTGATTTGCGCCAGAATTCGACTCGCCCAGCGCAGGAGAGACACTTTCTTACCAATTTCCACTCATTTGATTACGTTCCATGTAATTCGCCACAAATGTGAGATGGCTGAATACCTCAGTGTTAATTTGCATGCAATGCGGAGCGCCATACCTCTCGCTTTGTTCCTCAGTTATGTACCTTTGATTCCCCTTCTATTCCTCGCTTGCTCTTCTGGTCTGCATGTCTGTCTTTCTCTTTTACTTTCTTTCTTTCTTTCTTTCTTTCTTTTTTCATTCATATGAATATGTCAGGTATCATGAAATATTATCTAAGGTATGTGTACACTGGATTTTCAAATATTTAGTTATTACTATCTATTGATCTAATCTGCTACTGCCAGCGTTGAATTTTCTCCTGAATATACAGCTTGATTTGATTTGATTTGATTTGATTTGATGTATTGGTTTCTGTATTATCATATATATGCATACAAAAACATAGGTTGTTCACAAAATTTTTCTTTGCCTTTAACAGCACTGCAACATACCTCCTGATTAGTCATAATATTTGACACCCATTACGATGCATGGAAAACATCTTTTCATTTCAGCTCCATTTGTCACTTGATTACTCCATTGTCAAATCTGTTCTCTCGTTCCTTAACCTTGCTCTTTGATCAGTATTCTAAACAGTATTCTTTAACTCTTGTGTGCTTTGAGTGCTGATCTACACGGAAAACCACATAGCATTGTACAGACCACGCAAAGTCCCTGGCACTGAAAGGGATAAAGATATATTGGACTGTCTGCCTCTTGCCAATTTGCTTAAGCAGCGAAATTCATCTGGAATGATTAATTTGTTTTGAGTTTAAATGGTCGTTTTCCATATGCTATGCTATTGTGTGTGTGTGTGTGCTTGTGTGTATGTGTGCGTGTGTGTTTCCTAGCACTTTCTGTGTCGGCAAAGGTTATCACACAATTTGTTTCACAGTCAAGATGGAATATGATTGCTATCCGAAGAAATACACTCAAGCATCTTTTGACATGTTATTATGTAATAAACTTATATGGTGACAGCATTTTTTTTTTTTTTTTTTTTTTGCTGCTGCGAAAACTGCTCCGGTCTTATTTTCTCCAAGAGCTCATGGTTAGGGTTAGGGTTGTGACAGAGTTTTAGGTTTAGTTTCATGTGAGGATTAAGATTAAGGTTAGGGTTATGTTTGTGGGTAGATTTATGTTTGGCTATAGCGTGCAGATATTCCATGGGAGCAATTGTCACAGGAGCAAATTATGTCCAGATTTATCACGTTGAGCTAGGTTACCATTCGAATGGGCTGTGCACCACAGCCCCGATGTTTTGCAAATACACTTCAGACAACAACACGTTCATCAAACTATTGCTTTCTATACGATTGAATCTTGATCATTTGCCTGAAGATTTTCAGTATTAGATTACACTCATTCAAGGGAGGAATATGATAAAACGAAAACTGTTCAAGCTACAGATCGGTAGTACACATACTATGAAGCCATGACTGACTGTAGGCGGGTATTCCTTTACACAGCTCAAGGCTAAAATGCATTGCTTATAGAAAACCCTTCACCGTGTTGTTTGTCTGTACGGATTCACCTCACCTTTCGAGCTTCCCTCGCCTCATCACCCCCCTCCCTCTCCCTCTCGACTCCTTTCATTTACAATGCACGTATATTGTTGCATCATGCATACTCCTACAACACACAGCGAAAGGATAGAAGAGAGCTGCGTTACCATGGAAACAAGATTAACGTTAATTTCCATACCCATTATTCAGCGCCATTTCGCCAACCAAGTCATAAAATGAGAGAAGAGAGAGAGAGAAAGAAAGAGAATTATCATAGAATAGGTGTGTATTAGACAGTGAGGCAGACAGAAAGAGGAGGAGAGAGAAAGAGATGAGGGAAAAGAAAAGAAGAGAATCTCAATAAAGACACCAATCAAATTAAGGAAATGTGTCAGATGCTGCGTGTATATATTATCGTGATTGAACGATGTTATTAACACACTACGGCCATTTCTATTTATCGTACGTCTGTGTTTCGAAGCAAGAGAATATATTTATTATGATTGTGTTTATGTATACATACACGAAATATTTTATGTTGATTACTATGTCGATGAACCGTACAGTCTGGTGGTTGTGGTTGATTGCCTCTCTCCCCTTCTATTCCTCTCCAAGTTTTTATTTTTCAGATAATGAAAATAAATACAATAGTAAATTTGTTACACAAGAACTGTAGACAAATCAGGGTTCAAGAGGACGCCTAAATTTCTTTTTGTATGGTAATCTAGGAATACTTATAGGGAAGAGAAGATTATTAGTTAATCTTCATCGACATCATCACCGCCATCATCATTACTGATTAAAAAAAGGACATCATCATCACCATGGTTACTGTTATTATCTTAACTGACATGAGAATGTGAATTTTTAGTCCAGTTCGACATGCATCTATACTGTGGAATAAGAACATTGCGATTAAAGCATAGAAGACAACACATACCATAAGAAGAGAAAGCGTCAAGACTGTCACCACTTCTCAATCAAATCAGAACGAACAAACAGAGAGAACCGTCTGCTGAAATCTGTTTCCAGTCGACAAGGAAAATATTTCAAGAGCAGGAAATGGTATCGGAGGAGGTGAGGGGGAGATGATAGAAATGACTCTGTAGACATTCTGGACACGCCAGCAGAAGAAAGGAGGAACAGTTTTCTCTGTCTTTGTCAAATGTTTGTATCTGTCATTCCGGCTCTTTGATTCACTCGCACCATTCTCTTTCCCGCTTTCAATTCTTCTCCCCCCTCTCCTTCTCTTCTCTCCCCTTCTTTCATTTCTGTCAATCTCTCCCTCTTTCATTTTCATCTCCCTCTCCCCCTCTCTCTTTCTCCCCCCCCCCCCCTCCCCTTCATCCTCACTCAGCCTTTCAGGCAGAAGAATTGGCCAAGCTTCTTTTTCCATCAAGTATGTCCGTCTCGCTGAAGGGGGAAGTGATTGATAGATGCCACTGTATACGATTTCACACAGCCATGAAAAAGATCCATTTGTCATGTTTTTCCAACAATTTGTTTTATTTCAAGCAAGCGGCTTATATCATGACTACATGCACCAGGTATACACGATCAGGCTAAGTAGAGTAAATAGGCATGAGCTGAATTTTGAGAAAAAAAAAAGCTTTAGATTAAATTCCACATCATGTTCAAGTCGGCTTCAAGACTTAAGCAAAAGTAGCCCAAGAAAATGGTAGATATTTCACCAATTTTGGACCTAACATGATACAGATGAATACGTCTCATTCTGGTTTGTGCCTTTAAAATTTATATAATCAAAACACACACACATTGTACACATTCATTACAAAATGGGCAGAAAGACAAAATTTCTACACTCCAGCTTATCCACACCTAGTCGTGTACCGTTCGGTAACTAAAGGACATGTTTTTTTCTTCATAAGTGTGAGCATAGTTTGTTATTCCTGTTACAGATTAAATAAAGATGTAATCACCATTGTTAATTCCATTCATCTCATTAGATTTCATTCAGTATTAAACATGTGATTTTATCACATACGAAACCGGAAAGGACGGTGAAATATCCAGTTGTGTAGCGCAACACATGTAATAAGAAAAATGCCAAGATTTTAAACTTAGACCCAGTTCGCAATGCAAGATTATAATTCAGAATTTTGAAATCTGCACTGATTACACATTACCAAGCTAGTGTTAACATAATAGATCAGGAAGTATCGTATTAAATACCTCAATCATCCACAGTAAGAATGACTTCATTCATATCTACTACTGACAGCGTGATTCATTCATATGTCAGGCGTGGAAATGTCAGAGAGTAAAGATTGGCTCTTATCATCTCCATAATTTTCTTCGTTTTTTGTTTTGGATTTTACGGCATTATTCGGATCTCCTGTGCTTCAACGACACTTCATTGTTCCCTCACGAGAGGTTCCTCCCTCCCTCCCTATACATCTCTGCTACCGGCTACATCTTCACTGAATTATGTGCGCCGTGACTTCACGTCAGACTTCTTCTCTGAATACCACTGGCATTATGGCCGGTAAGACGAGAGAAGGGGAAAGTGTAAGAAGAAATACTTGGAAATCAATAGGACTGCACAAAACATAATGAGATACATTTGTATATATCATATATATATATATATATATATATATATATATATATATATATTCTATAGATACAGAGATAGATATATAGATAGAAAGATAGATAATAGACAAATAGATAGACAGATAGATAGATAGACAGACGGACTGATAGATAGATAGATAGATAGATAGATAGATAGATAGATAGATAGACAGATAGATAGATAGATAGATAGATAGGGAGAGAGAGAGAGAAACAAAGATGAAACATACAGACGTCTAATAATTATATTAATCATGAGTATATAAAATGCTGTCATATAGTAGATTTTGAAACTCCACTGTTCATGAAAGACTCAGTGCGCTACAAAATTTTGCACATCACAGATTCAACTGTGACTATAAGGATTCCTTCATCCCCGTACAGATTCAGATGTGTTCTGAGGGAGCAAAGCACCACCGTGCTCTCTTTCAGATCGTTCCCCAGCTTGTCATTGGGGGAGGAGGATCCTCCTGCTTCTCACCAGCTACAGCAGCTGTCATCGAACAAGCAGGTGCAGTCATCGACATACACCACGGGATCGTCGATGATGCGAGCTTGATTGGCCGCGATAAGACCTACCTGACTCCGGGTGTCATCACGATTCGTAATGGTATCCCTGTTTTTACTACCGCGCAGAGGAGAGGAGGAGGAGGGGGGGGGGGAGGTGGTGGTACCTGGGGTATAGATAGGATGCAAACACCCACACATACAAAAGTATGCACATACACACGCACACACACACACACACGCACACACACACACATACACACACACACAAGGTGTGTACTTTGCTTACTGTCTACCTATATCTTACTTTGTACATAATAGATGTGGTATACACACATAAAGTGTATACATACACGCATACATACACACACGCACACACACACATACGTATGATTTATTATATACATTATTATAATTATATTATATATATATAATGTATATGATATATTTACATACATGTACGTGTGTGTGTGCGTGTGTGTGCGTGCGTGTGTGTATGTGTGTGTGTGTGTGTTTCACTGAACTCTATATCTCTGACAGCAAGAGAATTAGAGGAAAAAAATCCCAGAGATATAGACTGAGGAGGAGGACAGTAATTAAGATGATTTACTTCCACTGCACCCTAGTACACTGTCCACAATTAATTCGGCCCTACGCACTATAATAATTATGTTGATGAATTTCCCGGACATAATGCGTTATTGTGACTGCATCCTGCATGCGATAATAAACTTGCAGATACCACATATTTAAAATAAGCATGTAGATACCGTTTGGTTCTTTTCTCTTTATTTTTTCTCTTTATCTTTCTGCATCTCCTTCTCATTTTCTTTCTCATCCTGTACAGTCCTTTAAATGGTTCCATTATCAAGATTATTTCTGCAAGGGGTGATTAACATAGTGTTACTAGGACTTTGTATTCTTGTTGAAGAAAATAAACTGTCGCAATGCTAAACACACACACACACACACAAATACTTTTTTATTCATACACACACACACACACACATTCACATACACACATGTAACAACGATGAAGCTTCATTGAAGAAAACCTTTATAATTTCGCAATCTCTGTAGGAATGGTCCCCTCCCCTCCCCTCCCCTCCCCCTCTTTTCACGTGTACCTAACCATCCCTCTATTCCTCATTTTGTGTCACACATAGATGAAGTCAGAATGCAATTATGCTCTGATTAAATTGGCGATTTGTCACCATGGAGACCGTGCTCTCCGACTGAATCAGAACCATCTCAGTGACGTGATTTCTGCACGCTGATGTGGTGGCGATCGAATGCTTTCAGCGCAGACGACCCCCAAAATGGCGCCTAAACCTGCCTGTTGAATTTGATGCAGTGCGCGCCTCTCGTGCAGGGCGGTAATGGGGAAGAGTTATGTGGGAGTTGCTTTCAACACGTTCATGTGTTATACTCCCTCGTGCAGATACACATACAGCACAATGTCAAAACGTTCCACTCGCGACGCGCATTTCTCTTATTCTTTTTGCATTTTATTTTGTCCTTTATGTTCAATTGACTCGTTTAAGTCTAATATGGTCATGGAAGTATATCGTACTGATCTCACAATATCACACATATCACTCTCCGCTGCAAGGTACAGGAACAGTTGTCCCACAAACAATTCAAAACACTGCAATTTTACTCAATGTGATTTGAACTTTAGACGGATGACAAATTGAAACTACAACGTATGCTATACATGCATTTTAATTGTAATAAGTACAAAATGAGGTGATATATGTGTTGATTTTCATACGATTCTTCATGCATATCATACAAAATAATAATTGTACCTGAAAAAAAAAAATACATCAGAAACTAAAGTAGACCAAAAAAAAAAAATGTTCTTCCCATTTTTTCTGACTCTAAATGTGATCAATGCGAGGATATTTTAAAGCTGAACACCAGAAATGAGGTTGTGAAAACGGTCAGATTTAGCTTGGAAATTTGTTTCGGACTCAAGATAAACAATTCACATCCATAAAGATGATGCAAAACACGATGGAAGTGACAGCAAACCTATACAACGTTAAAAAAAGATACATTTCACAATTATGACACACACGTTTTCTAAATATGCTTACTTTTCAGAAATATTTTTGATAAACTTTACATAAAAAGATAGTAAATACACAGCACTGTCTTTCCGTTTTCGAAAAATCTCCACATTTTTATTTGTAGTACCTGACCTGACATGACGTAAACCATATCATTTTGAAAATGGGAAAAAATGGAAGACACGTTACACCTCAATCATATTTGTGTTATTTTACAAGGAGGTTACAACCTTTCAATATTGAATGATCTTTATGAAGGCGGATTAAGGACCGTCCAATCTACTCCACTGGAAGAGCTTATGAAATGCTGAGAATGCTACTGACCAAATATAATGATGATAACACTATCATTATTTCACCCAGAGAGGCCACTATATTGTAAGCTTGTTTCCTTAGAGTATATCGCCATTTTCCTACCATCATCATAAGCTATGACAAAGTTTTCTTGACCATTGAAATACCTGCAGATTTGGAGGGTATTTGGACTCGAAACGATGATAAATGTGAAAATCTGACTAGAACCACCCGCACATAAAAACAACGCAACAAACAAAAAACAACGAACAACAACGGTACACGCATAACCCTTCATGTCGAACTCGAAACGAGAAATTATGTTTGCACGTGTCGTACATAGGTTCATGGAGCAATGAATACAGTCATCGATGTTATACCAGCCAATTGCCAGCGACGTGAGATATAAATAATTCAATTAATAGTCACCAGTATTAACGTCTAGTGTTGCTTTACACGTGGTAGGATGATTCATGGTTATACAGTCGTCAGATAAACACGAGAAGATGCAATCACAAATTTCCAGTCAGTCTTCAACTCTTTTCTTTTCCCTTTAACCTCTCTTCCCTTATACATTCTTTTTATATCTCTTCCTCTCTCTCTTTTTCTCTCTCTCTTTGCCTATCGTTATGTTGAAATGAAACATAAATTATTCATCGCTTACGATTGAGTGTCATGTGTTTTCCTATCAAATGTTTTCACCATGAAATACTGAAGGGGAAAGAAAATGCATGATCCTTCACTGTACACGAAATGGAAAAACCTCGAATGTTTTCACGTACGGAATACGGAGCTATTTCTACGCCGAACGCCAGCCGTGAGATAAACAAACGTACCCCGATAGGGTAGGCAGCCAGCGAAGTACCGGCATTAATCATGTCACCAGGCTAAATTCACGTTCACAAACGGTGACAAACGGCTTGGAACCGAATTCGCCTTTTTTTACCCAGAGACCTATAGGGCATCGATGGCACTACCTGGAGGTTATTTATGGCTAGGGAGATTGGGCTGGAAGTGAGAAAATGAAAATCACGGCATATAACAATATTTTCGTCACCGGGAAGTAGGCTACTCTCTCGGAGTTGGTTGACGTCGAAGCGTTTGGAATGTGCGCTAATCCGAACAGGCACTATACGCATATCTTATATCACATTCAACACAACAATATCACTTCGTTTGCCACTTCGCTAGCCATTTCGCTCAGTACTACGAATATTCAAATTAGCTTTCTGCTTTTTTTTAATAGCACAGATATAGAGGAAGAATGTATTCAGTTGTGGAATGTCCACAATGCTTTGTACATCGTCATTAGTTACTAAGAGCCATGTCATCAAAATACGTTGTCCCTATGGCTCATGTCTATATAGCCAATGAAGTTATGCATTGTTACATCATAAAGTATACGCCACATGAAATCTTTTGTTTGATTAGTTTCGGAGAGAAGTTAAAATATTCCTCGGTACATTATTCCCCTGTGTATAATGTGTGTGTGTGTGTGTGTGTGTGTGTGTGTGTGTGCGTGTTTGTGTGCGTGTGCTTGTGTGTACGTGTATTATTAGCACGTGAAGGATAATTATTTTTGTTACTTGTGTCGAAATTATGTTATTGCTATTATTGTACTTATATCATTGCCTTTGTATTTTTAAAATGGAAATACAGTAAATAATTAACATCGAAACAAAACTGTCTCTGAAAGGTCTGTTTGGTCATGTTTGTTCTCCCATTGCTATATTAATTTCACATGTTTGAAATAATACATAACGTATCTTAAGGTTCCTTCAGAAAAGGACAGTAATGTAATCAAGTCTTATATACCTCACCAGACTGATAATAAAGAAGTAACTCTCTTCTGATAGATTCTCTAAAGAGCTGTTATCATCTCTCTCTCTTTCTCCCCTCTCTTTCTCTCTCTCTCTCTCTCTTTCTCCCTCTCTCTCCACCGTGTCTTGCCATCACCCCTCTCAAGATAATCAAATAACCGACTTTTAAAGCTGGACAAGAGATGCCTAAAAGGTTTCTGGTAAGCGATAGCAGGAGCGAGGGGTATTTGCTTAATGATCAGCGCGAGTTTGAAAATTAGTGACGGATCGATATCCCTTAAAGATGAAGTCTGGATAGAAAGAGTGTAGGAAGATATGGTAGAAGAAATGGACACAGCGCTAAGATGTGGGTGGTTTAAAGCCATAATTTTGGTTCATATCAACACAACATGACTTGTAATTTGTGTATTAGTGTAACCACCATTAATAATGACGTCAAGATTCGATAAGATTTTATGGCGACTTTGTTGACGACAGTGATACTTATGACCAAAGTGACGTAATAATACCAATTTTAACTGATACAATCAAAATAGTAATAGTGACAACGGCAATAACAGCTGTTAATATACCATCACAAGTATTAGCAGACAGAGCCAAGATCGAGATGTTAACACATAATTTGCTTGGATGCTCATTAATGATACCCCCGCTGAGAGTGTTGCTTGAATAAATAAAAAAAATTTAAGAGGCAAAAGTTAACCATGAGTTATGCCTTAATTGCTGAAAATGAGAGCTTGCCATAGTATAATGAATCTGAGTATTTCAGTCTGCATATTTTGCAAGCAAATATGTATATATACAGAAGTTTAATACATGAAACGGAGCTCAAGAAGGAGGAATAGAAGGGAAGAACATGAAGAAAAGAGATGAAATGCTAGAAAAAGAGGCGAGGTAAACTGAAGCCAATTCGGGACATTATCCAAGCGGATGGAGAGAGCGAAGGAAGTATGGCGGGAAGCAGAGCAAATTACATCGCATGAATGAGGTGTAGGGTATCAGGGCCGCACGTGCACTCTACGATCGAGTTACCACGGGGATGGCGGCCCGGAGCGCCGCGCGGGACGGACCGAGTGGCGACCTGACTACAGCTCCCACAGGAACGGCGATTTCTCACCTTGAGATAGAGTATTCCATCTGAATGCCAACTTGGCCAAACATAACTCCGCCATCTTTGCCTGTATTCCCTTCATTTTACCTTGAAATAATCGCATGTCTCGCTGGTTAATGAGATGCAATAGACGCAACGATACTAATTCCATTTTGTCTCCTCACATTCCCACAAATTAACAGCAAATATTTCAGACATTGCTAAATCATAATACGAATATACTGTAAGCCTTCACGAAAGAAAAAAAAAACAACAACCCCACAATATGAATTAAAGTTGGTAGTGCTTTATTTCTCACTCATCTCCTAGAGGCTGATAAAACTGCCCTCAGCGTATTTCATCAGCTGTTCATGCAGCCTTATAAAACTTTGTTAATGTAATTTTTCTTGTTGTAGATGAGAAGATAATGCCTATCGGATATTATTCAATCCATTCCTTGAGACAAACAAACTCTTTTTGGTGTATCTTTATTGGGTCTTTTAAATTATTTTTTGTTCAGCAATATATAGAAATAGATATTTTAGACGAAAGGATTAAACTTCTGATAGTATTTTGAATGAAAAAAAGAATACAATTTTACCTAATATCGATATGAGATTAAGTTGTCAAAGAAAGAAAGGAAAAATCATTATCAAAAAGAGAACGAATGGAAAGACAGCTTTTTAAGTCTTAATATGGCAGAACATAAAATTATGCAATAGACCTAGCGATATCATATACAGTTATAACAGCATAGAGAACGAAATATGGAATGAGAGGTTTCTCTATATCAAAAAACAACAACAACGATTCAAAGTGATGATTGAAGGACGAAATTACGGCAAGGTAAGACGGTTATTCTGTTGGCAAATCGTTTACAAACAGAGGATCCAACAAATGTTAAAGACAATTTTAAGACAAATTAAAATACTATGCCATCACAACGAGTTTGCAAATTCACCAAAGCGCACACACTCTCTATTACAGGGCCAGTGCATCCGTTGGGCGCCACCACTACCCCACCAATTTTAATTTTTTTTTTTTTTTTTTTAGAAGATATAGGGTTTGAATGATTGCCCCCCAACACTTTTTGCAGGAAACATATAGGGTTGGAGGAGAGGAAAGAACAAATGTAATCACTGATGACACACGACAGTGTTGAAAATATGGTCTTCTGTTGATGTGAAAACACCGCGCCGATATATTCAACGGTGGCATACTATTCTTCTTGTTTCATTGGTTCTTGGAGTGTGCGAGTGTGAGTGTGTGTGTATGTGTGTGTGTGTGCGTTTTTGTGCATGCTTATGTGTTTTGTTTCGTTTGTTTGTTTGTATGTTTGTTTGTTCATTTACTGCTAACCACTTCTTTCTTCGTTAATAATGACTCTCATCTTCAAGTTCTCTCAACCTATCTTTGTTTCATCCAATTCGTTTATCAAACGTCTTACTTTTCTTTGCATGTCTGTCTTGTATTCTTCCATAGTCCCTTCTCCAACCCCACCCCCTCTTCGAGTCTGTCTCATTAAGCTTGTCACATACTAGCCTTAGGAGGAGTCACTGGCCATCTTTCCTCATTTGCTATTCAAGCCGTAAATTCCCGACACGTACCTTCCCGCCAGCTTGAGTGCTCTCGGCCTAACACGTTGCCGACTCCAAAATTGGATTTTATCCGGCTAGAGACATTAAGATGAGCCTTGGTTTGCGGTGGTGTGTGCCTGGAAATTGCTTCTGACTTGAGTTTAATCTCGTTGCATTTTATTTTACCCCTTTGTCAGCTTTTTTTCTTGTTATTTGTCCAATTTCCGATACACCTTTCTCGTTAAATTACAAGTTCACCTCTTCTTTCATTGCGATGTTGTGCTTTCCCCATTTGAAATAATTCGAAATAAAACAAGAACAAATAACGTAAGTAAACATTATCCAGATCTCTCAAGAAACACAATTGCACACCCTGTCTCTGTGTGTGATAATAAACGGATACAATAAGATATGCTAATATATCATCATATATCTTATCATAATGTGTGTTCCATTTCTATACTTTTATACGTTCTGATCTCATCCTCTATAATTATATGTATATCTCATTTCTTTGTGGATTCAACCATTCAGTGTCTTGCTCTTCTCTCTCCCTCTCTATTATCCTGTGTATATCTCTTTCTCATTTCCTTCACCCAGGCGTGTGAATCATTTGTGGCGAAACACATATAGTAAGTTACTCTAATCCTTTCTATCGCTCTGCTTCAGAATATTACATTGTATTAGTCGTGACTGATGAAAGTTTGACGCAGGATTCATCTTCTTTATCTGTTTCGTCATTTCTCATTATTGCCGACATTCCAACAATATTTTGGTGCTTCAAATGTTATACTTAACAACGATATTCTCTTTTTTTATTATTCAGTGATTGTACTTCCCTTTCAATCTGGCAATTTCTCACGTCTCCTTTTATCTCTCGAAGTATTTTCTTTAGTACTTTCCCTGTTTCCCCCAGTGTGACGTCGAGATTGGAAATGAAACTGAAAATCCGCAAGCTGTACCTAAAGCCAGACACGAGAAGAGTGAAAAGGTTTGAGGGCATTGATTTCCAAGACATTTCTCGAAGATTGATCGTCTTGAACACACAGGATCCACTTATTAAATTTTTCCACAGCGAATTCGCAATTAGCGGTGCCCAGCACTACAGCGGTATGGCCAGACTGATATGGAGTTTTACAGTATGCCACCGAATACATCTTGCCTATAACGTCGTAAAAACCTCGCCGTACGATCATATGGTGGCTTTAGACTTAAAAAAAAAACGCAAAAAAAAAAACGCAAAAAAAAAAAGAGATAAGAATTTGGTAGTTGTATTAAGTTATGATTGTCCGTTTTACACTATATCTTTCAAAAGGCATGACAGAAAAATGTGAAAATTATCTGGATAACCAGGCCTACATCAAAACACAAGGTTAGTGAGTTCAAACACAGATAAAATGACAAACTATTCAGTATAACTTCATAGAGAGAGAACAGAATTCAGTAACAGCACTTTCAATAGAATCGGATATGGAATAAGAGAGTTAAGGACATTTTCCTAATTACTGAAGTGTCATACCTTCTGACGAACCAGTTTCGGTGGTCGCAATCATAATGCATAATTAAGGTGATGATGTCATTTTCACTCTAAATCTCAACTTAACTCTCAACTCTAACTCTAAATGTCAACTTAAACATGGAGTAGAGAATATGATACACTTAAGTCTTGTCACCGCCAGTCCTTAATGTTACCTTATAATTTCTCTTTTGTATGTGTAACGAAAGGCCTCTCTAGTTATTCAGATTCCTCCATGCATATCTTACAGCTTATGTTGTATATTTTTATGTAAGAGGCTATAAGCAGGAATATATCAAATCAATCAACCAGTTCCAAACGAGATTCTAAAATTCTCGTAAACTAGGCATGAGACCGCGTGACCCTGGTTCCTAGCTATATTAAAAAGCAAAGGGCTAAGAATGCTGCATATACTGTATAATTATGTACGACAACGTGCAACGAAAAACGTATAGAAACAACGCGTCATCCACTCGTAGTGACCACTGTGGCGTAAAAACATTTTACATGCTGCGCCGTTTGCCTGGTATTGTCTCTATATTCACTCCTGTCAGTTATTAGCGCTGCCAACGTGCCACATAGTACAAATCCTGAAGTTGAAATAAATTCCGGTTTTTCATATTTTGGACATGGTCTAGGCAGACAAACGACAAATGCTTCGTCTGTTGTTAGGCTGCTAGATATAGAATACGTGCTCTTTGTCTGGCCAAGACCCCGAGGGCAAAGCTGGAGTATGAAGAAAGTGAAAAGCAATCTTCTCGTTGTGATACCAAGAATCAGGTTGGATGTTTTCCGAAGATTTATTCCCGCGATAAAATGAAAGCACGTGAGATGGATGAAAAAAAAAACAACAACAACAACACACGCACAACGAAACAATATTGGGAGACTGCTATGTAAGGCATGTACGCTGAGATTTCAAATCAGTTGAACAAAGCAATATACAACAAGAGACAGAAAGAAACGTGAGACAGAAATGTACTGAAGTGACAAATTGAAGACAGTCTTCCTGTAGTATGATATGTTTGATTTAATGGATTCTTCTTCTGTCTTCTGTCTTCTTTTTTGACAAGGCAATATATATAAATATATATTTTTCAATTAGTATATTTTGCAGCAAGACCCTTGATATCTCTGTTTCCATAATGTCTCATGGACGACCGTGATGGAGAGTATACATGAATCACTTTATTTTGCGCATGCTAAATGAACGCTAAACGATAAAATAGTATACTATATGTCTACGCACTTTTCTTCCTGATATAACAGTTTCAAGTCAGAAATGGTACGGGGAATAATTTTTCAATTTTTTAATGGAAAATATATATCCATTTTGATTTCCTTCTCTTTAAGATTGCAATGTGAATGAAGATATTAGCGGTACCTATACAATCCGGGTCGTGGCAAAGGTTATAAAAAGTAGGATGCTTATGATGGAATAATGATCGTAGCGAATTTCCAGTTTGTATCATAAACGTTATTTTGCACTAAGAACACACAGAATATAAAAACAAACAAATGAGTTTCGCAAGTAAATGTTATTCAAGCTACATTCGCTGTACGTTACAAAGTACAATATTCGCTATCATATAGATTCTATATTTGTGAGACAATTTTGTATATAGGTCACCCAGAATCTTGCTGGATGATATAGAAGCGAATATTGGGAAGCAATGAAATAAACTGATTTGCCGATCTAGATTGTTTTTTTTTTTTTTTATTTCGTATTCAAACAATGAAAAAATGTGAGTGTACACGAACCCACATATATACACTCAAAGTTGAAAGACACACAGGACACACATTCTTTCTTTGTCTTGCTCTTCCCCTACCTCGATCCCCTCCCCCTCCGCCCCCCCCCCCCTCTCTATCTCTAACCATCTATCTCTCACTAACTTTATATCTCTCATTAAGCCAATATCCAATCTCTGTGGTATATCGGCCTTTATTTATTCCATTTTTCTCTGTTTCTCTTTACCCGTCATCGTCTTCTGCCATCCACGCCAACTCTGGTTAGAAGTATTCACCCTCCTTTCAATATTTTCTCTATGTCCGTTTAAATATTTGCCAGTTAATTGCTGATTTATTCGCTTTTAAGACTACGCTCCTCTTAACGAGGCTAATTTAACAACGCGCTCAACCGGAAGTGCGTTTCGCGCGGACCCACGAAAATCCACTTCATTGGGTGGCGGCAAGCCCTCGCTTCTGATTGGTCGCTCAGCAATCACGGGCACGGGGACGATAGAGCTACTCAAGGAGGTAATGCACGGCGGTCGTATTTGGTGGCGTGCATCCTATTATCTGGTACAATGGAAATGCAAACAACGGAGAAAGGATGACATCATCAATGGAAAGAGATGAAAGTCAATTACACGGTAAGTGAAGGAGCCGAGAGAATAATGACAACGGGACCTTTAACCGTTAGTACCTCCCCGAGAAGACGAACACCGAACCAACGAACCCCCTTTGATTTCACCTCCCTGCCTATCCAGATTTGCAAAACTTGATAGAAGTGTTTATACGGCTAGTCTTGAACAATACACTACTACCTTCCATTATTTGTTCTTCTCCCATCATACCCACTGAAGAAAATATTAATAATCACAGAAATTATAGAAAAGAGAAACTACGAACCGAAATCAATTCTTTCTATTGATTCGTGCCTGGTCGGCCATGACAATAAGTAAGTATTCAATCCTTTAGGAAAATAAGAAGAATTTCGTACCCTTCAAATGACAAAAATGCTTTCTGATGGTTCATACCAGGAATTAGTTGGAAATCACATGAATGCATATATATATAGCTATCTATCTATCTATTAAGGGCAAAGGTATGATTTTGGTAATTAATATCAATACAATCACCTTCATATTTTATTTCATTTATTGCTCTACAAAAACGCATATATATATCACTTTCTCCGGTAACAGAGAATAAGGTAAGCAAAACAATGTGAAATGAAAAGAGTATGCAATTTATTGTCATGACTGTGGAACATTATAGTACTTATGCATTGTCATGGAAACTGATGTGATCAAAGTGAAGTAAACAGTACGCAAAATACGAAAAATTTAACAACCAACTGAAAAGAAAAAGCGTGTAGAATGTGGGCCCTTCTGGAACATCAATAGAAAATTAGGTTGAAGCACAGAAATTAAAAAAGAAAGTCTGGAAGTCCACTGAAAAAACAGAGTAACAAACAGACACACATACAAATTAAAGAGTAGGTTTATAAACATATGAGTCCATTGTCAGAAAATATGTCATTAAGCTACCATAGATATACAAATGAACCTTCATCAATTTAATGATTTCCTTTGTTAGTTAATTGACACTGGCGACAGAGCAGAACAAACTGCCCTAAAAGAGTGAAATGTGCCTGTGAACGCACCATACGGTCAAACAGTTTGAAATCGCTTTCATTCGTGCATAGATGTCGACCTGAAGGTAAATGTAAACTTCTTTCATTATAGGAAATCATAGGGAAACGCTGAGTAAGATTAGAATAACAAGATCAATGATACTAGAATAAGATTTGACATTGTAAGTGCATGTATTTGGATTCATCAGCCACAGCAGCAAATCCGTTATGATGCCAGATTTTTTTTTTGCGTTATTGCTGTCAAATAAAAAAAGAATAACAATAACACTACGACACCCAGGATTTCTGAACAGCTGTGGATTCCCACATTACCGTTATTGCTTCATCATTATCCCACATAAAGGTTGTCCCTTCGTCTTTCTGTCGTTATACAGTGTTACAGGCTCCTTGTACTGAAATGAACTGAGAGAGGGGACGGTATTATAGGGGACAGCGAAGTGAACCGGCGTTCCAAACTCGCCGGTGCATTCCGCTTCATCCCCCTCAGTGTATTAGCACGTGCTTTTGGATCGATTCACCGACAATCGATTAATTTCTAGCATTGTTCAAGCTGACAATGTCACTCTGAGATGTTTCGATGATTAAAAAAAAATGAACGAAGCAGCCCCTGCAATGCATTGATGCCATTCTAAATGAAAATTAAACCGACAAAAGTGTTTACAACATAAAATGCTAAAAAACCTTATCATTCTCAAACTTCGTTGTTCGATATTCTTTTTAAATAGAATGAAATTGATAATTAAGAACTGATTTAGACCCAAATCTTAGAATTTGAATCTTTCGCTGATAAAGTCTACCGACAAACCCAGCATTCACACATGATGACTAATTCTTGTCCCTCAATTTTGCTCTTTTCTTGTTATATCCCTCTTGTAATGTCCTCCTCTGTCAAGTGACATTGAAAATACTCGAAAGTTTACGTCATTTATTTCCGTGTGTATGTTTTCTTTTTCTTCACTTAAAAAAAGAAGAGAGAACTGTAGCAAACCACAATGTCCATTATCCAAGTACTTTAAGATATACCATGAAATATATGTAAGAATTTTCACATGATCTGCTTATATTTTCGTGCTGAAATGTTTGATTTCTTTCATACAAGTGGAGAAATAAAAGCCTGTTCTTTTTACCTTACATGTGGTACAGTTCATATCAAATCATCTGTAATGACTGTAAATTGCGTTAAAAATTTTCAGGTATCCAAATTCATGAAATTCTTCCGTCGAGATGCTTTCAATGCAACTGATTGACAAATTGCCCTACATCGACGTAAATAAGCACTGAATTGATAAGTGTTTTAGTAGTAGCCATGATAAAAAAATCATGGGCGTACATACTCGAGCAGGATTCGAACCTAGACCTCCTGGTCACCGGACAGGCGTCATCTCCACTAGACCACCGAGCTTTCACCCGACATCAAGTGTTGGTTCTAATCCTTATAGCATGCAGCGGGTACTGCTTTATTATTCAAATTCATGAAATTCTTCCGTCAAGATGTTTCAAAAGATTTCAGATATATGACATTCTTTGCTGCATCTGCAAGTGTATATTGTTTTCTAATTTTCTTTTCTTTAAGCTAATATATCGTCAATAGATATCGGCATTGTAATGATTTAATGTCAACATTGTATTCTGGTATGAATTTTCTCACTTTTCGCCATTTCTGTATACACGAATTTCAGTCTCTTTTATCGCTGAAAATGGGCTGTCTGTTTTCATCTTCACATCACCTCAACACTCATTTTCTTCATCTTTTTAAGCGATTGCTACTCCTCTTTGCTTTGATAAAAGGAATTTTTATCATCGATCAATCACTAAAATATGTGGTATCATTTTTTTTCTTTCTTATCAAAAATAGTGCCTTTTATGTTTCATTGTTATTTTTAAGCTAACTTGCTTTTTGCTATTTGTATCTTCTCTTCGAGAATCCAAGTCCTTCCTTCTGTCTCTCTCCTATCTCTTTCCTTATTTCCCTCTTCTTCCTTCTCTCCATCCCCCATTCTTTCTTTCTCTCATCTCTTCAGCCCAGCTCCGTCGAGTCCCTCCCCCACGCTCCTCCGTTTCTCATTGATATGCACGAAAGGTAATAACTCGCACGTGCAGTTTGAAAGGGATGAATTCAGCATTGTGAGTTAAATTAGAGGGAGAAAGATTGCTGCGAAAAAAGAACCTCAGGGGCATTGTAAACAGTGACTTTTATTTCCCAGCATGGATGATATTCCAATGTCTCTCCGTATACCTTCTCATTTCGCCCTCTGATTTCACCACATTCTCCCCCACCCCATCCCCTCCCCCTCCCCCTCACCCCTCCCCTTTCTCTCTCTTGACTTTCTTTTAATGAAGCCGTGCTCGCGTGGCTTTCTGAGTTGCGCGTGGCCCAAACCGGATGCACGTGCGAGACCACGATCTCTCGGCCGGAAGTTATGGGGAGGAAGCCTCGCGCTCTACTGATGGAAGCCGCATGGCGTAAAATGCACCCCACCCCTCCCCTCCCTTGTCATATAATTTCTGTCTCTGTTCTGGAAATGATTGTAAAAACCACGGGTTAAAATAAAGAAAGATGCTGCAATAAGACCACTTACTATATGCGTTGGAATGATGGAAGAGCACATTATCCAGGCAGGGCTGGGCGAGTCTTAATTTCATCATCAGCGTTAAAAAGAAAAGCAAATTGAAAAAAAAAAAAGTGGGTTGTACAATCCATGGCAAATCAAACAGGGTGCAGGAGAAATCGTGCTTTATCATTCTTTTTTTTTTTCGTATAGGCTATTATCCTCCGTATTGATCACACGTGCGCGGAATTCGTGCGTAATTTAACTGTAGAAAGATAAAGATAGTGAAGACAAAGAAGTGCTTTTAAACCCTGAGCTCCAAAGGGTTTTGACATTCTTACATTATTTAGGGTGTGCATTAGTTCTTTGGTTTGCTTTTCCCTTGCTACATTTTGTTTTCCTCTCTTTTCTTAAGGACGTGTTTGATTCAAGAGAAGCGTCTTAGAAGCATTGCGCTTGGCATGACAAATGTGCAACGAAAAAAAGAAAAGAAAAAAAATGTTATATTAGGACCAGATCTTTCGTGGCTTATTTTATTTTGTTAACTCACCTATTCCTCCACTCCTTCTTCAGCGATAGATTTCATTTAAATACTGCAGTCGCAGAGCATTTTGTTTTGGTATAGAGCTTTACCCGCTTCAGTTCTTAATTTTTCAATTAAGATACAATGAACTTTCAGCTGTACTTAGTGGTGCCCGGCGAGCAAGAAACGGCGCGGTTGGAAACCATGGGTCTCCCTGCGAGGAGGTCACGTGTTCAAACATGGACTGTGCATGATATCCAACAAACCCTGGAAGGCTTGTTGGGCAGTGTGCAGCGGAGCGTTCTTTTAACTCCGAGACACCAAGTATTTTACACACTCATGTTCATCGAGGCAAGATGAAGCAGATTAGATCTGTAATGTTTCGTTTACTTGCATTGAGATCTGCTGGCTGATAGAATTGTAAAAAAAGAAAAAAAAAGAAAAAAAAAGAGAAAAAGAAATCACGTCATAAGGACAATCGGACATTAGATTTAAGGTACCACAAGCAGGATATGGCGTATAATTCCAAGAGCTCTAAATTTGTATCGCAAAAAGACAAAGCGATGTACTTTGATCGTTTGATAATGTCTTCAACTGAAAGCATTCGAATTAATGTACAAAATAACATTGCTCATACGATCATTGCGTGTTTGAATGATACGTAAAATTACTATCTGATTTGATAGCAAAATTTTATTATTTTACATTGGTATGATAGTATCATTAGATCCTTATCATTACTAGTATGTAAAACAAAAATTGTTCAATGCATTTTTACTTCATGCAATGCAATATACTGGAATCATTTATCTTGACTCAATTTCACCCCCCCCCCCCAAAAAAAAAAAAAAATCAAATTCAGTTACATTAATTCTAGCTCATAAAATAATGCATTACCATTAAGAAATGAATATTGAAATAGATTTCGCCCATTTTCCACATTGAAAACGATTATATCCATTTTTATTCAAGTCTGTCGTCTATCTTTTTTAAGAATGTTTTATTTCACATTTCTCTCTTATTTTCTGAGAATCTAAAAAGAAATCCTATTCAAATAAAATCATTTCATGATGCAATTTAATTAAGACCTCAGTGGCTAACTCAAACCAGTTGTACCTCACAAGAGAAATATACTTACCCTTGTAGTCCGTCAGTTTAATCTTACGTCCAAACCGTGCTGACACAGCGTAGCTGCATGTCACACCAATCACGTTGTAGTCTACGCTGTATCGCCACACTCCAGAGCTATAGCTAAGATGGTAATCACGACCGTAATTTGCCGTCGCAGCAGTAATCGAAGTCGACGATGAGTCAGAGTCGCCCTCGGGGCACTATGGCGAGGATGGGAAGTCAAAATATCAGCATATTCTTTATACCCATCATTTGCAGCTCATGTAGGAACGGAATTGTGAGTAGACAATGAGAAAATGTCACAAACCTACGTAAGAAAACAGTGCAAAAATGAAAAGGAAGAAGACCAGTGACCTGGTGACTTTAGAATGTTGCTTTTACGAATCAAAATGAAATTCGCAGTGTTCATATTTTAAGTGATATGACCAGTGTGTGTGAGCGTTATGTGAATGTGACTAATTATTGAAGTGAATACATATATGTAAAGGAGGAAGGGTTTTTTATTTGTCCCGTCTTTTCGCTGTGTATGCTTCATTATTTCTCTTTGGTTGTTTCTTATAGATCACCATCACCGCTGTTCACATACATGTTACAGGAATTGGATCTAAACAAAATGCTCCAAATTTTATACCCGCTCAAAAACAAGCAAGAAACTGGCATAATCTTTTCCTTTGGAATATGTACGGTATACGATAAATGTATCTAAAAGTGTTCGTTCTGTTTGGTTATTGTCGTAGGGGTCAAATTCAAGTCAAGGTCTGCTTATTATGGCTGTTTCCTATCAGCCCGTTTTGCTTTCTCCTTTTCTTACTTTTGATTTATATTTACACAACTTCACTACTCACCTCTACGTTTTTAGAAATAATATTGCCCACTTTCCCGGATATTACTGAATTTGCATTTCCTATTCTCATCTCCTATTTTATTTTCATAGAATGAATTTCATGGACTTTGAGTGGAGAAAACAGGAATAGATCCAAACAAAATCAAGCATTAGATACACAAGATATCAGAAAGGGAAAAGATGTATAACTATACTGATATTGATATGCTTATATAAACAACATGTAAAACAACAAAATACTCCACAAGTTCTCAACAATATAATATAAGATATACATTAGCTTCTGAAAAATAACAAAGGAAACATAATGAGTAATTGATGACCTTAAGGTGCACATTAAGAAAAAAATGAGCAAAAAATGGAGTAAAGAGTAAAGGATTAAATGTCCTACATGGCTGTACCATACTCCCCTCCCTCTCACACGTACATTGAGTAAAGGATTAAATGTCCTACATGGCTGTACTATACTCCCCCTCCTTCTCACACGCACATTGAACTCATATAAAGAATACATTTCCACGTAAGGTATAGTTACACTCAGTCCATGTGTCTGTGAATAATTCAGTGTCTTGTAAGTTGGATAAACACACAATGCATGTAATAATGTTTTAATATAATTGTTATTTATTACATTCGGGATGAAATCAGTCATTTTATCATCTTTTTATTATTCTTTCTCTTTTATTTGCTTATGGTGACACATCCGAACCAACATATTATGGATCAGAACGTCCTTTTGTGTATACTATTCGAGCTTTATAATAAACGAAACACTTCATAACTGTAAATGAAGAGTGCATCTTAAAGGAGGCACATACAGTTATCATTTCGAGTGAGAGTTTAATTTGTCACATCCGAGGGAACTTGATAATGAAAATGGCGCCAAAGATTGCTCTGATTTATCAGATTTCACGATAATGATGGCGGGCTAATAACAAACTTTAGGTTTTGGAATTACGGCATAGCTCTAGAAGAAGCTTTGCACTGAATTTAAGATATCATTGATGAAATTCACTTTCATTGCATAGGATCTTTAAATTTGAAGGTGCATTTACCTCAGTCAAAAAAAAAAATAACAACAAACAAACACAATCTAGAACGAATCAGGCGAATCTACTGAAGATAGCCATTGACCGCATGAATAACACTAAATAAAACATAACCATACGATGCGACTTATGGTGAACTAACTTTACATTATAATGAACATACTCTAAACTATGCACTATCATGAACATACTGTAATACGTACTATGGTAAACTAACTATACACTATCATGAACCTGCTGTAAAACGTACTAAGGTAACTATACACTATCATGAACATACTGTTAGACGTACCTTATGGTAAACTAACTATACACTATCATGAACATACTGCGTGATATGCATACTATGGTAAAGTAACTATACTCTATATCATTATGGACATACTGTAAGGGATAAAGAAGACTTCTATTATCTGCATGTTCTGATTCAAAGAAGTATGAAGACATCGTAATAAAAACATGGATAATTGCTGTATGTGTAATGCTTTACCACCGTCTTTTTGATTGTCATACTGATCTGCTTTTTTAAAGTCTGTCATATATTTGATCTTTGATTTTTTTTTTTCAATCTGTTTCAAGAAAATACTTCCTCTTCTTCACTTCTATCTCTACACTTTTCCCCCATATATCTATGTATGCAAATAAGAGATATTCGTCATTTCAAATCCATATTTTGCCTAGTCGTAACCCAAGGTATGAAATACGGAGAAAAAGTTTCCAAATATCTGAGAAGTTCTAAAGACATTATACCTTTAAAGCACCTCTGTATATGATACCACATTCAAGAAAAAACACAACAAAGTATTTCCAGAATAATCATCTACGTCCAGATCGTTCTCAGCTCTCTGACAAACAATAAGGAGCACTTTTGTCTACTTTTCAATTCTTTCTGAAACTCATTGTTATGTCTCTTTTTCATAATTTAATATGCATGATATGAAGTAGGAAAGTATATTATACTTGCCTACTTATATTGTATAAATCACTCTTTTTCATCTCTTTCTTTCCTTGTGAGTTATATCATATATACCGTATGTCTCTTTCTCGTTATAATCCTATACTTCGTCCCTCTCTTTCTGGTTTTTTGTCTTTCTTTGTTGGACTATCTCTCTCTCCTTCTCTCTATCTCTCACTTCCTATCTATCCCCATCTATCTCTTTCTCTCTCTCTCTCTCCCTCTCTCTCTCTCTCTCTCTCTCTCTCTCTATCTCTATCTCTTTTCTTTCTCTCTCTAGCCATCTTCTGTCCAAGCAAATGACTGAGTCACCATAGCAATCACGATTTCCCTGCCAAACTCGCTCCTTCCGAAATTAAGGGGTAGTCGACTTACCAATGAACAAACACGGGCAGGCAACAAGCTAAGAGACTCACTGTATGAACTGGACAGAGTTACTCCTTCGCCTTCTATGCGTGCTTCAGCCTTCTCTCCAGCACCACATGAATGTGTGTAAATATGCACTATAACAATTATATTGCAGTCCATGCCTTATTCAGTGTTGTAGACATCATATTGATGTAACTTCGCACCAAAGATAAAAGCGTGAAGATATGTTTTATGTACGCTGTTAACATGGTAAAATACATGTTATGATTATCATGCTTTATTATGTAGGTGCATATTCTTTATCATTTGTGAGAAGAAACATGCCGAGCTAACACAAAAACATGCAAAAAATAACAACAATGAAACAAATGATATTCAAAACATAACGGCCTTAAACGTAGACTTTGAGAGCCTGATCCATACGTTTTCAGATATATAGATAGGTATGAAGATAATGATCAATCACAAGGCACAAATAGTATTTGGATATATTCTACTGTACAATAAGTCTGTACAGTATATTATTCAGATATCACATACAGCAGGCTTATAAAGATGAGCATAAGTATCTGAATACACATACCAATAGAGGGCCTACTTACAGTAATGATACGCTTTATATTCCTCTGGTTAGGATTTATACTCATCCTTTTGTGAGTGTGTGCATTATTGTGTTTGCGAGTTTTCATGTCATACAAAAAGAAGAAAAAGAGAAGATCAAGAGACAGAAAGGAATCCCGTAGAAGAGGATTATAACGATATCATTTTTTCTCCAACATGTCCAAGAAGGGGCATGAGACATATTAATGGTAACCAATAGTGACTAAAACCACGCAGTGTTGTTTCATGCATATATGAGAAAGATGTGGAGAAATAATACTGGTGGGAAGTCCATGGGTATACTGACATCTCATCTCTACTGAATCTTTGCTGCGATGAAAGGATAGGAAAGAAAGAAGACTGGTCCCCGGAGGCAATGTTAGCGTTGGCTATCTAACGCTGCACGAAGCGGCGGAAAGCGACGTGATTTCTCGCCCCAGCGACCAGGCATTACTTGCACGGACAGTTCGAGTCATGGATATTAGCAAATTTACGTCGTTACGACTTAAGGGCGAGATGATCAGAAAAGCAAAACTTTTGCTTTCATATTCTGCGGTATATATATATATATATATATATATATATATATATATATATATGTATATATAACATATATATATATATATATATATATAGGCCTATGTTGATTCGACAGAAAAGTTCAGTTGTACGAAAGTAGTGTAACTGACTAGATAAGTTTAGTAGAATCAGACAAGTACTTATTGCTTTGAGGATATATTCTTTCTCACGCCTGGATTGAATAAGATATGTGATTATGACGTTGCTTGGCAATCATCTTTTGGTTTGCACATAAATCGTCACAAAGTTCAAAACTTTTAAAATCAATTTTGTCCCCGATCTGTACTTATTCAAATTTTGTTGATAGAGAAATGCAATGAAAATTTGAGGAAATTATACTTTGGATATTCTTTGTGAATAAAGCACTTGGTTGAAAAAGACTACGGAAAGCACAACATTTTTTTTTTTCAAATACACATATACTTTCTTTCAAAGAGTCCCGCTCCATTAACGATACTTTAATACAAAATGAATACAATAAACAGGATCCTAACTTTCTAACCAGCTCAAGTATTACGATTTCATTTCAATTCTTCAATCGTTTCCTTAGGCTTATCAATATACTTCTCTCTTTGTAATGGACATGCATGGCACGATATATCGAGGATAGATTGTTTCGGGGAAAAAACAACAGTTTCGATATCTGCCATAGTCAGATATAAAACAGATAACGAGAATACTCTTTCCTTGTTAATAACACAAGAAGAAAATGGATTCCACGTATATTTAGGAAAAAGTTTTTCTAAGGCAGGCATGTTATCAAACGCTAATCAGGACGAAAAAGAATGAATTGCTTCTTGCAATGAAACATTACAATGAAGGTATGCTAATAACGAAAACAAATGTTTATGAAATGTACTAAATCTGAAACATATACATTCAGACATACAAGTCTCACACACATGTAATGTCAGAATGTCAGAGAATATGATGAGTACTCAAAGTCTTTACAGCTATAAAACGATGATATACAGTATGGCCATTCGACACTTACACGTGTTCATGCCCAAAAATAAAGCTACAATCGATGATTTTGACGTATTTGGAGAATTAAAACTGTGGAGTCCTTAAATGAAAAAAAAACAACAACTAACAACAACCTGACTTTGACAATCTCGCCATATCTTTTGATGCTTTTGAATTCTGCATGAAGCATAATGTACGCCAGTCTGGTCAGAACAACATCAGCTGCTGATAGCGAACGAATCAAATCGCATTGTATATTAACCGCGGGTAGAAGTGCGCGCGTTCCCGCATCTCACCGGGGTTCGTGTTCAATATTGATCCACGGAGTGGCTTCGCGCGTCAGGGGGTTAGAAGTCGCGAGAGCTGTGATGGACGTAATGATATGAGAAAAAGAAAAATCAGGAGAAATGCAGTGAAGTTGCACAACCACGGTAGAGAGGCGTTATATCACAGGTAGGAGGAGGGTCTATTAAGCAGTTAAGGAAGAGAAATGAGTGGAAGGTAAGCGAGACAAGAGAAGGATGGATGAAAAAAAATTCTCTCCCGCTCTGGAGTCTCTTCCCCTCTCTCGATTTTCTCATTTTGTTCCTCAAAGTATGTGGCTATACGTTAATGCATCTCAAAACTTATTTAAGCGACAGAGGAAGAGAAGGAGAGAGAGAGAGAGAGAAAAAGAGAGATAGTGAGAGAAAAGACATAAGAAAACTAGATCTCAAAGGACTGTATACTAAGGTAAGGTGATGTTTTGGAGAATGTACATATAGAATATATCACTACATTATAAATTTCCAGCTCCATTCAGTGTAGGCCTACATGTATATCTCGCTTCGACGACTCTCTCTTTCTTATATGTCTGTTATTGTTCCTTTTGTAGTTTTCTAGTTCATTGTATCGTATTAATGTAAATATTGTAACATTAGCTGTAAATTTAGGGATCAGACCTAGAAAGACCAGTGGTCTATATTGATCCCTCCCCCCCCCCCCCGACACACACATACTGAAATAAATATTTTCATGTTGTGTTTTGTCTCTTGTCAAAATGTTATAGTTCTTTTTCTTGCATTGTTCGAATGTTATATTTATGATTCTTATATTCTTTGTATGTGTTTCTTTTATCACATGTGGACATAGAATGAAATGAAAATGAAAGGAATGTCTTTTACAGGACACCCCCAATTTATAACGGTGAATAGAAAAAAAAAAAGGAAAGTAGAAAGTGTGCTATGTCGTGAAGATATTGAACCGTGTTATTCAAAGTGTGTATTTGCTTAAAAGAAGACAATCTGTATTTTAAAAGTGATAGACCACGAATAATATAGATTATGTGTGATATGAGAATGAACCGAAACATTTTGTCGACAAAAATGAAAATCACTTCTGTGGTCATATGGCATTTAGTAAGGTCTATTGGATATTATTTGCTAATATGGAAGATGTTATCTTAGTCACTTACTACCGTGACCAGTCTGTGACGAATCTTGGAGCACTGTGGCACAGCGGGTATTCCTCTCCTGACTTTCAATCGGAGGACCCGAGATCGAATCCCGTCCAATGCTTACGTCCTCAGACAAGATGTTTTTACCCAGCACCGTCCATGTCCATCCAACCTTAGTGTATAAATGGATATCTATCTAGCAATGCTAGCAGGGTAATCATTGACAGAGCTCACTGGGTGAAGAGAGGCAACACTGAGGAAGCTGCCCTGGATAAAGAAAACTATAATAATGATAATTTTCATTATGATTATGATAATGATAATTGTGATGATGATGATGATGCTGATCATGATGATAACAATAATACATGTAGTAGTAATAGTAGTAGTAGTAGTAGTAGTAGTAGTAGTAGTAGTAGTAGTAATAATAATAATAATAATAAAAATATAATAATAATAATAATAATAATAATAATAATAATAATAATATTATTATCATTATTATTACAGCACCTTGTATCATTATTATTATTGTTATTGTTATTGTTATCATCATCATCATCATCATCATCATCATCATCTCTCATCATAATCCTCATTCTGTATGAAGATGTCAGTGAGAATTACAGTCATGCCACTTTGTACTGAATAAAGAAAGGATGTCGTTTGAAATGATGCCTGAAGAAGTAGCGAGCAAGAAATGAATGAAACATTCAAACTATGCATGAAGGTAGAGGAAAAGAAGTGTTAGAGAGATATGAGAGAGATACGAGAGAAGGAGATAATTCTGCTGGAAAGAACACAGTGCCCCACAATGTGAGAACCACAGTGTGAACACATTGTGAAAGCTCTTCACACTCTCAGATTCGAGCGTTTTAACAGTGTGAACACAATATGAGTTGTCAATTTACAGTGTGAAACCATCTTCACACTGTTAAATTCGAGCTTTTTCACATAGTCGACTATTAATGAACGCACTGTGAACACATTGTGGGACACTGTGTTGTTTCCAGTAGGGAAAGCAGAGATGATGAGAGAGATGATAATATAATTATATATATATATATATATATATATATATATATATATATATATATATATATATATACATACATACATACATACATATATGTATATGTATATATATATATATATATATATATATATATATATATATATATATATATGACAGAGAAAAAAGGCAGTGATAGATGATATAGAGAAATAAGAGGGAAAACAGGAATGGGGGAACTATCAGAGAGAGATATATGAGAGAGAAAGAGAAGGAGAGATAGAGAGAGAGAAATGAGGAGGGAGGAATGTTGGAAGGAGAGAGTTACCAGAGAGATTGTCGACTTTGGGGCGTTGAGTGAGAGAAGGAGAGTAGGAAAGTGTCTCTCTCTCTCTCTCTCTCTCTCTCCATTTATTTTTAATGGGTCAGTCCCATTTAGCTCACCACCCCAGGGGGAAGTCGCATCAATATTATCTTGTCATAACTCAGCCCGAGGCTACGAACACCTGCATGTCTCGGAGAACTCTACCCCCCATTAACGCGCCTCCTACCACGTTGCCTACTCTGGCTCCACACCACCCTCAAGGACCAAACTCCACAATCTTTGGTTACAGAAAATAGTACGAAACGTTTCTCCTCTTTTTATGCTCTCAATGCTAAAAAAAAAAAGAAAAAAAGAAAAAATTGCATAAAGAATATAAAACAGAGATAAGAGCTATTTACACAATGATAATGAGCGGTTTGAAAGATTCAGATAATGCTGAAATGAAATGTATATAGTTATTCTTCCTTTCCGACAAAATGATATACAATCTTAAACACATAAATACAAAACATTTCAAATACAGCTGCAAGCAGATTGTTCTATGATAATAATCAATATAACGTTGATTTGTATATCGCAGTGATATTTCGTTGTTAGATCTTACCATATTTCATTCTACTCTCTTTGGTCTGTTGGTGTCATGCCTCTAATAATGAAATATCTCATCTGGCATTGATATTACATTTACGTTATATTCTAAACGATAATGTAGGACCAGACATCAAGGTAATAATAGTAATACATGTACGCTGTCTGTTTATGATGATGTTACTTAATTATACTGCATTCTCCTTTATTTGTGTGTGTTAAAATGTGCACTTGAATAATGTTATAAAAGTACATAGGTAAACGTGGATGATGCCACTAATCACTAATCGTAGCCATTAAAGTTGACGGTCCATGAACATCCTCACTTTTTGATCCCACATAATCCTTATATAACCATAAAGGCTAAAAATTACTCTGGCATATAGAGATTGGATGCAAGGCATAATGTCGCACATAATAGAATTGGTCAAATCAGGGAGGCTCACCTCCCTGGTCAAATGAATGTAGCACGGCGCGGCAGAAATGGAAGTGGTATAGTGAGTACCATACTTGTATTATACAATGATTGTAAAGGCAATGCGTGTTGTCACTATTTATCACCTTGTAAACGTCATGTGCATAATAATCACCTAATTGCAAATGTGCTGATCGTTACAGATACACAACAGCATAGCGGCGAACTGCATTTGAAAGCATTACGGATCAACGTTAGAAATGTATCACAAGTCATTGTAGTTGTTGTTGTTATTGTTGTTGCTGCTGCTCTTACCTGCATAGAGAGACGCGCATGCTACTAGGCATACCTTGTGAGAAGAGTGTGAGGGTAAAACCGTGTAGCGCCATTTTCGTGTGGCGCCATTATGCATGCACTTGGCGCTGCTAATGCCGTCTGCTTTTATCTTGCGTCAACAACAGCAACTAAGATGAATAGAGAAGAATAAGAGCAAGCGAAGAGAGGTCGTAAATAAAACTCTCGATAGTCGCCCGAGGAATAATAAGAAGGCACTAGGGAGTACGAACGACTCTGACCAATTGGACTGAAGTAAGTCAGCAAGTTTCTCCATGGCAACGCCAAGATCACTGTCCTCATTCTTCTAATCTAACCATCTTCCTCTACATCTATCTCTGCATAGACTTATCCCTTCGTGGATCGTTTTAAGTTCTCAAAAATTGTTCCCCAAATGTGTTTTTCTTTCTTTTATTTTAACTCCTTACACGCCTCTTTATCAAACACATTCTAACACTTATGTTTTGCTCTCCGTTTCTTCACTTACAATCTTATCATCACTTATTATCTTACAATCTTAACATCGTCTACTCTAATACCTTTCCCTATTTTTGACGTTTGATTTAGACACCTGTACTCCAATCTTGTTCCTCTTAACATTCTTCGATGCTTGATTTACAATATTGTAAAGGTACATGTAGTCTTTATGGGAGCTTATTTTACGAGTCTCAAGGAGACAAGAGGTCTATATCATGCTGAGAAAATGAGCAAATCCCGAAATGTAGTGTTGTCTGGTGTGTTCAAATGAGTATTTTTATGTAAGACGCGTGTATTTGAATTTTTGACTGAGAGCAATGTCACTGACTGTTACAGGAACATAAGACTAGCAAAGCAAGAGAAAGTGTCACGAGGTGAGTGTGTATACGTGTGTATGTATTTGTGTATGGTTGAACATGATCACAGCTGACACACACACGGGAGCTGAGTTGGATGGCGCCATTCTTTCAAACCTGTGGGCCACAGAAGTCAACTTGTGGGGTACTCTGAACGACATCATAGTGAATAAGGTACCCTACGAATTAATTTGTTTCAAGGTAGTGTGTGTGTGTGTGTGTGTGTTTGTTTGTTTTGGTGTGTGTGCTTCCTTGCGTTTGCATTCGTGTCATTGTAAAAACGACTGTGATATTGAACGAAATTCGAATAAAAATCATTTAAAAAGTGTATGTGTGTGTGTGTGTGTGTGTATGTGTGTTTGTTTTGTGCCTGTATGTGATGGTACGTACATTCACATGAAAATAAACGTAAAAATAACCACTCCTAGAACAATCAATGTCTTTGGCCATTCTCAAAAAGATCACATAATCGCACTAACTTCAAACAAATGCACTAGAATATACATTTTAGTTTGATATGACACATTTATAAATCTTTGGGGTTTTTTTTTTAATCTCAGAGAATGTTACCTTTCTCTTTCTCATTAACGGATTAGATGATATTCAAAAGTGATGAAAACACGTTTTACAACATAAATCTTAATCAATCCTACTCTCTAAAAGACAAAATGTATTGAACTAAATGCGGTTTATGCGGTTTTTATAGCAACCGGATCTCGGCTGAAATAAGCTTTTGCGAAGTGCTACATGATTGCATCACTGAGGTTCTCTCTTATCGCCATCGAGAACATCTGAATTATTCACAACATCCCTTCGTTCGTAACAGTCAGGGTTCCGAGCAAGTCAGCTAACTAATGTATTAGACAGAATGGAATAAACGCCGTGAATTTCGAAGGACCAAACGTGACAGGTAGAAAGGAAAACAGACCCCAAACAACTACAGGCAAACAAACACAAAATCAGTACACACACAAAAAGCAACACAATCCCCTCGTATTCATTAAGTCATCACTGCTGACACGTCATAATAACGACTTTAAAACAATGTAATGTGAAGACCCTAGGTTCGTCTCCGACTCACGCCAATGAAATGAAATAGAAATTACTTAAATTTTCATCAGTGATACTCTTTGTCAAAAAACAACGACAACAGAGACTGAGTGGTTGTATTCCGCAACATTTACAACTATTTGTCCATTGTAATAAAGCATTTATAGCTCCAATTATGTTTTAATCTACTCCATAATTTAATTCTATGCTTTTCACAAAACTGTTTGTCAATTCATAAAAATGTTCAAACTTCATTTGCTTCTAAAATCTAAATGCAAACAGGACTGACATTTTAAGTTTCTGTCCACAAACATGACAAAGCCACATGTCACTTGCAGATGGTGAAGTATTACATCTTTTAAAATACTTTTCCAGAGTAAAACAGAGCATGTAAGTCTTCAAACTTTGCTTTTTCACCCTTTTCTGTAATTTATTGATGAGATCAGATCACATCATTGTCTATTTAAATAAGAAGCCCAGCTGCATAGCTTGAAAAGTGATTTGAATTAAATGCTAGAGGGCTAAAAACGAGGATTTTGATAATCGTGAGAAAATTTATCACGCCTTTTCCCACGCTTTTTCTCAACAGCCATTTGCCACTTCAAATACGATTACGTAACAAACCCGTTAGGTACATTGTCAGGAGAACGTAATTATTGACATAATTCTAGTGACACTGCGCGCTGTTCGCACGTCCGTTTCTTTTCCAAATCATCTCTTTCCACTATACATAATTATACCGCAAACATACTAAGAGGCTAAGAAAATTAATGTATTCAACTTGTTTTTCTCTTTGTTTTCGTAATCGTAGAAATGGCGGTTTATTCTAGACTTGCATTTTCACTTCGCATCTATCCTCGCATTGCGCGTTACGCGTTCGTTGTTCCGTCTCCGCCTCATGCTCAGATACTCAGCAAACAAGTCGCCGCAAGTGGTCCTTAGCATAGCGCACATCTGTCCCGAAGCTGCCCGGGAGTTAAGCGGTGGGAAGGCCTCACACCCTGATTCTCACGACGATATTTTCTTCAGTTGCATTAATCGGTATTGTGCACGTGTTATTATTCGCTAGTCTATTTCCCCTCATTACTCCCACAAAAGCACGCTTAATTGTGCTAATGGCTGCTGAAGGTGAATCGCAATGGTAAATAGTTAATGATGTAGGCCCACTGTGAATAATTAGTCAGTGTGTATGTGGGCCATACAGTAGAAGTCAGGAAAAATTATCTGACCAAATAAAGGCATTTTATACGTTCACGTTTGTAAAAGGTCAGCATATGTATTGCAGATAATGTAAGGTAATACATTCACATAATTATGAAGCTTGGCTTCTAACAGTGTCTAAAATTGTCTTCTCTTTTCTAGACAGGTACTGTTGAATGTTTAATGTCTGATCCTAAGGCAAGGATCTTTTCGAGGTTTGCTTATTTTTGATGACCGTTAATCTTCATCTGCTAATCTGGGTAGCGATGAACACATACACACATAATCGCACATAATGATACACACAGACACAATCTACATAAATCACTCACACAAATAAACAATTACAGTCTTATAATAGCGGTCAATCACGCACACTGTATAGCACATAAATACACATCTAAATTGTATAGGCTTATATATTCTTCTGAATGACGCACAATCATGAAAGCTTATCACTTTAATCATTACAAACATTATATTACATCAACACAACAATTTTATGCTCACTTTTCACATTCATGAAGCTATAAATGACAGTCTCCACGGCAAAGCGATAATTTTTTTTTTTATGAATTTTAAACTTTTTACCCGATGTACAGAAAATTGTGTTAGTGATGGTATCATATTGAAATAATAGGGTGCTTGTCATATCTATATCTATGCACGATATCTGCACGTAAAATTGTGAATAATTCCACACCACTGCCAATCACGATTATAACAAATCATGAATCTTTAAAAAAAATGAAAATAGATTAATCTTAACCTGAAGACGTTGGATGATTGGTTTGATTTCCCTATTCAAATCTCTTCCGATTAAATCAATAAAAGTGAATGAGGTATCAGCTTGCTACAGGGGGAGCTATATCATTTTCGTCATCTTTCATCGCTCTAGTGAAGATAGATATGTATACATTTCAGGTGCGTTATGTCTTGAGAAAGAGAGAGAGGGTGGGGGGGGGGGACTGAGAGGGAGAGAGAGAGAAGAGAGAGAAAGTTGCTGGATTGCTCAGAAAGGAAGACTGACAGAGACTATTTTATAGACAATACGATCAATAGATACACTGTGATCATGATGAGTAATGAAAATAAATACTGAGAAAATAAAATAATGAAAGGCATATAGATAGACAGCTATAGACAAGCAGATAGAAAAACAGATAGACAGACTGATAGACAAACAAACACAGAAAACAGACAGATCAGATTAAAGACACACAGACACGGACAATAATAATTGTTGGTGAGAATGTCAGGGTACCCTGGTGAATTGGAATCGCTTTGTCCAAAAGAATGTGGTATGTGTTTGATCATGGTCCCTACCAGGGTCCATGGTTAGACAGATTCGGAAGTTCTTGCCCACCAGTCCAAGTGTTTCACCCGCCCCTACACGCTTCATCTTATCCCATTAGAATTCACCGTCGACAAACATGGCAAGACCATTAAACTTCGTCCACTGTATCCATGTTCATTAAGAGTATTCAGTTGTAGCTTCTTTATTATGAAAACAAATAAACTGAAATGAAAGTGAAGTGAGAGCTACATCAATGTAATTCCTGATTTGCTTCTTAAGTATAGCTTATTGATACAAATTCAACCCTAAACCCAACCATAACCCTACATAACGAACTGGCAAAATAGCCCATCCACGATCACAAATTCACTATGCAATAATATTGACGTTGTGCAACAGAAGTTTGTGTTCACTAATACAATGTACACGGATGTATTTCAATAGTGCAACACAATGAAATAGTTAATCAGTAATGTTTTGCCTACCCCAAGGGAGGCGGATACACCCTCGTACTTTTCCGCAACCTACTCTCAGAGCTTGCCATGGCTTGATAGCTGGTTCCTTTCTCATGTTTCTTTGCAGCCTTGTTCTTGGTGTGTTTGATCAGGGAGGTGAGAAGAAGCTCACCTCCCTGGTTTGATTGAACCTTGGGCAGTCCTGGTCGACCGAAGAGGGCGTCGGGGGGAACAAAAAAATGCTGTAAGATGTTAAAGATGGCGCTATTGATGGTACGCCAACGAAGAGCTCTGTCTCGACCACTTGCCAAGCTGCCTTGCTATTAATGGAGAGAGGTCCATGGTCTTATAACTGACTCCTACACAGTCTCTTCCCTCCCCCATCCCTCTTTCTCTACCCTCATCTCTGTAGGGTTACTATGTAGGCTCATGTATGTATCTTTTAATTATGTGTATAGACCAGGTCAATGATTTATTTTTTAATGCTAACATTTAGTCAGGGCCTTTTATCATTCAGAACAAAAACAGTATTGAATTCGTGTGAATAGGCCAAATGACACTGTATGTCCATATAAAAATATATCATATCATAAGCGGTTGAAATAATGAAATGAATATTTTGGATAACTATAACAAGAGACTCGGATGAGATGACTTTCATCTGGGTTATTATTCATGTTATGTTGTCAATCATTTAGGCGTTCATATAAATTACGCAAAACTATCATTAACACTTCCCTCTCAACAATGCGTTCTCTTAACCGTACTCATACGATGTAAACCTTTGTTCCTTTGCGTGTGTCCGCATGTGGAAGTCTAATGTTTTGTCTTATCGAGATCAATATCATCTTTATGAGAATAATCATTTCAAAGAACAAATGGCTGTTAGTGCATTCTTCTTTGGAAAATTGTTGGTACGATGACTCGACTGTACGTTTAGCATGAACATAGCGGGGATGTACAATTCAGTCAAGTGATTTCACAAAATTAAAGAGAACACAGTTATTGCATGGGCCTACGCCTTTTTTTCCCTGTCTTTCCTATCTTTTCTATTTCTCCATTTATTTTCATCAATTCATCTGTTTGTATACTTTTACAGTAGTGAACAATCTTACAGAGAAGCAGGTTTCCATTTTGTTTCGTTTTGTTTTGTGTTGACTTTTGTTTTGAGAATACATTTTTTTTTTTAATTGAGACCTTATGGAAAGATTAAAACTAATGTTAACCCGTCAGTCCTTCTGATCTTGTCCAGCCAATCAAAATAAAAGATGCTATCACGTGAGGAGTACAGGAGTCTCTGCCCGCTCGGTCACCCCACTCTCTCTGATTTGAATACTCGGTGCTCTCCTTTACCCGCCATTTACGAGTCCCACAGCTCAGACCCTGACTGACGCATAACGGCTGCCTCTTTTCCCGCCTCTTTGAGAAAGCAGACGGCGTATCAAAATAAAAGCAGATGTCGATAGGGATCGTCATGACCCTCCAGAGAACATGCTACTACTGTGAACTTGTTACAAGACTTTAGTCTCTGTGGAAGTCGTTTAATCCTTTTCGATATGAATTAGACGAAATGAAGCTGCAACAAAGGATAAGTTTATTAGCCTTGCTTCCAGGCAATTATGATTTCACTATGATTACAAAGATGATATCGATACCAAAGTTATTTCATTGCCTATTGAAGAACTGCTTGGGATTTGCGGTTAAAGTTGGAACAGATTTGCAAATGTTTTTCATTTATTTATTTTATTTATTTATTTCGTTTTATCTATACAGGGTGGTCCCGTCAGTAATCAAGTATACTGTTTTCCAGAGGGTCCTGTAAACGAAATACATACAAGATTATAATCATAACAAATAAAATATACATAACTCAATACATCAAATAGAATAGAACAGCATTTGTTGAAAAAGAGAATAAGACTGAAAGCAACAGTTTCCAACCAGGATTAAAAATTAAGAAATAAAAACCTCTCTAGTCAAGTAATCTGCCTAATGTTTCTACCTGTGTATGTATTATTGCTAATATTTTGGTTTAATCATCAATATGTGGTGTAGATACTGATTGAATTTTTCCACGAATAATTATCTAGAAATAATAGGGATTTCGATGTCTAAACACATCGAAGCGATGTCAGTATATATGTTATACTGTATTTTGTGACTGTCCTTTTTTCACGTCTCAGTTGTTATAAGATGTATCCGCCATGGAAAAAAAGAAATCCCTGTTTTCCAATTTAGCTGAATTATTTAAAAAGGTGAAAAATTCCAATAACAGTACGTGACAACTAGTATAGCCAATTCGTCGGTGATTACCTGCAATGTGCAGTATGCATATACCACTTTGGCACCAATCTTGTTCTAAAGTTCCTTTGAGGTGCCTGAAAAAAAAAAAAAGTTCCTTTGAGGTGCCTGAAAAAAAAGTTCATTGACCATTGTTAAAGGGTGACTCGATGTATCAATGCCAATCAATACAAGTTGTTCAAAATCTTATAGCATCATTGAGAGTATGATCAATGTGAAGGGAGAGAGGACACTGACAGACAAACACACGGACATACATGTATAGACAGACAGACGGGAAGGGGGAGAGTCAGGTTCACTCCAAAAAGCTTTCTACGCCTCTCTCATTTTAATTCGTATAATGCTAATGAAAGTGTTTATACTCTTTCATTGTACAACGTAATTGGAAACGACAGGGAAAATACTAAAACAAGGGGAGATATTAGTTACAGACGACAGGAGGAAAATGAGAACCCGTGCCAAACAAGAGAATTTCAACTCGGCGGTTGTTCCCCCTTAAACCACGCCGCCACGAATCGGTCCCATTACCTCTTTACGAGAAGTCCTAAACCGGGTCACCCGGACAACTGACTCACAAGATGTCGACAGGCTTGTGATGTTTTTTTGATGAGATGCGAACGAGCGAGCAGTGCCCGCCAAAAATGTCGGCTGAGGAGGACGGTGTTATTGGAGGGAAATTGGTCAATTTCTGTATCGTTCCGCCCACCCGTCAGATGTGATTTAGACAGTGAAGATGTTTCAAAGGGTGAAATTTCTTTAAAAATTAATATAGTCCACCAAGAGATCAATGAACTTCTGTTATATATCTATAATCATTAACAATTGTAACTTCAATATTTGACTTTCACTTCTATTCAGAGTACTGTAGTTGCTCGGTGTAGTTGTTCTAGCGGAGGAAATGCCAAATGTTTTATCTTGTTATAAATTAAAAAAGATGTAATCGTGGATTCAAATAACGCCACAACTTTCGAATAATTCTGTAGTCCATTGAATCATTAGCATAATGAGGTATGTAAAGGACAAGAGATACATTCTTGTTGTGTGTGATTGATCTAAAGATCTTTAAATCAATTTATATGCCCAGCAACAAGAGACAACTAAAATGAAGCAGTATATTTTTCATCATTTATGTATCTGCGATGCCATACGCATGTAGCGTCAATAATTATTATGGCTATATATGTAGGCCTATACATATAAATATCAACATGTATAAAACTGAAAGATATTAGTAGTTTGTATAATTATGATATACAACATATATCATCATATCATACAATCTATTGGATATGTTTCAGTTGCTTCCCAATATATTCATTATATTATAACACATAGGCCTATTAGGAAACCAACACATACACGGTAATATATAATTTTATATAATTATGTTTGTGTACCTGTGTACTATCTAGTTCTCTATTTCAGTACTTCATTGATTTGTCCCTTCTTAAAATATGATTTTGATGTACAATCACCTTATCTTGGGGATATGTATCATTCTGGGTGTCCGAACAAAGAAGAATAAAGTGTTGTCGCTGGATCAATGTTCCTCATTCTTTATGCGCGCTTCGATACTTCTCGATTCCTATGATCGAGACGCTGTCATCCTAAGGAAGGTGGGTGGGTGGCTCAGTGACACGTCACTGTGCAGGTGTACCGCTAGGATCGAGGGATTCAAGAACAACCCAGAGACACACTTCTGACCCCCAGGAAAGAAAGAAAGAAAGTCATCAAATGCGTCTCTTTTGACGGAAATATGGAATGACTGTAACCGGTGAGGTTACTGGCTGTGCTCCCGCGGGACGGGGCACTTATCGCCATGACAAATCTTCCTCGTTTCCACCGACATCCTCTTCTCCCGCCTCTTTTGTTAATCAGCGGTTGCCCCTGGCAACCGACCTCTCGATGACAGAGAGATGTATGTCTCTGTCTTCGACCATTTTTTTTTTGTCCTCTCTCAAATCAAGTCACCCCTTCTCTTATGATTGCCGAGATATTTTAATTATTAGTTTCTAACAGAACGTCGTTTATCATGTTCATAATTCTATACTCGGCAGAAATAATTATCAAATTCATAATCATGAAAATATGGCGTTAACAATGAATCTTACACAGCCAGTGTTGTCACCGTGTTGTCGCCGCTAATAGTAATACACGATAATGTTAAAAATGTAAGCACTACATGTTCCGTGGCCGTGTGAGGGCGCCATTCTTAGAATCTGTCCAAGGTGATGGCTCCTCACACCGCCTGATGTCGGTAGTGCCAGTTCGAGTCTGCATGCTGACCTTGTTAGTTTTATAACACCGTTTCACTTAGATTGGCCACTATTACCAAGGGGATTCCAAAATGATAAGAAAAGACGAAGCAATAGCTATGTAATGAGTCGGGTGCATAGCTATGTCATACTATAGAGGCCCCCTAGTTATGGTTGAATTAAAAGACATTATAATTATAACATGCAAAAAAGCAACAAACCCAGACAGTTCTATTACTACGGGAAAACATTGATAATACATATTTTGTAAGGAAAAGAAAAACAAAATGAAGTCAATTCATTAATTCATTAATATCATATTAGCCAAAACTACTTTCTCCTATTGAAAGTCAACGTAAGAAAATTCTGCACCATCACAGAAATATGACACAAAAGATACTCGTGTTTTTGGTGTTTTTTTGTTGTTGTTGTTGTCTGATTTCATGTGAACAAAGAAAGCTAAGAGAAGAGTAATAATGCAGGTCAATAGAGATTTGCTATGCAATGATATCGTTATCCATGTATTTGGTACTATGAGTGATTATATATTATTCTTATATCGCTTTTTCGTAAAACACGTGAAACTTGAAAGAGGCGGATTGGTCATGTACTTTGATTTCCGTGACACGTGCTCTATACATATATGACATACATTATTGTGTGAATGTAAATAAAATCTTACTTCTTGGCAGCTAATGATCACATTTTATTTGAAATGCTAGAAGGACACTAGATACACAAACTTCACGATTCAGGAAAGGATGATAATTTAACCGCACGATTTTAATGTAAAATCATAATTGCCTTTTAACCGGTGCAATACCGCATCACCTTAAGGCGATTTATCTAAAAGCTGTTACACCAATTAGCAATACATGATATCAGACAAATCGTGAATGGATGGTAGGTTTTCCATGATTATATTGGAACAACTTCAAAAGAAACGTAATACATAGGAAGAGTTGCGCTGGTTTACAAAGCGTTCAAACCGTTCTCACACCTTCGATATAGTACAACCATGCAGTCATGGCAGTAAAAACTTCTATTTTTTTTTTTTTTTTGGGGGGGGGGGGGATGCAACATCAAGAAGGCTTATTCACTAAGCTCATATCGCAGGTATTGGTATACGAGAGTGTGTTTTCACTAATCTTTGATGTTTGAATATTCATCTTGCAAACCGTTACACATTTTCTTAATTGCCACACTTGTTGATAAAACGAACGTGACCTACTAAAGAACCACAGATGCGACCGTGGACTAAATTATTTGGGCTAAAGTGAACTAACATGTAAAGCATTTTTTTTTTAAATAGAGCAACCTTGATTCCAACAAAACATCGCTTATTATACTTTCAACGATTTCCGCCCAATCCCATGCAAAGTACAAATTTTTATTTCCTATACATGGATCTTCTGTACTCGAAGTACCATCAAAAAAAGAAGAAAAACACGCCTCTCCGTCTTATGTCATGAAAAGCTTAAGAAGACAAAAATGGTCACAATTCAAGCCGTCTCACATGGTCAAAACGTACTTTATGACTATGACACCTTAGCTCAAATTTAGTTTATTATATTGCAGACGACGCTTCTTTCTACTCCAAATGGGTGGAAATGAGTATTAAATTAGAGACATATAATCGTGGAATTTTTTTAGCGTACAACAATCAGTTTAGAGGACTATCATTTCCCCCCTTAATAATAGATAGGCAACAGAATATAGAATCTAATAATTATCATTGCTCAATCTGGTAAACTATCACAGTCACCAATATGGATACTCTTCATTCAGTCGAGTCTATAGTTAATTGTTTTCTCCATGAGTACCAGCTCAAAGGGGTCGAGTTCTGAACGTTCAGTACATCCACATATCCAAACAAAATCAGGCTGCCTAGATGTCTACGACCAAATTTCAATGGTTACCATCGCAGAAAATTACGTACATTCCTCCAAAACTAGCACAGGTTCCTCCCGTAATTAATGAAGGTGGTAATATACATTTACATGTAACTGAAGTCAGTATGGTAGAATGGTATCATCATGTCTTGCTAAAATATACTCTGGCTAGCTGTAGCCGATTCCGAGTTTCTCCTGTATCTTTAGGCGAAAATAATCGTAGGTGGCGCTGTTAAGTTGACAGGGGCGAAGTTTCCTGAGTTTTGTCCTTGCTAGGCGATCTCTGGTGAAACAATGGAAGTAATAATTCATGGCATTCAACATCATGTTGTTATAAGCTGCACCGTGCAGCTTTTAGTAACGTTCGTACATGATAACAATAATTACCTTTCATAAAAATTCAGTCTCTGTTTATCTTTTTCTTTAATGACAAGTACACTTTCCCTCGACTTCTTACTGACTTTATAGGGTAATATTATTTCACCTGCTATTTAGTGGAGGCAGGGAGGTGGATTTCCACCTCCCTGGTGGAGGGCAGTAGGGTGCTGTATCATGAAAGTAGGTGAAATACTAGTAGGGAACTCTCTTTACACATTTTTTTTTTTTCGTTATTTACACCGAGATGACGAACTGATTTATCCTCCCTATTCAGTGACGACGGCACAATGGATTTAATAATGTTAAAATGGATGGTACTGTTTACCTTATACTTCGCCTTAAGTGTTGTCGTTACATTTGTGCATTCGCTGAATCCATTAGAGATGTAAAAGTAACTCGCCTATAAAGATTGCGTCATCATCACTCTGACCCACTGACTGTACTACGTGACATGAGAACGAATGATAGATTACATCATGCACTCCACCAATGAACCGAATGAAAGAAATGTTGATATCAAGTATGAACACGATGAAGTGCAACGTCGTTTTTTTTTTCTCCTATTTCTCTTGATTCATTTGGAGTGGGTAACATTATTGACTGTTTAAAAGGCTATTGTAGATATTTCTGATCAAAATAAAACCCCCAATACCAAGCAGACTGACTATAATTTCAAAGTAAAGAAACAAGGAAAAAAAATCAAACATAAAGTTGGATTAAGATCAGGACAAAGTAATGTGAGGTAAGTAAAAAAAATGGCATAGTTTTGAAAAGAAAAAAAATATACGGAGAGGGACCTGTTGACCTTTTTCTCTAAAATGGTTCGAACACGTTTGAAAATGGGGCTTTAGAATGACGCTATATCAATATCCTCGTCGACAACGGAATAACATGAGCCATGATGGGTTGATTTCATATAAAAACGATTTCTGAGAGTGTGCTTACAAAAATAAACAACCACCAATACATAGATAGATTAATGAATGAAAAGCAAAATACTCACAACTAGTCAACAATGGAGAGCAATCCAAAAAGAGGAACAAAAAAAAAAAAACACACACACACACACACACACATACATTTGACAGTTATCATGGTTATTACATAATCTATGCGTGTGCTTCATGACGCCTGTATAAGGCACCGAAATTCAGTACCTATAACGATCGATTTTTATTTCTAATCTCGATTTCCTAGAATGGACACTGTTTTTTGCTTTAATAAAGGAGATTTCCCGACCAGTTAAAAGTTACGTCTGATAAAAAAGTGTATCATTCTTATCAGCACAACGTAGAAATTTGATGGAAATCAGATTATGAAGTTATGAAATTGTTAATTGTGAAACACTTCTTGAACAGTCAATGAAAGTATGCAAATAGGAGATCTGATGTTATCGCCTCAAAACTTTCCATAATATTATAGTTTGTATACAAAACTTTGCTGCTTCCATTTTTTCTTTTGTTTAAATGCATCTTTGCCCCAGTCTCAAATCCTCATATCTGACTGATCAATATTCGCAGATATTCAGCCAGGCATAATATTTTTTTTTTCACCTTTAAGGTAATGAAAATTGAATTTTCTTTAGATTTATGTCCATTATCAATGAAAAATCGTTAGGTATTGACATCATTAGCTCCCTCATCTATATATTGATATCACCTGTTCGAGAATTGTTTTACAAAATATAACAAAACTTCGGGCGTCATCCCACGAGACCGACACCCACGAGTCATTTTGCCCATGACTTTGACACTAGGCAAATAAAGCCCATGAGTTCGACACTAGGTAAAAACAGCCCACGAGTTCGACAGATACAACATGGGGCTCAATGTGTCGGTCTCGTGGGCCTTATGGGCTGTATGACTGGTGGGCTGCATGACTCGTGGGTGTCGGTCTCGTGATGTGCACTGGTCACGTTACCAGAGTTTAATCACATTTTCATTGTTGTTTTTATCAAATTTTACTCGTTCTTTTCAGACTAACTTTTAACTGGCGTGGAACCCCTTGAATGATGTTCACTCTGTCTACATTACGGAGCTTTAGATTTTCTGGGGACGTTCAGAAGGAAATACATGTTCTGAGTATGCGCAGAAGCGCGCATCAAGTCAATCTATTTTTTACCTTGCGTCTCCTGAGTTCAATTCAATTCAATTCAATTTATTTCACACACCATTCTCATGTGTCACAAACCCCTTGTGGGGGCAAGTACATTGCTTAGTATAATTACAAAAAAATTGAACAGGGTTGATATTTACATGGAATGTTGCGTGGGGGACCTTGAGAAAGCACAGCTTGTTAAACAAGGTCCCCTCAAAAAAGAAATATTACATGCAGATGAGTGGAAGTGATATACAGTGTGTTGCAAAATGAATGAAGGGCTGAGGTGGGAAACAAAAAACAAGAGGAGGGAGGAAGAGAGGAAAAGAAGTAAAAGACGGAGAGTAGTGACATACAGTTCAAATAGGTGTAAATACACACATTGGTCATTAATTAAAAGTCATATTATCATCAATCAACGTAAGATGCAAGGAGATGTTTTTTAAATCTTTGCTTGAATACAGATAAACTGGGGGCAGATTTAACATCAATTGGCAAATTGTTCCAAAGCTTAGGGCCAGAAAAAATAACAGTGTTTTGTGCAAAGGTGGTGCGTGTACGAGGTATATGGAAAAAGTTTTGCTGACGAGTTGAGTAATTGTGAACATGACTGTTCTTCTTATATAAAACAGAAAGGGCAGTTGGACATTCATTCACATAGGTTTGATACATCAAACATCCAAGATGGAAAAGATACAAATCATATATTTTCAGTGATTTTTTCTCAAAAAATATATTTGAAGTGTGTGAGCGGAAGTTCAAATTAAAAACAGTTCGTAGGGCCCTCTTTTGTATTCTTAAGATCCTATCAATAGACAGTCTTGGAGCTGACCCCCAAGCAAGCAGCCCATAATTTACATGTGACATTATCAATGTATTATACAGCATAAATAAGATATTGGATGGGATGAAAGACTTTAGTTTATGGATAATACCAACATTCCTTGATAATAACTTCGCCATGGCATCTGTGTGTGTCTTCCAGGATAAATTCCTATCAATGATTATTCCAAGAAATTTGGTAGAATCAACCATGACTAGTTCAGTCCCATCGATGCATACAGGAGAAGGTAGATTGATGCTGCATTTACTGAAGAACATATAATTACACTTAGAAACATTTAGTGACATTCTATTTACTTTTACCCATTTCAGAACATTAATCATTTCGGAATTCACAGTATTCAAGAGGGTAGCACAGTTCTGGTGAGAATAAAATACACTTGTGTCATCAGCAAAAAGAGTGAAGGAAAGTAAATTACTCGATTTCGGAAAATCATTAACAAACAGCAGGAACAACAGTGGACCAAGGAGTGACCCCTGAGGTACACCATACGTGATAGACTCTATGTGAGATTTGTGGCCATTAACAACAACAAATTGTTTCCTGTTATGCAGATAACTACTGAACCAATCTAATGACTTGCCTCTTATTCCATATCTAGACAACTTATATAATAAAATATCATGGCTAACAGTATCAAAGGCTTTTGAAAAATCTAAAAAAACACCGACTGTATGAGAAAATTTTTCTATGGATTGAGCAATCGTATTCAGTGATTTTAAAATGGCATGAGAAGTTGTATGTTTCTTACGAAAGCCAAACTGGGATTCACTTATGATATTGTTTTTTTCCAAGAAATCATCAACACGAGAATAAACCACCTTTTCCAGTAATTTAGAGAAGGTAGGGAGAAGAGAGATTGGTCTGTAATTTGTTAATTCTTCAGGGGAGCCCTTTTTGAATATTGGTATAACTTTTGCAATTTTCATCTTGTCAGGGACAATACCAGAGCTGAGTGACAGATTGAGTATATGCACAAGAGGCTCAGCTATTTCAGAAATGACATGCTTTAAAAGAAAATTAGTAACTCCATCATAACCAGGGCTTTTCTTACTATCCAATGTATTGACAATCTCAATTATTTCGTTTATGACAACTGGAGAGAAAAACAGTGTGTTTGGGTTGTGATGATCTAAATAATCATAAAAATGTGTGTTAAATGATTGAGTATTACGTGCAAGATTAGGGCCTACATTCACAAAAAAATTATTCAAACCGTTGGCAATTTGAGAAGAATCTTCAATCTTTTTCCCATTTACATTCAATGTGTCTATTTGGGTTGTATTTTTCTTTTTACGCAAAACATCATTAATAACTTTCCATGTCTTTTTAATGTCGTTCTTACATGATTCAATCAATTGCGAGTAATACTCTTTCTTTGCACAGCGTAAGAGAGTGACCAAAATGTTTTTATAAACAGTATATTTTTTCTTTAACTTAGGAGTAGGATTGGATTTGTATCTGTAATAAAGTCTATTCTTCCGGTTTACTGACTTCAAGAGTGACTGCGATAACCAAGGAGATCTGGGTTTCTTTTTATAACTCGAATTACTCTTACTGCTAGTAGGGGTAGAACAAATACCCGTAACAACACAATCTATTATTTCAAGGAAGTAATCGTATGCAATATTTACATCATTTATATCTAATATGTGTGACCAGTCATGTGTACTCAGTGCCTCCTTCACCAGATGCAAATTGGTACTACTTAACTTCCACTGATGCATTTCTACAGAAGGGGGATTTTTTACACTTGCCATTTGAGGCAGTATAGCAAACACCGGAAAATGGTCTGTCATATCAGACACAATTATCCCTGTTTTGGGGGTTGGATTTATGTTTGTAATTATATTATCGATAAGAGTATGTGACTGATCAGCAATACGAGTTGGCTTGGTAATTAACGGGAAGAAGGAATAGGATAAGATGGTGTCGATGAATAATTGACAGTAAGGATTTACCTGAGAGCAGAGTAAGTTAATATTAAAATCTCCAACCAGAATACAATGTTTGTTGTTTACCTCACTGGAAGACAATATATCATTCAGAGCCGTCATAAATTCATCTTGTTTAGCTTGGGGAGGCCTGTAAACCACTCCAACTAAAATATTTTTGCAGTCAGAAGATTTGATTTCGATGAAGAGTGTTTCAATAAAATCAGTCATATGTGTTAAATCATCCTTCCTGACATATTTTAGCTTAGATAGAACATAAAAGCCCACTCCACCACCAGTTCTGTTGGGTCGACTATTGGCTATAAAATCATATTCCTCCATAGAGTATAATGAGGATGGTGTAGAATTGCGAGTCCAAGTCTCAGTCAGAGCAATTACTGAAGGGGAACCTGAAAGTGTATTGAGCAATTGCTCTAAGGGATCAAAATGTTTATTTAGGCTCCTAATATTGAGATGTAATACAGAAAAATCATTTTGCTTCAGATCTGAAAGTGCATCACCAAACTGTTGAGCTGTACAGTACATAGACTCAGTACAAGAGACACTTCTATCGTTGTCATCGCAACTGATTTCAAAACTTGGCATACCTGCATTTAGGTCACTCAGAATGGTTTCATCAGAGATACTGTATAATGGATTTGAAGATGAACTCATAGAGTTGTCTTTTCTTCTACTTTTCTACTTTCACCAACACTTTGCACATTTAAAAAGAGCTCATCATTATCTAATGTATGGAAAGGAAACAGGTTTACAGAGGCCATGACTTGGATACTTCAAAATTGTAGGGGATGAACATGCTGCATGGATATAAGAAATTTGCATGTGAGGTCAGGTACAATGTAGCAACTGGATAAGATACCAGTTGACGTAAAGTCAAAAGTGAGAACATTACAACATGTAGTGCGAGATACATTTACTGATAAATCTGTTATATCATTCAGCCCGTTCCTACTGACAGTTACGCAGGTATTTTCTTCCAATTCAATGGAAAGGAGAAGTAGCCATCTCATCTGCTCTAATAGAATCAACAGAACACTTGTCATAATTGACAGTGTACAACAACATTGTACATCAATAATCAACATGAATAATAACAATAACTAGCAAAAAAGTGCATGTGTAACAAGAAAAAAGGGTCAACACCATCAACGCAGTATTGACCAATGAGAAATAAGAGGGGGAAAAAAGTGGCAAAAAATGTACACTCGGACCACCGCATGGTCTACAAATAGGTCAGCATTGTAAGTCGATTGAACTTACAATGTACATCTAAATAGTGAAAAGCAACAGCAAATGAATGCCATTTTAAAAAGCAATGCCATATGAGAACATTTTATCAACTGTCATTCTTTCATTCAAATCTAAAATGTAATGCTATGAATAATAGCAATTGTACTGGACTACAAGTCCCACATGAAGAATTCTGTAGTGTTTCACTATAATAAATAAAAGAAATTCTGAGTTGCAATTGGTTATATACACTAGCAGTGTACATGTACAATTGTACAAGTACAGTAGTCAGTACATCTCAGGCTCAGTGTCATGTTAACATTCATAAGGAATGTACTGGAAGCTGTAAAAAAAAGAAATTACCTGCTTAAAAGAAAAGATCCAAAAGATATCTTGATTTTGATTTATACAAAGTCTCTGCTATACAAAAGCAGCTCTCAAAAGTGTGGGGGGGGGGGAGGAAAAAAGTATCATACCTCAGATTACAAACATCCAGTCAATTTAGAACAATATAGCTCAGTGTACATTCATCAGTAAACTAGTACACGTACTAAGGTAGACGCTACAGTGTAATTGTAAACACTAAATAGCAAAAAGTGTGATCTGCTGGAGCTATAATGAAAATGGTACCGGTACCAGATAATGTATAGAAAGATTTACATTCAGACTAGGGACTAGAGTTCATGACCATGGCAGAGCAGCCTGGCTTAGAAATGTTATATTGCCTCAATCTTCATAAGCATTCCATTTGGTGGTACCTTTCTCCTTCCATTGCAGAACAACCTTGCTGCCTACAATGATGATTCTGGTTGATTTGCCAGACTTTCTTAGGTTGTACGCAGTTTTTGCAAGCAGACCTCTTCTTGCCTTCAGGACTGGAGGAAGGTCAGTGCGCACTGTGAATGTGACGTTCTTGCTGCTGTCCTGCTGAGCATGGTCATGGGCCGGTATTGAGGACTTGGTCTGCTTGGCGCGAGACTTGTTTTCACTACTATTCTGGGCTATTTTTACGGCCGCACAATTTGCGACGTAGGGAGCTACTTGATGCACCAATCATATGGGGGCGCCATTTTATTTATTATACGTTGCGTCCCAGCGTAATCTAAAGCTAATTTTTAACACGACGCAGGGAAGAGGAGAACGTCCAGCGCAAGCGTCGTCTCACACGTCCGCGTCAAAATCTAAAGCTCCTAATGATACGAGGTTGACTTCTACCTCACCTTCCCGTCTTCCTGAGATCTTTTGAAGTGCTTGGTAGTCTTGGCGACCAGACCCAGAATGATGAAGATCCCGAGTGCAAACAATACCCACTCGATTGCCAGCACAGCGTACCAGACATCGACGAAACCGAGTTTGTACTCGTTGATGATGTCATCATTGACTTCCATACTCTGGGTGGGTGGTCAAGATGGGATAAATTCAAATGAACTATATACTAGAAAATTACGAGGGGTATGTAGGCCTATATTTCTTTCATCACTTGTTATTCACAATTTTTTTAATTATTATTTTAACTTCTCAAGTTGATTGTCATCAATCTGATGGTTTTTTTTCCCTTAGGTTCTTAGATCAATTTGTTTCATTTTTAATTTTTTAATACGATAAACATAATTATGTACCACTAACGACCAACACATTCCATGTAACATAATTACAAGCAGGAACACAGTTTATTTCATACACGACTTGGAATGAAAATTGAAAGGCTGCTAAAAGTCTACTAGAGATTATGGCGTCATGTGTGGACAACAATATAAAGAAAATGTAAAGGGAATTCACAAAAATTTATTTTTCATGATCTAAAATTACACATTCCATCAACTTGATAGTGACATAATATGTTAAGGGTAGCAACTTATTCCCCCTGCTTTCTGAAAGCGGTTAGTCAAGTGCTCTTTCACTATGCTAGAAAAGTGACTTTTTGTGGATTTTTCTCAAACTTTCACTGATGTGTTCTACTAATGTTGCTGCTTTCACTCAATCCACATTTCTCTTTGGGTTTTGCTTTTCTTTATTAAGACCCAAACTGCAGAACGTTTTGGGTATTTTCCCGTGGACCCTTCTGATTATCCACCAACACATTTGTCTATCGAAATAATCACCAAAACAAAGTACTTGCTCAAACCTGTTCTATCCAGAATAGGGGAAAATACATTTCTCTGATGTCACCGATATCTCTGTGGAGTAGAAAAAGACAATTACGGAAGATCAACAAATCGATGGGAAGATCATCTATTGTGCAGTGTTATGTAGTGAGTCAGACTGAGATGGATGGTAGAATCCATTTTCTTTTTACTATGAACGAAGAGTGTCAACCTTATTTGACCTTTGACATATCCGCAGTGAATGCCTATTTTCTCTCTTAGAGGAATTATTAAGGAACATTATCTTATGGAATCAAAACAAGTTTATTCACGTATGCAAACAAAACAGCATGTGTTCGCATTGGAAAGACATAGTTATTCCCGTAAACAAAAGATCATAAATTACATGTGTAATACTTATCTCATGAAATTCAAAACCCATACATGAAAAAAAAAAGTCAGTTTAAAGGTGCATCAGTGATAAGGAATATATTCAAATTATTACACCATTACACCCCACCCCACCCCCTAAAAAAATGGTTTGACGCCATGGAAAGAATACTATAAGAGGTGTTTATTAGTGTAGCGATGATTATTACGGAGCGCACATACATGTATATTACTAATACGTCATATGAGGGCGCTATTCATTTAGATGCAGCTGAATCTCTGCAGTTCGTAACGTGAAGTATTGCATGGCCCTCTCAAGGTGTTTACTTTCGTGTTTTTTTATCCTCATTGGATTTGTGTACATTCTTATGTAAAGGAAAATAAATTTTGAGCATGCATCTACTCAGTAGAGGAGCTTACTTCATCCCGGAAACTGGCTGCGTGAATATATTAATCTGGAAGCGAAATTTCATCACAAACGGAACGCCAGTTTTCTGTAAAAGAAAAAAAACAAACAACAACAACAATAAAAAATGAACAAACCAGCAAAATCGAAAAAAGGTAAACTTAGGAATACTGAAAGACTGCGTGTGTTACCAATACGTAAATTCTACACAAACAATTGCAAGATGGCAGACATAAAAACAATAATTGAGTAAAAGTTTTAACTATAGGTATTTCATGTTGTGGAAAATAATAGACCCCAATACAACGTATGCAACAAAAACCAACGAAACAAATCTCGCTTTTCAAGCAGCGCCTAAAAAAACCCCAGTTTTCTATGCCTTTTGATTAAAAGACTCAAGGGAAAAATAAACACTGCACGAATTCTTTTTCATTAAAACAAGTCAGTTAAAATGCAATCAATGTATCATCTAAAAGCGTCATACCTGCCAATCAATAATATTTTTGCCTAGCTGGTTTCAGGAACTGCATCATACTACTCATGAACGTTGCGCAGCGCAGAGTGCATTCGATGCCATTCAAGTTATGATACTAAACTTGTTTGGGATATCTCCAATTGTATTAAAACACCTATGAGCTAGTTACTGCAACACTTTTCATAATTCATTCGTAGAATTTGAGACATGATTATGGCTGACATGATATGGCGTATCAACCCCCCCCCCTTTTTTTTTTCAATACATGTATTATTGGAATGTCATATTTACCGGCTCGACTCCAAGGTAATTTTCATGGAGCGTGGCGTTTGGAGAGATTCCTTCGATCCCATCAATCAAAGTTTGTTGACCTCCAAAATAATGTGGATTTGACAGAGCGATAGGACTTCCTGTAGAATCACAACGTAAAGAAATGAATGCGAGTGACGTCACATTTTACTATCCTTTACCGCCTTCTTCCGTTCCCTGTACATATCACGAAGTGAAATATTTTGAGTAGAATAAACCTAAAATGTTACACTAAAAGGAAAGTCAGATTTTAAACCTTCCTTGTTTTTCTTGCACTAACTCTACGCAAAAAAGAGGAAAAATAATATACAACATCCCAAGTAGAAAGTCAAAGAAATACTGAGATTGAGTAAAATTAGACGATTAAAATCTCGATTTGAGCCCTAACCCATGTGATCATAGGCATGTGACTATGATCTTATAATTACTCAAAAGGGGTGATATACTTTGGGTTGCGATGGGCAAGGTTGATGGGGTATTCAAATTTTCACTTTTACAAGACAATTAGAAATCACTTATGAAGATGGAATAATCTTTGTAGAGAGCATACAATTCGAACAGGTATTCAAAGTTCATAATATGATGAAAATCGGTCTTGAAATGGCTGAGATATCCAAATGCAAAGTACAACAACCCTAATAGCAGAGACACGTCAGAATGACGTCTATCTACAGAAAGACTCGTAAACTGTCGACAAAAATACGTCATTTTGCTCAAATGGAAGACGTAAAAAAGACGTCATATTTAGACGTCAGAAAGGGGTCTTTGTACGACCACCTAGATGTCAGACAGACGTCATGAATATGACGTCTTTTTTATGTCTCGCATTGGAGCAAAATGACGTATTTTCGTCGACAGTTTACGACGTCTTTCTGACGACAGCGCTGACGTGACGTAACATTTTGACGTCAGTCTAAGACGTTTAAGTTACCTCCATTATCTTTGTTCATTTACGTCGTTAAGAATAACGTCATAAACATCGTTTTCACGTCAATTTACTATCTTTTTTACGCGTTTTGGTAGAAAAAAAAAAGACGTCTTAAAGACATCACTTTGACAAAAAAAAAAAAGACAGCAGTTTGACTTCGTTTTTAAGCCGATATACATTAATTACTATGCTAATTACAAGATCTAACAAAGGTGTAGGCATCTTCAAATACAATCCTATGATTCGAACTGTCAATTCCTAAAGCCCTAAATCTTATTCCTAAACCTATGCCTACCACCTATTCCTATAAAGTGGTCCTAATAAAAGGTGGGTCCAACCCTTTATTATACAGGAACTTCTTGTATCTGATTCTAAAACAAAGTTATTCAATAAACTTTCAGATCCTCTAAGAATTGTATGGTCTTTTATATTTCATTGGAGGTTCTCATTTTCTCAAAAAGATGAAGCCTGAAAACCCTCTCAACCAACACTATTACCATCCCTTTAACATGTTTTTCTAAACAAAAAACGGACTCATATCACTTTTCTTAGTTTGTTTTAGTATACACGTTGACGAATTGGAGAAGATCGAATGAAATTTTAAGGTCACAAAATGAAAAGGAGTTTTAGTATATTACTTGCTTTTTTAAAAAAAAAAAAAGGTTGTACACGCCTTTAAAATGTACACAACGAAAACCTTTAAAAAAAAAGTCACTAAATTGGGTCGATTTCCGAGACAGATTCAGTTTGATCTCTTTTTTTTCTTCAAATTTTACTTAACTGTCATTTGTTATTACTTTCTCTCACATTACCTTATATTAAGCTTTAACAATACGTATTACATTGTCATTGAAAATGAACAAGACTCATTTTCCATTTTTTAGAATTTCCTCCATTTTCAGGGATAGAGTGTTTTACCAGTTAGCTTGATTTCTGACTATATAGCTCCTTTGATTTTATACTTTTTTTTTTTTCTTACCATATCTACACGGATCTTGTCGCATGACCCCAGAAGGCACATTACATAGCTCGGGTTGGCCGCCACAGAAACCCCGATTTGGAGGGAAAGTTGTGACGTTCATGAACACAGAGGGCGACAGTCTGAATTTCAGCAGCGGAACCTCCTTGAAAGACGACTCGTTTTCAAATTCATAAGACACCGACCTGCTCGCCGTGGTATCAAAGAGGCAAATAATATGTATTCATATTAGTGGTCATGGTCAAATCTTTGCAAGATGCAACCAGATGTGCAAGAATATCCTCTTATTTTCATACTCTGCCCCCCCCCCCCATTTCGTTGACAACACTTTGTGAAACGCGAAACAATAAAACATGAAATTTCAAAACAGAAATACAGGGATTGTTGTTCTGAAGACGATATCAACGAGATAACTATCTACACTATTGTATCTCACAATTTAGAGCGGCAAGAAGACATGGTTTCCTTTTCTCTTTCAGTAGTGAATAAATATAAAGAATCTGACAGACCTCGGAAAAGAAAGTTTCGATTTTAGTTTCGATAACTTTGAGTTTGTAGTCAGTACAAGCCATGATCATCACTCAGCTTTGCAATGACTGAATTTTCCCCTTGAGTTACATTATATTTGTTGTTGTTCATTTTTCCATCTGTGAAGATGGCTGGATAGCCCATATTCAGCTACACTAAGCTGGTCTTCCATGGGGTCCAGTTGGATGTGGGGTGGGGACCACTTCACCGGGTTAGACACCCTGCTCTTTGCGATGAATGAATGAAGTGGGATCTTTTACGTGCATGAGCTGCGACTCTCTCATACACGGGACCTCCATTTTATGTCCTATCCGAGGGACAGAGTGTTTTGCCTCTTGCTAGAGGGGACGGTATGCTTACACACAACATTGCTCAGTCCAGACTCGGGTTCGAACCCGGGCCGCGTGATCGTGAGGCAGACGCGCTACCGACTGAGCCAACTCACCGCCCTTTCAATGTCAATCACCGGCAAATTTCATCGAAAAGTGAAAGTTTGTCTTGTTAAGGACTTGGTTGACCCACCTGCAGAGCTGAGGTTGGAAAAGATGAAGTGTTTCCTCTCTCGTCACACCAGGATGAAACATCGATCCATCTGAAATATAGATAGAGTTTTTTTTTGATTTGATTATTGGTTTCTGTATCATCATTGTACATATACACATTCATGTACAAACATAAATATGATAATATATATAAGTATTTTCTTGTTCATTGCCTGTGTACAATGTACAGCAAAAGTACAACAAAACATACTACAATGAATAATACAGAGGGGCTACAGCATAAGCGTAGCTTGATTTGCGTGCAGCCCCCCGTAGCATAACATAGTATTATAATGTACATCGGAAGGAGAATAGGAGGGAGGGATGACTTGCATAGAGATAGGATAGTTGAAAGGAGAAGGGGAAGGGAGAGGTTTGTCTGCTTTCACTAAAGGTTTATACAAAATAAAATCACCTGTATCACTGATTAGCAAGACATGACAAAATATTTCTTCAACGAGTTGCCTTTTATCTTCAAAAATCTCTAGAAGTGGACATAAAAAACAACAACTTTAAGGTTAATGGCCGCCTACAGCTGTATTTGATTCCACATGATTGTCTCTTCTGACAAACGCGCCTCGTGGATTTTGTAAGACTGTGTATAGGCAAATATCATGCTGAAATCATACTTTGTTGGAAATATAACAAATGAAATGAAATGAACAAAATACAAGACTTATCGACGAAGTAGCCACATTGATTGTGATGGTACATAGCCATGGTGATCACAGCCGGAAAAGGACGGCAAAGACATGAAAGAAGGAGAATCGACATCCCTGCGATGTTAGTTATCATTGACCGCACAAAAAACGTGTACAATAAAATAGTGACTGAAAAGGAGCGTGGTGGCTCCATGATATTCCACAAATAAGCATGTTTTTGATAATGGAAGTAATACTACAAGTGGTATTGATAGCGGGCTTGGTGTCATTACGTTTGTGTGAGTGATTCTGTGGTTAGCGGTGTCAATATTTGCAATATTTTATGTATGTCTCAAGCTTGATATCATATACTTCGTTTAATTTTGTTATATTTGATGTATTTTTTCATCGAGAAATATATATGAAATAAAATCGAAATCGAACTCGAAAATCGAATCGAAATATTCTACATCTACTTGGGCTGAAGTTGGCGATGCAGACGGTAGTGGAGTGTATGTTGGTGTTTAATGATAAAACGGTCACTATATTGCTGTTCCACCGATAGCAAAGTGCCGTTGCTGTTGGTTACCATGGTTACTATACGTTGGTATAGGTATTGATGTCAAGGATACTTATGTCAGTGTTCTGCTATATCTACATAGCTCCAACCTTGATGATGATGATAATGATGATGGTGACGATGAGAATGATAGCGATGATGATGGTCATGATGATGGTGATGATGATAGTGATGATAATGGTGAGGTTAGATGATGAGGTTGAGTTCCAAGCTGATGTTCTGATTTGTTTTTTTGCTGTGTCGATTTGGTGTTGCCATTCGATTTTCTCGGTGTCCACAACACAAATTTGACGGTTGATTAACTGGCAGTGTTGGTGTAAATGTTACCATTATCATTTCTATACGTGAAAGAGAAAACACTGATTTCGCTAATAACACACATCTCACCGGTGCTACTCTTGAAGCTGTTGGCCTCTTCCGACCACCAAGTCAAAAGACGATCCTCTCCATCGATCTTGTCGATGTGGTTGACGAGACTGATGTTGGTTTTGCCGTTGAAGAGGTTGAAGAGTCCGACGTTCGTTTCGTTGAACTGCAATACATCGCGATACATTCCCCAAAACAGAGACGAGAGTCATGGTGCATAAATTGAACGTGAATATCTTGAAAGTTATATCAAATTCTTTATCACGTTCATGGATTAAAGATCTTTAGATTTATTAGAATGCAGATCATACTTTAATATCATAAACTTTGGAGAGTCCATGTGTATTATGTTCGAAACGCACATAAGAATGTGGCACATTATGAAAGTGCTCTTGTACGGGAGTTTAATAAATATGTAGATGCAGGTTACAACGCGTATAATTTCAAGCATTGTTCTCTCCAATATTCTACATGTAACTACACATTACTTCCGGGTCGGCGCGTAATTGTAAGTTGCCGCGAAATTCAAAAGAACTTGTACACATGATTCAACTATCTATGACAATACTAACCCTCCTGAGTTAAAAAAGTTTTGATTATTGGTAAATAAATAATATTCACGAATACAAAAGATTAATCTGCTCACCCCGACGTAATAGCCGAACTGGCCCGACTGAAACTGTGGAGGGACGGAAGAGAACTGAGAAGCAAATGTCATGAGGGGTTCGGGGTAACCCCAGAGTATCTCCCTGACCGACCTCCGGATCATCAGCGACTCGTCGAGCTCGTACAGGAAACCATTGACGGCAGTGCGGACGAAGTAGTGGTAGTCTTTTACCATGTGTGCTGTGGCCTGAAGCGTGTTTCAGAATGTTTGTTTGTATGTGTGTGGCGGGTGGGGGGGGGGGGGGAGTGATGGGAAGTGAGGGAAATTGTAAAAGGAAAAGAGGAAGGGAGAGAGAGAGAGGGAGAGCGTATCAATACACAATAATTGCAGCTAACAGTAGAATAGAGAACACCTCAGACATTACCCATATTACCGAACATAATAGTGCTGTATAATTATAGACTAATGCACACATGGATATGAATGTACACGTTTATTATGTTTTATACATTTATCTAAGTCTACACAAATATAAACACACACACACACACTAGTATATACATGAAATTTGTATGTATAATGTATGTATATAGATATATAGATAGTTATAGATTCATACATGCATAAAGTTACCATGAAAATTTAATACACTGTATCGTATTACAGCGGACCAATAATTAATGTTGAACTATCACTATGGCGTGCATTGAGTGCAATAGCGGTACTGGGATCTGCCGTAGTACTCGCCACAGGCATTGCATATAGAAAAGAAAAGGAATGAAGAAAAGGCAAAAGCAGAGGAAAAACGCATGAAGGAAACAAATTCATAATTCAAATTAAAGTCAGCGTCATGTTTAGATTCCTACAGCTGTTTCTCTCACCATCAGAGGAACATTCAAGGTCGCGATAGTATCGGACTCGGGTCCGACAGATCGCTCTCTATCGAAGAAATATCGGAACTGCAGGTAGTAAGACAGTGTACCGTTATCGTGAAAGGTGATATTATTTCTTTCCAAGACTGTCCTAAATGGGTGACAAATAGAAAAGAGAAGTGATTAGATATTCAAATTGATGAAATTCTTTCGCGGTGTTGTGTTTATTGCGAATGATTGACAAATTGCCCCACATCGAGAAATCAGATAAGATAATTGTTGTTTAATCTTCGACATTGTGACCCTTGTCCTCACAAAATTATGTGGATTTGATATTGATGCACTTCCCTTTTTACACACGAATTTGTCATTTGTAATGACAATATTGAATGACCTCTATTCGTACTGAGAGAAAAATAATGACCTACTTAAAGCAACGGCGTAAATCCATACTGAGGAGTGGGGGGGATGGTCACCATCACCACGATTACAAGCCCATAACCGGACCGGCGCAGCCTTTTTTTTTTTTTTTTTTTTTTGGGGGGGGGGGGGGGGAGAAGCTTTGTGCCCCCCTCCCCCCCCCCCACACACACACTTTACAGGGATCGGATGCCCCACTCTTTTGCATGAAATATAAAGTGGGAGAAAAGTGGCAGCAACAACATAAAGACTTTTTGTTCTTGTTGCTTTTTTTTTTTGCTTGCTTGTCAGACGACTTTCGGCGGAAAATCAGACCTTAAAAGTATGAAAACATTTTTTTTTTTTTTTTGGGGGGGGGGGGAAATATCTGTGAGAGGAGTGGAACGACCGAACGGGGGAAGGGTGTGTATGGGGGGGGGGGGGGTATCCCTCTCCCACACGAGGAAGATTTTGCATATTCAGACCTGAAATTCAGCGATCTGGTGCTCACTTGTGGTGAAAATTTTCTTTTCTTTTCTTTAAAAAAATAATAAGAAAATGAAATATTCACAATATATCATTGAATGACAAAATCGTGGTATTTCAGCTCTTGCTGTGCGACATCACTGTGAAGGCCTACTAAATAATGGGGCCTATCATCGGCGTAGATAGGATTTGATCTTAGGAGGAGCGGTTATGTGAGGGAACGAATCAAGCGAGGGGGGAGGGTATGGTAGGGGAGTTTCCCCCTCCTACGGTGAAATCTCTTTGCGTTGAAAATTTTGACATTTTTCAGTCCAAAAACTGCCGTTTGTAGCTATATTCTTCGCTTTGGAAATTAAGGGGGGCACACCAGGCGCAACTGCCGTCAATCACTGGCAGCAACATCAGGAGAATGGCATAGCGATTAAATGCGAGCGAGCGGAGCGAGCGAGCATGAAAATTTTAACATTTTACAGTCTAAAAACTGCCGTTTGTAGCTATACTTTTTCGCTTTGGAAATTAAGGGGGGCCGCATCAGGCGCAACTGCTGGCAATTACTGGCAGCAACATCAGGAGAATGGCATAGCAGTTAAATGCGAGCGAGCGGGGCGAGCGAGTTTGAAAATTTTGACATTTTACAGTCCAAAGACTGCCGTTTGTGGCTGTATTTTTTCGCTTTGGAAATTATGGGGGCACACCGGGCGCAACTGCCGGCAATCGGGCAGCAACGTCAGAATGGCATAACGATTAAATGCGAGCAAGCGAAGCGAGTGAGCTTGAAAATGTTGATATTTTACAGTCCCACATGTCCTTTGTGGCTGTACTAGTATTTTTTCCGCTTTCGAAATTAAGGGGGGGGGGGGCGCACCGGGCGAAAACTGCTGGCAATTACTGGCAGCAACATCAGGAGAATGGCATAATGATTAAATGCGAGCGAGCGAAGCGAATGAGCTTGAAAATTTTGACATTTTCCAGACCCAAAAACTGTCGTTTCTGGCTGTATTTTTTCGCTTTGGAAATTAAGGGGGCGCACCGGGCAAAAACTGTTGGCAATTACTGGCAGCAACATCAGGAGAATGACATAATGATTAAATGCGAGCGAGCGAAGCGAGCGAGCTTCAAAATTTTGACATTTGACAGTCCAAAAACTGCCGTTTGTAGCTATATTTTTCGCTTTGGAAATTAAGGGGGCGCACCGGGCGAAAACTGCTGGCAATTACTGGCAGCAACATCAGTCAGGAGAATGGAATGATAATTAAATGCGAGCGAGCGAAGCGAGCGAGCTTCAAAAATTTGACATTTTACAGTCCCCAAACTGCCGTTTGTAGCTATATTTTTCGCTTTGGAAATTAAGGGGGGCGCACCTGCTCACAATCACTGGCAGGAACATCAGGAGAATGGCATAGCGATTAAATGCGAGCGAGCGGAGCGAGCGAGCTTGAAAATTTTGACATTTTACAGTCTAAAAACTGCCGTTTGTAGCTATACTTTTTCGCTTTGGAAATTTAGGGGGCACACCGAGTGCAACTGCCGGCAATTACTGGCAGCAACATCAGGAGAATGGCATAGCGGTTAAATGCGAGCGAGCGGAGCGAGCGAGCTTGAAAATTTTGACATTTTACAGTCCAAAGACTGCCGTTTGTGGCTGTATTTTTTCGCTTTGGAAATTAAGGGGGCACACCGGGCGCAACTGCCGGCAATTACTGGCAGCAACATCAGGAGAATGGCATACTGATTAAATGCTAGCGAGCGAAGCGAGTGAGCTTGAAAATTTTGACATTTTCCAGTCCTAAAAACTGTCGTTTGTAGCTATATTTTCGCTTTGGAAATTAAGGGGGGCGCACTGGGTGCACCTGCTGTCAATCACTGGCAGCAACATCAGGAGAATGGCATAGCGGTTAAATGCGAGCGAGCGGAGCGAGCGAGCTTTAAAATTTTAACATTTTACACTCCAAAAACTGCCGTTTGTAGCTATATTTTTCGCTTTTGTTTGTCCCACTTTTATTTGAGAACCATCCCCCCCCCATCGACGCCTCTATACATATCATATATATATATATCATATATATATATGATATATATCACATATATATATATATTTATATATATCATATATATATCATATATATATATATCATATATATATATGAGAAAATTATACATTTTCCTACAGCATTTTCCGTACAAGATAGAATACTGTTCAGCTCTGTTACCTGTCTGAAGGCCGGCGTACAAACGTCATGCAATATGCCAAAATTGATACAATCACATTTCTGCTTCCTCCATTTTTTCCCCTCAAAATTCAGGGGGGGATGATTGTACAGGCCATCCCCCCCTCCTCCATTTCAGGGGGGGATATATCCCCCCCATCCCCCCCGGGATTTACGCCCATGGCTTAAAGATGGTAGGGAATGCTCAAACATCATTTGACTGACCTCCTAACTTTAGAAAGCAGCTTATGAAAACAATCTCAATGCAGCTTTTTTTGAACTTTTCTTTATTTTGATAACATTTTAGGCCCTACCTAAAACGCGTTGCTTTCAACATGTTCAAGAACGTTTAGTGACGCACATGAATAATGAAAAATTCTAACTTGATTATGTTCGTGACCTGATATTAAGACGCTTAATTTCTCTAAATATAAGTTTAGTAAATCTTGCCAATTGTTCTTATGAATATACAAATGATTTATGGACAAACTGACAGACTCATTAAGATCCAGTAAAAACAAATATATCAGATGTGAATATCTTATGATTTTTTTTTTTTTTTTTACGTACGTTGAGATTTTAGTCAGTACTCACTTATAGACATACGGCCCTGCTTCCTTGACACGTGGTCTGCCTCCATTGATGACGTCATCTGGATTTTGCAGGTCAAAAAAGTACATGCTCTGGTACAGAGGCATACGAGGATGTGCCCATTCCTCAAATATTGGCGAGTTTGGGTCAAGAACTATCACCTGTAAAAATATGGGGAATTCAGATTTAATTTCATTTCTCTCTATTTCATCAAGTGAAGCTGATTATTTTCGCTTTAATGATTAACATTTTATCAAAGCATTGCACCTCCTGAGTCATGAAAAGAATACTGTAAAGCCAGTCAAGTCTATGCCATCCATTTCTTATCAATGCTGAAGAGAGCGTGAAAATGTAAGTGAAACGTCCGTAACAACATTGCTGATGCGCCAAAATGAAGCGTTCATTTTGTGGGCATCAAATGCACCGGAAAAGAACAAATTCGCCTCTTTCAACAAATCAGATTCTTTAAAATAGTTTTTTGTTTTTCATGTAAGATATCCTCTATAGTAAACTCACGTGCTTGATGACGTAAGCGTACATGAAATCCACGAACCATGGTAGGAAAAGTAATCCCGTGAAAACAAGCATCAGTGCTATAAAGAGCGCGATGCCGTGGCAGACGACACGACGTCTGGTGCATCTTCGACCTCGGTCGACCTCCTTTTTCTGATCGATGAGGGGAGACGTGTCGACATCGCACTCGAAACTAGATTCCTCGTCGCTGCTCATCATAGACTCTTTCAAGGAGATATTACAGTACTTTTCGGAAAATGAATACACACCAACACACAGTGAGCAACAGCGAAAGCATATTCAAATGCAACAGCACCTACAACACTTGAATGACAATTCTCACCAGTATACCGTATAAACGTATTATACAGACTTGTCCGAGCCGATTAAGTTGAGAATGATGGCGTCAACCAGTCACAAAGGGTGACATTTGTTACCTTATCCGAAACAGATTCGCTTCGAAATCTATTCAATTGCAACTGAACGTGAGTGAGGGAGGTATAAAGGAGCACCTCAATGCGTATTATTTCAAGATGGTTTGTGCGCAGAACTTCTTTATGTCATGCAAATATCACATACCTTATACCATGCTTATACACAGACATTTCCTGTCCTATATTAGTGGATTCATATCCATCACGCCCGGAACCAAAGCAATATCCTCTTCTTGTGAAGAACGCAGTGATTACAATAACACGTGTCAACTCGTAAAAGCTAACATGTCTGAAGACACATAGATTCAAGGCAAGACAACGATAAAACCTTAGCGTAGCTCCTAACTGCTTACTTCTAATCACTGATAATTATTACAACAGTATGACAGTAATCGATACCTCTGGTGCAATGGTTTATGAAAAATACAGATTAATATTCACGAGGCATACCTTCAATTACAAATTCGCTGGTTGTGTACGTCCACAGCGCTCAGTAGTTCAAGCTGTTCGTTTTCGCACAACAGCTGCAATAAAGTACGTTGTTAATGATTGAGATATCGTATTTGTTAAATGAGATCGTCTTACCACCCAATCAACCACTTGTACAAATGATAAACAATTAGGGACTCACTCCGGCTCAAGGATTTCAGCACCAGGTGCAAAATATGCCGGTACCCATGGTATCACTTAGCTGGAAGTGATACCATAAATCTGGGATTTGTCGCAAGTTTCACGTGGATTTATGAAGTTCACAGTGATGGGCAGAGAGGAAAAATCGGTTTACTAGAAATTTTGATTTATGCATAACTTTATAGCTAAGGTTCTTCTTGACCAACCAACATAAAAATGCCAAATATAGCATTAATGAACATTTTTAACTTAATTCCAAACGTGTTCATTTACAGAAACGAGTGTACTGAATTATTAGGCCGTTTACATGCTTTACAGTCATAATGTATTCAAATTAATGGATGTTTCATTTGAGGGATTGACGAGCTATTCCAACCTGCCATTCTTAAATGAAATTCACCTGCTGGGATCCAGTTTGCATATATTACTTGCTGCTGTGTCGGACAAGCATCAGACAAGCTTTCAGATTAACAAAAACAATCTTTGTTTAAAAGGTATGCATAACATTTGAATATAGTTTGAAAAAAACGCCTATTACCACCATGTTCTCTGTGCAGTGCTGGGAGAAGTATTATTAATTTGCAGTCATGAATAAACTGGCCTGATAGCCCTTTATAATGCAAAGTAACCTTTAGTGCGACGTCATGGCACTCACTATCTCGAATTCCTAACATTCTGAAGGGAGAAGGAAAGAGAGTGAGCGAAAAAGGAGGGGAGGGGTCAAAGTGGTTGTTTTTCATTTCTTGTTCCCCTTCGTATAGTAATGATGTTTATCAACCCCCCCCCAAAAAAAAAGAAGAAAAAAAAAGAGAAGAATATTTCTTATGACGACGACTGAACAGATTTTAAGACATGAATGTATAGCTAAAGGAGTGGGAATGTCCTTTTGGGGAACCCAGAAGAACCACACAAATGGTTGTAAAAGTGTAATCTGAAATCCTATAAATTTGACTCTAATAAAAAGAAATATTATATAATTCGTCATCATAGTGAAATTGTGTCTTATCTTTCAGTGCTCATGGCGCTTCAAAAAAAAAAATGCAAACATAAACATACATATTATTATGATGTACAACATGACAAGATGGAGGAGAATGACAAACAACAAGCAATTATATATGCCAGATAAAGATTTTTTTCCTGAACATTATGGATTGCAGTTATATTAACTCAGTGAGAGATGAACGAGTACGCTTCAAGTTTGGATTTGAATATTTCTGTAGCTGACTGTTGGTGTAAATGACAAAGGTTACTGATTCCGCATGTGTTAGTCCTATACCAGAGAAAGCACAATCCCCATCCATGTTTTATTCTGGTTGTTTAGGTAAAGGCATCTGATGAGCGTAGACTTCGTGTGGGATTATACAATATTTGGGAGTAGAGTCATGAATCAAGGTATATGTATAGGGGGGAGTAAACTGAATGATGCACTAATAACAGAATCTAAATATATATATATATATATATATATATATATATATATATATATATATATTCTTTTTTTTTCTAACTGGCAACCTATGTAGAAATGGAGAAAATTGATTTGGAATCAAACTTTTAGTGAAATTAACCACGAGGCAGAATTCTGCAACCGTTAAAGTTTAGTGACATCTTTCTTTGGAAGATTAAAATACAGCGAATTCGATAAAAATATCAACCGAGAAGAAATGAAAGTATGAATAAGCATCGCAGCTATGGTTTTAGACAAAACTTTATTATCAAACTTTTAATTACGCAACTGGTAGCTAACATTCCACTGAACTTGAGCTGTATGACTTCGAAATTACTTTGCCTAAGCAAATATATCACCTAAATTTCGGCTGGGTGTTTTTAGTGGAATAAAAGAAATGCTCCCTGACATGGCTAATAATCTATCCTAGTCGTTAGTTAGCGTGATGTGCTTAATTGAACAATAGGTTTGTAACAGTATTAAGGTAAACATTGTGGCTCCAAAATGAATTGTTTTATATCTTAATTTGTGGGCATGGGAGAAAAAGAACAAAACAAAGCAAGCACTTCCACGGTGAGTTGGCTCAGTCGGTAGCGCGTCTGCCTCACGATCACGCGGCCCGGGTTCGAACCCGAGTCTGGACTGAGCAATGTTGTGTGTAAACATACCGTTTCTTCTAGCAAGAGGCAAAACACTCTGTCCCTCGGATAGGACATAAAATGGAGGTCCCGTGTATGAGAGAGCAACAACTCATGCACGTAAAAGATCCCGCTTCATTCATTCATCGCAAAGACCAGGGTGTTTAACCCGGTGAAGCGGTCCCACCTCACATCCAACTGGACCCCATGGAAGACCAGCTTAAAGGTATTAGCCCACATTTGTAAACCTGCAGCAACTGGTCTCATAGTTAGCATGGAGTTTGGGTATGATTGCAGTAACACCTGTGCAAAATTTCGTTCCAATTAGTCCATTACTTTCATAAAAATAAATGAAAATGCACCGTAATCCGTATGCATGCGTATAACGCTCGCTAGCTCCGGTCCACGTACGTGTTACATGTACAATGTACGTAGCTATAGCCCGCGCTCGTAATTCGATTTTGGGTCGGGTTGACCCGGTTTGAAAATTGATTTTAAAACGATGCTTTTCTCTCTTTTATCGAATGGTATAGACAAAGAGCGACAGGTGAGGTATGTTACTGTTATAACATGTACTTGAAGTCATATTGGACCTGTTTTATGCAGTTTTGATTTTCGTGGGTTTGCAAATGTGGGCTAGTACCTTTAACGTAGCTGAATATGGGCTATCCAGCCATCTTGTCAGATGGAAAATGAACAAACAATATCCATCCAAACACAATGCAAAATCTTTAAATCAAGCATATAGTCCAAAATGTATACTCACATGTACGATGACATACGTGTATATGAAATCCTCGAACCATGAAAGAAAACGAGTATTTCCTTTGAAAACCAGCATCAGTGCTGTAAAGATTCCGTGACAGACATCTCGAAATTTGGTGCACATTTGAGATGTATGGTCGATCGACTTGCTTTTTTCTTATCGATTAGGGGAGACATGGCGACATCGCAACAGAAGATGGAGTCCTTTTTCGATGCTCATCGTAAAACCATCCACTATCTAATAATAGGCAGCAAAGGATCTAAAACATTTCTTAACAGTCAATATGAATATGCAAATGGCAAAGTGAGCATGTCATCCCCTCACAGCTTGCCATATAGTTTGTACATAACATTTTGAAATTTTCAGTTTTCATTCAAACGAAATTATGCCCGAGGCTCAAATCCTGGTATATCTAACTGATTACTATTCTGAAGTTATTCAACCGGGAATAATATCATGTTTTAGACTTCAATGACTGTAACATTGAATTTTTGTCATTTTTGATACAAGATCAATGGAAAACTGTGAGGGTATGATGATATCATACCCTCACATTTTTATGGCTAGCTTACTCATTTGCACATTCATATCCACTGTACAAGAACTGTTTTGCAAAATTGGCAAAACTTAAAACTGTCGTAACTTTCTTATTTTTCAACTGAGTCAAATTTTTACCATTGAACTAGTAAGAATCTTTTATTTTTCTTTTTTATCAGACTAACTTATATTTGGACAGGATTTCCCGTGTAAAAAAGAAAAAAACAAGAGAATACATTAGCATATAAAATGAAATGACATTATCCACAAAACAGCCCAAGCCCCTCTCCCCCCAAAAAGGATTTTCAATAATAATGGAAACTCAAGACGACCAACAATAATATGGGAAAAATATTTTTTTTTTTGGGAAAAATACAAAGACCATGAAGATCTCATGCTCCTAACCCACTGATATTGGTGATAGAAAAATCCAACGTTTACTTTTCACAAAAGCGCTTGTATACATCGTAGGGTTTTGTTTTCACTGCAGTGACAACAAAACCCTACGATATACAGGAGCATTTGACATCCATTGATAAACATCTAAATTACCAATCAATTATTTATCATTATCATTATTATTCATTAAATCAATTCAAAAAAATTAATAATTAAAAATTAACGGGATTTAAACTGTATATCAATGTGTGAAAAGATATTATAGGTTAATCATGTCCACCATGACGCTATCTATAGATTGTAGAGCATTAAGTAAAAAGGGTATGGTCTATATCTTATGTTCAGTATTGTTGTCTCGGCTATATACATAGGTCTTCTCAGTAAGAGTTATTGGTTCTTCCTGGTTTCTTTCCGGCTTGTAAAACCAAATGTCATTTATCAACAGATGATTTGGCTCCTTTTTCTATCTATCATTAATGTTAATGACTACATTATAACTATACAATAGAAGTTATTGCATCTAATATCATCATTATCATACTAAATGATTACAAATAGACAATAATTGCATTAAATCTTTAGAGTTATCATTCTTGCTATGACAATCGTGCTTTTTTTTAATTAAAAAACAGAAGAACATTAGAAAAGGAAGAAAAAGAAGGAGAAGAAGAAACGCTTCAATCTTGACACGTGATTAGGGGGTTCACACAATGTTTCAAAGAAAAATAGGGTCATGTCTTTTGACAGTGAATGAAAAAACAAAACAAAACAAAACGAGACAATTAAATGTAGCAATCACGGTTCCTTCTATATACAATACAGAGCCGAAATACTCCCTTTTCAAATGCGTAAATGTAGGAAGTAATGCACAGTAACTAAGGTTCATAAATGCCTTCACTTGAGGAAACACACCGGATTCATACTTGAGGTATTAGGCAGCATTTGCGTAATTTCCGCTAATTTGTGATTATTAGACAATTTAGGTGGCAGTATTGGTCTGTTCATTTTGATCATTTTTGTTTAAGGTGACATCTGAGTAAGGCTGACGACAAAGGGAAAGAGGATGAATAATATTGTGTATCTTGTCTGTAATAGGTTGTACAGCCATTGCAACTCGGGCAATCAATGGATACTTCCATTGTGCTACCTATCGTTTATGGTTGGTATTACCTTTTCTCCGTGACTCTGCTCTTAACGTATCTAGGACCCCGTTTACAGTGCGAGGCTCGGCCGCGGCTCTGCCGCGGCCGTGCCCAGCCCCGCTTCAGTGTAAACGCGCAAAAGGCCAAATGCGAGGCCAAAATTGGCCTCGCATTTGGCCTCGCTCTGGAGGTGGTCTCGGCCGCGGCCGAGCCCGGCCTTTTCTTGGTGTAAACGCAAACTGGGCCAAATGTGCGGCCAATTGCGCGGCCAATTTTAGTCTGGCTTCCAAACCCTCTGCCTGTATCTTTCGCTATTCAGGATATTAACCCCCTCAACGTCGAAAACTAGTATAATTTAAGGTGGTTTTGTCCTGCAAAGGATTCTTTCCTTCGGCAAAGGCCTTTGCCCGAACGGCGACTTCGTCGCCACGGAATTCATTTGGCAAAGGGTCTGAAAACCAGACAATACCAAATTGCATTTGTTTACAAGCAGAGCGCCACTACGACAAAATATTGAAAGGTTTGAATCAAAAGCGCGGCCGAGCCCGGCAGTGTAAACGGACAAAATTGCGAGGCTCGGCCGCGCAATTGAGGCCGAGCCCGGCCCCGCACTGTAAACGGGGTCTAGGACCCCGTTTACAGTGCGGGGCTGGGCCGAGCCGCGGCCGAGCCCCGCAATTTTGTCCGTTTACACTGCCGGGCTCGGCCGCGCTTTTATTTCAAACCTTTCAACATTTTGTCGTAGTGGCGCTCTGCTTGTAAACAAACTGGTGTCCCTTACAGGGACACTAAAACAAACGCAATTTGGTATAGTCTGGTTTTCAGACCCTTTGCCAACTGGATTCCGTGGCGACGAAGTCGCCGTTTGGGCTAAGACCTTTGCCGAAGGAAAAATCCGTTGCAGGACAAAACCATCTGAAACTATACTATTTTTCGACGTTGAGGGGTTAATATCCTGAATAGCGAAATAGTACGGGCAGAGGTTTTGGAAGCCAGACTAAATTTGGCCGCCCATTTGGCCCAGTTTGCGTTTACACTGAAAAAAAGGCCGGGCTCGGCCGCGGCCGAGACCACCTCCAAAGCGAGGCCAAATGCGAGGCCAATTTTGGCCCCGCATTTGGCCTTTTGCGCGTTTACACTGAAGCGGGGCTGGGCCGAGCCGCGGCCGAGCCTCGGCCGAGCCTCGCACTGTAAACGGGGTCTAGGTAAAGAAAACGTTGGAGGCCTTAGAAGAGAATGAAACCAGAGCTTAGGCACTTTGTAAGAACTCTTGCTGAGACTGGTTCTAGGGAATCTAGGACTGGATTTTTTATAGCACAGAATGTTACGTGGCGTGAAAAATAAGTCTAATATCAATATCTATCGATCTGCCAGATTCCCGCCCCATTGCACTTCATCTCTTTATGGCAAATTCTGTCCATCATACACGAATATCTTTTTATTCAGAGAATATCTGCAACAAAAGACGATGACATTCTCTCCCACACAGTTCAGGTCCGACCCGTTTAATTCGAGACAGCCTGATCCCTGTTACACATTTTATGGGGGGAAACCCGTCACTCTGAATAATTATGAGAAGAGCTTTGTGAAGGGACATATTCCTCCGTCAGTCGCGTAAATTGCAATACATATAAATTGCCTACAAAGTTGTGCTAAGTAGTTGATCCCTTTCCTGTTTGAGTAAATACTAGTTTTTCCAAAAGAGTCTGCAGAATATAGACAGCCAAGCTGTTTCTTTACCATGCTGAGTGCTGTACATACAGCATGTTGTGGTCTATTCTACTTGTATTAATACCAGTCTGCGGTCTGACACAGATTGAATTAGGAGTATAGGCTACTGAACATGGAAGTGATATACAAGTATTATGCAAATATTCTTACCCAACAATAACTGCAGAGGGCCGAAAGATGCGATATTGTCTGGCATACACACGTTATCATAATGCATTTCCATTAATTACTCCTATGACATTATTCATATTTTTGTTTGGATGAGAAGGTTGATGATTTTTCAGAATGATTTTATTTGGAAATAGAAGAGAAATGAAATCAAACTAAACCATAAAACGCGCAAAGAAGGAGATAGATTGAATTTCAATGACTGTAACTCACACACGAGAGTTTGCATTTTATGAATCACATCTGATTAACACAAATCTAATGTATCATTTCCAACGACATAATATATCACGAAAGCTATTGAGGTATTGGTATTAATTTATTCATTTTTTTTTTTTTTTTGGACAAAGCTATATGGATTCAACTACGAGGCCGATGGCTGTAATTCCCTCAGACGGACAAAAAGCAAAGACGAAAAAAATGCATTGCCTACAAAGGCCTAAGGGTACGCTAGGATCTTTAAAGAGGTGGTACATGTATGGTATTGGTTGAGGTGAGTATTCAGCATTTAACTTTTTTACAAGAGAAACCATTTTATGAAATTTTAAAGAGCCTCCAATTCTTAAAGGAATTCAAAATTCATTTGATGAAAATCCTTTTTGGAATGGCTGAGATATCCAAAGATAAAGTAACAAAAGCAATCTTAATAAAAGGTGGGTCCCACCTTTCATTAGGATTGCTCTGTTTTGGGTGCCTCAGCCATTTCAAGACCAATTTCAGACCAATTCTCATCAAATTAACTTTGAATTCATCATAGGATTATAGTCATGTTCTTACATATTTTATAAGAGGTTTCTCTTTATCTAAAAAAGAAAAAAAAAATCATCAAAGGCATTAAAACACCTGAAGCCATATCTCAACAGAAACTATATCACCCTTTAAAGGAATTGTACAGTTTTGATTGAGACCTTATTTTAAGTCTCAAACATTTTTGGTGAGATATGAGAAACCTCAAAGGATTTTCATAGTTGTGTATACTTCATTTTTTTTCTCATGTTATACATTGTGTTGCCATGGCAACAGCGTTTTTATTGACAATCGCAGAAATTGCCGATGTATGTATTTTTCTAAGATTTTGAGCATTCGACATGAGATATGATATACAGCTGCATGTGAATGTCAGTGGGCAGTATATACTTATTTAATGTTGAGTAATATATTGTTATGGTAATAACTTTGTTATTAGTAAGAATAATTGTAATAAGATGGTTGCTGGTTGTGTTCATTTTTTCATCAACTTTCAGTGACAGTTTTAATTTTTGATGAAATTTGTGGTTAATTGTTTGGTTATGATAGACAAGTAGGCCCACCATGGTATTATTGCCTGTTTGACTAGTAAGCGTGTAATTGTCAGTGTATAGTTATTGTATGACTGTATGTAGGGGACTCGGTGGAAGAACTGTACTTGTCCACATACAGTGTGTTGTATTTGATGTATATGTCTTTGCTTTGTCTACTGTAATGTTTGTTTGTGCAGGGTCCCCAGTAAGAACAGTACCTGCCTACTGATGGGGCTACCCTGTTGAAAGAAGACTGAATAGATAAGTAAATATATGAATAAAAACCTCTTATGAAATATGAAAGGCCATGTAATTCTATGAGGAATTCGGGTGCTGTTCGTTATTCCGAAGGTTCGCTATTCCGAAGGTTCGTTATTCCGAAGGGTCGTTTATCCGAAACACGCGAATTCCCTATACCTGCAGGTTCGTAAATCCGAAAATGAAAAAGGGTTCGTTAATCCGAAAATTTGTGGCGTTATGACGAAGGTTCGTTATTCCGAAGATTGGTTGATCCGAAAATGAAATTCGGAACAATGAACCTTCGGAATAACGAATCTTAGGAATAAAGAGCCTTCGGAATAACGAGCTTTCGGAATAACGAGCTGTAACTGAGGAATTCAACATTTATTTGATAAAAATTGATTTTGAAATGGCAGAGATATCCAAAAATCCCAATTTTCTCTCTCTTCTTTCTTTCTATAAAACAACAACATATTCCCAAAAGAGTGATTCTTATGAATTGTGGATCCCACACCTCGTTGCGATCGCTTTGTTTTACTTTGTTTTTGGACGTGTCAGTCATTCCAAACCGGATTTTCATCAAATAAACTTTGAATTCCTTTTAAAATGGTATGCTCTGTTTTATATCACAAGTGTTTTCTTGGTATCTCGCAAAAAGTTAAAAGCCAAATTTTCATCTCCACTAATACCTGTATCATCCCTTTAATGAATACTTCCATAGTGCTATCTTATTTTTCAATGATGGTTGTCATTCTTCTTGAGAAGGCACTTTCACTCAGTCACTATGCTCTTGACGTACCATTTTTTAAGATAACGATGTTGAAGAAGCCTCCCAAGAAAGAGAAACTAGTCTTCGCGGACATATTGTAAGAAAAAAATATTACTCCAGTTCCTTTCGAGTTGAAAGTAGGTTCGGTGTCCATTATGGGATTTTTCAAAGAACGGACGGAAAAAAAAAAAACCTCCTTGGTCATGTTGATGTTACATAGCATTTCAACAGACACACATTAATTTCTGTTGATTTGCCAGATCTCCACCTCCCCCGTCGCCCCCCCCCCCCCCCCCAACATTGTTCTTGGTGAGGTGTGGCTTTTACCTAACGGCTTCTATCTATGTTGTACATGAATATATCTCCATTCAACAAACATTCTTGGGTATACGCCTTCACAATCAGGTTGCAACAAAAGGCGGCACTATGATGACCTCTCCCAGAGCACTGCAGGTTTAACTCATTGTCTATGAGAAAACATGATTCCCTGTTAGTTCGATTGAGAAACCCGTCACACTGGATATTAAGGAGGGGACTATCAAGTGAAGCATTCCTCAATTATACGCGTAAACTACCAGCCAAGTTGTGACTACTTTGCGTGGATCCCCTCTCCAGCTTGATTAATTTTTGATATTTATTCAAAAGGATTCTCAGAGTCAAATAATGTCCGATTTATGTTCCTTATGCTATGCTTAATGGTGTACCTACAGCAGGTCCTGGTCTCTCCTAATGTGTTTATAACAGTCTGGACACAGGTCTAAATCAGGAATATCAAACCCAGCAGTAAAGCTGCGCATGGTAAGCATAAGAATTCCACAGCATGTATATACTAAGACGTATGTTAAGGATCCCATCGCATTAATCCTCCCTCATTTGTCTCAAAGATATATGTTATGATCATTGATGACACCTAGCGGTATTTTGTGTTGTTTGATGAAAAAGCTTTCACTGGACGACTATACTGTGTATTTTAAAGGCAAAGCAATTGCTTAGAATCTTGGTATCTTTTTAAAGATATATTCTAGCTCCCTTTTGTTTACTGTTAAGGTACGCTCTGATGCTATATTATGCTACACCTCCCTGATATAGTTGTCCTTACTGTGTCAGTTCCTGTCACTTCTAAATGCTTCTTTTAAACTCCTTCCGATGTTATCGGGGATATACCAATCAGAAAAACGGTGTAAAATATCGATGTCTATACTGATCTCCTTCAAGGGTCTATAAGTCAAAGTTTATTACTGTTCACGTGGAATTCTATATCATATTCGAGTCTATTTTACATAATCCAGTGATAACAAAGCGTGAAATTAGAACAAAAACACAATGAAATGTATAAAAATCTTAAAGAAAACTGTAAATTGATTGAATTAGTACACCGCTGTATTTCGATATGGAGTTGCGACTAGTGTCACTGGTTTATGAAAACATATCATAGGGAAACTTTGCAGTTTCAAAATTTAATATGATACGACTTGTCATACGACTTCAATGACACTTTTACGATTCCTTTTGTCTTAATTTGTTCCATTCAAGCCATCAAAGCACCACACTTCCACTTTGAAATCCAAGGGAAAAAAAACCCCTCGAATATGCCCCCTTTTTAAACTGAATTACACATGCTTTACCCCAACCTCTCAGGAAAATGTGTTCTCAGCACACCCTTAATCCGCACAAAAGTCAGGATCGATGAGTTCCATCGATGGAAGGTTTTATCAGTCGTCACCTAGAATAAACTGGCAAATCAGGATGAATAACATTTGAAATTTCCTGTCTAAACTTGCAGTCTATTCTAATCACAAGTTCTCCAAAAGCAGCAAAAAAGGAATTTATGGCTCCTCTACTATAGTGTAATTGGGTACTACATAATGCTTCACGGCTTTTTCCATTGCATAACGGAAAAAAGGTCTTGTTTTTCCTTGGGAAAAAAAGACAAACGTTGAGTCCCGTTACCTTTGAATGCCATTTTCGTTTTGTTATGCTCGAATTTGATGTAATAGAATACTATATGCTTAAATGCTTTTTGTTACTGTTCCTTGTCTCCAGACGAACGGCATGGCAACGTTTCATCAAATCATCACTCAGAATCTGGAGTGTCCAGTCTGTATGACACTTTTCAACCAACCCAAATCACTGACATGTTCTCACACCTTCTGTAAAGACTGCCTGAAGCGAATCTTTAAAACTCAACGTGATCAACAAACTATAGCATGCCCTGTGTGCAGGAAAAGAACGCCCGTACCCAGTGGAGATGTAGCTAACTTACCAACAAATGTACCGCTGAGCTCTCTGGTAGCCGAAATGAAAATTAAGAGTCCCCCTTGCACAGTTTGTGAGGTAGACGAAAAGCTGCCAGCTGTGTCCTACTGTCAGGACTGTGGGACAAATATGTGTGAACCGTGTGCTAAACAACATTCGGGTTGGAAACCGTTCTCTAACCATGCAGTGGTGCCCGTAAAGGAGGTGATATCACGGAAAATTCCGCTGAATAGGCGACAAATGTGTAAGAAACATCCCGGAGAATTTAAAGATTACTTCTGTCCTGGATGTCAAGCATATATCTGCTTTCGATGTGGGGTTTTGGAACAATCGCAAAAGGGGCATGAAATGGTCGAGGCGTCTATCCATGAGGAGAAAGTAAGGAACAATATCAAGGACTTGAAGGAAAGAGCAAAAGTAAAGAAAACAACAGTTGGAAAACACATCGAATTGATAGATTCAGAACGCAAGAAAATAAAGGATTTGATGAGAAACCATTACGATGACATTGACAAGACATATGGGGAATGCATGCATATATTGTCAGAGAGAAAAAAGGCGCTGAAAAGTCAAGTCGAAAGTTGGTCTGAAAATTTTGAACAAGAATTACAAGTCCGACGAGAAGAGAGTGGCGAAGCAATCAGTCACATAAACACTGTGGAAGAGCTTGTAAGTAACGGTATGAAGGTAGGCCTACCACTAGAGAAAGACGCCTTCTTAGTACACAACATGATGTGTGAGAACTTGGAGAGCATTCTGGGTCGAGATGATCCTGACGACCAGTCACTGAGAGGTGTGGCAGAACGAGCTCAGAAGATTTCATTCCGTAAACTCGTGAAAGAAGAAGAACTTTTTCTTGGAGAGTTCGAATTATATCAGGAGGATCCGAAAGAAGACGAAGAGGCCACTTCACCTGGTGCCCGGAAGTCATGGCAATTACGTTTCAGGCCACTATGGACGAAGTGAGATGGACGTGAGACAACGGGGACTTGATGGGCAAATGTAACAGGGTGTGATTACCCTGTCAGGATTTGAAACTGTCACCCCAAAAAATGAATAAATAAAGAAAAAATAAAACAATTGAAAAAATGCCCCAGCAGTCACAGTGCTGATGAGAAGGCAAGTAGGTCCTATGATAAAACTTGACCACCGCATGGTTAACAGCGCGTAATAGGCAGTAACAAAACTTGGACGCTGTCTGTAGCTTGACGTGACGAGAAATATATGTGTAGTCTATAGCTTGACAAGACACGGTGAAGACGGCGTCTAGTAGCTATGTTCACTACAGCAAGAATAAAGGGAAGAAATACCTTGATGGAGAACTGTATGTATACCTACCCAGCTGTTTGTCGAGATGATTCGATCGTAGTAGCCTGGATGAATAATTATGTGAAGGGTCTTTTGCAGTGTTTTTAGTATCAATTGATACACAGAGTATTTGGAGCACAGAATTTTGATATGCGAACTCGACCCAAACTTTGGAATAACTAAAATGATTTAAAAGAGTCTTCTAAATCCATTATTTTCGTATACAAACTGAAGAAACACTTGCTCTTGAAATGCAACATTAGATGAAATTGCATGTGAAATTGTACATGTGTTTTCACTAGTCCTGACAATGGATCGGCTTGTTCCAGTTTACAGACCTGTCTACTTTCTTTTTTTTTTCTCTGCCCCTTCTTTTCTGTTCTTCGTTGTTGTGTATTGTCACTGTGTTCTCTTTCTTATGTCGCATCTTTTATGCAGTTTTGCATGTGTGTGTGTGTGTGTGTGTGTGTGTGTGTGTGTAATTACGTGTGTATATGTGTATACATATGGGCATCATTGTTTTGTTGTTGTTCTCACGGTATTTCTGGGTACGCACCGTTCAATAGATATAGTGTCTACACTATAATAGTAACACAAAGGTTTATTTCATCTGTACGTTATAATGTTTACTTTTTACACTTTTTGCCAACTATATCATTACCTGCATTACATTAACGGTTATTAATTCTAGCTGTACATACAGGGACATAATGGATTCTGGATGATACGCGACTTACATAAAATATCATTACGTATTGCGATATCCTCGTTTTACAGCGGACAACTTTTTTTTCCCATCGTTATACAGGTGTACATGCTTTTCTGTCAGCCTTTCTAAGTGTATGTGTATTGCTGTTTTTTATTATACTACTAAATTGCAAATGTATTCAATGATATAATTCACGATCCATATTGTATCATGTATTTCTTACGAATTGGTATAAAAATAATAATGATGAAAGAAAGATATTATTTAGAGGGGTTAAGGTTCAGGTGCGAGGGAGACAAAGTGAAGAAACTGGCACCTGAATAATAATGAATTTTGTAAAGTGTATGCATTGTATTTTGTTTCACTCTTTTGTAAAAAAGGAATGAATGACAATTTGATTTAAATAAAAAATAGTGTTATTACATGTTATTCTTTTAATGTACCATGAAAAGCCTAATAAGTATTTTGTTGTACTTTGTTTCACTCTTTTGTAAAAAAGGAATGAATGACAATTTTATTTAAATAAAAAATAGTGTTATTACATGTTATTCTTTTAATGTACCATGAAAAGCCTAATAAGTAAGAATTTGTTTGACCAAGATTGCAGCATGTAAAATAAAGATTACTAACACGTGATCAGGAAAAAAAAAAGCAATAACGTAAAGTAGAAAAATTTATTCCCTCTAATCTTTGATTGGATTGACCATTTCTGAAATGGTAGTTCAAAATTCTGAGTGCTAACTTAACATTTTGAGTGCTAAAGTTAACATTTATAAACAAGTTGACAAAATTTTAAATGTTGATATAACAGCTAATTTGTTAGAGTACAGGGAGCTAATTCAACTCAATTGTATCTCACGATAACATGAAGGTGGACCTTTTTTTTGTTGTTGTTGCAAGGACCAATGTAAATATCACATATATCATGCATAGACAATATGTATTTTAGCTTTTCATTATTGATTTATCACTATCATGGCCAGAACGAGAGCAATATCCTCTTCTCATCAAAGTCCCCAACAGTGCCTATGATTTGTTCTAAAACAGGTCCCAACTCCTTGTGTTAAACAAAATTTCTGAATGAGCAGGTTACTATAACGACAAAGACAGGAATACTGGTTATGTAGCGTCGCTAACTGGTCAATTGTCCTCACAAATAGAAATTAAATGAACGAAAATGAAGCACTTGGCTTATTTAGCTAGCTTCTCGATCTGATTTAGGAACTGTCATTTCGGTGATGCTCTTCGATTTTTTCAGATTTTTTCTCAAATAATTACTTTCAAAATGTTAAAGAATATCGAGTGTATATGCTACGCTCGGGGACAAAGATAGAAAAATAAATACAGTAAGTATCGTTACAAAAGCATGTGATTAAAATATATAATGTTTTTGATATACATGAACTTAAAAAGTTTATTCACCGTTGTGTATCGTAAACCTTTAATATGACATAGTACCCATTCTGTGTATATCCAATACTACATTCCACACGTAGAATGTGAACTACACATCAGACTTTGGCCAATTAACCATACTCGTCATTCTGTAATAGCATGTGAATATATCACGTAATTGAAAATCGCTGTCGTTGGAAAAACCATTGTAATGACACAATAATAAAGAAGAGTTTATTTCGGACCATGAGTTAGCAAAACTGCTTTATTCAGAATCAGGATTATTTCACAATACTCACCAAAAAGGTTGATTTCATTGCTAAACCCTAACCACTACATTGTTGTAAAGCTTCATGTATGCTTATTGATTGTAAGTTCTGTTGTGTCGTATATCAAAATGTCAAAATGAGCGACGATCCTGTTAGCTTTCGCGTATCTACACTGCAATTTCTTTTTAAAGTGCTTTGTAATGCTATGTCACGCTGTGTCCATGTCACAGCATTAATTAATCTTTTTTTGGTCAATGTTATGAGGTATATCGCTTTGTTGTATTAAAGTTTGTTTGTGTCTGTTGAAATAAGGACGTTGTGGGGAATATGAAGTTTTCATTGAAGTTAAAATTCTCCGTGGAGTTGTATTCGTTGAAACTGACGAGCAAAGCTCCCTTCATCAATGCAAATAAAAACACAGCATAAGCTTAAAGTGATCTTTCTTGTGGTCATTTGAGTAAGAGCTAGAGGTTTGAATAACAAACAAACAAAGAAAGAGTATAAAGTGATGATACCGTTACCCAACCTACAACGTCACTTCACTGTCTAGTCATTTGACGAGCTGCCTCTTGATTTAACCCTTCCGTTGAAGTGACGTCATGGACATGTATCAAGTACGCATTAAAGTAAATACCTTACACACTATAATCAAAGTTTGGGAGTAGGTAGAGCATTAACTAGGCTTTGAGACGTTTACTGATCAATCAACTAAATGCAAGGTCGGGACAAACAATCTTCGAATATCAAACTATTCTAAACTCAGCCACAAACGAAACATCTCGTAGATTAAAACATATGCAGAATTAATTTTTGTTAATATGCCATTCCCATCTTGATTAAGTATTATTGCATAAGCGTTTGGGTTTTTTTTTTCCTGGCTTATGTAGGCCCATGTATAATGTACATGATATATACACCAATGAACAGCGTAGCATTCATGAATGTGTTGAACTATATGAAGTAGCTGTGTATCAAAATATTGTATCTTGTTCTGGTAACTTCAAAGTTATGATTTCAAACGCTCAAGAATAGAATCACATTATATTCCTTATTTACCAGCATAATAAGCTTTAGTTACTATACTCGCTTTCATTATGATGTAGGCGTAACAATCATGACACATCAAACTCTCTCTTCGATTGCAAGAAGAAATTGTTGTTTTCCATTCAATGTTCTTAACACTTAAAAATAGATTGAAGGATTTCTGTAAAAGCTGTTGTCTTTAGAAACAGATGCACACACATACCTTTCCTATAAATATGTCCACAAAGGTAGATCAATGTCTGCGTTTTCATTTCTATCATGTCTATCTCAAAGTTATTCTACAGAGAGAATGTTTGCACATGTGACAAGTCTGTGTTCTGTTTGAGTACTTTTTGTGTGTGTGCGTGTGCTTGTGTATGTGTGTTTGAGTCGTGGTCAAGGTACAAAGATTCATAATTACCTGGTAAATAATTGTTTGATGCATATATTGTTAGAGGCTTTGACCTTACATCTACAAATCATGCAATCAGCCAAATAGTAACAACACATAATAAAATAAGAGATTACGCAGGATCATTCTTTCTCTTCGAATCCTTCCTTCTCAATGAAAACAGCTTATAGCCAAATCGTAAAAAAGAAGAAATTAAGATAAGAGTCACACGTGTAACATACATATGACTTTAAATACGTGTATGTGTCTGTGAAACGAAAAGTGTTTATACAGATGTCTGAAAATTATTTACACCCATGTTATTTTTTGTCGTCAATTCTCATAAAAATCATATATTTACATCAAATCTATAGCATAAATTGCCTATTAAATTGATATTTTTTTTAGTTTATCTCTTAATTATTACCATTATTGTCATTATTATTATTATTATTATCTGGCAATTCGACATAAGATATAAGTGGACATAGAATACAAACAGAAAATAATATTACATCAAATAAAGATTGTGATGATTCTAGATAGATGCATGCCGCTGGTTGTCAGGGGAGGAAAGGGCATACTTAATCACCAAGGCTCGAGTCCTTCCTCCCCGACCAGTGCATACACCCAGAATCAGCTATATTAATGAAACACAATCAGACGATTACAAACATTATCAAATAATACATTATTACACAAAAGTACGCACTAAATTAAAAAACAAATATAACTAAAATATCACTGAATATGACCGATGCCCCACCCTGACCTGATGGCGTTACCTTATTCAACAAAACCGGTGATTTGATATGTTTTTTGGAAAAAAGAAGAAGAAATGTCTTACAAGTAAGACGGCAACACATTGCCCAACAATGATCAAAGATATGTTCGGCTCATTTAAAATTGATCACCCTTGCCAAAATCTCAATTTAGAAATCCAACCAATGGAGTGAACAAAATACTGATAATATGCAATTGCATGAAAAAGAAATGTAAGGAGATCTATTATTAAAGACTTTCCAGACTTTACCCCAACTCGGATATTAGTCGTCAATATTGATTGAACGTCATTTGTAACAACAACATGATGCACTAAATCTAAGTACGTTCCCAGCGAGAACTCTTACACGAAAGAAAAAAATCAAATAATTGAGGACAACCAAAAAAGATTTAAATCTCAATTAACTATTGAATTGAAACTATTAAACTGAATATTAACATTGTTATGCAATTGAAGTAAACCCAAATTTACTTTAATTGGTAGATGACACCTAACTACATTTAGTACATACTAAAAACACTTACCAGAAAAAAAAACCATTGAAAATGTACAAGTGCATTAATTTTGCAGTGAACTGTATAGTGATAGTCTTTATCTAATTTTTGAAGAAAAAAAATATGACGTGACTGTTACAATATTACAATAACACAATGGTCAAATTATATTAATGATAAAGATTATTGCTATAGAGTTGGGATAGGTCGTTCTGCCAAACTAGATTGGTGCTTGATTTGCAGCGTGGGTATGTGTAACTCAAGATACGTTCTCTTGACATACTGATGTGTTTCTGCGGGAGAATGCTTTCGCGTTGTAAGCCAGGATACGTTCTTTTGGCTAATTGATAATTTGCCGCGTGAGGATGATCGCGCAACGTGGTAAAGTAAGGACAATGTCTTTGGCAAACTAGAATTACTCATCTGCAGATTGTTCTGATTTGGTAAAACGCTGTATCTTTTCCAAATATGGCAATTAGGCCTACTCTGAAACGACGAGTCCTTTCTTCGTGAAAATTTGTTAAGATATTTTATGTGAATATCTACTCAAACGACGGAAAAATGGGAGCAAATTGAATAGCCTACGAGTATTTGACAATTCAACCCAAAATATTAGAATCATTGACAACTTCAGCTCTTTTACTAAAGAAATCCAGAAAGTAAATTTCCAGATGTTATATTCATCTTGTCATGCTACTCATTCGCAACAAATCAATTTTTATATATATTTTTTTATAATTACGTAATTTTTTTTCTGTCACAATTTGATTTTGTTGTTATCGAAATGTACTCCGTCATTTCAAATCATTCTGTGTTTATATTCATATATGTCCCAAGTTTAATTCTGTTTATTTGTATGTTATTTATGTTGTGTTTAATCAGTTTTTTTATCATTATTATTATCATTGTACCTGTTTTTCTTTGTTTAGGTTTTTTATTCAGTTTTGTAAATTCTTATGCACGGCATTGCTGAAAAGTAGCATCAAAGCTGATAGCAGACTTTTTACCATGTTGAAATAAATAAAAATTAATTCAATTCAAAATCAAATCGTTGTGAGTCTGAGTGAAGTGTCCGCGAACATACCTAAAAAAAGATAACGCACAGATATCCGGTTGCATTAGCTTTAGATTAAGCAAGGACGCAGCCTATACCAGGTAAAATGGCGCCCCATAGGATCATTGCATTAAAGGACAAGTTCACCTTCATAAACATAAGGATTGAGAGAATGTAGCAATATTAGTAGAACACATCATTGAAAGTTTAAGGAAAATCAGACAAACCGTTCAAAAGTTATGAATTTTTGAAGTTTTTGTGCAGTACCCGCTGGATGAGAAGACTGCTTCAGTGTATGAATAACTTAGATGTCACATGCGTGCAACAATATAAGGAAAATATAAAGAGAATTTCACAAAATTCCATCTTTTGAAAAAAGTACACATTCCCCTGACTCGTTACTGATAAATGTTATGGGCAATATTATTCCCCCTGCCTTTAGAAAGAGGCAAGTCAATTGCTCTTTTATTATGCGAAAAAAGTGAAAATATGTTGAATTTTCTTTTATATTTCCTTTATACTGTTGTACGCATATAACTCACAAGCTGTAGTAGTCTCCTCATCCAGCGGTTCCAACACAAAAATTTAAAAAATTCATAACTTTTGCATCGATTGTCCAATTTTCCTCAAACTTTCACTGATGTGTTCTACTAATATTGTTGCATTTTCTCAATCCTTATGTTTATGAAGGTGAACTTGTCCTTTAAGTATGTAGCTCTCTACAGCGTGATTTGAGCGGAACCAAAAATGGCCCAGCACCGACTGTGCAAACTCAGACGACACGAGTTAGATTTTTGTAAGAATTTGCGCATGAGCAGAATGGTTTTATTTTTCCACTGAACATCCTGTCTGAAGCTCCCTTTTATTGTTGCTGAGGCGCGGCTTTTACATAACAGCTTCTATACATTGTGTTACATGAATATAATCTTCATACAGAGAAAATTCCTGTGTACGCCTTGCTTCATAAGCAAAGTTTGCAACAAAGGGCGATACTGTGACCTCTCCCAGAGCACTTCAGGTTAGACTCATTGTAAATGAGATAGCATGATTCCCTGTTACTTCGGCGGAGAAACCCGTCACACTGGATATTGAGGGGGGGGGGGGGTACTATCAAGTGAGACAGTCCTCCATTAGCCGTGTAGACTGCCAGCTAAGCTGTGAATGCATTGAGGTGGATACCCTCTCTAGCTTCATTAATTCGTGACATCTATTCCAAAGGAGTGCTCAGAGAAAAACAACGTTCAATTTATATGTATATTAACCATGCTGGACGCTCTACCTACAGGAGGTCTTGGTCTCTCTTAACATGTAATACCATTCTGGACACAGATGTTAATCAGGACTATCAAACTCGAAAGTACACAGCTACGCATGGTAAGCATAAGAATTACACAGCATACTAGGACGCATGGCAAGTTGCCATTTCTTAATTTTTTGTTAATGATCGATGCATGGCCAATGCCAACAAACGGTTTCATGATAGATCTTAGTCGGCACTGCAAAGTGTCGCCTGTCTCAGCTTGGCAAAGAATATAAAGTTTACGTAAGTCCTGCGGGTGGTTTACATTGTCTGGACGAGGAAGGTAGGTTGTGTCTTTGAGGGTATGATGCTTTGCTACAGCGCGCGGTCAGGTCTGATATACATATGTTATATCTTTGATTTGACCATCAGGCATGGATCTCCAACACGAAAGAATGATAATGTGTTTGTCCCAGCCACCACAGTTTGCTTCAGTGTATTTTCATATGTCGAGAAAACTGATCCCTCATTGTCCTTGAAAGTCACAACTAAACAGTTATTGGAATATTCCACACTTTCAAATACACACACAACAAAATGCACTGCTTGTATGTCATAAACAGGTGACTGTTTTGAAATAATGACACCAGACATCGATATTCTTACATTTCGAGGGCATTCACCCCTCATTATCCTCAGAAGATAATCGCAAAGTTTTCATGTAAAATAAATGCACACTTTTTGTATTGGTCACTTTAAAAGAAATACACGGTATGTGCATCATCTTAATCATTAAGTTATGCATCAGTTTCATTATCAGTTTTCTTTAGTTCTGTATTTAACCCATTCCATACTGAATTCTGTAATGCCCATAGACTTGATACGTAGGTCACCAGGTTCCCGTACTGAACGGGTTAAATGAAATCATGGCAAGTCGAACAATTACACATCAAAATATAAACAAGAGTACTCAAAAGCAATACATGTAATTACATGCCTAACATATAGGTATACATCATTTCATCATATCTAAAAGTATACAGGTGAAAAAGATCATAAATTTCATTGATCAACAATACTTGCTTGCTTGGGATAATGACCCCTGGGCAATACAGTTTCTTATAAGTCTCATATTTTCTCTACGAAATCTCTCTACATATGCACATACAGGGGCGTTGATGGGGGGGGGGGGGGGGGGGGGAGTTGAACCGTCTCCCAATAAATCCCGAGATGTGGAAAATTTCATCGCGTTTTGGGTAGAAAATTGTCCATATATGGTGCCCCAGTTGCTGAAATTCAATTCTCAAAGGGCAAAATTTCCCTCACATGGAGGGGGTCCTTTCCTTTAGAATATGAAGACAATTTCATTGTTAAACAGATATGCTCGTTTTCTAAATCATAACTATGTTTATCATTAACCAATGACGTCATAGATCAATGTTCTGATATTTCAAGGTCTTTGACCTCTCTAGGTGAACAGAGGTCAAAGGTAGAAACCTGTCAATGCTCTGTGGAATAGGAAGACATTTTCATTGCAGCACAAATGCATATTTATTGCATCTTAACTCCATCATTAACCAATGACACCATACTTGAGTATTCTGATATTTTGAGGTCATTGACCTTTGGAGGTCATCAAAGGTCAAATCAAACTTAGCTTCATTGACCTTTGGAGGTCATCAAAGGTCAAATCAAACTTAGCTCCCGATCTTCCAATGAATCCTATGACACATTCCCGTTACTTATCCCCATCCAATCCCCTATTTCGTCAACTAAAAACGTTGAAAATTGAGGATCTTCACACATTTCAAACTGCTGTTTTTATGTATAAATATACATTTAATTGTCTTCCAAAAATTTTTGATGGCTTCTTCACCCCAAATTCCACCGTTCATTCATATCCAACACGTCAGTCGTCCGATTACCATCTCGAAAACCCCAGAATCATTTTAGCTCAAAAATCATTAAAACATAATAGACCAGATATTTGGAATTCTTTACCCCCTAATTTAAAACAATGTACGTCGTTGAACATTTTCAAACGAGAACTAAAAAACACCCTCATAATCCAGTATACTTCTGACACATAGATATTCATACCACCTGGTCAACAAACACCCTAAACAATGAGTTCACGGCCATAACTGAAGTAACATTCACCTCATCACACTGATACACAAAATAACACTCAACGTACAAACCAAGATTCATCCCAACACAATGCACACCGCACTGCACGTCCTTCGCACAATTACTTCCCACTCAGTGAGTGGCAAGATTTTCTTTATGTATCTCTTTACCTGGGGCCATCTTCCTCGTCAAGTTTAGCTTATGATGATGGTCCCCCGCATTTCATTTTTATCATTTCCTATTGCTTCCTTTTATATACGATATTCGTTCTTGAAAAAAGAAAATGTACATGTATGTATGATCCAAACGTTACGAATATTAGCTCTGTAAATGACTACGTAAGTATTTTGTTGATTTGTTGATTTGTATTGATTTTGAAATGCAGAGATAAAAACTGAACTGAACTGAACTGAACTGAACATGTACTACACTGGTGAAAGTCTCATGCTCTAGTCAAATTATGCACAATTCTCATGATTTTTTAGGGCTTTACGGCTCTACTCTTACCTCTGCCGATTTAAATAATGAGTTGCGGCTGGTGTCACTGGTATGTGAAAACATATCAAATGACACTTTGAATTTCAAAATTTCATATGTTACTCAGGATTTTGCTTAAACTTCTACCATACTTTTTACCTAAATTTGTTTGAGTCAAACCAACAAAGCACCATATTTCTGCTTTGAAATTTTAAAAATAAAAAAGAAACCTGAATATCCACACCTTTTAAAGTAAATAACATATTCATTACCACATCTCAGGAAAATGTTTTCTCTGCATACCCTTAATCCGCACAAAGTCACTATGAACGAAATTACTGCTAATTCCATCAATGGGAGGTTTTAACAATCCTCACCTAAAATTGAATAACTTATGACATCTCTTGTCTAAACTTGTAGTATATTCTATTCACAAATTTCTCTTAAAGTAAAAGGAAGTTACTGTACCTCTACTAGTGTGATTACGTACTACATAATGTTTATATGGCTTCTTTCATTGCATAACGTAAAAAAAAAATATATATTCTATTTCCCTGAAAAAAATATGTTGAGCCCCTGTACCTTGAAATGACATTTTCGTTTTGTTCGATTCGAACCGAAGTAATAGAAAACTGTATGTTTAAACGCTTTTTGTTACTATTCCTTGTATTCAGACGAACGGCATGGCATCGTTTCATCAAATCATCACTCAGAATCTGGAGTGCCCAGTCTGTCTGACACTTTTCAACCAACCCAAATCACTGACATGTTCTCACACCTTCTGTAAAGACTGCCTTAAGCGAATCTTTAAAACCCAGCTCAACCAACAAACTAAATGTATAACATGCCCTGTGTGCAGGAAGAGAACCGCCGTACCCCATGGAGATGTAGGTATGTTACAAACAAACATACCGCTGAGTTCTCTGGCTGACGAAACGAGAACCCAGAGTCCACCTTGCACAGTTTGTCAAGCGGAAGAAAAGCCGCAAGCTGCATCCTACTGTCAGGACTGTGGGTCATATATGTGTAAACCCTGCGAGATAAAACATTCGAGCTGGACATTGTTCTCCAACCATGCAGTGGTGCCCATAAAGGAGGTGGTCACTGGAAAAATTCCTCTGAATAGGCGTCAAAAGTGTAAGAAGCACGGCAGAGAATTTAAAGATTACTTTTGTCCCGGATGTCAAGAATATATCTGCTTTCGATGCGGTGTATTGGAACAATCGCAAGAGGGGCATGAAATGGTCGAGGCATCTATCCATGAGGAGAAAGTAAGGAACAATATCAAGGACTTGAAGGAAAGAGCAAAATTAAAGAAAACAATAGCTGCAAAACACATCGAATTGATAGATTCAGAACACGAGAAAATAAAAGATTCGATTAGAAACCTTTACTATGACATTGACAAGACATATGGGGAATGCATGCATATATTGTCAGAGAGAAAAAAGGCGCTGAAAGGTCAAGTCGAAAGTTGGTCTGAAAATTTTGAACAAGTATTACAAGTCCTGGAAGAAGAGAGTAGCGAGGCAGTTAGTCACATAAACACTGTGGAAGAGCTTGTAAGTAACGGTATGAAGGTAGGCCCACCACTAGAGAAAGACGCCTTATTAGTACACAACATGATGTGTGAGAACTTTGAGAGCATTCTGGGTCGAGATGATCCTGACGATCACTCTCTGAGAGGTGTGGCAGAATTTGCTCAGAAGATTTCATTCCGTAAACTCGTGACGGTAGAAGAACTTTGTCTTGGAGAGTTCGAAGAATATCAGGAGGATCCGAAAGAAGACGAAGATGCCTCTTTACCTAGATCCAAGAAGTCATGGAAATCACGTTTCAGGCCACCATGGACGAAGCGAGATGGACGTGAGACAACGGAGACTTGATGGGCAAATGTAACAGGGTGTGATTGCCGTGAATGCCATGTCAGACTTTTAAACTTAACCCCCCCCCCCACAAAAAAAAAAAAACACCCCAAAACAACGGCAGTCACGGTGCTGATGAGAAGGCAAGTAAGCCCTAAGTTAAAACTGGGTCAACGCAACAAAACATTATCGCACGTAGTAGGCCGTAACAAATCTTGGAGGTGATCCGTAGTGGGACGCGGCGGAAAATTTGTGTAGGATGTGTATGGGGTAACACCACACTTGTTCACTGAATCGAGAGTAACTTTGTAACATAAGTAGAACGCGGAGAGGCAAAATGGAAAATACGCCACCTATACCCACGGCGCACTACACTATGGTAAACGAGGCTGCCGTGGCCGCCTTACAACATGGTGTTCTTGTGTTGGCCTTAACTTACCTTAACTTTACGTGAGCTGTATACCTGCTGTCTAAAGGCCTTCATCGCTAGTGGCGAGTTACATGAGATGGTGCTTAAGGATGGCCAAATTGCAAGAATCTGATTCCTGTCTAATGATAGATGTGACATTGGTACAGGGGACAAAATTGCAATTTACAATCCATTGTATAAGAAGTTCAATGTTCAACGCTCAGTCTCACCAAGGAAGTTCAAGAGAATGGAGTCACAACTGTCTTATTTCCTTTGAACCCGTGTTCGAAGCCGCCGCTCAAAAATATTTGAAGCATGTGCCAAACAGGATCTGCCGCGCAGATACGAAGACAATTGACTCGTGTCTCACTGCATAATCACCAGCCACTTTCAAAGGAAGATATGTCTGTGTGATGGTAATTACTTTTCGCTATCCCTTCTTATAAAAGGTAGGTGGTACAGACACGAGGATGCGCGAATAGAAATTGAGCAAAAAATGCTGAAATAAAGATGAAAATTACTCGATTGGGCATACCCGGGCACTAATCGGATATATCTATTGATAAAGAATTATACTTGAAGATTATTCCATATTAGTTTTATTTGTGGAAATTTAGCGGAAAAGTGATGAAACCAGCTTTTCAGGATGGTACAGTTTTAAACATTTTCACATGATACAGCTTTGATTTACACTTTTGCACAAATTTCTGGACGGGATTGACTTTTGTTTTACATGCTTCATCATTAAGTGAAATTTCATTTCATTTAATAAATAAATGAGCAAAATATGACCAACATTATGATAACGTTCAAAATGAATCTTCAGATTGCTCAGCAAGACGGCGGCGTCGAACATCAATCATCAAAGGCACAAGTGCACCTGTGCAATTCTTTTGTACATCAATAGAAATCTGACAACTGTTTGAATAATTACAGCCAGTTGGAACTCCACGTATAAAACCTCCTTGGTCTCACTAATGCCTTATGTAGGTCTTCTTAGTGTGTGGTCCCACAAGATCTAGATATTTACTCCACATGATATCAGGGCAGTCAGAGAGATGTTTGGTGAATATTTACCTCAATTATTCTTCTTTCAAACCACGGGAATTTTTATACTGATTGAACGAAATGTCGTGTGATATGATAATAAAGGGAAGAAGGGGAATGTCTTAATGGAGAGCTGTATGTATACCTACTCAGCTGTTTGTCGAGATGATTTGATCACAGCCGCCTGGATGAAGGATGTACAGGGTCTTTTCAGTATCGATCGATACATGAGGTATTTGAAGCACAGAATACTGTCACTGATTTTGTTATACGCGCGCGACCCAAACTTTGGAGTTACTAAAATTACAGTTTAAAAGAATCTTCTAAATTCATATCCAAACTGAAGAAACATTTGTCCTTGAGGTACAACATTAGAAATATGTTACAAGTGAAATAGCGATTGCGTTTTCACCTGCCCTGACACTGGATCGGCTTGTTCCATTATACAGACCTCTCTTCTTCTTCTTTTTTTTCCCCTCTGCCCTTCTCCTTCTTTTTTTCTGCCCTGTTTTTCCTGTTCTTCGTTGTTTTGTATTGCCTTTGTGTTCTCTTTCTGATATGACGTCGCATCTTTTGTGCATGTATCATTTACATGAATGTATGCGGTAATTGCAAATGTCTGTCGTGGATTAAAACATTGTAATGACACAATAAAGAAGAGGGTATTTTAGACCTTCAGTTAACCAAACTCCGCATTAAGAATCAACAGTATGCAAATCAGTGAGAATACTCATAAAAAGTGTTGATTTCATTGCTTAACCTTAACCAATACTGTTGTAAAGATTCATGTCGCCGATTGTTGATTGTAAGCTCCGTTGTGTTGTAAACCATGTAAGAATTAGCGACGATTCTGTATGTTTTCGTGTTTTCGCGTATCGTACTGTAATTTGCAAATAAAGTGTTTTGTGATGCCATGTCATGCTCAGTCATAATATCATACCATAATCTTATCTTATTTTTGCTATCATTATGTGGTTTATCGCTTTGTTATTTTATGTTATGTTGGTGTCTGTTCAAATAATCCCTTCTAAGAAAACTGTGCTTACTACATGTGGGACCAGCTAGCACTGCAGCACTGTCTGACACCTTGTATAGCACTTCGCAAATTATCAGGGGAAATGGATGTGAAAGAATTACAAAACTGACTGAAGCCCATAGCGATAGTCAAACTAAATTTCAGATAAAGCGCATTAAAAACGGGATGTTAGATCAGTTTCAAGTTGACACCCTTTGTAATTAACAACCCAAGCTCCACTCCAGTCATGCCAGTTATACGAACCATCGTTAAGAGTAAACAGATTTGATTGTTTTCAAGACACAATTAGTATATAGTGACTGTGCATCATAGTGAATCTATAAAAGAACAAATTACCATTTGGACTTGGGATTGGTGGTGTGAAAATATCAGAGGTAAAAACGTCAGTGGTAAACATGTCACAGATAAAAATGTCAGTGGTAAAAATGTCAGGGATAACATGTCCGAGGTAAAAGATATCAAGGGTAAATCGTAGAATCAATATCCACTGCTCAAGTTGTCATTTCGTTGTCCTATAAATTCCTGTAGTTGAATATAAGAATGTGCCATTGACTGATACGTGGTAAGCAAAGCCGAAATATGACGTCAATAATGCTTGATAATATCAGAACAATATACAATACACTCATCATCTAAATTGAGATACAACCATATGCCCTAAAAATATCACGACTTTACTTTATCATTATGACCGACTTTTATCATATCAAGTGTTGATTTCATGGTATATGTAAACTGAGACGTCTGACATTATCACCTCTACTATTATTCACGTATATTTCTTCTGCTGACATTTTTATCTCTGACATTATTACCTCTGACGTTTTTATCTCTGATATTTTTACCTCTGACATTTTTACCAATTACCTTAGGATTAATATGTTACTTGTGTTTGTATAGATTGGTTACTGTCTATTTTTGCATATTTATGTCTATTTTAAATCTACTATTATAGGGTTCCAAATACATGTATGTCTAACAACAGTTGACCTATGCACTATCATAGCAATGCACCTGACTCATTGCAATACCTATTGAATCATCTGAACTTTTCACTTTAGAAGTTCCACCGTTTTAAAACTGGATAGGCCTCCAATAGCCCTAAAGGGATGGTACACTTTGGAGTTTGAGGATTCCAACATTTTTTTATGATGGTTTCTTGAGACAATGAAAAACCCTTTACAAAATGTAAGAGTATAATTCCAAGTAGAATTAAAAGTTTATTTGATACAAATTGATTTTGAAATGGCTGAGATATCAAACACAAAGCAATCCTAATAAAAGGTGGGACCCACTCATTATTAGGATCGCTTTGTTTTACTTAGTTTTTGACTATCTCAGCCATTTCAAAGCAGATTTTCAAAAAATAAACTTTGAATTCCTCTGAGAATTGTGCACTTCTAATCATTACATAAAGTGATCTATAAGTAAGCCTATCTCACAAAAAGTCGAAAGCCGAATTTTACCTTTACCACTACTATACCACCCCTTTGATATGTATCTTTATTGCATATAAAAAATTCGTGTAGCGCTGAATGTGTTTAAAAATAATTCGTGTAGCGCTGAATGTGTTGCTAAGTTCCATCCGATGAACAACCATGAACACCGTACTCACGTCAGTGTCATTTTTTTTTTTTCGATAACAGTTCATACAAATTTTCAGCATGAAGGTTTGAAGAAAATTGGTAGAATGGCAGAAATGAGAAAATGTGGAAATCGTCGTAAGAAAAATACACACAATAAAGGAAATTTGCGTACATTTCAAGCTAAATATATTTTTTGTTTTCTAATTATTGTTTATATTCTATTATCCTGCAAGTAGAAAAAGAGTGTTGAATATCAGGCGAAACATAAATTCTTGTTTTGTACCATTAAAAGTGTTGATATAATAGAAGTAAATACAAAGAAAAAACACAACAGTAATCAAGCTATTCCAGAAAATATTGGATAGATATAACTACATTTACGTTGTTCTTCAATCTACATGAATTTCAACGTATTTCACTGTTGTCTGGTATGAAAAATATTTTAACCACTTATTCTCCCCAGCAGAAAACACTCATTAAGATATTTCATTTTCTCGTTTTCTACCCAAGTCCTGGAATTCAAGTGACACTCCTCGGTTTACGTTTGGGTTGATTTGGATTTACATATCGTTCTCATAAGCGGCAACTTCAGTACTTGCATTGAAGTGGCATTAAATGTTTGTGACCTTTTTTAATAGGTTTAGGACTTCGGAAAGTTCGATACAAATAATGCAGGCAGACACAGATTACGCAAAGTATAGATTTTAAAGATGGATAGTTTATGATAAAAGTTAGAAGGCCCTACATGATTGTGAGTATGTCGGCACTAACACTTACACTTTATATATATATATATGATATGGAGATTAACAAACAAAATATGGAACGTCGGGAACCAGTCATACATGCAACACTGTGACAATAACGTGATTCCTCTATGCTACATCATGTGTAATACATAACTATCTGTCTGTAGTCAACCTGCCAAATGTAATAAGAATATGTTGGAAATAAATGACAGACTTTGACTTGGGAGGCATTTGACTTTAAGGTAAAGAAAGACAATTTAGAGTCAGAGCCCAGCTCTGCTTGGATTTCCTGCAGTTTGATCATAAACTTGTCCACTTTTTGAAGTTGAGGTGATCGACTATAGACATGTAACTTGCATGTCGAAGAACTGAAATGATTTTACCCTCACTGCATTGCGCTTATCAGGCTACACAATAGTGCTTCGGTGGTAGTCTTTCAGCGCCAGGTTTATTTCGAGACTTTAGAACATTACAATACAGCGTGTATTATGCCATCAAAGCACGCACACACAGAAAAGAAGATTAACAAACATAATGGAACGTCGGGAACCAGTCATGCATGCAACACCGTGACAATAAAGTGATTCCTGCACAACTTACTTAAGCCAACATACGCAGACAATGGCTGGAAGGTGTGCCGAATACGAGTAAACATGAACGTGGGAGTCTCCCGTGGCCTAGTAAACAATTATTTGTTTAGAAGGCAAATATTCATACACTTTAATCAACCATGACTTTTCAAGGCACGTTTTAATGTGATTGCAATACGAATGAAAAGAAATTGAGTCGAGCAGAGAGGTTACATTGCCCTTCCACACCAAAAATAGAAGAAAAATGAGAGAAGATGAACATTGATGGCATATACATAAAGATATGTGTATATGTACATTATATGATTGTTATACATTTATATATTATATATATATATATATATATATATATATATATATATCATATATGTATGTATACAAATGAGATATATGGCACGGGAGATGTACTTAGAGAGTGCCTTATGTTATGGAAGATAATGCTACGTGTACACCATGTTTCCTACTGCCACGGCAATCACGTTTCAAATAACCTTGGACAACACTGGATGAGCGTGAGACAACGCGGGTTACGGGATGGGCAAACGTGACAGGCCGCGATTGCCGTGGATGCCGTGTCAGATTTTTAAACCATCAAAAAAGAAAAAAAAAATGCCATGGCAATCACGGTATGGATTATATACATAGTAGGCCGTAAACAAACGGGGTGATCACAACAAGTCGTGATACCACGTAATAGACAATAACAAAATTTCGAAAAATGCTGGAAATATGTGTAGTCTAGTCTGACCAGACTCCATAAGAACGGCGTCTGATAGCAACATGTTCACTGTAGCAACGACCGATGGAAGGAACAAAATAGCATACCTTTGACGAACCACGTTTCGGGCAAACTGAGCTGCCGTGATCGCTTCGAACACGGTGTAAACGTAGCATAATAGTTATAATAGCTTTTACGAGATAAAGTTGCAAAAGCTTTTACCAGTTAGTTTCGCTGTGTCCCTTTGTCTCTTCGAACGTGTGTCTGAGCTAGCCTTTCCTGCTTTTTGCGGGTTTTGGTTTAACGTTCTTAACTGGAAATTCTTAATTGCACACAATTCCTCATTACCAATACATTGCACTTGTATATCAAAGTATTTTCTTCAGCCCCCACCCCACAATCGACAATGATGTCACAGTGTAACAACATGTCTAGCATATAAATCATTGTATCACCTTTCATAATCCCCCCAGAAAAAAAAAATGAAATGAAAAACTCCAAGAACCCAATCTTTAATTAGGGCGGGGGACTGCGACATAACCTCTCACAGGCGTACAATTTTGTAATTCAAAGATTCCTCGACGACTGACTACGAACAATCAGTGCGTCTGCGCCGATCGGCAACTTTTTTTTCCTGCCACCAAATCGGAAGAGCTGATGAAGCGTTCAGGATTGGACGTGAAACTGTCCTCGGAATTTAAGAGCAGTAAGTCCAGATGCAATGATTTAAATTAGTATCGTTTTGAATTATCATCAATGTTAAAGAACGTTATTTTAAATGCATTTTCAGCGAAGTTATTTTATACCATTTTGTATTAATTCTCCCCGAGAAGATACATTAACTATGTCTTGTCCGTGACTCTGCTCTTGACGTATCAAGGAAAGAAAGATGTCGCAGGTCTCCTAGAAGGAGTTTCTGTTTACTTGCCAGATCCCCATTTCAATTTCTTGATGAGGTGCAGCTTCTGCTTAATGACTTTTATTCATGATACACGAATATAACAGTTTCTATTCAGAGGAAAATGTCGTCTGTTACGCCCGTCTGCAAATCCAGGGCAATTTCATGATATATCGTGCGAAAAAAAAAGAAGAACGTCACTTTGAATATAAATAACTTGAGAAGACCACTATCAAGTGAGACATTCCTCCATCAGCCATGTAAACCACCCACCAATATGAGATCGTTTTCTTTTTTTTTTATGCTGAACAAATATATTCATTTATCAAAGGACAAGTTCACCTTCATTAACATAAGGATTGAGAGAATGTAGCAATATTAGCAGAACACATCAGTGAAAGTTTGAGGAAAATCGGACAATCCGTTCAAAAGTTAAGAATTTTTGAAGTTTTTGTGCAGTCATCGATGGATGAGAAGACTACTGCAGTGTATGATGTTACATGCGTACAACAATATAAGGAAAATATAAAGAGAATTTCACAAAATTTCATCTTTTGAAAAAAAAGTACACATTCCCTTGACTCGTTGCTGACATATGTTGTGGGCAATATTATTCCCTTTGCCTTTAGAAAGGGACAGGTCAAGTGCTCTTTTATTATGCGAAAAAAGTGAACATATGTTGAATTTTCTTTACATTTTCTTTATACTGTTGTGCTCATATGACATCACAAGCCTTTATAGTAGTCTCCTCATCCAGCGGTTCCAACACAAAAGTTTTAAAAATTCATAACTTTTGCATCGATTGTCCAATTTTCCTCAAACTTTCACTGATGTGTTGTACTAATATTGCTGCATTCTCTCAATCCTTATGTTAATGAAGGTGAACTTGTCCTTTAAATTCAATTCGATTTTTTTTTTCTATCTCCTTTCCTGTCGGATTAGTTCTTGGCATTCCCAAAGAGACTTCAAAGTAGGACAACTTTCAAACTAATATGTTGGGAGTTTAACATACAACAGGTTGTGGTCTCTTCTTCGTAAGCTAGCACCGGTCTGACACAGATTAAGTCAGGAATACTGAACCCGAAAGTTAAGTACATATCAAACAGCGACCATATTACTTTCTGTACCTAGACTACAAACACAACATTTGCGATAGCATGTATTTTTCCGTAAGCATTTTTTTTTTGTGTATATAACATGCTACTGTGAACAATAGTCCACAAGGCGTGACACTAAAAGTATCAAGATCATGCATACAATGCTGTGCACTATACATAAGAATAGAAAAGAATAATGACAAAAACAGAAAAGTGGGGTCTAATAAATAATATACTATACAATCTGCAGAAGGTGGTTGTGGACGCGACTCTTGGATGACTGAGACCCTCTGTCACTAATCATGCCTACAATGTCTTCTGGTAAGCTGTTCCAGACTGTGACTGCAGTGTGTACAAAACTCCTGCCAGTTGAGTGTGTTCTGGACTTGGGTTCCACGAGAGCATGTCTCGGAGTTGACACACTAGAGCGAGTTGTTCTTCTCGTTGTATAAGGTGGGGGAACCAGCTTTTTCAGGTCTTGAGGGTAGAAGCCTGTCTGCATTTTGTACAGGGCAACTGCAGCTGCAACTTGACGTCTATGGTGAAGCGAAGGAATATTGAAGTTGGAGCGTGCCTCGTCCTGTATACGATCAAGTAGTTGAAGTACTGTAGGAGATGCATTCAGCCAGCACAGAGAGGCGTATTCCATGATACTTCTTATCTGGCCCTTGTACACTGTGGCTCTCCCAGGGGCATCCAGTTTAGGTGCTACCCTCCTAAGAGCACCAAGTCTCTGTCCAGCTCTGGACGAAATGTTCCTGATGTGCTTATTCCAGGTGAGCTTCTTGTCAACCGTGATGCCCAGTATCTCCAGTTCGTCTACCTCGGTGATTTTTGTGTTTCCAAAGTGCAAGTCTACCCTCGATGGTTGTCTCTTTCTTAATATTTTTAGACCCTTACACTTGGCTGGCTCAAAAGACACCCTCCATTTATAAGCCCATTGCTTCATGTTTTCCAGGTATCTGTTTAGGCTTGCATAAGCATGTTACCATAATTACCGTTAAGCTCCCCTAAAGAATATGTATATCTCGATTCACATGAGGACGTTAATGATTGGCTACAGGGGGTTTGTTTGTAGGAAATAGACATAAACACACTGGAACAGGAAAAAAAAAAACCCGCACAAAGTAGATCCCATCCACATCGATGACTGCGGCATACAAAATGACATCATAATGTTTGATCGTCATTTTATGCATCATTTTCAACGATACCTGTGACTATCGAAAGCTATTGAGTATTCGGTTGGCCGATTGATTTGATTCATACAATCTGTGTAGGGAGCAACATATTGAACGAGACCGACGGCTGCAATTTCCTGAGAAAATATCTACGGGTATAGAACCATCCTGCAGTTTTAGGGTGTTTAATGTAAACTTTCACGCTTTCACACTGCCCCCTTATTCTTCCATGGTTGGTCCATATCATTCTATCATTCTCCCTATTAAAGATGACACATTCACTTCATGACGCTGCCCTTGACAAATGCAGGAAATATAGTGGTAGCATGTTTTCCAAGAGAGAGAGAGAGAGAGAAGTGTATTATCATCACCCACATTGGATAAAAGAACTTGTTATCTGAGGCCATTTCATGTTTTCAAAACGGCATCAAAGCCTTTTTAAGACACGTGAGCGTCCAGTGAGGGAAATAGCCTTTATAGAACGCCATGTTACTCGACTTTCAACAGTCACACATAATTAGTGTCTATCTATCTGCGAGGTCCCCTCTCCCCCCCCCCCCCCGATTCTTGGTGAGGTGCGGCTCTTCCACATGACGGATTCCATTCATGATATACGATTATTCATTTATTTTCTTTTTTTGCGGGCGGTGTTCCTTTTTCATTGTTCCTTTTTTTTTCTCTCTGCTCCACCTCACTAGCAAAGTTTTCAACGAAGTGTCAATGGTCCAGATTAGACTCTGTGAAAACGAGACAATAATTCTCTATCAGTTCGTAGGGAAAACCCGTCACTTTGAATATGAAGATTACCATGACGAGAGCATTATCATTTCAGACATTCCTGCATAAGACGAGTAAACCGCCTATCAAGTTGTGAGTGTTTCATCACCGATTCCCTTTCCTGCTTAATACATAACTGATTTTCCAAAAGAGTCTAATTTTCCTTACACACCTTTTACCATGCTTGGCTATCAACAAACAATTTGTGGTCTCATCAGCGTGTGTTTATACCAGCTTGACGCAGACGTAACTCAGGTATATCAAACCCGGAAGTAAAACACGGTAAGCATAAGAATTACAGCATATTTATTCGGACGTGTGTTGGTTGTCATTACATGTACTTAATTTTGATTCATAAAGGGTTTCGTAAAGATGCTTATGATTATCTCCTCTCGTTTATTGGAAAGATTTTCATGTAGTGATCATTAATGTTACAATCCTGCCGGTGTTTCCATGTATATATCAGCCGCAGGTTACTTATTGACCGTACCCGGGCAATCACCCCCCGAGTGCAATAAATTACCCCCCGGCTAAATACTGGTTAGTGGTAAAGGTGAGAGTAAGAAATAGGGTTAGTGTTAGTGTTTTGTTTAGGCTTAGGAGTTTGGGTGAGGGTTAGGATTAGGTTCAGGATTAGGATTAGTATTAGGGCCAGGGGAAGAGTCCGGGGTAATTGCCCTAGACCCCTTTTTGCCGTTTGATGAAAATCTGTTATGAATAGCTTACAGTTAGTCGGTCTATAAAAGGCAATTGTTCAGAATGCTGTTTCTTGTTCAATTCTATTCATTTCATTTCATTTTTTGATAGAATAATATGCATTTGTGATGCCACAACACCAAGATATAGAATAGTAACTATGTTGCTTGCAGTGGCTTCTGTTAAGCACGAGCGGAAATTATTGCCGATTCATAATTGTGAAACGTAGCTACAGCTGTTGAGATATCGGTGTCACATGAAGTACTGGGCTCCAGACCTTAACAAGTCCACTTTAAAGATATTGTTTACCATTTGGAGCAGCGTTTGAAAAAAACAAAAACAAAACAAAACATGATCTAGTTATCACATTTGATGCGCATGCGTATAGGTAAGTTGTATCGCAAAACATCCTAACCCTTTATACATATTTCACGTTAAATCCTAAGATATAAGGAGCTACCACTGTTTTTCTTAGTAAACAGTAGCCCAACTGTAGATGGTTTAGTCAAGAAACAATTTTGCTATAAGTATTGTTCATATTTTTTGTATTCAACAATGCTTAACATTGATTATACAGAATATTCAATTTTGCATTTGTTGTTTCCATTACTGACTCACATTTAACAATTATTTTGACGCACTAAAGCTTTGTTTTTGCTTCATCTACAAATGGTAAATTATGCCTTTACAGAAGGGTCAACACCCTTAAACATTGCAATTCCACACCATGATCAAAATATACTTTAATCAACAAAGAAGAAGAAAGTAATGGTAGGAGAAGAAAATCGAACATGAAATAAGAAAAAAAATGAAATTTTATCATTTCTCACATTTTCATCGAAAATCAAAACTACCATACATCTAATTTGACGGAGATGGTGACGTTATCACCTCAGAACTTTCCGATTGGTTTCTACATCATTCTGTTATTAAAAATATTTTTATTTGGTGAGGTTGCTGATTTAGCAACTAAGACCTCTCTTCATCTTATCAACTTTACAATACTGACAAAGAAAAAAAAACAATGCTGCAAAGGTACAATGTTAGTTTCTTATTGATTGAAAGTCAACAGAAATAAAATTTAGGGAAGATAAGTTTTGTGTCACTTATTACTTGAAGACTTTTAGTTGATAGCACCATCACTTCTGGTAATACATTATGATATGTAATTTGTGAAATGTTTTGAAACACTAACATTTAGTAGGACCTACTCGTTATAATTATCATCTCCGATTTTAATCAATCTCTAACATACTTGTTATTTCATTCAAGTCAACGAGCTGACAGCATAAGATTTCCATTTTAAAAAAAGGGGAAAATGGCCAGACGTTTTTCACAATTTGATATTGAATGGTTTTATCAATCTTCTCTGCGAATTCAACTTGCAAACCTCGGCCATGATGATTCATCAATGATTTATTAAATCTCCTGTTTAAACATTTGCAGTCTGTTGTAGGCCAATGGGCTTATTTACGAAAAGTAAAATTTTAAAGTAAATCTGAACAGAAAGCCTTCCTGTATACTTACGCGACTGACTACTGCAGATACTTCCACGGCTTCCGACATTGCATCACAAACATTCTTCCTTATCCTCGCAATAGTTTTTGTCCAACATGTCAAGCTGTGTTACCTTACAATAGTTTTTTTTTTTTTCATAACTAAAACTGCATAGACCGCCATTAACACTACCTGTTTATGTTTCTTGATTTCAGGAAAAACATCATGGCAACGTGTCATCAGATCAGCAGCCATAATTTGGGGTGTCCTATCTGTCTGACACATTTCAACCAGCCCAAAACACTGACATGTTCTCACAACTTCTGCAAAGACTGCCTTGAACGTATCTTTCAAACTCAGTCCAACAAACAAACTATAACATGCCCTGTATGCAGGAAAAGAACCACCGTACCCAGTGGAGATGTGAATAAGTTGCCAACAAACCTGCCTTTGAGTTCTCTGGTGGACGAAGTGAAAACCAAGAGTCCAACTTGTACAGTTTGTGAGGTGGACGAAAATCCACCTGCCGTGTCGTACTGTCAGGACTGTGAGGATTATATGTGTACATCCTGTGAAAAAGACCATTCTAACTGGAAACGGTTCTCTAAACACGCAGTGGTAGCCATGGAAGATGTGGTTTCAGGAAAAGTTCCTCTGCAGAGGCGACAAAAGTGTGAGAAGCACCCTACCGAACGCAAAGAGTATTTCTGTCCCGGATGTCAGGAGTATATCTGCTTTCGATGCGGGAATTTGGAGCAATCGAAAAAGGGACATGGAATGATAGAGGAATCCATCCATGAGGAGAGAGTAATGGAAAATATCAAGGACTTAAAGACAAGAAAAGAGGCAAAGAAAACAACAGTTGAAAAATACATCCAGTCCATAGAGTCACAACGTAAGAAACTAACGGATTGGATGAAAAAAGTCGGCAGAGACATCGACAAGACTTACGAGGAATGCATTCAAGTGTTGTCAGAGAGAAAGAAAGCGCTGAAATGTCAAGTCAAAGAATTGTATCAAAAATTCGATAAAGAACTGCAAGTTATGGGAGAAGAGAATCGCCAAACAATTCGTCAAATGAATACTCTGGAAGAACTGGTGACTTACGGAGGGAAGGTACCGCTAGAGAAAGACGGCTTGTTAGCACACAACACGCTCTGCAAGAACTTGGAGAGCATTCTGGGACGAGATGATCCTGACGACCATTCACCGAGAGGTGTGACAGAACGAGCTCAGAAGATTTCATTTAGAAAACACGTGAAGGTCAATGAACTTTTTCTCGGAAAGCTGGGCGGTTGTCCGCGGTATCTAAAGTTAGACGTACAGCTCCCAAGCAAAGGCAGCATGGGCTGTGTCACTCGGGCACCGGACAGTAAGATGGCGGTGGTGCTGGAGCAAGGCGGAATCCTTTTCTACTCCCATGATGGCAAACTGCACGAAAAGGTGCTGGCGGATGTGAAGGTTCGTGGAATTGGATTCCTGTCTGATGGTCGAAGTGTTGTACTTAGTACACGAAATAAGGTATCGTTGTTCACTCCACAGTGGGAGAAACTCAATATCGAGTTCAAGACCATGAAGGATTGGTGGACAGGTGGTCTTACTGTTGACAGAGCTGATAATATCTGCTTGGGGTGCGTGAGGTCCAAACGAATCCAGGTTTTTACTCCTCAAGGTGGACAGGCCATCAGGGAAATAATGTGTGGTAGCTATTCACCTTCTGTATTATTCTCCTGTCGAACCATGGGAAGCCTGATCCTGACAGATAGAACACATATCGTTTGCCTTGGTAGTAGGAAGAAGGAGAATGTCTTGAAGAAGGAGGGTATGTCTGCCTACCCAGCCGTTTGTCGAGATGATTCGATCATCGTAGCCTGGGTGAAGGACGTGGAGGGTCTCGTTAGTATCGATAGACACACGAGGGAATTTGAGCACGTTCAGAATCTTATCACTGATTTTGATATAGGTAGACAAAGCAGCGAAGATTGGTGCTACCTTCAAGAGTTCCACAGTGGTGACATAGCTTTCTGCACTCAATTCAGACTTTACATATTTCATAGAAATATAATGTGACAATCTCCATCAACTCTTTTTTCTTCTGTGGGAGTTTATGAGAAAATTATTTTTTGGAATATACTTGACCCAACTTGCACACAAATGAGGGTGCACTGTAAAATGGACTTTTCATATGCTTTACCTATTTGGCATTAACATTCACACACAGTATTGTTCATGTCTCGAAACGTGGATTTATTTTCCGGCTCGAGTGACAGTGTCAATAATCACGATTCGTCTGTATTAGTCGTTTAGTCTAGCTCTTGCGTTTAAAAGCCGCAATCCACTTATACTGTACTATAGAATGTGAAATTTATACTTAGAGCAGAACATGCCCTTTCCCTGCTACAACACTCCAAATTTACCATCTCGATTCTCACCAAAATTTGTAATAAAGGTATATTTTGTAGTGTCGCAGAGGCTGAGAATTTCATCCACAATGTGCTGGGATTAAAGAGGCACAAAGGTGATTATTGGTTTCCACGTCTCAGAGAAATCAACTATAATGCAAACTGGTATGTCTGTGGAACTAATTTGCATTAGAACGTTTCCTGATTGCCTTGGTTGATTTATCATAGTTATTTCCAGAAAAAAAAAACAAACAATGTAAAATGTTTATTTGTTGGCCCTTTTGACATACATTAATTGACTTGAGCACACATCAATTGACACTTATTGTCGTGCAAATGAAGATCTTGTTTGCAAAAACCGATAAGTCCATATTTGCCGAATGGAGATATTTGCGATTAAAGGTCAAGAAAAATAAAGAGAATAATAAGAAAATTTTGGCTTCTTTTGACCATAAAATATACTTTTATATGTAGTGACCAATATATCATTTAAAAGGTATTATTTTGTACTTTATGACAGAGATCGTACTTCAAAATCTTCAAAAACGGACTTATCGGTTTTTGCAAACAAACCCTTCAAATGTTATCTTGAATAAAAATTATGTAAATGATCATTGTATTTTTAAATTGTGACAGTTTTCATCTTTGTTACTGGGGTCCTATTTCAGGATAGTTGTTCGTATTCCCAATTGAGAGATATGGTTTTGAATCATATTTGCTCAGTTCAACACTTTTCTTTCGTTCTTAGGTGTTCAGCGTCTGAATAAACCATACGATGAAATTGACGTAGGCAAGCAGTATCACTATCAACTTAGAAATCGTTTGCTACACTAAGCAAGTAGCGTAATTTATTAATTGTGACCGGAAAAAAAAAAAATGCTGCATTTTTATGGAGACGTGCTCTTAAAGGCGAAGTTGATATGAAGATTTACTTAATATAATAATATGTTCTTTACTTTGTTTGTGCTGTTCCTTAAGTTCCTATTCTTTGTGTTGTCAGTTTATTTGATAAAAAGGAAACCGACAAATTTTAACTTGATATACACCAGTTTAAATTTGCAATGTTTGAATTGTTGGGTCACATTTGTAGATTATACTCTGTGCTTTAAATTGCTTTGACTTAAATGTATTAGATACTGATCGTCATTGCCATTTGACTTTTCAAGCGATGTAAAATATGTATTTTGTGTTTAAGAAGCATGTTTTACCAAATATATTTAGATGGTATACGCCAATGAGTATTTTCTTTAATCTCTTCACTGGAAGACAAGTAATTTTCAGAGATGCACAAACCATAAAAAGTTCCAATGACTTCTGTTAGTTTAAGTGTGTGCGACATGGATGTAGAATTACCAAGCTCTTACAATACATGACTTATCAGAAGGTAAGTCAGTCTTTCTGTAATCACCACAGAATATGTATCCCTTTCGTTAACTCTTGTGACATCTGAGCAATCCACTACCCTCAAAACTTTATATCTCATGTTTATAATACATGTACAGCTACTATAGTTTCCTTAGGCCTATACATCACTGCTTCAAAACAAATTACAGACAGCATACTTTGTCGATTAAAGAAAATGGCAATATATGATAATCACAGAAAGAGTGAGGGTGTTCTATGGACGGTTTTGTATTCATACGTTTATCGTATTCTCGAAATTATAGTTATGAAAAAAAGGTAATTAGTTTCAGTTTTTATTCATCAACTTCCTTACATGCCACTTTATTACCTGTCAAGATACAGCAAAGAATGAACTTGTGTTTAGAACATGATTATGCTGAACAATGACTGTTTACATGCATTTCATCTCCCTCACATTTTTTGAGGTAGTTTTAAGAGAACCCAATACATTCACATCTGAGCGTATCTACAGTTAAACTTAGTGGCATATTGCCTGGAGTTATCCATGATTTATGTAGTTGAGGTCCACATTCAGACCTTGATGTATACTGGTCATGAATACTAGACGTAGCAAAGGTATAGAAAGCATACTCTTTTTCTTGTCAAAAAGAAAAAAAAATGTTTGATCATAATTCACAACTTTACTCTTGTCATACCATTTTAGCTGACACTATTCTTTATGTGTCGTGATGATCACCATGCTGTTCTTTTTTTTTTCTCCTTCAGGAAAGAAAACGACTGAAATTACAGTACCATGTATAACATTATGGTGTCATGCAAAGTTCATGATTATATTTACCTTTTAAGTATGATATTGTCAAGTTGGGCCTAGTGAACCGTAACTCAAGATTTATAGAGTTATGCCGATTCACTCTTAAACGAGCATGTTTGATATGTAAATGAGTATTCAAAAATATGTAAACTATGTCTGTGCCTGCATATGTAATATCATATAGTATGATACATTTAAATAGAATAAATATAATATGTGTGTATAAAAATGTAACTATTCATTTTGTAAAGGTATAAACAAATAGATCTGACAAGCAAAACAGTTTGACATGTGGATTAAAGTAATTTCCAAACATCTTTAGAATCAAACAAAGCACTTGACGTGTTTTTCCACCATGTGATATCTTTTTGAATTATACCATTAGATTCTACCAATTTAGTTTGTCAATTATTTGCTTATTTTTAAACTGGTAATATCTTCTTAAAAAATTCTCGATTTCAATTATCTTTTTGAATGTCATTCATTTCCACTTATGTCTTGAATTTCGATACAGTAAGTCTGTGTCATGTTTGTACATGGAAGAGGAAATTCACTGAAAAATGATTAGAAAGTTGAGGTAAAGTCTGAATCTGTCTGGTAAAATGTCTGGTAAAATCTGAATAATTACCTGTGAAACATTACTTTCTTTTTGTTAGGGGTGGTAAATTTTCAGTTTTAACAGCTCACCCGTAGGATAAAGCTTAACTGACTCGACTGATAATGTCAAGGAATGGAAGGGAAATGAGAAGCAAATTCGAAGTCTGGTTCCCAGACTCTTGCCCTATAATAGTCCCTTCAAAAAAAAAAAAAAAAAAAAATGCGACCTTAACCTGCTCCAGTTTTCAACGTTGAGGGCGTCAATATCCTGTACAGCAAAATAGTACAAGCAGAGGGTCTGGAAGCCAGGCTACAAATTCGAGGAGGGTTGCGGGGTATCACCCCAAATGCATCTTCCTGGCCGACCTCCAATCCATCAGCGACTCGACGAGCTCGTACAAGAAACTATTGACGGCATCAAGGACGAAGAGGTGGTAATCTTAAACCATGAGCGCTGTGGCCCGAAGTCAGTTTATAGTTCGATAATATTTTAGTTGCCAAGCACAATAAGAGAGAATTTGACTAAACTTCTTTTAGAAATTTGTGGGGAATCAATTACAAGAAATACACAGTATGTTCTTTACATTTAAAAGCGGAGTTCTCGTCATGCTTTGATTGGCTGCGTTTATCAACTCCTTTTCTCGGCAGAAACAGGTTATCCAAACAGCTTTCAAGGAATTTTTACGAGTTGATAAACGCAAAGCTGTTTTGAAAGCCCTTTAGGAAAGCCTTTTCGAAAGCCCAAAATTTGTGGCGATCCAAACAGGTTTCCTAAACGGGTTTTCAGAAACCTGTTTGTAAAAGCCTTTTGGAAGTTGATAAACGCAAAGCTGTTTTGAAACGGCTTTGTAGTCTTGTACTTCAGTACTTGTACTTCTCCTCGGGTCGAACAGCGCAATGCAGCTGTGCAGTGACAGGCCAGCTATAAAATCGTGTTCGCGAAGAGACTTGATAAACGCAACTATTTTGAAAGCCGTTTCTAAAGGGCTTTGGATAGGGCTATCGAAAGCCGTTTATACAGGGGAAAGTTGATAAACGCAGCCAAAGTCTCATGCCGCCACTCAGTAATATTTGAAGTAAGTGCTAAACTGGAGCTGCCTCACAGATAGGAAGGCAATTGATTCATGTGGCATTGCATCACGACTCGTCACTCTCAAGGGAAGATATGTCTTTATGATGGTAATTGCTTTTCGCTGTCCCTTCTTAGAAAACAAACGGCACATTAATAGTACAGGCAGTCAGGGCTTTGGAAATGGCTCTCGAAAGGGCTATGGAAAGGGCCTTCGAAAGGGCTATCGAAAGCCGTTTAAACAGGGGAAAGTTGATAAACGCAGCCATTGTTGTATGATATTATGCAATCTCAGTACGCAGCGAAATAAAAAAAAATCATCACTTTTGAATTGATTGTCTAATTTTCCTAACATTTCTCTGATGTGTTCTGACAATTCTGTATTTACTCATCCATATGTCTTATGTATATAATATAAATATAATGTGTGAGTGTGTGTGGAACATGATATATCAAACAATCTTGTTTGTTTTCTTAATTATGATAGTATATTTCTGTTTCATTTCCCTTTAAGAACATTGCATCCGTGGTTGACGTTGTTCGTGTGAAAAACAAAGAGGGAGAGATAGAGATAGAGAAAAGGAAAAGAAAGTGACAGGATGCAAGATTGGAGATAGAAAAGAGAGAGATAGAGCATGTCAATGATAATTATCAACTGAAAGGAAGCCTATAGTTGGCATGCCTAGAAACAACTCAGACAATCACATAAACAGTACATGCCTGATTATCTTCTGGAGTATTTGCACATTAGAGAAGTGTGAATGCACCTTGTACCTTTTCCCTTGCAGTCGTCCACTTCCCTCGACGAGAGCGAGCTATTTGTCTATTCATGCACGTATGTGTGTGTTTGTTAGTTAGTTAGTTTGGGGCCTTTTTCCAACATGTTTGTCAAAATATTGATCAGCAGTAACGATCTTACAATCGTGTACAATCTTGTACAGAGGGAGACAAGAGATAAAAATATTTCACAGCACAAACAACAAGTATTGTTTAATGCAGGCGGTACTTATGCATGATGATATCTTGATAACTATGTTGGAAACCCGTTACTATCATTATATATCACCGTCCAAAGGGCAGTTCGAAATGACATACCTCGAGAAACTCTATACAACAACCCGCTCATTTAGTGTATCCAGTCTTAAGAGCAAGTCCACATTCGATCTGATGTGTGTAATATCATGCTGAACGCTCAACATACAACATGTTGCAGTTTCTTTCACCCCTATACTGTAGCCTTTGACAGACATGAATCAGGAACACTAAACCCGGAAGTTAAGCACACATGGTAAGTATAGCAATTACGGCATTCTCAAATGGACGTCAAGTTGCCATTATTGAAACTTCATGTATATATATAATACTTCAATTTATTGATTTTATCATCGTGATAATGTATTTGTGTGTATAATTGAAATTAATGAAACCCTGCAAATAAGAACCTCAGGCTTAATCAGAATGCAGTTTGTCTCAGTACATGTAAATCAAACGTTACAGTATCTTTGCAGTGCGTTTGTTAAGCCACACGTGAGCTATTGTAACTTTTGTGTGTGTGTGTGTGTGTGTGTGTGTGTATGTATGTATGTGTGTGTGACCTCTAGGTACAATGTGCCTGCCCAATTTATTTCAGATTCTGCACCGCTCACAAAAACGGCTTATGACTTTAGGGTCACATTCACCCCTTCACAGACCCCTTTTTAGGAATCATGTATCATTCCCTACCATAATTATTCGAGTCTACTTCAGTCTGGAATGAGAACGACATCAAGGTAAAAATTTTGTAAAATTAAATATCAAATAAGGTATATAGGAATAAACATAATACGGCAGGTTTCACAAGTCTTCATCGAATAGCGAAAAAAAAAACACTGAAAGGAGAAATCCAATCCAAATATAGATTAGTCTGATGAAAAAGAGTTAAATCTTTATTCTTATTAATCTGAAAAAAAGAGTAAAATTGAAAAAAAAAATGACTGAAATCTGTTATATATGATATGATATGTTATTTGGAATTTTTTGCAAATTTTTCCAAAAAAGTACAATGGATATAGATATGCAAATTAGCGAGTTAACTATGTCATAACCTCACAATTTTCCATTGATCGTTAAAAAAAAAATACGAAAATTCAATATTGTCGTCACTGAAGTCTGTAACATGATGTTATTCCTGGATGAATAACTTCAGAATAGTGATCAGTTAGATATACGAGGATTTGAGCCTCGGGCATAATTGCGTTTAAATGAAAATCTGGAAATTTCAAAAGTCTTACCTTCATTATTTTTCATCCGATTTCGATCAAAATTATACAATTGAACTCGTAATATTGTACTCTGTCTGTATTGTACTCTTTCAGGTTAACTTATATTTGGAATCGATTTCCCCTTTAAATTGATGGGCGCGCAGTTGGCATCAACTCGCAACTCTCCAACCGGTGTGTACACAACTATGATAGCATATTTGTGGACAATGATTTTGCAACTGAAACCTCTTTCCCCTTAATTCCATAATAGCCTCGTTATTTCAATACTGCAGTGATTTGATTGGTAGAGCTGATTACCGTTGTTTACAAATCAATGAATATATGATATATATATATATATATATATATATATATATGTAACACCAGGTTCGCTCTCTTGGCACAATGTAAATAAATACAATGTACAATTCAACGGTTATGTTTATAAGTGTGGATGTTCCTCCTTTTAATCACAGATTACTATTGGCAGGAGCAACAATATCTTTGACACATAATCCACATGGGGTTCAATAAGAAAGGCATCGATAAATATCCTCCAACTGCTATCATCAGAGAACTATTAACGGCGTTGTTTCGTGGGGAAATAACTGCTACTTTGGATTAACAGCAGAGCGTCCTTCACCAAACATTAAACAAAATCAGGGGGGGGGGGTGTCACATCCAAAGAAGATCCAAATTGCGCGTTACTGTCGCTGATGTCTCGCGTGTAGACTATCGTGGAGATGAATCCATGAAGAAAACCCTTGAAAGGAGGTACCTTGAAAGGAGGTGCATATACAACATATACAAATGCACTAAATAAAAGGTCTAATACATACAAGGTGTTTATGAACAATATGCCTGACTTCTTATTACGTACACTTATCAAAGTGAGTTTATACTGACTAACAACCAATATTCTATTATTAGCCAAACCATTCTAATAAACCATAGGGATTAAATATTAAAATAAAAATCATCTGTACTAAACATAAGGGTTGAACGACATGTATTATCCAAACTGGACATAATAACATTGAAATTGCATAAACACTTTCATGCATTAAATCAAATATCATCACTCCGAAAATGATTATCGTTATGAGTATTATTGGATATATTCTCTTTTTCCACCTATATAACCACATTGATCGGATTACCCATTCAATCATGAATACTTTATCCAATAAAAATAGAAATATATGTCATTATGACTTTAATTCATGTCATTATGACTTCTACACTTGTCAGCCTTGTCAATCTCAAAATATAGTTGCATTTCTCCTTATAAACATTAATAATGCAGGGTAGTTCTTAGCTATAACTGTACAGAATGTTTACTTTGGATGTCACTCATCCTCAATTTTATTCTATCACATATACTGCAAAAACCTACCTACTATTTATCAAAACACTTACAACTATGCTATACTATACTACACTATCATCAACGCTTACAACTACGCACTAGGGAGAATCCAAAACTTGTTCTCCTTTTACCATTTCTACACCAAAATAATGTAACAGAACAATCATAATAGAATGGTAGTGGATAGTTATTCTCAACAATGATTGATTTCAAATAGATGGTATAACATACGAGTATATTATATACCTATCACGCCTGCACTGTATTTCACTACCCATGCATACTACGAACACAGGTCTTATCGGCTTTGTCCTAAAATCGGGATGAAGCCAAAGTACTAAAACAATCAAGTCCTTTCTCTCCGCAGAGGCAGGCTCCCCCTCTCTCTCTCACTCTCTCTCTCTCTCTCTCTCACACGCCCTAGCATGCAAGTACACCTAACATTAGCCTGTACTATTCAGACCCTAAAAGTTTTGATTATCTTCAGTCGTTATATTATGCACATGACTGAGCTTGTTGAAATGATAAGTCGTTTACATGGCAGAGTTCCGATCTACATGATTTTCATACAATATGGTGTAGAAAGTCCAACAAATATAACATAAATACATGAGTGCATACCACAGGTATTGTTCAAAACTACACTATAACCCTAACACTTCGTCTCACACACATATAAAGGGTTGCGAACTGACAGCCTCGCCTGATTCATTTCGTGAAATATTTCATAAATTGAACATCCTAACTTTCCTTTACAAAAATAAGTTTATCAGTCTATTATACCTTCACTTTGCATGTAAACTGAAATTACAGTAATCGCCATAAAGGTTTATGACATGTAAAACTGGCATAATGTTGCTCTCACCTTGAAAGGAGCCAGCACCACGCCTTATTACATCCACTCTCTCCAACGTCCAAGGGGGCAAGAGGACGTGGTACTATGGGAACTCTATCTTTATCTCCCAAAATTTGGCAGTACCGGTGTTGGTAGGGGAAAAGACGAATACGAGATGAGGAGAGACCTATGTACATTAGGGGTCTGCATCCCCGTGTAAAAGGAGAGAGGGCAGAAGAAAGATAAGGATGGAATCAGGGACTGGAGGACAATGCACGAGAGGGCATGTGCATATGGGAGGAAGGGGTTGTGTATGTATACACTGAGGTTGAAGACTCCAAACTCTGTGGTCTTCATCACAGACCTTGTAACCCGGGGTTACATATATATATATATTGAGTGAAGATTTGTGCTCATATTGATAGATACTTTTGAGGGATGACGTCACCTCTACCAATTTAAATACAGCTCTATAAGTTTGCGACTAATGTCACTGATTTGTGAGAACATAGGTGACGTTAAAATTCGATAACCGTCACACGTTACTTCCAGTTTTGATGGAATTTCTACAAATGTTTTTGTTGAATTTAGCTCTATTCCAGCCAACTTGAACATGGTCCCAGATTGTACTTTAAAACTAAAAAAAAAAAAAAAAAAAAAAATTGAACTTATTGACTGACTCAACCATCACCGAACTGTTTCCTTTTTAATGTGTACTCACAAAGCAACAACTGTTCTATAAGGTTCTATCAATGGAAGGAATTATCAATATTCATCCAGAATATAACTGGTATTTATAGCATATTAAGAGATACGATTATTTTTCTTTTTTATTACTTAGGTTGCATGATAAAATACCATCTTGAACAATTATTGCTTCTGTTTCTTGCATTCAGACAAACTACCATGGCAACATTCAATCAAAATAGCAGCCATAATTTGGAGTGCCCTATCTGTCTGACACTTTTCAACCAGCCCAAATTACTGACTTGTTCTCACACTTTCTGTAAAGACTGTCTTCAATGCGTCTTTCAAACTCAGCTCAACCAACAAACTATAAAATGTCCTGTGTGCAAGAGGAAAACGCCTTTACCAAGAGGAGGTGTGGATAATTTAGAAACTAACTTACCCTTGAGTGCTCTCGTGGACGAATTGAAAACAAAGGGTCCAACTTGTACAGTTTGTGAGACTGACGAAAAGCCGCCAGCTGTGTCCTGCTGTCAGGACTGTGAAGCAAATATGTGTGCATCCTGTGAGATTAAACATTCGAGCTGGACACCGTTCTCCAACCATGCAGTGGTGACAATAGAGGAGATGTTGTCAGGAAAAGTTCAGCTGAAAAGGCTACAAAACTGTACGAAACACCCTCGCGAAATTAAAGAGTTTTTCTGTCCCGTATGTCAAGAGTATGTCTGCTTTCGATGTGGGATGTTAGAACAATCGCATGAGGGACATGAAATGATAAAGGCATCTATCTCTAAGAAAAAAATAATGGAAAATATCAAAGACTTGAAGGAAAAAGCAACATTAAAGAAAACAACCGCTGAAAAATACATCGAGTCCATTGAGTCACAACGTAAGAATATAACTGATTTGATGATAAAGCTCAACGATGAAATCGACAAGACGTACGATGAATGTATCAAACTATTATCACATAGGAAAAATGTACTAAAACGTCAAGTCCAAAGATGGTCTGAGAAATTCGAGAAAGATTTAGAAGTCATGGCGGAAAAGAGTTGCCAAGCAACTACTCACATAAAGACAGTGGAAGAGCTGATAGCTAACGGTATGAAAGTACCGTTGGAAAAAGACGCCATATTAGCACACAACACGCTGTGCGAGAACTTGGAAAGCATTCTGGGACGAGATGATCCTGACGACCAATCACCGAGAGATGTGACAGAACGAGCTCGGAAGATTTCATTCAGAAAACACGTGAAGGTCAATGAACTTTGTCTTGGAAAGCTTGAAGGATGTCGGTGGGATCTCAAGGCAGACGTGAAACTCCCCACCGCAAATAGCACGAGCTGTATCACTGCTGTACCAGATGGTAGGATGGCAGTGGGATTGCAACTAGGCGGAATCCATCTCTACTCCCCTAGTAACGAGTTACAGGAGACAGTACTGAATTGCGTCGAAATTAGTGAAATCAGATTCCTGTCTGATGGTAGAGGTATCGTACTTGATGGAGAAGACAAGATGTCATTGTACACTCCACAGTGGGAGAAGCTCGATGTCAAGTTCCAGATGGAATTGGATGGTTGGATTGGTGGTCTTACTGTTGATGGATGTGATAATATCTACGTGGGTTATTTGGATTCCAAAAAGATCCAGGTTTTTACTCCACAAGGTGGTGAGGCAGTTAGGGAAATAATATGTGATGAATATTTACCTTCTCAATTATTATCCTTTCAAACCATGGAACACCTGATATTGACAGATACAAGAAATGTCGTGCGCCTTGATAGTAGGGGGAAGAAGGATGTCTTGATAAAAGACGGGATGTATGCCTTCCCAGCTGTTTGTCGAGATGAGTCGGTCATCGTAGCCTGGGTGAAGGACAAGGAGGGTCTCGTCAGTATCGATCGATATACGATGGAGCTGGAGTACATTGAGAATCTCATTACTGATTTTGATGTAGGTAGACAAACGTCTATTTACTGGTGCTATCTGCAGGAGTTCCAAAGTGGAGAGATAGCTCTCTGTACCAGTGACAAACTGTTCATATTTTCATAGATATATCACGTGACAGTCACCGAGAAGGTTTATTTATTCTGTGGGAATTCATGACATAAATATTCTTTTAAACAGTGGACTCGATTTACGTGCAAAAGACTGCATAATATGTGTTTCACTTCTGGATCTCTCATAATTCCAAAACTAAACATTCCTTGCGTAGTCTAGATTAGGTGACAGTGCCAAAATATCACGTTGTTTTTTTTCATTTGCTACGTTACTATGCTGTTGTTTTTGTGAGGATGTTGGTTAAAATAGTTTGTCAAATAAAGTCAGTAATATACTTTTTTTTTTTTAAATTCAAATGACACCACTGTTGGCATATGGTTGGCATACCGGCATGACCGATAGGTAGCAGCATGAGAAAGAAAGAATACAAACACAAACTGAGAAAACAAAGAATAACTTTTCCTACTGTGACATGTTAACTAGACGAAGCATTGATCGCAAATAGAATTACGATTTGAACTTTGGGCCACCCTAACAGAGCAAAGAAACCACACTTTATTCAAATAATTGTTCTAATTGCGACACAGTGAAGTAGACTGTATTTCAATTACTATCTCAGGTTAATTAGAAATGACAAGAATATACATTATACCTCGATAAATGTTTCAAGTGAGACGACTAGGGTATACAGCTAGTGGACTCCGTTATAACGAAGTCCTCGGGACCGGCAGTTTTCTAGCGGTATATCAAAATCTCGTTAAAACCAAAGAAATGAACAATAAAGATACATAGCGTGGATAATATTGCGTCCTGAATTTTTACTTCTCTGTACCCGGAATTTCGTTATAACCGTGTTCCTTATAACGGCAGTACACTGTAAATGACACATGACGCATAGCGATGTTCTGTTTTACACTGTGAATTTATGATTCGCAATGCATGTGTTCACAATGTTAAGGCGCTCGAATTGAACAGTGTGAAGAGATTTCACACTGTGTTCACAAAGTGTTTACGTTTTTGGACACTAAGTGCTTTCCTGTAGTAATACCTGATTCGAACCTAGACACGTTTCAGAAGTTCACTGTATACTGTTTACTGTATATATTCTAACACTATGTTTTATTAAGAAGAGGGACATTTTCACTTTGTGTTATGCGCTATATAAGCAATGTCAATTATCATCATTATTATTATTATTATTATTATTATTATTATTATTATTATTATTATTGTTATCATGCTACATGCCGACCCATTACATCGTTAACATTTGTAATCATATTACTTTTTAGGTTTAAAATCATGGCAAAGTAATGTTCACTGTATACTGCGGAATCATGATACAGAATTTGAATGTATTTTTGTATGACACTGCACATTTCGGTTGACGAGATAACATGACATTGTGTTTCCATGGTAAAAGATGTGTAGAAAGCCAATATTTCAGCTAATATATCATATTTACCTATATCTATCGCACCTCTATTGTCATGGCGCACCATGCCATCCAAACCATTATTGCAATGTGTTCTCCTGGTAACATTGTGAGCTAGTTTGAATGCAATGATGTGTCACTAAATGCAGATAAAACTAATTTTATGTTACTTTAAAAGAAAAGAGAAATGTGCCACTAACAAATGACATAAAAATATATGGAATGCTCATAACTTAGTGTAAATCAGTTCAGTTTTTAGGTATCATTTTAGATGACAATATTGATTGCCGTTAACATATAGAAAATTTATGAAGAAAAGTTCCGCAGTTTGTTGCTGTTTTAAATCGTTTGAAGTTTGAATTACCACATTTTGTCTTACTTTCTCTTTACAATGTTTTTATTTTACCTCGTTGGCTGCATTGCAATGATATAATGAGGAAACACTTTTAATTCCAAACTTGATAGATTATTCAAATTACAAAAAAAAACAACAAATCGTAATGTCACTAAATCCCCATATTTAGCTCAAAACTCTCAATTATTCAAACCATTGGAAACGCTGAAATTGCGCGATATGAGAAATAATATTAAAAAACTTCTTTAATGCCACATTTTTTACACCAATGCACTTTCACCTTACTTCATGAATATGTTCACATTTAACTTAGACATAGATACCTATAATACACGGAGCTGTAATAAAATTCATCAATGCATATTTTATAGTACGAAATTACAGCAAACCCTTCGTCATACAGGTCCAGCCCTCTATGGAATGCAATAAACCCATTATATAGGCAAAATAATAGTTTATTCAAGAAGCAGTATAAAAACAACTTTTGTCTCTTTACTTAAAACTTCATGTAGTTAATTAATTGTCTTCAATTGTATATATCTATCTCTATGATTTTTTTTTGGTCGCAGTGTGTATTTTCTCGAGAAAATTTCCTCGATCTACAGTTAATCTCTAAAGTAATTTTTTCCACTTGCAGATAATTTGACAACGGTGTACAATCGCTAACGAGCCGTAATAGCTTTTAATGTGCACACCATTTTCCATTTTATCAAATACTTCTTACTTATGATTGTTTGTATGTTTTGTAATGTTATAATACTTTTAATGATTTGAAAAAGGTACTAAAAAATTGAAATTAAATATAATGTATATATATATATATATATATGAATATATATGTTCGTATTATCTTAATGTTACTCTATACTTTATCTCACGGTTAATCTCTCACGCCATAGTTTGCTTGTTAGCCCAAAAATAATATTTGAATTAAGTTAAGAATTGATTTCACATTTTGGGTACTTAATGAAGGAGTGATCCTGGTAATATTTCAGTCTAATGTTTTCAAACAAACAGTCCAATCAATATACTTCTTGTAGTGTGTTTGTGTGTGTGTGTGTCTGTGTGTGTGTGTGTGTGTGTGTGTGTGTGTGTCCGTGAGTGCGTGTAGGGGGGGGGGGGGGGCTTGTAAGGGTAAGTTTTTACGACATTTTAGGTTTTCCCGGCCAATTTCGCACCTTTGTCAGTCCAATTCCTAATTGCTGCATTCAATTTAGCAAAATTTAGCGTAGATGACAAGTTCGGTAGTTCAATTTTATGATCTCTTCATTAAAATTCATTTTGGAGCATTCAAATTGCCTTTAGCCTCATTCTAATTAACACTTTTTCAATTGGAATTCGTAAAACAAGCACCATTTCATTATTCGTTCATTCAATTTAGAATGATATAGTTACGTGATCACGGACATGCCGCACTCGTTCATTCAAATTCATTTTGGGCATCCAATTTAACATCTTTTGCAGTCAATTTAGAACGCATGTTTATGCTTTGGTTCATTCTTTATTTTTTTCTGTCAACATAGTTATTGTTTTGCAAGCGTCATTACATTTCATATTTTCGTACTTATTTTAGAGATTATGGCAACAGTTTTTTTTTTTATGTGCTTAGTGATTCGTCCAGTCCGAAGATATAGTGCATCATGTGGCCACAACTTATCTGGCCGTTGAGCGCTTTATTCCGAGTGTGTCGGCCAGTTCTAGGAAGTCAAGGTTATGATCATCAAAAACGAATGTTCCTATAATTCTTTTTCTGTCTTCTTGAGAAATACGTCTGTATCTAACTTGTGCTGTCATGACCGTAAGAAGATGAAGTTAATGTGTAGCATTGGTACATGTAGGCCTAAAATGACATGTATGAAAGAAAAGGGGGGGGGGGTTACAGAACAACAAACTCGAGTTATATATGGTAAAAAATATGATACTTTTACTGCTTAACAGTGCGTGGATGAAACAAAAAGTAATATAGAAATACGCGTTTAAATGTTATCACCCTATCAAAAAATGAATAACATGACGTTAATTTAAATGAACATGTTAGGAATTTGACTGCCCATACGCGAAATTGAATGACTGGAATACCCCTTTCGCCAGTGCTGGCGAATTTGAATGACTGAAGAGCACGCGCCAATTTGAATGCTCGTATTATGAATTCGAAAGGCACATGTGCAAATTTCATTGATCGAAATGCTAAATTGAACGACCAACTTGCAATTTTGAATGACAGAATGTGCAGTGACGAGGATTTTCGCTAAATTGAATGAACCTTTCATCAAATGGACTGACAAAAGTGCGAAATTGGCCGGGAAAACCTATAATAGACCCTCATTTTCTTCTGTCCGTCATTGTTTTCCCCATTTACCGTCAATAAGACACCACAAATACTTTCGAAAGCAAAGCAATGCATCGACAAATGTATTCGATTTTCTCTAGATTTTTGCCGATATGTTCATTTTGTCTTCAAAGAACAGGAAAACTAAACCCAAAAGCGCATACTAATCTTCAAACTTCGACAGCATACATTTACCTGTAGAGGGCAGTAAGGCATTGAGTTCTAGACAGCGTAATGTCGCATGAGCATGTGGGGAAAACCCGCTACTATGAGTAATGTATATCAGGTCACGTGACGGCAAAAAGTTCAGAGTGAAAGTTAAATTAGGCAATACCCATTTGCACCATCCCGCCATTTTGTGGGTGTTTTGTAATGAATCCACTTTCTTTCTTGATACTCGTCGCGGGTCTTAAACGTAAGACAACTTATAATTCATTTCGCGGTTGCATCAGTCTGGCAACTTATCTGAAAACAAGTTGTGATTATTTCTTCAATTGAACATTTGAGGAGCCAAATATAATTCAGCAGAACCAGACCCGGAAGTGCAGCATACTTGGTAAGCCTACGAAGCATACGAAGCATACGAAATTGTTGATTAGGTCTTGTTACTACATGTTGTTTAACACATGCAAACATGACTCATAAACATGCATATGAATAGCTTTTCAATCTGCCTTTTTTTTTTTTTGTCGACGACTACCATTTAAGTTGTGCTTTTTTATTATTCACTGATTTGCGTTTCTGTTTGTTGTAGTAAGGACAAGCACCATGACAATGTTTCATCAAATCAGCAGCCAGAATGTCAAGTGTCTTTTCTGTTCGACACTTTCCCATCAACCTAAAACTTCAAAATACTTGTAATAACAAAGCACGTAGCAGGCCTGCACTTAATCGTTCCATTCCTTGTAGACTTTCCTCGATGCACCGTCTGTGTTGACACCCATGAACATAGGCGCCGGAAGTGGGGGGGGGGGGGGGGGGGGGGGGCAGGGGGGGGTGGCCGCCCCCCCCCCCCCTCCAATCCAAAAAGTGGGGGGGGGGGGGGCAAAACGAATTTTTGCCCCCCCCCAAAAAAAAAAGCCCCCCCCAAAAAAAAAAAACAAAAATAGTAATAATGATAATGATAAATGAATAAACAAAGAAAATAAAATAAATATGTATATATATGAATAAAAGGGAAAAAATATGGCTACAAACGGCAGCTTTTGGACTGTAAAATGTCAAAATTTTCAAGCTCGCTCGCTTGGCTCGCTCGCATCCACCAGTTGAGCCCGGTGCGCCTCCCCCTTAATTTCTAAAGCGAAAAACATAGCTACGACGGCAGTTGTTGGACTCTAGAATGTCAAAATTTTCAAGCTCGCTCGCTTCGCTCGCTCGCATTGAATCGTTATGCCATTCTCCTAATGTTGCTGCCAGTAATTGCCTGCAGTTGCGTCCGATGCCCCCCCCCCTTAATTTCCAAAGCGAAAGATATAGCTACAAACCCCAGTTTTGGGACTGTAAAATGTCAAAATTTTCAAGCTCGCTCACTTCGCTCGCTCGCATTGAATCATTATGCCACTCTCCTAATGTTGCTGCCAGTAATTGCCAGCAGTTGCGTCCGATGCCCCCCCCCCTTAATTTCCAAAGCGAAAGATATAGCTACAAACCCCAGTTTTGGGACTGTAGAATGTCAAAATTTTCAAGCTCGCTCGCTTTGCTCGCTCGCATTGAATCGTTATGCCATTCTCCTAATGTTGCTGCCAATAATTGCCAGCAGTTGCGCCCGATGCGCCCCCATTTATTTAAAAGCGAAATATATAGCTACAATTAAAACTCCAGTTTTGGAACTGTAGAATATCAAAATTTTCAAGCGCGCTCGCTTCGCTCGCTCGCATTTTATAGTGATGCCATTCACCTTATGTTGCTGACAGTATATAATTTGTCGATCGTTTCACACCGTCATTCCATCATCCATGTAAGGAAAACTTACAATGTTCCTCAATGACTGCGTTGTTGAATGTATCACATTCCGTAATGTATTGTAGTCCCATTATTGCTCACGCACACACGTACTTGATACAGACCGTCAAAATTACTTTATGGTTCCCCCCATGTTTCGACCCACCGTACGCCACTTTACACACACACACACACACACACACACACACACACACACACATATATATATATATATTGACATCAAATCTTGCACATTAATAGACGTGGCTGGTGTTGGGTAGCACCCCTTTAATCATCGAGCTTTCGGGCGAAAAGCCCTTCTTCAGGATCTATACATTACATTACATTTTTTTTACTTACATTTTATAACAAAAGGCTACAACAAACAAATGGTCCACAACCAGATAACACGGGCAAGACACACACCACGTGATGAACTTCTCTCCTACAGAAAGGGAGGCGACACACATAAACAGGACATATTCTTTCCAATCACATACTCGCCTGCCACTGCCAAACTACCTCACATCACACACAAACACCACCAGACTCTACAACAATCTGACAACACCCGGGAATTATTCCCCAAACCCCCTACCATCTCCTTCCGCCGTGGACGCACAATAAGAGACCTCTTAGTTCGGGCCAAAGACCCCTCCCCCAGCACGCCATCACACAAACCTAACGGATTCTACCGTTGCAACTCACGAAAATGTAACCTTCACCAACACATCGTAGAAACTACAACATTCCAAAGCACAACCACAGGTAGACAATTCAAGATCTCCTCACACATCAACTGCAAATCCACATGCGTCATATACCTCCTAACATGCTCACTCTGTCATAAACAGTACGTCGGGAAAACAGAAACAACACTGTACACAAGAATCAACAACACACTATCAGAAATACGTAACTACCACAACCCACATCACAAAACACTCCCATACACCAAACATTTCAACCTACCCTCACACTCATTATCCTACCTACAACTTACAACCATCGAAGCTATCGAGAGCAAATCACACACAACATTACGCCGAGAATCCTTTTGGATTGACAAGTTAAAAACCCTCCACCCAAACGGAATTAACATAGAACCTTAATGTCTTTTTTCTTTTTTTACTGATTGTCAGATATGTATGAGTAATTGTAGAAATAAATGTAAGTATGTATGTATGTTTGTATATATATTTTGTTTTTGAATCATGGGAAAGTATTGAATAGATGTATGAGGGTGTATTATATAGAGATAGATGAGAGGAGATTAATTGAATGTTAGTGTATAAAAATATGTTATTTTTTAGATTATTATATTATTTGTTAGATTAATTGAATGTTAGTATATGATAAATATGTTATTGTTTGAGAAGGTTAGAATAATTTTTAGTTAGATAGAATTAGTGATTGATGTAAATGTAGGTAGATATATAATAGGTAATGTAATAATGGTATATGTATTTTGGGAAAGTTGAACTGTAGTTAAAGTAACGTGGTTGTAAGTATGTAAGTATTTGGATAAATAGATTCATGTGTATAAATTATATTATGTATGCGGATATGTATGTTTGTATGTATTACAAGAGGTGTATTAATATGTAGAAATTGTAATGGTAATTTGGAAGTTTTTCTGTATTGTTGGATGGTGAAAATTTTTGAGTATTGGTAGTTTTTGATTGATTATTGAGAACGAGCCTTAGTACAGGAACGCCCCCCCCCCCCATATACACAAATACATATAAGATACACCCGACCACAATCTTCACACAGACAACACTACAAGACCACACTCAGCACCAACACAGTAAGTTTTGTTTTGCGATTGTATTTAGTAATAGTATGCTGATTTGTTTTTTGTTATAAAATGCGCTGAATTGAGGTATGTTTTATGTTGAGTATATTTTGAAATGTATAGTATATGAGGCTAGTTGAGTTTAGTATGATTTTATACCTAGGTTGATTTTATTTATACGTTGTTGTCATTGACTGTAAAGATCCTGAAGAAGGGCTTTTCGCCCGAAAGCTCGATGATTAAAGGGGTGCTACCCAACACCAGCCACGTCTATTAATGTGCAAGATTTGATGTCAATAGATTTACTGTTCTTGCACCGCCCGCCATGTTGTGGTTAAGTCTTTTGATGCCAGTGTACATATATATATATATATATATATATATATATATATATATATATATATAAATGTGTGTGCGTGTGTGTGTGTGTGTGTATGTGTATATTGTGTAACATATGCATGGTCTAATCTTGAGCCCCCTCCAAGGTTTGCCCCCCCCCCCCCAATCCAAAATTGCTTCCGGCGCGCCTGCCCATGAACGGACAAGAAAACTAAACCCAAAAGACATCCTTATTTTCAACTGCCAAGCACACCTTTAGCTATATGGGGCGGTATCATCATGATTAATTTAATTTGAGACAATTTAATTTCACGTCAACACCTACTACTGAATTATTTAGGCTAATGTGAAACGTTAATTGGTATTAAAGGGTAATTCATCCAATACATGGTTACACAACCCTGCCATTTTGTGAGATCTTTCGTAGTGAATCCAATGTCTTTCTTGATACTCGTTTAGGGTCTTCAAGGTAAGACTACTTTCAATATAATAATTATTTTGCGTTCGCACCATCATGTAGGAACTTAACCGAAAGCAAGTTGTGATCTCTGTAATAATAATGTCGCACTGATGAGCCAGATATAAGTCAACAAATCTAAACTGTAAAGTAAAGCGTACTTTGTAAACATAAGTTTATAAAGATTCACGATGATTTCAAAGGTACGTTTAACGAGCTTTGTTACTTTATGTTTACAAATTCAAAAGATACCTAAACACCCATAGCTGTCAATTTCGTTTTCTAACACACAATTTATTCCCTAATCCTGCTGTTACTATTAGAAATGTCTTTACCGCTTCGTGTTTCTGTTTCTTGAATACTGCAGATAAACACCATGGCAACGTTTCATCAAATCAGCAGCCAGAATCTGGAATGTCCTATCTGTCTGACACTTTTCGACCAACCAAAATCACTGACATGTTCTCACACTTTCTGTAAAGACTGTCTGGAATGTGTCTCTCAAATTCAGCCGGACCAACACATTGTAACATGCCCTGTGTGCAGGAAGCAAACATTAATTCCAAGTGGAGATGTGGATAAGTTGCCAACAAACATACCTTTGAGTTCTCTTGTGGACGAAGTGAAAACCAAGAGTCCAAAATGCTCAGTTTGTGAAACGGAAGAAAAAACCCCACCTGAGTCCTATTGTCAGGACTGTGGGGTTAATATGTGTACATCCTGTAAGAATGACCATTCTAAATGGAAAATATTCTCTAATCACGCAGTGGTGGCCATAAAGGAGGTGGTCTCAGGAAAAGTTAATCTGACGAGGCGACAGAAGTGTAAGAAGCACCCTAATGAATATGCAGAGTATTTCTGTCCGGGATGTCGAGAGTATGTCTGCTTTCGATGCGAGATGTTAGAGCAATCGCAAAAGGGGCATGATATGGTCGAGGCATCTATCCACGAGGAGGAAGTACTGGATAATATCAATGACTTAAAAGAAAAAGCGAAATTGAAAAAAGCAACAGTTGAAAAACACATTGAGTCCATAGACTTGCAACGTAAGATAACAACGGATCTAATGAGAAAGCTCAGCGATGACATTGACAAGACGTACGATGAATGCATGCAAATATTGTCAGAGAGAAAAAAGACATTGAAATGTCAAGTCGAGCGATGGTCTGAAAAATTCGAGAAAAATTTAGAAGTCATGGCGGAAGAGAGTCGTCAAACACTCACTCACATAAAGACAGTGGAAGAGCTGATAGCTAACGGTATGAAGGTACCGTTGGAAAGAGACGCCATATTAGCACACGACACGCTGTGTGAGAATTTGGAGAGCCTTCTGGGACGAGATGATCCTGACGACCAATCACCGAGAGATGTGACCGAACAAGCTCAGAAGATTTTATTCAGAAAACAGGTAAAAATTAATGAACGTTGTCTCGGAGAGTTTGAAGATTATCCGTGGGATCTGAAAGCAGACGTAAAGCTCCATGGCAAATGTTACATTGAGTGTATGACTGCTGTACCAGACGGTAGGATGGCCATGGGAATGTCTCCGGGTGGAATCTTGCTCTACTCCTCTAGTGGCGAGTTACAGGAGACGGTGCTGAAGGATGTCAAGTGTGAAAGTATCGGATTCCTGTCTGATGGTCGATGTGTCGTATTTGAAAGATTTGAAAGAGAATGTAGAGAAAACAAGATGTCACTGTACACTTCACAGTGGGAGAAGCTCAACGTTGAGTTCCCGACGATGGATGATAGTTTTGGTGGTCTCACAGTTGGAAGAGGCGATAATATCTATTTGGGCTGTTCACTACTCCAAACAATTCACGTGTTTACTCCACAGGGTGGTAAGGCTATCAGGGAAATAATGTGTCATGCATGTTTACCGTACAAATTATTTTCATTTCAAACCAATGACAACCTGATACTGACAGATAGAAGAAGTTTTAATGTCGTGTGCCTGGATAGTAGGAGGAAGAAGGAGAATGTTTTGGAAAAGGAGGGTATTTTTGCTTTCCCAGCTGTTTGTCGAGATGATTCGGTCATTGTAGCCTGGGTGAAACCTAGGGAGGGTCTTCTCAGTATCGATCGATACACACGGGAATTAGAACACGTTCAGACTCTCATCACGGATTTTGAGTTAGGTACACGATCCGCCGCATCTGCCCGTTTCAGTTTCGGTTTATCTTATGGCGGGTGCATTCTATCAGAGTTTCGGAGTGGTGAGATAGCTTTCTGCATCCGTCACAGAGTCTACATATTTTCATAGCATATAACTTGACGATGGCTATCAATATTACTTCTTTAGTAGGAATTCATGAGAAAATATTCATTTGAATAGTTGACCCTACTTCAGTACAAAATACCGCTGGAATGTACCATTTAATATGCTTCACTGATTGGATCTGAATATTCACACTAATTATTAGATTCATCAATATCTCAAAAACTTAACTGGCATACGCTGAATTTGTTTGTTTGTTTGTTTGTTTCGAGGGGGAGGTAGATACTTTGTCAAATCCAATTGACTAATGATTTGTTTCCCAAATTACATGTCTGTGGACAAAATCGTCCTGTCAAATATAATGGATTCTTTGTCATGAAAAAGAAGAAACACAAACAGATAAGGATAAGCAAATATAAGCTATTCTTACTGTGACATGTTAACTTGGTGAAGAAGTGATCATAGATAGAATTACGACATGAAATTTGAACGACCTAAAGAACAAAGAAATCATACGACTTTGGAATGATAAAACAAGTTTTGTATTGCTTAAAGGGACTATGCAATGGAAATGCATGTTGACTTGTATTTTTTTTTTGCCATGTACTTTAAAATATCTATGATAACATAACATGTTTCTTCAGATTACGTGGATCCCCCCATAGAAACCTCACAAACCAAGATTCTGCCAGTGACATTATCTATCAATCATTACTGAAGTACAACGATATGCTAAATAATAAAAGACATTAGAGGGCATCTTTCCTAGAAGGAGCATAACTTGCATATTATTTCCCTGCATGTCTTTTCCTGATGATAGTATGTACTTTTCACCATGCCGTTGTTGACCTCTTGCGCCACTTCGTATAATCAATGAGTCTCCCTTATCGAATAAGTAAGTATTACGTATGTATCATAGGATGCCTCTGAGTGACAATGATGATACAGAAACATATTGTTTATAACAGTGCACCCAACATCAAAACACAATGAATACTGTCGGCGTATCCATCCATCCAGAGTGCAGATTATTAAGGGCTTCTCAGGGTGTATGATTGTCATTACTATGTAATCAACGTGTTTTAAGCACTGTAGAGGGCGTCATTGTCACGGAGCTCTCTGAAGTGAACACAACAGGTTTACTTGGATCTTAGCTTTCCTCGCATGTACACGTGAACTCCGTTCGATGTCCCGGCACGTCGTTCATAGAAACATGCTTGAAATATAATACTGACTTGTTTTTCTCCATTGAATACTTTATTATCTTATCCTACAATATAGAGTCATGTGGTATTTCGTTTAGTTATATCATTACAGTATGTTGTGTATGCTCAAATAAGGTCTCAAGGTAAACTGTGCTTGACCACTTATGAGACCGGCTTGAAAGAAAATATACACACACAACATCGCAGTATTGTCCCAAGCTTAATCGATGAGTATAGTTGTAAGACGAGATTACCCTGACGACCCATCTTGTGTGCCAGAGCAAGCACGTAAGATTTCATTCCGTAAAGGTCAGTGAGCTTTGTAGAGCTGGAAGGATATCCATGGGGTCTGAGAGCAGACTAAAGCTCCCTGTCAAAGGTATCACCGGGTACATCAGTGCAGCTGCACCAGATGGTAAGGTAGAGATGGGATCGTGGCTAGGCGGAATCTATCTCTAAAGTAAAGTAGTCGACTGACCAATTGACCACACAAATAAAATTGACTGAAAGAAAAAAAAAACTTGTCTCATTACCAAGTTTTTATATTTGATTAAGGAAGTTGCAATTTCTGTGCTGTTCTTCGTTATCCCTTCAAGAGAAGTTCTTGCGTTAAATGACTATGAACAGTAACAGAATATCCTGAGTTTTTACTCGGGGGAGAAATATGCAAATCAACTCACTGCCATGTTGTTGCATGTGTATAAGATGTAGATATGCTTCGTGTGAATAATCGTATCATAATGTATAGATAAACGTAAAAAATTTTATTTTTGGTGTATACTATAGCAAACTGTACGTCATCAAACCCATCCTTTTTATCCAGTAGAGCCTACTGTAAGATGTCCAGACGTAAAAGTACAAGTATAACTGCACATGCATAGATTTACAAATTAAAACAAACCCGTCACGCTCTTATCTGTAACATTATTTCATTGCACTGTCACTTTACATGAATGAATATTATTCTAATAATGGAAAATGGTTGTTGTTGTAATGAATTTATGAAATTCATTGTCTTTAACAGGGGGGGGGTAATTCGAATGGGAATTTAGCGATATGATTTCTTTTTGAATAGAACAAAGTGGATGATCGACCAAGAGTTATAGCAAAACTCGTTTTATGTTGCATTATACGTGTATTATGTATGTACAGAATTGAATATCAATCATTATGTAATATTATACGTATGTACAGAATTGTTAATATGCCATCAGTCAGTGACAGGAACCAATTGAATCAGACCCCTCAATCTGTTATCTCTATTATTCTCTCTTTTTTTGCGTTTCATCGCATTATCCTTCTATTTGGCTGTATTGTAGTCTAGTACTTGAGAACATTTGTCATGTTTATTGTAATGTCATATATTAAAGGAGTGAATTCCAAGTATACAGTTATGGAAACATCATGTGAGTGCAACAAGTGGAGGTTGATCTGGAGTTCCTCAAAACTGTACGCAGAATCCATGTTTCACCAATCAGTGACAATGTTAATTATGAATTTTATTCAAGAGTTGATTTCATTGCTGAACCTTCATCGATATTGCAACTTATTGGCAAAGTATTGCCCTACATCGACGTATTGTTACGAGGTACATCGATATTGTTATACAGGTTCATGCAGGTTTGTTGATTATAATCGGTTGTGTGCTTTATGTAATAATACACTGCATTTCTATATTTGTCACATTATCATCATACTGTAACACTGCAACGAAATGTTATTATTACATTGTATCATGTTATCTTAGCTGAAATTTATGTTATAGTGTCGTGTCATTTATCTCTTTGTCGTATCATAGTATGGTGATGTATGTTCAAATAAGACCATGTAAGAAAAATGTGCTTGCTTCATTTAAGACCTGATGTAGTATCGTCTCTGATCTTAAAAGTTCCTCACTGGATAGTCGGAAAATACTTTGTAAAAATATTTAAAGCACTATCTGTCTTTTCCTTTTAGGAGGTTGCTCCTACGTCATATCAAATGAGAGAGAGAAAGAAGATTAAAAACAAACAAACAAGGACAATTTCTTGTTTGTACTATCGATTTTTGTCATACATTGAGAAATGATTGATCACACATTCTACCAAACTCCCGTTTTAACCGGGTAATGTTAGATTTGTATAACCCATGATAATTATTCTATTTAGATAGTCTAGCTTTTTCCCCTTCGGCTATGTTCATTAACATAATTTTAATTAATATAATGTATGATGTTGCAAATGACTACATTCTCCTTTTATCTCCATTTTTCTATCATTACGATTATGTATTTTTACGTTAGTCAACCTCTGTTGCTGTTTGCTTGTTGTGGTTTTGTGCCAATGCGTACTTTCTCTTTATGAAATGTTGTCAATTCTATTTTTCTTCTGTATTGTGTTGTTTCATAATAATTATGCTGCGAACTGATATACAGATTCACCTATCGCCTTTGACGAGCTTCAAAATGCCTCCTGATTGAATCGTTGCATGGAGCTGACGTCATGAGCATGTATCAAATATGAATTAAAATGAATTCTATTATTGTGGAAGTGGTCGGATATTTGAAACATGGTTTATACTGGTCAGTCGACTGTAGAGGCAAGGCTGGAAACAAACAACCTCTGAACATCAGGGGAAAAAAGCCAGAGACGAAATACTTTGTAGTTTAATCAGCACAAACCGAATTAATTCCTGTGAGTGTTAGTATAGCATACCTTCGTCCCATACTTGAGCAGTCAAATCATGCAATGTTCTTGTGGTAATCCAATTTTTGATCAAGTCTTTCAGTTAAATTTAGATTTTTCTATTAATCTGACAGTGTACAGTGTGACGATTATGCATGTCTGCAACTATTGAAGTGGCTGTCTCTACAAAACGTTGTACCTTGTAATGGTTACTTGATCTTAAGCTTTTTGATATATGACATTATGACATTATAAGATCATATTGTGTAACATATTTGAGATGAAGATTTCTTCACCTATAATCATGTTGTCTAAAGGATATGTAATAACTGTTATCACATGTAGCATGTTTACATTGTTCCCATGCAACAAATTCCATATAGCGTTGAATTTGTTTGACGAGTTCCATGTAGTAAACCACCAGGCACAGTTAATTCATGACATTCTCATTATATATTTCGATTGCAGTTTACACAGATGAAGTACGAAATATTTCAGGAAAGTTTGTCGGACAGCAGAATTGAGAAAACATGTGAATCGTGTAATTGGAAGAAATATACGCACAATAAACAAAGCATTGCTATACATTCAAACCGAAACATCACCGAAATTATCCTTTATTCTTGCTGTGTCCTCCACTGCAATGCAAGTATGGCAAAGTAGAGTGCGGATCAACACGCCTACAAGTTGTGATACATACCTTTATCAATAAGTTTGGGAAAATGTTAAATAGAAGTAAATGCGTAGCATCACAGCTTGAAAGTTACCGAAGGAGTTACCGAAACATGGTTGCACACCAATTCCCCGGACCTATTTGGCATTAAAAACTATAATTTTAGTCGTAATGACAGAAAGCATGGCATAGGAGGTGGGGTTGCCATGTACGTTGATAATCAAATTAGATTTAAAATTCGGACTGATTTGTGTATTCAGGGAGCAGAAAGTTTATTTATTGAAATCTTAAATGATAATGAAAAAATATTATAGTTGGTACCATTTACCGTCCTCCACAAAACGACGTTCAATCTTTTATTGACAACTTCGACCAATGTGCTAATGAAATTTTTGGAGAAAGAAAATCCATTTTTTTGATGGGAGATTACAATATAGATTTATTACAACCCACCCATTTCCATGACATATTACTTTCCAACTCACTGTATCCCCACATCAATAAACCTACCAGAATAAATAACACCACCCATACTAAAACATTAATAGATAATATACTGTCTAATGTTATAACTGAAACTTGTACGAACGGTATTCTTTATTCAGATATATCTGATCATTTACCGATTTTTATGATTAATGATAAATCTGTAATAACTTCAATACGCCGCCAACCCAAACAATATTTGAAAATGCATCGAAATGAAACGCCACAAAATATTGATTCATTGAATCAAGATTTATTCGAAGAACAATGGAATGACGTCTTTGAACTCCAAGATGTTAATTCTTCCTACGAAATCTTTTTACAAAAACTATTAGATTATTATGATAAACATATTCCTTTAACTCCCAAAAAGAATGGTAGGAAAAGAGCTCGGCAACCGTGGATAACTCAAGGTCTTATACATTCTATTCTTACTCGAAACTGTCTTTATAAAATATCTCTGAGGAAACCTACTCCTGAAAACGTGAACAGGTATAAAACAAATAGAAACAAATTAACTACTTTGATTCGAGTTTCACGTACAATAGATCATATATTTGAGATAAACTCGAATCTAATAAGGATGATAAAAGTGCTCTTTGGCGGATTGTTAATGAAATACTCAAAAAGAAACCCACGGAATGTCCTGATAGCATTACTCATAATGATAATGTTATTACCAATCCTGACCAAATTGCAAATATTTTTAACAATTTCTTTGTCAATGTTGGTCCTTCTTTAGCAGCATCTATTCCCATAAATAATATCAAAAATTATAAAGATTACTTACCTGAAAGTAATCAAAATTCTTTGTTTTTTGCTCCAATTAATGAATCAGAAATTATTGATATTGTTCGATCTCTGAAATGTAGTAAATCCTGTGGGCCTGATAACTTAAGGGTGAATTTTTTGAAAAAAAAATAATTTACCCCTTAGCAGCCCCTCTCACCCATATATTCAATCTATCCCTACTTAACGGTAAGTTTCCAGACTCTCTCAAAATCCCCAAAGTTATCCCCATTTATAAAAGAGAAGATCCATCAATGGTCAAAAATTATAGACCCATCTCGTTATCTGTAATATCGAAAATTTTAGAAAAATTAGTTTATAAGCGTCTCTCCTCGTTCATGATTGAAAATGAAATATTATATGTGAATCAGTTTGGTTTTAGGAAAGGATTTCTACCGATTATGCTATAATCAAATCTGTTGATAATATTATTGATGCGCTTATTAAAAAGGAGCACATAATTGGAGTCTTTATGGATCTTAGTAAAGCATTCGACACTATTGATCATGACATTTTACTTGAAAAATTACATAATTATGGCGTGAGAGGGATTACTTTGTCGTGGTTAAGAAGTTATCTAAGTCATCGAAAACAATATGTTGCATTTAAATCCAGTCACTCATTATATTTGAACGTGTCATGTGGTGTCCCTCAGGGATCTATCCTCGGGCCCCTACTTTTTTTGATTTATATTAATGATATCATCAATTCCTCTCCTCGTTTAAATTTCATTTTATTTGCAGACGACACCAATGTTTTTTATTCCCATAAGGATATTGTAACACTGGTTGATACATTGAATATGGAATTAAGTAATATTTCGAAATGGTTTAGAAGTAATAAGCTTTCATTGAATATTGATAAAACATGTTTTATACATTTCCATACGCTTCAATCCCAACCCACCCTTCCTCAAAGTATTTATATTGATGATATAAACATAGCTGAGAAACATTCAACTAAGTTCCTAGGGGTGACCCTAGATAGCAATCTAACTTGGAATACTCATGTCCAGAATATTATAACAGCAATATCTAAAGCAACTGGTGTTTTAAGGAGAATAAAATATTTAATCAATGATCAAATTTTAATGATGTTATACAACACCTTATTTCTACCATATGTAATGTACTGTAATATTGTATGGGGCAACTGTAGCAAAACCAAATTGAACACAATTTTTCTTCTTCAGAAAAAGGCTCTTCGTATATGCACACATTCAAATTTTTTGGCTCACACTGATCCCATATTTTATCGCCTAAAAACTCTAAAGGCCCATGATATACATTTATACCTAACTGCTATATTTATGTATAAACACATTCGAAATTTATCACCATTTTTCCACAATGCCCTAGTAACTAATGACCATATTCACCCATACCCTACCCGTCGTTCCCATGATTTTCATTTAAGTAATCCAAAGCTTTTACTTGCTCAAAAGTCGATTAGACATCACGGTCCGGATACATGGAACACTCTTCCTGAGGAGTTGAAACAGTGTGCCTCCTTGTTTTCATTCAAAGCAAATTTAAAGAAGCATATTTTACTACAGTATACTTTAAATACGAATTAAGCACGAATAATTCATATGACTCATGTTGGTCTCCCGATAGTAGCAACATCGTGAGTCATTCCCTCTTTCAGCAAACCAATTTTATTATTCTAAATTCCAGCCTATCTGCCCCTGCACACTTTCAAGCACTTGCACGCACATTCACCACTATCACACATCAGAGTTTATTTTCCCCTGCTATCTTCGCAGCAGAATTTGTATTGTTACCAATTTACCTACCTACACTGTACCTTTACCTCGGGCCGGCCATCTTTTCAAGCTATGCTTACAATGGCGGCCCTCTGCATTATCGCTTCTTAAATATAATATTTTTACTGTAATCCCAGCTGCATAGACATGCATACTGTAATATCATTAATTTCCTTTTATATCGTTGTTTATGCAAGTCAAACGACTTTGTTTCAAATATACTTTGTATGTTTCCCATGTTCATGATTATGCAATGTATGTATATATTGATTTGCAGAAAATAAAGTATCTACCAAACCAAAAGTGAAACAAGTCATTTAGCTTGTTCCTCATCTCCTGTAATGACTTCTCTTTTCTTTTATAAACTGTTGAATTTTCTCAAAATCCACTCAAAATGAATGAATAATTTTCTTTTTGTTTCATAGCTAAGCCTTGAAATTCAAATGACTCTTTTTTCTCATTGCTGTTTTAAAATGTCGTTCTCATTGGCCGCTTGTGCAATTTTGGTAGTGTAATGGCATTCCAATGTTTGCAATGAATCATTCAGGATTTCAAAAAGGTGCACAATTCTGGGGCAGCAAAAATAATGAAAAATGAAATAATTTGTTATCAAATTACCTTCACGTGTGTTTTGAATGTCTTATTGGGTGACTGCTTGTCGATCTGTTGCTTGCAGTCAAGTTCCATCCATTTCGAGCCATTATATATGATTATATATTCCTGTCATTACGGGTGTTGCTATCGTAATACTGTGATATAAAGAAAGTTTATGAGAATTTTTGTTTCCCAAAATCAATAATCAGAATGTTCACAGTGCTCAACGACATGCTGCTTATGCACAGGGCCCGTGTTACTGTTGCTCAGAGTGATGATGGTAGATGGTACTGGCCTGGTATGAAATGATTTCGATTCTTATCATTCATTTCATACGCAGCTGTATTCTCTTTGTAATTCCCCGGAATGGTTTGCTTCCGCTTTATTTAGAATAACGTAGTAATCATTCTCTTCTTTCAAGTGTTTTGTTTGATATAATTAGACGTAAATGGTAACTTCGCCTTGAGAAGTATCATCTTTTATGCATGTTTTGATGGTTACGTTTTGATAAATAGACTTTACCACTTGGTGAGGAGCTTTGTTTGTTTTGTTTTGTTTGTTTGTTTGTTTGTTTGTTTGTTCATTTCCATCTGAGAAGATGGCTGGATAGCCCATATTCAGCTACTTAAGCTGGTCTTCCATTGGGTCCAGTTGGATGTGAGGTGGGACGACTTCACCGGGTTAAACATCCTTCTCTTTGCGATGAATGAATGAAGCGGGATCTTTTACGTGCATGAGTTGTTACTCTCATACACGGGACCTCCATTTTATGTCCTATCCGAGGGACAGAGTGTTTTGCCTTTTGCTAGAAGGGACGGTATGCTTACACACAACATTGCTCAGTCCAGACTCGGGATCGAACCCTGGCCGCGTGATCGTGAGGCAGACGCGCTACCGACTGAGCCAACTCACTGCCCTTTCCATCATGTATCAACATTACTACCAATGACCGCATTAATTACTTATACCCGTACAAAGGATGAATGGAAATACACAGACCAAACATTTCTGTTTGTATACGAAACTTTAGAAATTACTCACCCTAACATGTCTACGTCATAATGGACCTTCCTCCTTGGCAAGTAGTCTGCCACAATTAATGACGAGATACTCTCGTAGAGAGGTAGACGTGGATGCAATTCCTTCTCCTCAGAATGCTCGTAAGTTTGGGTTAAATACTGGGTGTTAGATCTATCCGTACCTGCAGAAATGAGGGCATTTAAATTTCATTTTTCATTTCAATTTCATTAGTATAAGCCATGGTGAAGTCACACCTTTAGTTCACATACTTAGTCTATACCAACCATTAAAGGAAAAGTAACCCACTCGTGTTCAACATCAGTGCTACAGAGAGCGTCCCTTGGACCTCGTTTGATATTCCTTTTCTCACCTTGACCGATGAGAGGAAGACACGTTGTCATGGCAATATAACCTGCCGATTCCTCATCACTACTCATCATAGTTCCAGCACATTTATTTTCATATTTCACTTGACATCGAGATACATTAAAAAAAGAATGCAAACCAAGCAAGATACAAAATATTTTATAAATCGGGTCATGAACAGAAAGTGTGTCAGCATACGTAATGTACATGTACATAAGACAATTCTCTGTAACTTGTGAAATATGATGGAACCGCAAAAGCAAATGGAGATAGGACACAAAGTAATTATGACGAAACTATATGAAAAAAAAAATAATCAAGGTACAAAGGGAAAAGGAAATAAAAGAGAAGAAAAAGAAAAAGGAAAAAAAAAACAAGAACCCAAAGAATAAGAACTGAGTAAAACAAAAATATTGATATAGCACATACATACGTAAGTATATACGTGCACATATCTAAAATCAAATTCATAACGAGTTCAATATGTTAATACAGGTTCTGATGCAGTGATTATATAATGGGAGCATAAACCAGAAGTAAATCAATCATACACTGCAGGTTGATTCGTCATACATTGAATGAGAATACTGCAGATAACATGTTTTTAAAAATCTAATCAGGCTGGTTATATTCATTTATTAACATTGATTTCATTTTTTGTTTGAATGCGGGAAGATCATTCCAGAATTTAGGTCAGGTAAAAACATTTTTTTTTTTTTTTTAGCAAGGAGTGTTCGAGTACGTGGAGGGTGAAATGAATCTCTTTGTCTTGTAGGGTAAGCATGGACGGCATAGTTTTACTGAAATATACGAGAAAATACGTCATGCAAGCCGTTGACTGATAACTGAATTAACTAAGTTACGTAAAAACAAGTCAGCAACCTTTAATAAGGAGTCTGTTTTCAAAGAAGAAATAATTCGTGTGACAATAAAAATCGGCTAAATTAACTGAACGAATTGCCCGTTTTTGTAGTTTGAAAATTTTATCAATGTGTAATTTGGCACAGTTACCCCAGGCAATCATACCGTATAGAGATAGGGTAAAATAAGCGTTGAATATAAATTTTTCAAAATATACTTGGGAAAAAAATGTTTAAGCTTATTTAAAATCCCATATCTCATCATAGACCCTTTCAAAGGACAAACTTTGTGAAACACAACCATGACTTAGTGACGATGAACTTATCGGAAGAGATAGGGAGACAAACAGAGGGAGAGAGAGGAGAAATTCATCGAAAGTGTTAAAAGTAGACCAGTTTAGCTCTATTAAAGCTGATAATAGCCAGGTTTTGCAGCAATATGAGATATGTAAGTCATTTTCAAAGTTAAAGAAGAATATAATTCAGATATATGTGAATTGAGGGAATTCAACAGTATTAACCGAACGCAACAGCGACGGGTGAAAAAAAAATCCATTGAAAGTTATGAATTTTCAAAATTTTGGTGCAGCCATCGCTGGATAAAGAAGACAAAAACAATTGTGAAGTTATGTATGGAAAACGATAATAAAACAAAATACAAAAAAATCTACATATTTTACATTTCTACATGTAGCTTTATGAAAGAGCACTTGACTTGCCTCTTTCAGAATGCAGGGTGACGTATTATCCTTTAATAGCACAGTGTCAGTAACATGTCGAGGGAATAAGTGAGAAATGAAATTTATGGAATTGTATTTATATTCTCTTTAAATCGTTGTTAGCGTCACGAAATCTAGTAGCTTTCTCATCAAGCGGTGGCTGCACCGAAACTTTAAAAATTCATAACTTAACAACAAGTTATCCGATTTTCCAAAAAGTTGGCTGATTGTTTTACCAATGTTGGTGCATCCACTCAATACGCATGTGTATTTTGGATACTTTCCCCTTTAAGTTCAAGCTCAAGGGTGCATCCAGGCTAAATTACGTCACTTCCTGCAGGATGGGAAGGAGGCCCGGAGCAATTGTGTTACTGATTGCCAATAGTAACATATCATAGTCTCGCTGTATCAACTTCCCCACACTTTGAAAAATTGACAATATACAATTGGTACTCTGAAAGTACAACGAATGACGACTATTATTATATATAACGTTTGAGGCCGTAATCATGTTTAGCATTGAAACGTTTCTATTCAGTTTCATGCCTTGCCATATCAAGGCTTGATTCTCACTGGTAGTATACATTTCTGTCTTTATACCTTCCTGTTTTCTAAACCATAAATTACACAATCCACGGTTGATTTTGTACGGGATAGTACTGTAGATATCCAGGCATGCCCTTAATACATGATTGAAGTCAGCAGTTGATTTCATATTTTTGGGGTATTTCGTGAAGGAGTGATCTGGCTTATATTTCCTTCTAACGTTTTTCACACATATAATCAAAACAATTATTATACTTGGAACATTGTGTGTGTGTGTGTGTGTGTGTGTGTGTGTGTGTGTGTGCGCGTGTGTATGTGTGTTAGGGTAAGTCTAACAATATTGGTAGACCCACATTTCTTCCGTCCGTCATTTTAACCCCCCCCCCCATTTCTCATCTATATAACACACAACAAAGACTTCGAAAACAAATCAACACCCTTCGATCTCCTCTAAATTTTTGTCAATATGTTTATTTCCTTTTCAAAGAACAAGAAAAGTAAACCAAAAGGCGGACTCTAATTCTAAACTTACAAAGCATACATTTACCTACAGAGGACAGTATCACAATAAGGCATTTTAGTTCTGGACAGCGTAATGTCGCATGAGAATGTGGGGAAAACCCGCTACTATGAATAATGAATATCAGGTCACGGCAAAATGTTCAAAGTGACAGTGCAAATTAGGCAATACCTGTTTGCACCATCCCGTCATTTTGTGGGTGTTTCGTAATGATTCCCCTCTTTTCTTGATACTCATCGCGGATCTTAAAAGTAAGACAACTTTCAGTCTGTGTTACGTTCGCACCAGCCTTGCAACTTATCGGAAAACAGGTTGTGATTTCTCCAACTGAACGCACATTTGAGGAGCCAAATATAAGTCAGCAAAACCAGACCCGAAAGGAGAGCATACTTGGTAAGCATACGAAGCATACGAAATTGTTGATTAGTCCTTGTAACTACAATTTGAAAAACGCATTTAAATGAGTGTACAAATAGCTCTCAATCTGCTTTTTTGACGACTACCATTTAAGTCGTAGGCCCTAAAACCCTGCTGACACTAATCTCTCTCTCTCTCTCTCTCTCTCTTTCTTTCTCTCACACTCTCTTTCTCTCTTTGGTATTTACCGATTTGCCCTTTCGATTGTTGTATTCAGACGAACGCTTTGAGAACATTTCATGAAGTCAGCAGCCAGAATTTTAAGTGTCGTTTCTGTCTGACACTTTTCAATCAACTTAACACTTCACAAAAAAACTGTTAAAGGGAACGCAAACCCCAAAAGCAATGTGGATTGAGTGAAAGCAGTAACATTAGTAGAACACATCAGTGAAAGTTTGAAGAAAATCGGACAATCGATGCAAAAGTTATGAATTTTTAAAGTTTTGGTGTTGGAACCGCTGGATGAGGAGACTACTAGAGGTTATGACGTATGAGTGGACAACAATACAAAGACAATATTTATAAAGGAAATTCAACAAAACTTCACTTTTCTAGCATTATGAAAGAGCACTTGACTAACCGCTTTCAGAAAGCAGGGGGAATAATTGCTACCCTTAACATATGTCAGTATCAAGTTGATGGAATTTGTAATTTTCATGAAGAATTAATTTTTGCGGAATTTTCTTTATATTTTCTTTATATTGTTGTCCACTCATACGTCATAACCTCTAGTAGTCTCCTCATCCAGCGGTTCCAACACCAAAACTTAAAAAATTCATAACTTTTGCATCGATTGTCCGATTTTCTTCAAACTTTCACTGATGTGTTCTACTAATATTACTGCTTTCACTCAATCCACATTGCTCTTTGGGTTTGCGTTCCCTTTAACAAAGCAGTTTGTATAAATACTGTAGTCGTTGCATTCCGTCTAGATTTTCCTTCATGCACCGTCTGCGTTGATTCCCTATCAGAAAAGAACTAAATGGCTTTTTACACTTGCAAATTTTTGCTTAGTCCCGTACCAACGGTGGGGCTAAGGGGGGGGGGGGGGGTCTTAGCCCCACCGTTGGTACCGGACTTTTCTTAGCCCACTTTCTGTTTACACTCGTTTTTGCCAAAGTGGGCTAGCCCCACCGAAAGTCCCGTACTATCTGGCCCTGCAAAATAGCAGACAAGCAAACGAGTGTAAACAGAACGAAAAAATAATCCGGGGCTAAGCGACGGAGACGAAGTCCGACCCCCACTGACCAATCAGAAACGAGATAACTAAGTGCTGCCGGTGCGTGCGTGTACGTGTACAGTGCACAGCGTAATCATGAATATGCATGTGGTTTGGAAAGTACCGGACTAAGAAATACGAGTGTAAAAAGGTCGATTTTCTCCTTAGCCCCGGACAAGAGCTTAGTACGGGACTTATTGGCGAGTGTCAAAAGCTGAAAAAATTGGTACGGGACTAACGATAGTCCTGGGTCAGAGAGGGAGTACGGGGTTAAAGGGGAAGGCTAGTAACTGATCAGTGGGAATCAGTGGAAATGCTGGGAGATGATTGTTCCAATCCTTATGGGATTCATTGAAGAGTTCATTGTATATCTATTGTTGTGTGAAAATGATTTGCTTCAGAATGGTCTCATAGTCAAGTATGTGCAGTTTAATGCTTCCAGGTTAACGTCCCTGGTCAGTGACGGAGCATTAATCTGCACATTACTTGAATATGAGACCATTCTGAAGCAAATCATTTTCACACAACAATAGATATACAATGAACTCTTGAATGAATCCCATAAGGATTGGAACAATCATCTCCCAGCATTTCCACTGATTCCCACTGATCAGTTACTAGCCTTCCCCTTTAAGAAACACAAGTGTAAAAAGAGCTTAAGAAATACAAAATTGAATTTAAAAGACATCCTTATCCAAGGACACTTTTACCCAATCGCGGCGGTACTATCACAATTGATTTGATTTGCCCCAACGGATACTTTTGTGTCAGCATGTGGGCACACCCTTTACTTTATTTATACAATCAGGTCACTGCATGTGAAACGTTAAAGGTCCAGTTTACCTTTGGGAGCAGTGATTTTAAAAATGTTCAAGATATCACATTTGATCCATATGTGTAGGTCTGTTGTATCACAAAACATCCTACCATATAAAATTTTCGCAATAAAACGTAAAATATAAAGAGGTATCAGTATTTTTCTCAATAAACCATAACTGTAGACGGTTTAGTCTGGAAGCATTCTTATTATAAGCACTGTTCATATTTTGTGTATTTAACAATACTTCCATCGATTATATGGATTCAGATTTTTACACTTGTTGTTTCTACCCCTAACTCACATTTTAAACCTATTTTAAAGCATTAATGCTTGGTTTTTGTTTCATCTGCAAATGGTAGATTATGCCTTTAATATGCCCAGGGTGATACGCCAATAAGTCGTTGTTACACCATCCCGCAATGTTGTTGGTGCTTCGTAATGAATCCAATTTCTTTCCTAATACTCGTAGTTAGGGTCTTCAACGTAAGACCACTTTCCATATATTTTGCGTTCGTACCATCGAGACAAGGAAGTAGTGATATCTTCAAACGTCATACACATTGCAGGAGCCAGATAAAAGTCAGCAAATCTGAACCCGTAAGAAAGATATATACTTAGTAAACATAAGATTCACGATAATCGCACAGATACGTTAAATGAGCCCTGTTACTTTTTTTCTATAAAGAAAAACACTAAATTAATAGGACACCTAAATAGTAAATACGCATAGCCTTTAATCTCGTTTCATGTTTAACATTTTCTTCCTAATCCTGTAGAAACTGTTAGAAATGTCTTTATTACTGCTTTATGTTTCTTTTCATTTTCTTCGGACAAACACCATGGCAACGTTTCATCAAATCAGCAGCCAGGATCTGGAATGTCCCATCTGTCTGACACTTTTCAACCAGCCCAAATTACTGTCATGTTCTCACACCTTCTGTAAAGATTGCCTGGAACGTGTCTTTCAAACTACGTCGTTCAAAAGCATTGTAACATGCCCTGTGTGCAGGAAAGAAATAAATGTTCCAAGTGGAGATATGGATAAGCTACAAGCAAACATACCTTTGAGTTCTCTGGTGGACGAAGTGAAAACCAAGAGTCCAACATGCTCAGTATGTGACACGGAAGAAAATCCACCTGCCGTGTCCTACTGTCAGGACTGTGAGGATTATATGTGTACATCATGTGAAAAAGACCATGCTAACTGGAAACGGTTCTCTAACCACGCAGTGGTGGCCATGAAGGAAGTGGAGTCTGGAAAAATTCTGTTGAAGAGGCGAGGGAAATGCAAGACACACCCTAACAAATATAAAGAATATTTCTGTCACGGATGTCAGGAGTATGTCTGCTTTCGATGCGGGATGTTGGACCACTCGCAAGATAACCATGGACTGGTAGAGGCATCTATCCATGAGGAGAAAGTTATGAAAGATATCAAGGACTTGAAGAAAAGAGCATCATCAAAGAAAGCAACCGTAGAAAAATATCTCGAGTCCATACAATCACAACAAAAGAAACTCACAGATCTGATGCGAAAGCTCAACGATGACATCGACAAGACGTACGATGAATGCATAAAACTATTATCAGAGAGGCAAAAGGCCTTGAAATGTCAAGTAGGACAATGGTTTGGAAGGTTCGAAATAGAATTACAAATCATGGCGAAAGAGAGTCGTGAAATAATCACACACGTCAACGCTTTAGACGAGCTGATAGATAACGGTCAGAAAGTACCGCAGGAGAAAGACGCCTTGTTAGCACACGAAACGCTGTGCAAGAACTTGGAGAACATTCTGGGACGAGATTATCCTGACGACCAATTACCGAGACGTGTGTCAGAACGAGCTCAGAAGATTTCATTCTGTAAACAGGTGAAGGACAAGGAACTTTCTCTTGGAGAGTTTGAAGGATACCCAGGTGATCTAAAAGCAGACGTAAAGCTCCCTGACAACTGTGACATTATTTGCATGGCTGCTGTACCAGACGGTAGGATAGCAATGGGAATGTCTGAAGGTGGAATCTATCTCTACTCCTCTAGTGGTGAGTTACAGGAGACGGTGCTGAAGGATGTCAACATTGCCAGAATTGGATTCCTGTCTGATGGTCGATGTGTCGTATTTAATTATGATAATGAAAACAAAATAATGATGTACACTTCACAGTGGGAGATGCTCAACGTCGAGTTCAAGACGAGGGATGGGCGGTACGGCTGTGCTTATAGTCTCTCTGTCGATGGAAGTGATAATATCCACTTAATATACCTGAGGTATATGTGGCCCTGTTTATATATCCAAGTAGTCACTCCACAGGGGGGTGAGGCGGTGAGGGAAATAATTCCTGATGCAAGTTCAGTTTCTCTAGCAACGTACCTTGAATTCACTGGACAGACACGGAAACTAGTGAGGCAGGATAGTACTGGAAAGGAGAAGAGGGAGGAGGATTTTATGGTCTCGCAAGTTTGTCAAGACGATTCGGTAATCTGTGCCCAAGTGGACCCTAGGGATAATACAGTCTGTATCGTAAGAAGCGCGAAAGATCTTGAGCACGTTGTGAGTCTCATCACAATTTTTAAGCTACATGAAGGACACCACACAGGGCGATACTTTTTACAAGAGTTGCAGAGTGGTGAGATAGCCTTCTGCACTAGTACCAGACTCTACATAACTCCATAGCAACATTATGTTCAAATTCAATTCAGTTCAAATTTATTTCATATTTCCATTTTCTCAATGATGAGGTTACAAAATTATTGACAACAAAACAAGAATACAAAATATATACAATAATGTCTTTTGATTGTAGAAGAAAAAGAAAAAGAAAATATACTTGACACAAATGTACATGGTCATATTGTGTGAAAATGTCACTAGTAAGTATAAGAAATATGATGGGACCTACATAAAAGCTTTTAAGCTTGTAAAACTGTAGGTTCCCGAGTTCATAGGCATATGATTTTACACGGAGAACGGATATGTTTGTCTTGACCAACTCAAATTACACCAGTACAAAAAATCGATGAGTAATAAACTAATGAACCACATAGATATCGCACAAACCAGACAACATTATGTGACAATTACCTTCGAAGTTTTTCTTTTTCCTTTTCTTGATTGCGAATTTATTGGGAAATGTCTTTAGAATAGTTGACCACCAAAAATACTTACAAAATACCGCGGCATTGTACCATAATCTTTACACAATCTTTACATGTGCCTCACTCATAGTACATATACAAATAATATACATAATTGAGTGTATAACGTGAAGTTGGCTTAGTCACCTAAGGCCCCCATCTCACTACAAAGGAAGGAGACCATGGCGATCTGTGAAGATTTAACAAACCGTGGCGCGATCGCCGTCAGTCTCCATTTTTGGCCTCCGAGGCGATTACACTACGGTTACTCAACCTGCGCTGTACAAGGCGATAGCGCCACAATGATAATGCGACTCTGCCACGCTGTTGCCGCATTTCCAGGCCGACGAGACGTGCTGATTCTGTGATCGAACCGATTGTGTTGCGATATTCGTACGCTTATCAAGACCTCGCCACAACAGTGGTACGATCGAAGGCGGCGGCGGCGGCAGCGACAGTGATACGTTTACGGGGTATAAAATTGGTTTCATGATTGAATTCCTTCAGGCAGATGTCAGTGTCAAACCGACATGGATATGCAGAATATGGTTTTACCCTTACATCTTAGCATTCTAGAACACACTAGTTAGAACCTGATGTGAAATTGCACTATCATGTAAGTTTTCCATTCATTTAAAATGGCAAACTGTGTATGTAATATTAAAGAATCGTCTTACGAGAAAGCTATAAATCTTATCCGACAATTAGGCAATTTTATGAGGATAACATATTTGAAAAGTTTACAACTTAATTTACTTTCATTGACGTGCAATGGTGTATGAAAAAGAAACAATCTAATTAACAGAGCAGATTTGTAGTAAATGTACGTGGAAAATGAATTTTATACACTTTTCTCCATGTCCACCTTCCTGGTCTATGCATCACTTTCTTTCTTTCATGGTTGGTTCCTGTTACATAATAGAGTAAAAGTGGTAATTTTCATGGGCAATGGGGCCACTTTCGATGCGCTTGAGTTACGCTTTACGCGTTTCTGCCCCATCAGCATGGTTGCTACGCATGTGGCGCATTTAATGCCCTCGTGAGGCTACTGTGATACGCTCTAAAACCACGGTGACCTCGCTGCGCTACGGAAGTTTTGGACGTATTCAAAACTTTGTCGATTTTGGATGATCGTAGCGGAATCGCTGTCTAGTGAGATGGGGTATAAGTGACCATGGTGATGGGTGCTGCATTGTACACAAGTAACCGTGACAAAGGAAGAGAAAGCGGACATTCAGTAGTTCACTTATTGCCTTTAATAATGTCAAGCTTTCGACCCTTTTACTGGTCTGTGGCAAGACTTGGTACGTGAACAAAAAAATAAGCAACCTCAAAAAAGAAAAGGAAAATAGCAACACGACATAAAATTGGCACTCACTACACCTTAACTTATATGATTTATATCATGTTACATAATCAAAGCCACACTTTTAAGTTCCATCAAACCCTCGAAAAGTTCAGACATTGTATAGTCCATAATATTGAATGACATGATTATGAACTCTTTATGGAAAGCTGTCAATTTATCTCGTAGAACAGACAAGAACAATCGAACACCTTAAAAGGACAGTCTCGCAATGATTTTAGGGAATATTTACAAACATAGGTGCAAATTTAGCAGCTCTATGTGACCATAAATCAACGAAAGGTCGCACGCCCCGATTTTATGAGGACTCAAAATAAGTGAAATGGGTCAACCTAGTCGATCTTATTTTTTTCTTAGATTCTGAAAAAGGAGTTCTACCGTATAAACCAATGGGAAATTAATTTTTTTGCAGTTTTTGCTGGAACATATTTCTTTTTAAGAATATGATTCATATGGACTTATCAAGAACATTTGACACGATTGACCGTGACATACAAATGCATCAGTTAAAGGCATAATTTACCATTTGCAGATGAAACAAAAACCCAGCATTAGTGCTTCAAAACAGTTCTAAAAGTCGAGTTAGGGATGGAAACAACCATAATAATAATAATAATAGTACATTGCATTTGTAATGCGCTTAATACAACGTTTCTAAGCGCACAGGGAAGAGACGAAAGGAAAGATGAAAAATGAGGGAAAACAGACAGGTCAAAACATTGAAATGTGTACCAGTAATTAAACACATACAATAATTGAATTACACTCAACACATTAACTTAGGGAAGGAATCAATATGGGAAAGGATAAGTTTTAAGTAGTGCCTTAAATGATTCTACTGATGGGGCTTGTCGTATATGAATGGGTAAATTGTTCCAAAGCTTGGGTGCAATATCTGCGAATGAGCGTTCTCCGGAACGTGTCTTAGTGCGAGGTCCGGGTAACAGTTGAAGATGGGCAGTAGCATGGGAGCGCAGACGTCTAGATGCAGAAGAAGTTGATGAGGATCGGAGAGAGATTAGGTTCTGTAGGTATGAAGGGGCTTGGTTATGGATAGCTTTGAGAACAAAGAGGAGAACTTTGAAGATAACACGTTCCTTTATTGGCAACCAATGAAGTGACTGGATGATTGGGGTAATGTGTTCAAACTTCTTGGAACGTGTGACTACTCTGGCGGCGGTGTTCTGGATGCGTTGAAGGGGTGCAATATGGGATTGGGGTAAACCGGCTAGGAGACTGTTACAATAATCAAGATGAGATGACACGAATGCATGGATAAGCTTTTCTGTGGCAGAAGCGTCGAGGTACTTGCGGATCCTGTTAATCCTAGCTATCCCCCACGAAGCTGTCCTGCACTTGTTACGGATGTGCTGGGCAAGGGAGAGGTGCTTGTCAAAGGTTACACCAAGATCTCGGACACACTCAAACTGCTGTCAAAGGTAAACATGACCTTTAAGATTTTATGATATACTATATAGTAAGCGGACAAACATTATCTTGGTATATATACTACCTGCATAACCGCGAACAATATGTTCGTTTTTAATCCAACACCTCACAAAAATTGAATGTGGTCTACCTCAAGGCTAAACTTTATACTCATTATTTTCTATCGTCTATATCAATGATATAGTATAATTCTTCTACAACTTTGCGGAGATTTTTTTTTTCTGAGGCGACTTCTTTATCTAGCATCTTTTCCATTTTCTTCTCGCTCAAATTTGAAATAAGTGTATCTTTCACTGTTGGGAAAACACTGAAGATTATCTTGATCGCTATACTGCGAAGTTATTGTGGAAAATGTTTAATTCAAACGGATGGGCCGTCGATACATGATTGATTTTTATCACCCCCCAAAAAACAAACAAACAAACAAACAAACAAACAAAAAACAAAAAAACAACAACAACAACAACAGCAACAACAAACAAACAAACAAAAGAAATAAAATCAAACTCGAAACTGGAAAAACTTTAAATACATTGTCAAATACAACTGCATGTGATACATTGTTTATGATTAATATCTATTGAAACACTGTCCTGATCAATAACATAACATTTTTGACATGCAAACTATGAACAATATTACTCACAAACACTACTGAAGTGGTGATTCCACCTATGAACCTTCACTGATGCTGGTTCTAGTTTCATGCATGAATGTTGATGGTAAGCTCTGTTGTGTCGTTTATGTAATAATTCATTACAAATCCGTATGTCGTGTGTGTTCTCCGATAACATGCCATATATTTACTATGGAATGCTGTGTATTATGCTGTGTCATGATGTGTAATGTTATCTTTCGCATATCATATTATACAGATATTGACTTACCAGAGGTGGAATATAACATTTGAGATCCTCGCGGGAAGTTATATTTTTGTCGAGGATTATTATATTTTTCCGAAGCGCGTAGCGCTGAGGAAAAATATAGTATTCCGAGACAAAAATATAACTTCCCAAGGGAAATTAAATGTTATATTCCTACCGAAGGAAAAAGTCAATATCTGTTATATTATATGACCTACAGTACAAGAAATAAACTGCTGTATAGGCCCTAAAGCAAAACGACTAGGTCTAGAAACACTACTCCTTTTCGCAGTCATATTCATGAACGCGAGTACCGCATGACAACAGTGCGCTAGTGCCAGTGGTATTCAATCGAGCCACAAGTAACCTTTTGATACGTAACGTTAGATCTAACTCCGATGGCTTTCACGTAGGCCTACCGGGAATTCGTTCTTCCGTGGGGTACGACCGTTGCCTGTTTATCACATACTAAGTAATTTCTAGAACAGTCGTTAATCAATCGTACGTAGGGCCTAGTTTCGTAGCGGTAGAGCCAGATTTTGTAATGAGAGATGTAAAAATTGTAGAAGACTAGACCAAATGCCGCTTTTGGTCTGGGTAAAGCAAGCTTGTTGACATAACATTTGTTTGTGGTGATGTATGAGAATGTGAACTTTCTGATAATGTAGGACCTAATCTCTTCTGCCTGCGGTCACTGGTACAAGAGCTGTTTAGACTACGGACCTGGCCCTGGTCCAGGTCCTGCGCTAGTACAAGTAGCATAAAAACTTACTCAGTTCAGGCTCTGGTAATGTAATGGGAAATCCTTTGGCTTTCCTGTCACGACTGTCTAACATTGATTGGAGTAGGAGGCTCTATAGCTATCACGATCAAACCTGTTATGACAACAATTCTTTCTCTCTCACAAGCGAAGGGCAGCTGCTCATCAAAGCTGCCATGCCAGTTTGACGAAAACAAATCAGTTGCAATTTCGTAATTCGCGCTTGCAGTGTACTAGCGTGTGTCAGTGTGATGCTCTACCGCTAGCCCATTCTGTAAACGTAAGTGGTATGGTGCGTGTGGTCGGTCGACCGGTCACGATTACATTCGTAAGTATGTGTGTGTGTGTGCAAAGCGTCTCTGTGTATGTTGCGCGCATCATAACAATTGATTTTTGATTACGTCACCCCTCCAGATATAACGCCATTTGTTAACGTAGTCGCTGTTATATTCCATGATTGTACGTAATTTACGTCATGTTATGAAATATAACGCTTCTCCTCCTTGTGAACATGGTCACGTGACAGCATTTTGACCAATCACACATTGGTATCTATATAGGTCATATAATATAATATTATATCATATTGACCTATCTTGTTTCATCTTATCAATGCAATGTGGTATCTCGGTAAGTTGCTTTATAATACGTATGTATCTAAAAATAACTGGCAATAAAGGTAAGCTGTACTTGACCACTTTTCTTGACAATTTTTTGGTATAAGTACATTTTAGTATTTTCTCATATCAGATCGACGAGTATATAGTCATAATATAATCGAAGAGATCGAGCGGTTCACCAATATATACATTCAAATCTTTTGAACGAATGTTGCTCCCGATGAACGGAAAGCTTTTCTGAGCACTAAGCAAAGAGGCATGTTTTTCACTAGCACTATGCACCGTCACTTTTATTGTACATTAGTGACATTTAAAATCACCCTGTTCACCATGTCACCTCTCACTGGCACACGACACTTCTACCATCCCGGGATAGTTTCAAGGAACTGCTGAAAGGGCTTACTACTTCAAGGTTCAAGGTTCAAGCACTGCCAGACATAACAACCAATGCATGTAAACTGGGCTCAATGGTTTGTAGGGAAAGATTCTAGATTCTCAGAGGGGAAAGGATAGCCATGGATATGAATACATAAAAGAAAATAGTTTATGGAAGACAATATTTAGCAAATCAATGAAGCACCCTTTAATTTTTCTGTCTTTTGGTTTAATTATCCATACTCATTAAATCAAAATCAATTCAATTGAATTCATTTTATTTTCAAGATTAAAAACAACAACACCAAAATGTCGTCACCTGCATTATCTACAGCGCCCCCAGGTGCCAAAGATACTGTACCAGTACCAAAATCTGTTGCATGAAGGTGACATCATGGTGACATCAAGTGAGCTGGAAAGTAAGTTCTTTGAGCATTATCAAAGGTTGGTAGTAGACTTAGGTACAGCAATAATAAAAGTAGACTTCGTCACTTGTAAGTCGACTATTAAAAAGTGCAAATTCAAAGACAAACAATCTTTGACTATCAGACATTGCCAAATGGTATGTCCTTGGTTAACTGGCAAACAGACAGAACAACACTATTATGTGCCCGTTATTTTCTTCACTCTCAGCTTTCAATACTTATGAACTCACAAAATCATGAATTGGTCCATTCGTGATCAAGTCTTTCAGGTTGAGTCTGGTTTTTCGCTTAGCTTGCAAATGTAATGTAGGCCTACATCGTGTGTATAACGGTGCATAGTGTAACATCCATGAATGTGTGCAATTATGAAGCAGTTGTGTATTAAAACGTATCTTTAATCTTATATCTGTAATGGTAGTTTTGGAGTTTATATAACTACAAGATCGCCCAGCCATGAAATTGCTGGCACCAGACAAAGCACACAACCACGTATACGTCTATATTTGTATTATTTGTATTATGTAAGTCTATGTAATGTATATTCTATATTCATTTCTGACAACAAAATAAAGATATTATGTCTTCATGGTTTACGATAATTATTGGTACAGTATATTGCAGCATTATTATCAAAGACTCGTAGAGTGAAAGTGTATTTTAAAGAGTAAAATCTCGTCAGGTTAAGATTGAGATCAGACACAGAGCACTATAAACATGATAAACGGGGTAATGTTTGATCACTTTGAAATATCATATTTCCCTTGTTAGTAAGAAACTCTCCGTGTACTCCTCCAGTTATTCATACATCAATCCAAGTTCATTGATGTGATTATACGGTCATAGCATGTTACCTCACAAGACGACTATTTTGTCACATGACCTAATTGGAAAACATCATAAAGGTTATTGGTATCGCGATATTTTGAAATTGATTGTACGTGCGTATATCTTTAAAGTGTTACCTATTCTATTTTGCATGCGAGAAAACCCGTATATAGAAATGAATCTGTTTGCTAAGTTCCATCTGTTGAACCACCATGCACATGGATTGTACCCACGACATTGTCATTTTTTTCTGTTTTGTTTCAATGGAGCCATCGTCCCAGTCAAGCCATGCTTATGTTGAAAATCTCCTGCTTCCTTATCGAATCAAATGTACTGCCTTTTCTCTTTCATATGCAACTATAAATGTTTTACAAAGATTTTTGATCTGCATATAATATAAACAGCACTTTTGTATTGTTTTGCTTAAATTCGTTTCACCCATGTAATTCATTTTGATTTCATTTGAAAAGTAAAATAAATACGAACAAACTAACGAACGAACAATTGCCGATTATGCAGTTTACACAGATCACATACGAGGGATTTCATGAAAGTTTGTATCACAATAGAATTGAGCAAACGTGGAAATCGTGGAAATTTGAAAGAGAAATACAGACAATAACGGAAACATTGTTTCAAACCCAAACATATCTTCGTTTATTTTTTATTATAGTTGTGCCATCAACTACAGATATATAACACACGTTACAAAAATAGCGTGCAAATAGAAAGGTCTAAGAAATTATTACTTAAATAAATCTTGGAAAAAATATGTAATGGATGTAAATAAATGCTTTCATTATAGCTTCGAACTGGTACACGTGATTTCGTCTTTTTTTTTCTTTCTCTGTGTCTTACGATGACATTTCTGCTACTGTTTTTGGAAAGTGTTGTTTACAACATTTTATACAACACTTTTCGACGTCATGTATGGAAAACGACAAGAAAGTATATAGTAAAAATAATAACCTAGCTTTATTTACATGACTTAAGGGCACTTGCCTTACCTCTTTTTTTTACCTCGTTTTTTGGCTGTGTCATCCGATGACATTTTTGTTACTGTGTTTGGACAGTGTTGTTTACAATATTGAATACAAGACATGGTAACGACACTAAAGAATCTATACAGAAAATGATAATCGAGCTTTATTAAAGAGCACTTGCCTTACCTCCTTCAGAAAGTAGTGTGCATGAGTTATTACCCTTAACATAATGTCAGTGACTCGAAGCGACGGAATATGTACTTTTGGTAAGAAATGAAATTAAAGTGGAATTAGGCCTACATGTATGTATATTATGTTTATATCGTAGTACATATATATGACGTCACAAACTCTTCTAGTCTTTCTCATCCAGCCATGGCTATATCTTTAAAGATTTTGAAAAAAAAAAAAAAAACTTATACGGTTTTCCTCAAGCTGTCTTGGCTGATGTGTTTTACCAATACTGGTACATTGGACTCAATCCAAATGTGTGTGTGGAATTCATTCCCCTTTAAGTTTCAAGCTCAAGTGTGCATCCAGACTAAATTATGTCACTTCCTGCAGGATAGGAAGGAGGCCCAGGGGAATCGTGCTGCAGCTTGGCAATAGTAACATACTAGAGTCTCACTGTATTAGTTTAACCACATTTTGATAGATCGAACAATATACAATAACAAAATAGTTCACGGAAATCATAGCGAACAGCTGTCATTGAAGATTACTATCATACATAACTTAAAAGGCCATATTCATGTTCAGAATTAGAATCAAAAGCTTCTATTCAGTTTTATGCCATGCCACATAAAGGCTCGAATTTTACTAGTATCAAAACGTTCTGTTACCTTCCACTTTTCTGAACCAAACATCATAAAATCCATGGTTAATTTTTTACATGATAATAGATTTAAAAATGCTTGAAGTTAACAAATGATTTCACATTTATGGTATTTTCGGAATGGGTGAACCTTCTTATACTTCAATGTATTGTTTTGAGACAGGCAATGGAATCAAGTGTGTGTGTGTGTGTGTGGGGGGGGGGGGGTAACAATATCATGAGACCCACATTTCTTCGTTCCCACATTGTTTTTCCTCCATATATATATTTTTTTTTGGGGGGGGGGGGGTAATAAGACAACACAAAAAATAAACAATTCAGAAAGAAAGCAGTACTTCGACACATTCATTCGATTTCGTCTCGTTTTTCTTTTTCTTACGTGTAGCCTATTTCCGTTTCAAAGAACAAGAACTAAACCAAAATGCGCATCCTAATTTTAAACATTAACTGACTTCTGGACAGCTAACACCGCGTCAGCATGTGGGGAAAACCCGTTTCCATAATGTATGAGGTCACGGTAAACAGTTCAATATGAAAGAGCAAATTATGCAATACCTGTTTACACCACCCCCCCCCCCCATTTTGTGGATGTTTAGTAATGAATCCACGTTCTTTCTCCGTACTTGTCTAAGGTCTTTAAAGTAAGACAATTTTCAATCTATTTTCTGTTCAGACCACTCATGCAACTTATCAGAAAACAGTTTGTGATTTCTTGAATTGAACGCCTAGAATGAAGAAAGGAGAAAGGTGTACAGGCGAACCAGAACTATGTTGGAGTTTTCCTTTAATGTTTCGGCAAATAGGGTTAATGAAACTAGCTGCGCGTATTTGATGTTTGCATACTCACAATATTAAGCGCGTCCTCTGCTCAAGACGCAGCACAGCATGCAGGCTGCTGATGACGAAAACAAGAGATTTCTATATACTGGGAAAGTGGGCTTTTTTCACCATGCGTGTATTGGGTAGAACTGAGCAGCTTGGCGGAGGTCCGCCCGCTAGGAGTGCTTTTCTAGTTATATATAACGTTTGGGGCCATATGCATGTTAAGTGTCAAAACGTTTCTATTGAGTTTTATACTTTGCCACATTAAGACTCGATTGTCACTATTGTCCAATGGTAGTATAATGTTCTGTTTTCATACCACCTATTTTTGCAGACCATGCATCACGTAGTGATCCTTGTCATAATTTCAATCTCACGTTTTGAGACAAACATTTGATTCAATAAACTGCATTTGTGTGTATCCGTGCGTGTGATTGTGTGTGAGGGCAATAAGTTTAAAGATAGGAATATTCCCCCATCAAATTCATGGCGATTACAGGTGATGACAAGAACAGGAACACGAGGTTAAACGGAGCTCCTTCTTTCAAAACAAAATACACATTGTATAGGAGTGTTTCTATTAAAGGAATCCAAAGCCCATAGATGTAACTGGATTGAGTAAAAGCAGCAATATTAGTAGGAGACATGAGTGAAAGTTTGAGGGAAAAAGTTATATAAATCTTTACAGTTTAGAAGCCTTCGTAGCTGGATATGGAGACTACTACGCTTCATGACGTCATCTTGGACGACGATATAAAGAAAATATAAAGCAAATTCACTTTTTTCTTTTTCACGCATAATGAAGAGCCGTCGACTGACCTCTTTCAGCAAGCAGGAGAAATAATATAACACCGTCAAGATTATTATGTCAGTAATAAGTCCATTGAATGTGTGCTTTTTTATGAAAAATTGAATTTTCGCGCCATTCTCCATCGATTTTCTTTATATCGTTGTCCACATAATGACGTGACGAAGTAATTATATAGCTTCCTTATTCAGCGATGATTTAAAAAGTTGATCAATATTAGTAGATTTAAAATTTTTCTGTCTTACATTGTTTTTCCAATTTTTAATATTTTTCGTTTTCTTTTCTCGTAAGACATCACAAAAAAAAAATCGGAAAGAAGGCGACATTGTTCATATGTCTACTGTACATAATTAAGACATTCATTCGATTTGGTCTATAGATTTTGTTTATTTCCTTTTCAAATAACAAAAAAAAAATCAAAGAGCGCATCATAATCTCAAATCTTGAAGCGCTGATTTCTGGGCAGCGTAATACCACGTCAGCATGTGGGAAAACCCGCTACTATGTGTCAATTTTGTTCAAAAAAAAAAAAAAAAGTACTCCCGTCATTTTGTGGGTGTGTCGTAATGATGGCTTCCCTTTCTTTCTTCATACTGGTCGAGGTTCTCAAAGGTAAGACAGCTTTCAATTCATTTTGGGTTCCCACCTTCCTTGCAACGGCAAACAGGTTTGGATATCTGCTGGAGAGGAGACAAAAATAAGTCAGTAAAACTGAATCCGAAGTAAAGCACACTTGGTAAGTCTAATCTTGGTATTGCAAACAGGACTATGTTTTACATGCCGTGTTATGCCTACTTCATGCTGTTTAAGGATCCAAGTCCTAGGTCCTAATCCTGATGATGATATTCGTATCTTTACAGCCTTGTGTTTCAGTTTGTTGTATTTAGACAAACACGATGGAAACGTTTCATCAAATTTATAGCAACCATAATTCTAAGTGTCGTTTCTGTCTGAGATTAGCTAACCGACCTTCATAAAAGCTTTTAACGACGTAATTTGTCTAAATTATTGTCCAATCAGTGTAAATTTTTTCATTATGCACTCTATGTGTTGATTAGCTTAAAAAATCAAGAAAACTTCACTGGAAACCATCCGACTAGCTTATCTTCAACTTCCAAACACCCTTCTAAGACGGCGGTATCACTAAATTGCACTAAATTTGAGACAGCCTGTAATTACTTTGCGTCACTGTTCGATGTCATAAAATGTCAATGGAAAGGTGGAATTTATCCAATACATGTTTACAGCTTCTCATTATTTTGTGTTCACCCCATCGTGAGAATTGAACGGAAAACAGGTTTTGGTATTCTAAACACTCAACAGTTAAGGCATATTTACCGTGAAGAAGGCAGATGTTAATCATCAAAAACTGAACTCGGAAGTAAAGCATACAAGCATTGACAAGCCGTATACTTGAACATACGAATTTAGTCTGGTCGCTTTAATAGTGACATTACTGTTACATGCAGGGCGGGAAAAAAACCCCAACCAATTTTGGAGAGATGATCCCTCGGGACACGCTCATTGATATTAGAGAAGAAGCCCTATGGAACTTTTTTTTTTAATGGTATAGATAGACCCACTGATTTTCGTTTTCCACGAATTTTTGCATACATGAAAGCAAATTTTGCGAGGAGCCACGATTTGCGAAAGCAAAATGCAAGCGAAAACCCCACCCTAATCTTTACTTCTTGACGCACTGACTTCTGGACAGCGTAACATCGCGTCAGCATGTGGGAAAACCCGTTACTATAAATGAATCAGGTCACGGTAAAAAGTTCAATATGAAAGTTTAGTTTATGCAATACCTGTTTACACCCTCAAGCCACTTTGTGGATGTTTCGTAATGGCTCCACTTTCTTTCTTGATACTCATCGAAGGTCTTAAAAGTAAGACAACTTTCCATTTATTTTGCTTTGCACCAGCCTTGCAACTTATCGGAAAACAGGTTGTGATTTCTTCAACTGATCGCACATTTGAGGAGCCCAATATAAGTCAGCAAAACTAGACGTGGAAGTGCAGCACACTTGGTAAGCCTATGAAGCATACGAAATTCTTGATTAGGCCTTATTATTACATGTTGTTCAACACATGCAAGTGATTCCTAAACATGCATATAAATAGCTTTCAACCTGCCTTTTATTCGACGACTACCATTTACTATCTACCACTCAAGCCGCAGATTTTATTTTCCAATATATTAATCAACTACTTCTTTCATCTTTTGATAATTTATTTTGCTTTTAATAACAGTATTCACTCATATCCAACTCGTAATGCAATATTTCTTTTTACATATCCATAGAGTTAATTCTCAGTCAAAGCAAATATCAAACGACATTTATTATCGTTGTATAATGCAGGCTGGTTGCCGATTCTCTTTGTTATTCCATGACAGTTAACCAAGTTTGACAGTCTCATTCTTTTCTCGGGTTGATTGTTGTTGTTGTTGTTTTTTTTTCCTGATGGGTTATATCATATTGATTTGGAATTAATTCATAAATTAGTCCACGATCGATATCTAAAACCTTCTGAGGAGTCCCTTGTCTGATTAAACACAGTGTGCGGACACAGTTATAATTCCCAAGATATACTTTTTCGAGGAAACCATATACGGCAACACGTGTATCTACCAACAGAACATCAAAAAACAATATTACATTCATAGTATCATAATCACAATCTTTAAGTGTAGACATATCAATGAGATCAAAGGAATCAACGAAACACTTGTTTCCGAATAAAAGGAAGAAGAAAAATGCAGGAGTCTATCGTCTTTTAGCAAATGCTTGATGGTGATGGCAGCCTCAGAATCTAAAAGAAAAAATGGAAATACATATCTAAAAATGGGCAATTTCCCATTTTGTATATCAATTTCCCATTTTGTTATTAATGTACGCATATTTCCAATAGTATTAGTTATAATAAAACAACAACTGCACGAAGAAACTTGCAACCTAACTCATCTTTGCACTGATGCATTTTGTAGCTACCTTATCATATACATAAGGATTGAGAGAATGCAGCAATATTAGTAAAACACATCAGTGAAAGTTTGAGGAAAATCGGACAATCCGTTCAAAAGTTATGAATTTTTAAAGTGTCTGCGCAGTCACTGCTGGATGAGAAGACTACTACAATGTATGATGTCACATGCGTACAACGATATTAGGAAAATAAAAAGAGAATTTCAAAAAACTTTACTTTTTGAATAAAGTGCACATTTCTTCGACTTGTTACTGACGTATTATAAGGATGATATTATTCCCCCTGCCTTCTGAAAGAGAGAAGTCGAATGTTCTTTTCTTATGGGAGAAAAATGGAAATATGTTGAATTTTCTTTATTCTTTCTTTATATTGTTGTACACATGTGACATCACAAGCTGTAGTAGTCTTCTCATCCAGTCGCGACTGAGCACAAACTTTAAAAATTCATAACTTTTGAACGGATTGTCCGATTTCCCTCAAATTTCACTGATGTGTTCTACTAATATAGCTGCATTCACTCAACCCACATGTCTATGAAGGTGAACTTGTCCTTTAAGATGACGGTCTCCTGTATTCTGTCTTTTGTATGTATTAATTCGATTGAATATTGAATGATGTTCCAATTGTTTTTGTATGATCATCATTCACCTACACAATACTTAATTATTTGCACTTTATACGTAATGACTATATTTAATCATGCCGTGTTGGATATAATGTGATTAGTATTGGACAATTGTTTGCTATGTCGTATATACTTTGTGAAAATGCAGAAATTAATCAAATCAAATTATTTAATTCGTTTTTTTTTTCATTTACTGATTTGCGTTTGTGTTTATTGTATTCAGACAAACACAATGACAACGTTTCATCTAACATTGTCAAAATGAGAGTCGTGTCTGTTTGACACTTTTTAATGAACCTAAAAATCCACAGAAACTATTAATAACAAAGCAGGTCGTATATTTACACTATGGTAGAAATTCTCTCTTATCAGTGATGAAGCACTGCGATTGGCATACATAGTAAAACCCCACAAAAACTTGTACTAACAAAGCAATTGTACACATACATAATATGTATAATTACATATATTGTCACGAATATTATTCTTTCCATTCCGTCTAGATTTTCCTTGATGCACCGTCTGTGTTGATTCCCCTTTCGAAAAAAAGAAGAAAACTATTAAAACTACAAAGACATCCTTATCTTCAACTTCCACGCACACTTTTACCTAAAGGGTGGTATTGTCATAATTGATTTAAAGGGACTGTACAGTACTGGTTGAGGTAGGGATTCATGTTTTGAACATTCCTAAGTGAGATAATGAAAAACCTCTCATGAAATATGAAAGAGCGTGTAATTTTAAGAAGGATTCAACGTTTATTTGATGAAAATTGGTTGTCAAATGGCTGAGATATCCAAAAAAGTGCTAATAATAAAAGGCGACATGCCCCAACTTTATTTGGATCTCTTTGTTTCACCTTGTTTTTGGATATCTCAGCCATTTCAAAACCGATTTTCATCGAATAAACTTTTGATACCCCTTAGAACTGCATTCCCCCTTACATCGCATAGAGTGGTTTCTGAATATCTCGCAAAATGTTAAAAGCTAAATCTACACCTCGACCAGAACTGTACACACCCTTTAATTTAAGACAACTTAATTTCGCGTCAGCATGTTGGAACACCCGTTACTGTAATTATATGATAAGATCACTGTAAAAGTCATGCAATCGGTAATCCATACAATAAGTGGATACACCACCCCGTCATTTTGTGGATGTTGTGTATCAAATGAATCCACTTTCTTTCTTGATGCTCGTTTAAGGTCTTTAAAGGGATGGTACAGTATTGGTGGAGATGAGAATTTGGCTTTTTACTTTTTGCATGATACCAAGAAAACACTTATGATAATCATAGTACAGAGCATACTAGTTAAAGAGGAATTCAAAGTTGATTTAATGAAAATCGGGTTTGGAATGACTGAAACGTCCAAAAACAAAGTAAAACAAAACGATCGTAATAAAGTGCAATCGTCATAAAATCGCTAATTTTTGGATATCTCAGTCATTTCAAAACTAATTTTCATCAAATAAACGTTGAATACCTCATAGAATTTCGTGCTCTTTCATTACCTCACCAAAACTATGTTAGAAATCTGAAATTAGGCCTCAACCAAAACTATACTATCCCTTTAAAGTAAGACCACCTTTCAATGTATTTTGCGTTCGGATCATCCATGCTACTCACTACGGAAAACAGATTGTTATTTCTGCAATCATAATGCCCAATTGACGAAAAAGATATAAAATGTTAGCAAATCTGAACTAAGTGAATCATATAAGATTCATGATAATCTCACAGGTACGTTTAATGAGCCTTGTTACTTGATGTTTACAAATTCAAAAGATACCCAAACGCGCTTAGCCTTCAATTTCGGTCTTTTTAATATATTTCCTATTTCTGTTGATACGATAAGATATGTCTTTACCGCTTTGTGTTTCTGTTTATTTCATGCAGATAAACACCATGGCAGCGTTTCATGAAATCAGCAGCCAGAATCTGAAGTGTCCTATCTGTCTGACACTTTTCAACGAACCCAAATTACTGACATGTTCTCACACCTTCTGTAAACACTGCCTTGAACGTGTGTTTCAGACTCAATCAAACCAAAAAACTATCAAATGCCCTGTATGTAAAAAAGAAACGCCCCTGCCCGGTGGAGATGTTAGTAAGGTACAAACAAACGTTCCTTTGAGTTTTCTGATTGATGAAGTGAAAACCAAGAGTCCAAAATGCTCAGTTTGTGACACGGAAGAAAAACGGCCAGCTGAGTCCTATTGTCAGGCCTGTGGAGCTAACATGTGTAAATCTTGTAAAAAAGACCATTCTAACTTGAAATGGTTTTCTAACCATGCAGTAGTGGCCATTATGGAGGCGCTTTCTGGGAAGGTTCCGCTGAAGAGGCGACGGAAGTGTCAGAAACACCCCAGCGAATATAAGGAGTATTTCTGTCCGGGATGTCAGGAGTATGTCTGCTTTCGATGTGGGGTGTTGGAGCAATCACAAGAGGGACATGGAAGAGTAGAGGCATGTACTCATGAGAAGAATGTAGTGGATAATATCAGGAACTTGACGGAAAGAGCAACGTTAAAGTTAATTAGAGCTGAAAAATACATCGAGTCCATAGAGTCACAACGTAAGAAAATGAAGGATTGGATGAGAAAACTTAACGATGACATCGACAAGACGTATGAAGAATGCATGGAACTATTAAAACAGAGGAAAAGGACGCTGAAATATCAGGTCGGAAGATTGTCTGCAAAATTCGAAAACGAATTTGAAGTCATGGGAGAAGACACTCGACAAACAATTCGTCATGTAATTAGTCTGGAAAAGCTCGTAATCGAGTCCATAGAGTCACAACGTAAGAAAATGAAGGATTGGATGAGAAAACTTAATGATGACATCGACAAGACGTATGAAGAATGCATGGAACTATTAGAACAGAGGAAAAGGACGCTGAAATATCAGGTCGGAAGATTGTCTGCAAAATTCGAAAACGAATTTGAAGTCATGGGAGAAGACACTCGACAAACAATTCGCCATGTAATTAGTCTGGAAAAGCTTGTAACTAATGGTATTAAGGTAGGTCTACCGCTTGAGAAAGATGCCATAACAGCACACAACACGCTGTGTGAGAACTTGGAAAGCATTCTGGGACGAGATGATCCTGACAACCAATCACCGAAACGTGTGACAGAACGAGCTCAGAAGATTTCATTCAGAAAACAGGTGAAGGTCAATGAACCTTGTCTCGGAGGGTTTGAAGATTATCCGTGGCATCTGAAAGCAGACGTAAAGCTCACTGGCAAATGTGACATTGAGTGTATGACTTCTGTACCAGACGGTAAGATGGCCATGGGAATGTCCGAAGGTGGAATCTTGCTCTACTCCTCTAGTGGCGAGTTACAGGAGATGGTGCTGAAGGATGTTCAGAGTAAAAGTATCGGATTCCTGTCTGATGGTCGATGTGTCGTACTTCAAAGAGAAGATGAAGAAAACACGATGTCACTGTACACTTCACAGTGGGAGAAGCTCAATGTTGACTTCCCGACGATGGATGATCGTTTTGGTGGTCTCACAGTTGGTAGAGGCGATAATATCTATTTTGGCTGTGTGATACAACAAAAGATCCAGGTGTTTACTTCACAGGGTGGTAAGGCTGTCAGGGAAATAATGTGTCATGCATGTTTACCTTACCGATTATTCTCATTTCGAACCAATGAAAACCTGATACTGACAGAGAAAAGAAGATCTAATGTCGTGTGCCTGGATAGTGGGAGAAAGAAGGAGAATACCTTGGAAAAGAAAGGTATGTTCGCTTTCCCAGCTGTTTGTCGAGATGATTTGGTCATTGTAGCCTGGGTGAAACCTAGGGAGGGTCTTCTCAGTATCGATCGATACACACGGGAATTGGAGCACGTTCAGAATCTCATCACGGATTTTGATTTAGGTACACAATCCGCCGCATCTGCCTGTCACAGTTTCATTTATGGCCGGTGCTTTCTATCAGAGTTTCGGAGTGGTGAAATAGCTTTCCACATCCGTGACAGAGTCTACATATTCTCATAGCATCTAACTTGACAATCGATATCGATATTCTTTTTTTTTTTTCTCTTGTGGGAATCCTTATTTGAATAGTTGACCCTACTTGCATACATAATACCGCTGCAATGTGTTCTTCATTTATTGGATCTGTATATTCACTTATAAGATCCATCAATATCTTTAAAAATAAGCTAATTCACATTAGGTATTTTAAATATAAATTGTGTGTTGGTTTGTTTCTTTGTTTCTGTGTTCGTTTGTTTGTTTGTTTGTTTTCTGGAGGGGGAAGGGTTGATAAGTTGCCAAATCCAATTGACTAATGATTTTTTTTAATTCAAATAGACGTGTCTGTGGATAAACCGCCTCACAAATATAATTGATACATTGTAAAATGAAAAAAAAAGAGAAACACATACAGAAACGGAGAGAACAAAGGAAAGATATTCAAACTGTTTACTTGATGAAGAAGTAATCACAGATAGAATTACGACATGAACTTTGAACAACTCAAAGAGCAAAGAAATCATACGACTTTGGTTTAATAAAACAAATTTTGTATTGCTTAAAAGGACCATACATTGCAATGCAAATGCCTGTTGGCTTTTGGTGATTAACAATACCCTGATTATCACTTAGCTGCCAAATGAATCTGCTAATATTATTTTTTTTAATGCTATGTACTTTGGAATATTTCCTATTTAATTTGTTTCTTCAGATTTCTTGGATACGCTCACAGAAACCTCACAAACCAAGATTCTGCCAGTGATATTATCTAGCAATCATTTCTAAAGTACAATAATATGCTTAACAAATAAGACATTGGAATGCACATTTCCCTACGCGAAGGATAACTTGCATATTTCCCTGCAATGTCTCTTCCTGGTCATACGATGTATTTTTCACCTTACCGTTGTTGACCCTTTTGCACCACTTCGTATATAATTATATACTATGGGGCTCACTTATCGAATAATCTTTACGAAGTTTCTATATTATATGCATCATAGAATGCCTCCGAGTGACAATGATGTGATAGAAACATAGTGTATTTAACAGTGAACCCAACATCAAAACACAATGAATACACTCGGCGTATCCATCCATCCTTTGTGCAGATTAGTAAGAGCTTCTCAACGTGTATGATTTCCATTACTATGTAAACATGTGTTAAAGCACTGTAAAACAGGGCGTCATTGTCTCGGAGCTCTCTGAAGTGAACACGAAAGGTTCACCTGGATTTTGGCATCCCTCGCATGTGCACGCGAACTCCGTGGGATGTCCCGGCACGTCGTTAACGGAAACATGCTTTGAAGCCTAACACTGAGATCTTTCATAACTTGTTTTTCCTCCGTTTAATACTTTACTATCTCCTACTATAATATAAAGTCATGTAGTTTCTTGCTTACTTATGTTACTACAGTATGTTGTGCATGCTGAAAATACGGCCTCAAGGAAAACTGTTTTTGACCACTTATGACACCAGCAAAAAAAAACCAACAACAACAACAACCAAAAAAAAAACCCCAACAACATTGTAGTATTGTCCCAAGCTTGATCGATGAGTATAATAGTTGTAGGACGAGATGATCATGATGACCCATCTTGTGTGTCAGAGCAAGCCCGTAAGATATCATTCCGTAAAGGTCAATGAGCTTTGTAGAGCTGGAAGGATATCCATGGGGTCTGCAGACTAAAGCTCCCTGTCATATATAGGTTTCACTGAGTGCACCACTGCAGCTATACAAGATGGTAAGATTATGATGGGATCGTGGCTAGGAGGAATCTATCTCTAAAGTAAAGTAGTCGGCTGACCAATTGTCCACACAAATAACGTTGACTGAAAGAAAAAAAAAAAAAACTTGTCTCATTACCAAGATTTTATATCTGATTAAGGAAGTTGCCATTTCTGTGCTGTTCTTCGTTATCCCTTTAAGAGAAGTTCTTGCGTTAAATGACTATGAACAGTAACAGAATATTCTAAGTTTTTACTTGGGGGAGAAATATGCAAATCAACTCACTGCCATGTTGTTGCATGTGTATAAGATGTAGATATGCTTCGTGTGAATAATCGAATCATAATGTATAGATAAACGTAAAAACTTTATTTTTGGTGTATACTACAGCAAACCGTATGTCATCAAACCCATCCTGTTTATCCAGTAGAGCCTACTGTAAGATGCCCAGACGTAAAAGTACAAGTATAACTGCACATGCATAGATTTACAAATTGAAACAAACCCGTCATGCTTTTCTCTGTAATATTATTTCATTGCACTGTAATTTTACATGAATAAACATTCTAATAATTGAAAATGGTTGTTGGTGAAATGAATTCATGAAATTCATTGTCTTTAACAAGGGGGGGGGGTATTCGAATTGGAATTTAGCGATATGATTTCTATTTTGAATAGAACAAAGTGGATGATCGACAAAGAGTTATAGAAAAACTCGTTTTATGTTGCATTATACGTGTATTATGTATGTACGGAATTGAATATTAATTATTAATATGATATTATACATATATCATATATGTACAGAATTGATAATATTCTATTCTACTTGGCTGTATTGTAGTCTAGTACTTGAGAAAATTTGTCATGTATATTGTAATGTCATATACTAGAGGAGTTAATTCCAAATATACAGTTATGCAAACATCATGTGAATGCAACAAGTGGAGGTTGATCTGGAGTTCCTCAAAATTGTACGCAGAATCCATAGTTTGCCAATCAGTGACAGTATTAATTATGAAATTTATTCAAGAGTTGATTTTATTGCTGAACCTTCATCGATATTGCAACTTATTGACAAAGTATTGCCCTACATCGACGTATTGTTACGAGGTACATCGATATTGTTATACAGGTTCATGCATGTTTGTTGATTATAATCGGTTGTGTGCTTTATGTAATAATACACTGCATTTCTATATTTGTCACATTATCATTATACTGTAACACTGCAACGAAATGTTATTATTACATTGTATCATGTTATCTTAGCTGAAATTTATGTTATAGTGTTATGTCATTTATCTCTTTGTCGTATCATAGTATGTTGGTGTATGTTCAAATAAGACCCTGTAAGAAAAATGTGCTTGCTTCATTTAAGACCTGATGTAGTATCGTCTCAGATCTTAAAAGTTCCTCACTGGATAGTCGGAAAATTCTTTGTAAAAATATTTAAAGCACTGTCTTTTCCTTGTAGGAGGTTGTTCCTACGTCATATCAAATGAGATAGAGAAAGACGATTAAAGACAAACAAACAAAGAAGGACAATTTCTTGTTTGTACTATTGATTTTTGTCATACATTGACAAATAATTGATCACACATTCTACCAAACTCCCCTTTTAACCGGGTAATGTTAGATTTGTATAATTCATGATAATTAATCTATCTAAACAGTCTAGCTTTTTTCCCCTTTGGATATATTCCTTCACATGATTGTAAGCATGATATTGCAAATGACTACATTCTCCTTTTATCTCCCTTTTTCATTCATTACGATTATGTGTTTTTACGTTCGTCAACCTCTGTTGCTGTTTGTATGTTGTTGTTTTCTGCAAATACGTTCTTTCTCTTTATGAAATTTTGTCAATGTTTTTTTTTTTTTTTTTTCCTCCTGTATGTGTTGGTTCATAATATGCTGTGAACTGATATACAGACTCACTGGAAAACAGCCCTGAGGTTGATAGCGCTTTTATTTTTAATCGTATAAAAAATCAAAACAAACAAAAACAATATCCACGAGCTATGATGAAGTGATGCCGTTATCATTGTATATATACAGCGCCACCTAGCGACAAATTACTGCCTGGCCTTTTACGAGCTTCAAAATACCTCCTGATTGAATCGTTGAATGGAGCTGACGTCATAAGCATGTATCAAATACGATTTAAAGGGAATTCTATTAGTGTGGAAGTGGTCGGATATTCGAAACATGTTTATACTGGTCAGTCATTTGAGACGCATTGTCGAAAACAAAGAATTTCTGAATAGCAGCAGCAAAAAACAAAAAAAAAAAACACACACACAGACGAAATACCTTGTAGTTATCATCACAAACCGAATTAATTCCTGTGAGTGTTAGCATAGCATATCTTTGTCCCATACTTGAGCTGACAAATCATGAATTGTTTTTGTGGTAATTCCATTTTTGATAAAGTTTGATAAATTTGGATTTCGCTATTAAAGGGAACGCAAACCCAAAGAGTAATGTGGATTGAGTGAAAGCAGCAACATTAGTAGAACACATCAGTGAAAGTTTGAAGAAAATCGGACAATCGATGCAAAAGTTATGAATTTTTAAAGTTTCGGTGTTGGAACCGCTGGATGAGGAGACTACTAGAGGTTATGACGTATGAGTGGACAACAATACAAAGAAACTATAAAGAAAATTCAACAGAAATTCACTTTTCTAGCATTATGAAAGAGCACTTGACTAGCCGCTTTCACAAAGCAGGGGGAATAATTGCTACCCTTAACATATGTCAGTATCAAGTTGATGTAATTTGTCATTTTCATGAAAAATGATTTTTTGTGGAACTTTACTTCCACTCTAACATGTCTAAGCCATAATGGCCCTGCCTCCTTGGCAAGTAGTTTGCCACCATTAATGATATCATCTGTATTTTGTAGGCCTAGAAAAGTAGATACTCTCGTAGAGAGGTAGACGTGGATACAATTCCTACTCCTCATAATACTCGTAAGTATGGGTAAAAGACTGCGTGTTAAACCTATCTCTACCTGCAGAAATTAGTGACTTAAAGTTTCATTTCATGTAATATTATTTTACTTTTTCAATATTCAGAGCTTGAAAATGAATTGATCAAAAAAGGCGTAAAAGGCAGGGTATATATATATATATATATATATATATATATATATATACAGTATATATAAAACAACAGAAAATGACGAATTTCCGATGGAGTTTTATTTATCTATTTATTTATTTATATCTTCGGGGTGAAATGCAGTATGTATCCATTGTCACGTGATCAGACTTCAGGAGTTTGAAAGCCATCATGTAGTCACACATTTAGTCCACATACTTAGTCTATACAAACCATGAAAGGAAAAGTAACCCACTCTAAACCAGCATCATTGCTACAGAGAGCGTGATACCATTCACGACTTCTCGATCCCTTGGACCTCATTGATGTTCTTTTTTTCTCATCTTGACCGATGAGAGGAAGACACGTTGTCATGGCAATCTAACCTGCCGATTCCTCATCACTACCCATCATAGACCCTTTCCAGGGACAAACTATGTGAAACACAACCATGACTTAGTGATGATGAACTTATCGGAAGAGATAGGGAGAGAAACAGAGGGAGAGAGAGGAGAAATTCACCGAAAGTGTTAAAAGTAGACCAGTCTAGCTCTTTTAAAGCTTATAATAGCCAGGTTTTGCGGCATTACGAGATATGTCAGTCCTTCTTTCAAAGTTAAAGAAGCATGCAATCCAGATGTATGTGAATTGAGGGAATTAAGTTTTATTTTATTATTCATTTTATTCATTAAGTGTTTTTGAACATTTAATCAAAATGATATAATATTAAAAGTGTTTTTAGGGTTTCTTCTGCCAATGATAAAAAGAATAGTATAAATTATATGTTGTAAAAAAGTTAAAGAAACTTTGTTATTATATGTATAAGTGCAGTAGGCCACTTTTTGTAGATGATTGAATTATTATTTGATTATCATTCTGTTTTGTATTATAAAATTATTTGTAAATGTCATTTTCTGAATATGTGTATAAATAAAACACCCTGTGGAAGGGAAAAAATTGGGGGAATTCAGCAGTATCAACAGAATGTAACCGCGAAGGTTGGAAAAAAAATCCGTTGAAAAATATGAATTTTTAAAATTTTGGTGCAGCCATCGCTGGATAAAGAAGACAAAAACATTTTGTGACGTTATCTATGGAAAGCGATAATTAAAAAATACAAAAAATAATATATAAACATATCATTACTTTTCTACATGAAGCTTTAGGAAAGAGCACTTGACTTGCCTCTTTCAGAATGCAGGATGACGTAATATCCCTAGCATAGTGTCAGTAACATGTCGATGGAATGTGTGAGAAATGAAATTTGTGGAATTGTATTCATATTCTTTTAAATAGTTGTTAACGTCACGAAATCTAGTAGCTTTCTCATCCAACTATGGATGCAACGAAGCTATAAAAATTCATAACTTTTCAACAAATTATCCGATTTGCCACAAACTTGGCCACTGGCGTAGCCAGGGGGGGGGGGGGGGGCGATGGGGGCGGTCGCCCCCCCCCCCCCCCCTCCCCTAAGATTTGGACCGGGGATTTGGGAGGCGAAAAAAAAATGCGTGTATACTGTATGCATGCACATGAAGCGGGTCTCCTTTGCAACCTTTCATCAAATAATGTGCACCAGATCGTTGAATTTCAATTCAAAATATGCAAAATCTCTCGTGCTTGGGAGGGGGTATCCCCCTCCCAAACCCTCCCCCTCTGTGCCTCTTTCCCTAGCTTAGTACACTTTTTAGATTTACAAAAGAAAAAAATGAATAATTCTGAGTGCACAAGACTTATCACTTAATTCCGAAAACTCAAGGTTCCCTCATGTATAAGGGGAATTTCCCCTTTTAATTTTTAATAGACCCTTTCCTCCCTCAGCCCCCCCCCCCCATCAGTTTTTTTGTTGTTTTTTTTGTTGTTTTTTTTTGTGATTTCCCAAATGTTGATTCCATCAAATATGCGTATACGAGATATCTCAATTTCAGGTAAAAGCTTCATCGGAAGGGAAGGGTGGAGATAACACTCGCCCACGCCTTCTCCCTGCTCGCCCGCCCCTCCCCCCCCCCCTTCCTTAATTTGTACCATTTTATAGGCAAATTGTTCAATAATAATCTACATCAAAATATACTGCTACCTTAAACAAGTGGGACTGTTTCTCGTCGATAAAACGCGCAAAAACATGCATCAAATTGCACCATTTACAACATCAAAATGCAAAAAGTTCTTACCGTAGGAGGGGGGACACCCCCTCCCACACCCTCCCCTCCCCCCTCGCTCGCTCCGCTCGCTCGGGTTCAGTCGCGTTCATGATATTCAGTGAAAAGAATTGATATTGAGAAGTGTGTTTAAATTATACCATTTTATAGGCAAATTGTTCAATAATAATCTACACTAAAATATACTGCTACCTTAAACAAGTGGGACTGTTTCACGTCGATAAAACGCGCAAAAACATGCATCAAATTGCACCATTTACAACATCAAAATGCAAAAAGTTCTTACCGTAGGAGGGGGGACACCCCCTCCCACACCCTCCCCTCCCCCCTCGCTCGCTCCGCTCGCTCGGGTTCAGTCGCGTTCATGATATTCAGTGAAAAGAATTGATATTGAGAAGTGTGTTTAAATTATACCATTTTATAGCAAATTGTTCAATAATAATCTACACTAAAATATACTGCAACCTTAAACAAGTGGGACTGTTTCAACTCTTTAAAACACGCAAAAACATGCATCAAATTGCACCATTTGCAACATCAAAATGCAAAAAAGTTCTCACCGTGGGAGGGGGACACCCCCCTCCCACACCCTCCCCTCCCCCTTCGCTCGCTCCGCTCGCTCGGGTTCAGTCGCGTTCATGATATTCAATGAAAAGAATTAACACAAGAAGTGTATTTAAATTGTACCATTTTATAGGCAAATTGTTCAATAATAATCTACATCAAGATATACTGCTACCTTAAACAAGTGGGACTGTTTCTCGTCGATAAAACGCGCAAAAACATGCATCAAATTGCACCATTTACAACATCAAAATGCAAAAAGTTCTTACCGTGGGAGGGGGGACACCCCCCTCCCACACCCTCCCCTCCCCCTTCGCTCGCTCCGCTCGCTCGGGTTCAGTCGCGTTCATGATATTCAGTGAAAAGAATTAACACAAGAAGTGTATTTAATTTGTACCATTTTATAGGCAAATTGTTCAATAATAATCTACATCAAAATATACTGCTACCTTAAACAAGTGGGACTGTTTCTCGTCGATAAAACGCGCAAAAACATGCATCAAATTGCACCATTTACAACATCAAAATGCAAAAAGTTCTTACCGTAGGAGGGGGGACACCCCCTCCCACACCCTCCCCTCCCCCCTCGCTCGCTCCGCTCGCTCGGGTTCAGTCGCGTTCATGATATTCAGTGAAAAGAATTGATATTGAGAAGTGTGTTTAAATTATACCATTTTATAGGCAAATTGTTCAATAATAATCTACACTAAAATATACTGCTACCTTAAACAAGTGGGACTGTTTCACGTCGATAAAACGCGCAAAAACATGCATCAAATTGCACCATTTACAACATCAAAATGCAGAAAGTTCTTACCGTGGGAGGGGGGACATCCCCCTCCCACACCCTCCCCTCCCCTCCCCCCTCTCTCGCTCCGCTCGCTCGGGTTTAGTCGCGTTCATGATATTCAGTGAAAAGAATTAACACAAGAAGTGCATTTAAATTGTACCAGTTTATAGGAAAATTGTTCAATAATAATCTACACCAAAATATACTGCTACCTTAAACAAGTGGGACTGTTTCTCGTCGATAAAACGCGCAAAAACATGCATCAAATTGCACCATTTACAACATCAAAATGCAAAAAGTTCTTACCGTGGGAGGGGGGACACCCCCTCCCACACCCTCCCCTCCCCCCTCGCTCCCTCCGCTCGCTCGGGTTCAGTCGCGTTCATGATATTCAGTGAAAAGAATTGATATTGAGAAGTGTGTTTAAATTATACCATTTTATAGGCAAATTGTTCAATAATAATCTACACTAAAATATACTGCTACCTTAAACAAGTGGGACTGTTTCACGTCGATAAAACGCGCAAAAAACATGCATCAAATTGCACCATTTACAACATCAAAATGCAGAAAGTTCTTATCGTGGGAATGGGCACACCCCCCTCCCACACCCTCCCCCCCCCCCCCCTCGCTCGCTCCGCTCGCTCGGGCTCGGTCGCTTCGCTCCCTCGCAGACTAACCGCCCCCCCTAAGATCAAATCCTGGCTACGCCGTTGAACTTGGCTGATATGTTTTACCAGTATTGGTATATCCACTCAATCCGCACGTGTATTTGGGATTCTTTCCCCTTTGCCAGTTCAAGCTCAAGAGTGCATCAAGGCTAAATTACGTCACTTCCTGCAGGATAGGAAGGAGGCCCGGAGCAATTGTTGTGTTACTGATTGCCAATAGTAACATATCATAGTCTCGCTGTATCAACTTCCCCACACTTTGAAAAATTGACAATATACAATTGGTACACTGAAAGTACAACGAATGACGACTATTATTATATATAACGTTTGAGGCCTTAATCATGTTTAGCATTGAAACGTTTCTATTCAGTTTCATGCCTTGCCATATCAAGGCTTGATTCTCACTGGTAGTATACATTTCTGTCTTTATACCTTCCTGTTTTCTAAACCATAAATCACACAATCCCCGGTTGATTTTGTACGGGATAGTACTGTAGATATCCAGGCATGCCCTTAATACATGTTTGAAGTCAGCAGTTGATTTCATATTTTTGGAGTATTTCGTGAAGGAGTGATCTGGCTTATATTTCCTTCTAACGTTTTTCACACAGATAATCAAAACAATTATTATACTTAGAACATTGTGTGTGTGTGTGTGTGTGTGTGTGTGTGTGTGCGCGCGCGTGTATGTGTGTTAGGGTAAGTCTAACAATATTGGTAGACCCACATTTCTTCCGTCCGTCATTTTAACCCCCCCCCCATTTTTCATCTATAACACACAACAAAGACTTCGAAAACAAATCAACACCCTTCGATCTCCTCTAAATTTTTGTCAATATGTTTATTTCCTTTTCAAAGAACAAGAAAACTAAACCAAAAGGCGGACTCTAATTCTAAACTTACAAAGCACACATTTACCTACAGAGGACAGTATCACAATAAGGCATTTTAGTTCTGGACAGCGTAATGTCGCATGAGAATGTGGGGAAAACCCGCTACTATGAATAATGAATATCAGGTCACGGCAAAATGTTCAAAGTGAAAGTGCAAATTAGGCAATACCTGTTTGCACCATCCCGTCATTTGGTGGGTGTTTCGTAATGATTCCACTTTTTTTTTTCTTGATACTCATCGTGGATCTTAAAAGTAAGACAACTTCCAATCTGTTTTACGTTCGCACCAGCCTTGCAACTTATCGGAAAACAGGTTGTGATTTCTCCAACTGAACGCACATTTGAGGAGCCAAATATAAGTCAGCAAAACCAGACCCGGAAGGAGAGCATACTTGGTAAGCATACGAAGCATACGAAATTGTTGATTAGTCCTCGTAACTACAATTTGAAAAACGCATTTTAATGGGTGTACAAATAGCTCTCAATCTGCTTTTTTGACTACTACCATTCAAGTCGTAGGCCCCAAAATCCTGCTGACACTAATCTATCTCTCTCTCTCACTCTGTCTTTCTCTCTTTGATATTTACCGATTTGCGCTTCTGATTGTTGTATTCAGACGAACGCTATGAGAACATTAAAGTTTCATGAAGTCAGCAGCCAGAATTCCAAAGTGTCGTTTCTGTCTGACACTTTTCAATTAACTTAACACTTCACAAAAAACTGTTCAAATTCAAATTCAAATTCAAATTTATTCCGTTTCTCGACAGTAAAAAAAACCCATAACATACATCACTGATAAGAATCAGTATAAGAATCATATAAAAAACAAACAAACAGAGTAAAACAGTACTTGTATACTTGCAGCAAAGATACCATTACAATGCCTGAAGTAAATTGAAATTAAGTGGAATATCAACGTACACAAGGCGAAAAACGGAGGGACCCACTGAAAAGACGAAGCTTGTAGAGTGTGGGCCCCTCAGGAGAGAAAGAATCAGTGAAAATATTGGTAACAATTATCGGCATCAGGACAGCAACGAAAATGTCTGAAGCAACAACAGCGAAAATAGTTGTAACAGCAGAAAAAGAAAAAAATAGAGAGGAAAAATGTTTAAAAACATTGACAAAATAGAAATAGAAATGGAAGCCCATAAAGAGTCAGACAGAAAAGGAAAAAACACATAATGACAACATTAACATATAAATGGACATAAAACGACACTGGGACATTGACGAGGCTATAGTTAAACGCAAAAGACAGACTACGACAGGAAGCAAGTCTAGCACAACGGAGATAACGATACACGAGGGCTGGACGATGAAAACAAAAACAAGACAGAGACAAGACCAGACGGAAAAAAAAACCTCTCTCATTATATAAGCATATATAGAGTTCAGATCCCGAAGAAAAATCCATCAACTGCATGACTAACTTAACCCAAAACTTTATTCACGAACTTGGCGGTTAAAAAACTGTTAACAAAGCAGGTTGTATACATAGTCGTTGCATTCCGTCTAGATTTTCCTTCATGCACCGTCTGCGTTGACTCCCTATCAGAAAAGAACTAAGAAATACAAAACTGAATGTAAAAGACATCCTTATCCAAGGACACACTTTTACCCAATCGCGGCGGTATTATCACAATTGATTTGATTTGCCCCAACGGATATTTTTGCGTCAGCATGTGGGCACACCCTTTACTTTATTTATACAATCAGGTCACTACATGTGAAACGTTACAGGTCCAGTTTACCTTTGGGAGCAGTGATTTTAAAAATGTTCAAGATATCACATTTGATGCATATGTGTAGGTTTGTTGTATCACAAAACATCCTACCATATAAAATTTTCGCAATAAAGCCTAAAATATAAAGAGATATCAGTATTTTTCTCAATAAACCATACTGTAGACGGTTTAGTCTGGAAGCATTCTTATTATAACCATTGTTCATATTTTGTGTATTTAACAATACTTACATCTATTATATGGATTCAGATTTTTACACTGGTTGTTTCTATCCCTAACTCACATTTTAAACCTATTTTAAAGCATTAATGGTTGGTTTTTGTTTCATCTGCAAATGGTAGATTATGCCTTTAATATGCCCAGGGTGATACGCCAATAAGTTGTTGTTACACCATCCCGCCATTTTGTTGGTGCTTCGTAATGAATCCAATTTCTTTCCTAATACTCGTAATTAGGGTCTTCAAAGTAAGACCTTTTTCCATATATTTTGCGTTCGTACCATCGAGACAAGGAAGTAGTGATATCTTCAAACGTAATACACATTGCAGGAGCCAGATAAAAGTCAGCAAATCTGAACCCTGAAGAAAAATATACTAAGTAAACATAAAATTCACGATAATCAGACAGATACGTTAAATGAGCCATGTTACTTAAAAAAAAAAAACAAATTAATAGGATACCTAAATACGCATAGCCTTTAATCTCGTTTCATGTTTAACATTAATTTTTCTTCCTTATCCTGTAGAAACTATTAGAAATGTCTTTATTACTGCTTTATGTTTATTTTCATTTTATTCAGATAAACACAATGGCAACGTTTCATCAAATCAGCAGCCAGAATCTGGAATGTCCTATCTGTCTGACACTTTTCAACCAGCCCAAATTACTGTCATGTTCTCACACCTTCTGTAAAGATTGCCTGGAACGTGTCTTTCAAACTACGTCGTTCCAAAACATTGTAACATGCCCTGTGTGCAGGAAAGGAATAAATGTTCCAAGTGGAGATGTGGATAAGCTACAAACAAACATACCTTTGAGTTCTCTGGTGGACAAAGTGAAAACCAAGAGTCCAACATGCTCAGTATGTGACACGGAAGAAAATCCGCCAGCCGTGTCCTACTGTCAGGACTGTGAGGATTATATGTGTACATCATGTGAAAAGGACCATTCAAACTGGAAACGGGTCTCTAACCACGCAGTGGTGACCATGAAGGACATGGTATCAGGAAAAATTCCGCTGAAGACGCGACGGAAATGCGAGACACATCCTAACAAATATAAAGAGTATTTCTGTCACGTATGTCAGGAGTATGTCTGCTTTCGCTGCGGAATGTTGGACCACTATAACCATGGACTGGTAGAGGCATCTATCCAAGAGGAGAAAGTTATAAAAGATACCAAGGACTTGAAGGAAAGAACATCATCAAAGAAAGCAACCGCAGAAAAATATCTCGAGTCCATACAATCACAACGAAAGAAACTAACAGATTTGATGCGAAAGCTCAACGAAGACATCGACGAGACGTACAATGAATGCATGAAACTATTATCAGAGAGGCAAAAGGCGCTCAAATGTCAAGTAGGACGATGGTTTCAACAGTTTGAAAAAGAATTACAAGTCATGGCGGATGAGAGTCTCCAAACAATCACTCAAATAAACGCTTTTGACGGGCTGATAGGTAACGGTCAGAAAGTACCGCTAGAGCAAGACGCCATATTAGCACATGACACGCTCTGCAAGAACTTAGAGAGCATTCTTGGTCGAGATGAACCTAATGACCAATCACCGAGAGGTGTGACAGAACGAGCTCAGAGGATTTCATTCAGAAAACGCGTAAAGGTCGATGATCTTTGTCTTGGAAATATGGAAGGGCATCCGTGGGATCTGAAAGCAGACGTAGAGCCCCTTACCCCTAACCGCAGCGCCATTGAGTTCATGACTGCTGTACCAGACGGTAGGATAGCCATTGGACAGGATGCCGGTAAAGGAATCTCGCTCTACTCCTCTAGTGGCGAGTTTCAGGAGACGGTACTGTACGATGTCAAGACCAGGAGAATCGCATTCCTGTCTGATGGTCGGTGTGTCGTATGTTATTATGATAAAGGAAACAAGCTGGTGATGTATACTTCACAGTGGAAGAAGCTCAACGTCGAGTTCAAGATTGATGGTTGGCACTCACTTATTGGTCTCACTGTCGATGGAAGTGATAATATCTATGTGGGTTATAGGTGGCCCAGAAGGATCCATGTATTCACTCCACAGGGGGGTGAGGCAGTGAGGGAAATAATGTGTGATATGAATTTAACTTAGCTATAGGTATGCTCTCTTTTCAATCCACGGGAAACCTGATACTGCCAGCGGGAGAAAGAGTCGCGTGCCTGGATAGTGAGGGAAAAACGTAGGAATGTTTTGGAGAGTGAGGGTATGTATGCCTGCCCAGCTGTTTGCGGTCATCGTAGCCTGGATGAAGTTGGAACTGGTGATATCCACGCACAGGTTGTCAGCATCTTGTCAGCATCGATAGATACACAAAAGATTTAGAACACGTTGAGAATCTCATAACTGATTTTGAAGTACATGGATGGAGTCATTCTCTACATGAACTTCAGAGTGGTGAGATAGCCTTCGGCACCTCTGTGAGAATCTACATATTTCAAGGCAACATTAGGTAACAATTACCACCGAAGATTTTCTTTTTCTTGTTTGCGAATTTATGATAAGTATCTTTTGAACAGTTGACCACACTTGCTTTCAAATACCACAGCAATGTACCATAAGGTTTACATAATCTTTACATATGTTTCACACATTGTACATATACAAATAATATATATAAATGAATGTGTAACGTGAAGTTGGCTTGGCCACGTAAGTGATGGGTGATATATTGTATACAAGTAGTCGTGACGAAGAAAGAGCTAGAGGACGTTGCAGTAGTTCACTTATTGCCTTTAATGATGCCAAGCTTTCGACCCTTATACAGGTCTGTGTCTGGGCTTGGTACGTGAACATAACAATAAGCAACCAATTTGCAAAAACAAGGCAAAAACAGAAGAAAGGCAAAAGAAAAATAAAATATGTATATATGTATATATATATATATATATATATATATATACATACATATATACACATATATTTAGATGTGATTCGTCACATAGATAATCATAGTCACAATTTTAAGTTCCATCTAGCCCTTGAAAAGTTCAGTCATTGATAGTCTATATTGAATGATATGATATAAACTCTTTATGGAAAGCTGTAATTTTATCGCGTAGGAAAAAAAGAACAACCGAATACCCAAATAGAACAGTTCTCACAATGATTTTTATAGAGTTTTTTTTTTCAAACGTAGGTTCAAATTTAGCAGTTTTTTTCTTGTGACTGTCAGAAAGTCGCACACCCCAATTTTATATGAAGTCTCAAGATAGGCGAAATGGATAAACCTAGTAAACCTCGTTTTTCTTAAATAATAATAATCTATATATTATATAGAAAGAGCAGTTCTACAGTATTCTTAAGTTTCGGATCATAAAACGAATGGATAATTTAGTTTTTTGCAGTTTTTCTGGAACACTGTTTCTTTAGAATATCGTAATGAAATTAGTCTTACAGCCCCTTTCTGCTTTTTAAAAGAAAAGAAAAAAAAACCTTTATAACCGTTTAAACATTTTTTTCACTTTCAACTCTCGATTCTGTTTTATTGCATGTTCTACTGCGTTCCAAGTTGGTGTTAGTCATGAATAAAATGTGTTAATAGAATGTGTACAATTTCAGCTTGATGAATAAATCATTTAAGAATTTATGATATATAGTAATTGGGCAAGCATTATCTTGGTTTATATACTAACCTGCATAACCACCAACATTATGTTCATTTTCATTCCAATACCTCACAAAAAAAAGACATCAAATGTGGCCTACCACAAGGCTAAACTTTGTACTTATTATTGTCTATCCTTTACATCAATGATATCATAAATTCTTCCACAATTTTGCGCAGATTTGTTTTTCCTACGGTGACTTCTCTATCAAGTATCCTTTTTCCATTTTCTTTTTTTTTCTCAAACAGGAAATAAGTGTATCTTTGACTGTTTTGATTTAATTGTATTTGGGGAAACACTTAAGATTATCTTGATCACTATACTGTGAAGTTATTGTGGAGATTTTTGTTCAAAGGGATGTGCCGTCGATACATGTTTGATTTTAATCACCTCACCCCCCCCCCCCCTAAAAAGAAAGAAAGAAAGAAAGAAAGAAATAAAATCAAACTCGAAACTGGAAAGCTATGAAGACATTGTCAAATACAACTGAATGTGATACATTGTTTATGATTAATTTCTATTGAAACACTGTACTGATCAATAACATTACCATTTTCGACATGAAAAGTATGATCGATATTACTCAAAAATACTACTCACGTGTTGATTAGAGTTATGAATATTCATCGATGCTTGCTTTAAGTTTCATGCATGCCTGTTGATTGTAAGGACTGTTGTGTTGTTTATGTAATAATACATTACAACATTACGGTATATCGTGTATGTTCTCCCATATGCTATATTTTGCTGTGAAATGCTATGTTATCTCATGTTGTGTCATGTTATATTTCGTACATTATATGATATTATATCGTATGGTCCTATCTTCTCTCATCTTATCAATGCAATGTGGTATCTTTGTTGCTTCATAATGTAGTATCTACAAGTAATTAGCCCTAAACGTAAACTGTACTTGACCACTTTGCATTACAATCTTTGGTATAAATTTCAGTATTTTCTCATATCAGAATGTTGATCGACGAGTATATAGTCATGATAATATCAATCGGTTCACCCATACATTCAATTCTTTTGAACGAATTTTGTTCCCAGCGGAAAGCTTTGCCAGACATAGCAACAACCCATGTACACAAAGTGGATAACAGGTATTGAAAAAAAAATGTAATGTTTCGTTTGTTATAATTATAATATCATATCATATTGACCTATCTTGTTTTATCTTATTAATAAAATGTGGTATCTCGGTAAGTTGCTTTATAATACGTATGTATTTAAAAATAATTAGCCTTTATAAAGAGAAACTGTACTTGACCACTTTGCGTGGCAATCTTGGGTATAATTAGTAATTTTAGTATTTTGTCATATCAGATCGAAGAGTATATAGTCATAGTATAAAGAGATCGATCGGTTCACCAATACATTCAAATCTTTTTAAAGAATGTTGTTCACAATGAGCGGAAAGCTTTGCCAGACATAGCAACAACCAATGTATATACAGTGGATACCAGGTATTGAAATGATTATATAATCAGGAAACAAATACATTGGAAAGCTCTGAACTAGATTCTCATAGGGGAATAGATAACCATGGATATGAATGCATTCAAAATAGTTTATGGAAGACAACTTAGTAAATCAATGAAGCACCCTTTATCTTTTATGTCTTTTGTTTTAATCATTCATACTCATTAAATTAAATGAGTAAAAGAGGAAGAAGATGAAAACAACACGAACACGTCGTCACCTGCATTATTTACAGCGCCCCCAGGTGCCAAAAATACTGAACCAGTACCAAAATCTGTTGCATGGAGGTGACATCATGGTGACATCAAGTGCGCTGGAAAGTAAATTCTTTGAGCATTATCAAAATTTGGTAGAAGGCTTGGGTAAAGCAGTATTTATAGTATACTTTGTGACTAGTCAGTCGACTATTCAAAGTGCAGAGTCAGAGACAATCAATCTTTGACTATTAGACATTGTCATTAGGTATGTTCTTGCTTAACTGGGAAACAGACAGAATAACTATTATGTGCGGCGTATTTTATAATTCTCGGCTTTCAGTACTTATGAACTCACAAAATCATGAATTGCTCCATTCGTGATCAAGTCTTTCAGATTGAGTCTGGTCTTCGCTTAGCTTGCGAATCTAATGTTTGCCTTCATCGTGTGTATAACGGTGCATAGTGTAATATCCATGAATGTGTGCAACTATATAAAGTAGTTGTATAATGGTACTTTCGGAGTGTATAAGTTCAGGCACACAACCACAGTTACGCCTGTATGTGTTTTATGTAAATCTATATCACATGATACGTACATTCTATATTCATTTTTTACAACAAACTAAAGATACTATGAATGTATCTTCATAGTATATGATAATTGTTCTTATATTACAGCATATTACTTAAGGTAAAATCTCGTCAGTTTAATATTGAGATCAGACTTCATTTCAGACACAGAACACTATAAACATGATAAACGGGGTGATGTTAGGTCACTTTGACAAATAATATTTCCCTTGTTCATAGTAATAAACTCTCCGTGTACCCCTACAGTTATCTATACATCAATCAAAGTTTATTGATGTGATTATACAGTCGTAGCATGTTACCATACACGACGAATATTTTGTCATATTGCTTTATAATCGCAAATTTCATAAAGGTTATTATTGGTATCGCGATATTTTGAAGTTTATTGTACGTGTGTACATCTTTTAAGTGTTACCTATTCTATTTCGCATGCAAGAAAACCCGTATATAGCAATTAATCTGTTTGCTTTAAAGGTTCATCTGTTGAACTACCATGTACATGGATTGTACCCACGACATTGTCACTATATTTTTTAATGAGGCCATCATCCCAGTCAAGCCATGTTTATGCTAAAAGTCTCCTGCTTCCTTATCAAATCAAATGTACTGCCTTTTCTCTACCGAATGCAACTATGTATATGGGTGAAAACGTTGAACGATGTACAATTGGGCAAATCAGGGGTCAAAATTAAAAAACGTCACTCACTGATATAAATATATCTCAGTCAAATGTCATTGATATCAGTTTTCTTGGAAACCCGATTATACTGAGATATCTCCAAGGGTGTTGTTTTTATTCAAGATTAGATAGAACTGTGACACATTGGCGAACGTCTCTGACTAAAATAAACATTGTTTTAGTGAAAATTCAAATGAAGGGTAGAAAAACATTCAAATGAATATATTTTCATCTTATTCATGCTTTTGAAGACTGTGTTAATTTGTTCCTAAAATATTGTTTACCTCCTGTAAAGTTTACAAAAGCTAATACACACGGAAGTTAAAGTAAAAGTGGAGTTTTTGTCATTTAAGCAGATATTTTTATATTCTTATCTTCACTTTCATCTCATTTGAACAAAACATATAGCAGGGGTCTCATTTGTTTAAATGTTAATGTTCACTAGATACTAATAATGAATTTACTGCATTTCGTTTGGTCAAATCCCCATAAAAGCCCTTTACAGATGCTGAAAGTAAGCCATGTTTTGATCAGAGACGTTCAGGTTTCACACATAGACGTTCCTCAGACATAGACAATAAAAACGATGTCCTTTGATCCATAATTACGAGGTTTGTGAACAAACAACATTATTCTTTTATTAAACACATGTTTCTCTTTTGTGAACAATTCAGAATGGTTATTTCAACTTGAATTATTTTTCATAATAAGCGATTGTAACTACAAACCTCCAAATTGTAAGAGGAATTTCGATTTCTACACCAAAAATCAACAACAAACCTGTCCTTGTTATATTATTCATATCTTACAACACTTTTGAATGACAGACAAATAAAAATTATTTGAAATACTTGCAATTTTGACTACCTTACCTAAATTATTTGTTTATATCAGAGACATTCGCTTTTCCATCAGGGACGTTTCGGCAGTAAGTTATCACTAGAATTAAACACCAAACTCCCTATTTTATAAGATGCTCGTAACTCAACATTCCACATTCATTGAGAAATCATTTACCGAGGCATATGTCAAGAAATGTTTTTGTTTATGATGACCACTACTTTGTATTTCACCTTCCGGTGTATGCGAAGGTGTGCCCACATGCTATATCAATATTGTATATGTTTTCTTTCAAATGTAGTCCAAATCTATAACAAAGGTAAATACGAAATTACTAATACTATTTTAATCTGACCACTATACCTCAAACATGATTGTATGTGTATATCAGGTCAGTTCGGATTTTTATTAGGGACCGTACCTGGACCACTGTTATGATGTCGTCTCAGAAAGCTGTAATTAACCTATACTCATCCTAGAAGCATCAAATTCCGCTGTGCTTTTTTGTATACTATGGCAGATATGAATTGTAAACGCCAAACTCAAAAGAATATCAACGGTGTGGTACAGCAAACGTTTGACCAAAAAATGAACTGAAAATCTCTTTCAAGAGGTTGACAATGATAGCATTACAATACCACATTTTACCTGTCACATCGGTAGGGGATTATCAATCCTTCTTTCTACTCGAAGGCGATACATAAGTATAGTGTTGTAGAGGAAACTAAGTAAAGGGACATTCTTAATAGACATTTTCTTGTTTCATCATAGATGTTAGTATTTTTCCTTTTCTCATGTATTTGGCTTACAAACCTCAAAAATAATACCACTAGAACATCTCACCTTACTTCTAAGAGAAAAGGAGTCATTACAGGGGAAATTCAGCCCAAATATGAGCTAGCCGCTGATAAGAAAGAATAAAATCTTACGGGCTCAAGAAAAAAATAATGAAGTTATGACGTTTTGAAGTTTCGCTAATTTTTCAGGAAACAGTTTTTGAACGGTCATTATGAATATGCTAATGGCAAATTGAGCTTGTCATTCCCTCACAACTTGCCATAATGTTTGCACATAAACTTTTGAAATTTTCAGTTTTTCATTCAAACATAATTATGCCCGAGGCTTTAATCCGGGTATATATAACTGATTACTATTCTGAAGGTAATCAACCAGGAATAGCATCATGTTTCAGATTTCACAGACAGAAAAATTGAATTTTCGTTATTTTTTGTACACGATCAATGGAAAATTGTGAGGTTATGACATGGTTAGCTCACTCATTGGCATATTCTTATCAACTGTACGAGAACTTGTTTGCAGAAATTAGCAAAACTTCAAAAAGGCAGTTAATTAAGGGTGCAATTAAGCACAATTAAGGGTGCAAGTATGCACCGCAGGTGTGCTGCTATTGTTACAAATTAGGTGCACATTTGAACATTTATTTCTTAGCGTGTAAGCCTCAGATTTTACAGCCTCAAAAGCAAACGTAGTGATGTGCATTAAACACAGAGTCCGCATTATAACATTGAATTGTATTTCCCCTCCACTTGGTATTCCATGTCCACAATCAGTGCATGGTACCGACTGCGTCGCTTGCTACCTGAAACAGGGGTTGGGATAGTCATTATTTTATAAACAGATGGCACCTCCAAGATGTCCGTCCGGTCTTGCCAGTACCACGGCCGTTGTCTGGAACTTGTAGGCTCCATGAACATGACTGAGCCTAAAGATCCTGAGCAGGACGAAATTCTAATATTCGGAGCATTTAAAATCCATCCGATCTTCCCATCTTGCTGTAAGAAAAAAAAAGATAGAGTTAAAATGATATTAAAATAAATTTATCATGCACTGGAAGAACAATGTACGCACTAATGAACGTCTCTGATCAAAATTATAAAATCAACATTGTTTTTAGATTGCGTAAATTACCTAGAACGATGTATGTATACGAGGGCCATATACTGTGGAATAATGAAAGATCTACTCCTTATTGTAGTAGTTGAAAATGTGTAAAACGTTCAATGTAACGTCTCTGACGTAAACATCTTTGCTTATCAGTACTTAATGGGTTTGATTTTTACAACATATTGGCATTATATTTGGATTGAGGAGCCAATGTGCTACAAACATAGGCATCAATTCGCCATGGTGGGTCATTGATATTGGTTTGAGAGCAGATCATATTTGTTCAGAGAACGTCTCTGACCTAAACCTGTTTTTCTTACATTTCTGCCTCTCTCACAAAAAATACGTAAACTAAAGTGACTACTACATAATAATCATAGACTATTGACCTATTACTAGTCATAAAACATATTTTCTGTCCTGGCAATGTGTTTACACTTGCTCAATCAACAGAAAATCTTAAATTTGAAACTCTTTTACATATTTTCAACATCTTTCAGGAAGCTTCATTTTTCTTAATATTACAACACGCCCGTGTTAACTTGGTTCTACTTGTTCCTATTATACTAATTGAGCCCATCCAGGCATAAATCTACTTTAATGTTCTCATAATTTGTATAGTGGATGTCTTTATTTCATGAAACAGTAATTTTCAGAGACGTTTTTCATTTTGCTCAGAGACGTGCGGTCTTTGATTTTCGTGCAGATTCTTACATATTTACTGTCTATCCTTTTTTAATTTACCTCTAATCCAAAGATTAAAATTCATAATTTCACAGATGATACTGATTGGCAAATCTACGGAATAATGATTCTAATAAATCGGCACAAACACCAGGAAAGTTTTTGTTATTACTCACATTTTCAAGATTTGTGGGCATATCTGTCGTTGAACTGTGCTGACTCGATTCCAGGATGGCTCGTCAGTGCGTAAAATAAGCACGCAAATAAAGTATCATGCAGTCCGAAAGTGTCAGATGAGGGAATATCCCTTCAGAGACTTTCAATCAGGGACATTCGTTTTGATCAGAGACATTCGCCAATTCGGGTTTTCAACCAGAACTCATTTTTGTGGACAGTATGCTACTAAAGTTGCCAATTATCATAGTCGCCTGGCTCACACTGACATACTGATAACCACTTTTTTTCTCAAGCATAATCCACTTTCATTATTGACACCATTAAACAACTGAACATCTCTGATGGTTATTCAGTATAATTTTCTTTAATGAGCCACCACACGATTATTTCACGCAGCTCACTCACAAATTTTTGATGGAATGGTAGTATGGATAAGACGCTAAATGGATATGGCCTTACATGTTTTCATAGTCATCCTGAATTTTTGGCGTCAAGGAAAAGATAATTCATTCAGAGACGTTCTTTTTCAGACATAAGTAAATTCAACGTTTCCTGATAAGATAAATAATACACACGTTCATGGCAGAAGTACTTGATTAAATAGTTGAAGTGTGTGGGCTTACTCACAAGGAAAAACAAAGCTGTAGAATTGCATTAGAACAAAAATTAAGACGTGTTATTCTGGGATTTTTTCCCAAAATATGCATTTTTGTCATTTTTTCAGCTATAAGGCATTGTTTTTTAAAGAAAATTCAGTAAGAACACTACAAAGTATATATTTTCTGAAAGGTACAACCCTCCCCTACCAAATGATACCTAAAACCATAAAAAACACCCCCAGGTGACAATTTTACAAGGGTTTGAATATCGAAAAGCCCGAAAATGGCCAATTGTACATCGTTCAACGTTTTCACCCATATACATATATATTTTTTTACAAAGATTTATGTCCTGCTTATATCATATATTAAACTTGTGTATTGTTATTGTATTGTTTTGTTTAAATTTGCAACACCCATGTAATTCATTTTGATTTGATTTGAAACGCAAAACAAATATGACCAAACAAACGAATGAACGATTACTGATTACAGTTTACACAGATTACATACGAGGAATTTCAGGAAAGTTTGTATACATAGTACAGTATAGTTGAGAAAACATAGAAATCGTGGATACTTGAAAGAGAAATACAAGCAATAAACGTTTCACACTATTTCAAACCTAAACACAACTTATTTTATTGTTTTAATATTGTTGTGCCCTCAACTACAGGTATATAATACAAGTGACAAAAAAAGTGCAGATTAAAAGGCCTAAGAAATAATTACTTGAAGAAATCTTGGAAAATATGTCATGGATGTAAATACCTGCTTTCATTGTAGCTTCGAGGTAGAACACGTGATTTCGTCTTTTGTTTTCTTTCTTTGTGTCTCACGATGACATTTCTGTTACTGTGTTTGGATAATGTTGTTTACAACATTGCATACAACACTTTTCGACGTCATATAGGGAAAAGGACAATGTAGTAAAAACAATAACCTAGCTTTATTTACATGGTTTAAGAGCACTTGCCTTACCTCTTTTAGAGAGTCGTGTCCATGAGTTATTATCCTTAACATAATTCAAATATAACTCGAAGCGACGGAGTATGTACTTTTGGTAAGAAACGAAATTAAGTGGAATTAGGGCTATATGTATATTCTGTTTAGATCGTAGTACCTACATGACGTCACAAACTCCTCTAGTATTTCTCATCCAACCATGGCTTTATCTTTAAACATTTTGAAAAAAACTTATACGAATTTCCTCAAACTGTCTTGGCTGATGTTTTACCAATAATGGTACATTCGCCTCAATTCAGTTGTGTATGTGGAATTCATTCCCCTTTAAGTTTCAAGCTCAAGGGTACACCCAGACTAAATTACGTCACTTCCTGCAGGATAGGAAGGAGGCCCAGGGATATTGTGCTGCAGCTTGGCAATGCTAGCATACTGGAGTCTCGCCACATTTTGATAGATCGAGCAATGTACAATAACGAAATAATACACAGAAGTCATAGCGAACAGCTGACATATGAAGATTATTATCATACATAACTTAAAAGGTCATATTCATGTTCACAATCAAAACGCTTCTATGAAGTTTTATGACATGCCACAAAAAACAAAAAAATACTGGTATCAAAATGTTCTGATACCTTCCACTTTTCTGAAGCAAACATCATAAAATCCGTGGTTAATTTTGTACATGAGAATTGATTTTCAGGCAGGTCCCTTTATAAAGGCTTGAAGTCAAAAAAGTGATTTCACGTTTTTGGTGATTTTTGGGGTAATTTAGGAAGGGATGAACCTTCTTTTCAATCTAATGGTTGGAGACAAGCAATGGAATAAAGTGTGTGTGTGTGTGTGTGGTGTGGGAAAGTTCAACAATATTATGAGACCCACCTGCCCACATTTCTTCGGTCTGACATTGCTTTTCTTCTTCTTTTTTCTTTTTGTCCTAAGACCCCACACACACACACACACAAAAAAAGTTTCAGAAAGAAAACAGTAAGTCCACATAATATATTCAATCAATTTCGTCTCGATTTCTGTTGACATGTATTTCCTTTAAAAACAAAAACAGACACTATTAGATCAAAAGTGCATCCTAATCTTTACCCTTTTGACGCTTGCACTGATTTCTGGACAGCGTAACAGCGCGTCAGCACGTGGGAAAACCAGTTAGTATAAATGTATCAGGTCACGGTAAAAAGTTTAATATGAAAGAGCAATTACGCAATACCTGTTTACACCATCCCACCATTTTGTGGATGTTTCGTAATGAATCCACTTTCTTTCTTCATACTCGTCGAAGGTCTTAAAAGGAAGACAACTTTCAATCTATTTTACAATCTCACCACTGTTGCAACTTATCGAAAAACAGGTTGTGATTTCTTCAAGTGAACGCCGAGAATGAAGAAAATAGAAAGTTGTACAGGCGAACCAAAAATACGTTTGGTTTACCTTTGATATTTCGGAAAAGAAAAAAAAAAATCGGAAAGAAGGCGATATGTCAACATAACTATGATATTCATTCGATTTGGTCTGTATTTTTCTTGATGCGTTTATTTTTTTTTCAAAGAACAAAAAAAAAAAGAAATAAAAAAGGCATCATAATCTCAAACCTTGAAGGACTGAATTCTGGACAGCGTAATATCGCGTCAGCGTGTAGGGAAAACCCGCTACTATGTGTCAATTCCGTAAAAAAAAAATAACGTGAAAGTGCAATTTATGCAATACCTGTTTGCACAATCCCGTCATTTTGTCAGTGTTTCGCAATGGCTCCACTTTCTTTCTCCATACTCGTCGAGGTTCTCAAGAGTTAGACAGCTTTCAATTCATTATTGGTTCCCACCTTCCTTGCGACGGCAAACAGGTTTTGATATCTGCAGGAGAGAAGACAGAAATAAGTCAGTAAAACTGAATCCGAAGTCAAGCACACTTGGTAAGTCTAATCTTGGTATGTACAGACATGTTTATGTTAAACGTGCCGTGTAATTACTTCATGCTGTTTAAGGATCCTAGTCCTATAGGTCCTAACCCTGATGATGATATTCATATCTTTACAGCCTTGTGTTTCACTTTGTTGTATTCAGACAAACAGGATGGAAAAGTTTCATCAAATTTATTGCAACCAGAATTTCAAGTGTCGTTTTTTGTCTGAGATTTGTTAACCAACCTCCATAAAAGCTTTTAACAAAGTAATACGTCTACATTATTGTCCTTCCACTCTATATTTTCCATGATGCACTGTTTCCGTTGATGCCCTTAAAAAATCAAACACACTTCACTGAAAACTATCCGACTAGCTTATCTTCAACTTCCAAACACCCTTTTACGAGGGCGGTATTACTAAATTGTACTAGATTTGAGACAGCCTTTAGGCCTAATTACTTTTCTTCACTGTTCGATGTAATAAAATGTCAATGTAAAGGTGGAATTTATCCAATGCATTTATACAGCTTCCCATCATTTTGTGTTCAACCCATCATGGGAATTCAACGGAAAACAGGATTTGATATTCTTAACAATCAACAGTTAGGGCATATCCACAGTTCAGTTTTGATGTTAATCATCAAATCTGAACTCGGAGGTAAAGCACACAAGCATTGACAAGGCTTATACTTGAACATACGAATTTGGTCTGTGTAAACATTATAGTGACATTACTGTTACATACAGGGCGGATAAAAGCACCAAATTTGGAGAGATGATCCCTCGGGACGCGCTCATTGATTTTAGAGTAGGAGCCCTATGGAACTTTTTTTTTAAAATTTTATATTATAGACAGGCTTACTGATTTTCATTTTCCACGAATTTATGCATGCATGAAAGCAAATTTTGCAAGGAGCCACGATTTGCGAAAGCAAAATGCGAGCGAAAAGCACATCCTAATCTTTACCTCTTGACGCACTGATTTCTGGACAGCGTAACACCGCGTCAGCATGTGGGAAAACCCGTTACTATAAATGTATCAGGTCACGGTAAAAAGTTCAATATGAAAGTTTAGTTCATGCAATACCTGTTTACACTATCCCGCCATTTTGTGGATGTTTCGTAATGTCTCCACTTTCTTACTTGATACTCATCAAGGGTCTTAAAAGTAAGACAACTTTCAATTTATTTTACTTTACACCAGCTTTGCAACTTGTCGGAATACAGGCAATGATTTCTTCAATTGAATCCACATTTGAGGAGCCAGATATAAGTCAGTAAAACTAGACGTGGAAGTGCAGCACACTTGGTAAGCCTATGAAACATACGAAGCATACGAAATTGTTGATTAGGCCTTGTTACTATGTTTTTTAACACATGCAAGTGATTCCTAAACACGCATCTAACTACCTTTCAATCTGCCTTTGTTTTTCGACGACTACCATTAACTACAATTCAAGTCGCAGTTTTTATGTTTCAATAGACAACTTCTTTCATCTTTTGTCAATTTATTTTGCTTTTAACAACAGTATTCACTTATATGAAACTCGCAATGCCAGAAATTTTCATCTTACAAATCCAAAACTGTTAGTAGCACATAAATCTATACGACATTTTGGGCCTAACTTGTGGAATAGTTGTGATAGTCTTCTTAATTGTATTACGATATCTTCTAGTCAATTCTCAGTCAAAGTAAATATCAAACGACATTTATTATCGATGTATAATGCAGGTAGATTGCCGATTCTTTTTTGTTATTCCATGACAGTTAACCCGTTCAATACGGGAACCTGGTGGCCTGTGTATTAAGTCTATGGGGATTTCAGAATTTAGTATGGAACGGGTTAACCAAGTTTGACAGTCTCCTGTTTTCTGTTGGATTGTTGTTGGGTTTTTTTTCTGATGGGTTATATCACATTGATTTGAAATTAATTCATGAATTAGTCCACGATCGATATCTAAAACCTTCTGAGGGGTCCCATGTCTAATAAAACACAGGGTGCGGGCACAGATATAATTACCAAGTTATACTTTATTCTTTTCATCACAATTTTATATTACATGGCTGGTGTCCGTACGTTATGCAAACATAAACATTATGTACATTGTAGGCCTATATCATTTTTCTATATGACAATTCAGTTCAGTACATTTCAGTTCGATTTTATATCTTCATTTTTTTTAAGAACTCATATATGGCAACACGTGTAACTAACAACAGAACATTAAAAAAAAAACAATATTACATTCATAGTATGTATTTGCATACTATGTATTTGCAAACAGTGTTTGCATTTTGCCTTGACATACATTCCATGTATGCAACATCAAAATTTGTCTTACCTGGATATATTAATTTGATTTTTCACAATTGTGCCAAGTGCATACTTATGAACGTACGTATAACCACTTGTATGTTTAGATTTGAACAGAGAACTGTATTACCATATCCACTATGTAAAGAACCAGTACTCAGTATACCTTTTTACATTGTTCTATGCACGCTCACTGTGCTTTCTCTCCTGGCGAAATTCACAAAAATTTACATAACAGTGTTAATCAACTTCCTATTGTGTATGCAAAAATGTGTTATGCCGGTGCTCTCGACCGCTATTAATTTGTCATCAGCTTTGAGCAATCTGTCATCCTTGTGTATCCAAAAATGCATTATTCCGGTGTTTTTGCCACGGACCTCGCAAATCAATTCACTACCTGTTCTCAGCTATTTGTTATTGTACATGCAAAGACGTGTTACCACGGTATTTCCGACTCCTCTCAGTGATTTGTTATCAATGTTTATGCAAAAATGTGTCATCCCGGTGCTTCTGACTCCTCTGCGTAATTTGCCTCCTACCCTCTGCAAACTGTTATCATTGTGTATGCATAAATGTGTTGCTATGGTGTTTTTGTTCACCCCCCAATTATTTGTTGTCTGTTTGCTCTGGCATTCGCTTCTTTGAACTCGTCAGTGCAATTCTGGCCTCATACAGCCTAGTAACAACCTCATTCCCTACTTACTATACTGGTGCAGTTACCTTTGAATTTTTGGCACGCATTGTTTTATGTATGGCCATTGGACATATATCATCAGGGTGAATGTTCTCCCACTTGTCTCCCTATAAAACCAAGCAGCAGATGTGTTCTTAAGCAGTTATTTCCTGTTTACAGCCTGTCTTCATATTCACCTGCCTTGTATCAGTCACAATGATGAATCCAAATACTACTGTAAACTCGAATGCCGCATCAGTTGCCACCCTCTATCCTCAGTCATTTGCTGATATGACACCAGTAATTTCAGTAGACAACGAAGAGGGTGAGGATTCCGACATCGTCACTTTCTTAGATATTCAAACTCCTGAATTAAGACTGGATTTTGACTGTAGCGATACAGCAGTCCAAAATGTATTAACTCACTACCACACAGAGGATGAGCTTACTTCACTCACTCATACCGACGCAAATCAACTGTTTATTTCACATTTTAATATCAGAAGCTTAAATAAAATCTTTGATCGATTTCTTTCTTTTGTGAGTATATTAAAATTCAAATATAATATCATCGGGCTCAGTGAAACTTGGTTGAAGGAGACATCACCCTCTTCGCTGCTTACTATAGACGGTTTTAAACTCATAACAAATAATAGAACATGGAAGAAAGGTGGGGGAGTCGGATTTTATGTGTCACAGAATTTAGACTGTGTCTTCTTAGCGTGATGTCAGATACATTTGAGAGTGTATTTATCGAGGTCAAAACTCCAAACAAAGGTAATATTATAATTGGGGAGATTTATCGACCCCCAAGCTCAAACCCTGCTGAATTTTTAGAGTTATTCTGCGGCCTTATCTCGAACACTTATTTTGACAGTAAGACATGTTTTGTCATGGGTGATTTTAATCTCAATCTCCTTAATTACAGTGATAATCCCTTATGCGGAGATTTTCTTAATCTTATGTTGTCGAAATCATTTATTCCCCTTATAAGGAAACCGACTCGAATAACTGATGATGTATCAACTCTTATTGACAACATTTTTGTAAATGATTCATTTTCTGACATTACATCTGGCATAATAGTTTCTGACGTCACTGATCATTTCCCAATTTACGCCCTTGTGTCCAGTTTTATGACTGCAAATGTTTCTCACACCCACAACCCAGGTATTCGTGTAATGTCTGAATCCAACCTTAATAAACTTAGGGAGAAATTAAGTTCAGAGGATTGGTCCACCGTATACAGTCAAAGCGACATTGATTTAGCCTTTGAAAATTTTATGAATATTTTGATTGCTAATTATGATTCTTGTGTTCCTCTTCGAAGACCTCACCATTCGAATTACAAAATCTCTTCTCAGGTCCATTAACCGCAAGAATAAATTTTTTCATAAGTATCGTAAAGATCCATCCCCTTTAAACAAATTAAGATATGCTCGTTATCGGAATATATTGACATCCATAATTCGTATAGCCAAGCGAAATTATTTTTCCCGACAGTTTGTTAAATATAAATCTGATGTGAAGAGTACGTGAAAGGTTATTAATGAGGCGCTCAAACATAAAAATAATACTGATCCTCCTAAATATATTCCAGTGGACGGCCGCCAGATTAACGACCCGGTCAATATGGCGGAATCTTTCAATGATTATTTTGCAACTCTTGGTCCACATCTTGCCAGTAAAATCCCGAAATCATCAACTGAATTCTATAGATACTTACAGTGTAGCCAAAAATTATTTGGACACCCAGGAAAAATCAAACAAACTTGGATAGAAAATATTCAGTCAACATATCCTTTAATTAACTGGCTGGAACATAATGATTACAGGCTTCCACTAATTATGATTCTTGTGTTCCTCTTCGAAGACCTCACCATTCGAATTACAAAATCTCTTCTCAGGTCCATTAACCGCAAGAATAAATTTTTTCATAAGTATCGTAAAGATCCATCCCCTTTAAACAAATTAAGATATTTAATGTTCGTTATCGGAATATATTGACATCCATAATTCGTATAGCCAAGCGAAATTATTTTTCCCGACAGTTTGTTAAATATAAATCTGATGTGAAGAGTACGTGAAAGGTTATTAATGAGGCGCTCAAACATAAAAATAATACTGATCCTCCTAAATATATTTCAGTGGACGGCCGCCAGATTAACGACCCGGTCAAAATGGCGGAATCTTTCAATGATTATTTTGCAACTCTTGGTCCACATCTTGCCAGTAAAATCCCGAAATCATCAACTGAATTCTATAGATACTTACAATTGTAGATAATAGGAATTCTCAATCAATATTTTTTGAACCTATTGCTGAAGAAGAAATTATAGATATTATTAAGAATTTGAACGATAAAAAAAGTTCAGGATATGATGGAATTACAAATGTTCTTCTAAAAAATGTTTTAAACGAAATCATTACTCCTCTTACATACATTTTCAATCAATCCTTATTTAATGGCAAAGTCCCCAATAAGATGAAGGTCGCAAAAGTTGTCCCTATCTTTAAAGGAGACTTCCGGATGATTTGCAGATTTTTACATTTAAACAACTATAAATTAGTTGGTACTGAGGACAGAGTTTCAGAATTTATGATAACTGGGATGAAGAATAAGAATATTTTCCAAATTTATCTCAAATTGCAATGAACAAGGATGATGACATGGCAGGGTCACCATAAGAATGCATGAGCTGGGGCTCAAGGAAGCAGAACAAAAGAAGAAGGCATGCATAGATTATACACAGGTGAACTCGCAAGCAAACGGTATTGTAATGGAATTACACTGCTACATTTCTGAAATATGTGAGCCTCCTATGTCATCATCCTTGTTCAGTGTAATTTGTTTAAGGTTTTTCAAAGTATAGTTTCTCTGTTCAAGAACCACAATAAATTCCACAAATCTATACATGGAGCTGTTGATTTATGTATTACATGATGTGCAATTATGAAAATCGTCTGGAATTCCCCTTTAAGAAGGGACAGAAAGATTTGGTGAATAATTACCGACAAATTTCTTTGTTGACTTCAATCTCTAAAATTCTCGAAAGGGTGGTTTACACACGATTATTAAAATTTCTCACAAATCATGATATTCTGTCGGATTCTCAGTTTGGTTTTAGGAAACATTACAACACAACCCATGCTTTACTTACTTTTATAGACAAGGTAGCTCATGCTATAGATAGTTTTGAACACACAATTTGAGTTTTTCTTGATTTTTCTAAAGCTTTCGACACGATAGATCATGAAATCTTGTTTTATAAATTGTGTCACTGATTTGATTTGATTTGATTTATTTAAACACGGGTAAAAAATACTTGCACTCAGCCGTTAGGCTGTTTTTAGCAAGTCCGTATGATATACACTGTACAAAAAACATAATGTGGTACAATCAACGTATAGAATAATACATAGACAATAATCGGTATAACGAAACAAAAAGATGAAAAAAAAATACATATATACACAACACTCTTTACAAAACAGTCAGACAGTAGAATGCAGTAAGAAGAAGAAAAAAATCTCGGAAAGGAAGTAATTAAAAAAAAAAAGATATTACTCAGAAATAGAAAAACTTATAAATCAAGTAAGAAAACAGAATCGATATCCTTCAGAAATTGTGCTAACCTTGTACATGTTCTCGTGGCTTCCGGTAATTGATTGAATAATTGAGCTGCTATGTAAACAGTACTACTTTTGCAGAAATTGGTCTTTGGTTTTGGTAACAATACTTTAAATGCCGAGTTCCTCAGATTGTAATTAGATACTTTTACGTTCACTTGATAAGTCAGAAAATCAGGCAAGAGGTTATTCAAAACTTTGTAAATAAAAACAACAAGATCTTTTTTCACTTTGGCACTGAGGCAGTCAATAGGCAGCCTCCCATACAAATCTCGTCTATTGTGACGATGGTCCACTTTCAGAACAGTTCGCAAGGCTCTGTTCTGAAGTATTTGCAGTCTTTTTATGTGACCAGAATTTGGTTTCATCCAGATGGTGTTACAGTACTCAAAGTGAGGACGAATCATTGTATTATACAGGGTTAATGCGGTGTCTTGGTCAATGTATGGTCTTGCCCTTCTTAAAGCATACAAATTACGTAACACTTTACTTTTTACGCTGTCAACCTGTGGTTTCCAAGAGAATTCTGAGTCAATGACAACACCTAGATATTTGCAACTTTTTACCTTTTCTAACTGAGTACCATCAATTCTTATACTAACATTTTCAAATTTTTTACGATTACGCTTAGTACCTATAAACATACATTTACATTTTTTAACATTCAACATAAGCTTATTATGAAGTAACCATTCATGCACGGTACGTAAATCATCATTAACAATTCTTTCAAGTTCAATAGGATCAGTGGATGCATAATAAATACAGGTATCATCCGCATAAAGCGACACTTGACAATTTCTAACTACCCGAGGCAAATCATTCATATACATGATGAACAACAAAGGTCCCAAAATACTTCCCTGAGGGACCCCACAGAGCACCTCACCCTCCTTTGAAACATTACCATTGATTACAGTTTGTTGTTTTCTTTGGCTGAAATAATTTACAAACCAGCGTATAGTGTCCTCACAAAATCCGAAAAATCGTAATTTTTCAATTAAAATATCAAAGGATACCATATCAAAAGCCTTTAAAAGATCGAGGGTAACCACAACAACAACTTGTCCAACATCTATAACTTTATTTACATTTTCAGTGAGGTTTAATAATGCCATTTGTGAAGAAAATTTTGGGCGAAAGCCATATTGTTTTTTTGTCAATAAATCATTTTCATTAAGATAAGCATATACTTGTTTAAACACCAACTTTTCTAAAATCTTTGAAGCTACAGGCAAAACAGATATTGGCCTATAATTTGAGGGATCAGTTGTATCACCACCCTTGAATAGAGGTGTTATTTTAGCACACTTCCACTCGTTCGGGATAACACCATCTTTCAATGACAAATTTACTATGTGGGTAAAAGATTTAAGGATAACTGACACAGTGTCCCGTAGGATACAAGCTGGTATGGTGTCAAGCCCAGTAGCCTTATTTCGGGGCGTTTTATCAATACACTTCTTTACCTCGTCAGCTGACACTGAAGTGAATTCAAAAGTTGTACGTGCTCTCGGTACATATTGCATAGGATCATTTTTAAAATTTACATTTTCTAAACCAAATTAGAAAAGTGGTTGTTCAGTGCATTTGCAACATCTTTGTACCCTGTATACTCGTTTCCATCATGTGTAATTTTATGAACTTTCGTAGAAGATTTAGCGCTCGGTATAAGCTCTCTTAAGACTTTCCACATGAGGGTGGAGTTTCCCACATTTTGCCTAATATTATCAATAACATATTTCCTTTTAGCTTTTCTCACAGATGATGTTACCAAATTACGTAGACTTCTATATTTCTGCCACTCATAATCATTATTCATGCGTTTAGCCGCCTGTTTTGCCTTATCTCTTTCTCTTATCAAAGCCATGACACCACTAGTCATCCAAGGTGACCTCTTTTGTCGAAGCCTTTTCTTTTTGACTGGGGCATGCCTATCCAACAGAGATTTTAGTTTATGAACCCAGATGTGATATGCTTTCTCTGTTGATGTTTCTTGTAATATTTCATCCACTGAAGAGTCATTTAATTCATTTACAAATTTTTCAGTATCAAGCTTTCTCATGTTGCGTGATGAAATATAACAGTGGTTACCACCTGATTTCGGTTTACACTTACGCCATGAGAAAAGAACCATTTCATGGTCACTTAGGCCGAAAGGCAAGACTTTGCATTGTGAAATATTTTCACTCTTTGATGTATAAACATGATCAATGAGTGTTTTAGAGTGCTTTGTTACTCTCGTTGCCATGGAAACACATTGAGTTAATGAGTATTCTTCTGCTATACTTTGCATACGAGAAGTATGATACGAGGGTTTCTTGTTTAACAGATCACAATTCACATCTCCTACCAGAACATAATCACAATAACGAGCTTCAACACTCTGAAGTATATTTTCAAGACCATGAAATATATTGATAGACGAATCTGGCGGTCTATACCACGACATTAGGATAAAAGGCTTTTGTTTATTAAGAGTTACCTGTATACACGCTAACTCTAAGCCTCGATTATGATACTCTTCAAGGGCCACGTAATCTAAAGAACTGCGCACGTAGATAATAACGCCCGCACCATTTCGATTCCGGTCATTACGAACTGTCTTGTACCCATCAATACATATTTCATAGTCAGATACCGACTCATCAAGACGAGTTTCACAAAAAGTTATTATATCAATACTAGCTTTACTCAGAAGTAATCGAATTTCATCCATATTTTTCAGAAGAGAGCAAATATTCAAGTGTGCAATACTTATTCCACCAATTGTTTTGAACTCATTAACAATCTGTTCGTGATCACTTATTTCTATTTCTGTATGACTGTCATCTAGAACATTCTGTTCAAAATCTACATCCGGAACATTATAAGGAAGTTCAAACATTAAACATTTAGTACACATATAATCAGAATTTGACTGAAAAAAGTTGTAAGTAACAGACGAACACATCAAATGAATCCATTCGTTACATCTAACACACATAAGAGCATTTTGATCATACTTTACAGATCTATTACATGAAATGCATGGAAATATCCGGCCCGTTGAAAAAAATCATGCATGTGATAAGATGCTATTTTTCTGTCACCAGTTCTAGAGCTTTTCTAGATCTTTGATCGATCTGATTTTTACCTTCTTGTCATCCCTTGTCAGTACTGAGATTCGTCCATCGGTAGTCCACACTCTCTTCACCTTCTCATGCTTCCTCGCCATGTAGACAAGGTTGCTTCTCTCTTGTGTGAGATCCTCGTGGATGTACACATTGGAGCCTTTCAGTTTCTGTCTTGCCGTGTACACCTGTTGTCGTACGTTATACCTAGCAAACTTGACGATGATGGGCTTCGAAGCAGGAATTTCGTCGCTTGTGATGCCGCGTCCAGGATGCCGTTGTCTCTCTGCTCGGTCGTACGCACGAAGCGGGATACGATGAGATCGATCCAAGTCCGCCGGCTGGATGTCGACGTCCAGTTTCTCGCGAATGATCTTGATGATGACATCGTCAGTTTGTTCCTCGCCGTTCTCTGCAACACCGTGGAATCGTAAGCAGTTTCTCCTGCTGTACTGCTCGTGTTCTTCCAAGGCACTCTGGTATGAAGAGAGCTTCTTTTCCAGATCCTCTATTTTGGCTTCGAGGGCGACAAGTTTGTCGGAGTCCAAATGGAAGTCCATGTTGATGGCGTTGTAGACGTCGTTGGTGACATTTTCTACGATGGCTTTTGACACGGCCTGTACTATGGCGGAGATTACCTCTTCAGACAAAAGAGCGTCCTGAATTCTTCTCTGTAAGGTAACTGGGTTAATTCCATTGTCCTCATTCGCGCCTTCCAGCTCTGTGATGAAGGAATCGCTTGGGTGGCCAGCTGACACGGTCTCAACATCTTTCGGGGAAGAGTCCGAAATTGCGCCGGCTTCACTCCCGAGGGCTTTGGCTTGCTGACCGATGGGTTGTTTGCTGTTCTTAGTGACCAAGTTTGTCAGCAGGATTCCTGCTCCTTTTTCGAGTTTCCATGGTCAGATACAGTCCCTCTTGTATACCAGGCACAAGTGAAGATACTTAGATAAGATATGATAGCTGTGACAAATGGACTTGAAGCTCTGGAAAGATCAATATATCACAAATTCAGAACACAATCTCAGAGCACAGCTTCAGCACAGCTTCCCTACATATCCATTCACTATGGAATCCGCGGTACCCCCTTAGAATGGTTTAAGAGTTATTTAACAGAAAGAAAGCAATTTGTTGATATCAATAGCCATGATTCGCAATTAAAGCCTATTTCATGTGGAGTCCCTTAGGGCTCCCTCTTGGGCCCACTTTTATTTATCGTATACATAAACGATCTTCCAAAATCATCGCAAATTTTGTCATTCATTTGTTTCGCCGATGACACAAGCTTGTTTTTTTCACATCGAGACCCTAATGCATTAATAAATATGATGAATACTGAGCTCAGGTCCGTGCAATCCTGGATTTATGCGAACAAATTATCCTTGAACATAGAAAAAACTCATTACATGGTATTTAGTAATTCTTTGAATGTTGTTCCATATGATATCAAAATAAATGATCTATGTTTAAACAGGGAGGTGAAAGGAAAAGGAGTGGGCACTGGATTAGTGTCTTTTGAACCATCCTCGGAGCCGCACTCCCCAAGAGACCACTCCACTAATTAGATTACTGCCGCTTGGCCGCACAGTGCACATGCGCAATCCTTGTCAACAGGCTGGTGGGTCTCACCCCTCCCTGGCCAGAACCTGGATTACTCCACGTGGTACTGGTGGGTGGTGTATACTGGTGCATTGCTGGTGCATTACCCATTGCTGTGCCTGCAAACAACACTGGTGCATTGTGATGTGCAGTGAACTGGTTGCATGGTCACATTTTGAATTTTACAGCTAGTATTGAAGGTATTATAATTTGTGTGCATTTACATGTCCATGTACTATAAGATTTCTTGGGAACAAATGTACTTTTCATGCTATTATGGTGAAATAACTTTTACATGAAATGGAAACAAATTAACACAGACTTAAAAACATTTAATGATAATGATTAGCAGCACCAATAATGATATACTGATTGTAAGAATATGAAGGAAACATGAACAGCTGAGTAGTGGAACACAGGCCCTAATAATGTCTGATGATAATAATAATTTTAATACCAAGCTAGCACAGAAAATACCAACCACTCACCTCCCTGGTTTAAAGCAGGTGAATAACACAAAGTTTTTAGGGCTTTGGATTGACCAAGAATTATCCTGGAAAACTTATGTTAATTTTGTAAGCAAAATTTTGTCTAGAAATATTGGGATTTTGAATAAGCTCAAACATTTCTTTCCTGTTCATATTTTGCAGAGTATATATTCTTGTTTAATATCTCCACACTTCAATTATGGAATTTTGGCGTGGGGAAATGCAATTCGCTCATTACTAGATTCCCTTCTCCGTATTCAAAAGCGTGCAATAAGAATCATAAACCACGCCGGATATTTTGCCCATACCAATTGTTTTTTCCATCAAAACAGAATTCTGAAAATTTCAGACTTATTTTATTATAATCTCGGAATTTTCATGTATAAACTAACAACTAATGAATTACCATCTGTTTTTATCCACATGTTCAAAAGGAATCGTTCTATCCACTGTTATCCCATTCGCCAGAGTGACGCCTATCACCTTCCCCGTACTCGCACTATTTTTGCAAAGAAGACAATTATATTTACTGGACCCAGATACTGGAATGATCTCCCTCTAGATATCACTTCTTCCTTATCTTTATTCACCTTCAAACGCAAATTAAAACAGTTATTACTTTAATAGTGGATACACACTACCAAGCCTGTAGCAACCTTTTTATGCTCCCAGTCTTTTGTCCTTGTCCGCAGCACCAAGTTATTCAAGTGATTTCATGGTACCGATACATCTATTAATAATATAGCATTTTGTTATTCAAACACTGCGAGATTTGTATGCAGTCTGGTTTGTGCGATATCTATGTGGTTCATTAGTTTATTACTCGTCGATTTTTTGTACTGGTGTAATTTTAGTTGGTCAAGACAAACATATCCGTTCTCCGTGTAAAATTATATGCCTATGAACTCTGGAACCTACAGTTTTACAAGCTTTAAAGCTTTTATGTAGGCCCCATCATATTTCTTATTCTTACTAGTGACATTTTCATATAACGATGTGACCATGTACATTTGTGCCAAGTATATTTTCTTTTTCTTTTTCTTCTACAATCAAAAGACATGATTGTATATATTTTGTACTCTTGTTTTGTTGTCAATAATTTTGTAATGTCATCATTGAGAAAATGGAAATATGAAATAAATTTGAACTGATTTGATTTGAACTGATAGTATCATAATCACAATCTTTAAGTATAGGCATATCAATGAGATCAAAGGAATCAACGAAACACTTGTTTCCGAATAAAAGAAAGAAGAAAAAATGCAGGAATCTATCTTTTTTAGCAAATGCTTGATGCTTATGGCAGCCTCAGAATCTAAAAAAAAAAGATGGAAATACATATCCAAAATGGGCAATTTCCCATTTTGTATGTTTTTTTTTTTTTTTTTTTTTTTGTTCATTTCCATCTGAGAAGATGGCTGGATAGCCCATAGTCAGCTAAGTTAAGCTGGTCCTCTATGGGGTTGGATGTGAGGTGGGACCACTTCACTGGGTTAAACACCCTGCTCTTGCGATGAATGAATGAAGCGGGATCTTTTACGTGCATGAATTATTACTCTCTCATACACGAGACCTCCACTTTATGTCCTGTTCGAGGGACAGAGTGTTTTGCCTCTTGCAGATGCGCTACCGACTGAGCCAACTCACCGCCCTAAATATATCAATATATATTAATTTCCCATTTTGTAAACAATTTCCCATGCATTTTTTTATTAATGTAAACATATTTCTAATAGTACTAATTATCATTAAAACAACAAACTGCACGAATGCACTTGCAACCTAAATCATCTTTGCACAGATGCACTTTGTAGCTACCTTATTCGGTTACACAATTTAATATATGTATAATATGATTTGTAAAAGAGTACAAGCCATATGCTTTTCCAGAGGCCACCATCAAACTCAAGCTTCAGCTTAAGATGAGGGTCTCGTGCATTTTGTATGTGTTTATTGGATTGAATAATGAATGATGTTCCAATTGTTTTTGTATGATCATCATTTACCGACACAATACTTAATCATTTGCACATTTTACGTATATGACTATATTTAATCATTTTGTGTTGGATATAATGTGATTAGCATTGGAAAATTGTTTGCTATATCGTATATACTTTGTGAAAATGCAAATATTAATCAAATAAAATTATTTAATTCGTTTTTTTTTAATTTACTGATTTGCGTACCTGTTTGTTGTATTCAGACAAACACAATGACAACGTTTCATTTAACATTGTCAAATGAGAATCGTGTTTGTTTGACACTTTTTAATCAACTTACAAATCCACAAAAACTGTTATAAGTTTCCCATCCATTTTCGCACTTTTGTCATTCAATTTCAAAGATTTATTATTCAATATCGTCCCGAGAAGCACGTGAAACGCAAATCCTGACTTCAATTTCTTCAATTGTCATTGTAATTCGTTTTTCGTCAAACATTTTCGAAGATGTAGCATTCAGAATCGTCAATTTTCATTCAAATTCATCCCTCCCGCTGACGGATCGCAGAATGTGAAGATCAAATTCGTTTTTGTTCACACAATTTTATGAATTTTTCATTCAAGTTAGGAGTCAGATGTTGTCCATTCTTTATTTTGACAGTGAACCAACTTTAAGCCAACATATTTTTACTTTCTCTCGTAAATTGTATCGTTACACATTATTCCCTAACCATTCGCTTAAGACAATACACACGAAAAACATGCCTGCCAACCAAATTGATTGAAGAATAAACGACACTCAAAAGTCATAACCCAGGACAGTATGTCAGTGCCACTTTTTGAACTTTAACTTTTCGTATAATGCATGAAGCAAACTTTAAATTTTGTACCCTGGAAAGCAGCAAATATGATTATGTTATCCATTCTTTGACATTAAACGGGCAACAATTCTACACTTAAATTTTGCCTTTAATCATGTTTGCCTAGAAATCGTTTGTCAGTGTTTTCGCTTGCGAGAGTGTGTATCAGTGTGTACTCGGATTGATTGTGTGTGTGTCTGTATCTGTGGTTCTGTGTGTGTGGGCGGAGGGGGACAATTGTGTGTATATATGTTAACTCCTGAATGTAAAATGTGAACAGTTACAGAAAAAAAATACATGAACGACTGGAAAATCACACCGGATAGAGATATGAGTCGAATATGAATGAAAATTTAACGAAAATGATTGACAAAAGACGAAATCGATCCTGCTGTTTTTAGTGCTGCGAGTGAGACTGACGAATTTGAACTGTAAATGACGAAAATGTATGCCAAATGACTAAATTAAATGGACTTTATTTGAAAACGAACCACGAAAGACGAATTTGAAAGCAAAATTGGCCTATTCCCGACATCCTGCGACGAAAATCTTTTCTTCTGTTTGCAGATGACACAAGTCTTTTTTATTCTCACTCAGATCCTTATGTGTTGCTTGATTCTTTGAATAACTAACCGCAACTGGTATTTGAATGGATACAGGCGAATAAATTATCGCTCAATATAAACAAGACTAATGATGTGGTCTTTAGTAATACAATAAAGTTTCTTCCAGTTCCAGTATTAGTGAATGGTTTGCAGTTAAATCAAATAGATTCAACAAAATTTTTAGGTATCTATATTGATAGTAATCTTTCTTGGAAGGTTCATGTTGATTATTTATGTAAGTTGTTGTGTAAAAATATTGTAGTTATTCACAAATTGAAGTACCTCTTCCCCAAGCCAATATTGCATTCCCTCTATTCAACTCTATTATTACCTTACTTAAATTACGGAATATTGGCCTAGGGGAATTGCTATAAGACTAAAATCGATTCGTTATTTTTGATTCAGAAAAAGGCCTTGCGGATTATAAATCTTGCACATTTTGTGGATCATAGAGATGAATTGTTTGTTTCCAGTAAATTACTAAAAGTTTCTGATTTGTATTTGTATCACGTTGGAATTTTTATGTATAAGTTGAGCATTGGCGATCTTCCTAATTTATTTTCCTCAATGTTTGTTAAAAACAGTGAAATTCGTAATTACCCTACAAGACAAAGTGGATCACCTTTCCCCCGTTCGTACAGTTTTAGCCCTTAGGACAATTACTTCTCTCGGTCCTTCTTTCTGGAATGAGTTAGATTCTGTTCGGCTGCAATCAAGTTCTCTAAGTTCCTATAACAATGTTTAAGCAAAATCTAAAAGCCATTTTTTTAAAAAATCTTATGTATAGTTACTTGCTGTGACCATTTTGATATATCTGTTCTTATTCGCAATGATGCCTCGCTCGGGTGAATTCATTTGACCACATTTCTTTGACCAATAGTGCAATCTTATGGAGCATTGAATCCCTGAGTTAAGTATCTTGAACATCATAAACTATTCTTTACATTCCGTAGAGTTTATTATAATCTCGACGTACCGATTTTAGCTGGTGTTTCGTCATCTTTCGTAATAAGCATGTTGTACTAAACGCTTATATTATTTCTTTGGAACCTACATCCTACAAGCATTGCTTTTTAGTAGGTTCCTCATATTTACACATCATTTTATTACATGTCCTTATACATTTGTGAAATTATGTCTCAAATTGAATGTTGTGTTATACATATTTTACTCCGAAGTCAAATGTAATATGAAACCTGAATATGGAATGTGGGATATGGAACTTGAATTTTAAAAAATGAAGTAAAAATTTGTGAAATTGAATGAAAAAAAGTTTGAAAATGAATGGGAAAACCTATAATAACAAAGGAGGTCTTATATTTACACTATGGTAGAAATTCTCTCTAATGAAGCACTGCGATTGTTATACATAGTCAAACACCACAAAAACTTGTACTAATGAAGCAATTATACGTATACATAATATGTATAATTACATAATTATTACGAGCATTATTCATTCAATTTCGTCTAGATTTTCCTTGATGCACCGCCTGTGTTGATTCCCCTTTCGAAAAAAGAAGAAAACTATCAAAACTTCAAAGACATCCTTATCTTCAACTTCCAAACACACTTGTACCTAAATGGGCGGTATTTCATAATTGATTTGATTTGAGAGAACGTAATTTCGAGCCAGTTTGTGGGACCACCCGTTTATAGATGGGCAATTCCGTATGGGAAGGGCAAAAACAGCAAAATTCTACTTTCATGCCAATATGTATGTGAACTGTTCATGAAATAGCGTCAGGGCATCATCCTTGGGCTTAACAGTGTTAGTGATTGGCAGTAAAGGAGTGAAAGTTGAAATATATGTATGATGCACTGACATGACTCAGCATAGCTGGATGCCTCTTACAGTGAGCCCTAACATCAAGGTACATGCCAGACAAGACTACACTTTGCTGGAAGTCTCCTCCCTTCTGTTACCTTTTCTCATGTACAAGAACTACATGGAGACTGTGCTGATAACTTAGGTTTGCTATATACTCATTCTCTAATGTTAAAAATCATACTGAATTTTGAGATATTAGTGTATATTTTCTTGCTAAAAGGTCTCATGGTTTCATACAAATTTAAGTATTCTGTAGTGCTGAGGGACTATTGAATTCTGGGTGTGATGCAGAATAAATTGGACAAAGCTTAGAAAGAAGAGGAAGAACACAAAATTTCTTTAAAAGGAAAAGAGAGCACTGCTACTAACAGAGAAATGAACAGGATAATTTTTGTGAGGAAAGATCATGGTTTCATACAAATTTAAGTATTCTGTAGTGCTGAGGGACTATTGAATTCTGGGTGTGATGCAGCATAAATTGGACAAAGGTTAGAAAGAAGGGGAAGAACACAAAGTTTCTTCAAAAGGAAAAGAGAGCACTGCTACTAACAGAGAGAAATGAACAGCATAATTTTTGTGAGGAAAGATCAAGAATTTTAGAGAAGAATCATACGCAATGTGATAGACGTCATTATTTGACACGGGATGCCCACTGAATGTGGCACCTTTGATCTTATTGTATGCTAAAGACTTTATCAAGACCATTAAACATGTCCTGTTTTCATCCTCAAGTCCTTTATTTTAATGGTAGGCGTATGACTATGACCTTCTTTCATCTCTTTCTTAGATCTTCCGTCCACAGAGACACGTATTTTGATTTTCATGCCCCTTTGATACAGAGCATCTGCTACTCTTTGAAATTTGTTTTTTAATCCTTTCTTTTTAAAAGTAATAGAGACAAAAATACCATTTGTAATGAACATTTACCCAGTCATTTATTGTGATACAGCTCTAAATTGTAACATTTAGGCCTATACTTCCCGTCCTAAGAAGATTTATATAAAGTCAATGGGCTTCTGCTTCTACCTTTACTCTTCATGTACCACTTGCCATACAATCCAGTTTCCTTTAATAGTGCCATTACAGTGTATTTTATCATTTGCTTTCAGGCAGTCAAAATACCACTTACTGCAAGTAAGAGAAGATGCACACTTCTTGTGAGTGAATATACATGTATGTATGGCAACACTCAGGATGAGAAAATTGTCAAAGTCAAGAAGAAAGACAGAGACAGGAAACTTGTACGAAATTTATAGGCCACGTCATGATTACAGTCAATGATCAAATCACTGTCGTATTTCTGAAGAGGTCATTTGAAAATTTTGTGTGGTTAGAAGTAAATACTAATTTTATTCACAGGTTGAATATTCTGGCTCTAACACAGTGAGCTGCAGATGGATAAAAGAGGCCCTCTAACCTTTAAGATGAATTTACATAATTTGGTGGAGTCACTCTAATGGTTCAAAAAGTTATAGTTTGTTAAAGTTATTTTACTGTATTTTATTTCATTTTAGTTCAGTTCATTTTATTTTTGTAGGCTGAAGTAGGACTTACATTGTAAGGTTATTATCAAATTATTACATTGTACATTGTATACTAAGGGGCAACTTCAGCTATTAGTAAAATGTCACAAGTGATAGTGATTAATATAAGCCACAATGTTCAGTGTATGATACTAATGATTGAGCACTGGTGCAGTAATAATCATATTTAAGAAAACTTTCTTTTCAATTTATGATTGAATTGTCATTAATTATATTTGTCATTGAACCACAACTTCATCTTTTCACCCAACAAATAAAACGTTTCAAGCATCCTTTGTGTTCATCCTTGATATTAAACATTATGTTCAATGATGGGTCTGCACACTGAGCTCTTGCACTGAAAATTGGCACTTCGTGATTTAGATTTAAATTTAGTGTCAATCCGGACAGTTTTATGTTATTTTCTGTGCGTGTGCACATTATATTTATGTACAGTACTTGTAAGTAATTCACACACATTATCAATAATTAGCATATTCAGGAAGAAAAAAAAAACAGGGAAAGGTGTCTTGCATGATATTAACAAAAGAAATACAAGAAAGCTTGAGTATTGTTGACTGGATTTATAGAATTGTATTTGTGTAGGGCTATTGTAGCGTAATTCCGTTACCATGTGTCTTGGATGTCTTTTACCTGCAGAGTCAGAAATTCTTAACTTGAAAGTAGACAAATCTTGATGGATGTGGTACTTAAAAGTTACGAGATCTTGATTGACATAGTTACAACTTCAAATCACAGTCGTTTTACGTTTTAAATTTTACGTTGTTTTTTTTTTTGACAATAGATACTCATCTGGCACCTATACACTTGTATCAGCTTAAGGTTAAAGGCTAGAGAGTACTTATTTAGTGGTTATATTTTAGTTGAAGTCATAAACAATCTTTATCAAGACATTTCAGAATACATGAGTACCAAGAATTTGTATTTTTTCCAGTGTATTTCAGAAGACGTAATTCCGTTACCATTTGTGTAATTCCGTTACTCTGACTTTACGAAGGAAAAGCCTGCTGCTGAGAAAATGTGATGAAATATTTGAAAAACAATCCAACCAAATTGAAGTTGACACAACCAATGATGAAATCAGACAACAACCTATAGTGTATGTGTTATACATTTCAGAGAAACTACTCCCAAAGTCAGAGTTCAAGTTGTGACTCAATTTTCTGGTAATTCCGTTACCATCACACATAGACCTCCTTTGCAACCAACCAAGTGAGAACATTTAACAAATTTGTGTTTGGGGTGATAGTGTGCGTACCTCTGCATCTTCTAAATGTATCAAGAGAAGGCTAAGTAATCAATCCAGTGTACAGGGGGAAAGAATATGAGCCAAAATTCTCTGATTTGTAATTCCGTTACCGCGGAATTGCCCCGATTAATTCAAAGGTTTATTAAAAGGTTTTATTTTCACTTCTTTCGACAGAATGTACAAAAAAAATATATATATAGATTCGACATGCGTTTGAAGGAATGATACATAGATAGCAAAGAATAACATTTGTCAATAATCGTTACAAAATTAGGCATTTTTCATACAGACATATTTATACATTCTGCGAAAAAAAAAAGTGGAAGTACCCACTCAAAAGACTATGCTTGTACAACGTGGGCACCTCACAGGAGGAAAAAAAAGGTGAAAACTTAACTACAAGTGTGCGGGATGAAAAAAGAAGTGGAAAAGGGGAAAGGGAAGAAGCAGAAATACAAGTAAAGAGACGAGACAACTAAAAACAAAAAGCCTAGATCAATCGATACATTCAAGATCAAACCAACAGAGACTATTATCCATATTAGAAGTGTAGAGCGTTGAAAGCGACGAGAAAGTGATATATACAATTGTATGGAATTCCTGATAGCAGAACATATTATCTGTTTTGTGAAGGCACGTGTAATAATGTACAAGTTTGCAATAAGAAAAACAGGGGATGCGATGCGGAATTCCGCGAAAGACGCGACCTAACATGCCTATGAAAAATCAATAGCATCCTGGTGCTTACAAAACCTACTTACTGAAAAAGATAAACAAACAAAATTAATTTCTTTCTGTTACATTATAAGACTTAAGAAGGAATGATTTCAATCTTTTTTTAAATGAAAACAAAGAAGGAGCATTTTTATGTCTGGACTAAGGGAGTTCCAGAATCTAGGGCCTGTATAAATAAATGTCTGCTGAGCTAACACAGTTGAGTATATGAATATAAGAACGACCCAAGTCCAATTTTTGGCCAAATTTAGTTTGATATGGGAAATTGTAGCTTATGCATGGACTCATCTTGTGTGTAAATGATAAATCCTAATTACCCCCGCAAGTGCCTGAAATGAATGAGTTAAATCTTATATTAATGTAAGAATGAAGGACTTGGGTCATTCTTACATTCATATAATAGCGCCCTCTCTCATCCTTCTCCCATCTCTATAGCAGAATATCATGTATATGAATCAAAGAACGACCCAAGTCCATATGAATCAAAGAACGACCCAAGTCCACCACACAAAATGGCCTCTCCACAATTAATGTAAATGTTAATTGTCATAATAATATATGTTCTAATTTGTATATACAATGTTGCCTTCCCATCACAGTTAAATAGAATATTATTGGACAAATAAAAAAGATATGAGGTTTTTTTTAGTTAACTCGAAATTATCTTCCATGGACTTGGGTCGTTCTTATATTCATATACTCAGTTCTAAGCAGGGGCAAATGAAATTCAATAGACTGTCTTGTTGGGTAACTATGGTATGTCAAGTTACGAGGAAACATAGAATCAAATATAAGCGGAAGACAGTTATTATTATAACTATACATACATTGTCCTAAATGAAATAAAAACAATCTTTAATTTTCAGAATCTTATTTTCAGAAAACAAAGAAGCTGTATGAGAGCAAGGAGCGGCATTACAAATGATTCGAAGTGCCTTCTTTTGTAACAATGAAACCCTATCTAATAATGTTTGATGCGTGTTTCCCCATGCTAAAATTCCGTAATTTGAATAAGGTAATATCAAAGACGAATACAGTATGAATAATGAATGTTGGGTAAGAAACAATTTGAACCTGTTAATGACGCCTATATTGCGTGAAATAATTTTACAAACATAATCTATATGAAATTTCCAAGAAAGTTTATTATCTACTGTAATTCCAAGAAATGTTGTATATGAAACACTTTCTAAAACAGTATCATCAAAATAAATATCCATATTCAAATTATCTAAAGTGTTACTAAAAAACATATACTTGGTTTTATTGATATTCAGGGACAGCTTATTAGCTCGTATCCAATCTCGTAAATTTTGTAACTCCGAATTTACTGTGTGCACAAGAATATTTGGATCTTCATGTGAATAAAACACATTTGAGTCATCGGCGAAAAGTATGAATGATAACACTTGGGAGGAAGCACATAAATCATTAATATAAACAATAAACAACAACGGCCCCAATATACTACCTTGTGGCACGCCACAAATTAGTTCTCTCATATCAGAGTTATAATTGTTTATTGAAACATATCGTTTACGATCAGTTAGATAACTCCTGAACCACTCCAAGACCCTCCCACGTATACCATAGTGGGACAACTTATAAAGCAATACATTATGATTAATAGTGTCGAAGGCCTTGGAGAAGTCCAGGAAGATACCGATCAAATGAGAGTGATTATCTAAAGTATGTGCTACTTTATCAATGAAATTCAAAAATGCATGAGAGGTGCTATGCTTTTCTCGAAAACCAAACTGGGAGTTTGTTAGAACACAAATAAATGCGTCTTCAAAAAATTCATTGTTCTTTTATATATAATTTTCTCTAAGATTTTTGATATACAAGATAATAAAGAAATAGGTCTGTAATTACTAATATCCAAGTTATAGTTAGGAATAACTTTTGCTATTTTCATTTGTTCCGGAAAATGAACATTTGACATTGACAAATTGAAAATATACACCAAAGGATCCACAATAGAATATATTGCTCCTTTTAAAATCATATTGCTTATATCATCATAACCTGCACTTTGTTTTTATTTTTCATACCAGAAACAATATCAATAACCTTATACCTAGTGGTAGGAGTAAAAAATATAGAATGTGTATTATACTGATTCAAAAAATCAGTAAAATGTTTATCAGTATTGGGAACTTCTTGAGCAATATCTGCTCCAATAGTTGTAAAATATTTATTGAAAATATTTACAATATCTTGAGAATTATCAATAATCTTGTCATCAAATCGAATTCTTGATATACCAGAGATTTCGGTAGATATATTCATAGCTTGTTTTAATACATTCCACGTACTTTTTATATCATATCTATATCTCTGCAATTGCTTATGATAATATTTTTTTCTTTTCTATACGTAATATTTTTTGTGAGGGTATTTTTATACGAAGTGTATTTCAAACGTGCTTGCTCAGTTCTTTTCATCTTAAATGAATAAAACAATTTATTTTTTCTATTAATAGATCGCAAAATGGACTTTGTAATCCAGGGAAGCCTTGGTGTTGTTTTATAATCCCCCCGTTTGTATTTTCTTTTGGGAATACATATATCCAAATGATTATTCAAAACATCAAAAAAATTATTCAAAGACAAATTAATGTCATCTGTATCAAACACACATTCCCAATTAGCATTATCTAAAGAAGCACAAAAAGAAAACAAATTTTCTTGAGTTACTCTACGCCTTTCCTGACGATGAAATGAATTAACATTAATATTATTATACTTAAAATGCGTCATAACAGGAAAATGATCAGTCATATCAGACAAAATTATAGAAGAATCTGGGAGAGTTAAAACATTACAAAAAATATTATCAATCAAAGTAGCCGACTGACTAGAAACACGAGTTGGTTTGGAAATAAGAGGTAAAAAAGAAAAGGATAAGAATGTATCAAGGAATTCACCCGGTATATTGTCTGTTGTATGTTTTAACAAAGCAATATTAAAATCACCGAGTATAAAGGACTCTGAGTTAGCAAATAAAGGATCTGTGAGCAACTCGGTGAGATATGATAAAAAAAATATTTGTAATTAGAATTTGGGGGTCTATAAATAATACCTATCACAATATTTTTACTACCAGGAACATTAATTTGAACAAAAAGGGACTCCACAATATCATTTATTTTGCTCACCTTTTCACAAACAATACATTCAAAACTGCTTAAAACATATAAGGCAACCCCACCGCCAGAACGATCGGGTCTGTTATTCAAAAAAACATTATATCCTTCAAGCGAGAAAAGATCGTTTGGGGCATGAAGATAACCACGTTTCAGTTAGTCCTATCACTGTAAATAAAGGGTTATTTGGGTTATCCAACAATAACTGTAATTCATCAAAATGCTTACTTAAACTTCTTATATTCAAATGTATCAACGAAAATGTGTCTTTACATAAACCCTTACGAATTTCTTTAAATTGATTCATAGTAACATAACTACATAATGGGGCTTGGGTTAAATCATCAAAATCATACTGCATTTCTTCTTCAGCTGTTGAGTTCATATTATCGGCAACTAACTTATCATAAAAATATGTATGCGAATTAGAAACTACATCATCTAGGAAATCATATTCTGGTGTAGTAGGTCTAAATAGATCAAAATCTCATCATCCAATACGGAATAAAAAGGCACATTTATCCCTTCAGCCATTTGAATGAGAAATTCTCTGACAATTGAGCGCGCAAATGATGCTAACAGGGAGAAACCAGCATAGGCATAACAGCAAAGTCGACGCGGCAGATACCGCACCGGATTCTGAGCAAAGTGAAATGGTAGGCTGGCGCCATGTGTGACAATGAAGGGTACGTGCCTTTCACAGGCATACAAACAAAATGTTCGGGCTAGTTGGCTGTCAGCAGAACCAGGGGTACAGATAGAGTAGTTAGAGGCAAGGAAATAAGAGGAGCATTGAACAGTCAAGAAAATACAAAACATGGCTAATGTCTCTGTGGGCTTACACTTCGTTATAAAACACAACATACATAGAAAAGAAAAGAACAAAATGTTGAAAATGCACATAATGGACATTGATCTTACACGATACACTACAGTACAGGTAAATTTCTCGTTTGAAACGAGGGTGTAATCCCAGTTGCGGGTAGATTGATAAGTTCTTAGAATACAAAAGTTCATCGTGTATCAAATGAATCCACTTTCTCTCTTTATGCTCTTTTAGGGTCATAACCCTATAAGCCCAAGGGGGGGGGGGGTGGGACACATTGTGTCCCCAACCATATTTTTTATTTGCCACTCCAACACTCTTTACCCGATTTCAACCAAATTTGATGACTTTTCCTCAAATCTTATTGCAAACATTTTGATATCTGTCCGATATTGTTGGTTGCTATGGCCAGTGGCGTATCTAGGGAAAACGGCGCCCGGGGCAAGCGCGAAAATTGCGCCCCTAATTTCTGAAAGTGTTCAACCCTAACCCCAACCCCATCCCGGTATAGGGACTTTAAACAAAGTCTAATGGTATGCTTTTTCAAGCACCTAAAAGGGGTCTTTTGAGGGTGATTTAAATGTAATAGATTTTGATAAATTTTGGCGAGCGAGCGCAGCGAGCGAGCCGAAAATTTTTGTATTTCAGCTTACAAAACATGGAATTCTTGTCATTTTTTGCTTATCAAATCTTATAATTCTAGTCAAGATATAGTGACGGCCTTATAGATAACGATTTATACCAACAAACTGAGGACTTTAAAAAATGCTCTAAATTAGTACGCTCGAGTGAGCCGAAATTTGTATATTTCCACGTCATCATCACGTTTTGTTCTTGTCTCTCTTTTTTTTTTTTGGATAAATTTCGGCGAGCGAGCGTAGCGAGCGAGCCGAAACTTTTTGTATTTCAGCTTACAAAACATGGAATTCTTGTCATTTTTTGCTTATTAAATATTACAATTCTAATCAAGATATAGTGACGACCTCATAGATAACTATATATACCAACAAACTGAGGACTTATAATACTCTAAATTAGTACGAGTGAGTGAGCCGAAATTTGTATATTTCCGCGTCATCATAACATTTTGTTCTTATCTTTTTTGATTTATTTTTTTTTTGCGCCTCCCCCCCCCCCCGAATGTTCGATAGCGTTGGCGTCCTCTTTTGATCCAATTGGCGATCGCTTCAGAACGAATGAAATTGCAGCCGCTGCTCCGTACAACATTTTTCCTGCTAAATATAAAATGACATGTGTGAACACTATAGACATTGTCATTTTGTCCGCGTCATCGTCACGTTTTGTTCTTATCTTCTTCTTTTTTTCTGTTTGTTTGATAAATTTTGGCGAGCGAGCGCAGCGAGCGAGCCGAAAATTTGTGTATTTCAGCTTACAAAACATGGAACTCTTGTCATTTTTTGCTTATTAAATCTTACAATTCTATTCAAGATATAGTGACGGCCTTATAGACAACGATTTATATCAATAAACTGTGGGCTTGAAAAAATACTCTAAATTGTATGAGCGAGTGAGCCGAAATTTGCATATTTCCGCGTCATCGTTACGTTTTGTTCTTATCTTGCTTGATTTTTTTTTTTGCGCCCCCGTATGTTCGAAACCGTTGGCGCCTTAATTCTTTTGATCCAATTGGCGATCGTTTCAGAACGAAAGAAATTGCAGCCGCTGCTCCGTGAAACATTTTGCCTGCTAAATATAAAATGACATGTGTGAACACAATAGACATCGTCATTTTGTCATCATCACGTTTTGTTCTTACCTTCTTTTTTATACAAATTTTGGCGAGCGAGCGGAGCGAGCGAGCCGAAAATTTTTGTATTTCAGCTGACAGAACATGGAATTCTTGTGTGAACACAATAAACATTGTGATTTTGTCCGCGTCATCATCATGTTTTGTTTTTATCTTGTTTGATTTGGTTTTCTGCCCCCCCCCCTTTCCGGGCGAGGTTTTTTTCTTCTTCTTCTTCTTCTTTTCTTTTTTCTTTTTTTTTCTTCTTCTTCGTTTTTTTTTCTTCTTCTTCGTTTTTCCCCCCGTTTTTTGCGCCCCCAAGGAGCGGCGCCCGGGGCACGTGCCCCCCTTGCCACCCCCCCCCCCCCTAGATACGCCACTGGCTATGGCAGCCATAAACTGACAACCATGTTTATCAGAATTTGCATGATTTTCTGTTCAAGTTTCAGTTAACAATATAATAATGGATGAAATTGGGGTTCACTTGGCTGTAATTTGCTGAAGGACCATAATGTGAAGTAATTATGGTTGTGAATTATCCTGAAATGGTCTTCTTTTTATTTCTTTTTTTTTTCATAATGACACAGGCATCAATTCAATTCAATTCATTTTTTCCATACTTCTCATTTGGACATTATAACAGAAATCAAACAAGTTCTTTCACCTTGTAAACAATGTGCAAAACACAAACAATATACATGGTGATAACACAGTAATTATGTGTAATGATAACTGGTCAAAATCGAAATCGCGATGGGATTGATCAAAGAAAAGTATGACGGGACATACATGAAGGCAAGCTTGTTTAGCTGTAAGCCCCGAGTAATCAGTGTTTGTGAAAAAGAAACGGAGAACGGATAGAAGATAATACCAGATGATGTAATGGTGCCAAATAAGAAAAAAAATACTAAAATGTGAACCATGTAACTGTGACCGAGCTATCATTGGTTTTAGGAGTACAACATGATTTGCCTAATCATAAAGCCTACTTTGGTATATACACTATAAACTGTTGTTGCATTAAAACTGTCGCCAGGATATGATCAGTAAGACACAAAAAGTAACATGTACAGCTATTAAGCCATTTGGTGCCTGCCGTCAAGCTCTGTATAGAAAGTTAGAGAGAGGAAGAGGGAAAGAAGAAGAGAGGGAAACAAAGTAGAATGTTGAATTGCTAATGATGAATTCGGAGAGCCTGACAGCAAGACCCAAAATGGAATCTGCAGCGTGTTGACAAGAATGTTTGATCGGACAATAACATACCACAATATTACATAAGACATTGCAATTATTCAGTTTCTGCAAGATATGCACTCAATAAAGACTCTTTTAATTTGCGTTTAAAGGAACATAAAGACGAGCAGCTTGTTATTTCGAGGGAGAGGTCATTCCAGTATCTAGGGCCCGTATACATTATCGTTTTTGTAGCAAAAATTGTTCGAGTACGTAGAAGGTAAAATGCGTCACTTTGGCGGGTAGGATAATAATTATGAATCAAATAGTTTTTCCTGAACATGCGAGTAAAAACATCCGGTAACTCCTTGGCAGAAAATTTATACATAAATATGCCGACGTTGTAACTAAATAAATCTGATGTTTTCAGTATCTTATTTTTGAAAAATATATCATTCGTGTGGGACAAAGATCCAACATGGTTGATATTTCTGATGGCGCGTTTTTGAACACGGAACAGTATATCAAGAAGATTTCTAGGTGCATTCCCCCAAACAAGAATACCATAATTAAGGTACGGAGTAATCAAAGTAGAATAAAGATTGAGCAGGATTTGACTTGGAAAATATTCTTCAGTTTATTAAGAACACCCGTATTTTTGGAAAGAATATTAATTAGATAACTGACGTGGGATTTCCAAGACAAATCACTGTCAATAAAAAGCACTAGAAATTGTATGCTACTAACTTGATTTAATTCAGTTTCATTAAACTTAATGTTACAAGGACGGGTTTTAAGACTGTTACTAAAAAGCATACAATGAGTTTTATCGATATTAAGTGACAATTTGTTGGCGTATATCCAAGATTGCACAGATTTAACTTTTTTATTCATTGTGTTAACAAGAGTATAAGGATCTCTATGTGTAAAAAACAGATTGGAGTCGTCAGCAAAACATATAAAGGAAAGAATTGGCGAGGAACTAGGAAGATCGTTAATGTACAAGATGAATAATAGTGGGCCTAGTAAGGAGCCCTGTGGAACACCACATGAAATTAACTTTAACTGAGAACCACGACCATTTATACACACAAATTGTTTTCTGTTTGATAAATAATCTGGAAACCAGTCCAAAGCCTTCCCACGTATACCATAATGTCGTAGCTTGTAAATCAAAATATCATGGTCAATTGTGTCGAAGGCCTTTGAAAAATCAAGAAAAACTCCAATAGTGTGGGAGACATCATCTATAGCATGAGCAACTTTATGGACAAAATTATGGATAAAAGTGAGTAAGGCATGGGTCGTACTGTGGTTTTTCCTAAAACCAAACTGGGAGTTACAAAAAACTTCGCACTATTCGAGAAATTTGTGTGTGGGCGTTTATACCAACCTTTCAAGAAGTTTTGAAAATGAAGTTAACAAAGAAATAGGGCGATAATTTGTCACAGATTCTTTTTGCCCTTTTTTAAAATTGGTACTACTTTAGCTATTTTCATTTTTGGGGGAACTATGCCAGTAGATAACGATAAATTAAAAATGTGTGTTAATGGTGTAACTACTTCATTAATGGTGTTTTTAAGGAGGAAATTGGTGATTCCGTCACATCCAGAGCTTTTCTTAGTGTTCAAATTTTGCACGATATCTTTGATTTCTTCTTCAATGACTGGTTCGAAAAAAAGAGACTGCTGATTCTGGTCTTTTAAAAAGTAATAAAAATCAGTGTTTGAGTGTGGAATACTGCTGGCAAGATTAGGTCCTATGCTTACGAAGTATTCATTGAATACTTCTGCCACATCAGCTTGATCTTCAATATACTTATCATTATTAATAATATGCCTAGGTTGTTCAATGTTATTTTTAGTGTTCAGCGCTTCATTTATCACCTTCCACGTACTCTTGATGTCATTTTTATACTTGATAAATTGCTTTGAAAATGCATTCGTTTGGCTAAACGTATGGATGATGTAAGAACGTTGCGATAATGCACATACCGAGACCGAGTTCGACTGTTAGGATCACTTCGGTATTTTCTACGGTTTGAACGAGTAAATGGCTTAACGGGTATATTGGAATCGTATGCAGATGACAGCATTTGTGAAAGTGTTCAAAAGCATCAAACAATAGATATAATATAAATAATCGAAAATACAACATTTTTCAAAGACTACCCTTTTATTTTGTGTTATCTTCACACAAGATTTGTCTGTAATATCATTTGTTTATCATATTATCAATCTGCAAACCCAAAATTCAACATTTTTGTATGAAATGTGATACCAATGTATGTACCCATTCCAAGCAATACATCATAGGTTTCATGAATTATTCTTAATATTGTAATGAATAGCACCCCCACATGTTGACCTTGAGAAATTTCAATCATAACTGATACTGAAGGTTGACTTGCTTTTACTTTGTGGTGAATATGAAAATGATTGATATTAAATAAAAACACGTTTACTGAGGATAAAGAAAAAAATAAAAAACATGATTTTAGCGTTTTTCCTATGTATTTCTTTATATTTTGGTAAACAGCGCCCTCAGTGGATGACCTTGAGAAATTTCAAATATTGGGTCATGTAGAGTATGACTTGCTCTACCCATGTGTCAAATATGGTCATACATCATATGATAAAGAAGTTATATAGAGGGGGCACAACCCCTCCCCCACTCCCGTTTGCCTGGAAAGGGTCAAAATAGCTTGGGCTTTATAGGGTTAAAGTGCGGCCACTTTCAATGTATTTTGCGTTCGCACCATCCTAGCCACTCACTACGGAAAACAGATTGTGATCTCTGCAATCATACTGTCCAATTGACGAACCAGATGTATAATGTTAGCAAACCCGAACTAAGTGAATAATTTAAGATTCACAATAATCTCACAGGTATGTTTAATGAGCCTTGTTACTTGATGTTTACAAATTCTAAAGATATCCAAACACGCTTAGTCTTTAATTTCGTTTCTTTTTAATATATTTCCTAATCCTGCTGCTACTATCAAAAATGTCTTTACAGCTTTGTGTTTCTGTTTCTTGTATGCAGATGAACACCATGGCAACGTTTCATGAAATCAGCAGCCAGAAACGGGCGTGTACTATCTGTCGGACACTTTAAAACCAGCCTAAATCATTGTCATCTTCTAACATCTTCTGTAAAGACTGTCGTGAAAGGTTCTTTCAAACTCAGGTAAACACCATGGCAACGTCTCATCAAATCAGGAGCCACAATTTGGAGTGTCCTATCTGTCTGACACTTTTCAGCCAGCCCAAAACACTGGCATGTTCTCACACCTTCTGCAAAGACTGTCTCGAACGTTACTTTCAAACTGTGCCAAACCGATGCATGGTAACATGCCCTGTATGCAGGTACTTAGTAATTGTGCCTAGTGGAGATGTGGATAAGTTGCCAGCAAACATACCTTTGAGTTCTCGGGTGGGTGGACGAAGTGAAACCAAAAGTTCAACTTGTACAGTTTGTAAGACTGACGAAAAGCAGCCTGCTGTGTCCTACTGTAAGGACTGTGAGGATTATATGTGTAAATCCTGTGAAAAAGACCATTGTAACTGGAAAAGGTTTTCTAAACACGCAGTGGTGCCCATGAAAGAGGTGGTGTCCGGAACAATGCCGCTGAAGAGGCGAGTAAAATGCAAGGCACACCCTAACAATTACATAAAGTATTTCTGTTACGGATGTCGGGAGTATGTCTGCTCTCGATGCGGGATGTTGGACCACTATAACCATGGACTGGTAGAGGCATCTATCCAAGAGGAGAAAGTAATGAAAGATATCAAAGACTTGAAGAAAAGAACATCAATAAAGAAAACAATCGTAGAAAAATATCTCGAGTCCATACAATTACAACGGAGGAAACTAACAGATCTGATGCGAAAGCTCAACGACGACATTGACAAGACGTACGATGAATGCATAAAACTATTATCAGAGAGGCAAAAGGCGCTGAAATGTCAAGTCGGACAATGGTTTCAAAAGTTCGAAAAAGAATTACAAGTCTTGGAGGAAGAAAGTCGTCCAACATTCACTTACATCGACGCTTTTGACGGGCTGATAGGTAACGGTGACAAAGTACCGCTGGAGAAAGACGCCATATTAGCACACGACACGCTCTGCAAGAACTTGAAGATCCTTCTCGGACGAGATAATCCTAACGACCGATCACCGAGACGTGTGTCAGAACGAGCACAGAGGATTTCATTCAAAAAACACGTGAGGGTCAATGAACTATGTCTTGGAAATATGGAAGGATATCATCCGTGGGATCTAAAAGCAGACATTATGCTCCGCCCAGGTTTCTCCATTAATTACATGACTGCTGTACCAGACGGTAGAATGGCCATTGGAATAACAGGTATACTCTCGTTCTTCTCCTCTAGTGGCGAGTTACAGAAGACTGTGAAAGGGGATGTCGATATTATCTGTAGTAAAAGTATCGGATTCCTGTCTGATGGTCGGTGTGTCGCACTTTCTGGATATGTGGTGATGATGTACACTTCACAGTGGGAGAAGCTTAACGTCCAGTTCAATACGGGGAATGGGCGGCACGGCTCGCCTTCTAGTCTCGCTGTCGATGGAAAAGATAATATCTATGTGGGTACGATGTCCAGATGGATATATGTATTCACTCCACAGGGGGGCGAGGCAGTGAGGGAAATAAAGTGTGATGAATATTTATCTTGTGCAGATTTATTCTCCGTTCAATCCACGGGAAACCTGATGCTGGTTAGGAAAGACCGCATGGGAGTCGTGTGCCTGGATAGTGAGGGAAGAAAGAAGAATGTTTTGGAGAAGGGACACGGTGTGTATACCTACCCAGCTGTTTGTCGAGATGATTCGGTCATTATAGCCTGGAAGAACGCTTCGAATAATCTTGTCAGAATCGTTCGATACACGAAAGACTTGGAGCACTTTGAGAATCTTGTCATGGATTTTAAACAAACTGGCGGGGTGACCCATCGATTACAAGAGTTCAAGAGTGGTGAGATAGCCTTTTCTGCAGGAAACAGACTCTACATATTTCATAACATGATGTGACAATTACCATCGCAGTTCTTTTTCTTGTTTACGAATTTATGAGAAGCATCTCTTGAACAGTTGACCATACTTGCTTTCAAATACCACAGCAATGTACCATAATCTTTACTATATTGTAATCTTTACAATCATATGCTTCACTCACTGTACATAATACAAGATATACATAAATGAATGTGTAACGTGAAGTTGGCTTGGCCAAACCTTAGTGATGGGTGCTGCATTGTACACAAGTAGTCGTGACGAAGAAAGAGCTAGAGGACGTTGCAGTAGTTCACTTATTGCCTTTAATGATGCCAAGCTTTAGACCCTTTTACAGGTCTGTGTCTGGGCTTGATACGTGAACATAACAATAAGCAACTAATAATTTGTAAAAACAAGGCAAAAACAGAAGAAAGACAGGAGAAAAAGAAAATATGTATCTCTCTCTCTCTCTCTCTCTCTCTATATATATATATATATACAATATATAGATATATGATTTGTCATATTACATAGATAATCATAGTAACACTTTTAAGTTCCATCAAGCCCTCAAAAAGGTCAATCATTGATAGTCTATTGGGTTACAGCTCGTTATTCCGAAGGTTCGTTATTCCGAATTTCATTTTCGGATTAACAAATCTTCGGAATAACGAACCTTCGGAATAACGCCACAAATGTTCGGATTAACGAACCATTTTTCATTTTCGGATTAAAGAACCTCTAGGTATAGGGAATTTGTGTGATTCGGATTAACGAACCTTCGGAATAACAAAACTTCGGAATAGCGAACCTACGGAATAACGAACAACACCCGTCTATTGAATTACATGATATAAACTCTTTATGGAAAGCTATAAATTCATCTCGTAAGAAAAGAAAAAAAAAGAACAACCAAATACCCAAATACAACAGTCTCACAATGATTTTTATGATTTCTTTTTTTCAAACGTAGGTTCAAATTTGGCAGTTTTTTTTTTCTTGTGACAGTGCATCACGAAACCAACAGAAAGTCGCACACCCCGATTTTATATGAGGACTCAAGATAGGTGAATGGGTCAACCTAGTAAACCTTAAGTTTTTTCTTATATATTTTGAAAGAGCAGTTCTACAGTATTCGTAAGTTACGGATCATAAAACGAATGGGAAATTAAGGGGGTTTTTTGCAGCTTTTCTCGAACACTTTTTTCTCTAGAATATCGTAATGAAAGTAGTCTTACAGCCGATTTCTATTTCTTAAAAAAGAAAAAAAAAACCTTTATAACCTTTTAAACATTTTTTCACTTTCAACTCGATTTTTTTTAACTGGATGTTGCTACTACGTTGCAAGTTGGTTTTAGTCATGAATAAGATGTGTTATAGAATGTGTACAATTTCAGCTTGATGAATAAATCTTTCAAGATTTTATGATAGTAAGTGGGCAAGCATTATCTTGCATAACTTCCAACAATGATTATGTTCTTTTTCAATCCAATACCTCACAAAAAATAGACATCAAATGTGGCCTACCACGAGGCTAAACTTTACACCCATTATTGTTATCGTTTATATCAATACTATAATAAATGCTTCCACAATTTTGCGGAGATTTTTTTTTCCTACGGTGACTTCTCTATTAAGTATCTTTTTTTTCCATTTTCTCTTTTTTTCTCAAACAGAAAAAAGTGTATCTTTGACTGTTTTGATTTAATTGTATTCGGGGAAACATTAAAAATTATCTTGATCACTACACTGTGAAGTTATTGTGGAGATTTTTGTTCAAAGGGATGTGCCGTCGATACATGTTTGATTTTAATCACCTCACCCCCCCCCCCCTCCCTAAGATAAAAGAAAGAAAGAAATAAAATCAAACTCGAAACTGGAAAAGCTTTGAAGACATTGTCAAATACAACTGAATGTGATACATTGTTTATGATTAATTTCTATTGAAACACTGTACTGGTCAATAACATTACCATTTTCGACATGAAAAGTATGAACGATATTACTAAAAAATACTACTCCCGTGTTGATTAGAGTTATGAATATTCATCTATGCTTGCTTTAAGTTTCATGCGTGCCTGTTGATTGTAAGGTCTGTTGTGTTGTTTATGTAATAATACATTACAACTCGGTATGTCGTGTATGTTCTCCCATATGCTATATTTTGCTATGAAATGCTATGTTATCTCATGTTGTGTCATGTTATATTTCGTACATTATATGATATTATATCGTATGGTCCTATCTTCTCTCATCTTATCAATGCAATGTGGTATCTTTGTTGCTTCATAATGTAGTATCTACAAGTAATTAGCCCTAAACGTAAACTGTACTTGACCACTTTGCATTACAATCTTTGGTATAAATTTCAGTATTTTCTCATATCAGAATGTTGATCGACGAGTATATAGTCATGATAATATCAATCGGTTCACCCATACATTCAAATCTTTTGAATGAATTTTGTTCCCAGCGGAAAGCTTTGCCAGACATAGCAACAACCCATGTATATAAAGTGGATAACAGGTATTGAAAAAATGTAATGTTTTTTATTTTGTCATATAATATCATATCATATTGACCTATCTTGTTTTATCTTATTAATACAATGTGGTATCTCGGTAAGTTGCTTTATAATACGTATGTATTTAAAAATAATTAGCCCTAAAGGGAAACTGTACTTGACCACTTTGCATGGCAATCTTGGGTATAATTAAATTTTAGTATTTTGTCATATCAGATCGAAGAGTATATAGTCATAGTATAATCAAAGATACATTCAAATCTTTTTTAACGAATGTTGTTCACAATGAGCGGAAAGCTTTGCCAGACATAGCAACAACCAATGTATATTCAGTGGATACCAGGTATTGAAATGATTATATAATTAGGAAACAAATACATTGGAAAGCTCTGCGAACTAGATTCTCATAGGGGAATAGATAACCATGAATATGAATGCATTCAAAATAGTTTATGGAAGACAACTTAGTGAATCAATGAAGCACCCTTTATCTTTTATGTCTTTTGTTTTAATCATTCATACTCATTAAATCAAATGAGTAAAAGAGGAAGAAGATGAAAACAACACGAACACGTCGTCACCTGCATTATTTACAGCGCCCCCAGGTGCCAAAAATACTGTACCAGTACCAAAATCTGTTGCATGAAGGTGACATCATGGTGACATCAAGTGCGCTGGAAAGTAAGATCTTTGAGCATTATCAAAGGTTGGTAGTAGACTTAGGTACAGCAGTAATAAAAGTAGACTTTGTGACTAGTAAGTCGACTATTAAAAAGTGCAAATTCAAAGACAAACAATCTTTGACTATCTACATTGCCAAATGGTATGTCCTTGATTAACTGGCAAACAGACAGAATAACACTATCATGTGCCAGGTATTTTCTTCACTCTCGGCTTTCAATACTTATGAACTCACAAAATCATGAATTGGTCCATTCGTGATCAAGTCTTTCAGGTTGAGTCTTGTTTTCGCTTAGCTGCGAATCTAAGGTAGGCCTGCATTGAGTGTATAACGGTGTATTGTGTAACATCCATGAATGAGTGCAGTTATGGAGTAGTTGTGTATGAAAACGTATCTTGTAATGGCAATTTTGGAGTTTATATAAATGTAAGATCGCCCATCCGTGAAACCGCAGGTGACAGACAAGGCACACAACAGATACGTCTATGTGTATTATGTAAGTCTATATAACGTATATGACATATATATTCTATATTCATTTCTGAGAACAAAATAAATGTAATTATCATATCTTCATGGTTTACGGCAATTATTGGTATATTATAACATATTATCAAAGTCACGCAGAGTGAAAGTGTATTTTTAAAGAGTAAAATCTCGTCAGTTTAAGATTGAGATCAGACTTCATTTCAGACATGGAGCACTATAAACATGATAAACGGGTTGATGGTAGATCACTTTGAAATATTATATTTTCCTTGTTAGTAATAATCTCTCCGTGTAGCCCTCGATTTATTTATACATCAATCAAAGTTATTGATGTGATTATACGGTCGTAGCATGCTACCTTACACCATGTACTCGGTGAATATTTTATCACATGGTTTAATCTTAAAATATAAAGTATTTGTTATCGCGAAATTTTGAAGTTTATTTACGTGTGTTTATCTATACAGTGTTATCTGTTCTATTTTGCATGCGGGAAAACCCGTATATAGCAATGCATCTGTTTGCTAAGTTACATCTGTTGAACCACCATGTACATGGATTGTACCCACGACATTGTCATTATATCTTTCAATGAGGCCATCAGCCCAGTCAAGCTACGCTTATGCTGAAAGTTTCCTGCTTCCCTCTCGAATCAAATATACTGCCTTTTCTCTACCATATTCTGCAACTCTAAATGTTTTATGAAGATTTTTGTTCTGCATATAGTATAAACTGCACTTTTGTATTGTTTTGCTTAAATTTGTTACACCCATGTAATTCATTTTGATTTTATTTGAAAAGCAAAATGAATACAAACAAACTATAAACGAACGAACGACTACTGATTATACAGTTTACACAAATCACATACGAGGAATCGCAGGAAAGTTTGTAGCACATTAGAATTGAGCAAACATGGAAATCGTGGAAATTTGAAAGAGAAATACAGACAATAAAAGAAACATCGTTTCAAACCCAAACATACCTTCTTGTATTTGTTATTATAGTTGTGTCATCAGCTACAGATATTATTATGATACAGGTCACAAAAATAGAAGGCCTAAGAAATTATTACTTAAATAAATCTTTGAAAAAATGTAATGGATGTAAATAATTGCTCTCATTATAGCTTCGATATAGTACACGTGATTTCGTCTTTTTTTTTTCTTTCTCTGTGTCTTACGATGACATTTCTGTTACTGTTTTTGGAAAGTGTTGTTTACAACATTGTATACAACATTTTTCGACGTCATGTATGGCAAACGACAAGAAAGAAAACATATAGTAAAAATAATAACCTAGCTTTATTTACATTACTTAAGGGTTTTTGCCTTACCTCTGTCAGAAAGTAGTGTGGATGAGTTATTATCTTTAATAATATAATGTCAGTGACTTGCAGCGACAGAATATGTACTGTTGGTAAGAAATGAAATTACGAAATTAAAGTGGAATTAGGCCTACATGTATATTCTGTTTACATACATATTATGACGTCTCAAACTCTTCTAGTCTTTCTCATCCAGCCATGGCTATATCTTTAAAAATTTTGAAAAACTTATACGATTCTCCTCAAACTGTCTTGGTTGATGTGTTTTACCAATACTGGTACATTGGACTCAATCCAAATGTGCATGTGGAATTCATTCCCCTTTAAGTTTCAAGCTCAAGGGTGCATCCAGACTAAATTACGTCACTTCCTGCAGGATAGGAAGGAGGCCCGGGGGAATTGTGCTGCAGCTTGGCAATGGTAACATACTAAGTCTCTGTACAATAACAAAATAGTTCACGGAAATCATAGCGAACAGCTGACATATGAAGATTACTATCATACATAAATTAAAAGGCCAAATTTATGTTCAGAATCAAAACGCTTCTATTCAGTTTTATGCCATGCCATATTAAAGCTCGATTCTTATTGGTATCAAAATGTTCTGTTACCTTCCACTTTTTTGAACCAAACATCATAAAATCCATGGTTATTTTTTTACATGATAATAGATTTTCAGGTAGGCCCCTTTATAAATGCCTGAAGTCAATAAAGTGATTTGACATTTATGGTATTTTCGGAATGGGTGAATCTTCTTATACTTCAATGTATTGTTTTGAGACAAGCAATGGAATCAACTGTGTGTCTGTTTGTGTGTGTGTGGGGGGGGGGGGGAGGGTAGCAATATCATGAAAACCACATTTCTTCTTTCCGACATCGTTTTCCTCCATATTTTCTTTCTTCTTTTTTTTTTTTTTTTTGGTCATAAGACACCACAATTAAAGAAACAATTCAGAAAGAAAGCAGAACGTCGACATATTCATTCGATTTCTTTTCGATTTTTTTTTTTTTTTTACGTGTAGCCTATTTCCTTTCCAAAGAACAAAAACTAAACCAAAATGCGCATCCTAATTTTAAACATTAACTGACTTCTGGACAGCTAACACTGCGACAGCGTGTGGGGAAAACCCGTTACTATGAATGTATTCGCTCACCTTAAAAAGTACATTATGAAAGTGCAAATTGTGCAATACCTGTTTACACTATCCTGTCATTTTGTGGATGTTTCGTAATGGATACACTTTCTTTCTTCATACTCGTCGAATATCTTAAAATCTATTTTACGTTCGCACCGTTTTAGCAACTTAACCCATTGAGAACGGAATGATTTTGCTACAACACGCATTTCCCATAGACACCTGCCCGAGTATACTCGGGACTCGTCCTCAACGGGTTTATAAACTTAAAACAGATTGTGATTTCTTCAATTGAACGCACTTTGGAGGAGCCAAACATAAGTTAGCAAAACTGAACCCGGAAGTATAACAGGACACTCGGTAAGCGTACGAATCACGGAATGCACACAATTTTGTTGATAAGGCCTTGTTACTACATGTTGTTTAGCATATGCCAAGGGTCTGTAACATGCATAGCGTGCAAATACACTTTGTTTTCGGTGATTACTTACATCTTAGGCCCTAACTATGCTGATACATATTTTATGTCTTTACCGCTTTTTGTTACTGTTTTTGTATGTAGACAAAAACCTGGACAACGTTTCATCAAATCAGCAGCCAGAATTTCAAGCGTCGTATCTGTCTAACACTTTTCAACCAATCTAAAACTACACAAGAACTGCTGATAACGCGAGCAGTACGTCTACATAATTGTTCAATTCCATCTAGATTTTCCTTGATGTGTTGATTCTCTTTCAAAAAACAAGAAAACTAGATTGAAAAAGAATATCCATATATTCAATTTTCAAGCACACATGTACCGATATATAAGAGGCGATATCACTATATTATTGCATTCGATTTGAGACAGCCTAATATCGCGTGAGCATGTGGGGATCCCCGTCAATGCGAATTATGTCGATTTGAAAAGAGGTAAAAGTGCAATTTATGCAATAGACCTACGTGTTTACACATCCCCGCCATTTTATGAATGCGTGCTGCGTAATGAATCCACTTTCTTTCTCCGTACTCGTTTAGAGTCTTCAAAGGAAGAACAAATTCAATCTATTTTTGTTCGCACCATCCTAGGAATGTAGACAGGCTGTAATCTTCTCAACAATAATGCACATCAGAGCAGCTAGATGAAAGTCATCAAAACTCAGCCCGGAATTAAAGCATAATTAGTAAATAAACCATTCATGGTATTCACAAACGTACGTTCAATGAGTCCTGTTACTTAATGCTGTTTACAAATGAAAAGATAACTAAAGACGCATAGCCTTCAACCTTTGTTCTTCTTTTTTTGAACAAAGGTCCTAATCCTGCAAATACTTTAAGATCTGATGTCCTCACCGATTCATGTTTGTGTTTCTTGTATTCAGACAAACACCATGGATGTGTTTCATCAAATCAGCAGCAAGAATCTGGAGTGTCCTATCTGTCTGACAATTTTCAAACAACCCAAATCACTGACATGTTCCCACACTTTCTGTAAAGACTGCCTATCACGTATCTTTCAAACTCAGTCCAACCAACAAACTATATCATGCACTGTATGCAGAAAAGACACGCCCGTACCCAGTGGAGATGTGGGTAAGTTACAAACAAACGTACCAATGAATTCTCTCGTGGACGAAGTGAAAGCCAAGAATCCAACTTGTACAGTTTGTGAGAAGAAAGAAAAACTGCCAGCTGTGTCCTTTTGTCAGGACTGTGGGGCTAATATGTGTAAATCCTGTGAGTATGACCATTCTAACTGGAAATGGTTCTCTGACCACGCAGTTGTGACAATGGAGGAGGTGATGTCAGGAAAAGTTCCGCTAAAGAGGCGACAAAAGTGTAAGAAACACCCTGACAAAAATAGGGAGTATTTCTGTCCGGGATGTCGCGAGTATGTTTGCTTTCGATGCGGGAATTTGGAGCAATCGAAAGAGGGGCATGAAATGTTTGAGTCATCTATCCATGAAGAAAAAATAATGGAAAACATCAACGACTTAAAAACAAGAACAAAAATAAAGAGAACAATTGTTGAAAAATACATACAGTCCATAGAGTCACAACGTAAGAAACTAACGGATTGGATGGAAAAGATCAAAGATGACATCGACAAGGCATACAATGAGTACATGGAACTATTGTCAGAGAGGCAAAAGGCGCTGAAATGTCAAGTCGAACAATGGTCTGAAAAGTTCGAAAAAGAATTACAAGTGATGGAGCAAGAGAGTCGCAAAATAATCAGTCACATAAACACAATTGAAGAGCTTGTAAGTAACGGTATGAAGGTACCACTAGAGAAGGAAGCCTTGTTAGCACACGACACGCTGTGTGAGAACTTGGAGAGCATTCTGGGACGAGATGATCCTGACGACCAATTACCGAGAGGTGTGGCAGAACGAGCTCAGAAAATTTCATTTCGTAAACAGCTGAAAGTCAATGAACTTCTTCTTGAAGAGTTTGAAGGTTACACGTGGGAACTGAAAGCAGAAGCACATCTCCCTACAATGAAAGACCCAATGTCATGTGACTTTCCTGAAGGTAACACGAGCTGTATGAGTGCTGAACCAGACGGTAGGATGGCGGTGGGAATGTCCGAAGGTGGAATCTATCTCTACTCTGCAAATGGCGAGTTACAGGAGACGGTGCTGAAGGATGTCAACGTTGCAAGAAATGGATTCCTGTCTGATGGTCGACGTGTCGTACTTGATAGAGAAGGCAAGATGTCACTGTACACTTCACAGTGGGAGAAGCTCGATGTCGAGTTCCAGACGACGAAGAAGTGGTGGCCAAGTGGTCTCACTGTTGATGGAGGTGACAATATCTACGTGGGTGATGTGGGGTCCAATAAGATCCAGGTGTTTACTCCACAGGGTGGTAAGGCAGTCAGGGAAATAATGTGTGATGAACATTTACCTTCTCAATTATTTTCTTTTCACACCACTGGAAACTTGATACTGACAGATTCAAGAAATGTCATATGCCTGGATAGTAGGGGAAAGAAGGAGAATGTCTTGATGAAGAATGGTGTGTATGCATACCCAACTGTTTGTCGAAATGATTCGGTCATCGTAGCCTGGGTGAAACCTTTGGAGGGTCTTGTCAGTATCGATCGATACACGAAAGATTTGGAGCTCGTACAGAATTTCATCACTGATTTTAAGCTGCATAAACTAAGCAGTGCACGGGGGTGCTATCTACAAGAGTTTAAGAGTGGCGAGATAGCTTTGTGCACCAGTGACAGACTCTACATATTTTCGTAGCAACATTATGTGACAATTGCCATCGAAGTTTTTCTTTTTCTTGTTGGGAAATTCATGAGAAATATATTCTCGACCTAACTTGCTTCGAATACAAAATACCGCGACAATGTACCATATTCTTCCCATGTGCTGCACTTACTGTACATATATATACACTCAGCAAAAAAAGAAAGTAAGCACTTTTTCAAGTTTAGATTTCTCATAGAATTTTTGGCTGAAAGCTAATGTATTATACACCATATTGAAGGTAATTTGATTGGCTATCAACCTGGTAGGTCGACAAAAAGTGAAAATTTACGCATGAGTGAACACCATTGTTTTTCTCTTCCAGAGCACAAAAGTTGTCATTCATGCGTATGTGCTCTTCCATAGAACAATAAGAACAAACAACAAATTTCACACACAAAAAAAAACATGAATTAAGTTACAAAAATAAACCTTTGATCTCTATGATATCTTTAAAGCCCAAAGGACCGATGAAGGCTATAAAATAATGGAGGAAAATAAAGCATCTCATGTCAAATCTAAATTCAAATGAAATAAGAGAAGTAATAATTAACAAAAATGGTAGAAAAATTTTGGAGGGCGCTGTTCGGCTTTGCCGGATATGGCTGTGTGAAATCCCATTCCTGCAGTTTTTTGTTGAGTTTTACTCATTTTAAATCCCGGTGGATTATGAACTTGCTACTATGAATTCAGAATGACATATTGACTCTTGGGGACTTTCAGTCATATTCCAGAGCGTTTTATCTTCGGTAAGTTCCTCGTTATTCCTGTGACCGATTACCATCTTGCCTATTGGCTCCGTTCGTTAAAGTGTGTGCGGGAATATGATAAAGAAACGAGACCGTCCAGCCTCCGGCCCCGAGTGTGCCGGGGCGATGAAACCGGTGCCGACAGCCCCCGCACCAACGCCCACAGGATCCCCAGATCCGAAAAAGTGTCGTAAGGATACGAAAGACAAAATGCCGAGTGAAACTGAAATGATCAGAGACATGTGGCTTCGCATGCCTACTCTCGATAAGCTTTCAAAGCAATTGGATAGTCTGTGTAGCCGTATGGACACACTGGAGACAAAGGTCAAAGATCTCGAAAACCAAAACAGAGATTTTGAAGAGGGGGTTGGGCATATTGAAACTGAGTTGCAGGAGATACGAGAGGTACTTGTCACGAAGGCATCATCTGTAGAGTTGAAGAAAGTCAATGAGCAGATTGTAGATCTAGTGAATAGGAACAAGCGAAACAACATTGTGATTCACAACATTCCTGAAGGTGCTGAGGGTAGTACACCAGATTGCTGTGGGCTTGTACACAGCATCCTCCGGGACAAGCTAGGAATCCAGGCCAGTATGGAGATAGAAAGAGCCCACAGAACCCCGATGGCTAGACCTTCCACCCAACACCGCAACGCCAACGGAAAGCCTCGACCAGTCCATGTTAGATTCCTTCGTTACCGGGATCGTGAGTCAGTACTGAAGAAAGCCACACAGACAAAGAACCTGGAGGTCCAAGGTCAACGCATCTTCATTTCTGACGACATACACAAAACCACACGTGAGCAACATCGTCGCATGGTCCAGAAAGTGATGCAAATGAGAAAGGAAGGCAAGTTTGCCTTTATCCCTTGGAGTGTACCCAGAGTCATCAAATACAAAGATGGAGGGAAGGATTCTGCAGGCCCGCTAAAAACCCTGAAAGACTTTGACTCTGAGTCGTAAGCTGAAGGCTGCTGGAAGTGTATGATTTGCAACACCACATTCCACTGTGGATTAAGTACCGGGTATAATTGTATAGTTTCAACAAAAGACTGCAGGGATTCAGTCAGTATTTTGAGAGCTGCTTAGTTTGTGTTAGAGTTCAAGTCAGTAGTCTATTACCCTGTCAGGCAGTATTGCATAAAACTGCACTGCCTGTGTGTGTATGTATGTAAGGTCACAGTCAATACGTGTTACGACAAGGTTGTTTCTGATTTGAAACCTTGTTTTTCACCTTGCACGTTTGTCGCCTTTTTGTTGTAAAGTTATCTCAATTACCACTTTTTTTGTTTTGTTTTGTTTATTTTTGGCAGAATAATTTTATTTTTGTCTCATGCGTAGTCTACTTTGTACATCCAACATGTCAGACAGATTTTATGATGGAGATCAAATAATTTGGAGTTTAATGTTAGCACTAGACTGTGATACTCCTTCATTATGGCTTTAAAACTGAATACTTTTAACTGTCGTGGATTGCAAAACTTTTTTAAAAGAAAGAAGATTTTTCATTATTTGAAAAGCACTGGTACTGATATTATTTTCTTGCAAGAAACACATTCAGATAAAAAAGATGAAATGTTATGGAAAACTCAGTGGGGTGAACTAGCTTTTTTTTCAAGCTTTAATTCTGCTAGCAGGGGAGTAGCCATCCTTATTAGAAAAACTGTTTCTGTTCAGATACTCTCATTATTTAGTGACCCTGAAGGTAGATTTATTATATTAAAGGTGATTTTAAATGAATTACAAATGACTTTGGTTAACATATATGCCCCAAACAGGGATGAACCTGACTTTTTGTTAAAAGTCTTTGCTGAAGTTGATAAATTAAGCAGTCCCATCTTATTTATAGGTGGAGATTTTAATTTAGTAATCAGTCCTCTTGATTATCAAGGTATAAAACCTCAACATTCAAATAAAAATTCCAGTGAAATGCTGTGTAATTTGATGGAAGAAATTGGACTTGTAGATGTGTGGAGGCACTTTCACCCTAACTTAAGACAGTATACTCGTCACCAGAAAAACCCAAGGGCCTTATCCAGACTTGATTTTATTTTAGTGTCTAGTAATTTTATAGATAACTGTGTAAGCTCTAAAATATTACCTGGAATTCAATCAGATCATTCTATTGTACAAATTTCATTTAAGGACAATCAACCCAAAAGGGGAAGAGGTTTTTGGAAAATGAATTGTCACTATCTTCATCATGATTCAGATTTTGTTAATCTTATCAAAGGTACAATCAGTGATTTTAAGGAAGACCATAAAAATTCTGACTGCAATCCTAACATATTATGGGATTCTTTGAAGTGTGTTATTACAGGTGTGAGTATGGAATATTCCTCCAGGAAGAAAAAAGAAAGAAATAATGAAAAAAATAAGTTATTATTTGATATTGATGAAATAAAATTACAGATGGCTAATACGGGCCCAACTCCAGATGACAATTCCCTTTTTACAAAGTTAGAAGAATTTGAAGAAAAACTTAATAAAATTTATGACTTTGAGACAAAAGGTTTGATTACTCGATCCAGGATAAGATGGGTAGAAGAAGGGGAGAAAAGTACGAAATATTTTTGTAATTTAGAGAACAGGGGCTGGCAAAAGAAAAATATTTCTAGATTGAAAAACCATGAAGGTAACTTGATAACAGACCCAATTGGAATTCTAAGAGAAATTCAATCTTTTTACGGTGAATTATACTCTATTAGAGATAATGTCCAAGAAATAATTAATGAAAATGATATTAATGAATCTCTTTTTGATAAAATTGATATTCCACAACTATCTGAAGATCAAAGACAATCTTTAGACTCTCCTCTTACAAAACAAGAACTGTTTAATGTCATTAAATCCATGAATACGAACAAAACCCCTGGCTTTGATGGTTTACCGGTAGAGTTTTACATGGTATTTTGGCTTGACATAAGTGACATGTTGATAAATTCTTTGAATTTCTCCCTACAAAATGGAGTTTTGTCACCCTCACAAAGGAATGGCATAATCACTCTTCTCCCTAAGAAAGACAAAGACCCTCTTTTTATTAAAAATTACCGTCCTATTACACTGTTGACAACCGATTATAAAATTGTGGCCAAGTGTTATGCGAACCGTCTTAAGCGCTGTTTACATGATATTATTCATCCTGATCAATCTGGTTTTATGAAAGGTAGGAGCATTAGCCACAACATTCGTTTAGTTTTGGACATCATTGAATACACTGAAAAAAATGATCTTCCAGGATCTATTTTGTTACTTGACATTGAAAAAGCTTTCGATAGCGTCTCCCACAAGTTTTTATTCCTAACCCTAGAAAAATTTAATTTTAGTAAAGATTTTATTGATTCAATCAAGACCTTATATACTGATCGACAGTCATATGTGTTGAACAATGGTTTTCTTACAGACCGCATTCCAATGAAAAGAGGAATTTTTCAGGGATGTCCAATCTCCCCTTATTTGTTCTTACTTGTAATAGAGATAATGGCCCTTTCCATAAGACAAAACAACTTAATTAAAGGTATCCCAGTTAAAAATCAAGAAGTTAAGATCTCTTTGTTTGCGGACGATTCTGTGTGTTTTCTAGATGGTACAGATAATTCTTTTTCTCAACTTTTTAAAACTTTACTCATATTTGGTCAGTTTTCTGGGTGTAAAATCAATTTCAGTAAAACTGAAGCCATTTGGATTGGCTCAAAGAAAGGAAACCAGGTTTTTCCATATATGAATCGTGGTGTTTCATGGAAAAAATCTCAATTCAAGTGTCTGGGAATTGTTTTTTCTTTGAATGTTGCTTTAATTTATGATTTGAATTATAAAGCGAAATTGAAAAAAATAGAACAAACTATAAACTGCTGGAAAATACGAAATCTTTCATTAATTGGCAGAGTTTGTGTAATCAAAACCCTTGTGTTGCCCCAACTAATATATCTCTTCTCCGTTCTTTCCATTAAATTGCCTTCTTCCTTTTTTAAAATGTTGAATAAATTGTTCTTTAAATTTATTTGGAACGGAGGTATAGACAGAGTAAAGAGAAAAGTAATGTGTAATAGTTATATTCAGGCAGGTCTTAAAATGGTGGACCCCTTTTCTTTTGCAACTGCCCAAAAGATGATGTGGGTAAGATGGTTATTGGATGATGATTTTGATGCTTCATGGAAATGTATTGAGCTATCCTTTTTGGAAAGCTTTAATCAAGACGTTCAACTTTTGTGGAAATCCCATGCTCCCGAGAGTGTTTTAAATTCTCTTGGTAATACTCAATTAGCTGAAGCATTACGAAGTTGGTACTTATTTAGAGAAGAAGCTACTATTGAATTTTATGGTAATAAATTTTCAGAGTTAAGTGCATGTCAAGGTCTTTGGTATAACAGATCCATTCGTTCGAAATCTAAACCTTTCTTTTTTTATCCATCTTGGTACCGTAAAAAAATATTTACTTTATCTGATTTATTTAATCCACCCCTTTCTGGCCATAAACTTTTTGAAGAAATTATATTGGATTTTGGTATCCCTGTTACAGACAGGAGGAAATATAATTTTTTGATTAAGAATATACCAGAAGAATGGATGAAGAATTTCGATCCTGATATAGTGGGAGTTCATGAAACAATTGTTCATAAACTAGTGAACACTAAAAAAGTCCCCAAAAGTACGTACAACTTATTACTCGGTTCCCACATCCCGAACAAAAGATATGCATTTTGGAGTGAAATTTTGTCTGTGCCAGTAGCTACGGATTGGGAAAAGGTACACAATACTAATTTTTTTTGTACTATTGATACCAAACTAAGATCTTTTTATTTTAAGATTTTCCACAAAGCTATTGCATTGAATGATTTTCTTTTTAAGATTAAACGGAAGGACTCCCCTAACTGCTCCCTATGTGATAAAAAGGAGGAAACAATTGTTCATTTATTCTGTGAATGTGAAAAGGTTACCCCAATTTGGCAGGACCTCCTTGACATAATTTCACGGTATAACAGTTCAATCAATAATGTAACCAATTTTGAGAAACTTTTTGGATTTTGTAATGATAAATTTGTTTCATATTTATTTCTGTTAATGAAATATCATATCTACAGTTGCAAGTTTGGTAATAGACTCCCCAATACAGTAGCATTCAAATCTTTTGTTAAAAAACAGAAGGAAATTGAATACTATATAGCAAAAAAGAAAAATAAATTAACTTCCCATTTCAAGAAATGGCGTTTTGAAATTTAACTCCTCCATGCAATTCTCAGGCCATTGTAATAGACCAAGTACATTGAATGCTTATTGGTGCCATATTTTGTTTGTTTGTGTGTTTTTGTACATAGAAAGCCATATTGCGTTATCTATTTGTAATCGCATGTAGTGCATGTAGTACAATATACATTGTAATGTACTAGTAACACTGCCATTTGCTGTCGATTTTGGCTCTTCAGGGGCGATTTCTGAGATGGTAGCCTTCTTTGGCATTGACGTGACCTGACCTCCAGTGAATTGATGAGTGTTTTTAAACTTTACCATCGGAGGTAGGGTTTGCATGACATCTTACAGAGTGCATTGTGGCTGGATTGGGCCGGGTCGGGTGGTGGGATGATCTACATCTATTTTTATATGTACAGGGTATGTGTGTGGGGGTGTGAGTGTATATGTGTTGGGATGAGTATGTGTGGGGTGTGTGTGTGGAGGGGGGGGGGGAGGGAGGGAGGGAGGGAGGTGTAGTTTGTGTGGAAGTTCAAGTTATGTTTGGGTGAGGTGGATTTTCTCGCCCCCTGATTTGGCTTGCTCCAGTCTCGGCAGTGCACACACCTTTTTCAGTTGGAAGGGAGGATGAAACTGCTAATTGGTCACCCATTATTTTGTTTACTTGTTTGTTTGTTATATTCTCCTTCCCCATCTCGGATTATCGCTCTTGAACAAGTTCTGATTTGTATATGGTAACTTAATGTTCTGCCTTTTTTGTTCTTTTTTTACAATTCCTCAACGTTGTTCAGTGATTACGTAATTCTAATCAAGTTGATTGTTGTAAATATTGTGATTTTGTATAATTTTTCAATAAAACATAAATAAAAAAAAAATGGTAGAAATTTGAGCTTTTTTTCAAATTAGGAAATTGTAAATAATGTTTGGTTCTTGAAATTGTCACATGGAATTTAAATCACTAGACTAAAAGAAATAAATAGAGAAATTCTGCTCATTTAGTCATCTTTATGCTTATCATTCCCTATGTCATCTGAAGTTTGACTTGACAGGAAAATTCTTATTTTTACCCTTTAGTTTCCCACTTTGTTTTTCTTAGAGGTTATAAAGAGATAAAGAGAACAAGAACTTATTTTCCCTATTTCATTCATGTCTCTCATTGCGGTTTAACTAGTCTTTTGTTGTCAATGTTATCGTGAAGTGCATTTGCAAATGAAAGAGAACATGTCAATTTCTGCAATTTTTATTTTGTACATTGGAGGACAAAAACGAATGTGCTCACTCATGCATAGAGTTTTCTTTTTAATTAACCTATTAGCTTAACAGCCAATTAAATTACCTTTAATATGGTATGTAAAACATTGATTTTCATCAAAATCTTCTATGAAAAATATGATCTCGAAAAAGTGTTTACTTTCTTTTTTTGCTGAGTGTATATATATATATATATATATATATACAAAAAAGAACGTTACACTTAAAAAAAAACTGTCTAAATTAAATCTCAAAATCAATCAATCAATAAGTCATATACAATTGTATGCATGTTTAAAGTGATTGGAATCATTTAAAACGTGACAGAAAATTGCCAGAAAATTCCTAAACTATCATAACAGAATCAAGACCGTCAGCAAAAGAGCAATTTGTTTGAATGAGAACACTTATTTGTACTGCTGGCTGAATTTTCCATCTTCTTTCAATTTGGCGCAAGTCATTTTTCACTCTGGACAAAGAGCGTCAGTGTTCAGCCAAGCATGAACAAAAATTTGTTTTGTTGATAGCACTTGACAGATGAGACTATTGGGAATCCACAAACATGAAAAAATCTTCCAAATATCAAATTCGGCTGGTATATTCATCCCACTATACCGCACATTGTACCGAAATTCCACCGACGTCTTGTGAGAATTCCATAAACCCAACTAATTATATTAAACAATTGATATAATCAAACAGATAATACCAAGTAAATCCACGATACGTGATATACCGTTGTATATTCAATGAGAAATATTAATAACACTGTTACTCCATTAGTTTAAAGTTTTATTTCCAATGGTTACACTTCCTAATACCCTTAAAGGTCCGGTTTACCTTTGGGAGCAGTGATTTTAAAAATGTTCAAGATATCACATTCTATACATATGTGTAGGTCTGTTGTATCACAAAACATCCTACCATATAAAATTTTCGCAATAAAGCCTAAAATATAAGGAGATATCAGTATTTTTTTCTGAGTAAACCATAACGGTAGACGGTTTAGTTTTGAAGCATTCTTATAATAACTATTGTTCATATTTTGTATATTCAACAATACTTAACATCGTTTACACGGATTCAAATTTTTACAGTGGTTGTTTTTATCCCTATTTAACTCACATTCTAGAACTATTTTAAAGCAGTAATGCTGGGTTTTTGTTTCATCTGCAAATGGTAAATTATACCTTTAAGCTTTGCAAAGTCATATATATACAGGGTGTCTCTAAAAAAAAGTAAACCCAACTTCAACGGCAAATTTTCAGAAAACTACAAAATATTTACACATTATTTTTTCATGGTTAGATAGTCCAATAAGTCCTCTGTCCAATGATACCACGTAGGTTATGTAACTCTCATGCATGACTGAGCATGATTCAACTTAGTAAATGGGTGTGAAATCATCACTGTGGCAAGTTCCGTGATCAGCATACTTTCTCACATTGTACCAGATGGCTCTTTGTGTTGGAGGCTGCCTGTCGGGGAACTGCACCCGAAAAGCCTCTTGAACTTCCACGCAACTTCTTGTTTCCTGGTATAGAGTTACCAGGAATACTCTCTGCTCACTTGTCAACTGTACCATGTTTGGAAAGCATGTGAAGTGTGCCTGTGTCAGGAACAACCTTTGCTGACAAAAAATTAACTTCAAATATGCCCCGAATGCATGACAATAGCAAGAAATAACTTGCCACAGTGATGATTTCACACCCATTCACTAAGTTGAATCATGCTCAGTCATGCATGAGAGTTACATAACCTATGTGGTATCATTGGATAGAGGACTTATTGGACTATCTAACCATGAAATAATAATGTGCAAATATTTTATAGTTTTCTGAAAATTTGCTGTTGAAGTTGGGTTTACTTTTTGTAGAGACACCCTGTATATATATGACTTTGTTAAGCTTAAAGGTATAATTTACCATATGTCATGTTGTGTCATGTTATCTTTCGTACATCATGATATAATATAATATTATATCATATTGACCTATCTTGTTTTATCTTATCAATGCAACGTGATATCTTGGTAAGTTGCTTTATAATATGTATGTATCTAAAAATGATTAACAAAGAAGGTAAAAAAAAAAGTACTTGACCACTTTGCTTGACAATCTTTGGTATAAATACATAAGTATGTTCTCATATCCGATTGATAGGTATATCATCATAATAGGAAGAGCAATATTCATAGTAAACTTTGTGACTAGTAAGTCGACTATTCAAAGTGCAAAGTCAGAGAAAAACAATCTTTGACTATCAAACATTGCCAAACGGTATGTCCTTCATTAACTGGCAAACAGACAAAATAACTAGTATGTGTGCGGTATTATTTTCCTCATTCTCGGCTTAAATATGAACTCACAAAATCATGAATTGCTCCATTCGTGATTAAGTCTTTCAGGTTGAGTCTGGTTTTCGCCTAGCTGTCGAATGTAATTTAGGCCTACATCGTGTGTATAATGCTGCGCAATGTAACATCTATGAATGTGTGTAATTATGAAGAAGTTGTGTATAAAAACGTATCTTGTAATTGTAGTTTTGGAGTTTATATAAATATAAGATCGCCCAACCGTGAAACCACCGGTACCAGACAAGGGACACAACCACAGATACATCTACACTTGTATGTGTATCATGTAAGTCTATATAATGACACTATACTCTATATTCATTTCTGACAACAAAATAGAGATATTATATCTTCATGGTTTACGAAAATTTTATTGGTATATTACAGCTTATTATCAAAGTCCCTTAGAGTGAAAGTGTATTTCAAAGAGTAAAATCTCGTCAGTTTAAAATTGAGATTATACTTCGTTTCAGACACAGAGCACTACAAAAATGATAAGCGGGGTGATGTTAGGTCACTTTGAAATATTATATTTTCTTGTTAGTAATAAACTCTCCGTGTACCACTCCATTAAAATTTTATTTATACATTAATCAGAGTTTATTGATGTGATTATACGGTCGTAGCATGTTACCTTACAAGATGAATATTTTGTCACATGGTAAAATCGTCTTCAAAATATCATAAAGGTTATTATTGGTATCGCGATAATTTGAAGTTTATTGTACGTGCGTATATCTTTAAAGTGTTACCTATTCTATTTGCATCAGAGAAACCCGTAATAGGAATGAATTTGTCTGCTAAGTTCCATCTGTTGAGCCACCATGTACATGGATTACACCCGCGACATTGTAATGATATCTTTCAATGAGGCCATCAGCTCAGTCAAGCCATGTTTATGCTGAAAGTCTCCTGCTCCCTTATCAAAACAAATGTACTACCTTTTCTCTACTATAATATTATGTAACTTTAAATGTTTTACAAATATTTTTGTTATGTTATGTACTTTATATTATGTACTAAACTTTTGTATTGTTATTGTATTGTGTGGATTGTTGTTTTTTTTTTTTGGGGGGGGGGGATTTGACACACCCATGCAATTCATTTTGATTTGATTTGTAATGCAAAATAAGTATGACCAAACGAACGAACGAACAATTACTGATTACAGTTTACACAGATTACATACGAGGAATTTCAGAAAAGTTTTTAGTATACAATAATTAAAATTGAGCAAACATGGAAATCGTGGAAACTTGAAAGATAAATACAAACAATAAAACTTTCAAGCTGTTTCAAGCCTTAACACAATTTATCTTATTATTTTATCATTGTTGTGCCCTCAACAACAGGTATATAATACAAGTGACAAAAAAGACTGCAGATTAAAAGGCCTAAGAAATTATTACTTGAAGAAATCTTAGAAAATATGAAATGGATTTAAATACGGTTACAGCTCGTTATTCCGAAGGTTCGTTATTCCGAAGGCTCTTCAGTCCGAAGATTCCTTATTCCGAAGGTTCGTTTTTCCGAATTTCATTTTCGGATGAACAAATCTTCGGAACAACGAACCTTCGGAATAACGCCACAAAATAATGTTCGGATTAACGAACCCTTTTTCATTTTCGGATTAACGAACCTCTAGGTATAGGGAATTTGCGTGTTTCGGATTAACGAACCTTCGGAATAACGAACCTTCGGAATATCGAACCTTCGGAATAACGAACAGCACCCGTATGAATACCTGCTTTCATTATAGCCTCGATGTAGTACACGTGATTTCGTCTTTTTTTTTCTCTGTGTCAATACGATGACATTTCTGTTACTGTGTTTGGAAAGTGTTGTTAAGCAACATTGTATGCAACACTTTTCGACGTCATGTATGGAAAACCACATTAGAGAAAATAATAACGTAGCTTTAACATGTTTAATTACATGATTAAGAGCACTTGCATGAGTTATTACCCTTAACATAATGTGAGTGACTAAAAGCGACGGAATGTACTTTTGGTAAGAAATGAATTAAGCCTATATGTATACATATTCGGCTTAGATCGTAGTATATACGTGACGTCACAAACTCTTCTAGTCTTTCTCATCCAGCCATGGATTTTTCTTTAAAGATTTTGAAAAACTTATACAATGTTCCTCAAACTGTCTTGGCTGATGTGCTTACTAATACTGGTACATTGGACTCAATCCACATGTGTATGTGGAATTCATTCCCCTTTAAGTTTCAAGCTCAAGGTTGCATCCAGACTAAATTATGTCACTTGCTGCATGATAGGAAGGAGGCCCGGGGGAATTGTGCTGCAGCTGGCAATTGTAACATACTGGAGTCTCGCCACATTTTGATAGATCGAGCAATGTACAATAACAAAATAGTACACGGAAATCATAGCGAAGAGCTGACATATGAACATTATTATCATTATAACGTATAAAGTCACATTCATGTTCAGTATTACACGCTGCTATTCTGTTTATCGCCTTGCCATATTAAGGCTGTATTTAATTGTTACCGATACCATAACGTTATGCCTCTATATCTTCTACTTATCTAAACCAACAATCATAAAATTCCACAGCTAGACTTGTACGTGATAGTAAATTTTCAAGCAGGTTGCTTTATAAATGCTTGAAGTCAACAAAGTGATTTCACATTTGGTGATTTTTTTGGTTATTTTGGAAAGGATGAACCTTCTTACATTTTTCAATCTAATGGTTGGAGACAAGCAATGGAATAAAGTGTGTGTGTGTGTGTGTGTGCGCGCGCGGTGTGGGGTGTGTGCAATGTCATGCGACCCACATATCCCCGGTCTGACATTGCTTTCCTTCATTTTTTTTTTCCAAAACACCACAAAAACGTTTCAGAAAGAAAACAGTACGTCCACACATATTCATTCAATTTCGTCTCGATTTCTGTTGACATGTATTTCCTTGTTAAAAACAAAAAAGACACTATTAAATAAAAAACGCATCCTTATCTTTACCTTTTGACACACTAACTTTTGTAGAACATATACCGCGTCAGCAAGTGGGAAAACCCGTTACTACAAATCAGGTCACGGTAAAAAGTTCAGTATGGCAGAGCAATTTATGCAATACCTGTTTGTACTATCCCGCCATTTTGTGGATGTTTCGTAATGAATCCACGTTCTTTCTTCATACTCGTCTAAGGTCTTTAAAGTAAGACAATTTTCAATCTATTTTATGTTCAGACCACTCTTGCAACTTATCAGAAAACAGGTTGTGATTTCTTGAATTGAACGCCGAGAATGAAGAAAGTAGAAAGGTGTACAGGCGAACCAAAACTATGTTTGGTTTTTCCTTTAATGTTTCGGCAAATAGGGTTAGTAAAACTCGCTGCGCGTATTTGATGTTTGCATACTCGTCCTCTGCTCAAGACGCCGCACAGCATGCAGGCTGCTGCTGACGAAAACAAGAGATTTCTATATACTGGGAAAGTGGGCTTTTTTCACCATGCGTGTATTGGGTAGAACTGAGCAGCTTGGCGGAGATCCGCCCGCTAGGAGTGCTTTTCTAGTTATATATAACGTTTGGGGCCATATGCATGTTAAGTGTCAAAACGTTTCTATTGAGTTTTATACTTTGCCACATTAAGACTCGATTGTCATCATCGTCCACTGGTAGTATAATGTTCTGTTTTCATACCACCTATTTTTGCAGACCATGCATCACGTAGTGATCCTTGTCATAATTTCAATCTCACGTTCTGAGACAAACATTTGATTCAATAAACTGCATTTTTGTGTATCCGTGCGTGTGAGTGTGTGTAAGGGCAATAAGTTGAACAATATCCGTAGATTTAAAATTTTTCCTGTCTTACATTGTTTTTCCAATTTTTAATATTTTTCTTCTTTTTTTTTTTCTTGTCGTAAGACATCACTAAAGAAAAAATTCAGAAACGAAGGCGATATGTCTACTGTACGTAATTAAGACATTCATTTGGTTTGGTCTATAGATTTTGTTGATGCGTTTATTTCCTTCTCAAATAACAAAAAAAAAAAATCAAAGAGCGCATCATAATCTCAAATCTTGAAGCACTAAATTCTGGACAGCGTAATATCACGTCAGTATGTGGGGAAAATCCGCTACTATGTGTCAATTCTGTTAAAAAAATCCCCGTGAAAGTGCAATTCCTGCAATAGCTGTTTAAGCAGTCCCGTCATTTTGCGGGTGTTTCGTAATAATGGCTCCACTTTCTTTCTTCATACTTGTCGAGGGTCTCAAAAGTAAGACAGCTTTCAATTCATTATTGGTTCCCACCTTCCTTGCGACGGCAAACAGGTTTTGGTATCTGCAGGAGAGAAGACAGAAATAAGTCTGTAAAACTGAATCCGAAGTCAAGCACACTTGGTAAGTCTAATCTTGGTATTTAATTACTTCATGCTGTTTAAGAATCCTAGTCCTATAGGTCCTAATCCTGATGATGATGTTTATATCTTTACAGCCTTGTGTTTCACTCTGTTGTATTCAGACAAACAGGATGGAAACGTTTCATCAAATTTATTGCAACCAGAATTTCAAGTGTCGTTTTTTGTCTGAGATTTGTTAACCAACCTCCATAAAAGCTTTTAACAAAGTAATACGTCTACATAATTGTCCTTCCACTCTATATTTTCCATGACGCACTGTTTCCGTTGATTCCCTTAAAAAAATGAAGAAAATTTCACTGAAAACCATCCCACTAGCTTATCCTCAACTTCTAAACACCCTTTTACGAGGGCGTTATTACTAAATTGCACTAGTTTTGAGACAGCCTGTAATTACTTTGCTTCACTGTTCGATGTAATAAAATGCCAATGAGATTATGTAAAGATGGAATTTATCCAATACATTTACACAGCTTCCCATCATTTTGTGTTCAACCCATCATCGGAAATTGAACGGAAAACAGGATCCCAGTGATATTCTTAACACTCAACAGTTAGGGCATATCCACAGTTCAGTTTTGATGTTAATCATCAAAACTGAACTCGGAAGTAAAGCATACAAGCATTGACAAGGCTTATACTTGGACATACGAATTTGGTCAGTGTGACATTATAGTGACATTACTGTTACATACAGGGCGGATAAAAGCACCAAATTTGGTGAGATGATCCCTCGGGACACGCTCATTTATTTTAGAGTGGGAGCCCTATGGAACTTTTTTTTTTATTTTTATGGTATAGATAGGCCTACTGAATTTCATTTTCCACGAATTATTGCATACATGAAACTTTCGCAAATTTCGCGAGGAGCCACGATTCGCGAAAACAAAATGCGCGCGCTCTATCTACACAATGTGCTGAATGCCAGTGCTAAATCGCGGAAATTCTGGTCACGAAAAAGCCGTCGGCTCCCAATCGCGAAAGCTTCATACATGTACCACGAAAGTAACACTGTATTCATCTATATGAAAGAGCACATTATAGTTACAGAAAAGAGATTCAGATTCGGTTTTTTTTTTTCATTTTTCATGGAACTGGTGAACGTGAACCCAATCTTGAATTCCATGATCAATAAAGCATTTGAAACATAGAGGCGGTTGGATTATTTTACTATTACAGATTTATAATAGAAAATGATGTTTTATGCCATTGCAGTGGGTCTACCATTCCTAGTTCAGAGTTACTTTTTAGATCTGGGAAAAGTTTTTAAGTACAAGGTTTTTGTTTTGTTTTGTTTTGGGGTTTTTTTTTTGGGGGGGGGTTGTCGTTTTTGGTTCGTGTTCTATAAGGGCATTGGAATGAATTTAGCTTGGTTGCCACCTTGGCAACCTTGGGCATCTTTTTTATTAGCCTGATTAGAATAATTAGGCAATTAGCATGTGTAAAATATGTAATATACTGCTAATCAGGTGTGAGCTTCTTCAATTTGGCTCCCTCTACAAATTAAATTTGTTAAAATCTGAATTAAGATCATGTTAACATCGTGTGACTGTCGGCAACCAGGAACAGACTGGTGGTAGTGTCACTGCCCGGAAAGCAGTAGATGACAGGTTTGAGTCCCACTGGTTCCCTTTTCCCGACATGTTTATTAATTAACAGATCAGCAGTTGCGATCTTAACAAATTTAATTTGTAGAGGGACACAAATTGATGAAACTCACACCTGAAATCTGAACCTCGTTTTTATTACTACTTCCTCAGCCTTATACAGGAGATACTCCAGTACCTAAAACGCCAAGCTTTCAATCTCTGTCTCTGTCTCTTTGTTTGTCTGTCTGTCTCTCTCTCTCCTTCTCTCTGTAAGCCCTAATCCTGCTGATATGCCATCTATCTATTAATTACTGTCCTTACCGCTTTATGTTTCTGTCTCTTGTATTCAGACAAACGCCATGGCAGCGTTTCATCGAATCAGAAGCCAGAATCTGGAGTGTCCCATATGCCAGACAGTTTGCATCCAACCCAAAACACTAACATGTTCTCACACATTCTGCAAAGAATGCCTGAAACGTGTCTTTAAAACTCAACTAGCTCGGCAGCAAACTGTGCAATGCCCCATCTGCAGGAAAGGAACGCCCGTACCCAGGGGAGATGTGGGTAAGTTACATACCAACGTACCACAGATTTCTCCGAATGAACTGAAAATCCGGGGTCCAACTTGCACAGTTTGTGAGACGGACGAAAAGCCATCAGCTGTTTCCTACTGTCAGGACTGTGGGAAAAATATGTGTAAACTCTGTGCGATAAAACATTCGAGCTGGACACCGTTCTCCAACCATGCAGTAGTACCAATGAGCGAGGTGGTCTTAGGGAAAGGTCCACTTAAGAGGCGACAGAAGTGTAAGAAACATCCGAGCGAATATAAAGAATATTTCTGTCCCGGACGTGGGGAGTATGTCTGCTTTCGATGTGGGATGTTGGAACAATCGCAAGAGGGACATGGAATGGTAGAGGCATCTATCCATGAGGAGAATGTAAGGAACAATATTAAGGACTTGAAGGAAAAAGCAAATCTAAAGAGAACCGCTGTTGAAGAGTACATTAATTCAATAGAATCACAGCGTAAGGAAATAACAAATTTGATGAGAAAACTCAATGATGATGTGGACAAAACCTACGAGGAAAACATGCAGCTGTTGTCAGAAAGAAAAAAGGCGCTGAAAAGTCAAGTCGAACAATGGTCTGAACAGTTCGAGAAAGAATTACTTGTCATAGAAAAAGACAGTCGCAAAACAATTCGTCACATGGATACTTTGGAAGAGCTGGTAGCCAACTTTGTGAAGGTACCGCTAGAGAAAGACGACCTGTTAACATACAACACGCTATGCAAGAAATTGGAGAGCATTCTGGGACGAGATGATCCTGGCTACCAATCTCCAAGAGGTGTAACGGAACGAGCTCAGAAGATTTCATTCTGTAAACAGGTGAAGGACAAGGAACTTTCTCTTGGAGAGTTTGAAGGATACCCATGGGATCTATAAAGCAGACGTAAAGCTCCCGAACATCGGAAACGTTAGCTGCAGCACTGCTGCACCAGACGGTAGGATGGCTGTCGGAATGTTCCTTGGTGGAATCTGTCTGTATTCCCCTAGTGGCGAGTTACAGGAGACGGTGCTGACGGATGTCCAGATTAGAGGAATCGGATTCCTGTCTGATTGTCGAAGTATCGTACGTCATACCAAAAGCTGGTTGTCACTGTACACTCCACAGTGGGAGAAGCTCGAAGTCATGTTCCACACAACGACGGATGGGTGGCCTGGTGGTCTCGCTGTAGATGGCGGTGATAATATTTACGTGGGGTATATGAGGTCCAAAAAGATCCAGGTATTTACTCCAAAGGGTGGTAAGGCAGTCAGAGAAATAACATGTGATGGATATTCACCCTGGGAATTATTCTCCTTTCAAACAACAGGAAACCTGATACTGAAAAATGGAAATCATGTCGTGTGCTTTGATAGAAATGTTAGGGGGAAGAAGGAGAATGTCATGACGAAGGATGGAATGTTAGCTTTTCCAGCTGTTTGCCGAGATGATTCGGTCGTCGTAGCTTGGGTGAAGGACATGGAGGGTCTTGTCAGTATCGATCGATACACAAAGGAATTTGAGCACGTTCAGAATGTCATCACTGATTTTAAACTACAGAAACTAAGCTGCGCACGGGGGTGCTATCTACAAGAGTTTAAGAGTGGTGAGATAGCCTTGTGCACCAGTGACAGACTCTGCATATTTCATATCAATGGAATGCGACAATCACCATCGATGCTTGTTTCTGCTGTTGGAAATCACGAGAAGAAATATTCTCTTGAATAGTTGATCCAACTTGCATGCAAAACAATACTGCAGTGTAACATAGGTTTCACTCAGTGGATCTCTATATGCCCCCTGTCAGTTCCGTGAATGTCTTATTAACTGAGTGACAGCGATTCGCTAAATGATGAGATTACTACTTGTTTGTTGTTTTAGGGGGTAGGCCTATAGATATATTGTTCACTCCAACTCACATATGACAGTTCTTCATTGTTTTTCTAAATAACATGTCTTTTGTAACATTTTTCCCCATTATTTATCGTCCTGAGCAATTAGATGGAAATTCCCTCGTGAAAAAGATGGAAAAAAAATACTTTTCTTATTGTGACGTGTTTACCTAAAATACTTACCGAATTTAAATAATTGTTCTGCCTGGGGCACAGTAAAGTAATATGTTTTTCAATTACTATTTTAGATGGTTGAAAGATATAAAGACTATACATGTCAATCAAATCAGTGTCTCAAATTATGATGATTTCAAAGCCATGTTAAAACAAATTTTGCATCATTTTATCCCATGACCTAGGGAACCTGATTTTGTAAACATTACCGGATCGAGTGGCCGTTTCTGTAGAATTTGTAATAGAATTAATCTTCCTACAAAATACTGTGATCAGAGTTGCGTTTTGATACGCCGATGTCAACAATCATGGAACCACTTTTGCAAATGATGCACACTCGCCTGTTGAAGGCTTTCAATGAAAAGTGCAAATCGTGTTCAGTCCCAGTAGTATCACGTACAAGTAATGAAGAACTTCCTTGTTGTATAGGGATGCATGAGGATGTTGTCTTTTGGGAGAGGACAACTCATTGTCCGCCGTCTGCAGAGACTCCAACCCAAAGCACCTTCTGATCTTGAGATTCTCCTGCCTGAAACCCCTAGCAAACGGGAGACTCCAAGTTGATGTGTGCGAAGCGCCAAGTTCCTAGGGTTCTAGATGCTCTCTGGTGCTATCTAAGGCTTATTTTTTTCAACATACAATAGCAATGAGTAAGAAATCCTTTTGAACGGGACACACAGAGCCAGGGCGGGAGAACGGGAGATTTTGCAAAAATTGGTTTTCGGCGGGAGATCTCCCGTCGAAAACGGGAGAGTTTGAGTCTCTGCGTCTGTAAAAGGAGTGTTCGTATCGGTTATCGGTTAACTTGATAAGGAACTGTTTAATTTACCATTTTCAAACTCAGTGGAATGTAATTATTCGGATGTGGTATCAGAATGCAAGAATTATTCATTTGTTACGTCAGGCAAGTAGCAAGAAAGCTTTCTAGTTATCACTTGCCTAATTCTCGAGGAGGAGTGTTGAAAATGTGAACATGTTTGTAAACTGGCCTCTTTATACACTTAATTTTATGGGGATCAGTGAAAATTCACTTGATTTGTTGCTTTGTCTATCAATTCTATCTCGGCAGCGTAATAGCCCGAATAGAATAGTTTACTAAGATTCTATATACTCATCCGATCTACCAAAACTATTCACGCCTATTTCAACTTGGTTGCAGTGCAGTGCTACAGGAAGTAGGTGGCATCTTTATATGTTTGTTTCTTTGTTGTTTTTTTTTGCATTTGATTCAAACTGTTAAATGTAAGTGTAGATATAAACTTTAGAAGTTTAATTTCGTTGCATATAGAAAATTTGTGCCATCTTATATCCATACCATGTATATCCAGTAATCTGTATACAATATCCAGATAGATAGTGCTAGTTATTACACATGCAGAGTTTGGCCAAGTGAAGCAAAGTCGACTTTCTATTACCTTTAATGGATACATTTCATCGCAACGTCATCTTACAATCAACTGTAGGGCCATTATTGAATAAATACACTGTGCACCCTTGATCAAAGCCATCACCTATAGCTGTCGGACTGAAGCTCGGCAGTCCAATGGATATGACGCATGTCTACCGATCATGAAGTCTAGGGTTCCAATCCCACCAGAGTATACACAGTGTACATAATTTTTGTCATGGTTGTATTACACTCAAAACAGAGTCAAAAGGGGCCTGAGCTTTCGATCCTAGCACAATCTTCATCAGAGACAACATATAGGGACAGCAATCACATTTAAGGACTACACACAACAAGATCAGTCAGGGGAGGGCTAGTGACACAGAACAAAGAAAAAAAAAGGGGTTGGCGGTCACGGGCAAGGAGCCCAACAGGTAAAGGGAGGGGGATTAAAGGAGGGTGGACAGTAAAAAGGCAGAGGAGGGTCAGTGATGATCCCGAGGACCATGGGGGGGGGGGGGGGTGGGGGGCAAACTTTGAAGGATAAGGATGAATTGGGATGCAACATCGAACAAGATGAGGAACAGCAGAGGGATAAAGAAAGGAAAACAGTGAAAAAAAAAACAGCAGGAGTGGAGGGGGAGGTTAGCAAGCCCTAACCTGATGCACCAAGAAGAGGCAGCAAGATGAAAGCAAGCTCAGGCCCCATTTGACTCCATTTTACTCCATTGGCTCACCACTATTGGATAAGCATTTTCAGCAGCCTTTTTCATGTTTATAATCGATGAAGGGCACATTTTGGATCAGTTGCTATACTGTATATGAAGCACTGATGGATTTTCCCTTTGAATAATTGGGTTATTTCCTACGCATTATGATGTGAGTACGAGAAAGGAGATTTAAAAAAAAAAGAGTGATGATGTCCTTGCCTTCACCTACACAGTATTGACTTAAGAATTTCCAATTTGAATAATTACCTACACAGCACCACCAACAGCCAAACTACAGATGTGTATTGTCTGGCCATTTGACATTATTATGTTTGACGAGCTGCAAAATACTTCTTGATTGAATTAATTCCAGGAAGTGACGTCATCGGCATGTATAACGTACGCTTTTAAGTTAATTTTTCTGAGCATTATCAAAGTTTGGTAGTAGGTAAAGCAGTAAGTGGTTTTCGAGACGTTTAATGGCCAGCTGAGTAAATGCAAAGTCTAAGACAAGCCGTTTTTGCATATCAACTGGCACACACCAAGTGAATTTGATTGTACATTTTTCTTTTTCTTTCTGTTTGTTTTCCATGCTTGAACTGACTAGTCAGCAATTGTTAACTTGGTCATTCATTCCATTATTGATTGGTTAAGACTTTAATGTCAATTTTGGCTTTCGCTTGTATACCTTAGACGCATTATCTAATGACTGTTAGTATGATGTATTTTAACAGTCATGACAGTGCACAGTGTAACAACCATGACTTTGTGCAAATGAGTTGTGTATTGAAACATCGTGTCTTGTATAGTAACTCCGTAGTTATGGTATACATGTACATACGGTATTATGTTCTGGTATTACGCATTTAGTTATCTCATATCTGGCAACACGAATAAACATACAAAATATTACATTTTAAGGGCAGATTAAGATTATTGTCATATCACAGCATATAAGTAAAGTCACCTGGAGTGAAATCACATATTGAAGATAAAATCTCGTTAATTCAAGGTTTATTTCAAACGTCATTCCAGACAAAGAGCATCATATGAAACAGGATGCTGTTAGGTCAGAGTCGCTTCCATTGCCCTTGAAGTACAAACCGTGATAAACTCTCCGTCTACCCTTTCTTTATAGTTGGCATCAATCAAGTTTATTGATTTGATTAAGGTCGGATACAATGAATATTTCCTCATCTTCGATGTAACACAAATCGTATATTACCGTGAGGCATTGGACTTGAGAAACCCTGGTAAGGTTGAAAACTTTAGACAGAGAGAGAAAGAGCTACGAACAGCAAAAGAAACATTCAAATCCCAACAACTCTTCATTAATCCTTTTTTATTTTGGTTGTTGTGCCCTCAGCTGCAATCACATTGCAAATCGCGCAAAAAAGAGTGCGGATTAAGGCAGACCTGAGACAATGAAAAATATCAAGAAGTGATACCCCTTTCAGTAACCCTCTTGGCTCGGACCAGGAGCGGACCAGGAGCGGATCGTTTGAGTTTATGAATGGGTGGGGGCCAACGTGGCCCGCGCCAGGTGCGAACTATTTCGGCGCTGCTGCAGCTAGCACTAGGTGCGGACCTGGCGCGGGCCTGGCGCTGATTGAAGAGTTCATGGCGCGGGCCAAAATTCCTTCACGGTCAAAGGTCACAGCTTCCTCTGCTCAGCTCATATGCGCGCGGCACGCACATCAGTATGCATCGAATATGCACTTCCGCTCTGTCCATGACGCGTTCAGCTACCATGGCAGTTATCCCTTACGTGACCGAGTTTATGAATGGGTCATCGTAAAAGTAGCGCGGCTCTGCTATAGATACTGAACGCATTTTTTACTGCTTGGCGCGGGCTATTTTAGCTCGGACCACGAGCGGGCCAAAAATGCATGAGTTTATGAAAGCGGCATCTGTCTCCTGAGGTGACTTTTGTTTCCATCACTATACTGGTGAAACTTGTTATTCAAAACATACTCACATTTAATACATGACCATTTTTTTTGTGTGTGTTTCTTCGTCAAATCTTGAAATTTAAATGACTCTCTACTGTTCTCATTAAGCTCCGTTCTGAAATACCTTCCTACACCGCGTTCTTATAATTATTTCATTTCTTCATGTTTTGTTTGTTTAATATAGATGGAAGTAAATGTTAATTTTGCTTGGAGAAATGCATTATCATACTTTTTTTTTTATGGCTACATTTTGTTAATCACATTCTATTATCCTTCTGTGATCGGAAACGATCAAGGAAAGAACACTCTTCATATAAATTTCTTCCCGAGTATTTTCTTTGTAAAATAAGAAGGCACGTATTTCCAATCCCTGTTTTACCGGTGGTGTATAGTTGCTGGAAGTATGAGTGGTGTCTGTAGAGTGTTCTTGGTTAGAGAAATTACAGCTAATACGATAGTGTATTGTTCTTGCGTAAAGGGATGTTGTTTCTGTTAAAGGTTGACCTGAATTGGAGCTTAAAAAATGTTCAGTACAAATTTGTACAAGTATAGGAAGTTTTTGATCGGCTCTCTGCATACCGAACCCCTTGCCTTAGAATTACATGGAGTTACATCAATGTATATTTGGTTAATTTTACGTAGTGATCAACTTGGTCCTGATGTAGGGGTTTTCTGTAGCATGTACCGTTGGTATGTAATTTCACATATATCTTGATATGATTTTAAATCACTGCCAATCTTCAAGTTTAGCAGTAAATCACTGTGTTTCATTTTATTCCAAACGGACATTGCATTTACGATGTTTTATCTTGGAGACAAAATTGTAATACTGAATTTCGTATCATATATATTCAGATAATCCGTTTGTGAGATCCTGACTAAAATTTGGTAAGGATCTTGCCATCACGTATCAATTCTATTACAAACAAACGAGGCATTAAGCAAACTCGAAACCTATAGCTCACTCAACATAAATCGTAATATCCCTGCCTCGTTGATGAGTGGTTTTCCGCCATTAATGACGTCATCTATATTTTGTAGGTCGAGAAAAGTAGATACTGTCGTAGAGAGGTAGACCTGTATGTTCCCACTTTTCAGAATGCTCATAAATTTGGGTTAAAGACTGTATGGCAGTAGATCTATCTCTACCTGCAGAAATTAATGAATTAAAGTTTCATTTCATGACATTTTTCTTTCTCAACATTCAGAGGTTGAAAAAGAGTTGAAGAAATAAGGCATTAAAGTCACGGTCTATACGAAGAACCAAAATGACGAATTTCCAGATGGAGTTTTATTTATCTATTTATTTATGTTTTGTTGGGTGAAATGCAGTATGTACCCATTGTCATCTGATCAGACTTCAGGAGTTTGTAATTAGTATAAGCCATAATGTTGTCACATCTTTAGTCCACATAAGTCCATGAACCATGGAATGAAAAGTAATCTACTTGAAACCAACATCAGAGCTTCAGAGAGCGTGATACCATACACAACGCTCTCGGCCCATTGGACCTCATTTGATGTTTTTTTTTTTTTTTTGTCACCTTGACCGATGAGAAGAAGACACATTGTCATGGCAATCTAACCTGCCGATTCCTCATCCTACTCATCATCCCATTCAAGGGCAAACTATGTGAAACACAACCATGACCTAACTGATGATGAACTCATCGGAAGAGATAGGGAGAGAAACAGCTAGAGAGGGAGAGAGATAGGGAGAGAAATAGGAAGAGGGAGGAAGAGAGAAGGAGGGAAGAGAGGAGAACCCAAATTGTTAATAATAGACCAGTCTAGATTTACCCAAGTTGACAATAACCAAGTTTCGCAGCAATCAATATGAGATATCATATTTCTATATTAAAGAAGAATATAACCCATATATATATATATATATATAACATGCGAATTGAGGGAGTTCACCAGTTACAAAAGTCACATCAGCAAGGGTTAAAGAACATTGGACATTCTATTAAAAAAGAAATGAATTTTGAAAGTTTTGGTGCAGCCATCGCTGGATAAAGAAGACTACAACACTCTGTGACGTCATGTATGGAAAAGACAATACATAGATATAAATAGAGATGGACAAGCAGAAAGGGTGAGGAATTAACATTAACATAAACGAATGCCAGTAACACGTCGAGGGAATGTGTATACTTTTCATAAGAAATTAAATTTAGTGGGATTTTATTTTTATTCTCTTTATATCGTTGTACATACGTGACGTCACGAACTCTTGCACTCTTCTCATCCAGCAATGGCTGCACCGAAGCTTTAAAAATCTATAACTTTTTCAACAAATCATCCGATTTGCCACAAACTTGGCTGATATGTTTTACCAATATTGGTGCATTCCACTCAATCCGCACGTATATTTGGCATTCTTTCTTTCCCCTTTAAGTTCAAGCTCGAGGGTGCATCCAGACTAAATTACGTCACTTCCTGTAGGATAGGAAGGAGGTCCGGGGAATTTTGTTGCAGCTTGGCAATACATGTAGTAACATACGTATAGAGTTTTACTGTTTCAATTTCCCCACACTTTTTTTTTTTTTCAATTCAATTCAAGTCAATTCAAACTTTGGTAGATCGAGCATTATAATAGTACACTGAAATAACGTTTAAGGCCATTCATGTTCAGTATATACTATAAGTAATGTTCCTATTTAGTTTCATTCTTTGCCATATTCAGGCTCGATTATGACAGGAATCAAACGGTTCTATCTTTATGCCTTCCACTTTTTAAACCATGCACCACAAAATTCACAGTTAATTTTATACAGGATAATACTGTTGATATCCAGGCAGGCCCCTAAATGCATGTTTGATGTCAACACTGACTTCACGTATTTGTTAAGTCCTGATGGTGTTATCATGCTCTTATTTCAGGGATCAGCCTTTGAAAGGCCGCTATGGCCTATTAATTGTTGATTCCCCCACGTGTTATATATTTATGGCATCTTGCATGATGTAAGTTGCGCTCATTTTAATGTTTGTATGTCTTTTTATTTACCCTGTGGAAATAAATAAATTGAATTCAACTGAATTGAAAAAAAAAAATAAATCTAACGTTTTCACACAGAACATTGAATCAATAAGCTTACAACCAGTAATTGTGTGTGTGTGTGTGTGTGTGTGTGTGTGAGGGTAAGTATTTATTAGTAAACACACATTATTTTCTTCCGTCCGTCATTTCAATTCCACCATTTTCCGTGTATAAGACACAACAAAAACTTTCGAAACAAAGCAATACATCGACAAATTAATATTCGATCTCCTCTAGAGTTTTGTCGATATGTTTACTTTCTTTTCAAAGAACAAGCAAACTATTAAAGGGGCATAGACCCGGTAGTATAGATGGCGCTGTTCATGATACTGCCGATCACCGTTAGCATTGATACGAAGGTTACCGAAGTTGAGCTGTCATCAAGAGTAAAGTGCGTAGGTGTTGATAAGTAACGTTGCCTTTGTTGTCTTCTTTGCGCATCGCGCAGTCTGTAGTAATGCCAGGGTGCGTGCATATGTGCTTGTTATTATGACATCACAAAAGAAGTATGCTTAAGCTGTCATCCTCCTCAGCAGAATCATGAGCTGAACTACAGTGAATCGGACTTCTTCGGACTCGGGAAAGTGGGCCTAAGCGTAAGCGCCAAAGAGAAGTCGATAGCGTAGGTCTCTATAGGAAACTTGCGCCGTGCGCCCGCGTACACATTTGACTAAAACACCGGGACCATGCACCTTTAAAGCCCAAAGAAAGTTCTGGTACGCCTGCAAAAGTTGTCAAATTTTGCTCCAAAATGTGAACGTGTGCCTGGGAAATGTGCGGAATAACGCTGTAATAACAAGATATTCGATGGGTAACGACGAAAATGGGAAATATTAACCAAAAACGTTCAGTCTCAGAACTTACCCGAATTGCCGAACGGGGTCAGGCTAGACTCGGACTCGGGGATAACTCGGTCTCGCTGTGCTTGGCGGCGGGATGAGTTGTATTGGTTGTCCCTCTGGATTGTTCAGCGTTGTACTATGCATATGGGAGCGGCCTGTATAAACTACATTGTACACTCTTAGAAAAAAAGGTTCTTTTGAGCACCATTAAATGGTTCTCAGCACTGTCACAATAGCGACACCCTTTTAGGTGCTCGTGAGAACCTTTTTGAAATGGTGCTTGTCGGCACCTTTTGCAAAAGGTGCCCATCAGAACCTTTTTCCCGATGAAATGGTGCTCATGAGTACCATTTAAAAGGTGCCCATGGGCACCTTTTTGACTAAAGATGGGCACCTTTTTGACTCTTTTCAAAAGGTGCTCATGGGAACCATTTCATTGGAAAAGGTTCTAATGGGCACCAATGTTAAAAGGTGCTGACAGGCACCATTTAAAAAGGTTCTCACAGGCTCCAAAAAAGGTGTCGCTATTGTGACAGTCCTGAGAACCATTTAATGGTGCTCAAAAGAACCCTTTTCTTTTTTCTTAGAATGTAGTATGTGAATTGATGTCTGTGTATTTTTTTTGGTGTTTCACATGCAGTGCTGGTAAGGTGCTTCACTGGCACCATTCTTAAAGGTACATTACCTATCTGCATTGAAAATGTGCATCACAAACTCACTTGAAATGAAATTCATCTGAATTTCATCTCATCAGTCAAACATACGTTCAAAACATGTATATTAGCAATACATTAGCATGTCATACATTATCATTGACACTGGAAAAAAAAGAGCAAGGATAACACACCCATGCACACACAGTTTCACAAGCATGAATACATGTACATGACATTCAATATTTTTTCATGAAACATTACTCAATAATTGAAAACCATAGAAATTTGCTCTTTCACAAATTCGCAGAAATGTATTTATTCACCTTAACTTTTAAAATCTAAAGGTGAGGTTTGTATTTGTCATGTTATAATCTGTCAAATATTCTTAAAAAAATATTTTCATTTGTTCACTAAATCTTTTTCCACAATATTTGTCATTTATGTACCGAGCAATTCTTGAAACACCATCACACATCTCTGTACAGATGATATGAAATAGCAAGAGGTGCATCAGGCTTTTGAAATACATAACAAAATTTCTAATTCTCTGTGAAATAATTCCTGCATGGATGAGATACAGTAATTGTGTCAGTCTTAAGATAGGCAGAAGTCAAGTACATTACTTAAGTAGTATGAGGAACTTTTTCCACATGTTTGCTAGTTTGTTCGGTGTTTTTTTTTTTTTTTTTTTTTTTTTTTTTTTTTTTTTTATAAAGCATACTTGTCCTAAAAGCAACTACAAAGGGCAGGAAAACAATTCCATTAAACAGGACCTTTGGTATTGTCACAGAAAACATACATTATATTGCTGGTATGATACTTGGGATAGGATAAGCTTTACACTTCTTCACTTCTTATTCATAACGTCGAGTACTTGAATTAACTTATCTTTGTTTGTATACGAGTGACTTTTTTTTTTGTTCTGCAAATGAAAGCACCATAGACACATCTATACAACTGCAAACACAAGAAGAGTATCAATTCAGGTTAATCATGACTTCAGACAATTTTACAGCATGTCCTACGAAAACACACACACACACACACACCCAAAAAGAAGAAAAGAACACATTGTTTATAATGTGAAGGATAATAAGAATCCCAAGGGGAAAAGAGCTAGGATACCACAGTGACACCCACACAGTTTCACAAGCATGAATGAACAAAATTCCTCAACCATGATCTCAAATATGTAACATTTGGAATCAATAAAAATTTACACATTTTTTAAAATCAGAGCAACAAATTCATTAGAGTAAAATATATATGATGCAGGCCTAAAGCTGAGGTTTGAATTTGCTGTCCTATAAACTGCCTATGACAATAATATGTTGTTAGCATTTGTCATTTTGTTCACCAAATTTGCCAACAGTCTTTTAAACACCACCACCACGTACATGTACATTTTGTATATTTGTCTGCAAAAGCAATATAAACTGGTGACAAGAGGTGCATCAGTGCTTTGAAATCTTCAATTCTCTACACAATACGTAATTTCTGCGTGGGTATAAATGCAATAAGTTTTACCAGTCTAGCTGCAAACTTTAAAAGTGTGCAGAAAGCGACCACACAATGACTGGAGAAGTATAAAGAGCATTTTCCGCTTGTGCTTTTAAAGTTTAGAACTATGAATGACTCCACTTCTCAGATTGGCATCTGGTCTATCTCATTACGTCTACCCCCCCCCCCAATACAGTTGATTCATGATTCAAAGCTGTTAAATGCAAATTATAGTGAAACATTATCACTGGTACATTGAAAGTTGCAAATGAAGAGTTTGTTTGCAAAAACCGATAAGTCCATAGTTGCCAAATGGAGATATTTGCGATTAAAGGTCAAGAAAAATGAAGAGAAAAATAACAAAAATCTTTGCTTCTTTTGACCATAACTTTAAAAATGTACCTTTACATGTAGTGACCAATATATCATTTAAAAGGTATTATTTTGTACTTTATGACAGAGACCGTACTTCAAAATCTTAAAAAATGGACTTATCGGTTTTTGCGAACAAACTCTTCAAATACTGTATTGGGATCATAACAAAACATATGTGACCCTCCATCACACAAACCAACAAAAAGTCCCCTGACATGAATATTTGACGGCAGATTCTGAAAGAGCAGCTATAAAATACACTATAAGTCAATGCAAACGGACTTACCTACCCTATCTACATATTTCTCAAAGGTTTTCTCTGGCAGCATCAGTGTTTTTTCTTTGACTCAGCTCATTCTTGGCTAGCGTAGGTTTCTGGTCGATGCTGTCAACGGGCTATCGGGCTAAAATTGTCATTCTGATCGATGTATTCTTTTGGTCACCCAGATCATTCTTGACTAGCCCAGGGTTCTGTTTGATGCTGTCAACGGGCTATCACAGGTTGTCATTCTGATCGATGTATCGTCTTAGCCACACAGCTCATTCTCGACTAGCCCAGGCCCGGGTTCTGGCTGATGCTGTACATGGGCTATCCCGGGCTCTTATTCTGATCGATGAATTCTTGTGGCCGCCCAGCTCATTCTTGGCTAGTGTTAAGCCTACGGTTCTGGCCGATGTTGTCAACGGTCTGTCACAGGCTGTCTCTCTGATCAATGTAGAGTCTACCTTTTTCCCTAACCGCACCAGCAACCCAAACACGTACGTTCTGCTTCATCATCCCAGCCGGAGTTTCTTGTTCCCTGGTTTCTGTGCATGTTGGTGTGTCCACTTCCCTGACATATGAATTGAAAGAAACAATAGACCTACACCGCGTTAATAAAACAAAGTCATGCTATAATTCGATAAATAGAACACGGCATTACATGACGTGACTCCTTACTTAGCTAACAAGCCTGAAAACATACTGAAGAGATTTTGACCTAACAGTTAACGTTAGGCCTACTGGGCTGTAGACAGACCTCTATTGGCTGTAACATTAACAATGACAGTTATAACTTATTGCATGTAGAACGGTTAGGCCTATATACCGGTATTTAATAGACCTTACCCCGGGGCGCTCCTTGTACACAGTTATCGTTGCGTTCGGCGTTCGGGCTGTGTTTCGGAGTTAGCAGACTCTATTTTTAATAGGCATAAACTTTACATGCAGGCCTAGCTACTAGCTAAGTAACTCAGCCCGGCCCAGTCGCTGTAAAAACGTGACAGCCATGCTCCGGCCCCGCACGGCGTCTGTTCGGGCTAGGCCATGGCAGGGCTGCCAACTCTCACTCATTGAGAGTGAGACTCACTCATTTTGGTCCTTTCTCACTCTAAAACTTTATTTCATTTGCATGCATTTCTATTGATCTCACTCATTTTGACTCCGAAATTATAGCATTGGCCTATGGGAGTCTCACTCTCAAGTAGTTTCCAATGTTGGCAGCCCTGCCATGGGCAATTGTTATGCCAGATTTCTAATTGTAAAGTGTTAGGCCTAACATGTTATTGTTCAAGATCTGGATCTACTGTACCTGGAAAACATTACACAAGATAGCAGCTTCGATCAAATTAGATCTAACATTAACGTTAGGATCTAGCTAACCGTTACTCAAAGGTTAATCACTGACTGAAAACGAAAACTGAGTGATGAATCTAACTTGATTTTGTACCAACGACTGTCATCTAAAAATGAGATAAAACCACATTAAAACTAAAAATCTTACCTATTCTCCTAAATTGTGATGACTGCCATGGCGAAAATGGAATTGACAGTGACACGTTTCCAGTCCACTTCAGACAAAATTAATGTCTAACGTTACCGGGTGCCGTTCGTTATGGGTGTGATACTGGTGTAAAAGTGTCTACGTAGGTACAAGGTATAGCCGTCTGCATGCTGCATGCATTGCTATGCATTGGCACTCTCACTCCGCGATCCTGCCGCTGTGATGGTGGTAGGTTTGCATAGGCGCAGGCATGCAGGCAGCACAGGGCTAAATATACTGTAGCCGCGGCGCGTGCCGCGGCGGTTACTACGTACATAGTCCTACAGTGCAGAACTAGTATGTGTACGTTTACGCGTACGCATATATGATCGAGCGCTAAAATTGGATCGTGGCAGCTGTCAGTTGGCACGCAGCCAAGAGAAGTCATTAGTCTACGATAAAAACAATAATATGTACTTTTTTATTATTTGATATCACAGCAGTAGAAACACATACAATATTTTTGTACCAATACCACAGTTTTAGTGATTCTTACATCTGGCATTCGAATATACAGCAAGGGGAAAAATGAAAGTGGACCTAAAGATAATTATTGTTTGACCTGCAAGAGTAGCCTACCACAAATAACACTTGGGGACTGGGTCGCATACTAGCAAATGGTGACGAACGGAACCATTTCGATTGGGAACCATTTATAGGTGCTCATCGGAACCATTTTGCGGGAACCATCTGATGAGAACCATTTTGGAGCCGACGAGAACCATTTGAGAACCTTTTTTTCTTAGAGTGTAGCGTTCTGGCTACTCGCAGTAATGGTCCGAGTTGTTACAACGCGCGCATCAAAAACCTCTTTGGCGCGCATGCAAAATTAGTGTGCGCCTCAAGCACCTCTAAAAGCAATCAAAGACGCTTGATAAAAAACAACAAAAACTTCAAAGACCGCGCGTCTCAGCAACTGAGGTGATGTGCGTATTTAGGCTTGAGGACCGCGCGCTGTCCATTTGTTTTGTACAGGATTAGCACACACTTTCCCGTCTGCTCATCAAGGCCTTGTTTGGTACCCGTAGTATAGAGTACTGATGAACATGGCGATCACGAACTGTGTGTAAATTGTCTGAAATAGGGTCGAGTTTTCCCTGAGACCGAGTTAGTCTGGAGCCTTCTGGAATAAAAGTCGGTCTACCGACTTTTATTATTTTTCTCAAAATACTCCAAAACGACTCATCATTACGGCAAACCGCGTCAGCCAGGTAAGTTTCTTTGTAGACTCTTTCGATATATTGCAAGCAAATATGAAATGGTGTCAGACGGGTTCTCAGGCCCTTACCAGAACTTAGTTTTCACTTTAAAGCCCAAAGAAAGTTCTGGTACGCCTGCAAAAGTTGTCAAATTTTGCTCCAAAATGTGAACGTATGCCTAGGAAATGTGCGGAATAACGCTTTAACAACAAGATATTCGATGGGTAACGACGAAAATGGGAAATATTAACCAAAAACGTTCAGTTTCAGAACTTACCCGAACGGGGTCAGGCTAGACTCGGACTCGGGGATAACTCGGCCTCGCTTTGCTTGACGGCGGGATGAGGTGTATTGGTTGTCCCTCTGGATTGTACAGCGCTGTACTATGCATAATGGGAGCGGCCTGTATAAACTACATTGTAGCGTTCTGGCTACTCAGTGACAGTGATAATGACAATGACAATGTGACAATGACAATGTTTTTTTATTTTCCCATGTCACTCAAATATAGAGTATTGGGGAAAATCAAATCATAGCACAGAGTAATAACACGAAATCGAAGAAAAATACAATTTATAACTACTATTTACATTATTTACAAATCAACAGCAAAGCACAGTAGATAATATACATTTGATATAATTGGCGAAAATCTTGAACGAAATGCGTTTGATAAACTATTTACATTATTTACAATCAGCAGTAAAAACAACAATAGAATAGATGCATGTATGCATGAATGAAAATCTTGACTGAGTATGTATGTGGTTAATTAATATATCAAAGTATGCAGATGGGTTTTTAAAAAAAAAAAATATCTTAGATTATATTGATTAAAATTTCTGCTAGGCAACACCGGTTATTAGCATTATCATTTATAATTGTTATCTGGATCGAATTCAAGACACTGTTACAATATGAGATTGATTTAAAAAAGAGTGAAAAACAAAACAAAACAATCCAAATAAATATATATACAAACAAGGAAAAAAACCGACGAAACACAACTGTACAGTATATATACATAATAATGAAATAACAGAATTAAGATATCAAAAAGGGAACAATACTAAAGTTTTATGTTAAATGGATCTTCATTATCTCTATCGAAAATTTACCTAGATTTAGCAGTTCCTTATTACATTCTGTATTGAATAACTGATTCATCTTCAATGTATTTGGGCGAATCCTATAATACGGTTTGACAAACTTTTTTCTGCATGACTCCATCTTTGGGCATTCAAATAGATAATGAAATTCATCCCCTATCCGACCCAGGTTACAAAAGCTACACAGTCTGTTTTGTCTTTCAATTCCGTTATATCTTCCAGAAACTACAGGTAAACGGTGGTTAAGACACCTAAATTTTGCAAGTGAAGTTCTATAAAAACATGGCAATTTAGTTAAATAAGAATCCAGTGATAAGGAGCTCTTAAAAATCCTATAGTTGATGCACTGCGTGCTAGTGTTAACTTTATTCATCCAGTTTTGAGTATACAAATCACAAAGCCTGAGTTTAATTGCTGGCCTCAGCCACTTAATAGACAAGTGTCCATAGTCTTGCCACACATTCGACAGTCCTAAGTTGTTTAATATTTTCTGGATGTGTAGTAACCATGGAGAGGAATAAACGTCATGTTGGTGTAAAAGCTTTAGGATATTGCACATAATCGTAGATATTTTAACTTCTTTACCATTTAAAGTTCGGAACCAAAAATTAACCATTCTTTCCTTTATTGTTCGCGACATTTCAAATCTCCCAAGCTCACCAAGGGCCATGCAGTTCATTGTAGTTTTTCTTAATCTTAACACCTGTTTACAATAATTTGTATGGAAGGCTTCAATTTGCTTTAGATTTTCGTAACCCCATACCTCGCTTCCGTAGATAAGAATTGTCAAAACAAGTTTATCAAAAAGGTCTAACTGAATATCTAAAGGCAGCCTTAATTTTCTAGATTTTATCAACAAGTTATACATGGCTCTCTTTGCTTGATTGATTTGTTTATCTTGGGCATTTTTGAAATTATTTCTGTAGCTGAACACTACTCCCAAATATGTATACTCATCAACAACTTCTAATATTTCTGTGTTAAACATAAATGGTTTAAATCTCCCGACCTTTCCTCTCGAGAAAATAACCACTTTCGTTTTACTGATATTGACTTGGAGAGACCATAACTTACAGTATTCACTGAGAGCATTTAAAGCCAACTGTAATTCATTTTCGCTTGTTGCTAGTATCAGCGTATCGTCTGCATACAGAAGCGAATAAAGTTTTAAAAGAACGTCTATGCCATTGTCGAACATGAGCTCCTTCATATTTTTTTGGTAACAAATGAACACCATTGAATCTCTCTCTCATGTACAACTCAAAATCGTTCAAATATATAGCAAAGAGAAGAGGAGATAAATTCTCACCTTGTCTGACACCCATATTGCAATTGAAAAAATCAGACCTCTCATTATTATTTATTACGCAAGATTTCAGATGGGAGTACATATTATATATTACTCTGAACACTTTCCCCTTGACGTTGTTTTGTATAAGCTTATACCACAAAGATGTTCTGTCTATTGAATCACATGCCTTTTTGTAATCTACGAAGGCGCAGTATAATCTTTTCTTTTGGGAAAGGTACAAATCTATGACAGAATGCAGCACAAATACATGGTCAATTGTGGAATAATTCTCTCGAAATCCTGCCTGTTCTTCACCAATAAGATCTAAGGAATTTAGATATTGATTGAGTCTTTCATTTATAATGGAAGAAAATAGTTTTTCAACACAACTTAATAATGAAATACCGCGATAATTATCTGGATCATCAAAGGAACCTTTCTTTTTATAGATTGGACGAATAAGACCTATTGACCATTCTGTTGGTATGATCCCTGTATCAAGAATGACATTAAACAATTTAGTTAACACACCTATCAATGAACCAGTGCTATTTTTCAAACACTCGTTCACTATTAAATCACTTCCAGAGCTTTTGTTATTTTTCAGTAGCTTGATATGCTTTACTACTTCTTCCCCAGATATTGGGTTGTTAAAAATTTCTGCGTTTGACGAACTTGAAACATTAACATTGCGATTAATCAGGCTACTAAAACTTATACTGTTCTGATTTGGTGGACCATTATCATTCAAATTTTCAAAGTGCGCCTGAAATGCGTCAATACTGATAGTGCAATTATTTATTTTCTTTTTCGTTTTCGGGTTTAGTATTTTCCAATATTCCTTTGGGTCATTTGTCTTTAAAGCACGCAGAGATTCATGGGTCTCCCTAAAATACACATCACGAGCATTCTTCGTGGTCTTCTTGTACAGTCGTTTTACTCTTTCTAGCTCACAAATACTAGTGCTGTTAAGAGATTTACATTTTTTCTTTAATTTTAGGTATTTAGCTCGAAGTTCTTTACAGGTGTCATTGAACCAAGGCTTATCATTACGCGTTCTAGAGGGTTGAAAGCGTCTTTTTTTAGAATCAAACGTTTTCACCATGTTTGCCTTGGACGCAGCCTCAACATAAACTTTTTGAATTGATTCGTACAACGCATCTAAGGTGTCTTGACTAGGCTCATCTTGCACTGCGTCGATCTTGTCTGAAATAGAATCTATAAGTCTTTCATCCAAACCTTCTCTAAACTCATTAGCTAAGGATCTGTCCCATATAATCTTTATAGTTTTTGTAGTTGAATACAAATTTTCGTCTTCAAGCCCAATTCCTTTATCATCTTCTAAACAGTCAGTATCATTATTCTCTTCCAAACATTCAACATGATTACGTAACATAACACGTATTGCGTGGTGTTTGTCAGAAATTGTGTCATCAAATGGATCTACCGCAAAATCTTTAACAAGCTGAAAAGAATCCCTTGAAAACAGACAATAATCCATGGTACTTAAGTTTGCAAAAGTAAAGTTGCCTGGAATATCGCTGCCTACACGGCCATTTAAAATAGACAGATCGAATGCTTTGCATAGATCAATAAGATTCTTTCCATTAACATTAACACAATTATCATTACTACGTCTTACCGAAAGCGAAGAGATAAAATCACTTATTTCTAAGTGAGGAAAATATTCCGCGTTGTCCACGTGTACACCATCTTCGACATAATCTGCTAGATTTCCAGTACGAGCATTAAAGTCCCCAACTTAACACAGTGGTAAATCTAATTTACTCTTAATATTTATGATTCCACGGGCTATATCTTCAAATATGTCAGGTTCATAATATTTGGAATGTTCATGTGGTATATAAACAGCACCAAGAACAAAATTACAATCAGGTTTAATTTCCACTTTGGTCCACAGGACATATTTAGAGATTATATCACCTAGAACTTGTATATTAAGATTCGACTTCGCTATAATACACAGACCGTGAACTCCACCATAACGAAATGAACCGTCATTATTTTCCTTACAAAAGACTTTAAAACCTGTTGGAATAAGTTCTTCATCTACAGTATCTGTTTTTGTTTCTCATAAGCAGGCAATATCAACATCCCGGATAATTTCTGACAATATACCCAATTCAAGTTTAGAATGCAAGCCACACACATTTAGACCTAGTATTTGAATATTAGATGGAAATGATGAATCAGTTAAGCTACTTATCGATAAGAAGTCCACTTCTTCTTTGTTGCCATCGCATTCCTAGTGGCGAGTGATGTCCTTGATCTTCTCCACTGTCCAGCCCACTTTCCGCAGGTCTTTCGCGGAGTCGATGGATAGCTTCTCCTCTTTTCCGTTCGCATTCATGATTGCGAAAATTCTCCCATCGATGGTCCAGACGGTTTTGATGGACTTGTCCTCCCGAAGGGCGCGCACGATCCTGTTTCGAAGGGGTGTGAGGTCCTCCTCAACGTAGACGTTCTTCCTGGTCTCTTTCTTCCGCAGCTCCTTCTTCTTCTTCATCAGAGCCTGCTTCGTAGACCGACGGACGAATTTGACGATGATAGGCCTCGTCGAAGATTTCTGCACATCCGGTTTCCTTCCCGAGACGGGAAGACGGTGGCTGACACTGATGTCGTTTGCTGATATGGATACTCCCATATCGGCTGCCAGCTCCACAACTTTGCTAGTTGTATCCTCCCCTCGCGTCTCCTCCAGCCCAAAGATCCGGATGTTGTCCCTCCTGCCATACTGTTCGAGGCGGTCAACCTCTGCTAAGGCTCTTGCTTCCTGACCGGTTTCCACCTCGAGTTGCCGTAGACTCTCTAGCGGCTTCTTGAGCTCGTCCATCATGGACTTCATTGCGGCAGCTACTGCCGCAGAGATTGACTGCACGATGAATGGTTGGATAGCAGCCAGGACTTTGGTTACGATTATCGATATCTTATCCTCCTCAATGTCATGCTGACGAGAGCTGGCCGTCTTCCTAGTCTCATCATGACGAGCTTTGCCCGCGTTCATCGAATAATCCGTCTTGATACCAGTAGCAGCAGCCACGGCGTACGAGACGGCATCATCAAGAGCCATGGATGGTGGATTCTTCCTCCTCATGGAGACCTCGTCATCCAGTAGGTCAAACCGGTTTCCATTTGCCATGACGTCACAATTGAAACTATTGTTACCTAGTTGTGCGTAGGGAAGGCTTTGGTTGAAAGTTTGAAAGTTTGAAAGTTTGAAAGTTTATTTACTCACAACCCAAACTCTGGGTATCGGAGTCCAATGAAAAACATATAGCACATTATAATATCGATAAATAATAATTGCAAATAACTCTGAAAAGTGTACAAAACAACTATAACAACAACAACAAAAATAATTGGAGTTGTGGTGGATGGTAGAGCTAGGATTCCCCTGGTGACAGGTGCGTAGACTCTCTCTTGTTGAGTGGTGCGCGCAGATCAGGAAGAAGAAGAGATAATGCAGCGCACGTTGCTAGGAGACAGTGTGCTCTTTGCGCACTGAGAAGAGGAAGAGAGATATGAGTCGAGTTGCTAGGAGACAGGTGTCTTATCCAACCAGACTATTGACCGATTCGGGTTCGTTGAGGGCAGCAGACATTTTACGGCACAGGGCGCAGCCATAGTGGGTGTATCAGCCGACCCCCCCTGCTCTCCCCCACACCGGGGCAACATGTTTACACGCACTTGTAACAAAGGTTCGCGCACAAAGCAAGCATTCGCGCACTCAGTACGAGACGCCTATTGGCTAAAGCAGTTTTTCATTCTGCGCGCGTGCTAATGTAGGGAGAGGGGTGGGGGAGTGCGGAGGGGGGGGGGGTCGGCTGATACACCCACTATGGCTGCGCCCATGCCAAAAATACACATAGCGCGTCACAGAATCGGTCAATACTAGATTATACGCAGATGGTCCGAGTTGTTACAACGCGCGCATCAAAAACCTCTTTGGCGCGCATGCAAAATTAGTGTGCGCCTCTCAAGCACCTCTAAAAACAATCAAGACGCTTGATAAACAACAACAAAAACTTCAAAGACCGCGCGTCTCAGCAACTGAGGTGATGTGCGTATGCTAGGGGATATATATAGGCTTGAGGACCGCGCGCTGTCCATTTTGTTTTGTACAAGATTAGCACGCACTTTCCTGTCTGCTCATCAAGGCCTCGATTGGTACCGTAGTATTAGGGAGCTTTAGATTTTAGACGCGCGGACGTTCAAAGAGAAAAAAAAAACATGATCTGAGCGTGCGCAGTAGCGCGGATCAAGTTACTGCGCACGCTCAGATCATGTTTTTTTTTCTCTTTGAACGTCCGCGCGTCTAAAATCTAAAGCTCCCTATTGACCGATTCTGTGACGCGCTATGTGTATTTTGGCATGGGCAGCGCCATTATGCGGTGTCTCAGCCGACCCCCCCTTCCCACTCCCCACCCCTCTCCCTACATTAGCACGCGCGCAGAATGCAAAACTGATGCATGGTTGCTTTAGCCAATGGGCGTCTCGTACTGAGTGCGCGAATGCTTGCTTAGTGCGCGAACCTTTGTTACAAGTGCGCGATAAACATGTTGCCCGTGGGGTGGGGGAGAGCAGGGGGGTCGGCTGAGACACCGCAATTTGAGCTCATGGCTGCGCCCAGTGCCATAAAATGTCTGCTGCCCTCAACGAACCCGAATCGGTCAATAGAGTGCAGTACTGATGAACATGGCCTTTGGATATTCTCTTCGCTGCCTTGAATAAAGACTAAGCGCACCGCGTTTACAACAGAACACCTATGGACATACAGAAGACAGTGCTCTTCTTTGTATAGCGGTTAGTTTCTATTCAGAAGTATAGGGATATAAAAACAAGACCAGATTGGTTAAAAATTCATTTATTATGACTAAGCTATACTCATTTGGAAATGCTATCATAGCTTGATAAGCATAATCTATGCCCGACAAACAAAATGACACCCTAAAGGTTTTGCCACCCCAGGTGGTACCAATAACGTATTTTTCGGGTCTTGGCCCATGGACTACTACTATGAATGATGAATATCAGATCATACTCTGTTTTCCAGACCCATTGCCATCTGGACCCCGAGGCGACGAAGTCGCCGCCTTTGCCGAAGGCATGCCGAAGGCAAAACCCCCTTAAACTATACTAGTTTTCGACGTTGAGGGCGTCAATATCGTGAATAGCGAAATATTGCAGTACGGGCAGAGGGTCTTGAAGCCAGACTAATCAGGTCACTGCAAAAAGTTCAAAGTGACAGTGCAAATTAGGCAATTCCTGTTTCCACTATCCCGCCATGTTGTGGGTGTTTCTAATGGCTCCACTTTCTTTCTTGACACCCATCGCGGGTCTTAAAAGTACGACTTTCAATCTATTTTGCGTTCGCACCAGCATAACAACTCATCGGAAAACAGGTTGTGATTTCTTTATTGAACGCACTTTTGAGGAGCATGACATAAGTCAGCAAAAATAGACCCGGAAGTACAGCATACTTGGTAAGGATACGATGCATACATACGGGATTGTTGATTAGGCCTTGTTACGGAACGAACATGTCTTTGACATGGAATGCACATATATCTTGCCTACAAAGGACCCTATCAAGGAACATTGGCGTACCGGTACTCTGAAATTTGAAAGATCTTTTATCGGAACGATCCCTGATTATTGTATACAAATCTTCAATTCTTCCTCACATATTGTATTGAAATATTGTCTGGGGAAATTGTAGTATTAATAAACTGAATCCATTGTATTTAATCCAAATGCGTGCCATTCGCATCAATACTAACTCTACATATTTATCTCATACAGATCTTTCATTTCATCTCTTGATTACTTTGAAGCTTCAATATGACATCCACATTCTACAAACAGGCGTGTTCATGTACAAAAAAAAAAAAAAAATACGCAACAAATCAACGTCCATCGTTATTCCATAATACATTTCACTTAAACTCTAATATGCACACATATCGAACTCGCCGTTCGACAGATTTTCACCTTGTGAACTCCAAAACTGTTTTAGCTCAGAAATCAATTAGACATTACGGTCCCGACGTCTGGAACAACCTACCTGATCAACTAAAGCACTGTATGTCACTTTTTTTTTTCTAGTAAGGCTCATCTAAAAAAGTATCTGTTATCGAAATATGTTTCCAGGTATTTGTCTTGATCTATGTATTTATCATCCTTTCTGCTCAAGTCTTAGTCAGCCCTGAACCATACAAAATGTTATCCGATTTCTTCCATTCCCTCCCGTTCTTTTCTTTGATAAGGACTTTACATGGACATTTTTTTTTTTGCACAATGTATCTTTCAGCCAAGTGCATATTAATACGCTTAACATGCTTAAAACATTCTCTCTTGCACTGTCACCTGCACACACGACGCACTGTCACTTGCACGCACCTACACTTCTATTGTCTATTATACCAGTAGTCAATGGTGCTGCGTGCTGGTTTTTTTCTTTTCCTTTAAAGCCCCAAGTCACTGTTTTTCTTCAGCAAAATATGTTTTCGATTTTGATGTGTAGATCTATAATTGGTGTTATATTATATCATATTCGTATATAACTATTATATAGATAGGGCCTCATCCACGTCAAGCTCTGCTTATGATGACGGCCCCCAGTATTGATTTCTCCTTTGTTCATAGTATTATACAGTATGCCTTAATATGTTGCTTTGATTCATGTGTTATTGGTTATTACAGACTGATGTTGTTATAAAGTTGACATTTCTTATATTGATTTGTATACTCTCCTTTATTTTTTTATCACTTTGTTTTCATTTGTTATTGTATTTGGAAAAAGAAAATGCATAAATAAACCAAACCAAACCAACGACATGTTGTTTAAGTTAACATATGCAAATGATTCCAAAACATGCATATACATAGCTTTCAATCTGCCCTTTTTTTTCTCTTCGACGACTATTATTTAATTAAAGTCGTAAGCCATAATCCTGCTGAGAGTAATCTATCTCTCTCTCTCTCTCTCTCTCTCTTGTTGCCTTTACCGATTTGCGTTTCTGATTGTTGTATTCAGACAAACACCATGACAACGTGTCATCAAATCAGCAGCCAGAACTTGTTTCTGTCCGACATTTTTGAATCAACTTAAAATTCCACCAGAACTGTTAATAACAAAGCAGGTCGTATACTAAGTAGACATTCTATTTCGTCTAGATTTTCCTGATACCCCGTCCGTGTTGCCAACCAGTCAAAAAGAAAACAAAAACTGAACTTAAAAGACATCCTTATCTTCAACTTCCAAGCACACTTTTACCTATGGGGGTCTTTTTACAATGTATCATACTTAATTTAATTTCAGAAAACTTAATTTTTCGTCAGCATGTGGGAACACTCTTTACTGTATGTTTTAGGTCACTGTGAAAAGTTAACCTTCAATCGGTTATTCATCCAATACGTGGTTTTGGGGTACTGTGTATTAAATGAATCTAGATACCTTCTTTCTTGATGCTCGTTTAGGGTCTTCAAAGTAGGGCATTTTTCTATTTCTTTTCTGCGCTCGGGTCATCCAAGGAGAAGAAGTTTTGATGTCTTCAATAATAATGCACATTGCAGGAGCCAGATATAAGTCAGCAAATATAAACCCTGAAGTAAAGCATACTTAGTAAACATAATATTCAAGATAATTGCTCAGGTAAATCAAACGATAGCTCAGGCATAGCCTTTAAAACCGTTTCTTTAAAAAAAAAATATTACATAATCCTACTGACAACATTACTATGTCTTTACCACTTTGTACGTCTTTTTGTTTTATTCAGACAAACCATGGCAACGTCTCATGAAATCAGCAGCCAGAATCTTGAGTGTCCTATCTGTCTGACACTTTTCAACCAACCTACATCACTGACATGTTCTCATACTTTCTGTAAAGACTGCCTTGAACGTGTGCTTCAAACTCAATCAAACCAAGAAACTATCAAATGCCCTGTATGCAGAAAAGAAACGCCCCTGCCCAATGGAGATGTAAAGGATTTGATGAGAACGCTTAACGATGACATCGACAAGACGTATGAAGAATGCGTGAAACTATCGTCAGAGAGGAAAAGGGTGCTCAAATGCCAGGTCGGACGATTGTCTGGAAAATTCGAGAACGAATTTGAAGTCATGGCAGAAGATAGTCACCAAACAATTCGTCATGTGACCAGTCTTGAAGAGCTGGTAGCTAACGGTATGAAGGTAGGCCTACCGCTAGAGAAAGACGCCATATTAGCACACGACACGCTGTGTGCCGACTTGGAGAGCATTCTGGAACTAGATGATCCTGACGACCAATCACCTAGGCGCGTGGCAGAACGAGCTCAGAGGATTTCATTCCGTAAACAAGCAAATGTCAATGAACTTTATCTTGGAGGACTTGCAAGTGATACATGGAATCTGAAAGCAGACATACAGCTCCAAAAAGCGATAGATGGAAATACTATGGGTTTCCTGTTAAAAGATTACATAACGTGTATGACTGCTGCACCAGACGGTAGGATGGCGATGGGAATGTCAAAAGGTGGAATTCATCTCTATTCTCCTTGTGGTGAGTTACAGGAGACGGTGCTGACGTATGTCCGAATTGAAAAAATCGGATTTCTGTCTGATGGTCGATGTGTCGTACGTCATGCAGGAAACAAGATGTCATTGTACACTCCACAGTGGGAGAAGCTGAAAGTCATGTTCGAGATATTCCAGATGAGGAGTGACCGTAGGAGTTTATCTGGTTGTCTCACTGTTGATGGAGGTGACAATATCTATGCTGGTCATGTGACGTCTGGAAAAATCCAGGTATTTACTCCACAGGGTGGTAAGGCAGTCAGGGAAATACAAGTAAGATATTATAAATGTTCATCTAGGCAAGCATTCTCCTTCAAATCAACGAGTAACCTGATACTGATCAATACAAGAGATATCATAAGCCTTGATAGTAGCGGGAGGAGGGAAAATGCCCTAAGAAGAAAGGATAGTATGTCGGCCTACCCAGCCGTTTGTCGAGATGATTCGGTCATCGTAGCCTGGGTGCAGCTCGAGGAGGGTCTTCTCAGTATCGATCGATACACGAAAGATTTGCAGCACGTGCACAATATCGTCACTGATTTTGATATAGGTAAAGAACACGCGACATACGGATGCTTTCTACAAGAGTTTAAGAGTGGTGAGATAGCTTTCTGCACTATGTTCAGAATCTGCATATTTTCTCTTTTTAGCAGCATAAAAAGAGGCAGTTAGAATTATTTTGTTTTCTGTTGGAATTCATGGAAATATTCTTTTCAGTTTAGTTCCTTTCAGTTCAAATTTATTTCATATTTCCACTTTCTCAATGGAATTTCAAAATGGTCGACAATAACACAACTAAGTAAGAATGCAATATCCAAAACCATGTCTTTTGATTGAAGATAAAAAAAAATGATACTGAACACAAATATGTGTGGTCATATCATGATAATCAAGGTGTCACAAGAAAAATAAAGAAATATGATGGGGCCTACAAAAAAGCTATAACGCTTGTAAAATTGAAGGTTCCAAAATTCATAGCCGTGGAATAATACGGAGAAAGGATGTTTATCTTGACCAACTAAAAATATATCAGCTAAATATATCAATATAAAAAATAATAGACCACATGAATATTGCTCAAAACATGCAGACTGTACGGATCTCGCTATTCTTAAAAACAAAGAATGCTATATGTTTAATATATTACCATACTACCATTAAATACTGTAGTGCTACGGATGAAGACAAAGGACTTTGACTTTTAAAAAAAAAACTAAAAAAAAAAGATTGCTATTCTATGTCTGGTAGGGTGCATCCACCTAGCAATAACTGTTTTTAATTTCGTTTAATTGATGGCGAATGGGGGTATGAAAGAAATGCTATCATGAGGGAGGTCATTCCAGTATCTGGGTCCAGTAAACGTAATGGCTTTTTCAGCAAAAATAGTGCGAGTACGGGGAAGGTGATAGGCGTCACTCTGACGAGTGGGATAACCGTGAATGGAGCGATTTCTTCAGTCTGAACATGTGGATAAAAACAATGGTAATTCATTGGATGTTAGTCTATACATAAAAATTCCGAGATTATAATAGATTCAAGATCCAAGATTCAAGATTCAAATTTATATAGTATATAATAAAACAGGTCTGGATAATTGTATAGTATAACAGGTCTGGAATTTTCAGAATTCTCTTTTGCAGGAAAAAAAAAAAGCAGTTATGACCTAAATATCCGGCGTGGTTTATGGTTTATGCACGTTTTTGTATTCGAAGAAGCGAATCTAATATTAAATTGATTGCATTTCCCAAGCCAAACTTCCACAATTAAAATGTGTAGTATATTTTCTATCTCAAGTAGCAAAAATACAACTTATTAGGCGTTTCAGAGGAAATTGTGATCACTTACAAGATCTGAGGTTGGTGGGGTAATCGGAAAGAAGGCTGCTATCCGTCCAATATCTGTCATATGTTCACCTGATTGTGATTGGGGGTGATCTAACACTAACCCTACACTTTCGACAATCGCAGAACACCAGTCCGACTGACCTGTCAGAAATCGGATGATAATCGGACTCAGACCAGATACCATTGGCGGAAGAATCGGAAACCGTGTAAGGAAGCGGGTCAAACAAACTCAATCACCAAAACAGAAAATCTCCTGACGATAGTTTAAGTGAAATGCCGATTTCATGTTCACACGTATGGTCTCTGAAGTCTTTTGATAAGAAGGAAGCCAAAACAATTCAAGACAACAATGATTGTATCATAAAGAGATACTTATTTTATTCCTTATCATTTAAGTTTCGTAAACTTAACTGTTCTTCCTATTGATACTGAGGGAGCCCTGCTGGGTCTCACTCTCAGCAGTATCCTCCGTCGTTGTATTCTCTGGAGCCGCAGGTTTACAACTGATTGTGGATAATTACGATAGTCCGTGGACATTTTAATTCAGAGGCACAGGAGACTCTGTTAGCACATAAAGAGGGATAGGCCTAAATCCAAATGAGCTTACTTACTCTCGAGTTTCGGTATCTCAGTAAGTAACTCGATATTTCTGTGCTGTTCTTTACTCTTCTGTCGTTAGAAGTTCTTTTGGAAAGTGAGCTTAAAAAGAAGTGAAACCTATAGAGTTCACTCTGGGGGTGAAATGCAAAGGAATTCAATATGAGAGATATATGTGCATGTGATTATGAATACATTTTATATGAATAATGGCTGTATAAACTTTAAGAATTTTTGCGTAGATTGTGATATCTCCTAACGTTATGCCCTATATCCCACATGTAAAGCTTCTTGCAATATGATTGTACAGAGCACGAAAAGGGGGTAGTAGTAGTAGTAGTTTTACTAGAAATCTATACGACCAGCTGAATGCGGTGCAAAGGCTTACTTCTCTGTACGAGCTGAAATTTTCACGTACATATATTTTCGCGAATTGCAACTTGGAGGATATTGTTGTAATATATATTGTTGTTAATTTCGCGGTTGCGAGGGTCTAGCTGAACTTACTTATTCGCGCCTCGTTATTTTCGCGTGTTGATATTTTCGCTGTTCAAAGGCGATTCGCGAAATTCGCGAAAACAAAACCACCACCAAAATGTCAGTGGTATGATTGTTAGGGTCGAGACAAAGGATGATAACTAGACATGCAGAATTTGGTCACTTGAACGAGGTCCGTCATATTTTTTTTTTTTGATAAAAATTGGATCCATTTCATGGCACTGTCATTTTGCATGACGGAAAATCGCAAATGGGTGTCATGGGTAATGTAACAAGGAGTGAATTCTAATGAGAGTATCCCGATGTCATGATTTATATTTGCATACAACAAAGTGGAGGTTGGACCTAGAGTTAGCTTAAGTCTACATAAAATAATTATGCCAATACATGAGTGACAATATTACTCACAAGATACAAATCAAGAGTTGATATGATTACTGGTCCTATTATTGATTGATACTTTCTTATTTTCATGCCTGCTTGTGGATTGTAAGCTTTGTTGTGTTGTACAGGTATATTTATGATAATACATTTCAATTCAGTACGTTCTTCTTGACCATATCATGATATACTTTGCTATGAAATACTATGTTATGTTATGTTATGTTATGTCATGTCATGTTTTGTCACTTAACTGTTTGTATCTTATCTCATCTCATCTCATCTCATCTCATCTCATCTCATGTCATCTCATCTTGGACCCGTTGCATAAAAGTTACTATTATGGTAACTTCGCCATCCAATGGTAACTTCCATGGAATTCTTGATTTTGATTGGCTGTTGAGTATTGTTGCCATGGTAGTTACCATGATAGTAACTTTTATGCAACGGGCCCAATTTTATCTGATCTTATCTTGTCTTATCTTATCTTATCTTATCTTATCTCATCTCATCTCGTCTCATCTTATCAATGCTATGAGGTATTTCACTATGCTATATTTGTAGTATGTTGGTGCATATCAAAACAAGGTTTGAAGCTCCTTGATCAAAATAAGGCCCTCAAGGTAAACTGTACTTTACCCCCTTTTAATGACCAGCTTTGGCATCATTTTAGTATTTTCTCATGCCAGATCGATGAGCATGGTCGTAATGAAATCGAATAGATAGATAGATAGATCGAATCTCTTCAAATCTTATGTTATAACAAATGTTGTTCTAGACGAGCAGAAAGCTTTCCTGAGCCGCGCCGGACATGAATAGTAAGAAACAGTGCATCTAAACTGGACCCCAGGTATTGAAAATGATGATTACATAATTACGAACAAATGAATTAGGAATAAATTAAATTTGAATCCGTTATAAAGATTGCCTAGGGGAGTCTACTTATTAAATCAAGGAAGCACCTTTTTAATTTTTGTCTCTTTTCTTTTTGTCATTCAGAATCATTAAATCAAATGAATAGGAACAAGAATATTTTATATATATATATATATATATATATATATATATACATACATATATATATATATATATGTATATACACACACACATATATATATATATATATATATATATATACATACATATATATATATATATATAAACACGATCATGCCGTTACCTATACACTTACTGTAAAGCCCCTCCTCATGCCAAATTACTATCTGGCCATTTGACGAGCTGCAAAGTGCTTCTTGATTGAATCGTTGCATAGAACTGACGTCATGGACATTTATTAAGTGCGCTAGACAGAAAATTCTTTGAGCATTATCACAGTTTAGTTGTAGGCTTAGGTAGAGCAGTAAGTGCACTTCGTAACTGGTCAGTCGACTATTGACTATCAAACTAACAATCTGAATATCTCGTAGATTACTTGTAACTGGCACATTAGAAGAGTAACTTGATTATGTGCACGTTGATTACAATCTTTTTTTCTTGATTCTTGGCTTTCCATATTTGAGCTAACAAATCATGAATTGTTCTTGTGGTACTTCCATTCGTGATCAAGCCTTTCCAGTTAAATTTGGTGTTAGCTTAATTAGCTTGTGAATATAATATGCATGTGTATTGTGTATTGAAATGTATAACTTCTAATGAAAATTTCAGAGTTTGTATCTACATGTATATATATATATATATATATATATATATATATATATATAAAACAACAGTAGTTCAATATATAAACTCCGTGAGAGACAGAAACCTATAGCAGAAACCTATTGCTGTTATTCATATATATGTATATATATATATATATATATATATATATATATATGTATACATATATGTATATAATATATATATTGAAATTAGTTATGTCAAATATGACAACTTAGAATAAAGGTTTGATATCTTCAAGGGAGATATTGATAATTCTTATTTTATGGCATATTATTGAATTCACAAACAGTGAAATCACATTTTGGAGGTAAAATCACGCCAATTTAAGGTTGAGATCAAATTTTTTTCGAGACACAGTGCTTTATAAACGGGGTGATGTCTGATAAGTTTCACGTTTATTACCCTAGTAGTAATAAACACTCTGTGTGCCATTTCGTTACCTTTGGCATCAATCATTATTCATATTCAACAAACAATCAAATTTATTGATTTGGTTAAGGTCGTTTAACATGTTAGCTTATACGATGAATATTTCTTCACATTGTTATAATCGTAAGATATTATAAAGACAGTATTGCAATGTTGGAAAGTATAAAAATGCGTATATCTTCACAATGTTTACTTCTTGTATTTTGCATGTAAAAATTCCGTATATTCCGACGAACCACCAGGTTCTTTGTATACCCTGGACATTGCCATTATAATTTCCACCTCTTTCGATTTTAGTTTACACAGGTCATGTACGAAGGATTTCAGGATAGCTTATAAGACAACAGAATTCGGAAAACGAGATAAACGTGGAAACTTGAGAGACACCTACACACAATAAAAGGGAACATTCAAACCCAAGCATCTCTTCATGTATCTATTATCATTGTTGTGAAGTCAACTGCAATTACACAGCAAGTCGCACAAAGTAGAGTGTGGATTAAATCATGCCTATAAGAAATGACAAATGTCAAGTAAGTTTCGGAAAAATGTTTAATGGAGGTAAATGCCAAGAATCATAGCTCCAAAGTAATACAAGTCATTCAGCTTATTTCTCTGTCTCCTCAACTGAAACTTTTTTTTTTTCAAAACAAACTCACAAATAGATGACCCATCTTTGTCTCTTCGACAAATCTTGACTTTCAAATGACGCTCTACTGTTCCCATTTGCTTAAGCTCCCTTTTGAAATAATTCTTAACATAACTCAGTAAAGATGAAATGTCTGCTTTTCATAAGATGTAAGATTTAGTGGAATTGTTTTTACATTTTCTTTATACATCGTTGTAAATAATCATGACTGAACGAACTCTAGTATTCTTCCCATGCAGCGATGGCTGCACCGAAGCTTTAAAAATTCACAACTTTTCACGAAAATATCCGATTTGCCACAAATTTGGCTGATGTGTTTTACCAATATTGGTGCATTCCACTCAATCCATACCCATATTTTGGTTTCATTCCCCTTTAAGTTTCAAGCTCAAGTATACATCCGGGCTAAATTACGTCACTTCTTGTAGGATAGGAAAGAGGCCCGGGGAATCGTGTTGCAGCTTGCCAATATTTTAACATACTAAATTATCGCTGTATTAGTTTCCCCACACTTTGCTCGATCGAGCAATAGACAAGCAAAAATGCCAGTTTCATAATTATACAGAAGACGTTTCTATTCAATTTATGCTTTGCTCGATTCTCATAGGTAGTAAAATGCTTCTATTTGCTTCTACCTGCCTTCTACTTTTTTTTTTTATATATACACCATGCAGCACAAAATCACAGAGTAATTTTGAATGAAATAATAATTTCTGGGCAGGGCCAGAAATACATATTTAAAGCCAACTATAGTACAATGTATTTCACACGTTAGGTATAATCGGAAGGCGTGGTTCTTTTTATAATCTAAGATCAATGTTTTGAGACAAGCAATGAAATCCATGTTTTCCGTGTCTGTGCGCGTGTGTGTGTGTGCACTTGTGTGTGTGTGTGTGTGTGTATTCGTGTGTGTGTGTGTGTGTGTGTGTGAGTGTGTGTGGGGAAAATTCCTACTTTTTGAGGAAATTCATAAAAGAATAATAAGATTTCGGGATGAAGAAAAAGAAATTGCTTTAAAAAGAAATAAGTTGGGATTACATCTGCTGAAATGGGGAAATGTTTCTGAAACATGAGCCTAAGTATTTTTTTTTTGTTCCTTTTTAGTAGTTATCATTGGTGAAGGTAATATGACGTGTTACTGACCGCGCGCGGAAAGGGGTAAGTTTTTGTTGGTATAAAGGTAATTATGATTTTTATCAGCAGCTAGGAGTTGGATGAGTTTTGTTTGACGGATTTTGTATTTGATTTTGGAGCGGTGCTTGCGTGCGGGCGGATGCTGCTTTTATGCATACGGTCCTTTATGTTTTACGCATCAACATGTGGAAGTCGTTTCATCTGGAAGGAAGGGGGTATCGTTTCGGGTGTGGGGGATGTATGTGTGCATATGTGTTGGTGTGTGGTGTGTATGTGGTTGGTGGTTGTGGTTGTGGGTGTGGTGAATGGGGGTTGGTGGGGATGGGGATTTGAGTAGAATTTATTTATTTATTTATTTATTTCCGTTTTATTTCAACAGGGTAGCCCTTTCAGTTAAAAAAACTGCTCTACCAAGGGGCCCTGCACAATAAAAAGATACAAAACATATATTCAAATGCACAACGTTACAATCAATCAAAACAAACGTAAACATATCAACCAGATAGAAAAAAAAGGGTGTGTTACAAAATTATACTATGATAAAAATACAACATGAATAAGAATGAAAGAAACCGAGAGAATATAACGCGAGTTAACAAACAACTATAACAACAACAACAAAACAAATGATATCTCAGTTCCCGGTGTCATAGAAATAAACATAATATGTATTGCACTCTGTTCTTCCTCGTAAAATATCACAATAGGGTTAAAACTTGAGAGATAAGATTCTACTCTGCTTTTTAAATATAGAAAAAGATGACAAAACTTGCATAAAACGAGGTAAGTCGTTCCAAAGGTTTGACCCTTGATAATGCAGAGATCTCTTATAATATTCCGTACGGGGTGTATTGATTTTTAGTGGGCAAGAGAGTGCATATCGAGTTCGGAAATTGACATGACGAAAAACAACTATTTCTTTTAAATACACTGGCACCATATCATTGATCAATTTATACATAATAAGATACGTTTGGTATTGCCTCCTTTGTATAATCTTTTGCCAGTTTAATTGTCTTAAAAGAGTAGTACTGGATATTGAAAAATCAGCATTTAAAACCAAACGAGCATATCTATTTTGCAATTTTTGTAATTTCTTGATATTGCACTTTGAACTTCTGCCCCAGATTACAAGACCATAATCAATATGCGGCAAGATTAATGCATTATATAACATAATTAAAATATTTCGTGGAATGTTCTTTCTTAACTGTCGGATATACCCTATGATTTTAGAAACCTTCACATATACCTTCTCAATTTGTTTATTCCATGTGAAACACTCATCCAATACAACACCCAAATATTTGAATTCATGAACTTGGTCAATTATATCCTTATTATATTTGATAACTAAAACAGCATTATTGACTCTCCGTTTTGTACCAATCAACATACATTTACATTTCTTAACATTCAATTCTAAATCATTAAATTCCACCCATTTGCATATCTTCTTAAACTCCTTTTGCAACAATCTAGAAACAACATTAATATTTTTGTCTTTACAAAAAACTGCAGCATCATCCGCATATAAACACAATTTTGTACTATGTAAAAATGACAACTTGCACATGTCATTTATGAATATAGAAAAAAGCAGAGGTCCCAATATTGACCCTTGTGGGATTCCTACTTCAATATTTCGAGATTCTGACAATATTCCCTGAAAAAATACACATTGTTGGCGATCAAGGAAATAATTTCTAAACCAATTCAGTTCAACGTCATGAAAACCATATCTTAATAACTTATTGAGTAAAATAATATGTGAAACTGAGTCAAAAGCTCGTTTGAAATCTAAAAACAAACATCCTGTAACATAACCTTCGTCAATATTCCTTAGAATATATTCATTTAAATCCAGTAATACAGTTGTTGTTGAATGCATTGGGCGAAATCCAGATTGACAATCACTTAATAAGTTATTTGAAATGAAGTAATCATACACTTGCTCATATACAGCTTTCTCAAAAATTTTCATGACGAGACATATAACAGAAATGGGTCGATAATTGCAACATTGTCCTTATTTCCACTCTTGAATACAGGTGTAACTTTAGCCTTTTTCCAATCAGAAGGTATAATTGATGAATGAAGTGACAAATTAAACAAATAAGTAAGCGGTTCGGAGATAAAGGACGAAGCAATCTTTAAAAGATACGGGTGTAGGTTGTCAAGACCACATGATTTACCACTGTCAAGTTTAAGCAATTCCCTTTGTACAAATTCACATGTAACATCCGAGAAAATGAAAGACTTATTAATGAAAGGGGTTTGGTGAGACGAGTCTATCCGAGCACTTTTAACCCCGTGGGTAAAAAAGCAATTGAATTCGTTAGCGATTTCAGAAGCATCAGTAGTAACAACTCCACCGTTACGTAATTCGACGCAGTGACTCTTTTTGTTACCGGTCAACCTTTTCAAATTCTTCCATGTGTTACGGGGATCGTTGGCATGATCAGTAAATTCTTTAGTGAAATAATTTCTTTTCAAATATCTATTCAAATTATTGACTTTATTTCGTACTTTCTGATATTCAGTCCAATAAGAATCAAGGTGTGTTTCATCAAACTTCTTCTTCATATAATCACGTTGACGTGCTAATGCAATGTACTCCTCATTTATCCAGGGTGCTCTTCCCGACCTTTTCCTAACAGAAACAACAGGTGCATGTTTATTACACAATGCGGTAAATTTTTGCAAAAAATAACTCCAAGCGGATTCTATATCATTATTTTCGTAAACATTTTCCCAGCACATATCTTCACAATCTCTCAAAAAATGATCTGTACAAAAATTTCGAAATGATCGACACTTACTAACGAACGGCTTTTTACGAACTATTGAATCTTTCAGATTTACATATACAAGAGAATGATCACTTATTCCAATCGATATAACACCTTTTCTGGTGAAACGTTTACATTTAGGTAATATAATCAAATCAATACATGTTCTGCTATTAGGTGTAATTCTAGTGGGTACATTAATTACTTGATCCAATTGAAATAATGTACATAAATCATTAATATTCTGACTCAGTCTACTTTTCACCAACATATTGCAATTAAAATCCCCCAAAATCACTATATTATTTGATATCAAATTAACTTCATCAATATTCCTCTCCAATTTTTCAAAAAAGTCAGCTGGAGAATTCGGAGCCCGGTAAAGGACACAGATAAATAAAGAACTTGCATTTTTTATTTGTAATTCTATCCAAAGAAGTTCAAGTCCGTCACTTTCAAAGTCTAATCTGCGTACATATGACAGGGAGGATTTGATGTAGCAACAAACACCTCCACCTTGAGAATTTCTATCTCTCCTCTCTAATTCATAGCCATCAACAGACAGATCAATACATACATCATTATCTAACCACGTTTCAGAAATTGTAAATACATCAAATGGATTTGACATGAGATACTGACAAATGTCGTCGACTTTACCCCTTAAACTTCGAACATTAAGATGAGAAATATTGAGACCATTATTACATCCAAATATGTTTTCTTCAGTATGATAATTGTGAGGTGGGGACGAGTTTACTGTGGCCCGAATTGACTCAGTCTGTTTCTCATGAGATGCATTGAAAAAAGGTAATTCCTGAAAAATACAAAGTGAACAAATCCAATCCTTCTCACTTTGAAAGGTTTTGAGTGATACTCCACACTTCACATGACACCAGTGCAAACATTTAACGCAAAGAATACTATTTTGATTATTTGTAACTGATTTTTTACATATTATGATACATGGGTATATGTGACTAGAACGAAGGTTCGAATTCAAAGGTTCAACAGTCATATTGTATGATGAGACGAGGTGTAGTTTAACTTGGTTTGATTTCTCACTTACGCTTGCTTCTCACTCCTTCGGTTTGGTCCAGTTTCTCGATGTCAGCAAAGGACGCGATTGGCACTTTCTTGTTGTCGTGTGTGAGAACTGTTATGCGACCGTCCGATGTCCACACTTTCTTGACTCTCTCGTGCTCGCGGAGTTCAGCAACGGTACGTTGGCGCTTCGATGTCAGGTCTTCATGGACGTAGATGTTCGATCCTTTGAAGTCCGCTCGTTTTCTGTAGATGGCCATCCTCTTGTTGTAACTCGTGAACTTCATGATGATCGGGCGCGTTTTCGCTCCATCCCAGTCTCTTGGCATGACTCGATGACTGCGGTCGATGTGAAGGGGGGTGATGTCGATGTGGAGCTTTTCTCGCACTTTGTCAACAATCAGCTGATCGGTGTTTTCGTCCTTCAGCTCCGTGATGCCATGGAAACGTAGACAGTTCCGGCGAGTGTATTGTTCCTGTTCTTCACAGATTTGTTCCAGACGATCGACCTTTCCCTGAAGCCGGTTGACAGTCTCGGTCAGTGACGCAACCTGCTGTTTTTGTTGATGAAGGTCAAGTTCAATGGCTTTGTAGACATCCTGTGTCACCTGCTCCGTGATTGCTGCGACAATAGATTCCACCAGTCGGTCACGCGTGTCGGTCTTATTCAGCGCTGTGTCGACTTGTTCTCGGATGGTATGCATTAGAGCCGGGTCAGGTGACTCTAGATCCGATGTTTGGCGGGAATCTCTTTGTGGGTCTTCGGATGATTGACCAGCAGGGCTACCAGATTTTGTACCCCCATTGCTGGCTGCTGCCCATCCCGATGTTTCAGGCGACGCAGTCGAGGACTGTTCGGCTTGATTTTCCTCGTCGTTACCTCGAGATTTCCCCTTCTGTGTTGTCGCAGATTTACGGTTCGGCATGATGGTTTGATGACAACTGTACTTTCCAATATCCACTGTCAGTAGCAGAGACCAGTTATTTCAACTCGTGATGACAAAAGAACATGTAATTTTGGGGTAAAATGCTGGTCGAAAGAGCACGAAAACGAGTACGTGTTGTCACGTGTTGTCACCAGGCAACTTTATATGATTTAATGATTAGGATAGATGTAGTTCTGTTTGGTTGGTAGGGAAAGGGTTTGATGGGTTTTTTTTTTCTAATGAAGGATTTCATTCTATTTTGTATAACGTATTTTTGGGGGGTCTTTTTATGTATATGCCCTTGTAAGTGTGAGTTAAATGATACAGTATATTTCAAAGGATATTTGTTTGGTATATGTCAATACACTTTTTGTGAAGAAATTGTCAGTAGGGTTGATTTATTATCAAATTGTTTATGTTGAAATAATCTGTACTATGAATTGGCAAATGGATTTGTTTGTGTTTTGAATTGTATTTGTACCTTTTATGTTCATGTTACACCCAGAATGGGTTGATTTAGGAATGATTTGAATGGAATCAATAAAATATCAAGGAAAAAAAGAAATCTGCGAGAATAAGTTGAACAATATTAGTAGTTCCATATTTCTTCGGTTTGACATTGTTTTCCCCAATTTTCTGTTCCAAGACACCAAATAACTTTTGAAAACAATTAAAGCAGTACATTGACATAACAAGAACAGTCCTAGATAGCAGACCTCTTCCAAGCAGCCGTGATTAAAATATCGCCATCTCTTTTTTTTTTGTTATTTCAGTAAGCATTTTTTCTCAACTATGAAAATGTAAATAAGAGTACTCATTAGAAATATGGGTCGTTTTGAATAATACGTAGATTATATTCCATGGTATATTTTAAAGGGGAAATCCAGTCCAAAATATGAGTTAGTCTGACCAGAAAGAGTAAAATATTATGAGTTCAAGGGTATAATTTTGATCAAAATCAGATGAAAAATAAGGAAGCATCGACATTTTGAAATTTCGCTGGGGGGGGGGGGACAGTTCTTGAACAGTCAATATGAATATGCAAATGGCAAATGTCATGTCATCCCCTCACAACTTACCATATATAGTTTGCACATAAGATTTTGAAATCTCCAGTTTTTCATTCAAACGCAATTATGCCCGTCGAGGCTCAAATCCTGATACCGTATATCCAACTGATCAATATTCTGAAGTTATTCAACTAGGAATAACATCATGTTTCAGACTTAAATTGCAGAAACATTAAATTTTCGTTATTTTTTTTTTGTGCACGATCAATGACAAATTATGAGGTTATGACATGGTTAGCTTACTTATTTGCATATTCACATCCGTTGTGCAAGAACTGTTTTGCAGAAATTAGCAAAACTTCAAAATGTCATAACTTCCTTATTTTTAACCGTTGAACTCTTAAAATATTACTCTTTTTTATTAAACTAAGTTATATTTGGACTGGATTTCCCCTTTACTGTATACAGGATTGGTGAAGGAGACCGTTATCGATGAACAAATCTCTCGACTTAGATACTAGTAGCAGCCTCTAGACATTGTGGCTTGTTATAGTTCTCTCTTTGTTTAACAGAAGGAACTGAGCATATAACATACAGAAATAACGTAAACTTTCAAGTAACTACAATGTCATTTGACCGAGAAAGACAACACAAAGGGGATATGGCAAAACAGCAAAGAAATTAAGGGACAAGAATAAGAAAGGTACCCTACTGGGAAGGCAGAGAGATGAGAAGAGAAGAAAAGCGAAGAAAAGCGATGGTATCGTATACTCAGTTTTGATCTTCAATAATGCATAGAGGTATGGGGACATCTACACCTATATTTGGTAAAAGTCTGATCATTCATTTCACCTACTGGCGGAGGTAATAATTCATTACTAGATTTTTGTCTGCCAGATTGATGTGTGGATTTGATGTTATTATGAAAAGCTGATTCCTAGTTAGAAACATAAACAAAAGCAAAAGCAAGAACCAGACATCATCGTAACTGACCCCCCCCCCCCGTAAGTGATGTACTCACATTTACCTATAGAGGGCGGTATCATAATGAATACGAGACAGCCGCTACTGCGTAATTCTGAGTAGGCATACTCTTGTAGTCACTGATGCATGATCCCTGTAAACAGTACAATGTGAAAGTACAATTTGTCCAGCTCCTATAGTATTTACACTGCTCCACCATTTTGGAGGTGCTTAATATTGAAATCCCCGTTCCTTTTCTGGAACTCGTGACAAAAAAAGACAGACCATTTTTAATCTATATTGTGTTCGCGTCATCCTAGGAACTCAATGGAATCCAGGTTGTGATCTCTTCAGTGATAGCTTCTTCAATCAATCAACCCGGAAGTAAAGCGTACATGGTAAGCAAAATCGAATCCTGATATCCACAGGCATTGTGTTGACTATGCCTTGCTAGATGCTACCACTATATGTTGCTTAACAGGCAAAGGATCGCTATATGCATAGCCTTCAGATATCCCCTTTCGGCGACTATTTGGCCCGAATTCACGAACGTGGTGCAATCTTTGTCCATGGCTTAAACCACGGACAGAGACCGTTAATTCACGGTAGTATTGTATGGGGCGCCAAGTGTGGCAAGGCCTATTTCTTTACTATACGGAAGCAGTCATTTCGTCGACGAGCCCTGCAGTCATATGAATTGTAAGGAAAACAAGCTGTGATCTTCCCCCCCCCCCAAAAAAAAAAAAAAAAAAAATCAAAATCAAAATACAACCTGGAGAAACCAACAGGCTATAAGTCATCAAAACTGAACGTGAAAGTAAAGCATGCTAATCTCAGTAAACATACGAATTACGTTATTCACAATTTAAGATATGCTCAATATTCCTCACTGTTTAAGTTGTTTACCAAAGCAAAATATAACTAGGCATACACAGCCTTGAATTTCTGGTTTTTTTTTTTTTTTTTTTTTTTTTTTTTTTTTTTTTTTTTTTTTTTTACTTTCGACCCCAATCTTGGCCGGTCCTGTACTGTTTGTTTTGTTTTTGTTTTTGTTTGTTTTTTTTTGCCGTTTTATCTTTTTCTGCTTCTTTTTCAGATAAAACCATGGCAACGTTTCATCAAATCAGCAGCCAGAATCTGGAGTGTCCTGTCTGTCTGACACTTTTCAACCAACCCAAATTACTGTCATGTTCGCACACCTTCTGCAAGGACTGCCTGGAATGTATCTTACAAACCCAGCCCGGTCAACACACCATAACATGCCCCCTGTGCATGAAAGGAACGTCCGTACCCAGCGGAGATGTGAGCAGGTTACAAACAAACGTACCGTTGAGTTCTTTAGTAGACGAAGTGAAAACCCGTGAGTATAATACTATGAACACTACGTCTGTTACGTCTGCAGGGAAGACCAAGAGTCCAACATGCACAGTTTGTGACACGGAAGTAAAACCGCCGGCTGTGTCCTACTGTCAGGACTGTGGTAAAAATATGTGCGAACCCTGTGAGGTTAAACATTCGAGCTGGACACCGTTCGCCAACCATGCAGTGGTGCCCATGAAGGGGCATGGAATGGTAGAGGTATCTGTCCGTAAGGAGAAGGTAATGGAAAATATCAAAGACTTCAAGAAAAGAATTGATTTAAAGAAAACAACCACTGAAAAATACATCGAGTCCATAGAGTCACAGCGTAAGATTATGTCCGATTTTATGAAAAACCTCATCGATGACATCGACAAGACTTACGATGAATGCATTGAAATATTGTCACAGAGAAAAAAAGCGCTGAATTGTCAAGTAGAAAGATGGTTTGAAAAATATGAGAAAGAATTGCAAGTCATGGAAGAAGAGAGTCGCGAAAAAATCAGTCACATAAACACTTTGGAAGAGTTGATAGGTGATAACATGAAGGTACCCCCAGGAAAAGACACCTTGCTTGCACTCGACACGCTGTATGCGGACTTGCAAAGCATTCTGGGACAAGATGATCCTGACGACCAATCACCGAGAAGTGTGACAGAACGAGCTCAGAAGATTTCATTCCGAAAACAGGTGAAAGTCAACGAACTTCGTCTTGGAGATTTCGAAGGTTATTCATGGGATCTGAAAGCAGAAGCACAGCTGAAATCTCCAATGTCATGTGACTTCCTTGAAGATAGCACAAGCTGTATGACTGCTGAACCAGACGGTAGGATGGCGGTGGGAATGTCCGAAGGTGGAATCTTGCTCTACTCTCCAAACGGCGAGTTACAGGAAACGGTGCTGAAGGATGTCAACGTTGCAAGAATTGGATTCCTGTCTGATGGTCGATGTGTCGTACTTGATTCACACAAAAAGATGTCACTGTACACTCAACAATGGGAAAAGCTCAGAGTCAAGTTCCAAACGAGTCCTTTGATTTTCTTAATCAGTGTTGATAACATAGATAATATCTATGTTGCTTTTCTTTTTTCAAACAAGATCCAGGTGTTTACTCCACTTGGCGGAAAAGCAGTTCGGGAAATGCTCTGTGATGGACAAGCACCTTCAGAGATGTTCTCTTTTCAGACAACGGGAAACCTGATAGTGAAAGATGAGAAGCATATCGTGTGCCTTGATAGTAGGGGGAAGAAGGAAAATGCCTTAGTGATGAAGAAGGGTGCGTATGCTTACCCAGCTGTTTGTCGAGATGATTCGGTCATCGTAGCCTGGGTGCAGCACGAGGAGGGTCTCCTCAGTATTGATCGATACACGAGAGATTTGCAGCACGTGCACAATATCGTCACTGATTTTCAACTGTGTAAACAACGCAACACATTCTGTTGCTATCTCCAAGAGTTCCAGAGTGGTGAGATAGCTTTCTGCAACGTGAATAAACTCTATATATTTCGATGGAATAAGCTGTGACAATAACCTTTGATTTTCTTCTTCTCCTTTTGGAAATTCATGCGAAAATATTATTTTGAGTAGTTTACCCTTTTTCTACAATTTATTGTTCCCCTTAGATTGTACCTTTACATTTATTTTCTTTGTCATTAATGTACCGTGTAATTTGTATCAAATAATTGTCAATATTTTATATTCATCAAATGTATTACATGTAGTTAAAGGACAAGTTCACCTTCATATACATGTGGATTGAGTGAAGGCAACAATGTTAGTAGAACACATCAGTGAAAGTTTGGAGAAAATCCGACAATCCGTTCAAAAGTTATGAATTTTTAAAATATCTGTACAATCACTGCCGGAGGAGAAGACTACTACAGTGTATGATGCCACATGCGTACAACGAAATAAGGAAAATAAAAAGAGAATTTCACAAAAACTTGACTTTTTGAATAAAGTGCACATTTCCTCGACTTGTTACTGACTTATGTTAGGGGTAATATTATTCCCCCTGACTTCTGAAAGAGAGAAGTCGAGGGTTCTTTTATTATGTGAGAAAAGTGAGAATATCTTGAAATTTTTTTATACTTTCTTTATATAGTTGTACTCATATGACATCATAAGCTATAGTAGTCTTCTTATCCAGTCGTGACTGAGCAGAAACTTCAAAAATTCATAACGTTTGAACGGATTGTCCGATTTTCCTCAAACTCTCATTGATGTGTTCTACTGATATTGCTGCATTCACTCAACCCTCATGTCTATGAAGGTGAACTTGTCCTTTGAAGGTACATTTGAGTAGCAGTAAAGAACCTAAGTGGCATTGTCACGATTGTTTTTCTTTGTTACATGTATCCTAACGAATATAGCATACAAGGTATGTACAAGTAAAGAGTTTGCTCCAAATTTTGAGGTATTGCAGTTTATGAGTGATTATGAGGAAAGTGTGGTTAGTTACCACATTTTCCTCCGATGTATTTCTTTATTTTTAATTCTGTTGTAGCTTCACCACAAAACGTGATGATCAAGAGTCAAACTGTGTTCCATTTCAGTGCAGTAGATGAACAAATTAAGCCACATATATCAAAACTCAAATGATCAAAATTCAAACTGTGTTCCATTTCAGTACAGCAGATGAACAATTTAAGCTATTATATGTCGTGTTAACGTCACAGTAGTACCAAAAAGATAATTAAATCGATGTCCATACACCAACCACTACTTTTCACGCTCGGCAACGTAGCTGAATTAACTTGACAAGTATATACATGAAAGACAGTTTTTGTGACTTGTCGATTTCGACTCACTTTGGTTTTACTGTCACAAATACATGAATTGCTGCAGTCTATTAGTTCACTGTTCGCATCCAACAAATTATTACGTTTCTGTTGATACAGAAACTAACAATGTAATTGAAGTCAATGTACTATATGTTTGATTGCTTGTTAGCAAGCAATTGTATAGTTGTCCTACGCTGTTACGTCATTGTGTGATTACCTTGACATTGCCTTTGTTATGAATGATTGTTAGTTCTTCTTCTTCTTCTTCTTCTATAATCTTCAAAGGGCTATAAAATGCAGCCTATCACGAAGATGAATACAACTTGTGTGCACGATGAGAGGAGGGGTGTGGGCTTAATCACATGATGTGGAGACAATATGAGCTCCCTCGTGGAGACGATATGAGCTCCCTCGAGGAGACTTGGTATGCATTTAATATTTTTGTTTATATCTCTTTAAGATCTATAATGTTTGTTTTATGTTATAAGTACTGTCTGAGGCAAATTATTTGTATAGGGCCCCATTTCTCTCTCTCTCTCTTCTTTCGATCTTTAAAATAACAACAACAACATGATGTGATTTTGAGGTGGGTCATTAAGAGCTCCTTGAACTGCTCCTTGAACTAGTTGATAATAATTGTTAAGGACTTCAAATTGAAATGCCGTACCCTCCCGTTTTCAGTGACAGCAGCTATCACTCTGTTGTATCACAACCAGTTCTGCCCAGTTCTTCTCTTCTTTCGTTCTTTATCTCCACAGTTTAATGTCTTTTCTGCCCGTATTCTACCCTGTAAAAGTTGTAGAGCATCCAGATTCTTGTCTTCCCTCCGGTCTCTGCCTCCATATCCTCCCTTTCTTCTCTACGCGTATTATACACGGTTATATCGAAACAAGCTTTAGTCCACCCCCCCCCCCTTTCTGGAGTCTGCCTTTATTTCTTTCTCTTTTCTTTCACCCGCATTCCACCCCGCGCCACTCTAATGTCAAACAGGAATATTGTAAAATGACACATTCCATTCAGAAAGGAGATTGTATTGACATGATACTGCTTATTTCTCACTATAACTTCTTAACTACAATTGTTATTGTAATCCCTGCTGCACAGACATGCATACTGTATGTTATATCATTAATTTCCTTTTATATCGTTGTTTATGCAAGTCAAACGACTCTGTTTTAAATTTACTTTGTATATTTCCCACATGTTCATGATTATTTTACTTATGTATATTGATTTGCAGAAAATAAAGTATCTATCAAACAAACATAGTATTTTTTCTTCAAAAATCTTATGATTTGTACGAAAGAAAAATATATTGGTATATTACGTTTGTCATCAAATTGCTGAAATAAATGAATTTCAAAATAAGTATCGGATAGAAAAAAAAAATACTGCCTCAACGTACTATAGGTTTCTCCGCGTGTGCTTCACTAGTATTAATATACATATAATTCACAATATTCAGGTTCCATCAATATCCCAAAAAGCACATTGAGGGGAGAGTATACTCTAATGTATACGTGTATTAAGTAATTGAGTAAATACATCAATATCACCAGAACCCATCAGTGAAGTTTAAGGAAAATTGGACAATACCTTTAAGAGTTACGACTTTTTGAATTTTCAATGCACCCTCGTTAGATGAAAAGAATAGAACTGATGACGTCAATGCAGAACAACGATATAAAGAAAATTCAAAGAGAATTCCATATTTTGTTCTTTTTTCTCAGTAGCATAATGATAGAGCACTTGACTTGCCTCTTTTTGAAGGCAGGTTGATTATACCCTTAAACATGTGTTGGCAACAGGTCGAGGAAATGTGTACTTTTAATCTTTAAAAAATCGATTTCGCATAATCGATATAATTTTCAAGGAGGCATTGAGGTCGCATTTGCCCCCGGAGTCGAAATACATCCACTTTCCGGCGATCATCAACAAAATTTCGAGGAAAAGTACACTTAAAACAATGTGAACTTATTGATAAACCAATGATTCTCCTGACTGGAGTGAAAATTTACTAGCTCTACTTCTATGTCAGGCATTTACCGGGGTGATACCTGTCTCACTTTGGTCCTGTCATATTTAGCTCGATTAGACCAGGTAACTGTCTTTTATATTAATCTTATACTTGTCCGACACACCAATACCCAGTACATTAAAAAACTGATTCTAAGCAGTGCAATACATTTGCAAGGGCAGATACATTATGCCGTTGCTACGTTCCCAACTGAATATTGATTCTATAGTACATTAATCAACTGGCCAGTATGTCCTCAGTCATAAATGAAATAAAAAGAAAATAAACACTTGCATCAGTAGCGAGTTCTGAAGCTGATTAAGGAAGCCGCAATTTCTGTGCTGTTCTTCACTTTTATGTCTTGAAAAGTTCTTTTGGATAACGCTTGGAAAGTAATTAAAAACAAACATCGAGAGTGCACTCGGAAGAAAGATGAAAAGGAATTAACTGTATGTGATGTTGCAAGAGCGTCCAAATGAAAATTTTTAATGTCAACAATCATGTAATGTTGCTAATGCAAGGAATTAAAGGTGGCAGATGATATTTAATGATTGGGAGATGAAAATTGTCTGCCAATAATGTGAGGTTTTTCGTCTCTCTTGCTGTATGTAGTGATGCGTTATAGCGGAGGCACGCCAGTTGCCGTGGCGAGATGCATAGAATCAATTCTTCTTTTTCACTGTTTGTATATTGTTTGTAATTTGATTGGTTATTTTGGGGACCCGTATTCGTATCAATAAATTGCATTATATCCCTCGCTTTGGAATGGTCACGAGTGTCTTCTACATACATGTATTTACAAATTGATGTGAAATATAATAGATATATTGTTATAATTGTTTTACATAGGTTTTTAACCAATAACAGAGCCCTGAGGAAGACAGGCAGTTAGTTCACTTTTATAAATTGCATGATTGTATCTCTTGAGTTTTATTTTTGATATGTATGTATATAATATATATATATATATATATATATATATATGAAGAGTTTGTTTGCAAAAACCGATAAGTCCATTTTTGAAGATTTTGAAGTATGGTCTCTGTCATAAAGTACAAAATAATACCTAATGATACATTGGTCACTACATAATACGGAAAAGGTACATTTTTGAAGTTATGGTCAAAAGAAGCGAAATTTTCTTATTATTCTCTTTATTTTTCTTGAACTTTAAGTGCAAATATCTCCATTTGGCAAATATGGACTTGCAAACTTGCAAACAAACTCTTCATATATATATATATATATATATATATATATATGTGTGTGTGTGTGTGTGTGTGTGTGTGTGTGTGTGTGTGTGTGTGTAATGTATAGCACTGGTCTAGCAATCCGGAAGTCTTGACGGGTTCGAATAAAAGTTTTCAATACATAATTATGATGTCTGTCTGTCTTATGCTGTATGTATTTTACTTTCTGCTGATCAGACCACTCTGTATAAAGATTTGCAAAAAGTAAGAAAAATAGATAAATGAACAAAAGTAAACTAATTTTTATCAATAAATTAATCCTATTTTATCTTATCATAATCATGTTATGTGGTGTTTCTCTCGGTTGCTCTGGAGAACGGGTTACGCCATTTCCTGACCCACTTTATCTGACACACTCTTTCTGACACACTTTTTTTGCCACTCAATTTGTACACGGGGCAGTTTTCATGAGACGGCCTCTGTTATTGGCTACTGTGCTAATGAATATTCAAGACTATGGTATGGCTTGTCGAACGTCGCGCTCAAGGCCGGCCAATAAGAGGCGGCCAGGAGCTGATGAGCTGGAGGCGCGCGGCAATTTCTAACCTCATCCACGTGCAGGCCTTGCTACTACGTGCGCTTCCAGTACTTTTTTTTTTTTCAGCTGCTTAACCCATCCACGTACGGGCCTCTGTGTAATCTGTAATTTCGTGCCTGCCTAGTAAGTCGGCAGTGAACTTGGGCGCGATCTTCCCTACGGCGTGATCTATACGCGAAGGGTATTCAGCATACGTCATTGAAAAACTGCCTGTGTCATTCCCACTAAACAGGAGGGATGATGCATGTACACTTGTGGGAATGTGCACTTAGTTGACTCAGTACAGCACTATTCATGTGAATTTTATAAAAAGAAATAATAAACTGTGAAGGAATTATGAAAAAAAATATGTTTCTGTGTATTTTATTCATAAATCCTCTTCATTTCAACCCATCTGTAATCACATTTACCCACTTATAATTCGACGTGTCCATAACATCCTGGAGCCGCCTCCCAACCCCCCCCCCCCCCCCGATAGCTCTCGAACATTCCATTCAATGACGGGGGTTTTATTTTGAAATGTTATCATATAACTCTCGTGTAAGCAAATTCTTGCCATAGCTAATCTATTTTAGAATAAAATCGTAATCTATCTATGCTTAGATAACCTAATTCAAATTGGCAGAGACATAGAAAAATATTTGTTTTACAATCGTGATACGTTCAACTACTCATTTACCCTGTGCTGAAATCCGCATGTCTGCTCCACACATGTTATCGCTATCGCTCAAACTTCGATCGCGGTGCCGGTGGCTTGTGTGTGTTAACAACATGTGTTACGTGTGCATATGGAGGAAGCATGGGGCTGAAAAAACAGCACCACGTGGTGAGGTAAAAAACAAATCGGACGTAGGAAGTCGTACATTCAAGAGCTAAACAGACAAATAGCGAAATCAAAGTCCACTGAAAAGGTCTTGACACTGTAATGTATGTTCCAAATTCATGTCTGGCTTAGTTTCGAGAGAATTTTCTACACTTGTGAAGGTTTTCTTTGCAAGAATCAGGAGCGAGATCGGTGAAGTAGCTAAACGTGTACTCTATGTGACTGTTGCATGCATGTATATGCGTGCACGTGGCTGCTGGGAGAGTGCGGCAAGCAAGAACGCTAGGAATGCACCACCAGCAGGTACGGTGGGCTGCAAATTCTTGGAGCAAAATTAGACTTCATTGTTCAGCCCGTCTAGTATTTATATATTCATAATACATGTAATTCTAATTCTTCATGAAATCACGATAAAAATACTTCATATATTCATAATGCATTTTAGAAGCGTAATATGAAATATTTTGACTTTTTTTTTGGCAATCCAAAGAAAAAAATATTTTGAATAAAAAATTAATAATAAATAATAGTTCTTGACTCAAGTCTATTAAAAACTTCGTGCGTCTTCTTGCAGTCACCCCGCAGTTGCCCATGGATACGACGCATAAATAATCAGCTGTTTGCTGAGTCATTCCTACCCTACTGCCTCTGTTCAAATTGAGATCGATTGTGATTTTGTCGGTGGCATTTAGTTTCACGACCTAATCCAATAAAACTAGACAAATTTAAACATCAAATGCTGTGACAGTTTTTGTCAGAATTCCCTATCAATATCACTTGTTGCCACGATAGTTTTCAGATTTCACTAGCTTCATTATCGAAGCTGTTCTGAGGCTGTTGGACATTTGAAAGAACTGCTTTGTGAGAAATCCCCTTTTATTTATTATTTATTTTCACACACAAGAATTATGATGACTTACATAATCTTTTAAAACTATTCTAATGTCATGATATTTCATGATGGTATGTGTTCTGTCTTTACATGGCAAGATGGGATTTTTTTTTTCTTCCATCCAGGGTCAAAGAAGGAAGTGACAGGAAGGAAACCAAAACGATAGGAAGGAAATGAAAAGGATAGAATGAAACACCTGCTCAGCGGGCTCTTTTTTATTGATATTTACAATGGTGAATGCAGTACATCAGAATTTAAGTACAGTTCTAAATAATTTATTATTTGAAAAATGAGCAAAGAAAATGGGATATCATCGAGTTCTAAATGAAAACTAAATTAGCATCGCCATTTAGATCTAATATTTACTAAGGCATAGCCCTGATGCAACCTTTTGGTCGAGTTTCTTTAGAGAAACGAATTTTTGGAGCACTAACCCAAGTAAACAAACAAAAGGTTTTAAAAAAAATGATGAAATGCAGGTCTCTAGTCTAGACCACTCCTGTGCATGAGCGAGCAACAGCCCCCGTGGACAGTGTCACTCTCGTCCTTGGCCTAGGCTAGGCTACTCGTGTCGTTCTCGCCATCAACGTCATGGTCACACGAAATAAATTGCATCATCAAAAGGGTTCGTATATAATCACCAGAATCATTATGCTCATCATCACTATCATCTCAACCACAGCAAAACCCTGAATATCATTCCCACCATAGTCACTCCCAGCTCACAAAAACACATCAGCAAACGTACAGACATCGCAGACTTTGTAGCTAACTACGTTAGGCTTTAGATCAATGTTAGTTGTACACAAAATGAAACGGAGGTGGAAAACTAGTAATGAATACACGGAGATCTCAACGATGGCATTTTACCGTAGAAAAAATACACTGAATATCCTGCACCGCAAAAATTTTGAGGTAAAAAACTACGTTGAGGAAAACTAGGGTGAAAACCCGCTGCTTGGAAGACGAACGATGAAGACACTGTATACGGTAAAAATGCACACGCAAACAAACGAGTGGGTACCATACAAAGTAAGAATGTTCTCGACACACGTAGATAATCTACATCGTGTTCAATCAAAAGACTCAACAAACACTCGAACAAAAACTCACCTCTAAATTGTTGCAAACGAGATAATCACTTCAAAAAATGGGGGGGGGGGAACACTTGTGGTAGTACGATTGTACTCTAAGAATAACAGAGATAAGATGATACGAAAGCAAAAGAGAGAAAAAGAGAGAAAAATGGACAAGAAACCTGCAGAAGTTATGCCACACTCACTGGCACCAAAATGCAATTCGACACACACAGGTAATCAGATATCGTCATGGACCCCCTTGAGGAGATCGATATCACGATACCACGCGTAAGTCAATAGCTAAAAGCCAATCACAGACACAGCATCAGACGAGTGACTCATTATGAAAAAAAAAATCGTAAGGCTGTTGAATATTCATTAGCACAGTAGCCAATAACAGAGGCCGTCTCATGAAAACTGCCCCGTGTACAAAATGAATGGCAAAAAAAGTGTGTCAGAAAGAGTGTGTCAGATGAAGTGGGTCAGGAAATGGCGTAACCCGCTCTGGAGTGTGTCGGTGTATGTTCAAATAAAGCCCTCAAACTGTTTCGACCAGTCTGGGAAACAAAACATTTTAAAACACCGTATAGTCTGATCGTCTCAAACCAGATCAATGAGCATACGACTGTAGCATAATCATAATAATTTCGAATAGGCCAATTCATGAATATTTTTACATTTTTTAATTTTTAATTTTGACAAATGTTGTCCCACGTGAGCAGAAGGGTTTCCTGAGCCTTGCCAGATATAGCAGCAATCAATGCATATACCAGTATAATTGTATTAAAGCGACCGAGGAAAAATAAAAATTAGCATGTGTGGCGCCCTCATTAGGTGATTGCTGTATTGCCGAGACACACTGACTATCAAAAAATGCATCAAGCTGTATGATTGTTATTCAGAATAATATGCTGTTTGGCCTTGTACTTGTGATGACATAATATGACCATTTTTTTTTTTTTTTTTTTGCACGAAAATTAGCACATCTTTAAAGGTAGGGAATCCCATTTGCATGCCTTAAAGGTAGGGGATACCTTTTACAGAACTCCCAAAATGCAGCAAAACATTAAATATGAACCTCAGGGGACTTGTTTAGGCCACTGCTTAGAAATTTGGAAGTCGACAGTTATCTACAATTTGAATAATGCACAAAACTCAACTACTCAGTAGTTCTGTGTGTCAGCCACACTTAAGCCTTTTTGTTGCAGTCTTCTGTATTTTTTATCTATAAACACAAATCTAAAAGTATAAGAGCTGATGTTATAACATATAGAGTTTGTGGCAAGAATGTATATAGAAATGTTTGTAAGTTTTGATGAACTTTATTCACAAAATATACATGATGGACACATATGCAGTGCATGGGTCTGCAAAGGTAGCCTAGTAATGTACTGGAATTTACGGTGAGCCCCGAAAAGAATTCAATTCAAAATCTAACGGTCAATAAAAATGTACTAAATGTTACCTTCCACTTTCAATACTTTATGGGAGTTTCTAAAAATGATACTCTCTTCAACATACCACTGTGTTTATACAACTCTTCATTTAAGGCATGCAAATGGGATTCCCTACCTTTAAAAACTTACAAACATTTCTATATACATTCTTGCCACACACTCTATATGTTATTACATCAGCTCTTATATTACGTTTAGATTTGTGTTTATGGATAAAAAATACAGAAGACTGCAACAAAAAGGCTTAAGTGTGGCTGACACACAGAACTACTGAGTAGTTGAGTTTTGTGCATTATTCAAATTGTAGATAACTGTTGACTTCCAAATTTCTCAGCAGTGGCCTAAACAAGTCCCCTGAGGTTCATATTTAATGTTTTGCTGCATTTTGGGAGGTCTGTAAAAGGTATCCCCTACCTTTAACACTTCGTTTATGAGAATAAAGAACTTGGGCAAAGCCAAATTTTCCTCATACGCTTTGGTTCATTTTCCATTCTTTTATTCCCATTCAGGTAGTCATCATGCAAATTATCATAACAAAACATTAAAACAGAACAAAACATCGTTGAAGGAATGGAAAGAAATTAAAACCTATAAACGTATCTATTACTCAAAGATTGTTTATACATATATTGAGTAGGGATCGAACGTAAGAATTTATAGAAAGTCTGGAAAAGTTCCCATTCCAAGCACTTTTGCCTACAAGAAAGTTCAAGCAAAACTTTGAAAACTTCACAACCCCATCTGAGCCAAAAATTATCAGAAGGCTGAAAAAATATTGTCATCATATCACATTTAATATAATGTGGCGGTAGCAAAGAAACTCGACTGTACCAACTGTGCATCCTATAGGTCTCTCTGAAACAACACCTAAAGGACCCTAAGACATTACGTGACATTCATGTGTATCTTAATCTGAACACCTACAGGTTGAAGTCACTCGCAAAGTTGCTATGAATTGAAAGGAATGGGCATATTCCAGATGACTGAAGACTAAAACCTAAGCAAAACATCAAATCGAATCAGAAAGAAACATAAAATAATGGACTGTTTAAATATGGAAGTTTCAAATTCCCACATGCTGTCGAGGTATCGGTGACAGTGAAGTTAGTAAAGATCGTGTCATGACATCATGAAATGCTTTCGCATACATCGTCACTGCTGTGTCTTATCCGACATCATAAAATGCTAAAACAGATCCTTATCAAATGATTGGCTGAGAGCGTACATGTGATAAGGAAGACATTTCACCGAGCGTTTTGTCAGATATTTTTGTTGATAACTTTGCTCTCAGCTAATCAGATGCAAGGATTTCAGTAGCTTGAAATAGTTTGTCAGAAAAGAAATAATATCACACAAAATGCTTTATGAAATGCCCCCTATAGTATCTATTTTGCTCCTGGATATTGCCTTATGATACGTAATTTTGCTTAAGAATAATGGCCTGCCATGACTAGAGTATTATGACCGGTCATAAGCACTTACACGTCGATTATTGATGAGGTATATATACACGTACACTGAAGTATACGTGTATATACTATCACCCAAAAGAGGGCGGTGTATTGAAAATTCATAATTATGAGGCGATAGAGTAGTGCTTAGGCAGTTTTGTACTATACGTATTATGACATTGTACTACCCGCCGGTTGTGTAATGTATTCAGATTTTATACCTGCTTTTTTTTTCACAAAAGCCTCTACTGCCCTTAACTACTACAGAGCTTGCCGGAGGTTTGTCCTACCTACATGCAACAACTAGGTGAATAAATTGCTTCTTTACCAGGCATTTCTAATAGGAAAATCCATGGACTGTGATACATTACAGAAACTATCTATTTCATGCCCCTAATTTCTGCCAGTCAGAACCGAGGTTTCGCCCTTAATGACGAATGTGAAGCACACACTTTCGGGACTGAGAAGAGTGACAATGATTATATATATCTCTTAAGCCCCCACACAGCAAGAATCGGAGTTTTAATATGTGTGAATTTATTCTTCCATTGTTACCTCTTTAACCCTTTGGACATGTGCCTTGAGTGCTGATTGACACAGAAGATACCATAGCCTTGTACACATTGTCTAAAGTCCTTCTTTTTTTGCAAGAAGTATTCTTTTCAGTCTTTCATCATTACTTTGTAACATTGTGGGTTCTACACTATAATATTACATTGTCTTATATGATAATGATGATATCATTGTTTTATATTGTATCATAATATATTGTATCATTATATTATATTATATTATAATATATTATATTATATTATATTACATTATATTATATTATATTATATTATATTATATTACATTACATTATAATTACATTGTATTGTATCATTTTTTAACATAATCATATTATTGTTGTTGTTATTGTATTATTACTATTACTCTTACTGTTATATTATGACTACTAAAACAATTACCTCCGAGAGAAAAAGGCTTATCAAGGAACCCGTCTATAGCGGCCACCTGTCTATAACGGCCTTTTTTCCGTCTCCTTTGGGTGGCCGCTACAGACAGATTTTTACTGTACTATGATGACTGTTCTTAAAACGTTTCCAGCATCAAGGATAGTAATAAGATTGCTGCTCGTGGAGCCCATCAGGGTCGATCGAAGAACAGCATGCGCTTGTCACTATACTGTGGTACCCCAACTATGATGACGTCACACATATAGTTGATGGTTGAACCACATTTTTTTTTTTGTATAAGTGACCTATACAACCATATATCTAAGTTTTGTTTTGTTTTTATTTTTCGTTTTTGACGACAGTGCACAATGCTTATAGAAGTAAAGATAAAAAACACCGTGAAATCCTGAAGAAGCCTGTTATGAAAACTACAAGCAATGACAAGTTTATAGTAGACGTAGGCAATGAAAAGAAGACAAAATATCTCATGAAGATTTAGAATTCACCTCACGTGATTTCCTTATCTCCTTGTCCGTCATGAAACAGTCTAAAAATCATTCGTCAATATTTACGTAGCGCTTACTTCACAAGGCTGATGTAAGGATCATATTGCGGAAACTGTGAAAACAATGCAAAACAGAAGAAGACATGAGTACACTTTATCAAGAGAAGGATGTTTCGAAAGTGGTTTTGTTTTCATTGTAATTGCCTGCTTTTTCGGCGAAAAGATGTCCGATGAGTCAGTGTTATTAGAAACTGTGGGAAATCGATGTTGGAACACTTGTTCATACTTGCTACACGTAACAAAATGATAGGAAGTCATTTTATTTAATAGAGGAACCTTGAACACTATTCGCTCTTTTGCTTTAGATTTGGAAAAGAATAACATTTTCATTCAAATGTAATTTCTTAAATAAATCAACATCATCTCATACCCATATAATCTACGAGTCAAATAATCTGGAACTTTGGCCTTAAAAGGATGGTAATAGTTTTTACAGAGATGGGGGAATCAGATTTTGATATTTTGCGAGATATAAAAACCACTTATGAAATATTAAATAGCATTCAAATCTAAGAGAAATTCAAAGTTTATCTTATGAAAATCGGCAGTTTTGAAATGTCTGGGATATCAAAATACGAAGCCAACCAAAGCCCTAATAAAATAACTGGGTCCAACCTTTTATTGGGACATCTTTGTTCATGGATATTCCCAACAACACTAATTTTTCATCAAATAAACTCTGAATTCTTCTCAAAATATAATTCTATGCTCTTTGAAAATTTGCATGCATGGTTTCTCATCATCTCACCAAAACAAGATGAAAACCTGAAGCCCCACGAGTCAACCAAAACTAGACCTATTTAGGGCTAAAATTTCATTTTCATTTTATTTATTTCATTTCCAGCAATGCAGAACTTTTTCATACACAAAATTACACATTTCAATACAATGTAGTAACAAAGAAAAATACGTGAAATTCACAACACTATACGCATCACAAAATAATAAAAATAATCCCTTAATAATAATAATAATAGTAATGATAATAATAATAATAATAATAATAATAACGTCTTATTTATCCAGGGTATAGCCTCTTCACTGTTGCCACTGCTATCATTGGACCCTATAGCTGCCATTATTATTACCCTAGTGTTGCCAGGTACCCATTTATACACCTGGGTCGAGAGGGACATTGCGGGTAGAAACATTTTGTCCAAGGACCGTTAGCTCTGGGCGGGAATCGAACTAGGATCCTCCGATTGGGAGTCGAGAGTCTTATCCACTATATGCCGCAGGGGGCAAAGTACCGAAAAATTAATGATTGATTAAATAATGAAAGGGAACAAAAGATTCCAGTTTGTCTATGATAATATAGCATGTAGACATTTCCACTTTCTATTTATTGATGATTATTGTCAATAGTTTGTTTGTTTGTTTGTTTGTTTGTTTGTTGTTGTTTTTTTTTTTAGTTCCACCAGGCCCTATGATAGTCTTTAAGCGCAATTTTATTTTCCCCGTCTCCGGAATATGAACGTGCTCCTGACCAGAACATACAAGTTATTTATTATGTTTGTGACATTTGTAGTTTATTCATTCGCAAGATTCTAAAAACATTGTGTGTGTATGTGTGGTTGTGTGTGTAAATATAACATTCTATTATTTTTGATACATAACACAGGGTTACACACTACTTATTTTTGGTGGCCCAAAGGCAAACATCCGACCTTTTTTGGTGGCCCGATCAGGCCACCAAATTCTTCATTTTTGAAATTTTGGTGGCCCGACGTGCGTTTTTGGTGGCCCAAAATACAATCTAAATCTGAATGGATTGCATGGATATATCAAAGTATAAAATCACCCCTTCACTTTAACAGTGTAAAGTCGCTCCCTGCAATTCGGAATGTGGTATTGATTTTGCTGCTTCATGTGAGTGATTTTCTGTCTGGACATGGAGCAAAACAGGTGGTAAAACATAAGTCTTGTAATTGTTCATCTTCATAATAATTATTGTAAGATTATTATAATGTTAGCCAGCTAGGTCTTTGTCCCGTTTGTGTGTGAAGGCGAGTGTGGAGGGTGTGCCTACTTCATAGTCTATTCTCACTTTATGCCAGGATTTCAAGGCGTGTAAGGTACTATACTACTAAGATCACTTCCTCGCCAAGACATTCTCTGAAGAAACCACAATTAAACAGGTTTTCTTTTCACACTATACACGTTTTGATTCCCGATTATTCCTGCGCGAGTAGAATCGGTATTCTATTGTCGTATACACACAACACGGCGTCTTTGAATACAGTACGCATGAAAGGCACTTTGTACATCCCTCGCACATTAGAGCTCGCTCATTTGCAGAAATCCGAGAGGGAACGTGAACATTAGCTCAAAATGTGGTTGGACTGCTCCCATTTCCTGCCATTAGGGTAAGACTCTAAAGGATATGATATTTGACTCTGGAAATAAACTAATATCCGGTGAGTTACGTAATTTCAAGAGTGATTTTACAAACGTTTAAAAACGTCCCTCAAGCAAATATGTGTTGCTCGCCCCCATGCATTAGTAATCCGCCCATCGTAAGGTACGTCTGGTCCGGTCCGCGACGTACCCTGACGTCACAACGCAGTCTAGACAGTCCCAGGGATCAACTTGTCCAGTGCGAGCGACCCGAGATTCGGTGACTTCTTGTCAGTGAGCGAAGGAAGGCAGCTGTTTTCGTCGCATTTAGCCAATTTATGACATGCTTTTCTCTGCCGACTTCAACTAGAGCTTGGATTGAGCAGTGTTCAAGTAGTGTAAGTGAAAACAATGTGTCGATTAGTTGGCAACGAACGTTCAAATCGTAGTCGTGTTCTGTCGATGGTGTGTGTCCTTGAATTGCAAATCAGCTCGTATCCGTGAGTGAGCCGCGCGCATAAACACTGTCGTCCCGTGTCCGGGCGGGCATGCACATTTTCACTGCAGCCAGCGCGACTAGGCGATTTCTTTTCGCGGCCATAACGGTTCGCGAAGTGCTTGAATGAACCGCTCTGTTGTTGTGCCGGGCATGTTCTTTGTATTTGTGCTGCCGACCAGAATGAGTAGTGTGGATGTGGTGTGGCTTTCTGGCTGGCTTCTTTCTTTTTCATCCAGTGGATGATAATGAATGCACGAACTCCTTGGTAATTTTGTGATGTGTGGGTTGTTTGTGATAGCCGAGGAGATGTCCGTACTTGGGTACAGGCGGCGAGACGGACATGAAGCAGCCACCAGCAGCTTGAGCTAGCTAGCCGTAGCCGATCACGTTCACTACCAATGCCATCTGACCAGCATGACCCTTTTTCCATGCCACTAAATGCCAGCCAAATACACAAAGACGAAAACGCGTATAGGCCAACGGTACCTAATCGTAATACCAGTAGGCCTATGAGATGTAAAACTTTTACCTGCACAACATCAACTGTGCATGTATGGAGCGGGATACATCTGTCTTTCCGACCCCCTCTCTCTGTCCCTCTCTTTCACTCTTGATAAGAGCATAACGATCTGTAGTGTAGGTAGGTAGTGTGTGTGTGTGTGTGGGGGGGGGGGGGGGATTCTAATGAAAGCACTTTACAATAAGATGACTGCAACTATATAGGATGGTGATAGTGAGGTTGTAACCTCCAAAATATGATTCTAGAATCTACCTGTTGGTAGTATTTAAATTTTGATATACAGTATATTGCAATTATTCAGTGCCTTTCATAATTAATGCAAAGAAAGCAATTCACTGTTAAAAATCAGGTTACATTAGTAACTCTTCAGTTTACACTTCAATCACTCAAACTAAAGTGGTGGTGGGGGGGGGGGGTGGTACCAACCTTCCCTATGAGTGATTTTCTAAGATCAAAGCAAAGAAATATACTGGGTTTGAGACAGCTATACTTTGAACAATATATATAATACATATTTCTATATCTATCTAGTATATGTCTATATATATATATATATATATATATATAAGATACATATTTTATCTAGTATATATCTCTATATATTATATATATTATATATATATATATATATATATATATATATATATATATAAGATACATATTTTATCTAGTATATATCTCTATATATTATATATATATATATATATAATATATATATATATATATATATATATATATATATATATATATATATATATATACTAATGGCTGAAAAAATAGTTAACCAATTAATATACATCGCATCTACATCACATACCCCATGAAAGGTCCAATGTATCTGATGTGTATGAGTAGTTTATGTAGGAACATGGAGGTATCATATATGTGGCATATCATAGGTTAGACCCTGCATAATTGATAAATCAATTTAGGGGAAAATTATCTCATTTGAACAGTATGCTTTTTGCTGCCCATACAAAAACGAAAATTGAATTAAAAAAAATCAAACAAACCACTCTTTATCTGGTATTGATTGTCTGTTGATATTTTGATTATATGTTCTTTATTACAAACTTTTTACATAGTTGTAAATGTATTAATACCCTCAAATTACAATCATCCACAATGTGCAAGTCCATGTGCACATAGGTGTGTGCATCCTATGACTTTATTGTTGGCAAACCTGAAACTATTGATTATCATTTCTCAGCAATGCTTTATTTTACATGATTTCCAGTGTTTAGAATCTGTATTGGTTTCATAATATAAGCCTTAGCTCGAAACTAAATATTTCGTTTTACAGTAGTGTTCATAGAATATAATGCAAGGCTGGCAGACGGGGGAGAGGTTGCACCTGTATATAGGAATACATAGGGTGTCACCACTTTGGGCCCCCTCACTTTCTTGAAAAAAAAATAGAATGAAACCTTTGATTGCAGTAAGGCATTTGTTTTTGCACTGAACACTTATTTTTTTTCTTGTCAGCTGAAGAAAACTGGAAGTGTGAAGATTTTTTTTTTTTTTTTTTATAGCATGTGGCGTATACATTATGTACTGTATGCAGGTGTTTGAAATTGCATAATTTGTCAATTTTGGACCCCCCCCCAAAAAAACAAACAAACAAACAAACAAACAAACAAACAAAATAAGATATATAACGGCTGATATAGTAAATGCGCATATCAGTCATGCAGTTGTATCTTAATCAAAGTCATTGGGAATTTATCATCCTTGAAATATTTCTATGTTCTCTTTAGACTTTATTTCTTATTCATCATCACGGATTTCTTGCAGCACTCCTACTTTTATATATTTATATACCTTTTATATACATTTACATGCTTAAAGGGGATGGCTAGTAACCGATCAGTGGGTATCAGTGGGAATGCTGAGGGATGATTGTTCCAATCCTTGTGGGATTCATTTAAGAGTACATTATATCTACTGTTGTATGAAAATTATTTACTTCAGAACGGTCTCATCAAGTAATGTGCAGATAAATGCCCTGTCACTGACCAGGCACGCTAACCTGGAAACATTAAAATGCACATTAATTGAATATGAGACCATTCTGAAGCAAATAATTTTCACACAACAATATATATAATGTACTCTTAAATGAATCCCACAAGGATTGGAACAATCATCCTCCAGCATTCCCACTGATTCCCACTGATCAGTTACTAGCCATTCCCTTTAACTCATTATTTTTCTTTAAACCATTAATTTGAAACATGAACTCAAACTTACAATATTTGTGCTACTAAAAAAAAATAAGCAAGTCTGCCCATGTAGTTATGTCAAGTTACAGATGACGTACACTTTAAAGTTGCATGTAGGCCTACATTAACATTATATGTAAGCGTATGTTTTGCTTGATTGAAGGACTTTCAAATTAAATTTCTAAAGTTGTGTTTGTCACTTTTTGTGACTATTCTTTGATGGAACATATGAAGAAAAAATGAAGCATATTTGGTAAATCGTGTGAACCTTTTAAAGGACAAGTTCACCTTCATAGACATGTATGTTTGTTGAGTGAATGCAGCAATATTAGTAGAACACATCAGTGTGAGTTTGAGGAAAATCTTACAATCCGTTCAAAAGTTATGATTTTTTAAAGTTTTTGTTCAGTCATGGCTGGATGAGAAGACTATAGCTTGTGATGTCACATGTGTACAACGATATAAAGAAAGTATATCAAAAGAAAAATCAACATGATTTTCATTTTTCTCACATAACAAAAGAACACTTGACTTTTGAAGATTCTAGAAGGCCAGGGGAATGATATTACCCTTAACATACACCTGTACATCAGTAACAAGTCAAAGAAATGTGCACTTTATCAAAAAAGTCAAGTTTTGTGAAATTCTCTTTTTATTTTCCTAAATATCATTCTACGCGTGTGACATTATACACTGTGGTAGCCTTCTCATCCAGCAGTGATTGTGCAGATACTTCAAAAATTCATGACTTTTGAACGGATTGTCAGATTTTCCTCAAACTTTCACTGATGTGTTCTACTAATATTGTTGCATTCACTCAATCCATGTGTATACATGAAGGTGGACTTGTCCTTTAATGGTTCCTTGGGTAAGACTATGCAGTTATCATTAGTTACACAGCAAACATGGTATCCAACATATTACAGTACCGTACAAAAAAAAGAAAAGAAAAAAAAACCTGTTGTAAGTTGAGTAATGCAAATGTTGACTTATGGGCATGTCTGTTTGTGTTGAAAGAAAACTTTTGAACTTTATCTTTGCACTGATTTTGATGTGGTTTGTTGACTTCTAAGGTGGTGTCAATGTACAACATTGTAAGCAAGGTTTACTGTACATACATTGTTAGCTAATGAGTTTTACTTTTTAACCAGTACATAAAATATTATGCATCATCTTTCTTTAGAAATCAGATACAGTGTAGATGCATGTTAGATACAAGTAATTCCAACATGAGCTCAGAGACAAATAAGTGTTACCCTCCCTTCAATTAATGGTAACTGTTATCCTCATCTGGAGTGAAGAACAAAAATTATCCACTTTCATCTTCTTAATTTCTTGGAAATTACCCGGTGAAAATTCAAGTGATCAGGAGCTGGTCAGCTCTGATCCCATGCTATAGAATTACTAACTTTATATGCAAAAAACAATTTAATTCTGAAATGCAGTATGGTGAGAAGGTTAGGACAGTGCTAGGAATGACTACAGAATTCATTTGTTAAAATGTGAGGGTAGTGATAAATGCCTTTTTAGGAGATTATCTCTTTTTGCTTTCAAAATCTGCCCAATAATCTTGCTTTGCTTTGACAATCTGTCCAATAATTCAATGGGACAGGAGCCAGGGTAAGTCAAAGAGAATGTGTCTATGGTATAAGGACTGTTATTTCTTCAATCTTATGAGAATTCCTGTGCATTTACTGTGACCAAGAATGTTATCATATTGTTTATTTCAGTGTTTGTCATCGACATAATGCTAAAAGTGAAATGGGGGAAGGAATTCTACGATGGGGGGGGGGGTGACTCTAGACAGTTAAGTCACATGTGAGTGAACATTAGGACAATGTAGAAGAGACCCAAAGGCGTCAGTGCGCTCTCGTCCGGATCTTTGTCATGTGGCGTGGAGGGGAAAGGGGGCGGCAGCCCATTGGTCAAATGGTCAGGTGACCTGATGACCCACTGGACAGCTGCATTTAGTTCTTCAAGGCCAGAATGAAATCAGTTTCTATTCAGTTATAGACCCATTGTCCATGCTCACAGACCACAGGGGGGCCTGCCTTTTCAGTGTTTTTCTTTTCACTTTGAAATAAGAAAAAAAAAAGGAAACTGTATTCAAGTTACAGTTATTTCACTCTTTGAAGCAAAATAGCACTTTGACTTAACCCATTGAGGACAGACTGATTTTACTACAACACGCACTTCCCACAGACACCAGCCCGAGTATTTTCAGGACTTGTCTTCAACGGGTTAAAAGAGACCTCCGGATGATATTTAGACTTGCATTTGAACAGTATAAATTGGTTAGGCCTGAATAGGCCTACGTACGGCAGATTTTCAGAATTAATACTACAGTGTAATTGGGATGAGGAATAAAATCATGTTTTCGAAATTCATATCAAATCACAGTGAATGAGGATGATGACATCAATTTCACTTAAGAATGCATGAGTTGGGGCTCAGGGAAGCAAAACAAAAGAAGAAAGCATGCTAAAATGCTACACAGGCATTATCATTGAATTACATTGACTGCATTTCCTGGAATATGTGAGGCTCCTATATCACTATCTGTGTTCGGTGCAATATGTTTTTGATTTTTCAGAGTATGGGTTTATCTCCTCAAGGACCATAGTAAATTCCACAAATCTACACATGACCATTGCTTTATGTAGGCCTACTATATACATGATGTGAAATTATATTTTGTCCGGAATGTACCTTTAAACACACTAGATTTAGTATGAATACCTACATACTTTCATACTTCACAGTTTAAATGTATACTGACAATATTTATATTAAATGAGGAAAAATGTCTTATTACTTTGTGTGTGTGTGTTCTGCCCCCCCCCCCAAAAAAAAAGGGGGGGGGAGGGGGATGGGGAGACAAACACTCACAGAAAGAAAGAGAATTAATCAGTCAAGGGTGGGGGGGGGGGGGCAAGATATTTGGAACTGTAAAATAAGCCCTCTTTGCCAGAAATTGTAATAAATGAAGTGAACAAATGTAATGAAGTCAAAATTTATCACACTATATGCCTCAACCTTACTTTGAAGAATGTCTGTGATTCTGAAAGTAAGTTGAAATTCTTTGATAACATACCCTCTTTTGCATTCCCTTGAAAAATAGAATAAGATGCTTTAAAGACAGAATATGGAAGTGCTACAGAAAGATGGCCCCATTTTTATTATTTTTTTAATCATTTATGATGATGAAGAGATAGTCAATGGCTGTACTTTGTAAGGCTAAGTAACTTGTGAGAAAAGGCTACTCATAAAACAGATGAACAAATACCTAGTGATGAATTACCCGGTAACTTATGATCAGTCATAATTATATTAGCCTTTCATATAAAATGATGCTCAGAGAGCATAAATACGACATGTTTTCTTTTCAAATGGGCTAAAAATGTCAGTCGACAAGTTTTTGTCAACTTGTATATATTATGTAAGAACCGTATCGGCAATTATTCCCCTCCCCCCCCCCCCCCCAAAAAAAAGAAATACTGGTTAGTGTAAGGTTAGAGTAAATATTAAGGTTAGGGTTATTATTAGTATTAGGACAAGGGTTAGGATCAGGGGAAGGGACTGGGGTAGGCCTCATTCCCCTGGGAGCAATTGCCCTAGACCCCTAAGACTTTGTAGTGCAACCTTGTCGGCATGAAAAGTATAAAGCAAGTGCATTACCTAGTATAATGGTAGTGGGTTTTTGTTTTTTTTGTCTATAGAACATAAGATTTGCCATCATCTTGACTAGCTAATTACAAGGACTCCATGAACAACATGGGCATGTTGTACCGGTATAACAGATTATTCTGCAGCATCAATCAACATAATCCATAAAAAGCCACTAGTAATCTAGTACTAGTTTGACTCTTCTTTTTGACTATCTGCAAGACAAATCTTATAAGGAAGCATCTAAAATGTATACAGGGAAAACTAGGACTAGAATCTTCCGCTCCCAGACAAAAGGCCCCGAGTTCAGTAGTTTCACTTTATTTCCTTTTCTTCCAGAGGTAGACGAGGGACCTCCTCTTATCATCATGGGCAATTCACAAGGCCAGCTGAAGTCATCTCGCTTCGAGGCAGCGCTCCACATGTCAATTGAGCAGTCACTGAGGTCCAGCGCTGCCACGCCCCAACCGGTCTTTTCCCAGCTGTACCTGGACAAAGGTTGGTTCTTTACCCTTCACTCCCAGCTGCACCTGGATGAGGGTTGGTTCTTTACCCTTCATTCCCAGCTGTACCTGGATGAGGGTTTGTTCTTTACCCCTCATTCCCAGCTGGTGTACCTGTATGAGGGTTGATTCTTTACCCCTCATTCCTAGCTGGTGTACCTGGATGAGGGTTAGTTCTTTACCCCTCATTCCCAGCTGTACCTGGATGAAGCTTGGTTCTTACCCAACCCCGAATCTCACTCAATCTTCACACACTGACTTAATATCCACAACAAATATTCAGAAAGCAAATTATTTCACAATGGCAATTTAAAGTGCTTGCTCACAATGTACGGTAGCCTACATAATTGTCTTTTTCTTTTATAGCGAGAAAAGGTAGTCCAGTGTCACAGAGCTTATTTGGTGAATATGGCTGATAGGATAATTTTTATATGATTCCTATTTCATGTCCTGACCAAGTTGACATGTGTGTTCATAAACTGCTATATACTTTCCCATTGTAAGTGATAATGGCCAAACAGCAAGAGATATATCATGTTTCACTAGCGAGATAAGATTGTATAAAAAAATCTCCTTTTATAAAGCCCACCTCATTGTGGAAAATTACATATAACGTGCAGTTTCTTAGCCCTGAAGCAATGAAGCGTTTATGGCACATTCTTTTTTTTTTATCTCAGTGCTGTGTACACTTGGTCTTTGATTTGTTTTGGCGTTTGTTTGTTTGTTTGTTTTTGTATGTTTGTTTTCTTACTTTAAAATAGGAAATATGCCATTTTACTGAAGACTTATACTGGTGTGTTTGGTATTTTAGACATCAAGCCAAATGTACGTGACATGGAGCCCCATGGGAGCTCCGGTGAATCCTACCGGAAGGACTCCATGCCTCCCAGCCCCACTGACAACAACAACAAAGAGACCACCCCTTCTTCCTCATCCTCTGCACCATCATCCGTTGCCACGGCACCCCTGTCCCTGGGCGAGCTGCGCACCTCTGGGACGAGTACCATCACATCCTCCGCCCCAATAAGCAAGCCCCCCTTGCCCAGCCCTCTGGGGCTCCACCCTGGTGTCCACGCACCCCAGCCTGGTATGCCAGCAGTGATGCTTCCATCACCAAGACTTCCCTTGTCACCCTTTATACCAGCCCAGAGGTAAGCCATCTTTCTTTGCACCTACTGCTAGCTTGGAGTAACATTGATATTATACACATACACTTGCTTATCAGTCTTGAAGTTCAAGACCTAGAATATAAGGCCTAAGGTCCCTATTTTAAGGGATGACTAGCTTGTAATTCTTAACCCTAAAAAGACTGGGGGGGGGGCCCTTTTAGGCCCCCCCTCGACATTTTTTGCGATAAATCTGGAACGTAAAAATCTTGCGCCGCGACATTTTATGACTTTTTTCTTGTAAGTCTTGCGCAAATTTTGAGACCAAATTTGTGACGCCCAGGTACGCGGTTCTGAAGTTATGCAATATTTTGTAAGTGCATGTCAGACCCGAAATGGCTCGAAAACGTGATTTCATGTACAAATCCAATGCAAATTCTGTTTCTGACAAAAATTCATAAATGTATCATTATTTTTACTTTTACTGATCAAAGTCAATTAATTTCATGTTCTTTATGATCGAAATAGTGTCGCCAATGATTTCCATTGAAAAAAACAATAAAAAACAAAAAGTCAAAAACAATGAAATACATTACAAATTTTAAAAACAATAAAATACATAAGAAAAACATTTTGATACTGCCGTTTTTTTACATTCAATAATAATCCTACACAGAATACCTAAACCAAAAATTAGCAGTTTTGGACCTTTAATTACAGATTTACAGCCATTTTTCCCCATGCATAAGTTAGCATAATTAATTTATTCAAAAGTAAATTTGAATATTTGTGAAATAATTACCTATTCAGTTTTGTAGATTAAATTGTGGGTTATGCGCGTGCCAATTTTCCTTGCGATCGCGCGGTCAGTGGCCAAGATCTCGGGGGGGGGGGGGGGGGGAACTACGAGGCATCAAAATAGCCCAGTCTTTTTAGGGTTAAGATCCCTGGAACAGATACTCCACAGTAGGATAAACATGCCCTTCTGGAATTTCCCAGGTTTCCATCTAGTTCCATCTTGTGATGTTTTTGAAAAGTGTCATCATGTATAATTAGGAACTGCGGAATTAGTGGGAGGGGGCTGCAGCCCCCCTCACTTTTTCTTTCTTGGTCTGTAAATAAAATGGCAAAAAAAAATATATGAAACAAACAATGAGAAAAAAAAAATCACAAGACCACATATTCTGAAGGTTTCATCATCATGTTCTTCCCATCTGAGACCTGCAACCCTTCCCCTTAAAAAAAAAAAAAAAAATTCTATGGCCCCCGATAATCACGATTCAAACTACCAGTCAGTGGGCAAGAAAGAAATGCAGTGATTTGTGGCAATGATTCATTGACTTTTCTCTCATTATATGTAAAACGAAAAAGGTGTATTTCACTGGACAAAACTTTTTTTTTAAATTTTGATATTAAATCAAGATCTTACATCATACACTTTAAGTGAATGCTCACCATTGTACTTTGATTTTTTTTTCTTAATTAAGTTGCCGAAAACTTACTTTTGTAGGAGAGATTTCCATGATGCTGAATGCAACCTATAAAGCAAAAGAAATGTTCAATGAAAATAAGCTAATTATTTCTTCACCGACTGTATAAATCTCCTCCCCATCCCCCCACCCCCCGAAGAAAAAATAACAGAAAAATCCCCCAAAAGAGATCTATACACATTGTACCAATGCAGGCAGAAAATCCATGTTTGCTCAAGTTGCTTTGAGATTCATTGTATCTTGATTCAACACTTCCTAAGGTGTTGTAAACACATCAACGCTATCTGAATCACAACCAAAATGTGTCATTTATGGGAGGTCAAAGGAAATTGTGAGAAAATTTTGAGGAAAGCTTTGATTTCTTGTTTCCTTTAGCTCCGAGATCATGTTGGCTCGGAGTTGAGGGGACCAAAAAGTTTCAACAAACTTTGTGGCAGCATGGAGTTTGCAAGTTATGTGAGGAGATTGAGTGTGTGTGCGTGTTCCCAAATGGGAAAGGATCGCAACTGAGATATCAAACTTTTGATTGGAGGTGTATTTTGAGGGTGAAAACTTCACCGTTTGAATGTTATACTCCTGTGATTATATCATTGCTAGGCTGAACTTGAGTAGGATTCTGACGTCTGATCACTCGGACCACATATCTGTAAATTTCTCAACTTGAGCCCCAAACCATGCTGAGAATGTTCAACAATTTTAGGAAAATGCCAAACAAGCTTGAGCTATGGCAACAGCTTAGAGTTGTGCACATGAGCCATTTGTTGATAAAAAAAAAATAATAAAGTAACTTTGATCAATAAAGTTTGCTCTGATCTTCAGAATTGACCATCCCATGTACAACTGTACATGAATGAATGAACATTCATGAGCACTTGTGTAGAAACACAGGAGAAAGCATTCACACACTGTCATTAATATGGCAGAGAACAACCCATTGCATGAATGAAGCCAGTCCCTAACAAAAAGTTCTTCCCTCAGAAATATGACTGTTAAAATGTTTCCTTCACAAGAATCTGAGGGAATGTGACTTGAATTTTTTTAGAAAAGGTTTGTCACCCTCAGTGCTGTTGAATTGTACCTCTGATTAACCTGTTGAGGACGAGTCCCAAGAATACTCGGGCAGGTGTCTATGGGAAATGCATGTTATAGCAAAATCAGTCTGTCCTCAATGGGTTAAAGACAGAGTTGGGTCAATTACCAACCTCTTCTGCGATTCCTCCCCCTCTTCTGTGCATCGTCAGTAAACGTCCAATAACATCCTGCTACCTAGGATTACTCATTCCTCCAGTGTTGATAGTCTTGTATCCATACCTTCACACATATTATATTCCCCTTCTACGTCCTTACATTATAGCTGGAGCAGTCTCCAATTTGTACTGTAGCTTGCTTTTCACCAGAATACTAAGCACCAGCCTTTATTTAGACCAAGCTGTGGTCTGTTAGTTGTTCATATACTTATGGCGAAACTATTAACACTTGACGTGTAACACGAGCCTTTCCAGTAGTTTAGAAAATGTGCTGAAATGTGAGTCGAGAAATATAGCATGTAATGAATAGATGTGAAAAGACAGCACAATGTTATGTGTTATATTCTGCATTGGTTTGCCCCACAGTTTTTGCAAGGAAGATGTGGCTTTTTTCTTTGATTTAGCATTTCCCCCTGATGATGTCACCTCATTTATTTGTACACAAAAATGTTATTAATCTTTTTTTCTTTTTTTTTTGCTTTCAAACTGAAACAATGTGTGAAAATTGTGAATTGGACACTTTTCAATTGTATTCCATGTTATATCAATACCATTAAATGAATACATACACTGTGTTTTGTGTTCACATAATAGTTTAAACACACAGAAACTGTACAGTACATGTATGTGCACCAATATCTACATTGTATGTTTGTTCCCAGGATGATTAATTATTTATTAATGTATTTTACGAGCGAGGCCAGCTGTTATTTGAAATTTGTGGACACTTGGTAATTCAGGGGTTCACCGACCTTTTACATTGTTCAGAATATTGATTGTGTTGTTGTTGTCATCTTTTTTTTGTAGGCATACTTTTTAGAAAGAGTATTTATTTATGTAAGCAATTAGTGAGATTCTGATTTAATGCAAGGCTTGTCGTATAATGCTGTAATTACTTGAGAGTTGGGAGTTAATCGAAGATGAGTCATTCAGCCAGAGATAATGGCAGTTTCGACCCTACAGACCAGTCTTAATCACTGCGTGTTGGCATTCTGCACATTTCATGTCTTTTTCGGATGCTAATCAGGAAAACTAAGAGATTCTTCAGACAGACAGCAATTAGGCACCTGTGCACTCTTTCTGTAGCTCACTCCATCAACCTTTTCAGGCCCACACTCAGCATCCTATGGACAGATGTTTCCCGCAGGACGGGGAGAGTTAAAGGAGAATAAAATCAAAATGTATACATTAATGTGGGAATATTAACACCTTTTTGACAAAAATTGTTCATTTAAAAGCACAATTTGTATTGCTAGGATGTTTGCTCTCTAAGGCTGTACAGTATAAAATTCTTTATTTCACATCTTCAGTCAACAAGAAAAGGGGCAAGATCTAGATTATGTACCTGCAGGAAGTCAGGTAGAATTTGCTGAAATGAATCTCCTCTTTAACTCAACCTGTTGAGGACAGACTGATTTTGCTACATCACACATTTCCCATAGACACCTGCCCGAGTATACTCGGGACTCGTCCTCAACGGGTTAAGTGTTGTCCTAACATATTATGTACCTTTGAGAGGCCTTTGTTATGTAATAAGTGATGTTTCACCAAGGCAACAAAGAGTATTTAAGATTCAAGATGCTTAGTGCTGTTTGGCAGAAGAAGATCACAACTTATGTTAGTGCTGCTACATTAGTGCTGCTATATGTGGCTGTGTGATTAACCATCTTGAAGATTAAAAGGGATCGTATAGTTTTGGTTGAAACCTAATGTTAGGTTTATAAATTTTTTTAGTGAGATAAGGAAAAACCACTAATGAAATATGAAAGAGAATGTAATTTCCAGAAGGATTCAACATTTTGATACCTCTTAGAATTACATGCTTTTTGACATCTCATAGAGTGGTTTCTGAATATCTCGCAAAACCGTAAAATCTAAATCCTCACCTCGACCAGAACTGTACACACCCTTTAAAGACCCACCCACATGCATTACTTTTATATCAGGTTTTGTTTTGTTTTTTTTCATTTGTGACGTTTTAACAATAATCATGGAGATTGGAGTGATCATAATGATGATGCTGATATCAGTAATGAAATAGTGATAATGATAAATATGATGAAATGAAAAGAAGATTATTTTTCATGATATCATGAAAAAAAAAATCTCAAGGCATATTACAGCATTGTTATAGCACCATCAGTGTTCCAAGTTTTGTGTTAAAGGCAGAAGAGTGAATCTTAAAGGGATCATATAGTTTTGGTTGAGACCTAATTTCAGGTTTCTAACATTTTTTGGTGAGAAACCTCTTATGAAATATGAAAGAGCATGTAATTCTATGAGGAATTTGATGTTTATTTGATGAAAATTGGTTTTGAAATGGCTGAGATATTAATAAAGAGCGATTCTAATAAAGTATGGGACCCACACTTTATTACGATTGCTTTGTTTTACTTTGTTTTTGGATGTTTCAGCCATTCCAAACCTGATTTTTATCAAATAAACTTTGAATTCCTCTTAAAATGGTATGCTCTGTACTATATCATAATTGTTTTCTTGGTATCTTGCAAAAAGTTTAAAGCCCAATTCTCATCTCCACCAATACTGTACCATCCCTTTAAAGGGCTGGACTTCTGTTCACTGTACAGCTGTACATGCAACATTATCAACATTATTTAAAGGGTTTTCTTCTTTTTTTTTTTTTGCAGAAAAGTAGAAGATGGGTAGATGAAGACATGCTTAGTTTGGTTAGATGATGACACAATGATGTATCTGTACAATGTCAAAATTTGTGCCGACAAATGAACTTTCAGAAAAGTGTTCATCAATGCTGCCATAATATTTGTTGTTACCTACTAAATTTGATTTTTCATAGCATTAATGTAGAACTGATGTTTGTAATACTGCACTATGTAATATATGGTGCATTATCCTTTCTTGCTCTTAGTAGATAAAAACCAATCCAGTAGAATCACACTTAAGTATGAAAGTAACTATCTCCATCCTACAGTTCACTCCTGCTTGATCTGTATGTCACTTGAATTGACAGGCATGCATATATGACTAGTTTTTAAAGGGATGGTACAGTATTGGTGGAGATGAGAATTGGGCTTTTAACTTTTTGCGAAATACCAAAAAAACCCCACTAATAATATAGTACATAGCATACCATTTTGAAAGGAATTCAAAGTTTATTTGATGAAAATCGGGTTTGGAATGACTGAAACATCCATAAACAAAGTAAAACAACGCAATCGTAATGAAATGTGGGTCCCACACTTTATTAGAATCGCTCTTTTTTGGATATCTCAGCCATTTCCAAACCAATTTTCATCAAAGAAACGTTGAATTCCTCCTAGAATTACATGCTCTTTCATATTTCATAAAAGGTTTCTCATTATCTCACCAAAAAATGTTAGAAACCTGAAATTAGATCTCAACCAAAACTATACGATCCCTTTAAGCAATATTGTCAACCAGCTATTGATTAGCGCAGCATGCATAGATGTACAATTTCACATTTGCTTTGCTGTTCCTTCCTGTCCCAGGTTTATTATCCCAGGTCAGTATCCCACCCATCCCCCTCCACCTCTGATCCAGCAGCCCCCCTCCACATCTAGAGCCGTGACGGAGGTCTGCATCACCCAGCCTGGTTTCCCTCCAGCCGTTACCATGGTACCGAGCTCCTCCTCCTCCCGCACCTCCTCCCCCCGCCTGGCCAAGGAGGATGCGGTGCCGGCCCAGTATCAGCGGGAAGAAATAGAGAATACAGGATTCCTGTATGGCGCCCTAACTCTACGGGGATGCCAAGAAGTTGGTAAGTACACGTACATCTCCCCCCCCCCAAAAAAAAAAAAAAAAAAAAAAATTAAAAAAAAAATATATGTATATATATATATATATATATATATATATATATATGAATGAAGAGTTTGTTCGCAAAAACTGATAAGTCAATATTTGCCATATGGAGATATTTGCGATTAAAGGTCAAGAAAAATAAAGAGAATAATAAGAAAATTTTTGCTTCTTTTGACCATAACTTCAAAAATGTACCTTTATATGTAGTGACCAATATATCATTTAAAAGGTATTATTTTGTACTTTATGACAGAGACCATACTTCAAAATCTTCAAAAATGGACTTATCGGTTTTTGCAAACAAACTCTTCATATATATATATATATATATATATATATATATATATATATATGAATCAAAAATTCTACTCTTTATAGTACCTATCCATGATTCTTCCAGATAGCCTGCTTTATATATGATCTTTGTGTGTGGTGAGGTGCAGTATGTGCCACATGTTACTGTGTGTGTTACACAAGATGCATGTCCATAATGTGGAAATGGAAATCATTTTTCCTCGGATCTTTCAATTTTGTAAGGTAAGGTGAATAAGGAGAGATTCATGGATAAAAGTCTCTCGCTCTAACAACAATTAGATTTAGCCAATTGATACCGTACTACAAGTGTACATGGTACAATTTTTAACTTTTAGTCCCTTTTCTTGTGATGTAAGTGATGACCATGGTTGTACAGTAAATTGAAGAGTTTTGTCACATAATGGGCGGAGTGCCATTTTTAAACATTTGGGTGTGAATCCATCACCAGATAGAGCAAAATAAAAACTTTCACTGATGCCTCACTTGTAAGTTAACAGAGAATATTCATAAAGTTTAATATGATGAAAGATATCCTGTATTTTCTTATTATTTTCTTTATTTTGTTTTTGTTTTTTGCTTTAATCACAAATATCTAAACTTAACATGAATGAAAATAGCTAATTTTGTGATTCAAGTGTACATGGTACGGTATTCTTCTTTGCCTCTAACCTATGATGTAAGTGGTGACCATAAATTTATGTTCATTGCAGGGTTCTGTCAAGCTGGATCAGACATCCGACTGACGGAGCTTAGCGACAAACAGATTGAAGTGCCCAAGGGCTTTGTCCTCGTTGGAACCAAGTCACCTTACCTGCCTGAGAATATTCTCGTTGCAGCAGTTGATGCAAGATTCCTGCCAGATCCAAACACCAATTTAGCACTGCTGGGTGAGCTGAATTGCATTCTCAATTTTAATTCCATTTTAGCATCTTTCATGTTAATCCATATATCATGCTTTCTTCTTGAAAGATTTCGTAAGTGTTCATGTCTCAGCAATATAAAATATACCTTCCTATTATTCTTCATTATTATACCTAAATCTCTCTTCCTCTCTTATAAACAAATTATGACTCGTCTGATGAAAAAGAGTGGTATTTTTGTAATAAAAGCAATAAACAGACCATGTAGTGTTCTGGTGGTTGAACAATAATTCACAAAGTGAATTGCAAGAAGTGTGGATACTTACACAATTGCCTGGATGTATGGTGTAGTTTCAAAGAGTAGAAATCTATTCTATAGAAATAGAATTTATACCTTTAGATTGACTTCTTCAATCACCCTCAAGCTTCACTAACATGTTCTAATCTTTCTGCAATCACTGAATTCAGACATTATTATTTTTTTGGTGAAATTCCCCATTTATTGCATTTGTAATTCTCATCATTGTTAAAAATGCTAACGGATGTGCTGATCAGTATTTCAAGCAAGCAAAGTAAAGTGAGGCAAATGTCAATTAATGTCACTGCAAAGATTAGACTAAATGTTGCTTCTTTTTCTTTCTTTTCTTTGACCAGGCTTCAGTGGAAATTGTGTGGGATGTGGAGAGAAGGGATTCCGCTACTTCACCGAATTCTCTCATCACATCAACTTGAAGCTGACCACACAGGCCAAGAAGCAGAAACACCTCAAGTATTACATCATCCGCAACAAACAAGGCCACCTTGTGCGGGGCCCGAACATCCCTTGGAAAGGTATGTCATTTCTTCTTTGCCCCATTAAATTAGCGATGGCTTAGGGTCACTAAAATTTAATGTTGGGCCACCAAATTATTCCTTATTTGGCCGACTGTGTAGTTAGAATCCAATATTGAAATAATATTTCCTATTATTTCTGGCCACTACCCACTGCATTTCTTTTTCATTCCACCAAAACTTGAAATTCAAAGTTCTGAATGTTTTTAAGCAACTTTGCAATCAGTGGTCATAAAGTTTAGAAAAGGTGATGTCATCACCTTTAGTTTTAATTCAAAATATTATAAAATCAGTAAGTTGTGTCTTGTATACACCATATATTTAGCGAGTCCAATTTTTCATTGATCAGGACTTCCTGACAATTTTACGAGTGGTAAAATTCACAATCATGGAGTATGGCAATGGAAGGGCTACGTGGGGATCAGAGTTAGTATTTTCCTATGTTAAATTTTGTGAATAGTACCTGACTTGTGAAGTTTGAGAAAATGAAAATCTTGCAAAATGTATGGCATATGTATAATGGCAACTGATGATGACATGACGTTTCTTTCTTTCTTACACCTCCGCAGAATGCAGAAAAACAAATTACTCATCATCAATGTACCATGGTGGTCTGTCCCCCAGTATAGTTGGTCACACTTCAGGTAGGTCTTTTTTGTTAAATTTATGTTTATATATCATTTCTAAAGGTCATTCTTTTCAGGCCCAAACTGGTCAATATACCCTTCACAATGCTGACAAAGTATGCTAAAAAATACATACAATTACACAGACCTTCTCCCAGATGTTAAACGTAAAGAAATAATGAACTCGCATCATGTGTACATGTTGTTTATGTTACAAACAATCATGGACAGACAGAATAAAATGTATGCTACTCACACACTATTGTAAAGGGTAAAAAGTTTCAAGATTACTAAACTTCAAGAGTTCACAGTACTATGAGTCCATATCATATCATTCTGCAACTGTATACGTTCGTCAAAATGTGTACAATTGTATGTGACTGAATACAGCTCACTTTGTGTTCATGTGTAGTCAACATAATGGTGACTTGCCTATAATTCAAGAAGTTGTCATCAATTCAATGAATGTGTCAACATAAATGTGAAAATATATCGTGTCAATTCACCACACCGTGCAGAGCTGTGGCAAAAGATTTTGATAGAAAAAGTGAGATATTATTAAAAGTGAATTCCATACAGCATGTACTAAAACACAAAAATCAAGTACATACTTGTACATGTATAACCATGCTGAACTTGATGAAAAAAGATAAGTAAGAGTTTAGTTGAAGCTCATTAAGATCAGCTAACCAATCTGGTATGCATTGCTTTCTTCTTCTTTTTTTCACCTCACAGTCATTGTCAGCAGACCTAGCAGTAACTCCAGTAGTCACATGACCGACTCCACCCAGCCCAGGACATCCCCCTCCGCCAACATCAATCACTATGGCAACAGCAGCGGTGGCACTTTGACTGGGCGTTCAAAGTCACCGGGCGGGGTGGGAGGACCGGATCACGGTGGGGGGAAATCTCCTTCATCAGCCGAGGGACCCCACAGGGGCGGAGACGGGGAGTCAAACTCCGCCCAGCAACCGCTGAAGAAGAGGAGGAGATTCCACAGCATGGATGATGAAAAGCTCCGGCCAGGGCAAGGTACAGCATCCCTAACCTCTAGGGCTTGACCTTAAGACCAATTCACCTCCTCTTCTGCCTGATACCAGTTTAATTCGCTCTAAACACATTCGGAATACTAGGTCATGGATCATGCTCTCAATGGAACAATTGCAGAGTATTTACACCCGGTTAGGTAGATTGATGTAAACATGATTGCGTCTGGTGGTTGCCATAGCAATACAATGATGCTTGTTGCTTCTTTACCTCAGGGCATCTCTCTTTTCATCATGGTATACAGTGCACTCCTGTTATAACGAACACGGTTATAAGGAAATTTCAATATAATGAAAGAAAACTGCCGGTCTGGAGGACTTCTTTATATTGGGAGTCCTCTTTAGTTGTAAATACATATATGTACAGAAATAAATGGTATCATGGAATTTGATAACCCTCTAGATATTCAAATGTCTGTATGATATGTTCATCTCTGTTGTAAGCCTGTGTTGTTTGCCAATATCACTGTACCTCCTTTCCATTCTTACCCCCCCCCCCCACCACAGAGCCACATCGCCCCACCCATCACTTGAAGAGGGCATCAATTGCCACACTGGCTCCACCCGCGGTCATGCACCCACCCAACTTTGTGCCCCCACCCCTTGTTGGTGGCGTCCAAGACTGCAGCTTTGTTCCCCCGGGTCTGGCCCACGCCTGTGGTACCAAGATCATCGTCCTAGACTGCAGCGGCAACCTCCCGGTTTTCCACGGCAATGCCATCGATATCCTCATCAGTTCCCGTTTCCGGGAGTGTCTGAAGCCACGGCAACACATCTCGCCTCGCCTCGCAGAAAGCCTTGGTCTCGTCGGTGTCCAGAGCATGAACTTTGAGACCATGGCACTGGTCATGATTCAGTACATCGTCCAGCTGGGTGGGTCATTGTGGATATTAGGACCAACAGAAAATGCATCACATTGAAATCTAAGTCCAATCCCTCTCCAATCCCTCTCGCTGTCCAAGGATGTCAGTCTTGCTCTTGTTGGTCACTGATCTGTATTTGCTTTCTTGTTGATATAAAGCACATAATGAGGATTTTTGTCAATGACTACTAATACAATTGGATGAATGGTTTACTGTATTTTCCTTGAGCAACAACAAAATTTTAGAACAATATTGCTGTGATGCTATTTTCGCTAGATCCAATGTCCGGAGTTTTTCTTTCTTTCTTTTTATTTTTTTAGCGCAAATCTTCACTACGGTTGGTGAAAGAATCTCTGTCAGAAATTTCTCATTATCACTTCTGTCGTCCTCTTGTATGCTTTACGGTATGTTTTGAGCAACATTTCTTGTTTCCTGGTTTCTAGTCTCGTTCTCAATGAGTAGTCTCTCTCTTCACTACCATACTCTTGCATCTTTCCAGTAAAAGATGTCAATTTTCTTCAATCACAGGAAATGCTGCTCCAAGAAAGGAAGAGTTAGATGCTGCCATGCTGAAGGCAAGACAAGACACGTCAATCAAAGATCTCGCAGGCCAGCATAATATCCCACAATTCACCACAGTAGCACCAGCACAGCTCCCTCTATTGGCCAAACTTGCTGTCGCATCCTCCAACGGCCGTGTCAAGATTTTCATAGCTCAGGTATTTTTCCTTGTTTCAAATAGTTGTTTCATCATGCAAAATTTTGGAATGTACTATACATGATTATACTGTGTTTGTATCTACATCTACAGATAAAAGCAAATATTTGTAGGCCTAATATTCTTCTTTTTTTTTTGTCAAAAATTAATATTTAACCATAAGAAGCTATAATCCATGATGAGATTTAGTGAATAAAGCACAACTGTCTGATATCAACCATCTAATCCTTACCTGAAACCATCTTGATGCCTACAGAGTTAATAGTCAGTGTATTTTGCATCAATTAACCTGTTGAGGATGGACTGATTTTGCTACAACACGCCTTTCCCATAGACACCTGCCCGAGTATTGTTGGGACTCGTCTTCAATGACTCTCCATTTTGTGCATTTAAATGCAAGCAGGTATCCTTGTGTGAGCCATATTATGTCATCAGTACACTGTTATTTGCACCTTTGCATAATGATAGAAATGATACTCAATATTTGTGACTGACTGACAAAGGAGTTCTTATTATGATATTTGATGCCCACCTTGTTATGATGCTGCAGAATTCCATCGCTGAGGGACTGAGTGAGACACTCAAGGTTCTGGCCAGCTTACCTCAAGATGCAAAGCGCCCTCTGTACATCGTTATCATCCACGTCTCCAGGCAACGAGGAACTGAATTTTGTGTCATTGTAGTCGGTGAGTCGGAGCACCCAAGTTTGCTGAATGGCATGATGATGAGGAAGATATTCCAAGAGGAAAGTGAAATTGTTCATCACACATTTTTACCAATCTACCAAATGAATGCAGCTCAATGAAACCCAAAGCAAAAACACAAAGTGTGATCAAAATTTGTACGGTACTGCACATAGGATAGACTCATTCGTATTCATGAGCTTCACATGACGTGCATGAGATCTGATGCCTGCCATACGATTGTTGGTATGTTGTATCTGCATGGTCAGTCAACTTTGCATAAGTCAATCTTGAAGGGCCTGAGGAAATGCATTTACTTGAACAATATTTCACTTTTGTTTATACAAAAGAATAACACACCTTTAGCTATGAATGTTAATTGGCACTTATTTATTATAATTTACCTTGCCAATAATTTGATATTTATGTATTGGCCCTGGACTTTCGCATAGTTGACTGTACGTACATCCATATGTGGTATGAATATTCAACAACTCGGTCTGTCTGAAGGCACTTCCAATCTTTGTTTTGGTACCATGTTATGATGTGCACCTACAGGTAGCAGCCAGGTGCGTGCTCTGACGGAGTCCAAGTTGACGACGGCCGAGACGTTCAAGGAGATCAGCTACGAGATCATCACGGGCAGGATGCAGCTACTTGATCAGCACTTCTTCAAAAACAGCAAGAGTGAGTTAGGAGATTGATAAATAGATAGATAGATAGATAGATAGATAAATAGATAGATACAGTGTATATAGATATATAGATAGATATAGAAATAGATACCTTATCAGATAGATAGATAGATAGATAGATAGATAGATAGATAGATAGATAGATAGATATATAGATAGATAGATAGATAGAGATATAGATAGATAGATAGTAAATACATAGATAGATAGATGGATGGATGGTTGGATAGATGGATGGATGGTTGGATAGATGGATGGATGGATGCATGGATAGATGGCTAGAGATATAGATAGATAGATAGATAGATATTGGTTTATTTCATCAAAAGGAAAGCACATAGCAGCCCATAGGCTGAATTGTGTCTCTTTGATGTAAATGTACAAATGAGACAATACAATACAATACAATGCAATACAATACAATAATTATTCACATTTACAGCTAAAAAAAAATGAGCCTTACTACATATACTACAAATACGATCCTCTTCCCAAATACAATATTCCATCAAAAACTAATTACTCATTGATAATTACAACTGAAAATAAAATCAAGTGATTTAGAATATGAAGAGATACAAATAATTATACTGTCTTACAATAGTGTATACATGTACATATAAATATATGTATATATATACAAATAGTACATGTACCCCAACTGACTATAATAATAATGGTGTTTGGAGTTTTGCAATCAACACTGACCCTTTTCCTCCTAGAGCTATGTTGCCATGTCAACCACTACTCATAGTGAAGCAACCAATAAGGTTTCACGCTTTGTGGAATAGTTTTAGACAATGGACTTGTTTATGTGCATGTATTGAATGCACAGGGTGAAGGATGGGACTCACTTTTTATGAAGACAGCTTTGCTTTGCTTTTTTTTTTCATCTATCTCAGCCATTTCAAAATTGATTTTCATCAAATGAATTGTATAATTCCTCTACGAATTGTATGCTCTTACGTAGATATTTCACATAGGTAGTTTCTAGTAATCTAGCAAAAAGTGAAAAATTGAATCCACATCTTAACCCATTGAGGATGAGCTGATTTTGCTGCAATGGGCATTTCCCATGGACCATTGCCCGAGAATACTCGGGACTCATCCTCAACGGGTTAACTAAAACTATACCTTCCCTTTAAGGACAAGGCTCTTTTGGCTCTTTCTTTCTCACTCTCTCTCTCTCTCTCTCTCTCGGGGGGGGGGGGGGGTGGGGGTTGAGTGGTGTGGGGGATGGAAGAAGGGGTCTGGATGGGGCAGCTTAATGATTGAAATGCATGATTTGCTCTGTTTCTTAGTCAATTCTGATATATGCAGCACATTGATGACTACATTTATTATTTTTTTTTTTTTTAGGGAAAATCTTGAAGATGTAAAGAAATAGATAGAAAATGCAAACTGCAACTGCATTTAAAAGTCAAGAGGGTGCAATGGTATGAAATTATTTGCCAATAAAAGTTTGTTTCATTATTTACTGGTTATCCTTCTGACATTCAGCTGGTCATGACATTGATGCCTTACTGGAGAACTTTTCGGCCAGCCTCAGCGGGGAGGTGTTCATCCCGTTTGATGGAGAGCTCTTACAGAGGGTGCCGGAGACCGATGCTCAGGAAATGATCGTCAGAGCTGAAGGTACAAACTTACTCCATACTGTTCCCCTCCCCTTCCCCCTCCCCCTCTCCTCATCCCACCTCCTGCTCCCACCCTCTCCCTGCCCCCACCCCATCATCTTTCTTTTTTAATCTTTCAGTCAAAGACTTGTGTGGCCAAGTAGTGATGTGGGACTATGTATAGTCAGAGATGCCAACTGTTTATTATGCCTCCGCCACGAAGTGGTGCCGGAGGCATTATGTTTTCGGGTTGTCCGTCCGTACGTCCGTACGTCCGTACGTCCGTACGTCCGTACGTCCGTCCGCTTTCGTTTACGCGATAACTTGAGTAATATTTACTGGAATTTTACCAAACTTGGTCCAAGTATGAAGTATGATGGGGCAACGATTTGATAAGATTTTGGGTGAAATCGGCTAAAGGTCAAAGGTCAAAGGTCAAGGTCAAATCATGAAATTGTATCCGTTTACGCGATAACTCAAGACTGTATGGAGCAAATTTCACCAAACTTTGTTGGAGGATGATGTATGATGGGACAATTACTTGATTAGTTTTTCAGTGAAATCGGACAGAGGTCAAAGGTCAAAGATCAAGGTCAAATCCTAAAATTTATCTGTTTATGTGATAACTCAAAACTGGATGAAGCAGCTTCCACCAAACTTGGTCCAAGGATGATGTATGATGGGACAATTAGTTGAGTAGATTCTAGTGACATTGACAAGAGGTCAAAGGTCAAAAGGTCAAGGTCAAATGCTAAAAATATTGCTATTTCCCCCATATCTATGCAATGCCCGCAGTTATTTTCTTGAAACTTAGTGTAGACATGTACTACTGCGTAAGGATTCTCCAGAGAGAGTTTCATGTCATAAAGTCAAAGGTCAAAAGGTCAAAGGTTAGGTGAAAATGTTGCAATATCACTTTTCTCGCAAATGGTTCAATGTATCTTCATGGAACATGGTACATATGCATGTACTGACTGGCAGGGATTATCTAGGGAATTTAGGGGTCATGGGTCAATAGTCAGGGGTTCAAAGGTCAAGGTCAACTCCTCAAAATGTTACTACTGTATTTCCCTCATACATGTATACTTGTATATGCAATGATTGCATTATTATTTTTAAAAGTGTTTAATATATGTACATGTATTACTTGATGGAGATTCTCTTGGAAATTTCCAGCCAGAAGGTCAAAGGTCAAAGGTTAAGGTCAAAGGTCAGGTTTAGATGAAAAAAAAAATTGTACTGTAATTACACTCTTTCTTCATACCTTGAAAATTATACTCAATGCATAAACTTATAACAAGATCGGTCAGAAGTCAAGTAAAAATTTTCAATTCCCCAAATATGTGTACCTGCACTCTTTAATAGACAATTATAGCAAACCCAGTTCGTGGAAAGTGAACATTCAAGATATTTCTGACAAACCTGTTATTTCGATATTTTGCCAGTTATGTGAAACTGTCATCACACATTGTCAAGACATTGTACTATACACCTATTGGGAGAATCATGCATTATGGCGGAGGCATCAGTCGCCGTAGCGACATTTCTAGTTTTTACAGTATTTCTGGACTGTTTTCCCCCCTAATACTGCAGGTACATTTGCATCATGGTAAGTGTTGTTCTTCCTAAATTAAAATTGTACACATATCTATTGCAGGAAAGCGTGTAAATTAAATCTGTTAGACTTGACTTGTACACGTACTTGTGAAAATCATGGAGAGAACAGTTTCGAAACTGTTCTCTCCGTGATCTTCACAAGTAAGTCCAGTCGAACGGATTTAATTTACACACTTTCAGCATACTACCTGGATGAATCAAAATCTACATTGATACATTGCAGGAAAGGTATTAAAAACTAAACCTGTTTTTCCGCCAAACATGCTTTTTAGACTCCAGAATACTGTTATGTTATTTAGAAAGTTGGCATTCCTGTGCAGTGATGATTAGACATATCATTCAAAAGCTGTTTGAAAACTTGTGGTTAAAAAATGTTCTCTTTTTTTTTGGGGGGGGGTGGGGGAGGGTAAATGTTCATAATGATGGTGGGTATACCTATCACATTCAAAGCAATATGTTCTATTGAGGACAAATTATGATTCATGATATCTAGGTTCAGGTAATTGACTTTGATTGATAGTAAGAGAGAGAATACACTGTACTCTGTGAAACATTGCTGATTATCTTCCATTTGTGGTAATTTTTGCTGATGTCACCCTTCCATAATGTCAGTCAGTTAAATACAAGATGACTACTGCATCTCTGTTTGCTTGTTTTTGCATGAAAGCTGTTTGTCTTTTTTGAAAATTTGATTTATTATTGATGATGTTTCAGTCTTGGTTCTTGTCATCAGCTTCACAAGTGTATGTGATGTCAAAGTGATATTAGAAACTTGGCCAATTCATCATGATGCTTTCTTTGTCTCTCTGTTGCCATGGCAACCAGATCACGAGGAGGGTGTGTTTACACTGCACCCAGCCCAGATCACAGCGGCTATGAAGATCCTCTCACAAGTGTGCACCATCGCAGACTCGGACCAGATGGCGCTAGACCTGGGTCGATTCATCCAGGTTCACCTGTTGATCGTCGTGCCGCCGTCCAAGGCCCTCTATTGTCAGACTCTGTCCAGGCTGATTCAGTCAAGTAGGTCGACTCTCAAGAATTTAATAGTTTCTTGCATTGTTTGAGAGAGATTATAATCTTCTATTCCAAATCTCTGAAAATCTTGTGAAATTTTATATTTGGTGGAAACAGTTAAAGGCATTACTTACCATTTGCAGAAAAAAAACAAAACAAAAAAAAAACAGCTTTAGTGCTTCAAAATAGTTTTAAAAATGTGAGTTAGGGATAGAAACAACCAATGTAAAAAATAGTAATCAGTTTAATCAATGTTAAGTATTGCTAAAATAGGCAAAGTGTGAACAATAGTTATAATGAAATTATTTCTAAACTAAACCGACTACAATCATGGTTTATTGAGAAAAATAGTAATGTCTTGTTATATTTTAGGCTTTATTGCAAAATTTTTATATGGTAGGATGTTTTGTGATACAACTGACCTACACATATGCTTTAAAGGTGGAGGCTTCCCAGTCAACTGCGTATTATAGGAAAAATTCCTGTACTAGTACGTGTATTTCATGAAATAAGAATAAAATATTTTTGATTTTATTATGGAAGATTAGTGGTGGTACCAGTACTTGGCGTTCTCCCAGCGAAACCCAAAAGCATGATGAAAATTCAGCATAATTTTAAAAAATTAATTCCCATATGTTTTGTGAAGATGTTAACCTGTTGAGGACAGTTTGATTTTGCTACAACACGCATTTCCCATAGACACCTGCCCGAGTATACTCGGGACTCGTCCTCAACGGGTTACTAAAACATTGCATTTTATTTTCTTGTTTTTTTGAAGACCTGCTGGTGGATCTAGGATTAGTGACCACCAGTGACCAGAAGTCTGCCGAGCCGTTCGTGATGCAGTGCGACAGCTCGGTCGAGAACCAGGCCAAGTTTGACCTCTTCATCAACAAGGTCAAGACGATGCCCCACACGCTGTTTGTCCTCGTCCACGATCAGGCTCACCTGGACGTGAGGTGAGATGGTGCTGGGGATGATTTAGGGGGTGTTGGGGGGTCCAGTGGTATGCACACTGCACTTTCAATATTCAGGTGCATGATTCAAAACCCTGCCATGGCACTATCGCCCTCAGGCGAAACATTTTTTTATTTTCCATAAATGCTTCTTGATCTCTGTGCGGATGTATTATGGATATCCAGTAGGGAGCAGAACACTGTTTAAGTTTGATTTTTAGAGAGCGGGTACTGTTGGGATACCATGGAGTAGGAAGGATGGCCTGGCTTTATAGATTTACTGTAAAACAAGGAATGTACTTCGCATGCTTTTTGATTTTGCGAATTTCGCGAGTGCCAAGATTCGCGAAATTAAAATGCACGCGAAAGTTCTTGTCTATACTATATGCATTGAATGCCAGTGGCAGTTCACAAAAATTTCATGCCTCAAGAAAGGCCGTCGGCTCCAATTCGCGAAAAATTCATGCCGCGAATATATCATGTTTTCTCTCTGTCTTTCTGCCTGTGTGTACAGGTGTATATATACAATGTATATGCATGACTGTCTATCTGTCTTTCTGTCTGTATTATATGTGTGACTCTCTGTCATTGTGTTTGTCTGTTTGTATGTATGTATGAAGGATTTTCTCTGTCTGTTGTCGACCACAGGGTGACCAGTAGTGGTCAGCAGCTGTCCGCCGGAGGCTTTGCCCACAAGTACATCAACAGCCATGCTGCCCTGGACGCCCCCAACCTCCTCACACTCCATGTCAGTAGTCAGCCGTACAGCCTCCAGACCAAGAAGACCCGCATCGCCCCGCAGAATGAGGTTTCCATGCCGACCTCTGTCCCCCAGACGACCAATGACCAGGTGAGGGATAGGGGCAGACACTCAGTGCCTGTGTGATGTGGAACTTAATTTTAATGTGGAGTCAGAAAGAATGAAAAATGTTGTCATTAATTGTTATAATTTAGTTGTCAAGTAAAATGATTATCAATAGCTTTCCTTCAGATCATAACAATGGAATCATACTAGTGTAGGTTAAGGGTTCATGACCTTGATTTATAGATTATTCTTGCATTCACCCCAAAAATGGAAATGGCAGGGAATAGCGATATCCTTGGAATTTGTAATTGGGTTTGTTTTTTCATGTTTTTTTTTCTTTTAAAGATCAGTATAAAGAATTTTACAATCACAATTGTAGCCTTTTTCCATATTCCTGATGATTCTACACATAGTAGAATACCATGCTTGTGAACATTCAGCACCCGAATTTCATAATTCCTAAAGTTGAGTGAAGGTACTGTACCTGTACCGGTACAACCAAAAACATTCATGACATGAAACTTTTGCGAATTGGAGCTGATGTCCTTTTTAACTGCATGAAACTTTTGCAAATGCAATGCGGTCGTGATTTGGCAAAAAGGTGTATGTCTGAAAAATATCATGTTTTTGGTTTTTTGGGGGGTTTTCGATGCTGAAATTTTCATGTGACCAACTTTCGTAAGTCATCGAGCCTTTGTTTCCGAGATATTTGGGGCTATCTCTGTATCACTTTATCAGTTTTCCTGCTTTTGATTTGGCAAAAAGGTGTATCTCTATACGTACACCTTTTCGCCAACTTAAATGCACGATTTTTCACAGTGTTTGTGAAGATACACCTTTTTGCCAAAATAGCGTGGGTTGCAGTCCCTGTAAACGTGGTTTGGCAAAAAGGTGTATGTCTCTAAAAGTAATAATTCTGAAGTATTTTTTAAAGTTAAATGCAAGAAAATTATCAGGAAATGAAATTTGAAGTGTATACTAAATCCTGGAATTAAATCCTTGAGCTCTGCACAGTTTAGATGGCTTCTACGGTCAAGGAAACTGCCAAAACTTTTAAGTCGATTTCCTCAGCTTTGTAGTCGCTGTATTCAAAACGACCGAATGTGTAGACAAGAACTTTCGTTTGCATTTTACAATATACATGTAACTTTACAGATCTTGGCTCCTCACGAAATTCCCAAAAGTTTCATGTACATGAAAATTTCTGATTTTACAGTAGATTGCTGTGATTTCCTCCATAACGAATATTATTCATTAGTTCTAAAAGTTTTGGGGAAAATGGAAATTATAATTTGTAATTGGTTCTGAGAATTGTGGAATTCACAGAGTTTTGCATTCCATATGGAAGAAGATATTTCATTTAAAGTTTAATTTGGTACACAAGATTGAAATGATGAATATGGACTGCAGAAGGACGGAGTTACATTATGACACACTAATTTCTCCATCATGATTATTCACATATTATGCCCAATATTTACATCATGACCAGTTGTGTTATATTACACCTCTAGAAAGACAGTATCTGTGTAATATTAACCCGTTGAGGACGAGTCCCGAGTATACTCGGGCAGGTGTCTATGGGAAATGCGTGTTGTAGCAAAATCAAACCGTCCTCAACGGGTTAACCCACAGAGGACGAGTCTCGAGTATACTCGGGCTGGTGTCTATGGGAAATGCGTGTTGTAGCAAAATCTGCCCGTCCTCAACAGGCTAAGCCTACCCCTGGTAATGTGTTCTGTAATGTCCACTTTATGGTCTGACTCTACTTGACCTTTGCTGACACAGGATGCTGACCCTCCACAGACCTATTTTGGCCTGGAGAAGTACGTAGAGACGTTGGAATGGAGCAATAGGTCTCCCTTACTGCAGAGTGATGACACCTATGAGAGCGTGGCAGCCTCACTCATGGTCAGGTGGGTGAATTTCTTGGAGAAAAAAATTAAAAAGGGGGCTTTTAGATATAGAGTAAGGCTAAAGTGCATTGGGCCACATGATTTCAGGTTACTTGAGGCCAGATGTCATTAGATCATACGAGATATCTCACTAGGTCAGAAGAACTTATCAGATCACTGAGTTATTACAAGGGGTCATGTTATTAGGTCACTAGAGATCATGTGTCATTTGGTCACATAAGGTCATATGTCACTATAGGTCAGTAGAGATGTTCTTTGATTACTTGAGATCTTGGACATGATAAATCTTAGTCATGTGATACCAGTGATATCAGCTGGCATGAGAAGGCAGTGATCGAGTTCTTACATGACATTTATCCCTGTCAATCTTATGAAGTACTGAATGTCTGTTCATATGCTATATGGTTGTGGTTCAGCTCACAGTTACCACACATGTCAAAGAACTTTGAGTTTACCAAAGAGGGCTGAATTTAAAGTGCATCAGTTTCTTTCTACAGCCAAATATACTGTGGATTGATCACCAAGCATTGAATACTGTAAAACCAAAAACATTTGCAGCTTGGAACTTTTGTGAATTGGAGCAGATGGCCTCTTTTGCGGCACGAAACTTTTGTCAATTGGTGATTGACATTGAATGAATTGTGTTGGAAAAAAAAACAAACTTGCCCTTCAATTCTACTTTTATTCATATTTGCCCCTTGCAAAATTTGCAAAGGTTTCATGCACTCAAAAATGTCAGGTTTTACAGAAGTCAATCTTGTAGAGGTAGACATGTTCCATGTAAGTTTGCTCACAAATTCATTAATGTTATACTACCTGCAATCTATTAAGGGATAAGATCATAACAAAGTATTTGCCCACCTTTGTGGCTGCCTACCGATCAAATATCGCCCTTCCCCAGATGTAGATGTTACTCTATGTGATTTTTCTCCCCCCAAGATATCCCAAGCTGCACAGTTTGGTGGTCCGTACCTACCTCTTGGTCCGCCAGTACTCTGCTGCCCTCATGAGTCTCGCCGGCATCACAGAACTCTGCCACGATGCCACTAGCGTGACCACCAAGATCCTCCGTGACCTGGTGACCGCGCCCCTGACCCAGCCAGAAGGGCGTGGTCACATGGTGGTCCTAAGGATCCCCTCCCCCCAGCTGGCCATCTTAGCCCACGACAAGCTGAGGACCGTCAGGGACAAGATTGGCTTTCAGTACCGCCTGGACATCATCCTGTGCGCTCAGGACCAAGAGATACTCCTAGATGACTACTTCCTCAAGAGACTACAGGTTAGATCTTCATTTTTCTTTTTTTTTTTGTATGACTTTTAAACCTTTGTGTCCCTATGGCTATAGCTTGGAAATGCCTCACTAATTTAGTAGCATTTCATCTTCTTCTTCTTTTTGTGGCACAATGTGCCTGGTTGATATTGCTTGCTGATGATTGCTTGTCACCTAGGGTGAGCCAGAGGGGTTAGCATCATTCACCCATTGTCTGGTGTAGGCATGTGGTAGGACCGCTTACTGGGATAGCACCCTGTAATGAATGAAATGAAGTGTTTTTTTTGTTTTGTTTTTTTGTATATGTGCATGAGTTGTGATTCCCTCACACACAGGATCTCTGGAGTGTGTTGCCTGTCACTAGAGGAGATGGTATGATTACACGGCATTGCTCAGCTACAGTAGACTCACTGTTATTAGTATCAAGCCTGATTTATTCGTTGACTGTGAGACAGACGCGCTGCTGACTGAGCCGCATCAACCCTCTTACTAGCACTTACTCCATTGTCTCAGAATCACTACCTCAAATTTATGTGGTTGGTGTGAGCAAAAAGGAGTCCAACGGTAATGTTGACTTGATCCCAGCAAAAACAAACTTGGCCGTTATCTCTGTTGTATGTAGACAACTGACACATACACTATTAAAACGATTCACAAATACCCCACATTTGGGACAGTGTGATTCAGTAGCGATGAGAAAAATGGCATAATTTCTTTTACATTGAAAGATTTAGGAAAGATTGGCAAATATAAGAGAAACCCATCGTAGTAATATGAACCTCCAGTAAGATGTTGGCACAGAACAGTTGATGAGGTAGTCTCTGTGTGTGCATTGTTGTAATCAAGTCTTATGATGTGGTCAACCTGTGCAAAAATCCGCCATTCTATCCATGATTTGCTCACATTAATCCAATCTAGGGCTGGTGCCGAGAGGCTGAGGACTGGAGACCCGAGAGCTACCAAGACCTGGACCAGCTTCCCTGCATCATGGTCCTAGCGGGCAAGAACCTGGCCGGGGAGACCATGCCCAAGTGAGCTGCGTTCACACCTGCAGTTTTGATTTTTGTTTTCATCATTTTTGTGTACCACCCTTTGCTCTTTATGATATGGTACGCCATACATTTTTTGCTGGTTGCAAATTCTTAAGGTCGAGAGATATTTACAACTTGCCAAAATACTTCTTCCAGTGACACAAATGCAATTTATGTTGTCTCAAAGGTTTTTTGGTCGGCACAGAGTTATTCATTTGTGATAATTTTCTTTTGTTACCTACTTCATTGATAGAGTTGATACTGAAAATCATCTTTGTGAGTGACAGTAAAATACTCCGCATAGTATCATTTGATATCTCTTTTCTTTATTCATTTCTTATGCAAGATCATTGAAGGTCATTGACCTTCGACTTGTGAACCATGGAGCCTGTGACCTCACGACCCTGGAGCAGGAGCTGGGTTTGGGCTGTACGTACGTGACTTCCTCATCCGTCTCCTCCGTTGTCACGGTGACGGAGGACAGCGATGATGATGAAGACGACATGGAGGATTATGATGAGGATGGAGTCTTTGAGGAGCGGGGGGAGTACGGGGCGGCGGGGTCTCCCCCTCTTCTCATTGATGTCTCCTCCCAGGGAGCAGCTGATAATGGATCGTGCAAGTCTGGTGAGATGGAGATGATGTAGATGAAATGATGGCAGGTTCCCATTTTCATAGATTACTTCCAGGGGCCCGTATCATAAAACTTGTCATCAGTGACAAGTTGTCATAGATAGGATTGTGACAAGCTACTGAAATCCTTACATCTGATTGGCTGAGAGCAAATTTGTCATAGAAATGTGGCAGTTGTCACTGATTTTATGAAACGGGCCCCAGGAGAATAATTAGAAGTAATTCTGGTGAACATTGAAATGATGCCTACAAGGTGATGAAAGCATTGGTATACCTACCACATAAAAGTTGATATTCATCACTGCCCTACTTTGGCAAAGGGACACAAGTGACATTTTCATGGATATTGACTTTTTTATTGATATGGCATATTTGAGACATGCTCTATTTAACTGAAAAACCAAAAGTTACAATTTTGGCCCATTTCTGAGATATTCGGGTGGCAAAAGGAAGCAAGTGCACAAAATTGCTTGAAAAAAATTGGCAAAAGGAAGCAAGTTACAACCTCATGATATGATTGCCCCTTGCTTCCCTTTGCCAAATCATTTATATTTACACACAATCTAAAATACTTGGGCAAAAGGGAGCAAATAACATCCTTATGATATGATTGTCGCTTACTTCCTTTTGCGATTTTTTTATGTTTGTTACAAATCTATAATACTTTGGAAAAAGAAAGCAATTATAACATTCCCATGATATGATTGTCACTTGCTTCCTTTTGCCAGATTTTTCATGTTTGCTAAAAATCTGAAATACTTTGGCAAAAGGAAGCAAGTTGCAACCTCATGATATGATTGTCTCTTGCTTCCTTTTGCCAAATTTATTGCGCACAATCTAAAGTACTTCGGCAAAAGGAAGCAAGTGACATCCTTATGATATGATTGTCACTTGCTTCCTTTTGCCAATTTTTTATGTTTGCTGACAAATCTATAATACTTTGGCAAAAGGAAGCAAGTTACATAATAATGAGTTTCTATGGGAATATCAAAATTCTTCGAATTGTCGTAAATGCATGGCCATATTACTTGCACGAATACCACCATTTTTTCTCATCACAAATTTCCATGTTGAAGGGCCTACCCAAAAACATATTTTCTTCATTTTGTACTCGATGTCACTTGCTTCCTTTTGCCAAAATAGGGCAGTATAGTGATGATGATGATGATGACAAAAATGATATGATAATGACGATGATGATAACATATGATGGTGATGATAATGATGATGATGATGGTAATAATGAAAATGATATTATGATAACGATGATGATGATGATGATGATGATGATGATGATGATGATGATGATGATGATGATGATGATGATTATATGATGATGATGGATGTGAAGATACAAATGTAACTGATGTAAGTTGCTGCTGTAAGTGCTGCAGCTGATGGCTCATAGTGTGTTATCATGGATGATGGTCATAACAATGATGACAATTTTAAGTCATGCGAAGGATTTGGTTTCTTCACTTTATTTGTGACAAATAATTGCGGACTTCCTTTTAATGTCATAAGTAAGCTGCAGAATAAAATCCCATTAATCAATGTAGCCAAGTCAACCACAAAGAGCTTATATCAGTGGGTAATTGGTACTTGATATCTCTTTTAACTCATAATCCAATCCTCTGGCCCATTTTCTCCTCTTTTTGTTGTGTAGACAACATGAGCAGTGCAAGGTCCACTCCAAAGTCATTTGTGATGGACACCTCTCAACCATCATCATTGGGTACAGGACAGTTGCCTGGCAACCGTCCAGCCCTGAGTCCAGGGATGCACCTGAGCTCCCCTCCCCCTTCCGTCACCCCGTCAAAATCCAGCTCACCCCTCCCTCCAGTCGCAGAGCAACGCTCCTCCAACACCCACCTGGCATTGGGAGAAGATGAGGGTGTGGCCGGAAACCATGGCGACGATGAGGATGAGGCGAAGAATGCTGGAGAAGGAGATGGAGAGGATGAGATGGAGGTCACCCCAGCACCGAGTGGAGATGTGGGTGTGACCGATGGGCGTGGCCAGGGAGAGAATGGAGATCACCCATCCCCTCCCACAATCATCCTCTCACGTTCCGTCCTTGACATTTTACACAAGAAATCCAGCCAGGTAAGCAAGGATGTGTTTTCTGAAATTTTCATCAGATACTCAATTTTGAAAGAGTAAAAGCTCTGAAGAGAAGTGACTGAGTGCATTAATTGACTCGCGAAATGAAGGATTCATAATAAAGCCTTTTCTGTCTTACATATACCTACAATATTTGGTCATAAAATCAGGATCTTGATAGGACGAGGAACGAATGGAGTATGAAGTGTAGAGACCTCTGTAACAAATCATTAAATATGATGTACATACCTGTATTCTTTGTGAGGTTTGAAAAATTTCAAAAATGCTATGCGTAACATGCAGATGAGTGATTCTTTATCTTCCCCATCTCACCAGTTTAGCTCAATAGTAATGATAATCAGTTCTCTGATGATGTCTTCGCAGTGCTGTCAATATGCCTCCAATTCTGTGATGCTTTTCAAAATCTACTGGTAATTACCCGTTGCAGTGCCTCTTCTTATCCAAAAATCTCTCTAACTCAAACGGGCATGTGCTTTTGAATTTTACCTCTCAGCACACACCCTCCATAGCCACGCTACTACCGAGCCCTGATTCCACCTGGTCCGGTGCCCTCAGGCCCCCGCTAACAGAGGACTCTGGTGAGGCCAAGAGTGCCTACTACCGGAAGTGGACGGAGCCCAAGGCGCAGCACTATGACTACGAGAGGAGCGAGGGGAGCGCAAAGTATCACCCACGGAGACTGCTCCTGTATGGACCCTCACAGGTAACGGGTGTTAGCCCTTTCTGCGCCACGGACTGTGGATAGTGTGTACAATGCTATGGGGTTTTTAGTGCCAATCAGCACTCAAGGTACAAGGGTTGAAGGGTCAAAAGACAGAATGGGTAAATAACCCGTTGAGGACGGACTGATTTTGCTACAACACACATTTTCCATAGACACTTGCCCGAGTATACTCTGGACTCGTCCTCCATGGGTTAACATGGAATATATCATTGTGAGGAAGTGTTCGTGAATTTTGCAGGATTTAACTCAGGCACTAATTAAAACATGAAGACACTTTGTTCACTATAAACTTAGGCTGTTGCTAGTCATAACAAGGTTTGTTTGTTTATTTATTTTTTGTTTTACCTTCAGAGATGTTGACATATAGTTCATGTTTGGTCAAAAATGAAATGTCCCGTTTCACCTGGTGTAATGAAAGACTTGTTTCTCCCAATTTGTTCACATTCATTCCTAGTTTATTTCATGTAAATGTTGGTTTGAATTGGCAAATTTGAGCAGGTCAAACAAAGAAGAAAAATAGTTGGTGAGAGGTCCTACAACTGTAGGTTTGAAAAGTTGGGTTCTTTATGCTTTGTCTGTGGAAAATAGGAGGATACATGAGCCATTCAAAAAATGAAAATACTGTTAAAATACGAGTGGTCCAAAGTTTATCTCATTCCATCCTAATTGTAATTGTAGTTTGTTTGTTTGTTTGTTACGGTTAAACAACAATATTTGGAGTCTAGGTATGTTTGTTTGTTTGTTTTGTACAGGTAATGCAGTGATAGTTTAAAGGTCCAGTGTATCTTTGGGAGCAGTGATTTCAAAAATGTTCAAGATATCACATTTGATGCATGTGTGTTGTCTGTTGTATCACAAAACATCCTACCGTATAAAATTTTCGCAATAAAGCCTAAAATATATAAAGGAGATATCACTATTTTTCCCAATAAACTGTAACTGTAGACATTTTAGTCTGGAAACAGTTTTATCATAACTACTGTTCACGTTTTGTGTATTTAACAACACTTAACATCTATTATACCGATTCAAATTTTTTCAATGGTTGTTTTAATCCCTAACTAACATTTTAGAATTATTTAAAAGCACTAATGCTAGGTTTTTGTTTCATCTGCAAATTGTAAATTATGCCTGTAAGTCTTGATTTGTTTGTTTTTGAAGGTTGGGAAGACGGGAGCTTACCTCCACTTTGCCCGCGTCCTCCTCCGGATGCTCATTCGTCTCCAAGAAGTGGAAGTCTTTGACGAGTCTGACCTGGACGTAGCCCCCACCCAGCAGTGTGCTCTAGGAGTGATGGGCGACCCCCAGGGGTCAGGGGTCAGCAGGGTTAGCCAGCTGATGTTTGATGAGAGGCTGCTTGAGGGTCGTTACCGTGGACACAGCCCCATCTGGAGCCCCACCAGACAAAGTGGAGGTAAAAAAAAAAAAAAACAGAAGAATGTTTATTAATCAAATCCTATCTTGAAGTGACTTGGGAAAACAGATAGCAAAAAATCTTTGGACAAGGATCACAGTGTTTGTTCTGCTGCTGTCAAAACTACCCATATTTGTTGAAATGTGTGAAATGCCAAATGAAATATAGTAGTAGTATTAGAAAATATAGTATATATATAGTAGAAATATAAAGATAAAAAGCATGTAAAGAGAGAGAACAGATATACAGAGAGAAAATGGATATAAAGAGAGAGAGGATGGTAGAGGTTAGATTGAAGGGACAACTGAGATGAGGAGAGAAGGCTGACCTTTAACCTTTTCTGTGCCATTGACCTTGGACAGTGTGTGAAAGGTTGTGTGGGGTTTTCAATGTCAATCTGCACTCACAGCATACATTGTACAAAGGATTTACTGCCCCTGCTTCTCTTTCTATTTCAGTCTTTGCTGGTCTAGAGAGAGAACGAGATTTCACAAGGCACACCACGTCCATGCGTCTGACCAAGTACAGTGCTCACAATGCATTTCACCATTGTGACCAGTGCCAGCACTATAAGGACGTAACTGCCACTGAGGTAAGAAAGAAAAGTATAACCACTAGTTTGTATAATGGCCACTGCTTCTGCATTCAAACTTATCTCCAGATGGGAAGGGGGGGGGGGGGAGGGGATCCGGGGGGGGGGGGGGGGGGGGGATCCAGCGATGGGGAACTCCCTCCTTCACTCTCCATGTGTGAAGACTTGAGGAGAAAACCATCTCCAGCCCAGACCTGTCAAACTTGTCTTCTTCCTGGAGAATTCTGATGGAGTATGTTGTCACATGCTTGCACTTTTGCACAATATGAACAACTAGTCTTGTCACAAGGCTGTAAGCTTTATTAATCTATCAGGTCCCAGAAACCATTCAGTATTTCTCTGGTTTGCTGTTGTATCTTCGTGCTCCAATTTTTCATTATTATTATTATTAATATTCATTGTATTTTGTGTGTGTGTGTGTGTGTGTGTGTTGTAGAATAAAACAAAAATCTTTTTCATTTGAGTCCTTTGTTGTTCATGCATGATTCTTACTTTTCATAGATTGCTGAATTTTCAATTTATTGCTTTATTTAAAGGTGATTCTCAAATTGGCAACATATTCTGTTAAATGAAACAAGGTCAACTGTGACTGCTTGGCTGATGACAGATAAATGAAGATGTTAAACAGACAGATATCTCCTAGACTTGGAGACAAGTATGAACACCAAGATCATGCAAGTGGGATTCTAAAATGCTGTACCCGTTCTAAAAAATAATGATAATAAAAATAAATAAGGCAAGGAGATTGGGGTATGTCAGTTACTTTCAAGATGGTTGATTCTACAGCCCAAACAGCCAGGATGTACCAGTTTTCATCACTTTCAAGGTCAATATCTGCTTGATTGCACCAGTTACCTGAGAGAAAAATTGAGATGCAATTATTGGTTTTAAAGCTAATGAGGAACAAGTCCATTATACATGATAAAGTTTATGTTTCCATTTTTGCCAGGCAAGAGAAACAAAAGCTTACAGTGTCCAACTCAACACTCGTTACTATGGCGAAGTAGAGATGCAGTTTGTGATTCCGGCTCAGCAGGAGAAGCACTTTGTCTTTGTCCAGCACAGCGGTCAACTGTCCAGCATGGTTTTACCCACCAAACAGGAACAGGTCAGCCATTGGTCACTTTTGTCCCCTACTTTGGGTCAGATGACCACAGGCTAATAATCTGCCTTGGTAGTCATCCATAGCAGGGCTACATAGTATGTACCATGAGGATAGTACAACTGTATATGCCAATTCAATGTTTCTTTACTGATTGCTTCAAATAATTGTCTAATGGGATAATCAATATTATGGTCAACCCTAAACCTCTCTACCACTGAATTTTATTTGTTTGGTAGATTCAGCAACATTAATTTCTTTCAAGTCTGCTGGTAATTTGATTGCAGTTGAAGAAAGTCTTCATGCAAATGAAACATAGGCCTACGTAGTATACTACATAATGTACGACTTTGAAAATGCTTTCTATAATTTTGAACTGTCACATCATCATCTATATGTCATCCATGATACCACACTGCAAATCGCTAACAGCAGCAGTTACAGTGAAAGGTTTAACTGTTATGAAAATCATACACCCACGTGGACTTGACTTGTAGTGAACCCTAACTGGAGGCATAGGAAAAAGGAATCATCGATATAGTAAAAATGTGTACTTTGGCGCATACATTGTGTATATGTTTGATTTTGTCTTTATGAACTTTCTTTTCATACATACCCCATTATCCTCCAGGGCCCGAACGCGGTCAAGACCCCAATCTTCATGCCGTCTTTCGGCAGGCAGGAACAGGCTCTGATTAACATCTACCATGCCATGGAGGGCAGCAAACATGTCCATGTCATCGTCTGCAAACAGAAGGACGCCCTCGCTTACGAGAAGCAGTGGCCCAATCACGTTCTCCTCATCCTGCCAGTTGTTGCCAACGAGGCGGGACCTGGTAAGTGGGATGGGAAGGGAGGTGACGTGAATGTAGACCGATATCAGAGGTCTTTTGTCAGATCATCTGCGTAACTCGGAGGAAGAACTTTAACAATGTTTCAGTCATGATCATCCATTTCTTTTCTTTTCACGATTTCTAAATGCTAAATGTTCTTTCAGAAATGTAGGCTTTCACTTTGAGACAGCTGCAAAACATTCAATACAATGTTGGACTGCCAGTATATGACTCGTTTGTGAGAGATCTCCAAACTAGGGTTTAAAGATATCCTATGCCCATGCCCAGTCATGTGTATCATACTTTTTACCCCGTTGAAGACAGTTTGATTTTGCTACAATTATTATTATTATTATTATTTATTCGGCATTTTCAAAACAATACAAGTGATAACAGAGAAACAGAATAAACAAACAAAACACATGAAAACAAAGTGTCAGGCTTTCCCTGTAGAGCTTCCCAAAGGAGCTGGGTTGGAAAAAAGCAATCAAAATCACTATGACCCTTGGGCCTCTCCAACCAACTTAAGGAAGCACATCAGGGAGTTGTTGAACATAAAAGAAAAGAAATAATACAATTTGAATTAAGCGTGTACACCAGATGGATTTTTTTCTTCAAACAAGCTAAAACTATTTTGGCAAATGGGTATACCACACGCATTTCCCACAGACACCTGCCTTTAATAGTATACTCGGGACTCGTCCTAAATGGGTTAAGATTGCACATTTGTAACTACCACCAAGTGTTATTCATACAGTTAAGGACTGACATCATAGTAGATTGGAGATAAGATTTCATTGGAATATATGATGCAGGTAGTAAAAGAATCTTTCATGGCCTTTTTCAAATGAGACATTTTTCAAGAGCCTTGGGCTGAAGATATATATGCTGCTTTTCAATTTGTGTTTCCATCAGGAGCTGCAAAGTATTTCATCAAGGAGCTTGCCACGAGGAATCTGGAGCTGGAGAGGAACAGGCAGAGTAAGCTTGGTCTCCAACCAGACATCGTTTGGCCTTTCATCATGGTGATGGAGGATAACTGTGTGACGTGGAGAACACAGACCGGGTCAGGAGACCACACAGAGTGAGTTTTGTGCACCTTCTCCTTGGTTCTGTAGATCACTTTAACTCTTTCCATACCAGCGACTTTGTGCAGTGATTTTTTTTGTGTGTGTCAAAAGCATCCAAAGGGTGAAGGGGCAGCTTCTCACCGCTTTCATTCTTAACCGATTTCCGCTTTCTTCCGTGGACGAACAGAATTTTTTGAGACAAGTGTGTCCAAAACTACATTGCTTCTTTCCACAATGATAGTTCTTATCTGTGAGGTACATATATGGGTCATTACAAAACCCACACTGTAGGCCTGCTACTCAACAGGTTTAGGAGGTTACATTCAAGGAGACCAGTCTGACTTGTTCTAAAAGTGATCGGTTGACGTAAAGACTTGTTGGTGTTTTACTTCTGTCAGCTCCAAAGTGTCAACATGAGCAGAATAGAGGTTTCTTTTTTTAAATTTCTATTGTACATATGTGTGGCTGTTAAAATACCTTGTTATTGAATATATGATGCAATATTTGGTACCCTTGGGTACCAAATGAAAATTCGCCATTTTGTTGAATTAATTATTTTTTTTTCAGCGCTGTACCCCGGCTTACCAAAAAATGTGTCGAAATATTTTTTAGTATTATTATGCACAAAAATGTTTTCTTATTTGTGATTATGCAACAATTAATGCATGCAAGTGTACTTCGAAAAACACCTATGGTGCTAGTTCATTGCTACGACTTTGCCGTATCCGAAATCGGAATCGGCGTATCTGAATTCGGATATGCATTATAAAATAATGGGCATGAGATGGCGCTGTACAACACGGTACCCCGGTGTACGGCGTGCCGAATCATATACTGAAATCATATGCTAAGAACATTCTATTTTCACATTAACAAATTGGTCTTTCATATACACTTCCCTTACTTCTGTATGGTTTGTACATTTGCAGTGAAAAGGTGATCCCTCTGAAGACGGTGATGGAGACGATCGAAGACATCCCGGATGTTGAAGCGTACACTGCCCTCGGAGTTGGCCAGTGGAACAGCCATTCGACAGCCAGTCAGCGGTCTTCTGGTGGGGCCAACGTGGCATCTCGCTCACACCTACACAACATGATCTTCTTGAATGTGGACAGGGCTCGAGACGTGGACTACGGATTCAACAGGTGAGGTCGACTTCTTCTCTGATGTCCTGCCAATACCGTGTTTTGAAATGACTACTGGTACCATACTCTGTAGGTCTTGATAGCGTTGGTATTGGTTTTGTTTCCCTTACTCCTGCCCCCCCCCCCCCCCCTAACATGTTCATGCCAAAGCCTCAAAGACCCAGCAACATAGGGAGAATGTGAATTCAGAAATATATTTGGAAATCTCTGTAACAAATTGTGTACAGCTTCTTACGTGGCACACACACAACCAAAGAATCGTGACTGGAGTTGAAAGTTACCAACAAGTATTATTATGTCCAAGTACAGACAGTCACTGATGGATAATTTTGTTCTAGCAGACCTGTGGTTGTTATGGTTTTTTATTTACCCTGATAGGGAGCAAATGAAGATCAATTCAGCTGTGCTAACCTTCCCATAACATAATCTGCTAATGAGCAGCATCATAATGCAGATTCATACTCTTCTATATTCTTCTTCTTCTTCTTCTGGTTAGGTCTGCCTCCTTCAACAAGCTGAAGATTCTTGCGGACCCTGTAGCATATATATCATATAATCATAAATGTGCTTCGCAGCCAGCATGTACAGTGTTTTAAACATTATCTTCAGGAGTTTAGGATAGAGATGATAACACACACACACACACACACACATTGTACGCGCACACAAACTGCACCTGTCATGAATTCTAAGGTCAGATGTTGAATTGGATGGGAGAGATCTTTTCACATTGTTTGTTCTTATTTTGTGCCCTAGGTTCTTTGATGCTGACATTGACTTCAACCTGAAGCTGGCGTCCGAGGGTCACATCCTGCTCCGTTTGGTCCAGTTCTCGGTCATGGTGAAGTCTATTGAGGCCAACAGTCTGGCCCACTTCAAACCCCAGCCCCACCCACATGCCCCCTCCCCATCCTCCTCTTCCACCTCCTCCACCCACCACCACCACAAGAAGCACCCCAGCAGCCATTCCATCTCCCCCTCCTGCTACGTGCGCGCCCCCGACAGCGAGGAGATGATCCCCCTGACGGCCCCGCCCCAGTTCCTCATGGAGCGATTCCTGGAGACCATGGGTGAGAAGCGCATCTTCCCGTCGGCCGTCGACAACACCGAGAGTCCGGTCCTGGCTGTGGACTGCTACTTCAATCTTGGATCTCGCATCGCAGGTCTGTATGAGGTTCCTTTCTCTTGTATATAAATTTGCAAACTTTCGTAGATTCCAAGGCATTTACTAGTATTCCGAAATTGCCAGTTAGATTCTAATGCACTTTTACAGTGACTACTTTCAGAGACAATTATCATGGCAATATTCATTGTAGACAATTATCACCAAAGAAGGTAACTGGTGCCTATATAGTGGTCCCGGACATGAGATCTTTGTAGCAGCATGAAGCATGTTAGAGTAGGATCTGTAGAAGTTATCCACCCCCATGATTGCTGACAGATGCTCAGAAATTATCCAGTAGTTTTGAACAAGTGTCCATGGCAACGATGCCACACCTCTCATCTCTCTCTCCCCTCTATGTCCTCTTCCTCCTCCTCCCCAGTCCACTTTGTCTCCTCTCGTCAGCAGCCTCCAGCAGAACTGGTGGAGCAGACCCGCTTCAGTGGACTTCTCCTCTTCATGTGCCATTCAACCATGGAGGGAGAGTTCCTCAAGCAGTTCAAGTTCATCAATGGTGAGTTTGGAGACGGTAGCTAAGCAACGCCTGAGAAGATTAGCATCACTCTTCTTCGTGATGGAATATGCTTTAGTAAAAGTCTGTACTACCTCGAACCTTAGTCTTCTGGCCACTGTTTTCATCTTAATACGTAGCAATCACAAGTGGCATTTACTGTAGGCCTATATGTGCAAATTTTCACAATGGCTTTATTTTTGTGAATTTTGCAAATAAGCTCTTGATTGCAAAAGTGGCAGTGCTCAAATATATTGACAAATCGGAAAACAAATATTTGCCCTGTATGCACTGTCCAAAGCCAGCGTATGTGTACTGATTTGTCAGTTGATTACCAGTACATTTATTAGTACAGTATGCACTTGCTGGAGCTAAATGCTACTTGATATTGGGCCCCCTGCTCAAATCCTAGGAAATAGCACTTTTCTTTTGAGAGATTTAATCTCATTTCAAGCAATGTGTTAATAAAACCGTTTGTTTGAGAAGTCACACTTTCTTCTGAGCATTTGGGATATTTTCGTGTTCAAGTATTATGCAAATGAAAAGATCCCAAACTACCAAATGAAATGGCAGAAATGTTTGATCAACTGCCATTCGCCAAAATATCTGTGTATACAGTAAGATATTGGTGTGTAGAGTAATACAGCTGTTGTAGCAACAACCAATCAGGAGTTAGAATCAAAGTTGTTAACAATAATTTTGAATAGTGTGCAGACCTCTTCCTAAAGTAGTCCCCACATATTCACAGTTCTCTTTCTCTGTCATAGGTATCAATTTGCAGGCCGTGAAACAATAACATTTGTAGGCCTATATAGGTACCCATGAAATCCCATTAAATGGCACTTGTATGTACACCTGTATATCTTTAACCCATTGGAGACTAGTCCTGAGTATACTCAGGCAGTTGTCTATGGGAAATACATATCATATAGTAAAATCAGTTGGTCCTCTGCAGGTTAAGTTTCTGGACTTGGTTTGAAGGAAGCAAAGTTTGATTACGGTAACCGTTACATTTTTACATGTAGCCAGTTTGAAGCAGCTTGACATGAGATTCTTCCACCATTAACACCTTCCAGGAGCCAGGCTCTGCCTCATCAGCCTGGACCGTAATTCCCTCCGTCGTCAGGTGGTTCGTCTGGACCTCGAGGAGCAGTGGCGATTCCGTCTCCGGGACGAGTTCCAGACCGCCAACGTCGCCGTGGACCAGCCGCTCTTTATGCTCACTGGCCGCCATGAGGAGGATCGCTCGTAGGTTAGACCCGCTGTGTGCTTCAAATGACGATTGGCACAGAAAACCCCATAGCGTTGTGTACATTGTCCAAGGTCCCTAGCACACAAAGGCTTAAATGAGATGTTCTCCACTTCTCAGCACAGATGGCGCTCTTTTTGCCCTGTTTGCGCTAGCTCTGCTATCATGGCCTGCCTTTATTCTGCCATTCTGACAGGTTGTTCTTGAGAAGACTGCTTTGCAGCGGACATCAAGTCTGGTGTTAGACTCGCCAGTTGTAGTCCGTTAATCTAGAATGTGTGTTCAGTAATAAACAGTATCACACATATAAACAGAACTACATTTACCCAGGTAATCATATCACTGTAGATGTTTTATCATAATCAGAATTAAAAAAAAAAAAAAAAATCTTCTCAAAATACTGTACACTGTATGTGTAAGAGCTGATGGTATTTTTCTCTGGCCTATAGAGGGCACTTGCCAAGTTTTCAGATACATCAACTGTTCATAATGTCATAAGGGTGTGAACATAACTGAGAATTTTGATGCGTTGTTGGGAACTTGGCCAATAAGCCAATTCATTTGAGAACATTTAGTGATTTGTGTCAGTTGTTATTGCTATAAATGACATGAAAATAGATCAAGTTTCTCAAACCGCCTGACAGTTATCATAGAGCTATAAAGGGATTCATCTCTAGCTCACTTAAAAAAAGAAGTCTGTCATTTCAGGGTGTGGTTGGTGGTAACTGTTAGAGAAGAAAGCAGGTAAAATGCTAATGTAGGTTTTTTGGTGCTCCTTACTTATAAATGTTTCAGTGTAATACTTTGAGAAATTATGTATTCATGCAGACTGTTGTCATGGGATCCCACTATTTTTAATCAGTATTATTGCATATTGGCCACCTTGTATAGAGACTCTCAGTCTTCTGTGTTTGTAGAAATGACAGATTTGCTGTTTTTTTTTTTTTTTTTTATCTATTCAACGTGGGGAGTCTCTTTCCCTGCTGTAAAAAATTATCATAATTACCTTTTTTTTCTTGGTAGTAGTTACAAATGATTGTTTGTCTTTCTATAACACTCTATAGAATTGATAGAATGGCTGGTATTATGCCATCTTAATAAGTAAAAAGGGGTACCATGATTTGGTGGAATTTTGTAATCTTTAATTTCTGTCTTGTGTGTTATTGATTGTGACAATGGACACAGGAGTGGGGGAGTGCAGCGTGTGCAAGTCTATGTGTCATAGGTTTTAAATTGTACCGACAACTTTGTTTGGCACTCCAATATAATTACTTTCAGGTAATTTGATCTTTTTTTTCTTTTTTTTTAAAGAAAGTAAAACAGGAATACAGTGTGCAATGTAGGACTACATTATGATGCTCATCTTCACATTATGAAAAATGAGTGCTGCTTAAACCCAAATTTGATGTATCAAAGATTGTGTCTTACTATTGCTATGATAATAGTAATCATACATTTTTGTGCAGTTCAAATTATGAGGTCTCTCAGCCTTAAGGATTTTAACAAAGGAATAAAAACTGAGAGGGTATTAAAGTAACTCATTCAAGCCAAAGATTGCATTCTACTCCTTGATACAGTAGATTCTATGATACATATCAGTACAGGTTTCTATGGAAGTACAAAGTATCAAGCCCAAAGTCAAATATGGGAAAGCAATTGAAGCTAAAACTTTAGGTCTGACAAATTGGACTACCAGTAGATACAGTAGGTAAGAACTGTATTCACGTATGTGGTTAAGTGTGTGTTAGTAAGACCATTTTTAAAAGCTTTTAGAGTTTAAATCTAAAAGATAGTACTCGGAAAGACTCAAAATTCATCTTCCACAATTTGGAATTTGCTCGCCAAATATCGGCAAGCTCTACCAAAAAACTTGGCTGGCTGATGCTAGTTTGTCAAGATAATGAGTTTATTAGTAGTATTTTGAGATCAAAATGTGAAATAATAGTCAGTATATCGACTTTTATTTTTGAAGTGCCAACCCATTTAGTTGTGAGTATATAGAATGGTGCTACCTGTAGTACATGGGGATTGAATTGTGTCCAAGCAGTTGCATTGAATTGCATGCAGACTCATTCACAATGGATACCACTGTGGCCCAATATATTGTACTTGATGTAAAAAATTATGTAGGCATATTTGTACATTTCAGAGCAAAAATCAACAGTTCTACATGGCATACAAGACCTATGTTTTGGCTTTAACTAGTATAATTTTTAGTTTCCACACAACAAGAGTGATAGTTAACAGCTATTGAGAGGTTACAGGCTTCTATACAATTTATGTATTATACTAGAGCCATGCTTTTCAACTAGTGGGCAGCAATGTCAGCCACATATAAGATAAGATCAGATTCGTATTCAGGCTTACTGGGCCTCCAAAAAAATAAAGAATAAAAAAATAACAAAATTTGAGGAGCCTAAGTGGGCTTCAGGCTGAAAAAGGTTTGAGAAGCAGGATACTGGACTGTGCAACTTGAATGTTTGAGGGGGTAATTGTACACTACCAACTATGCAGGAAAATTGCAGTATGTTGAAGGAGCTCATTTTTGCACTTGCCTATTTTGTAGACAAAATGAGAGGTAGACATGAATTTGCTAATAACAAAGCCAGGGGTGTTAATGTGCACATATTATGCAGTTGAATAAAACAGAAATTAATCAAATTTATCAAACCCTATTTAGACATGAGACTTGAATGATCTCATATTTTATGGACATGGATTCAGGAAAAAAAAAATCCTTTGGTTGTATCTCCTGGGCTTCTGCAAATCTAAGTTTTCTTGTTGCCATGGTAATATGTCTTCTGGTTTCTAAAGTTAAGATTGGCTCTAGAATGCTTGCCATTGGAATGGATGGTTGTATCAACATCTCAAAGTTAATCGTAGAGATAGTCATGATGTGATTACATTTAATACTGATTAAGTGTAAATGTGGTCTTCTATTGCTGTACTGAATAGGGCAGTTTTAAAAGTACTGCCATGGTGTTTCTAGGGTGTATATACACCTACACTAGCTCAACCTATTTTCATTGTGTTTGTATTGGTGTGTGTGTGTCTGTTTCCCCCCCCCCCCCTTTTTAGTAATCAAATTTGTAGCAAATGATACAATAATTGTACATATAAACTGTATGTTAAAAAAAAAAAAAATCCCTGCAATACAACATACTTGTACCTTCTCTACTTCTGTAAAGTAGTATCATTTTTTAACTACGTATATGTTTAACCTGGACATTGCTGAAAAGAAGTCCTACCTCAGTCCTCCATACCAGACCAAAATTGTCCGTCAGTCAGTGAGGAGTTTAGTAGACCTTTATCCATGTGTGATGATGTAGGAACACTTGTATCTTACTTGTATCAGACTTCTCCACAAACCCACAGTCAGGATGATTTCTAATGACATTCGGAGGAAAAGTACATTTATTTGCTTTATAATGGGGGTGATGTAGAACAGGCATTATGATACACAAGGCGTGGTCAGACTGGCAAAAGATTGAGAAGTTTAACATCGCAAAGTCTTCGCAATCTTTTGTTGGGCAGTCACACTGGCAGCCAAACTTAGATCAAGAAGTTTGGGTCATTCGTACATGCGCGCAAGAAAGAAGAAAGAGCATACATGACCGAGGCCTCGCGCTTCGGAGGCACTGCCTGGAAACGGATCAAGAAGTTTGTTGGGGGTGAGGGAAATATCCCTAGTTGGAGTGGGAAGTTTCGCTAGAAGTTTTGTGAGAAATTTTGCGGGAAGTTTGCAGTCACACTGGCAAAACTTCAAGATCTTAAAGATCACGAAGTTACTCTTCTCGATCTTTTGCCAGTCTGACGGTGCCTACAGTGGTACTTTGGTTTACGCCATGACGCACAAAGAGTTAACAAAAATATTTCAGATGGAGTGCCGTACATACAGTGTACATCCGTAAGATGATTAGAAAGCTGGAATATGATCACACATCGGAGTCAATTAATTGAGTTTGTCTTCAGCGGAAGTATTTGTACCTAAAAAATGACCATATTTGCAACCTACAGTGTATTGCTCTTTAAAAAAAAAGTATCAGCACATGTCTGCTTAATTCTAGATGACTTTGGAAAGGAAGCAATGGTTGCAGTTTCCATTTTGTAATCATCACATCTGAAGAGTATGTCTGGAATGTATCTACACTTAGAGAAAGGAGATAGAATGCCTTAGGAATAAAAAAAAATAACAAACAAAGTGTAAAAGAGAATGATGTCTGTAAATTTTTGTTTTGTTTTTATTTCACTGGAAAAAAAAAATGCTCCTTTGGCTTTTAAACAAAACTTTCCTTAAAAAAAGGATTGTACTCAGTACAAATTTGTCTGCAAAAGTGCAAACTGTTATCTTTTAAAGTTCTATCTGTATTAAGCACAGTATCACTGTGTGTAAGAACATCAAATGTTCTATAATCAATTTGTTTTTTTTGTTTTTTTGTTTTTTGTCTTTTAGACAAAAATATTCCAAACATCAACTTGGGATTGTGTGTACATACAATGTGTATTCCTCTGTAAATAATTTCTTGGTTTGTACAGTTTGTGCCAGTATGTGACAGTGTGCTTAGTTCATTTTACCTCATTCTTTTCGTTTTCATTTGAATATTTATGGCCTTTGATCTGCAATGTTTTATTTTCATGTCATTGTCTTCAAAGGTACATGTATCATGGGCATTTTCTTTTCTTTTTTGTAGTAAAAATCTGTATGCAGACATTAGGGGGAAGTAGGTTTATATTCAACTTTTTAACGGTTATTTATTTTTAAATTTTTTTCTGCAGACTTGTTTGTACGTATGTATGCACATGGTACATGCAAAGCGTAAACCACTTTAATATTCCCATGGGTATTTATTTATTCAGATTTACATGTACTTATGAAGCATGAATGGAAACTTTGGACTCAGTGGAGCCTGCACATGGATGTAGTAAAAACAGTGTGTCAAAATAACGTACTGTAGCACGAAGTCGTAGTTGGAAATCATTTTGATGTACAGTTGAACCTCTCTTATCCGGCCTCCCTTTATCCCGATCTCTCAATTATACGGACGCAATCTCGCCGTGATTTTTTTAAAAAAATAATTACGGGAAGAAAGGGGGATTCCCAACTCCTTGAGAACTCCTACACAAACACGCATGAATTACATATTACTTCCAACATTAACATACACCTCTATTTTGGGGTCTGTTACTGAGTGTAACAATGAAAAGGTTGCAGTATACACATTACTACATGTGGTACTACAATGGGCTACATCAGTACATGTGTATGTATATGTACATGTATAAAGCATTGAGTCTCCCGTATCTGGCCAAATCCCTTATCCGGATGAGCCGCGGTCCCGACTTGTCCGGATACGAGAGGTTCAACTGTACTTTGATATTTTTTTATTTTTTTTATTTTTTATTTTTGGAAGGGGTCATGCAACAGAGGCAATTGTACATTGTACACTATTAGCATGCAGTGAAGCGAGAAATATAATGAACATTTATAACCATGAAGAGTAATAGGATTAACTGGATGTTTTTTTTCTCCCATCTGGCATGTACAGCTGTACTCTGTTAACCCGTTGAGGACGAGTCCCGAGTATACTTGGGCAGGTGTCTAAGGGAAATGTGTGTGGTAGCAAAATCAGTCCGTCCTCAATGGTTTAACAGATTGTAATAGATTTTTTTTTTTTTTATGTTGTTTGTTGTTGTGGGGTTTTTTTTGTAACCAATCAATCCAGTCATTTTTGTTGTGTCCAGACAGCTGTAATAGTAGAACATACTAGTATCCGTTCTCCTAACAGGTTGGTGTTTCAGCAAGATTGGACACCTAAGCCGTCCGCCATGGTGGATTGAGCCGCAAAATCTTTTTTTTTTCTTTAATTGCCAGCTCTGAAATTCACTTCATATCATGTGTTCAAGAGAGATTAGATGGAACTGGGTATTAAAGTAACTCAGTAAATTTGTACAACAAGAAAAAGAAAATGTCCACCCCAAATGAATGCAAACTTGAGGCCAAAACAGGAACTTTGATACTTTGAAACATTGAAAATTTAAACATCAGTTACTGATTGCAAGAGGCTTTTGGAAATTCTGCAACGCAACACAAAACGTTTTACTTTACCCTATGAAACGCTAACAATGAATAGTATAGATAATGATTTATGTATTTATTTATTTATTTATTCATTCATTTACTTCTTTTTTTTTTCTTTAAATGGAGCACTGGTCAGGGTATAACAAACAACAATGATGTACAATTTATGTTTTAAAGAATTTTGAGGGGCAGATTTTACTAAGAATTTATTATTATTATTTTTCTTGAAATTTATACCGCAACTTCAAGATTTTTCCATCAGGAATGTAAACTAAGCTACCAGCTACCCACATACACACACTGTACAGTGCACTTGGCCCTGTTGCACTGAAATACATGTAGTTACAAATGCTGTGTCATCTTGACAAATAAAAAAAAAAACAATAGAAGGGAGTTAGTCTTATTATTATCATCCAGGCAGGTAGAATGCACGTATAGACTTCAGTTTCATTGAGTTGTACTATACGAGTACCAGTCCAGCGTTGAGGAACAAAATGGTTGTGTTTCATACGTGTGCTTGAAGCAGTTATCAGTATTACAATATATCCCATCTTTTGCCCATGACTGAATGTTCCTACTCTTATTGTGTGTGTGTATGGGTGTGTTTTTACCTTTCTTGTAGTATTATTTTCTCTTGCCAAGTAACACATTGTCCTTTCTTTCTTTTTTTAATACCTCTTTTATAATCCTTTGTCTGACTAAAACTTTCCATACTGTGTACCTTTGAAAGGACTTTGTAACTGGTGAATGTTTTATTAACAGTTCTGTGGAGACAAATAAAAGAAATGGACTGTTTCACTAAAAAAAAAAGAGAAGAACAAAACCTCAGACTGATCTTTGGTGTCCTGTCATGCCACATGTCTTCCTTGAGAACCAAAAATTAAACATTGTTTAATGTAATCATCACCATCATCATCATCACCATCAACATCATCATCATCCCCATCACCACCATCACTATCACCATCACCATTGTCATTGTCATCGTCATCACCAACATCATCATCATCATCACCACAACCACCATCACCATTCCCACAATCTACCTTCAACATGTTGACCCTATAAACACCACTTTCAGAACACCAAGGAAAAAAAAAACAACAGCAACAGCATTTCATCAAGCAAGATATTTAATGCCATTAACACTTGCTTCTTAACAAACAATGCAGTATCAGCTATGTGTTTATTGAGACTGATTACTTACAAGTTTTGTATTGAATTGTGCAAAGTGGTACAATGTACATCTGAGAGGTACGTGTTGTACCTGTACCCCAAGACCAACAACCATCTTCTTCTTCCTCTTACTATCCTCTGTTATTTTTTTCCCCTCTTGAATGTCCAACTTGGACAATATCAAATCATTGTGATCTCCTTCTTTGTAGTAATGTCTTAATACACTGCACCATTATTCTGAGTCATCTCTGTTGCTTCAAAGGGATGGACGGTATAGTTTTGGTTGAGATGGGGATTCAGGGTTTATTCTTTTTTTGCAAGATAATTAGATACCACTTATATGAAGTGTTAAAGAGCACAGAATTTTAAGAGGAATTAAACTTTTTTTTTAATGGAAGTCGGTTTTGAAATGGTCAATCTCTCAAACACAAATAGGTCCGAATAAAAAGTGGGTCCCACCTTTTATTCAGACCACTTTGTTTCACTTTGTTTATTGATATCTCAGCTATTTGAAAACGGATCTTCATTAAAAAAAAACACACACAACTTTTAATTTCTCTAAAATTATATGCTATCTAATACTTCATATAAGTGGTATCTAATTATCTTGCAAAAAATTTAAAACCTGAATCCCCGTCTCAACCAAAATGATCCCATCACTTTAAAGTACAAGTACAAGTAGTTCTGGTTGCTAATAAACTGTAAGCAGTGGATGAATTTCTGTAAGCAAATGACATTTTGGATGATCATTCAATGTTTTCTTTTTTGCATCTTCATACTAAACTTTCCTTTCCAATGCATCACATTTCAGATAGTATTACATCAACATACACCGTATACCAATACACATACAACCATAAATGTTGGAGATGCAGATTGGAGTTTTAACACTCAGCTTTATTTATATCTTCTATGATGATAGGGTGAGCATGCTGATTGTAAGGCATAGTAATCATAACATACATTTACTTTCTACTTCCACATAAGAAGACTTCCTTTTACTGGGACAAACATTGGCAGAATATACTGCAAAGGACAAGATGATACTCTGTGCAGCAGAAGCAGACACTATTGCATAATTTAAAGTTGACACCATAATGGAGAGGAAATTGAACTCTGCACATAATACCAATAATTCAATACCCCCCAAATTGTGATAATGCCATTCTGGTTCTCAGCCAAAGATACATTGTATGTTAGGCTCATGTCCATATATCTCTAACACACCAAGTTAGACAACATTTCACGACACAGTTTAGTTTCCAACATAATCTCATTCTACAGTAGCAAAGCTTGAAGGAGTCATCAGGTATCATGCATGAGACAAAATAGAATTAAAATTCATCAATCAACTCTCGAATATTTCTGTGACGACTGAATAATCCTGCATCAACAGACAATAAATATGAATGTAACTAATCTAGTCCATCAAATTTGACTACTCAAGGAATTTACACCTTTATCTAATATATATTTTATCCGGGCATGTCTCAATGTATGCTGACTATCAGAATACAATGTACCATCGTATCATGTCCATACAGGTTCTACTTTTCTACATTCAATAATGAGTAGCAATATATGATTTTTTTACATGATGCAAAGAACTGTCCATTTATTCTGTTGAATTATTGTTGTAGTATCATAACATGCCATATGATCAAAACTTCTAAAGTTATCCAGAAAATGTTGCAGAAAATGATGAAATAAAACACACGTTACAAGACTTTGGAAGTTTACAACGCATTCTGCTCATACATATATATTGTACAATAAAGCGTGTTACAATGTTCTCTAGGGGATACTACAGTATCTTTATATTATTGTCTATGTGTGCTGTTTCCTTGAACGACATATGAGCACATACAGCATACATTACACAATATGTACATGAAATGTCGCTCAAGTGGCATTGAATTCGAGGCCGCTGGCCGCATTAGACAGGTGACCGCTATACATGGGGTCTATAACAGGGCTTTTCTCTCGAGGGGGGGGGGGGGATTTTTCACTGGCAGCTAAGGAAGGTTTGACTGTACAATGTATGTTTCATTTCAGTTGCAAAATGCTAAAATTAAGACAACCAGATGTCATTATTTCTCAGGCGGGGTTCAACAAGACATCTCCACAAAACTGACACATTGCACTTGAGTTGTACATCAATCTAAATGACCCCTCTTTTACAGTATACCTGCAGTATTCATCATTCTTGAAACTTTGTAGGAAGTTTTCCCCCAGAAAACAAAAAAATCTGTTCCTCACAGACCGAAATGATTGGCTACTGAATAGTAGAGTGTGGACTTTGCATAACATTACAATGTTTAGATCTTACACAGAACCTTTTGCTCTTCAGAGAGAAATGTGCATTATAGTCTATTAAAGGAGCTTTTGCAAATCAAGACATAATCATCAATATTATAGCTCCTTATTTTGCTCTAACTTTCGACAAACCTGGACTATTCAAAAATGTGGCTACCAATTCATTAAATTTGTGTTACTTTTCATGCATTGATTTTTTTTTCCAGCAATTTTTACAGCTATAGTGGAGCACAACTTACTTGATACAAATGCTTTCGTAGAGAGTATTTCACATGCTATACAACATCCACATGATAGCGTAATGATACATGGAAACTGTACTTGCTCACAGCGCCTGCAGGTACATTTTTTTTATTTCCTTTTTTTTTTTTCAACAAAATACACTTTGCTACAAACAACAATACCTAGCACCTCAGAATTTGAATAAGATAAATAAAATTTATTCGGTCTTGGGTACATGTAAGCATGTCATACAAAGTTGTCCTGGTTTTGGCCTGGGCTCTGCATTCACTCAGTGAGGTGTTAGTAAATTTTAATATGTGTTGTATATTTGTAAGGTTAAGGTTAGGATAAGATCAGGGATAGGGTTAGGGCTGGGAGTCAGATTTGGGTTTAGGGTTGTTGTTGTTTTTTTTTTCTTTCTTTCTTTCTTTTAAGTGACACAGACAAACATGGCATAAATGCTTAAAATGACTAATGTTTAAAGGTGCTCTCTATACATGTACATGTAATACCCCGTCTAAAGTCCCCTGGGGGGTGTTTCATAAAATTGTTCTTAAAGTTAGGAACAACTTAAGAACGACTGGTGATCACTTCTGATGTGCTATTCTTATCAGAATTTCAATAATTCAGCACAAGAACTGATCACCAGTCGTTCTTAAGTCGTACGTAACTTTAAAAAGAGCTTTGTGAAACAGCCCCTGGTCTAGGAGAACCTCTGGAGAACATGCCAGACAAAAAAAACAACAACAACAACAACAACAACAACAAAAAAAACCAACTAGCATTAATTTTTTAAATAAACTAACTCAGCGATGGGTAAGAGAGACCCTGTTTAGAGTTCCCCTGGTCATCTAGCATGAGGTCGGCATACGTTTCTACGGAAACCAGTTGGTGGGCGTTTCTCCTTGAAAGAGGCGACAGTTTCTCCCTGTGCATAAAGGTACATGTATATACTAATTGTATGCGCACTCCGCCACAAACAGCGTGGGTCACCGGAAGTGTGTGCCGTGTTCAAGTAATAGAGTCCCCCTTATCTAGCGCAAGTCTAGCACAACTCTCAGAGTTTGTGCTAGACTCTTGATACACTGTCTAACACAGTCTATACCTCAGACTCACTGCCTACCAGTGTTGCCAGATGGTGATTTTGGTTTACAAAAAAGGGTGAAATTTGGTGATATTTAAAATTGTTTGGTAACAAAATTTTAGCTTGGTAACCAAATCAAAATTTGGTGATTTTTGGTGATTTTGAGACCAATGAAAAATTATCACAACAATGAAAAAGAAAATGCATTTTCCCGAAAGTTTTCCCCTTAAATTACATTGCAATTGCCTGTACTAAGATAACATGTGCGTCTTTTGTCACTCAGCACACATAGTACACACACTTACACATCGAGTATTATCCATAAACATTGTAGGACCTACACGTTATGCACTATGGTGTGTGCGTGACCATGATGTGTATTAGCACAGATCCTCATTGGTATTAGGAACTACAGTATATAGTGCGATCAAACTGCACCGAAATTCAAGCAAGGCAATTATGTAGAGTGTTTGATAATGGTTTTTGTCTTGAAATTGGAGCCGAAACTACACTTTTCCAAAAATGGGGATTTTTTTTTTGGTGAGTTTGGGTGATTTTTCACATGTCTTTTGGGTGATTTTGTTCTGTTGGGACTTGGCAACGCTGCCCCAGACTCATACTTTGTGCAGTGACCATCTATAGAGTACCCATCATCTGGGGTGAACGTGACACGTCTCTCAGAAGTTGCGCCGTGTTTTTCGGGACTCTAATCGGGGTATGTACATACGTCTAATCATTGCCATCTATGTTGCACAGACTAATACTTTTTTTGAATATTGGAAATAGCTCATGCTACAGTAAAATGTTGAGGAATAAATTAACTATGACTAACACACATATATCTTCCTACATATATAACAGAAATTAATTGCAATTTGCAGATGAAGTAAATATACTTAAATACAGCTCAACAGCACATGAAGAAGATTCTATGCTTTTCAGCAAAAATGAATTGTAGTAATACCTTTACATTGAGCATATTTTGCAGCTATATAGAAACGAAGAGACATTAAAAAGCAAAGTCATGAGTATCATGACTTGAAGTACTGCAAGTAAATACAAACGTGAGGATGTCATGATTATGCTGTAATGTTTTGGATTTTTTTTTTCACTCAAAGTCATAAGAATTAAAGAGAAGCATTAACTAATTCTACTGCTACAGAGAAAAACGTAGAAGGAAATGTTAAAGCATACATTTAAAGCATAGTGGTGATCATTAGTTGTTTCCATATGACATTACTTAAAAAAGCACAAACTTTGGCAAAATACAGCAGCAGACAATAATGCCTCAAGGAAATATCATGTAATGTTTAATAAGCATGATTAAATTAGCAAACTTTCTATCAATACACCATAAATTCAAATAAAGTGGCAACATCAGCTTTTTGAGAGGAGGTATACTATACAATGTGCTGGGGAATTCTACAGGGATAAGAAGGAATAAGATACAAACAGAATACACACCATATGTCCAGTGTATCAGCAATGAGCAAGTACATCTGACCCTACAATTTGTGAAACACTGTACTACCTCTTGAATCACAAATATTTGCTATCATTGAACACTGGCTTAAGTGAAGTGTGACATAATCACTTAAATTTGAATATTCTCTTGCATGATGTTGAAAAACAAAAGAAGAGAATGATATGAAAATCTAGAAATTACATTAGCCTGTTTTTTTACGAGATTGAGAAATTCACTATAGAATATCTCACAGGATCCGGCACAAACTGTAAAAGTGGATATTTTCCCGCGACTAATTTTTCGTGCTTGGCCAGGTAAGAAGGAATCATGACATCAGCCACTGGAACATATGGCACGCAAAAATATTTGCGTGCTTTTATTTTTGCGCTAGCTTCTGGTTGCGCAAAATGCGCGAAAATTTCCACTTTTGCAGTACCCACAGGCACTAGGATAACCCTTTTGTATGCTTTAAGTGCCGATTTACACAGAAAAGAATCACACTGCCTTCAACACATTGTCCAAAGTCCCTGGCACAAAAAGGGTTAACATGTGCTGACTACTTCGATAAAGACAGCTCAGTAACAAATCTATCATGAATGCTCTTGCTGTTGTTACTTTTTCTTTTCCTAAATCAAAATGAGTTGAAATGTCTAATGTATGTCACAAATTGAAAGCAAATTACAGGCAGTGGCACTAAAATTGTATGTCATCATAATAAATAAACCAAACAAAACAAATTACACAAATTAAACAGAATGTACCTTCACAATCTTAAGTCATAATTACACTAAACATTCTTCTACATCTTCTATCATAGAATACTTCTAGCATTTTCATTTCAAAAAATGTTAGCAATAAGATCAGTAACCACAGCAAGTGCATTTTTCTTTCAAATACAGCAAAATATAAAACATTCCCTTATTTGGCAAAACAGAAATCAAGTCATAGGGAATTTAGTTTGTTGATTTCTGTGAATGACAGCATCATGCAATGATAAGGATGGGAATAACCTGAATTAGAGATAAGAATCACGCACACATGGACAGAATGAACTTTGCTGTCATGTCATCTCTATTCCCTAACAGATCAATCTTCCACTTTGCCAACATCACACTCTTCTAAGTTGTATTTTACCTGATTCACTGATATACATATTTTTATCAAAATTTTACTGTTGTTTTGTTTAAGCTCTACAGTGAATATTAACTCAACGTATCATGTTTGAGATATAATCCTTTCATTTCCAAGCTTCTGATACTCGCCCTTAATGAATGACACTTAAACCTAGATTGCTATAAGCACTATTATCTTAAACTTCAAAGGTTGGCATATAACCAACACAAAACTGGAAACAAATCAAAACAAAGCAACAACAAAATAAAGCAGGCTCAGTCCCAGGTGTGCATATTGATGTTGGATGAAGACAGACTTTCTCCTAATGAGCAGCGGCACTCAGCTGACCCACTGTGCTAATACAACAGAATTCGCTTCTCCACCGGCTTCCGGCAGATGGGGCACTCTGACATTCGGTCTCCGCAGAGTTGGCAGGTTCCATGGCCGCACAGGAAGATCATGTTCTTGATTCGATCGAGGCACACCGGGCAAACCGTCTGGGGAACGGAGAGAGAAGAGAGAGATAGGATGTACCAATAATCATAATTATGCTCAAAATTTGATTTACAGTGGCCCTACTCTCACTGTCTGTCAATCAGCCAGGCACGGCAAAGCAGTGAAGTCTGGTAAGCAGTCCATGAACCCATTTCATAGAAGATAATAAAATAGCAATTCTTGCTGGAATGGTAATTGTCATGGTATAACCACAAGAATCCAGCTTCCTGATTGGCTGTTGCTATTGGAAGTTGCCATTCCAGCAAGAGACACCATCCTAACATCTTTTATGAAATGGGACCCATGTGGTTTCATTCATAAGCAAGCATCAGCTACATGTGTAGCTACCCTGGAGGCAAGCAAGAACCAGGAGGGGTGGTGGGGGGGGGGGGGGGGGAAGCGGCCGTACCCACAAGGTCCCCCAGTAGGCATTATCACTGGACCATCACTAATCAACCACAATGGCGAGGTCTGTTTAATGCATGAAAAACGATCACACAAAATTTGTGGTTATGAAGAGGTGTTTCTCGTTACAGTCAGCCATGGCGCAGCTAAAGCCAAGGTTACTCCATTACACACATACTGAAATTATATCTGCTTTGCTATCTATTTACAGTTGAACCTCTCGTATCCGGACAAGTCGGGACTGGGGCTCATCCGGATAAGGGATTTGGCCGGATACGGGAGACTCAATGCTTTATACATACACATACACATGTAGGTCCTACTGATGTAGCCCATTGTAGTACCACATGTAGTAATGTGTATACTGCAACATTTTCATTGTTACACTCAGTAACAGACCCTAAAATAGAGGTGTATGTTAATGTTGGAAGTAATATGTAATTCATGTGTGTTTGTACAGGAGTTCTCAAGGAGTTGGGAATCCCCATTTCCTCCCGTAATTATTAAAAAAAAAAAAAAAAAATCACGGCGAGATTGTGTCCGTATAACAGAGAGATCCGGATAAAGGGAGGCCGGATAAGAGAGGTTCAACTGTATTTCCATACAGTGAGAGACGTATTTTCAAATCACATTTTTTTTTTCTTTTTCATATCAGGGTTATGATGACAGAAAGATGCTATAATGACAGAAGATAGGAAGAGTTTGAATGCAAAAACAGATTGATGCCATTTTTAAAGATTTTAGATTAAGATCATCATCAAATAGAGAAAAAAAAAAGGAAAATCATTCAATGATACTGCACTCACAATACAATAAGAAATATTTTTAAAGATATCTCTCATATCATAACAAATTTTTAAATCGTTTTCTCCGTTTTCGGCAGATTCAGTCTCAAATATCTCAAGTTGATAAAAATGGACATATTCTGTTTTTGCATCTAAATTCTTCACATAGAAGTTAGCAAAGCGGGGAAAAAAGTGAAGGATGAGGATAACATTGAGTCTCCCCTCCCCCTCCAAATCCCAACCATAACCCCAACCTCATCAATCACCTCTCCCCTTCCCCCCCCCCCAAAAAAAAAGGGACAATAACACCAACTCAACAAACAAACGCTTATAAGCTAAAACTCAAATTCTACACCGTTTGTGCAAAGAAGTACATGCAGTGAACATGACTAGAGCCTTGGACCATTCTTGGCCATAATTCTCACAGTCTTGCCTATCTGCCATGATGTCAGAATTGTGGACATTGTTCATCATAAATTAATCCCACACAATGATAGGAACTCAGCCTAATTTTGAGTTTTTACTCCATGGAATATTTATAGTCACAGTCACACAACTCAGATTAAGAAGATAGAATCACGCTTGAGATAGCCTTATAATAATAATAATAAAAAAAGCAAATCACTTATTTGGCACAACACCTTCATTTTCAAAAGCAATTATAAAGCACCTCAAGCTATTCTCTGTAACAAAGGTCCGCTTTCTTTGTTTTATGGCATGGCATCAAATGGCAACTTGTTTTGTCAATACTGCATGATAAAGTAAAGAAAAGCAAGCTACAGCCCCAAGGGGATCCAAATTTATGTGTCTCAACAAAATTGTGCGACGAGAGTTTTGAAGATTAGTGTGTCTAACCTAGTTTATCACCCAGACTTCTTTTGCGCAATTGGCGGTGGAGAGGGTTCTTGTTTCACACTCTGCTTGTCTTAGATTAGTCGTATTTTCTCCCCATTTTCTCTCATCCTGCTAACTATCCGAGTAAAGAGGCCATCCTCTTTCTATGCTTCCTAGAAGATAAGAGTGACGGGTTGCCACCTATAATTTGCAAAGCCTGCCAATATCCACAAGTTTTCAGGCTTGGTATTAACCAATGCCCACTCTCTCCCCAAACATACAGACACAAAGAAAATCATAGTGGTAAGGTGCCTGTCCGGGTGACAAGGAGTTCGTACACAGGTAGGTGTGAATCCTGCTCAAGTACTAGGAGTGCATGTATGTACGCACATGATTTCCTTTGTCATGGCTACTACTATTAACTAAAGCACTGATCAATTCAGTGCTCATTTACATGGATATATAGCAATTTGTCAACCAGTTGCAAAAGAAAATCATCATCTCCATTCAAACACTAACAAGAACAAAAAATGCAAACACCATCATACAACCAAGTTATTCACCTAGTGTATGTATGGGAAACATGCAGACTACTTTTAAGTTGAGTTTACTGAATCAAGACAGGGGCAATGCTTTGTCAATAAAGTTTTCTGTGGCAACAATTAACTTCTGCTTCTTGGACTGAGTTCTGAATGATGATAGCCATGACAAACAAACAAACAAACAAATAAATAAATAAATAAATAGATAAATAAATAAATAAATAAATAAATAAATAAATAAATGAATACATAAATAAATACATAAATACATAAATAAATAAACAAATAAATAAATAAATAAATAAATAAATAAATAAATAAATAAATAAATAAATAAAAATAAATAAATACATAAATAAACAAATACATAAATAAATAAACAAATAAGTAAAGAAAAATAAATACATACATAAATAAATGTATCAATAAATAACTAAATAAATAAATGAATAAATTGATTAATTAAATAATAAAAGAAAATGAAACAAAATAATATATTCATAATATAAAATAACATGAAATAACATAATATGAAATAAAAGAAAAAAATAAAATGAAATAAAACAAAATAGAATAAAAATTGTATTACTATGATACGGTGTCAGCTGTAACCATTGAATACCAATGATTAGCATGTATAGTATCATGCACTAGTCAAACCTTCAATGACAATGAACATGGAGATGACTCAAAGTCCAGTTCAGGAATGTGAATTGACAATTTGGAAGAAAATCCTTCCTCTATCATGGCTTCAGTGTCTCCAAATTGGATTAATGACAGGAAGTGTCAATTTCTCCACAAACATGCAATTACTGGTGACCAACTTTAACCATTTTTCCGCCAGGGAGTCACATGTGCACACATGTCACACACACGCATACATATATGGAAAATTAATGTGGCACATGGAGGGTTAAACAAAGGCTGATTGGATCCTTTGACTTTCAGGTTGCACAATGACCATCTTACATAACTCAACTTTTTTTCCTTATTAACTCTTTTTGTGCTCTTAGTGCCAATTGGTGTGGAGAATCCCATAGCATTGTACACACTGTCCAATGTCCCTGGTACAGAAAGGGTTGACCATACCATGAGAAATATGTCGGACACCAATGTAAGAGGGAAGGGTGGGGCTCAAAAAGCAATCTGAAAGAGTGCTTAGTAAAGGCTCGAATGACACTGTTTACATATTATATCAAGAAAAACCAACATATTGCTGTTGAGGCAACAAAACCTTGTCTCTTAAATACATGTATGTCAAATGTTCAGAAGAATGAAGAAACATGGATTCCAAAGCACTATCACAAATGGAATCTCCTTTCCTTTGGCATGCTGTGGTACAAGTACAAGTTGTAGCTGCATTTTTGGGGGTAAGACACCTAGGATTTGGACAAAATATTACTTGATAGATTATCTGACAAGTAATAAAAAAGTGATTTTTTTCTCAAAAATTTGAGATGAGAATGTCTGTCACCCCTTTGACAATATGGGAAGTTATTCTACATCTGCTTGTATACCAGAGATCTATTCATGCTCGGATATTAAGATTTACTAAAATAATAATCTATTTTATCAATTTTTTAATGCATGACTCTGCAGTCCCTACATGTATGTGATTGCCAGACACATAACCGCCACAAGCAGACTCTCTCTGTCAGAGTGGATTTTTGTGACCTTTGACCTCACCTGTTCCTTGATGTCGTTCAGTTGTTGCTTGAGCTTGGTCACTTCCAGGTTGGTGTTGTTCATCTTGACCGGTTTCTGACTGGACGACACGGCGATGTTGACTCCGCCGCCGCCTCCTCCGGCAACGTTGGCGTTACTCGGCATCAAGTTGGCTGGTGACGAGGTTGACGTTGGTGATGACGGCGGAACTAAAGAATCGGCAAAGAATCAAGGGATACAATAAACCACTCCCACAAAGTTTATATCTCATTATTGCCATTTTATTTGCCAGTGCATAAAAGGAAAACAAAATCAGCATAAAGAAAAGAAGATAGAGAAATCACATTTGTTGATTTGACCAAGATTTGACCAATCATGTTGACTTGCTCGAGAACTCCGGTCAATATAATGCAATCTTGCAAACACCTTGCTGGTGATCTTACCATTTTGTGTCAAAGCTCTGGTTACTGGGGTCCTTTGTTGTTGGCTTATGCCTTCCACTCTGTTATATGTTTGTTTGTTCATTTGTTTGTTTGTTTCTTAGTTTGCTTGTTTGTTAATTGGTTGATTTTTTTTTTTGGGGGGGGGATGAATCCACTTTCAGCCATAATGTCACTCCTTCTGAAAGCAGGGCCTGGAGAGCAGACAACTTGCTGTGAGGTCCATAACAAAGCTACCTTCTGGTAGCTGAAACATTGGAAAGTGAGGGTGCCAACTGGACATAGAACTCCTTTCTTTTATGCTGTCTTTCTTTCTTCCTTTCTTTCTTTGGGTGGGCAGCTTGGTATATATGGAGCTTTCTGCAGTTTGTACACTACATTTGATTGTTTGACAGTGAATATTCAATCCATCAAATCAGATCTAAAACTAACTTGAATATCAAGGAGTGCTATAAAACAAATAACACACAAACTCGTAATCTCACCTTTTCCACCACAGCACACGATGAAGGGAACCGTCTTCTCAATCTCGGCTCGACACTGGACACACTTCTTCATCAAGCTGCCACAACCTTTCATTCAGAAAGAAAATGGAAAATGTTTGCTTTGTTTGTTTTGTGGTCTGAAATATCTGTTTGATTTATTGTGAGGTGAAACTGGCATAACTGAAGGTAAAACAAACATACTTCTTAAGAAGTCACTTTGATACAAAGCAGCCACTCATATTAAGCTACCACTGATTGATTGATTGATTGATTGATTGATTGATTGATTGATTGATTGATTGATTGATTGATTGATTGATTGATTGATTGATTGATTTATGCTTTCATTCATTCATACATTCATTCACTGATGAATGAATGGGGGATGGACTGATTGACGGAATCAAAATGAATGAAGGAATACTGGATAAAGATTAACTTGAACACACATTTCTAGTCATATAATAAGTAATTATATCAAACATTTGAACCTAAACCTGTTGCAACAACAACAAAAAAATCATTCTCTGAAGGAGATATTTAGATACAAGTGTAATAAAATATTAATCCCACAAACCTCTCATGTCTTCCTGCACTAATCGATTGAAATAAAACAAAAACAAAAAATGTGGTGCTACATTACTCAACTCAGATTGTTCTATTAACATGTCACATAAGCTTTATTGTTTCACTGTCATGGTAAAGTGGTACTTCTTGAATCAAGCCTAGTCCACAGCTTATACAAAGCATTGTTACATTTTCACTTGCTAGTCTGCTTTCCAGACCATTGCCATTGAATTCATTGTCACTCACATGAACATATCTTCATTGTAACTCCTCATACTTTCTTCCATCTTGAATTCACAGCCTAAGTCAGCAATACCCTGATGATTGAAAGCCTTTCTTACATGTGAATAGAACTATTTCTGAACATGATACAAAAGAGGGAATGACACAGGAATGTCTGGAAACCAGACTAGGATTCCAGATGTGTTCATACCATCACAGGCACACATGTGTCCACAAGGCTGGAACAGAACAGATGCCATCTTGTCTGAACACACCACACACTCTTCAATCTGTGAAAAAGGGAATAGAGGCATAAAAAAAAAAAAAAAACAAGAAATCATCAGACAAAAGCTGTGATTCAAATTCTAACTCACTTCAACTACACACAGACATGGTGCAAACGTCGTAAGATTAATGTGCCCAGATATAAATAAAACTTCAAAAAGGAAAATTTAATTCTTTTCGGGGAAGCGGCAGATAATGGATGAGACTAAACTATCAAGCAGTAGATGCAGTAATCCTAGTTCTCACCGTAAAAGATTTCAAAACTTCTTCAGTCAGGATTATTTGAGGAAAGCTGACCTGCCCATGTACATGAATGATATGCTTGCTATTTCACAATGCCAATTTAATATACAACGTACCCTGGCACGCCACAGCTAGTAAACATGGCAAAAAGAAATACATGCAGTGCACTGTGGGATATAAAATCTTGAATTTTCCTGAGGTCACCGATCACACTGTACAACTCTGCATCTTTTTGGGAAAAAAAAAATCAAAAATATTTGTGTGATCTGGATCACGACCCTAATCCCTCAAAATTATTTCTCTTCACGCATTAAAGATTTCAAAATTTAGATCGCGATATTTTGAATGCAATGAGAACAGTGCTATTGAAAAGGATAACCCCTGACCTTGGTTCTGGACTGGACCTGCTCCTTACAGATGAGGCACTTCTTGACCCTGGGAGAGCAGAGTGAGCAGGTGGCGATGTGACTACAGGGTCCAAAGAGGGTGTCCCGCTTCATGTCTGAACACACCATACACTCCTCCAGAGAGTCCTGGTCTACTGTGGGAGACGAGCTCATCAGGACGTTGGAGGAACTGATGAGGGAAGGGAAGGAGGAGGAGGAGGAGGAGGAGGGAAGATGATGTTGGAGCTTTGTTAGCATTTTACTGGTATCGCATGAATACATTGAAAGGTATCAGAGTGGCTCGTTAACCCGTTGAAGACCAGTCCCGAGTACTGTATACGCTATATATTTCGCGTGGGTTTTATTTTCGCGAATTTCGCGAGTCGGGAGCTATTCGCGAAATTAACAACACGCGAAAATATTACCTTCCAAAATGAATCCCTTGCCTTGACGATACGATCATTTTACGGCTTACCAAACAGACCACACTGGCTAAGCTTGTTTACGTACATATAGCATGTCCACGTCTAACTAATTTACTAGAATCTCTAGTACACACAGCCCAGTCGCTGTGGTAGCATTCGTTGCTAGTAAGGTGAAAATTCACACTTTCTTTGCCACTTCATATTTTCTCCGGTCCCCCAATCGCGAATTTAACCACTCGCGAAAATGTGTGACATCGGCAATTCGCGAAAATTTATGCACGCAAAAATTATAGCGTATACAGACACTACTCAGGCAGACGTCTACAGGAAATGCATGTCAGATCAAAATCAGCTCATCCTAAATGAGTTAACAGGCTGAATTAACATTACATGGCTGCTAATATTCACATATCAAAATCAATTACAAGTTTTAATGAGCATCCAGGGAGATACATTCTGAAATATCCTTCCATTTGTGTGTTTTATACACTTAAATAGGAAAACAAATAATAATAATTCCCAAGTACAAATATGTAATGAGAGGTTTTCATACTGTCAGGTCAATAGATAATGAGATACAATTAATTTTAAGTGTTTCTTGCTGAATCAGGGAGAATTGGTAGTTCTACCATTTTCACTAAACAAATTTCAACAGCCTCAAGAGCTAAACTCTTTTATGCCATGAATTGCTGATTTTTAAAAAAAAAAAAATCATTTATCTGTAACAACAATGATAGCAATTACTAGAACTGCAATAAAAACAGGAACAAAGCTGCAACAATAATGCAAAGATGTCCACATAACAATGATATTATCGCTACTACACCTACAATAACCACTATCACCACCACTGCCATCATCATCATCATCATCATCATCATCATCATCATCATCATCATCATCATCACTAACACTATTACCACCATCTCAACATCACTATCATCATCATCACCACACTTACAACCACCACCACCACCACCATCATCGTAACCACTACCACACACACCACCATCACCACCACGACCACATTCATCACCATCACTATGACCACCACAACCACCACCACCACCACCATCACTACCATCATTCCACACCACTCCTCCACCATCACTATCATTAACATCACTATTACGACACCTACCACCACTAATGTTGCCACTGCAATCACTACCACCATCGCTATCACTGATGCCAACACTATCACCACAATAACCACTACACTACCACTTTCAACACAACTTCCACCACTATCACCACCACCACTACCACAACAACACCCACCACCATGAACCATTACTTGTTCTTCTCCTTGTGGCACTTGGCCAGGGCGCGGCAGAGATTTGGGTCCGGGCACAGGTCCATGGGGGACTGGCCCTTCTTGTTCTTGACGTTGAGGTCAGCTCCGTTGGCCGCCAGGAAGCAGGCAATGGAAGCACTACTCTTCTTGTCCCCAGACTGGGTGCCCAGCCCCATGAGCAGCTGTAAGCAAAGAGAAGTAAGATGGAAGACACAATCAAATTGTGTTCTTCCAAGATTCCACAGTTTTGACACTAAATGGTCTGGCTCCTAAACAAAAACAAAACTAAACTAAACAAAAAAAAAAACAAACTCAAAACAATTAATTTAACAACAACAACAAAACACATTTCATCTGACCCACAATTCTGTGATATGTGGAATGTGCACTCAATATTGAGTGCATATTCACGCGATCAGTTGTCAGTTTACTAGGGGGTCCAGCCAGGCAGGAAAATCTCCCATCTAAGAGATGCCCGGTGTGGGAGTCTCTGTAACTGCGATTCATTGTAAGTTACGATACCTGCAAAGCTATCTATACCATGGACCCCATGTGTTTATCACATACAGTGTAGAACATGGACCAGCTTGGCCAAAGTAGGCAAAGACTGGTGCATGTTTCAAACATCACATCTCCACCCACCTTGCCAACATCCTGCATGTCTTGGAGCTGTCTGAGTTGTGATAGGGTGTGGTGTCGGAGGGCCTCATGCAGGGGTGTGTCCCCATCCTTGTCCGGTAGGTCAAGCTTGGCACTGGCACGGACCAGCAGCTGTCCAGCAAAACGAGTGAACACACACAAAAAACATTCAGCAATTATTCCTCCCAAACACATAACGCACATGTACTTGTATTCTTAAAGAGCTTTAAAAACCCTTTTACTATTGCATACCTTTACAGATTAAAAATGGATTTACATAGAATTACAGATTATAATAGGTCAAACTTGGCACTGGCAAGGACTAGTAGCTGTCCAGAAAAACAAGCACACATGCACAGTAAAACATTTAGTCACTATTCCTCTATAACACTTGTATTTTTAAAGAGTTTTAAAAACTATTAAACTACTACATAAACTATTGCAGACCCCCCCCCCCATCCCCCCACCCCCCCCCCCCCCCCAAAAAAAAAAAAAAAAAAAAGTTCTAGTGGCAGGGAATGATGATACATGGAGAAAGCACACAAACATGTGAACTTACTTAGGTATGATTGCTTGCATTGGCTTGTTTTTTAACTTTGTTCTAATACTAGCACAATCACCAATGAATGCATGTTATTCTGTAATGTTGTGGATAGAAAGCATTCATTCAGAAATTAGCATGAGAAGAAATGAAAGCCCAGATTAAATAACTTTATATAGAATGATGAAGCACATCCTAATCAAACGATCTACTAATGATAGATTGTAAGTGAAGTATAAAGGCCTGTTGTGACTTTACAATGCATGGGAGAGAAGGAATAATAGAAGAAAGATCAAAGTTTACGTACCCTGACAATCTGCGTATGCTGTCTCTCTACTGCCAGGTGAAGCGCTGTCTGTTGGTTCACGTTCTGAAGGTCCAAGTTGGCGTGGCCCTGGAACAAAGAGAAACAAGGATTAAAAAAAAAGAAAGAACAAGTTAGGAAAATATGAAGTAAAATGTGTGGGTTGATTAGTCTTGAATCTAGAATCAGCATGGCCCTGGAACACAGAGAAACAAGGGTCCCCCCCCCCCAAAAAAAAAAAAAGGTTTTTAAAATATGAAGGAAACTGTGTGGGTTGATACGTCTCACACCTGCTCACAGATCCCTGCATTGTTCCGTGGTCTGTGAGCAAGTGTGGTGATGTTCCAAACTTGTAAGACCCTGGAACAAAGAGGAAATCTTCATAATAATGGAAAAAAGTGCCTTCTAAGATATTCTGGAATATTGAGTGTTTTGTAAGAAAAGAATTCAGACTTGAAAATCAAGTTTATTGGTTGAATTGAGTCTCGACTTTAATAAATCAAGTCTATGACTTGAAGTGAGTCTAAGGGCTGGATTGAGTAAAGGGCTAAATTGTGTCTATGGGCTGGACTGAGTCTAAGACTTGAATTGAGGCTAAGGGTTGGTTCATCTGGACGGACCATGGTAGCACAGAGCAGTGGTTCAAATCCATGGTGAACTCATTAGGTGATCCGAGTATCCTCTCGGATCACCTTCTGTATCTGTACTGATTCTTTGTTCTTCTTCTTCTTTTTCTTCTTCTTTCTCCGCAAAAGTTGTGTATCGCTAATCTCGGAAAGTCCTCTTCCTATCAATGTCAAAATTATACCATACATGTATCATGTCCCAAAGACGATCCTTCTAATAAAATCATAGTGATTAGTCGACCGTGACGTCACTATGACGTCATTATATGAAAACACATTCTCAATCATATCTCTTTAATGGAATGAAAATTTTCAATGAAATTTACGTCACGTATATTTCAAGTCAAGCGCATTCTACTCATATAATCAAAATTCATATTTTCTCTTAAAACGTGCGCGTACGCGCGTGTTGAAATATTTATATGCTCAGATCGAGCTCAAATTTTTTTTGCACACGTTTCAGACCATTTAGAGCATTTTTTGAAAAATTGAACAAATTGGACGGACGCGTACGCGCGCGCACATATACGCACGCACAGCTCATACGCAATAGAAATTTCCCGTTTTTTCACATTTATCGGATGCCTGAAATGTCAAGGAATATTTCTACCAAGTTTCAAGTCAATCCGACTCAATATGACATCACACGGGCCAGTCAAAGTTGAAATTCCGCGCGCGCGTCAATGGCGATATACAGTGCAACAATGCAAAAAAAAAACGCCAATTTTGAATCCGATTTTACTCGTCAGGATGGACGGTGACCCCCCATTTTCTGTACATATTCTGAAAGCTGATGAGTTGTACATCTCATTTCATGGGTCAGCGATGCTGCAAAAATGATTAAAAGATATCAAATTTCTTGATAAAGTAAAAAAAGTAAATTTTCAAAATGACGTCATCAAATTTCAAGTTCACTCGAGCATATCTCACCTATCCTTTGCCAATTTTCACACAAATTTCAGTATGTTGTAGCTTATTAAATGCTTTTTCATTAATATAATAACAGCATTTTGATTGGATGACGGCATCACCTCGTAAAAATGGATTCAAAGTAATCTTGTCAAATTTGACCAGTTTACGTGTTATCTCTATGGGAGTGCAGTTTTTCTGGAAATGAAAATTGACATGACTATCTTTCTCGAGCACTAGCTCACTTATGCTTCGGTGAATTTCCTCCCAAATTTTAATATGTTGTAGCTGAGACTTTGGGCTATCGTAATGTGCCCTTCATTTTTTCATACGACGTCGGCATCATGTCAGAAAATTTGGTTGAAATTAAAGCTTATCTTCGATGTATTGAGATATTTCTTCCTTTCTGCAACTTTCTTTGCAATAACTCAAGAAACACAGACCCTATCACCCCCATATTTTGCACATGTTTAGTTCATGTTACGTACAATGTACATGATTTCATAAAAAAAAAACTACTTGATCGGACACCATCTTGGGTATGTAAATTAGGGTCAAAGGTCATAAATATTTCATCCTGTATCTTAGTAAATATATGTCCTATCTTTCCCATATTTTGCACACGTAAAGACCATGTTACAAGGATCATTTCACAAAATAACCACTTTTTGCTCAGATGCCATCTTGTCTGTGCAAAGTGGGGTCAAAGGTCATAAGTACTTTTTTTCTGTATCTTCGTTATGACGTGTTATCTCTATGGGAGGGAATTTTTCTAGATGTGAAAGTTGACATGATTGTCTTTATCGAGCACTACCCATAGCGAAATAAATGTGGTCTGCAGATGGCCATCTGCAGGCCATCCGATAGTTATCCGATGCTATGCCATCCGATAACTATCGGATGGCAATTTCACATGCAAATTAGTTACTGTAATATATCAAATGTAGGAGCGTTGTGCTTCAAACCCAAGCTTCAACCACTACGGACATGAGGGAAAACTCCTTCATTGCTATTCCCAGAATTTTGTCCACCCCGACTGGTCATCACATCCTGTGGTCAGTCTATACACCCTACCTCCCTAGGAGCCTAACCTCTCCCATAAACATTTCTGGATAACTTGTCTCCCCATTGTCTACCAGTGCTAAGTTTCTCCCCCATCATCCCCATCATGTAAAATGTGAGTCACTGGTGTCAGTGACCCATGGATTGACAGTGGTCATTACTAACCTACTCCTTTGTTTTATTATAATCTGAATCCCTCTATTTTGAATATTTGAATATCGTAGATTAAGCCCCTCCTTCGAGTATAGATGTATTATAAAAGTGACCATGTGCTTTGGTCAAGAGTTCTCTCTTTCACCCTCTTCGGGTAAAGACACAAAGCGTTGGTCTCCCTTGCCATCCCTCTTTAGGGGCAATATATGGCCGTTTGATGGGGAGTACCTATTAATATATCATATTCCTGTAAAGCGTTATATCCTCTTGTGACTAAATAAAGAGCCTGGATTTGGATGCTTATATGAACTGGTCTCTTGGTCCTTTCTTTGGAGCGTCGAGAAAACATTTAATACCAATGTAACACCGATTACGCCATCGAAGAACACTCAACTACAAAATAAAGGTGTTACATTCTGGTGGCAGCGGTGTGTTGATTAATCGAGCCTATACTTCTGCAGGTGGGATTGGACGAGCCCATCTCCACATTATACCGCCTGGATTTTGCAGTTTGTGGACTGTTTATACCATTTGTTTCTCGACTGTGGATCATCTCGAGACAGCGATCTATCTCTTCTGTGGAACTGAATTCAAGCCTTTGTGCATCATAGAAGGCTCGACCCTGCTTGTGGACACAATAATTCCCCACTGTTGAAAGTGAATTTACACAGTGAACTATATTTATCATCACTTTCCTCATTCATCATCACGGCATCATCACCTGCTGGAGTGTTTTGTGTTTTAATGTACATGTAAGCTGTTCGCCACTGCGGGAGAATCAACTTTATTACCTTGGATGAGCTGTTCTTCTTCATCGGGGATCTACTTTCATCGCTGACTTGTACTGTTTGCCTCCTGCTATTTTAATGTGAGTCAACCTGTGCTGTACCTGGCTGTGACTCCTGTTCATTGATCAGTCGTCTTCAACCAGTGACATCATACATGGACTGTACAGCGCTACCGGTCATCTACGAGGGATCTGGATGAGTTCTTCTTATTCATATTCATTTTTTCCTTTTTCACTGAACATTAATTACTTATTTTGGACAGACTCTCTTACAAATAGTATTTTCTTTTGTCTTAATCCTGTCCTCTTTTTTATGAGATTTGTTTTTATGTGCTGAGTGTTGGTACGTAGCTTCATTATACTCCGTTGTTTTACAATTTATTTTTGCTTTCATTGTGCATGTTGATATACGCATTTAATTGTAATTGTGTGACGTGTGTTTGTTTGTTGATGAAATCCTTTGTTTTTTTCTTATGTTGATTACGGTTTATGATATATCGCTAGTTTTTGTGTGTCAGCTTATGCTTGATTTGGCATAAGTTTGTTTATTTTCTTTTTTTTTACGTTTGCATAGGGTGAATTATTCACATCTTCATATTTTTGTTCTCTTCATCTCTCTTTTTCTTCTCTCTCTCTCTCTCCCTCTCTCTCTCTCCATCCTGTGTAATCAATACTAGCAAGTTAGTGTTGAAGTTGGTTCTTTCTCATTCTTGACGTGGATAAACCATTTAACTTCCGACAATGGCCACTGAATACGGCACCCGTACTACATCAAAGTCTTCCTCTACCATCTCTTCCACCCCCACCTCCCTTGATCCCCACCCATCCTACCTGTTGCGTCCCCTCCCAGTCACCCCAACTTGCCGCCCCCTCCTCCCTCACCATCCCATGATGCCCATGCACGTAACCATGATCCTCCGCACCACACTCGAAGCGGCCGGATTGTACACCCTCCTGATTATTATGGTAACCCCATCTCCTCAGACTTCACCTCTTTCTCTCGTTAGGCCTTGGTAAACTTGACTTTCAAACAACCTTGATTAAGGATTGTTGCTATTTTGAAGTTTATCGCATCATTTGTTTTATGTTCACTTGTGTTTCTGTTGTCTCACTTCTGAATGCAAAGTAAGGAGGTATTGCCTCCTATAATGCCATTCCTTTGTATATATTTTTTTCATGACCATCAGACAGTTAAAGCAGGTCATGATTTATGTTTATAGACAAGTGTAGTTCCTACCGATTAATGCCATAACATTCGTATTTGCTATAATTTCATGTGTGATTATCTTTTAGGCCAACGATGTCTTGCTCATGTCCCACACGAGTGTTATGTAGTTTAAGTTTTAATCATTGACTTTCTATTGCTTTGATTTTTCTTATGCTCTGCCCGTTCTCTGACTCCTCAGCTTTTGAATTTCCTCCTCTCTCTATGTCATGATGCTTTTAACATATTTCTGCCTGTCCACAGCCTCATTTGGACCAATTACTAAACTTCCTTTGCACATTTTTTGTAAGTTCTCTATATTTCACACATGTCTCTATATGACCTTGTCACCATACCTAGATTGGCCTATTTCTAATATCTGTTTGAATGGGTTTTTTAATTATGTTTTATACACTAACAATATCCTGGTTTCAGGTTTTCCATTCCATAAATGCAAGATTATTATATTTTTATTCCATTATTTCAAGTTGGCTTTATTTTTCCTGCTTATTCGAGACATTGACCTAATTATATTTATACCTAGATGTGTTTATTTTATTGACCAGTTATTTGCTGAATTTGGGTGACCAATGCAATCACTTTCTCTTTGGTTATTATTCCATTTTAGTAGAATTTTTTTTTATTCCTGTTCGTGTATTACACCCTATTACACATGGAGTTAGTTGTTTTGGATTAATGTCAATATTGTAGTTTTCGTATATTGTTCAGATGAAGTTGGTTTTTGTTTAGTTGTTTAAATTCATTGCGCACACATTTTTTTCCTCATAGTTTGAATCAGTATTTATGCGATTCTTTGATTTTTGCCTCGGTTTTACAACCTTCAGTAATGCAACACGGAAACAGTAAAATGTTTCATGATTTTTCCCATGTGCTCATTGCCTTTTAACTATGATTTCACTTGATGTTTTTGTCGTACTGTTAACACCATGTTGAATTTGATATTTCTATGTTCTTTTGTTTCCTTCTACCTCTTTCCACTTTCTTTCATTCCTTTAGTCATGCTGTAGTATTCTGTATGTTTTATCATTTTGTACACATAAGTTACATTTTGTATCCAGTCCCCTCTCTCATTTTCTCACTGGAGAATACTCTCAATTGTTTCGTAGGTCACCTGTCCCACTGTAATAAACCTCCTTGAAACGAGGACGTTTCATTTTGAAAGATGGAAGTAATGTAATATATCAAATGTAGGAGCGTTGTGCTTCAAACCCAAGCTTCAACCACTACGGACATGAGGGAAAACTCCTTCATTGCTATTCCCAGAATTTTGTCCACCCCGACTGGTCATCACATCCTGTGGTCAGTCTATACACCCTACCTCCCTAGGAGCCTAACCTCTCCCATAAACATTTCTGGATAACTTGTCTCCCCATTGTCTACCAGTGCTAAGTTTCTCCCCCATCATCCCCATCATGTAAAATGTGAGTCACTGGTGTCAGTGACCCATGGATTGACAGTGGTCATTACTAACCTACTCCTTTGTTTTATTATAATCTGAATCCCTCTATTTTGAATATTTGAATATCGTAGATTAAGCCCCTCCTTCGAGTATAGATGTATTATAAAAGTGACCATGTGCTTTGGTCAAGAGTTCTCTCTTTCACCCTCTTCGGGTAAAGACACAAAGCGTTGGTCTCCCTTGCCATCCCTCTTTAGGGGCAATATATGGCCGTTTGATGGGGAGTACCTATTAATATATCATATTCCTGTAAAGCGTTATATCCTCTTGTGACTAAATAAAGAGCCTGGATTTGGATGCTTATATGAACTGGTCCCTTGGTCTCTTCTGTGTGCTGTCGAGAAACATTACCAATGTAACACCGCCAATACGCCATCGAATAACAAACATACGCTACAAAATAAAGGTGTTACATTACTATCAGCAAGCCATCGGTTAGCAGATGGCTTGCTGATGGGTACATTTCCCGATGGCTTGCTGATGGGTACATTTTCCGATGGCTTGCCGATGGCTATACCTACTGGCCATCCGATGGCTATCTGGTGGTTATCCGATGGCTATCGGATGGCAATTTCACATGCAAATTAGTTACCATCAGCAAGCCATCCGCTAGCAGATGGCTTGCTGATGGGTAAATTTCCCGATGGCTTGCTGATGGTAAATTTCTTGATGGCTTGCCGATGGGTGCATTTCCTGATGGCTTGCTGATAGCACTGTGGATCGCTATACCTACTGGCCATCCGATGGCTATCTGGTGGTTATCCGATGGCTATCGGATGGCAATTTCACATGCAAATTAGTTACCTTCAACAAGCCATCCGCTAGCAGATGGCTTGCTGATGAGTACAGTTCCCGATGGCTTGCTGATGGGTGAATCTCCCGATGGCTTGCTGATGGGTAAATTTCCTGATGGCTTGCTGATGGGTAAATTTCCCGATGGCTTGCTGATGGGTATACATTTGCCCATGGCTTTCCGATACATGGGTACATTTTCCAATGGCTGATAGCACTATGGATGTATACCTATATACCAGCCACCCGCAATGGCTTGCTGACGGGTACATTTCGAACACACTCTGAAGAGTCAAGCTCTTCTGCAGGCTCGACCATCTGGTACCTCATGACCTCTTGGCCAACATCAGGTACGGTATTGCGAGTATCTAAACTTTGATTTGCTCAGTTTTCCCATCCATAATTGCTAGAGAAACATAAGTACCGGTAGCAGGAATTCCTCTTTCCACTGTCCATTCTCTTGGAAGATTAGCTGTAGATTCAAATTCAAGTTGTTTGGGTCGAGGCTGTATAGCTGCTCCATCATGTAAAATCAAATGAAGAAATCCGCATGCATCCACAAACCACGTCACAATCCTTGTACGTTATAGCAGGGAGGTCTCACCTCCCTGGTTATAGTAATGGGACAATTTCTGGCTGGTGTAATCCAGTCACACGAAGTCAGCACCCTTCTGCAGGAATCTCTGTTACGATCAATTTTCAATTTATATGTCATTGCCACAATCCATGCAGAGACTCTATCATCTCGGTTCATAGAGATACTAGTACTATAAAGCATTTCCCACCAATAGGGCCTATCTCAAAGTCCGATCGGTAGACTTACCATCACGCAGGTATATAGCCAGTGCACAACACACACAGTCCCACTCATAGCTATTTGCGTAAATATGTCTCATGGAGCTTAACGTATCACATGGCAGGAGTTAATTGACACAATTTCCGATGCAAAAACGTTTAGGCTCCACTCCTGATACCATGTAACATTGCTTGGTCCTTTTAGAGACTACCATTAACATCTCGCGGGTTCACAATCACTCACCATTCAGTTGGTACAGCTGTACAGTACTGGGTAATCATGTTGATTCATCATCTTCTAGCTGACACTGGATACTAATATAAGGCTCATACTGAACATTGCAGCTACACTTGATCCACCATAATTGCAGGCTCTTCAGTTTTCACAACATTCTGTTACTGTGTGACATTAAAATATGTGATAAAATGAGAAACTTGCTTACCTGCTGATAAGAATGATGGAGGAGAGTATATACCCTACTGGAGTTGTGCATGGAGTGGTGTAGGAATGATGTTGGCCAACGGTTATTTCAAAGATGGTTTAACCAGGGAGGTGGGCACCTCATTGGTCTGACCACAAGGTCATCATCACCCCATACAGTCTCTCCCCCAGTCTCTTGGCCTGGCCCATAAATTTTCTTAATGACACACAAACATATATTGTATATGAACTCCTGGTTTCAGAGACTATGTTTGCTGATGTCTTCCTGGTGATACACATGATCAGATTTTTGAAACTACAAGTTTTCTGATGGCTTCCTGATAACTGTTTTTATTTGCCAATGTCATCTTGATGGTTGATGCTTTGCCATCAGTAAGACATCAGCTACCTGATGTCTTCCCGATGGTTAGGTGAGAAGCTGTTTAAAAAACTGAGTTTGCTGATGTGCTCCTGATAGTTATCAATTGGCCATCGGCTAGCCGATGTCTTGTTGATAACTGGGTTAGAAACGATCAGAAAGACATCAGCTACCTGATGTCTTCCCGATGGTTAGGTGAGAAGCTGTTTCGAAAACCAAGTTTGCTGATGTGCTCCTGATAGTTATCAATTGGCCATCGGCTAGCCGATGTCTTGCTGATAACTGGGTTAGAAACTATCAGGAAGACATCGGGTAGCGGGTGATTGCTGATAGCTACCAAATCACTGCCCAAATGCTATCCGATAACCATCGGATGATCATCCGATGGCTATCGGATGATATTCTTTTTCGGTATGGGTAGCTCACTTACCCTTCGGTGAATTTCTCCCAGATTTTAGTTGTAGCTGAGACTTTGCGCTATCAGGAATGTGCCCTTTGTTTTTTCATACGATGTCTGTATCATGCTAAAAAACTTGGTTGAAATTAAAGCTTATCTTCGATGCATTGAGATATTTCTTTCTTTCTGCAACTTTCTTTGTAATAACTCAAGAAAAACAGCCTCTATCACCCCCATATTTTGCACATGTTTAGTTCATGTCATGTACATTATTTCATAAAATAACAACTACTTGATCGAACACCATCTTGGGTATGTAAATTAGGGTCAAAGGTCATAAATGTTTCATCCTGTATCTTGGTGAATACTTGTCTTATCTTTCCCATATTTTGCACACACAAAGACCATTTTACAAGAATCATTTCACACAATAACTACTTTTTGCTCAGATGCCATCTTTGGTGTGCAAAATGGGGTCAAAGGTCAAATATACTTCATTCTGTATCTTCGTTAGTGCATACGGAATTCGGTACCAAAGATGGCAGGTCTGACTCCCTTTTCTAAATGAGACTCACATGGCCAATGTCCCCTCAACACAGATGAAACCTGTATGGTCATGCCTATTGGGATCAGGACTCAAATCATTGATTTCCCAATAGATCGGATCACCTAATTTGTCAGTGTTGACAAATTCCGAGTCTAGTTGATACTGGTATTGAAACTCAGTAGCACCATATCCTCCCTTCTCTAGTCAAAGAGAACATCAATTGATCAATGACAGCAACAAGTATCGAGATTTGATTCAACAATGTCTGTGATCACAATATGAAGATAGTTTATACTCAAGTCTGTAAGGAAGAAGAATAAGAAAAAAAAAGATAATTAACCGAAGCAGTTGTAGTATCATATCCCACCACGATGTGGAGTTCGCTACAAAACATTTATATGATTCAGACATTATCAGCTCTCTGAAATAGGCTGTTAAACCATATTATTCAGAATTGAAAGCAAGAGAAGTACATTGACTCTTCAAACATGTTAACCCTTTGAGAACGGACTGATTTTGCTTTAACACATATTTCCCATAGACACCTGCACGAGTATACTCAGGACTTGTCCTCAACATGTTAAAAGTGATAAGTATTGTAGCCAATATGACTACAACATGGGACTTTTCTGACATATTACTGGGGTTTTTTATACATCTACACTGTGAATGACATTTATGATATTTATTGTTTTATAGCATGTTGATACACTGATAATGATAACTCATTAAATACTCCCTTCAAAACTGCTGTGCCAAGAGCTAATGAGAAGGGAGGAAAAATACATTGTACCAAGAAGACATATTGTGGTAGAGGACAAGTCCACTGTCAGTATTCCATCACACCTTGAGATTTTACATCTGATTTACAGATAATGCTTGTACTTGCTCCTATTCCACATGAGAGAACATTCATAAGCACTTGGGCAAGACTTGTCAATATTGGTTTTAGTTCAGCCCCCTGAGTTTTACATTCAAAGTAACAGCGCTCCCACTTGATGTCTATTCTGTGGTATCGGTTTAAAACTAGGTGTCACCTTCTTTTACAAACCACTGGGGCAGACGTCAAGATGAAGACTTTGGCGGCATAATAATTGTTGAAATCAGCAAAACTGATCGATAACGTGGTATGCCAATCCCCAACAAACCACTAAAGAGACAATATTTTCCAACAAATCATTGTCCCCGTCCCTCCCCAAGTCTGTGGGGACCTTGTGCTAACGTCAGACCGAGACCTTGCAGGTCGGTGAAGGCATGTGTCAAAACTAATTCTCGCCAAACGGCCCGTACGGATTAATCTGCCGAGAGCAGATTGCGAGCGGATCTGGCAGCGATGCTTCCTGGCTGGGGAAAAGACAATGTTTGAGCCCCAGGACGAGAAGACGATGACGACAATTAGAGGTTAGCCAGTCGTTCAGGTCTGTGCCCTCCTAACTAAACTGTCCTCATTTCCAAACCAAAGATCTGCATCAGTGGAATTAACTCTCGGCAAAGACCCTTGTCTGATCTATGTGGCCTGTGACCTGCACCCCACTTTAACTGAAAGCTTTCAACCCATTGAGAATGCTTTGATTTTGATACAACATGCATTTCCCATAGACACCTGCCCGAGCATAAATGGGACTCGATCATCCTCAATGGGTTAAAAACCAGGAAATTGAAAAAAAAAGAAGAAGTCATTTCCTTGATACGAAAATGGGTCTCATAGAGGTTGACTTGAGTTTGAGTTTATTGGGGGAAAAAAAATCAACATTCACTGAAAACGTGCAGGATATAAAAAAAAAATGCAAAGCCAAAGTTACTACAGTTTAAACTAGGCTGCTTTCAGCAAAGTCTTGATGATTTTGGCAGTTTAATTGTGATAAAGAGACATGCAAGTAGCTCCTTCTTCAGACATCTCCTACAGGTCCCTGAGAAAACAGCAACCTTATCATATCTAGCAAATGTTATACAGTGGGCAGGGAATGCACACAACATGCATACAGCAGGTTGTCATTTTGAGCACTACAAGCTTGTCTGTATTAGCAAACTCCTCTTAAATAAAGTTTTGCAAGTGTGTTGCCAGGTAAAGTTGCACTGAAAACAAACAAAGCATGGATACTAACTCCTATGTGTCCTATTCCTCAAGGAGAGGGGGAAAAAAATCTCCTTAAAAATAAGAATGAAAATTACATGTACAGCCATGAAATCATTGAGAAAAGATGTGAGAGGAGATATAAGTATATCTATGAAGAATGATATCCCATGACATTTCCAGGAACAGACCCTCAAAATTGATTTCACCCTCTGCGTGCTTTGAGAGCTGATTAACACAGAAAGTCCTATAGTGTTATACACGCTGCCTAATGTCCCTGACACAGAAAGGGTTAAAAAGGGATAGTACAGTATTGGTGGAGACAGGAATTGGGCTTTTTACTTTTTACGAGATACCAAGAAAACACTTATGATATAGTACAGAGCATACCATTTTAAGAGGAATTCAAAGTTTATTTGATGAAAATCGGGTTTGGAATGACTGAAACATCCAAAAACAAAGGGTAAACAAAGCGATCGTAAAAGTGTGGGTCCCACACTTTATTAGAATCGCTCTTTTTTGGATGTCTCAGCCATTTCAAAGCCAATTTTCATCAAATAAACGTTGAATTCCTCATAGATTTAGATGCTCTTTCATATTTCATGTAAGAGGTTTCTCATTATTTCACAAAAAAATGTTAGAAACCTGAAATTAGGTCTCAACCAAAACTGTATGATCCCTTTAAATAAAGTCAGGCCACCTGAAAGACCAAACTAGAGTAAGGCAAGACAAAGTAGGACATATAATTATAGCAGGCTCTCCTACGACTTTTATCTCCATCTGCCTGTGGAGTTCACTGCCTGGCATACAATTCATCGCTAAGAAAGGGGGACACAGATGCAGTTGATGGAGCTAGGTGATGTGCGGTTGCCATGACAACTTCTGTCACTGTCATCCTGAAAAAAAAAAAAAATAATAATGTGTAACCTGCCCCCATGCTACCCCGATAAAATATAAATCTGTATTGTCAAGAAAATCTTCTGATGCATTGTTTCTACCTTTAGAAAAAACCCAAACAAGTTCTAAAAATTTAAGATGTGTTGAAAAATCATATGTTTTGATATATTACCTGTTTATGTGTATTATATAACGTAACCATTTTATAAATATTCCCTTATCCGAATTAGGGATATTTTAACCCATTGAGGACAAGTCCCGAGTATACTCCGGCAGGTGTCTATGGGAAATGCGTGTTGTAGCAAAATCAAACCGTCCTCAACGGGTTGGAAGGGCAATCAGGGAGATACTCTAGTGTCTCATACTTCTAAGAAAGTGAAAAAAAGATTCCATATCAGGTAGACTCTATTCTTTTGTCAGAACATGAAGAGAGATTTCAGTTTTTAGTTTGCAGAATCAGGAATACTTGGAAGTTCTGTGTTACCGATCTACTGTCTGGATTTCAAAGTCAGAAAATAATTGTAAAAGGAATTATTTTAGTTTTTCTGAAGCACGTTGATATAGTGTTTCGAGTTTACCTGAAGTATCTGAATGTCAAATCTCCAGTAGGCCCTAAACTGTACTTAAACTTTGAAGCCCATTGGCATAAAACTGTCTTTTTGTGTATTATGGTATTTTTTCCCCATATTGTTTCAAAGTGTTTATTTGTTATTGATTTTTAGACAGAGTACGAAAAGTGCTAATAAATTTGATTTTGTAAATTATTCCCTATTTTTGAGGAAGAATTAACAGCCTCTTTTTCATATAAGCCTCAGTTTGGTCCTATACCATTATTACTTCTGTTATAGCATAAATATACAAAGTTTTTAAATCACTAAATTTATGACTGGCCTTTCAATTGGTAGCATGTTTAAAAGGATTAAGATAAATGTTTCTACATCAAATTGGCAATATTTTTTCTTCTTCTGATTTCGTACCCATTTTGGGTTCAAACAATGTATCAAGTTCCATGTAGGCCTCATACATCACAGGATGCAAAATGAATTTTACAGTTGTCAATTTTAGGAGGGAAAAATGATAATTTTTGCTATAAATCATTCTAGGAGTTGATGGGCTAAGTAAAGGGTGTGCAAGGAAGAATACAGTATGGGCCACCCCTCCCCCCCCCCCCCCAGAAAAAAAAACCCACAATCGGATTTCCCCATTGATAACTTTCAATATGATTACCCTGTCTGAATGCTGTTTAAAGGTCGAAAAATGTAACATTTTACCAATATTTTGCAGAAAACCCCATTGCATTTTGTTAAGTGGTCGCAGAAAAATGTGGATCATTGTAAAGTACATGTATATCATGGGTGTGTTTCTTCCAAGTTTAGCACTTGGATACTCTTGGAACTGCATATCAATTCAATTTAATTCAATTCAAATGATTTTATTTCCATATAAAGTAATACAAAATAATATACATAACGCTTACATGAGTACATAATATTTCAAGGAACCTTGAATCACATAAGTTTCAACAAAACGTGGATACAATATTATAATGATTTCAACTTTGGTTTTTTGATAAATAAACAAGTAAGCAATACAATCTTATTTTGTAACTCCTTATGGAAAAGAGGAATTCACAAGAAAAGCATAGCTTGCAAAATTTGTGAATTACTCTAGAAGGTGAGGGCATCTCAAGATCCGTCAAGGACTCCATGTATGAACATTTTGATATCATGACGTCAGGCGAAACAAAATTAATGTGTGAACACAATGGACAGAACTTGGAGGGAAGGGATTCCTGACATGCTCTACAAAGATCCTCATTTCTCTTTGACCACTGAAGCAAATCAGATAGGGTTTTCTGTACGAGGTGGGGAACAAGTTACAGTTTCATACCCTGAAATTGTATTTTGATTGATTTACTATTTTTAAAGTTATCATTACTGAGGGTCCCGGTGTAATCATATGGTACACGTACCTGATTGACCAGAAGCTCAGCGACCTCTACGTGGTTATTGAGTGCGGCTAAGTGCAGGGCGGTGTAACCATCATCCTTCTTCTCATCCACAATCCATGGACGCGGGAGGCGGGACAAAAGGATTCGCATGGCACTGTAGAAATGAGAGAAAGAAAAGATACGTGGATTAATAATGCACTGTTATGTTCTGCCATTTGAAATGCACTCCATACGAAAAATTCAAAATTCTATGAAGAGACCTCCAGTGGTTTTGACGACCACACTTCCGTTTTCTGGTACAATGTTAAAAGCCATGTGTTCCAACAAAGATTCAATACAGTCATAACATGTAAATGACTGAGTTCAGAAACAGATTCAGTGTTTGTATATACTTATTATACTTTGCTCCTGCCTCATACACATACAGCAAGGACGTCTTTGTAACTGACAATGATTGGTTTTGTCATTTTTGTTGTTTCCAGGAATTACCATTTCATGCTGGCAATGATATAGCAAAATAATGCATCTGATAGATAGAAGACATAAGTAGATGGGCAGATGCAAAATGCGTTGATAGATGGAAAGATGAATAGAAAATAGATGAAGAGATAAACAAGGAAAAGTAGAAATTACGCGGTGCGTAATATATGTCCCCGCCGGAAGTAGCATTTAGTAGCAAAATGTACAATATAGGTAAAAAGATGAAGGTCAAAGGTCAAAGAAGTCAAAGGTCAAAATTCTATGTAGAAGTTTTGAAGCCCTCACCTAGTGCCATCACATAAAGCAAAAGGAATCGAAATCGGGTTAGAAATGGCGAAGGAGTAGCATTTTGTAGCCAATGTACAATATAGGTAAAAAAAAATCAAGGTCAAAGGTCAAAGAAGTCAAAGGTCAAAATTCTGTGTAGAAGTTTTGAAGCCCTCACCTAGTGCCATCACATAAAGCAAACGGAATCGAAATCGGGTTAGAAATGGCGAAGGAGTAGCATTTGGTAGGAAAATGTACAATACAGGTCAAAAATCAAGGTCAAAGGTCAAAGAAGTCAAAGGTCAAAATTCTGTGTAGAAGTTTTGAAGCCCTCACCTAGTGCCATCACTTAAAGCAAACGGAATTGTAATCGGGTTACAAATGGCGAAGGAGTAGCATTTTGTAGGCAATGTACAATATAGGTCAAAAATCAAGGTCAAAGGTCAAAGAAGTCAAAGGTCAAAATTCTGTGTAGAAGTTTTGAAGCCCTCACCTAGTGCCATCATATAAAGCAAACGGAATCAAAATCGGGTTAGAAATGGCGAAGGAGTAGCATTTTGAAGCAAAATGTACAATATAGGTCAAAGGTCAAGGTCAAAGGTCACAACTGAAATTTTGTATAGAAGTTTCAAAGCTCCCATGTAGTGCTATCATATAAAGCAAACAGAATCAAAATCGGGTTAGAAATGGCGAAGGAGTAGCATTTTGAACATTTTGATCACACACGGACGCACACACGGACACACGGACACACGGACGGACGGACACACGGACGGACGGACACACGGACACACACACGTACGGAGCCCGTTTCATAGTCCCCTGCTCGAACTCGTTCGGCGGGGACAAAAAGATGCATTCATAGAGGTATAATGATAGAAAGATGAATGGGTACACAGATAGGAGAGTAATAAAGAGAAGGGCTTTATATTACATCATCATCCTTGTGAACATTCATTGAAAGTTGATACTGTTATGAAGTGTGATGCATTATGTCTGAAATTCTAAATAATACAATCAAAACAAAATGCATACAAGATATTTGTATTCTCTTTTCCTTATCTATCACATTTGATTTATGAATAATTCCACATTTTGACCCGTTGGGGATGGGCTGATTTTGCTACAACATGCATTTCCCATAGACACCTGCCCGAGTACGTATACTTGAGACTCGTCCTCAATAGGTTATCATAGCAATGACGTTACTGATAATGAAAACATGATTATAATTAGTGATGTCAGTTACATTAAGTGTACACATACATGTACATGTACATTGTATACAAATAAGCACAGACGTTTAAGTGTCCGGCTAGGTAAACATATCTGTCATTTCTTTTTTTTTTCTTTTTTTGTAGAACATGACTACAGAGACATGATTTAAATTTGCTTTAGATGCTAAAAACATTCCGATGAACCTTAGTCTCACAAACTTTTCCACACAAGATTTTTTTTTTTCTGAGAATGACATTATGGTAAGCTACACTGTAGCTCAGCATGTCTGAGATTGTGGTTATAGCTCACAATCAGTCCTTATTATGACTGTTTCATGGTATTAATTTTGCCGATCCCAAACCATGAGTTACTAAGAATGTGAAATTTACTGGCTATACATCACAATTACACATCATTTGTATTACATAACAAGGAAATAGTGAATCATGAATCAGGCAAATCGTAAATCTACGTTAAAATGAAAAAGACTGTTTGATGAGGAGACCAAGTATGGTGAAAGGTGGTATGACTTTGAAAATTTAGGAATCTCCCTACGCTTCAGCAAACGCCAACACAACACGCTTTTGCATGCAACCAAATTCGAGAAAAATGTTGAGCGATTACGACTTCTTCCAATTGGCAAACTTCATAGTCTGTTGCCTCTGTACCAAAATTCACTGATGGACAATTCTATTCTAGCACGGCTGCGCTAGTCACACTTTTCAAATATACCGCTGTGGGCAGCGAAGTACCACGATATCTCTTGATCGGCTCCCTCACAAGCACAAATCCCTGCAAGATATGTCGTGTGAGATATGCACACGCATCCAATCTGATATCTTCCCTGGGTGGATCTGACACCTCATTCTTATCCCTAACCAAAATGCCAAGAGCATTTTTAATGAGATATATTCTTTATTCTACACATGGAGAGAGGGGGATGGGGGGGGGGGCAAACTGGTCACCCTGCTTCATTAGCATTTCATTCTTTAGTCCTTATCGTCCCTGACACGAAGATTCAGAAAGGAATCTTATCACATCAATCTCCCTCCACAAACACTGTCTAAAAATAGATCTTGAGTGTCTCATTTTTTCCCCTCTTCCCACCGACTCATCTCCCTGTTCTATCTAGCTCCTCTCTCTCCGTCTCTCACACTGGATTGTCCATTCAGCGCACCGCATCTATAAATAACCACCGAGCGTGCTAAATTAAGAAACGGTGAAATCCACCTCTCTCTCTCTTTTCTCGTCTCCTCCACGGGGAAAGAAAATGACATGGCCTGGGAGTGGTGAGGCAGAGAGGGAGAGAAAAAAAATGGCACATCCTTTCTACCTTTACAATACACCAGCTTAATGATTTCTAGCATTTACGATCCTCGCATGCCTCGTGCCAAATGCAGGGCTCCTCTCTCCAGCATCTTCCGGCGCCGCATCTTCGTCATCGTTGTCGTCGTCGTTGGCAACCTGCTCATCTGGCAGATGGGGGAGATACGTGAGCATCATCATCGCATCGAGGGCTGGTGTTTGCTTGGGGAATTCACCCTATTTTGCCGCAGCGGCTTCACGGGGCGAGGTGAGTGTCTGCTGCACACAACTTGTTGGAAGGAATGGCGGGCATGTGTAGATGTGTATTCACTTGTAGGAGGGATATATAGCTCTCTCTCTCTCCCTCAATCTCTTTCTCTTTCTTTCTATCATTCTCTCAATCTATCTCTCTTCTCCCCGATGATTTGTATTATTTCTAATGCTTTCCATCAATCCCTCAATCAAAGTATTGTGTGATAAATACAATGTAAGCACCTTCAACTGTAAATTGATACCTCTTTAGTCACAGCTTTGCTGTGTACGATGCGCACGTTTACATCTTCTGTTGCGATCATACTATCCATAACTCTCGTCTTTCATCAAACCTTCCTTGCAGTTCATCTCGCGATATATTTCCATCATATCCACAATATATCATTTTCTTCCTCATCCCTAGGTTCTTCATCTATCTGTTCTATACATTCCACCCACGTGTGTCTGCACACAAATCATGTGCACCATCTCCATGTGGTAGCTCCCTTCACTTTACCTATGTCTACAGTGCATGTTGGTAACAATTATTGCTGCCAGTCACCACACAATCCTGAAAAAGTTTTAAAAGCTTTAATAGTATATAGTTATATAAGCTTTAAACAACTTTCAGGAATCAAAAGTGATACTTTACCTGCGTCCTAGCAAATGTGAGATTCCAAGAACTTTCGAACATGCAACCTTGCATGCATTGAAATGTATTAACTCCATTTCTTTCTCCTTCTCTTATGACTTTCTTTCTCTTCCTCTTCTTCCACTGTTTAGTTTAGTAGTACATTGTTCTGACACCACCCAGAGGACTTGGTTCTGTGCAAGTGGTGTCTAAATGGAAGAAAACTGTATCATTACTGCACAAGCTGAAATTTTTGCAGTGGTTTCATTTTCGTGATTTTTAATTTTTGCACTGGTTTTATTTTCGTGATTCTTAATTTTTGAAGTGGTTAAAATTATTTTCATAATTTTTTGCAGATTTTGCAAATTGCCTTTGAATAGATAAAATGACAACATCCGAGCATAAAAACACACAAAAATATCAATGTCCAAACCCACTGCATTTCTAAAAAAAAAATCAAGCCATGCCAGCACCAGATCATGTGCAACTAGTAACTACTGTAGGTTAAATATGCTGTATGTGCCCATGACATAGCGCTATGTATGTCCCATAACAACATACTTGTAGAGTGCATCAAATGCAAAACGTACTACTTATTCATGTACAGTGAATCACGGAGTAAAAACATTTAGGACTAATTTACTCATTCTTATCTATCTTTTTTTTTTTTTGAATGGTTAATCAACAATTACTAGACCCTTGCAACCGCACGATTGCAACATGCAAAAATGTCAGACAAGTGTTAATTTGCGAAAATATTTGTAAGTGAAAATTTGGCCTAGTACAGTACCTTATTATTATTGAATATTACGTGAACAGTAGGGCTTAGAAAGTAGACTTACATAAAGTTCTGATGTAATCAAATCGCTCTGTAAAAGAAGCCATGATTTAGCATCTCCGTCATCACAGTACACTGTACATGTAAAAAATTAATTTTTTGTGTGTTTGTGGGTACGTGTGTGCTTGTGCGCGTGTCAGTGTGTGTAAGTGTGTGTGTGTGTGTGTGTGTGTGTGTGTGTGTGTGTGTGTGTGTGTAGAAGAAAAGAAAGCAGACACAATTTTAAGACCTCTCTCTTTAGAAAGCATATCCACAAATCAGTCACATTCTTCTGTGACATACATGTACATGTGTAGCTGATTTTTTACACTTGTGTGACGTGAATAAAATTCCAGAGTTAAGAATAAAGACATTTGTATCAGGGTCCCCTTGGACAGCAGGCTTAGTGACATATTTGTTAGCATTATACATATCATTTATGCACAAAAATTACAGTTGAAATAATGTAAGTCGGAGTCCTTGTTATCAGTGGTGTCCTGTTCCCCCATCAATCGACCACTGACGCTGCAACTAATCAAAAGGTCCCCAGACCACAGATGAAGATTTCCCCAGTGACTCCGGCATTATGATTTGGCTTTACTTCTCCAGCCACTAATATCAGCCAAAACTTTGAATGACCCCACTATGACCTTTGCGGTGAAATGAGGGGAAAGTGCTTCCAGTGAACGTACAATGATCCATGTCACACTACGAATCTATTTCATATCACTCAGTCGGGGCAATTCATCTACATTAAGTTTGCTTTGCAATCTAGTCATACACAGTACTGAGTAGCACTTACTTCAAATACATTTCTGTGTTTTCTTATCATTTCCTCCGGTGAAATTCAAAATTGTACCCTACTACCTTTTCCATACATAGAATTCTGTCTTCACATTTTTTTCTGCTTTTAGCCAGCAAACACACACACACACACACACACACACACACACACACACACACACACAGAAAAGAACATCATTCTACCCCCAAACAATAACTAAAAAGTGCTGATAGTAGACTTGAATGGGGTTAAAACATTGATAAACACTATCAAATGCACCTTCACTGAGAGTGTTCCAAAACACAATCATTGCATTTCTAGTTTACAAGTGCACATGTCTTGCTCAATCAACATCATTCTGGGGGGTGTTTCATCAATCTAGTCAGTGCTGACAAGTTGTCAGCCACTGACAATTTCAGCAAAATCCTTGGTTTTGATTGGCTGAGATGCTCTGGTCACTGACTGTTACTATGGTTATTGTCAGAGACTGACAACTTGTCAGTGCTGACAACTTTCATGAAACGGTCCCCTGATCTTGTGAAGATGTTGAACTACTCTCCATTACGTAGTATACATATGGCAAATGTAGTCACATCATCATATTAATACTTGACATTCTTCTTTTTTTTTGTGAACAGAATCTGCCATTTGAGTCTACATGTATGTCACAAAAAAAAGAAAAATCAGTGTAGAATAGCTTTAAATAGTCAATATACAACAAAGATAATTCCTCAGTGATTCGTGGTAAATTTCAAATACATTTTGTTAAAGTCAGCAAACTACAGACAAACTTACCAAAAATTGTGTACTCCAAAGGCTACTGACAAGAATATATGTTGAGCAATGCATCAAAAACAACTTAATTTAACCTCAATGGGTATATTGTTGCAGCAATCTTATACTGATTAATCAAGTAATCATACCATAGTGATATAAATGTGTCTTTTGATGAAATAAAGCATTAGCTGACATGAATCTATACATCTAAAAATGGATTGAAAACAAGACGCACTAAACACAAGCAGATGTGAAATTTGGGGCAAGTTTTCCATTATTTGATCAATGTTTATCTTAATAACAATATTGTACAGTGTAGCTATACATTCCTATGGATAACAGATAACAATACTAAAAAATAAAACTATGCTCCAGCTACAACTGTTAAGGAATATTTGTATACAATTTCTACGATCATCCTCGAAACTGCATACATGTAGGATCACAGTGCCTATAGCCATATCAGCATGTGTGAGTGTCTGTGTGCGTGTGTGTGTGTGTGTGTGTGTGTGTGCGTAAGTCTCTGTGTGTGCATTTGGCACATACAGCTGTATGTCTGTGGAGAGTATGGGGGTGTTTGTGTGTGAATCTGTGGACATACCACTCCAATATTCTCTGATGACTGTCTAGCTACCGTAGTAACACATTGGAATTGATGACAGGATGAACAATGTCAGTATTTTTCTTTGTCTATTTCTCCCTAGTATCAGATAAAGAACATCTTGGTGGCTACACACATCCACACCCACAAACACCCACATCCACACATTATAAACCCACGGATAAGCATGTGCACTCATTTTCCATTGTGTGTATTTTTCCCAATATCATGTGACACGCGACTCGGCCGCCACTCCCATCTCTAATTAAACTGGGTCTGATTGGATCACCATTCCGAGGTCAGCTGAAAAATTCTTGAATGATTTCATGGCCTCCAAGACAGAAATGAATCCACCAGTTTGCCAACGTAGCTTTAATCATCCATGGTCTTCAGGCCCTAATGCCCAGTAAAGAGATATCTGTTTCACCTCTTTCTTTCAAATTCATTTTGGGTTTGTTTGCTCGTTTTTTTCTCATCTGATTAAAAATTTGAAATGCTTTGCAGCTCTAGTTGTAGCCAGGTTGGACAAGCCTTTGTCAAAAACAGCAAATTTTACAAGTTTAGACTGATATTTGAAACGAATGTACTTGAATTTATTTAGTACTCCAGTGTCCAGAAAGTACAGAGTAGATGAAGCAATTGGCAATTTATAGTAAATTTTCGTTCTTAATTGATGGATACTAAACACAAAGTTAATCAGACTTTAATCTCTTCTTTGATGTCATTACTGAACCACGGTAAAAAGATTAAATTTAATAAAAAAGCAATCAATCTGATCCATTTTTGGTGAGAGGCTCAAATCTCTGCAGATGAGCAAAATCTAAATATTATCAACAATAGCGAAGGAAAATGATTCGATCAGAAATATATGTACAAGAGCAACAGAGCTTTAACATAGCTAGTGTTGTCTTTTCACTAATCCAAAACACACAAAAACAGACATAATTTCTACTATTAACTCTTTTATGTGCCACGTTCGCACACCCGACTTAGTCGAAGGCATGCCAGATTCCCATATTTTGCTTAAACCCACAAACCCGCCCAAACCGATCGATAAATCGCCAAATGTCACAGTACAATGAAAGCGTTTCTTGAGATTCCATTCCTGTCACATGTAGCTTATATTTTATGTGGTGCTTGACTATCAAGCGGTGCTGGATTTGCAAGTAAATTCTAAGTTTCTGTCACAGCTCTGTGTGCAAAAGGCATGTCTCTGCAATAATGTAGCTACTGGTCACATTAAAGGTAGGGAATCCCATTTGCATGCCTTAAATGAAGAGTTGTATAAATACAGTGGTATGTTGAAGAGAGTATCATTTTAGAAACTCCCATAAAGTATTGAAAGTGGAAGGTAACATTTAGTACATTTTTATTGACCGTTAGATTTTGAATTGAATTTTTTTCGGGGCTCACCGTAAATTCCAGTACATTACTAGGCTAGCTTTGCAGACCCATGCACTGCATGTGTGTCCATCATGTATATTTTGTAAAGAAAGTTCATCAAAACTTACAAACATTTCTATATATACATTCTTGCCACGCACTCTATATGTTATTACATCAGCTTTTATACTTTTAGATTTGTGTTTATAGATAAAAAAATATAGAAGACTACAACAAAAAGGCTTAAGTGTGGCTGACACACAGAACTACTGAGCAGTTGAATTTTGTGCATTATTCAAATTGTAGATAACTGTTGACTTCCAAATTTCTCAGCAGTGGCCTAAACAAGTCCCCTGAGGTTCACATTTAATGTTTTGCTGCATTTTGGGAGGTCTGTAAAAGGTATCCCCTACCTTTAAAGAAAAACAATCATAGATTTATCATATAATTTACATCAAAGCAGAGCTTGGCTCTTTTTTATTCAACTTTGCTCATTACATCTCTAAGGTAACCAAAATTAATAAAAGCTACATAGATTTCAAAATAGAATGTTTTCCCACGGCATGACTTGTCTCGGGATAATATGGCACAGAGGGGGTTTACACCATGGCACATCAAGAGTTAAAATCTACAGTAAAAGGTACAAGTTCCGTCATCACTACGCCATAGTATCACTGTACTGAGAATGGACTCTGCAGCACTGCATGCCAGTGAAGAAGTCTTCCAGGAAGTCAAGGGCATTATGGGAGAGAGCTTTCACAGCTGGTGTGATGTAACAATCCTGAGTTTTGATCACAAGGCACCCTCTAGTTCTTGAAGAGTATAAGCCTCTTCCTACTACAACATAGCCTCCTTAATCCTCTATGTGCCCTGCTACTTAGCTTTTACATAATTTGTCAAATTTTTTATCAGCATTTAGCAATCCATCCAAATTTGATCAACATTGGTGAGTTAACTGAAGTACAATTTATATAGCAATGTGCCTCAGTTCAACAGGGCCCCGTTTTATCAAAAGATAAAATTGATTTTAAATTTCATTACCACACAGGCTGCCATAGACTTACAGTTGAAATTAACTATATAATCAATTTTAACTCTTCATAAAACAGGACCCAGGAAGGCCAACGTGGTGCAATGGAGAAAGGGGGACTAGATAATCTATCTTCACCGACATTTAGTTTCGTAGACATGTGTGCCAATCGGCGAACACAGTACAAAATGGGTTAAAGCTCCAAAATATGCACTATTTTTTTTTTTCATTGTCAACACCAGCATGATAAGTGTCAAAAGTTATGGAACAAGTTTAGCTTTAAGACCCAACGAAAAATACCTGATTTTCACTTCTGGGGAGTTTGGTGGAGAGGGTTAGGGGGTTGGATTCTTGGGACTCTATCCTACAGGACAAAATGGAAAACTGACACATAATGATCAGGCAACATAATGGGTGCATTTATAAACTCACTTTTGGCATAAGATTAAGGTTTCAAAACAACTTTCAGGGAGTTTTGGGCAGTCACTTAAAAAGCAAAGCTGTTTTGACTATGTGGATGAAACACCTTTCTAATCGAACCTTCCGAAAAAGGTGCAAGTGCAAAGGCGTTTGATCTACAATAGCATTTTTGGTAGATATGTTAAGCGCAAAGATGTCTGAAACACGTTTAAGGCTTGGACCTGCCCACACCACCACTGCCAACCACAAATCTCTGCTCCTTGGGTCAAACTGTGCAGTGGAGCTGCCCATTGGCAAGGCCTCCCTTTTGACTCACAATAGAGATGATAAATGCAACAACTCACAGAAACGCAAGCCGAAAGGCCTTTGCAAAAACATTTTTACAGTGGGTATTGAAACGTGCTTCAAGCATGGAAAAGATGGTAAATGCAGCCAAATGATTTTGGAGGGACCACAGATACATTGTGAATCCTTGTGATGTCATTTTACACTGTGTAGTGAGTTGATCTTTCCTCCTAGTTCACTCTGGTAGTGATTGGTAAAGAGTCCCTCTACCTTGACATCCATTCTCTCCTCCTCCCCTTTCATCTTCCTTTCTCCGTGGCAACGGAGGATGTCCCTCGTGCATCATCCCTCGTTGCCGACTAAAAACCCTGCACCACTTTATTGCCTCCATCTTAAACTACCGTTTCTCCCCGCCATCGCAGCGCGGTGGCCGAGTGCAAGGAATAGACCGGGTGCATAAAACATTGCGACACGTTCGCATGAATAATGCATTCTGGATGATGAAGTTTTCTCAACCGTACCGAGATGTTGTGGGACTCAGGGGCTGCTAGCCTTCTTCGAAGGAGAGATCATTAATAAAAAATTTCCATTCATACATACACTTCAGCTCTTTTCCCCTTTGTTGTAATGAGTTAATCCCAGAAACGTATGTGTATCACTGAATAGGAATTGCAAGGTTTTCTATGACATTTTATGCAATGATTATCCAAAACTTCACTGTCCCACATCTAATCATTTTTTTCCCCCTGAAGGGACTCACGTGGCTAAGCATGTTTCTTTGCCACGACTTAGTTACTTAGCTAGTCAAAGGGCAATGTATGTATGACCATGTATTATAGATGAGTGTCTTCCGGTAGACCAAGCGACCAGAAAATTACTACAGCAGTGTACATGCTTACTTAAGCAGCAGTGAACTGCACTGAGCAGTGTGTACAAGGAAACAACGTCAATCAAAGTTTGAACACACATAGCAAACAAAGAAAGGAAAATAATAAATACTCTTGCCTCAACAAATACATGTATGTATATATACACACACTGTATAGATATGTATGTATATACAATGTACACCCAAATAACCTACACACACAAACTATAAACAGAGATATATTTATATCGTCGCTGGGGCGACAAAACCTCGTATCTACAAAATGTAAAATGTTCAGGAGAGCAAAAAAACATGGCAGCCAAAGCACTGTATCTAATGGGATAGACATTCCTTTGACATGCCGTGGTGGCTTCATTTGCGGGGTAAGACATCTAGGATTTGGACAGGACATCACTTAACTGATTATCTGACCATTAATCCAAAAAAGTCATTTTCACCAAAATTGCAGATACATGGTCTTGTCACCCCAGCGACGATATGTCATATGCATAATATAATACATGTAGAGGGTGTATGCATTTCTGAAATGTATGAAATATGTTTGAATTGCATACACTGTGAATATATTTCTATCAGTAATTTTTCTTCACCTGTCATAGCAATTGCTTATCAAACTATGTCATCATCATCATCATCATCACCCTCTCCATCACCCGCATCCCACATCACATTCTTCCTCTAGTCTCCCCCTCCCGTCGCCATGGTAGCATGAAAGCCCAATTGTCTGCACCAAACCTTCCTACCAGCCCCCCCTTCCCCGAACTCTCCATCCCTCCCCTCTTCTCCCCATTCACAAAATTCCAGCAATTCTCCAACGGGGCAGGCCAGATGCCATTTTCTCCAAACTTGGTCAGCGCACGTGTCTCCCCACTCAGCAGGGCGTGGCCGGACAGTGCGCCCTCCTCCCGAGTGGAGGAGAGGGGCAGAAGAGAAACAAAAAGTTCAGCCAGCTGGGGGGCGCTCACACTTCCAGAGACAAATATGGACCGGGGTTACACCTCATTTGGTAGGATGTCATCCAATGAGATACCAGAGCTACTCAAACATGAGATGAAACGTGCTCCCTCCTACACACCGCTGCCCCATAAACCATCAAATCTTATTTATTACTTGCTGAAATGATTCCCGATTACCACTCCCTTTTCATTACCCCTCAATCCATCTTACGCCTATAAATTACTGTATATGCTTCTAAAAGTAAAACTTCCCCACCCCAAGGCTGGCTTTCAAAGTAGCCCCTATGTTTGTCCTGCATTGTCCTTTACCTGCTTTCAGGTGCCATACCAGTAGACAGTTTATACGCCCTATCGCCTTTAAGATCTTCTCCAAAAATGGAGTTGACACACAACTTTTGTTGAATCTCATGAAGGTAATATCAACTGTAAAATGTGCAAGACAATGGACATACACTACTTTGACCAGGCAAGGGATGTCAGCTCCAAACAGAATGTTGCTTTGTCTATTAAAACAGTGTACATATATATATATACATATATATATATGACTCTGCATCAAAAAAAAAAAAAAAATCAAAAAGTCGCCAGACATGGGTTTTCCAAGACAGAAGAGTTTAAGCTTTAAAACGATGTGTAACTCAATTCAAATGGACTCTCCTAACCTACCTTCATACTGGAAAGAAAGCACACACTTTGGAAAAATGTGAACTGAGAAAAGTGGCTCTGAAGTACAGGGTCTATTCAAGCGCTTAATCTTTTTACCAAGCCGGTCTAGCTGTGCAATGAATGGGACACACACACAAAAAGATGTAAAACACCATACCAACAAGGTCACTAGAGTTGAAAATGAAGACCGTGTAAAGAATGTTTAAGAAATGAAAAGGGACCTCTAAGACATACCTAATCACACTACTCTCAAAAAAAAAAAAGGGTTCTCGAAAAATTGTTACCCATTTCTATTATGACCCCAAACTGTAGCAAAATGTAGAAGAATTATTCTTTCAGAAAATATGAAAAAGTAAAGATTGACTAGGTTGGTTCGTTTCAACTATTTTGAGTCCTTACATCAAATCAGGGCATGCAGCCTTTTGTTGGTTTTGTGATGCATAGTCACATATGAAAGCAACAGACATTTCAAAACTTAACCCCTTGAGGATGAGTTCCAAGTATACTCGGGCAACTGCCTATGGGAAATGCGTGTTGCAGCAAAACCAGCCTGTCCTCAACGGGTTAAGTAGCTGATAATGAGAGACATGAATGCCTGATGACAAGTGAACATGCTTAGACAGCATTCTAGTCACCTGATCATTAGGCAAAATGGGTCACATGACTTAGACATCTTATTCAAGAGAGTCCTCCACACTAAAACCAGTGACATAACTCACTGGCGAATTTGAGTTTCCCTGAATGTGTAGGAAAGAAATAAATTTCTCTAGAGTTGTGGAATATACATACAAACCCGTCTAAAAGTCAACAATACTTTTTTAGAAGTCATCAAGTCATTAGACTTCTGGTTTCTTGCTATTAAAGATGCATTTAAGCCTGCTCTCAGTTGCCATAAGAATATAAATCTGAACCAACAATTTGTCCTCTTTCCTATGTTTCTCTTGAAAAAGCCGACATCTTTTGGTCTATTCTACCAAAATAAGATAAGACAAGGGATACTACATAAAAGACCAGTCATGTGACAAAGGTGATTCTCTCCTGGTTTCGTTAGGTGCTAACTAAATCTTATTACCTAATTGTGACACTCACACTGATGCAAGTTACATACCAGGGTCCAATTCTCAAGATTTGAATCGCGATCCACATCTGCTCTACTGTGTGGACATAAAAATCTCTCTGAATGTCGCAATGAGCATCACAATCCAAATCCCATGAAATCTTGAGATTATCTCAGAATCATTCTGATCATTTGAGAAATAGCGAGATAATTTGTACCGCAGTGAGTGTCTGAATATTGGGGCAAATAACATCAAAACTTTCTATTCCATCTATTCGAAACACATGTCACAATAACAACGCACAAACAAAAGAGCAAAGGTCACCATTTCGATAGATTTCCACCATGGTCTGTTTGGTAGACAAAATATCACGATTGGCAATTAGCAGGATATTTCCGTCAATCTGAACGGATGCAAAAGAAAAAATCTTGGTATTTCATTTCATTTCATTTCATTTCATTTCATTTCAACAATTGGAACAAGATCAACAAGATCAATGTGTGTGTGTGTGTGTGTGTGTGTGTGTGTGTGTGTTGTGAACAGCACTATTGACATAAATATTTAGAGTAATGGCTACTATTTGTCAAATTTCCTCTACTTATTCAAATAGTTTTGTATGTTGCTCTGCATCATAACATTTTGATGTTATTCAAACCCAGTATATGTCTCCTTACCTGTTGGTCTAGGGTATAAGTTATTTCTTAAACATAAAATAACTTTGACCCTCTCTGTACGGGGAATTTTATAAGACAGAGTGCAAAGATCCTTTCATCATATGAGATATTTCCTTTTCAAATAATTTTTTTTTTTCATTTTCAAAAAAGTTCCAGTTTTTCTCTCAAATTGGCAATTTTGCCCAATTTCTTTCTGATTTTGTACAGATCTAAGGAATTTGACCAAATCCATTTAATTTTGCCCAATGTAAGGTATACTGTAAAACTAAAGGGTGCCAATGCAACAATGACAACATAATTTCTGCAGTAACATTTCTTCTGCATTCAATGAGTTAACACAAAGTTTCACACAGTGAATCACTTAACCTAAATGATCTTGATAGGAATAAGCATACACCAATTCTGTTTGTTAGCTTTCTTGTGTGTGTGTGCTTTTTTTTTACACCTTTTTCAACAATACAATGAGTTATGGCTTTGGAGAAGCTTGAATTACAAAATCATGCAAAGTCCACAATGGCTTACGTCTTGGTCACGGCATATGCCAAACAGGCAATTCATAAATGCTAGATTGTCGGATAAGCGGCGCATTAGTCTTGTCTGAACAATATTTCCCCTCCCTCCAACACTCGGCAAGTGTAGGATAATGGATAATTGTGCGTGTTTAACACCACCGACAGCCCACAAGCGCCTCGCCAACAATAAATTGTCCTCTGGTTGCCGCACATGCGATGTTGCAGAATTCGAACACGCGTGTTCCGGGAGCGAGAGGAACAGAGATGCAAATTGTGTTTATGATGGTGTGTGGGAATGATAGCTCTTCTCTTTAACTACTGACCATGCCCGTATCACACTCACATCTGCTGTGGAGGACAAAATTGTAGCACTCATTTGCATAGATGCTTCTCATGCCCTTTCTCCCTCTCTGAGATGAGATGAGATTAAATGCTGCAGATGCAGCGGAAAATATGGAGTCGACACAGAATGATTTGTTAACCCGTTGAGGACAGGCTGATTTTGCTACAACACGCATTTCACATCCATGGACACCTGATCGAGAATACTCTGGACTCGTCCTCAACGGGTTAAGCAGATGGTAATCGCTTCACCTAAGAGCTGACCTGAGGTCACAGAAGACGAAAGGAAGGAGAAAGATATTATATATTTATGTATACAAGAGAGAGAGATATGTGCAATACCATATAATGTACTGTAAAACATGATATATTCGCGGCATGAATTTTTCGCGAATTGGAGCTGACGGCCTTTTTTGCGGCATGAAATTTTCGCGAACTGCCACTGGCATTCAATGCATATAGTGTGGACAAGAACTTTCGCGTGCATTTTAATTTCGCGAATCTTGGCGCTCGCGAAATTCTCGAAATTAAAATGCACGCGAACATTCCTCGTTTTGCAGTATACACATATTTAGCGAGTCTACATTTTTGCGAATCGGGACTTCCCTAAGACTTCGCGAGTGGTTAAATTCACGATCGTGGAGTACTGTACTGAACCGAGAAAATTATGTATAAGTGTGTGTCATGTTCATATCGGGATTAGAGTCATTATTTTTGAGTGTCTTTAATTTCGCGAATAGCACCCGACTCGCGAAATTCGCAAAAAATAAAAACCTAGCGAAATGTTCAGCGTATACAGTATATGAAAGAGAGGAGATATATACATATATATACATACACATAAGAGAGAGAAAGGGAAAGAGATGTATACACGCACGACAGATAGGGAGAGAAAGATATAAGACAGAGGGGAAGAAAGAAGGAGAGATAAAAAAGACATGAGCATATTAAACAGAAGAACAGAAATATATTCTAAGACACCACAAGAAGTAATGGTGGAGGAATACAAAGCAATGAATGATAATGCATACATCAGAAGGTAGAGAGAAAAATTCTTAGGAAGGCCCTTTGCATCACACTACATCTACCAACACAATATATATCGACAATTTTTTCTTTAAAATTACAATAAAATTATCGAAAAAAAATTTCAAAAGATAGCAAAAGTTATGTAAAAACAGCAAACAGCATGAAGAAGAGAATATCAAAGAAATAAAGTAAGGAGATGGTTAGTTGGAGTTCCAGACTCAATTGTTTCTATCTCATAATCTAGATGGGAACGAAGTCTAAAATACCTTCTCTCTGATCAAGGAAAAAGGAAAAAGAAAAACAGTGCCTGCTTCTGAGTCTGATGACAAACCAGAAAATAACAGCCATATTGCCTTGAGTCAGTAAAAATGTGAGTTTACAGAGATTTCAAAATATGAAAAATAGTACATGTCTGAAACCACGACTAAGAGAATGAAAGAGAAAGGAAAAAGCAGTGCATCAAGAAATATATACATATAAAATAGGCCTACATATGTGTGTTAAAAAGTTTGAAATACCAACTGCTGGCTTGAAATCAAATTAAGCCAAATATGGCATAGATATCAAGTGCTACCATTCCACACAGTTTAGACAGGAATGGTGTCTGTATTCTGGCTGAAGTGTGCCACTAATATCCCTTACCAAAACAAAGTCTGTATTATTCTTCTGTCCCACCCCTATGTTTTTTGTGATGGACAGTGATGATGTATGTGGTCAACAGTTAAGTAAAAAGTCTTATCTAAAAATAAAAATAAAAAAAGGTAAGTGCCTGAAGCAGCTTGTAATCGCATTAACAGATGGAGGGCAAATGTATGAAAACAGAAATACACTGCAAGGAGTTAAGCTTTTGTTAACAAATCCGTACAAACTGTTTGTGACTGACCAATAGCAAGCACGACAAATCTTCCTTTCTGATCACTTTTTCTGAGAGGAAAATTGTATGGCTTTACCATCACTGTGCTGTAATGATATAAATACTTTGACCTCATTCTAAACCATCATTATAAATGAAATAAGATTATAAAGAAATATTGTGTGTGATGACTGAACCGTGCCCACTCTGTTTAAAAAAAGCCAGATTTGAGTAATCAAGTTTTGCGATTATTTTATCCTTGGACACAGTGTGAGATAATCCTGACAGTTCTTTCCTGATGACCCCCAACAATGCAACATGGTACCTGTGACCAGCTCAACACTTGAGATTAGTGGGAATTGTCCATTGTAGATGTGTGCTTTCCACCCGTTCCCCATCAAACTTTTTAGATTATGTCGCGAAATGTCAAATTTTGCGCCTTACAATCTATTAGCAAACCTGCGAAAATAATTTCAAACTTAATCATACTAGTACCACAGAATCCTCTTTCTTTATACTTATTTCACATTAACAACTGACATCACACAAATCTAATTATTAGATCACTGACAATGTAAAAAAACAAATATATACATTTGCACTTAATATTCATTTAAAGTCTTGAAATGTAGTTTGAGTCTACATGTATTAACCTCGTTCCCTCGTTTCCCCCCCCCCTATATCCAACAAAGAAAAAAAGGAAGAAACGTCAGCAATGCCATTATCAAATTATTTCTATTTATGACTCTAAGCAGCGCATGAAGGTCCTTACTTGCAGATTATAATGGGGCATCACAGGCATGGAAGAAAGAAAAAACAATGACGGCAGAAGGCATTATATGATTTATCAGAATGATGTGACAAGGTTTCACTTATTTCAGTGATGTAATTTTGTACGAGTTTGTGTATTCGTTTGTTTTCGTTCGCCCACAGATTCTAGGCTCATCTAGCACTCAAAATATAAGAATTCTGAGATACAGGCCTATCTACTTATTACAGTATCTGACAGGCTCTGAGCTCGTTGGAAGTTTCATGTAAACGCACACATACATGATATTCAGAATATCCATGTAATGACATAATGTACATTTACTGCATACACACAAATACATCATAATGTATCTGTGCTTTTCTAATACATGCAGAGAATGAAAGAGGGAGGGAGGGTGAAAGAGAGAGGGAGAGTGGAAAGGAGTGACTAGCTTAGCTTTCACTTAATACCGAGTGCTTATACTTTGAAACGCGATTGAAACTGCGCATTACTAGAATCATGTTTCAAATTTAGCATTCTTGCCGTGTGTGGAATCGCGGATGGTGATTTGAATCGCCATTCCAATCGCATTTTAAATGATGTCCGGGAGGTGTTTTCCATTCACGTTTTGCCAGAATTAAGCAGTGAACGGTCAGTGTGAACGTAATGGACCTCCAATAATGTTTTTTGGGCGGACCTTTCAACTACTTCTGCAGAAAAGACCATGCTCCTCAAATGCTCGCACTACAGTCAAAGCGCATGCTACTTACGGTTCAATATAGTAATTGATGGAAACCTGCAAAGAAGCTAAACCTCCCCTCCTTGCTCTGACATTAAAAACCGCAGAATCCGCAAAGCGTTCCACAGTCGTATGAACGAACAACGATTTAAATCATAATTGCAATCATGTTTGTATTTCAGCACTAAAATTAAGCACTCCTGGTGCGTGTGAAAGCAAGGTATGAGAGAAGAGGGGGGTGGGGGGGGGGGGAGAGTAGGGTAGCGGAGAGGAAATGGTGAGAAAGGAAAGGGGTAAAAAAAACACCCAGATTCCAGTCTTGTTGTACCTACTGACCCTGCCCTAACCCTCCTGCCTTTCACTGGGAAAGACCGGTATAAAAGGTCCTTTGTGAGAGTGTTCCAGAGGGTGAGGAGGGCAGGAAAGGCTGACATTTACACCCAGGTTCCTACTACCTATGATAGATTCGTCCACTCAAACGATCCCTTTCTTCACATTGGTTGTCAGCTCGCTGCTACAAGACTTCTAGCAAGCTAACATCTTTTTATCTCTATCTCTCGCAGAATGGAGGCCAGTTTTCCACAGAGTTAATAATAATCCTTACACCTTCATTTTGGGGAACCCCTTCCCCTCCAACCCCCCCCCCCCAAAAAAAAAAAAAAAAGATGAGAAAATTTTTAGATTAATGTTCAACTTGCTTCTACTTTTTACATGACACAAATTCCAGTGAAGAGAAGCAATTTGAAATTTCTTGCCAAAGCACACAAATCAGATTGCCCTTACAAAAAAGTCCTGTGGTACTCCTGTGGTAATTACCACAGGACAGTACCACAGGACAGTACCACAGGACAGTACCACAGGACAGTACCACAGGACAGTACCACAGGACAGTACCACAGGGCAGTCCTGCAGGAATTGTCCTGTGGTATTTTGGGACGTACCACAGGACAGTACCACAGGACAGTACCGCACAACAGTACCACAGGACAGTACCACAGGGTAGTACCACACAGCATTACCACAGGGCAGTACCACAGAGCAGTACCACATGGCAGTACCACACGCCATTGTGTGGTAGTGCTGTGTGGTACTGCCCTGTGGTACTGCCCTGTGGTACTGTCCTGCGGTAATGTCCCAAAATACCACAGGACAGTACCACAGGGCAGTACCACAGGGCAGTACCACAGGGCAGTACCACAGGGCAGTACCACACAGCATTACCACAGGGCAGTACCACAGGACAGTACCACACAGCATTACCACAGGGCAGTACCACAGGACAGTACCACACAGGATTACCACAGGGCAGTACCACACAGCAGTACCACACAGCAGTACCACAGGGCAGTACCACACAAGAGTACCACACAGCATTACCACACGGCAGTACCACAGGGGAGTACCACACAGCATTACCACACACAGTACCACAGGGTAGTACCACACAGCATTACCACAGGACAGTACCACATGGGAGTACCGCACAGCATTACCACAGGGGAGTACCGCACAGCATTACCACACACAGTACCACAGGGCAGTACCACACGACGTTCTGTGGTAATGCTGTGTGGTACTGCCCTGCGGTACTGTCCTGTGGTAACGTCCCAAAATACCACAGGACAGTACCACAGGGCAGTACCACACAGCATTACCACACGATGGTGTGTGGTACTGTCCCTGTGGTAATGCTCTGTGGTACTGCCCTGCGGTACTGACCTGTGGTAACGTCCCAAAATACCACAGGACAGTACCGCAGGGCAGTACCACACAGCATTACCACAGGAGAGTACCACAGGGCAGTACCACACAGCATTACCACAGGAGAGTACCACAGGGCAGTACCACACAGCATTACCACAGGACAGTACCGCAGGGCAGTACCACACAGCATTACCACATGATGACGTGCGGTACTAACCCTGTGGTAATGCCATGTGGTACTGCCCTGTGGTACTGTCCTGTGGTAACGTCCCAAAATACCACAGGACAGTACCGCAGGGCAGTACCACACAGCATTACCACATGATGGCGTGCGGTACTGACCCTGTGGTACTGCCCTGTGGTACTGTCCTGTGGTAACGTCCCAAAATACCACAGGACAGTACCGCAGGGCAGTACCACACAGCATTACCACAGGAGAGTACCACAGGCAGTACCACACAGCATTACCACAGGACAGTACCGCAGGGCAGTACCACACAGCATTACCACATGATGGCGTGCGGTACTGACCCTGTGGTACTGCCATGTGGTACTGCCCTGTGGTACTGTCCTGTGGTAACGTCCCAAAATACCACAGGACAGTACCGCAGGGCAGTACCACACAGCATTACCACATGATGGCGTGCGGTACTGACCCTGTGGTAATGCCATGCGGTACTGCCCTGTGGTACTGTCCTGTGGTAACGTCCCAAAATACCACAGGACAGTACCGCAGGGCAGTACCACACAGCATTACCACACGATGGCGTGCGGTACTGACCCTGTGGTAATGCCATGTGGTACTGCCCTGTGGTACTGTCCTGTGGTAACGTCCCAAAATACCACAGGACAGTCTGCAGAGCAGTACCACACAGCATTACCACACGATGGCGTGCGGTACTGACCCTGTGGTAATGCTGTGTGGTACTGCCCTGTGGTACTGTCCTGTGGTGATGTCCAAAATACCACAGGACAGTACCACAAGGCAGTATCACACAGCATTACCACAGAGCAGTACAACACAGCAATACCACAGGGCAGTAACACACAGCAATTCCAAAGGATGGTACCTCGCACACATTACAGTCAGTTGCACAGAATATACATGTAGAGTCAACCTCTATACAGTGTACATTGGAATTATAGTCAGTGCATGAACTGCGATCGAGTTAAATGTACCAGCGAATATCCTTTAATCAGGACTTTAATCATGCCTCCAAGATAATTGGATATCTTGGTACTGCACCCTGTACAACAGGGCAGTATATTGTATATACAACACAACATTACCACAGGTCAGTGCTATACTTTGGGTTGGTGTTATTACTTCAGTCATGGTATTAGAGATACGTCGCTGATTTCGTGGTACTGTACAGGAATGAGTGTTGTGTAGTCATTGCCATGTACATTACAAAGTCCTGCACTAAATCTACCAAATATTCTCATGGTGCAATCTAATAAACTATCAGTACTTAGCTTAATGTTTCTGTGGTATTTGTATCACATTCCTTTCTTGTGATCACATAACATAGTACCAGAGGACATGGATGGTGGAACTACATGCCAATAATGCCAGGTACAGGTCAACTGTACAGTACCTACCCTACAACACCAATCCAGACATTAGTACAGATCATAGGATAGTATGTTCCAAATTAATACATTGTATGTTTACTGGCACCACAAAGATTCACCTGTATATCACATAGAAGTACCTTTAACAGCAGAAACAAAAAAGAAACAATCTCATAACATAGCATCTACCTAGTTATATCTTGATGTTATATGGATAGAGAATATATGAAACGACAACAGCGCCAAACAAAGGTTAAAAAAATCTTTGTATGACAAGTACATGTACATGTATTAGAATAGTCTTGTCATATCTCTGTGATCAAATGGTATTTGACAGTACCTTAGTGATGTATAAGTATTAAAAGATGAACCGAGGAAACTTAACACAAGCATTGTGTACATGTATTTAGCATGTACAATACCACAGAGCAGTACCACACAGCACTACCAAAGGATGGTACCTATCACACGTTTCAAGTCAGTTACAGAGAATATGTATACAGTACATGTACAGTCAACCTCATACACATTGTACATTAAATCAGTCAGAAATGGAAAAAACAAAACAAAACAAAACAAGAACAAGCTGACTGCATGAACTGTGATTGATTTAAACATACCCGCAAACATTATCAGGACTTTTCTTCTGCCTCCAAGATAATTGGGTATTGATATTTGGCCAATTTGTTGGATCTAATAACCTGTACTCAGCCATTCCATTGTGACTCGCGTGACATTTATACAAAATTTTAACTTGTTATGGTTGAATACTTGAAAAATTTATTTTGCAGACCTGTTTATTTTATATATTTCAATCAAGGTATGGACCCTTCACATTGGTTCATAGAAATTTTTGATGTGAAGTCATTCTAGTAAGAGATACTTCTCATTTTTTGTTGTGACTCGCGTGACGCGACACTATTGAAGATTTCTGACCTTACTGTACGTGAGTGAATTTTCGTCAGAAAGTACTTGTCCTATGTACACAGAATTTTCTGCATTCAATTTTGAGACATTAAGCAATAAATAGTCGAAATTTTATCAGGCCTTGACTTTTCCTTTCAACTCAATTGGCATATAAAAAATGTGACTCGCGTGACACGCGAGTGTGACTCGCGTGACGAGTATCATTTCGGACTAAAAGTTGAGCCTAATATAATGGTTTTTTTTTAGTAAAATGAGCCAAATGTTTCACCTAATATGTTATTTATGGTTAGTTTCATCACACATATCTTTAAAACAAAGAAATCATCTAACTCCAATCTCTGATGGGATCATGGGAGCTCATAGCATATTTAATGCATAAAACATCCAGCAAAAAATTCATTTGAACCTCTTTTTTCCCTTGTCAAATCAAGCGTTCCGGGAAATTATTCTTTTTCAATGAATTTTCTTTTTCTTTCTTATTTACTATAATTGTATCAACTAGTCTTCTATTCAAAATGAATCGAATTCAAACTTTCTTTAGGTTAACTTGGATATTGTTTATGGATTTATATGAATCCATTTAAGCTCTTTTTGAAACTCTGTGATGCACAAAGAATCCTCACTTAATTCTTATGATACAAAACTGTAGATAATGTCACACATACTGATACTCTTTTTCTGTATCTACCATTACTGAGTCTGATGTGAAGAATGATCACCATGTTTTGCTTATTTAATTATAGCAAACTGCATGATTTAGTATATTATATACTATATTTAGTTTTCTTTGCCAAAGTGTCTTCTGTAGTTTGAGAAAGTTTGCGACTGCTTCATGGAGACAGTTTTCATGTCTAGTTTGTTGGGGCCATTTTATTTTTATTTTTAAGACTCAATCTTTTCATTCATTTAAAGTCTCCTTTTGTTGACAAGATATGGCTGATGTAATTTGCATTAGATGTCTGATTGAGGCTGCAATGGCTATTTTATCCAGCCAGTGGAATATATTCCCCTTTTCTCTAGGTGACTTAAAGTAGTTGTCACTTCTGACCACTTAGAAGGCTTGTGCCAGAGATGCAGCGGGATGCTTTCTGCTGAAGGCAGCTGCCACCATCAGCCAATTGACTTTTGGGCCTGCACTTGCAGGCCCAATGGTATCCTCATTTCCACCATCAATATCGCAATTATCGGATAGATCACCACTGCTTCTCTGAGAAGTGAACCTTTTTGCGACAAGATATTCACTTTTTGAAGGTGATATATCTAAGGGATGATTAAGTTATGTGGTGCAGCTATATTCCAAAGATAACAGGCAGGTACAAACTCTCAGAACAATCTTCAACTTTCCTTTGATTACTAGTATGATGAAAGTTGTAGGAAGAGTTTAAAGAATTACAGCAAGACAAAATTCCTCAGCAGTGGAGATAGAGTACAAGTTTCGATTTTTCACATAGCCTCAGCTCTATCACTTCATACTTGCTTCACTCAACTGGATCTTTCCCTTGACTTGTAGTGCTGATATTCCACACTACATTGTAGGTCAATGTTGTGTTTCTCCATTCAGCATAGGTAGGGCACTGATAACAAATCTATTTTGAATTGGCTTGCAGGACCATCTAACCATATTTTGACCAATGCACTTCACTGCTGACCACTTGAAGAAGCTCATCCACAAAATCTACAGTTTACAATATAATACTGTTTTGTTACGGTCTAAGTACGTAGGCCTCATCATTGATGATGACTTACAAATTTTCTCCTGGGGTCACATGATTGATGTATATATGTAGAGAGCTATTTGCACCTGTTTCCAAATGGCAGATTGGACTTTATCTTAATTGGAGCATGAATGATTCTCAGCAAAGCCAATTTGGAGGGCAGCAAAATCTGAGGGAAGATTTTAAGCCATTTTCTTGTCATCTTCATACAATGTAACTTGCTGATTGTTGCCACTTTATGAAGCAATGTTTTAAGAACTTCACAGAAGTGGAGCTGACATACAGTACAAGAAGATGTAATTTTCATGAAGAGTTCCTGACGCATTTTATTTTTTTGTTGACGAGGAGGCCACCTTCCTCCTGCCAGTTTTTCTACTGACCAACCAGGCAGAAGTTGACAATCCAGTTAGCTATCCATTACTTATTATAACACAACTTATTTACCAATTAACATAAAAAATTACTTTTACTGGGAAAATTAAACATATTAAATGATTTAGTTTCAAGGCAGAATTTATTCTTAGAAATCTCAACCATTCTGGTCTTTAATTTTCTCAAACTTGTAAACTGTGACTCGCGTGACAACCCTAAGAAATCCTTGCGTGACTCGCGTGACACAATTGTTCTGGTGTTTTTTACAATGAAGGGGTTTACAAATGAAAACCTTATTTTCTGGTATGACTTAGGACTCTAAGATCCTCATTATTTATCAGCTAGAATTCATATAGTCTACTACTTTTTAAGCAATCTAAAATTTAGACTTATTTTTGTGACTCGCGTGACACATTTCGAGGGTGTTTTCAATCGAAAATATTGCCAAACCCATTACATATAAATGAAAAAAACAACTTGATTTGGTAAAATGGGTATAAAATGAGAGCTTATGTGAAAAAATTATGAATCTATGAATAATAGAACATGCCTTAAATAGTGAAATCAAAAAAAGTACCAAAGAGGCATCATTTTTGTAGTAGATGTGATCTTTGTTCCGGGAGGTGTAACTCGGCTGTTAGGAAGTGAAAAGCAGTGAAAAATTAGATTTACACCCTTTGATCATATACCTACCCAAATATGAATACTCTTTCTTAATTGTTTGAACTTGAAATTTTAAGGTCCTGGTGTCTAGTTACATGGAATGGCTGTACTGCATTGTGAGGTTGACTGCACACTGTACAAGACAGTACACCGTATATTGTACCACACAGCATTACCACAGGACAGTGCTATACTCAAGTGTCATTACTAATGACGGTAGCACTGCATCATTAAAGGAATACGATATCTGATTACATGTACATCACAATGTCCTGCACTATAATCTACCAATATTCTTGACATAGTACAATATAAAGCTATGTTACACCTACAAAATAAATCCAGATGTTGTGTAGTACAGATCATAGTAGAATATGCTCCATATTCATTGTGTTTACTGGTACCAAGATTCATCTGATTATCTACAAGTTCCCATACCAGCAAAAATGAGTACAGCCTGTAGCTATCTCGACGTTACATGGACAGAGGAATTATACATGACATGACATGACAGGAGGCCCCCCCAAAAAAAAAAAAAAAATAATAATAATATATAAATGAATAAAATAAATATAAAAAAAATAAATAAATAAAAAAAAAAAAAAAAATCATAATTTGTCTGACATGTATGAGTTTTTGTCATCTCTGTTTGATCAATGGTGTTTGACAGTAAAGAATAACAGCTAGTAACAGAAAAACAAATATTTTGCATGACATATCATTTTCCATGACTTTACTTGAAAATGAAAAAGCAAATGAAACTACACTGTACTCATCTACAATACCAGACAAAAGAGTGCAAAAAAAAAAACAACCTTAAAATACAGTACAAAAACTACAAGAACTACACTTAGCATAGTTTCATAAATACTACTGAGGTAGGCAAGTAAGACAGTTGTGTGATGATCATAATCTTTACATTAAATGGAAACTAAAAAAACACACATGCACTGTACATGCTACATCACAATTCATTGTTCATACATGTACAGTGTATGTGTACAAATAAACACATATGCATTAAAAAATAAAAAACATAGTAAAATGTAGAGCAAGCTTTCAGTTAAAAAATGAAACATCAAAATATAAGAATAAAATAGCAGAAAGTTTAATCCTTCCCCTCTATGAAATCAGGTGGCAGAGATTTACATTAACAGCATTGACCCCAAACATGTACACTGTATTCAGCTGTGACTCTGCTAAATCATGGCAAGAAATCCAGTGTCTCTGTCGACTCAGAGATAATAGATAAATAATATATAAAAAATATATAGATTTGTATATACAAGAACATGTACAGTCAACCTTGTCAAGTCGCCTTCGCCTTAGTTCAAGTTTTTTTCTGATTTTAATCCCTCGCGAGTCTAATTGTTTCTGAGGTGAAGCTATTTATTCATTCCACATAGATTTTACGAAGGCAGCATTGGCTGTAAATTTTTGAAAAGTTTGGCAAGTGGTATCATATTTGTAAGTTTTATGGAAATATATATTTTTAGATAAATTCTTGCAAGTTTGATAAGATGTTTTACGTGTATAAACATTTTGTATACTATATATTTGTATATACAGGAAAGCTAATACACTCAAAATGCACCACATCAGACAATTATTTCTCTGGAATATTATTACACCTGTAACATTGAAAATGCGGAAATATTCATCAATGTTCAAATATTTTGCAAATGCTACCTCTTGCCAGCGTAAATTATATAAAAACGTGGAAATATCTACACAATTTTCTCTGAATGTTCTGAAAGGGTAGACCAATTGCACTGTGTGTGAGTTCAATTGGGAAAATATTTTTGAGCTGCACAGCATGAAAAATCAATCACAAAAACATATCCTGCTTACAGTATGTAAAAAAAAAAAAACCCAAAACAAAACAAAACAAAACAAAAACAAAACAAAGAAGACACACAGTTGGTCATCAATTCCAAAGGCATACCAACTGGGATATACCGGGTACTCTGGGATATACTGTAAAAGTAGATATTTTCGCGCAATTCATTTTCGCGCTTGTGCGGGTAAGAAGAGTTTTGAGTGTTTTGAATTCCATGGAATCAATCCACAACTGGAGCATGAAGCACGCAAAAATATTCCAGTGCTTTTATTTTTCGCGCTAACTTATAGTTGCGCGAAATGCACAAAAATGTCCACTTTTACAGTACTGTACTGCCCACAGTATGTCCCCAAATACACTGTAGTGCTGTGTATTTCACTTCAATCCTGGCAAGCAAATAAAATATTTATAAGAAAAGGTCAAAATGAATAGCAAGAGTCATTCTGGCAAGTCCTGTTTGATAAATATTCCTGAGATGAATACTCCTGAGATAAATTTCAAAGACAACTAATTGATCACAATTCTTTGGAATGTATCCTTTTGCACAAAAGACTCGTACAAATTGATATACAGCACAAGACATATATGCCACAAGATTGCAATCGCAGATCTTCCCTGATATGACATAAATATTATTAAAGACATTTAAGAGTACCGGCTTTCATCTAACTTTGGAATACTAAAAAACTGACAGCATCAAAGTACAATTTCATACTATGTTGAGCTTTTAAGCAAAGCAAAATCAGACAAGGCAATAGCCACAAGTTTTGTGTGTATTTTGCATACAAAAAGTGAAAATTGGGAGGTTTTCACACATAATTTGTGGACTGTACATGAAACCCCTGTAATTATGTGCTGCTATTTAACTTATACTTGTTGCAAGGAATTGCACTTCAACTTTTGGAATACCTCCTACTGGTTGCATAGAGAATTTGTCCCAAAAAAGTATGCTACACAATCCTAATTGCAATTTACAGGTGTAATGGATTTTGAATGAAAACAGAAAGAGTAGAACCCTCATTGCAGAATAAAGTTATTTACATTGTATGTCACAATAAAAAACAAACAAACAAAGACATAGCAAACCCCAAAAAAAGATTAAAATATGTATCAATGATAAAGAAAATCTTAAGGACAAGTCCATCTATATAAATACATGTGGATTGAGTGAATGCAACAATATTAGTAGAGCACATCAGTGAGGGATAGCTGAAAATTAGACAATTTGTTAAAAGCTATGATTTTTTGAAATGTCTGCTCACTCACTTTTGGATGAGAGGAGAAGAATACTACAACTTGTGACGTCACGAGTTGAACGATAAGGGGAAATATAAAGAGAATTTCACAAAATTTTGTCTCTTGACAAAAGTTCATATTTTCTCGACTTGTTACTGACACAAGGGTATAGTATTATTCTCCCTCCTTTGTGAAAGAGCCAAGTCAAGCATTTTCATGTTAAACCAGAAAAGTGAAAATATGTTGAATTTTCTCTATATTTTCTTTTTATTGTTGCATGCATATGACAGCATTCTCTGTAGTAGTTTTCTTATTATGTACGCATAATGTCTGTGCAGATACTTGAGAAAAAATTACATTTGAATGGATTGACCAATTGTCCTCAAACTTTCACTGATGTGTTCAAGTAATATCGCTGCATTCACTCAATCTACATTTGGGAGTGGACTTGTCCTGGAAGGAAATATTTCGTATTATCTTGAAATTTCACTGAAGTCAGAGTATCTTTATCACTGTTAACAATAGTACAGTGACAGTCATTCATAACTTCCATTTCTGAGCCTCTACAACAATGAAGGATGCTATGGAAAAAAAAAAAAGGAGAAGAGAAAACCAGTAAGTGCTTAACATAGTGAAGGGTCACAGCTGTCTAATTGTCCCCGTACCGTTTCTGCATTTTTCTCTCGTTAGACAGTTTATTCCTCGCTGCCTCACGCATAACTTTTTCTTTTGTGCCGGGAAACCGCGCTTTAACTTTGTCTGTGAAAGAGATTATATATACACAAACAACACAAACATCATGTAAAAGACTTGCAGTATTTATAATTTATCTGAAACAATGCATAATATCTCATACAGTTGTAAAGTTTCAGAAAAAAAAGCTAGATCTTGAAGTATGAAAGGGACTGTCACTAATGGCTTCACCATTTTGAATAGCAACAAAATAACTTTATGTAATTCAAGAGTGATTGTCAAGTCAGTTCATCCGGTTGGGTCAACAAAATGCATGATGTCCAAGTGACAAACACGCAATCAACTCCTGTTAAATACAAACTCTTCAGACCAGCAGTATTCTTTTGTTTTATCAAATTTCTGTTATAACCGAACAAAGAAACAATTAAAGCACATACAGGGATACTGTTGGGGAATAAATTTTTACTTCATTGTAACTGACATTTTATTATAACTATGTTTGTAATAATGGGAGGAGGACACTGCATCAACTTTTACATTTCTCAATGAAGATCATGTCAAATGTGGTTAAGTTTTGCTGTGTCAGTATAAACTTTGGTTGGGGATGTAATTACTGTATACGCTATAATTTTCGCGTACATAAATTTTCGCGAATTGCTTCTGTCACACATTTTCGCGAGTGGTTAAATTCGCGATTGGGGGACCAGAGAAAATATGAAGTGGCAAAGAAAGTGTGAATTTTCAACTTACGAGCAAATAAGAATGATACTAGATAGTTATACACTGCATGAAAAAAAACTTACCAAACTCTGCTAACTAGTAAGTTAGAATTCAACATTTTTGAAGTGGTTAAGTCCATCGCGCTAGATTTCTGACGAGTGGTCCCCTTGCGATAATGGATTGGCTCTCTATACAGTATTTGTAAGTAGACGTGGACGTGCTATATGTACGTAAACAAGCTTAGCCAGCATGGTCTGTTCGGTAAGCCATGACATGGTATACTACTAGTACTGAAATTTTCGTATCATCAAGGCAAGGGATTCATTTTGGAAGGTAATATTTTCGCGTGTTGTTAAATTCGCGAATAGCTCCCGACTCACGAAATTCGCGAAAATAAAACCCCCACGAAATATATAGCGTATACAGTATTCTTTTCAAGTCTTTACTTGCAGATATTTGCTCGGTTTAAAAGATGCCTGGATTTTGGATTCTAGCATGTCACAAGAGATCGCCTTACCCCATAGGCACACCTCAGAGACTCCAACTCTCCTGCTTCTGACGGGAGATCTCCGGCCGAAAGCCTATCTTTGTCAAATATCCCATTCTCCCGCTTGAGATTTAATTTCTCCCGCTCTGGCTTTGTGTCATCCACATGACGTGATTTCTTGCTTAGCCTCAATGCATGTTGAAAAATAAGTCTGAGATAGCAAGAGAAAGCATCTCAGGCCCTAAAGCTTCCAGAGGCCTGGACCACAGCCGCAAGGAACTTCATGCTTCATGCATCAAGTTTAAGGTTCCGGTTTGCTAGCGGTTTCAGGCGGAAGAATCTCCAGATCAGAAGGTGCTTTGGGTTGGAGTCTCTGAGACCTTGCCATTAATTCTAAAGCAACCAATTTTTTTCTTTTACTAGCATGTATACAAATTAAAATACAGTAAGACTTGTTGACAGTGACCATTCAAGGAAGACCCCCCCCCAAAAAAAAAAAAAAACAACAAAAAACATACAGAGTAATTGCAATATAGTATAATATCACAAAATAATGAAAATATTGTTTCTGGGTTGAAAGGGAAACTATGTGGAGACTTTTGCAAATGGCGCAAAACCAAATAAATAAACATAGTATGTGTTACAGCATATTTGTTACAACCTAAGGACTTTTGTCATTTCATGCATGCACAGTCAATATATACCCAGTGTTCTTGACCAAATGAAGTGTAAATGTATTGTAGGAATGGACACTAAAACTGAAGTGCACTCCTTTTATAATGAAAACTAAACAACAAAATTCTGGTTACAACACAGTTAAAATTGAGGTAGCAACAATATTTCTTCTATTTTTTTTTCTTGTTTGGTAATTACAAATATTTGATACAACAGAAAACTGCCGGTGACAAGAATTTCTTCATAACAGGATCCAATGTACTATGAATCTAGCGCTGGCTTGCAAAGGAAACTGGACTTTGGCAAATGACACATTGCCAAATGTCAACACTATTCTTCAACTCATTAAGATAGTTTAAATATTGCAGTGAAAATAGAAGGATGTCCTTCAATCATTATTTTCCCTCTGAAACAAAATGGAAATTAACTCTTACCGAATATCTCAGCCATCAGTTGAGGGTTCAGTTGCGGCTTTGCCTCCTTCTTCTCATTCGCATTGGACGCCACGCCGGTAAGGGAATGACTGGCCATTTCTTGTCTTGAAAACTTCCTTGTCATGAGGTCAGACAAATAGGCAGATATGTGCTTAACAGTACCGCCAGTGCGTCCAGCTTGAACAGAGTATTTCGGTGATGGATCCTATGTGTGCACATAATTTGATGAAAGATAGACCAATAAAAAACAAGACATTACATTCTTATCATGCATACATAATTCTCAAATACTAAACACCATACCCTGAATTATGTTACATGCAATCTTTTTTTTTTCAGCATAATTAATGCAAATTAAATGAAAATTCTATTCTTGTTATATGAGAAAGGCAAGTTCAAGGCTGTTAGACTAACACAAAAAGAAATGAACAAAAAAAAAAAGCTATGAAAGTCAGATATTAATGGGATGCAAAGAAATACATTAAATCCAAAGTTAAAGGAAATACAAGAAAGAAAATGCACTCCTGCTATGACAAAGCTCTCAGAAATGGGATCTTTCTTTCATTACATCACAATTTTGCTTGAGCCAAATACTGAGAATATGCAAATCATAGATAAATATAACATAATTTTTAGGCATGTATTTTTACCTCATTGTTACAAGAATTTCATCATAAATGTGTGCCTTTTAATAACAGTCCACAGTACATTGGTTTGCTCATTAGCATGCAATTAATATGTATGTATTAAGTTTCTCACAATCAGTGTCCACACTCCTATTTGTACACAACTCTGAATAATTACCCCTCTTGGGGTGTTGATAAAAATCACTCTAGCCATACTTTTAGCATCGCAAGTTCAATTGCATGTTACATCTGATCAACATCTGGTTTGTTTCTCATATTGCTTGTATTATATCTACTAAAATCACATGACTTCTGTCGTGGTTGGACTGTAATGCACCCAAGTAATGAAAAAGATAAGCACCTAAAACAAACAGAACTAAATTTCTTACTTCACTTTTGGACGAGATTGTGCTACTTGGAGTAGATGGCCTGTCTGTTGGGGATCTCCATCCTCCCGTCCTTTGATGATCATCATGTGGCTCACTTGCAGCTTTTACTTTTTTCAGCAGTTCTGGCAGGTCTGAATAGAGTGGGAAATACATATATATCACATCTTTAAAAAAAAACCCACCAGAATACAGTAAGTTTAGGATAAAGATCGCCTTTCAGATTACCCTTTCAAAACACGTTTTTCATGATTAAAGGTGGATGGTATCTCAAATAATGCACAAATTAATTTACTTGTCCAGCACCCCACCTGAAACTAAAGAGGTAAGAAATCAAGTCGTATCCATATTACTATTGATATCTCTTTATGTTGCAGAAAACAGAAATGAACTGAACAGACAAAGAAAGTCAGAGTGGCTGCCATGGGCACTGATGTTGCATTATGCACAGGAATGATTTCCTTACTAATGTACACTACATAAATTAATACATTCATGCCGGAAAATATGATGAATCAGCATGATCTGTAGATGCTCCAAATCACAACATTTCAAGTTGTGTGCCCCTACAAATCTTCCAGAGAAATGTTTTTTGCACTGTAAAATCCATTACAAAACAAATACACAAATGTATATAATCTATAAAGCATGAACATTTACTTACAACGTCAAAAACAACAGAAGGATTGAGCATTTCTTTTCTTTAAGTAGGCAACCTTAATTCATCTACAAAGTCTTTTGTACCTGCATATTCTAGTATACAGGCAACCTCAGAAATATCTACCTGCTCTTTAATGATTTATCCATATCATGAATTGGAGGTTAAAAATCAAAGCATCATTAATCTCACCCTTGAGACAGCCAATGGCTGCCACCAAATTTTCATTTTCTTTGCGTAGATTTTGAATCTCTTCTTTTTGCTGCTTGTTGACGGCCACCAGACGGGTCAACTCAGTCTGCTCAGCCTGTTTGTAAAAACGAAAACCAAAACATATTTTCAAGTGTAATAATAATAATAACAATAACATCTTATATAGCTCATACACACAGGTGCACATAAAGTGTGCCTACTGTCTAGAGATGGCAAACAACAGCAAAACATTACCTACGGCTGTAACTTGCCAAACATTTTACCAACATTCATCTTTTTAAGAGTTATACCAGTCATTTTGAAAGTAGAAAAGGAAATAACTTGCGATATATCAATGGGTACAAGATGTATAATATGCCAGTTGATATACAGATGTATACGCATTTTATTACCATTGTTGTATCCTCCTTTTTCTTGGCCAGTTTTTCCAAGAGCACCTTATCTCTTGACTTGTCTGCCTGTAATTTCACCTTCTTTTGCTATTACACAAGAAAAGAGAACAGAAAGGCAAAATTTAGATACAGCTGTACACGTGTGTTAACATGTAATATAATAACATATGAGACACAACTATTCATTAACAAGAAAAAGACCAACAAAGGAAAGATTTATTTAACATCATAACAAATCTTGATCAAAAGGAACACTTCAATTCTACTCTATGTTTAATAGGGAATAAACGTCAACACTGGTCACATAACACACAATTCTACAGCTTAATTTGCAATATGATTTTGAATGCTTTTGATTTATGTACAAATTCTTTATTAATATAGTCCACTTGCTTGACCTTGCATTTACAGTTAAATAATTGCTATGTGGAAGGTCTGTTCAAGTCCTCTTCATATTCTATTGATTCAATCCCTCATTTTTCAAGTCAAATTTTCGATAATCCAAAGCTATTTCTTCAGTCGCTAGATTTTACTTGGGCAACATGTATTGTAGTGCATAGATCTCAGGAACAAGTAATATGTTGGTAAGGAATATTGATAGGTTTAAAACCAGAGTTTGGCTGGTGCCAGCTACAAGTTCCTTGATGTGTTTTATCTTTTTCACAAAGACTTTATAATAAACAGATCAGTTCATACTATTTGTATATATCACTAAATGACAATAATCAATACAAAATGTATGACAACTCCAGGGCCCTGTTGCATAAAACCCTTACCGCTGGACTTACCGCTCCTTTCTAGCGGTAAGTCTTCAAATCAGCGGTAAATTTTATAATCCTTGATGCTGATTGGCTGTGATGCCTAATTTTGACGGTAGTTACCATTGAAATTCAATGGTAAGTTTTATGCAACGGGCCCCAGATCTTTCAACCTTTCTGACTGAAAATAAGGAATGACTTGCCTCAAAAGTACTATGTAAGAGAACAGTCATGTTGGACTGTGTAGTAAAAAAACAAAAACAAAAAAACAAATATCTACTGAATAAGGGATAGTAATGGTCAAAATTCAGTTTTTTGTCCTCTAAATTCAGAATGGCTGGCAACTCCTCCAACCAACATACCTTATTTGAGACTCTCTGGCAATCTGAAGGGTCAAGGACATCATCACCGTCGCTTTCACTGTCGTATCTTTGTGGCTTTTTGTGCGTTCTCTTTTTACCCAAGGAGCTGGCATCAGCAGACAGAGATTCCGTTGACGAACCTGCCAGTAACATGTCACGCTTTTCCATCATTTTTTTGTCCAAACGGTCATCTGTAAAAGCATGGGTAAAAGACATTTCCGAGTTTAAAGTAATATCAATAACAAATCATTTGCCTTTTGCAATGCCAGGTTTTATTTACTTATTCATTTATTCATTTTTTATTTTTTGGGCAGAAGAGCTCTTTCTGTCAAAACTAATGAACAGTAACAGCTGTACACATATTGTACATACTAACAGCAGCTTGCCAGCTACTCAGTGCATGTTGGTTAATGGGATGGGATATCTCCTTTTGGCACACAGGGATGAAAAGGTAATTAAGCCCATAGTACTGTAGGCCTACATGTGTACTACATACAGTAGTACTACTATAAAGGGGTACCACAAAGCTGACATGCAGGACCATAAAGAGTGTGATGCCTGTCATTATGTGTTCAAGTGACTACTGTGTCCAGCTGCCCAGTAACTTTTCTATCCAGTGACTAGCCACTTGGAACACGTCACTTGTTGTTGGGCCATGCCCACAGTATCTCTTCTTAAGTGCCGTCTTCAGTCTGAAGGAATTGGCGACTATGGACCTCCACTCTGCTCTGTTCATGGCCGCCTTACTACATGCGGCAACACTCTTTCCTGTCCACTCCTCTAACTTACACCACACACTGCGACGGCGTCCTCTGCATCTCCTGCCTTCTATAATCCCTTCCAGTACACCTTTTTGGATATTCTTTTTACATGGCAGAAATATCTGAGTTTTCTTGATTTTATGTCTTTCATCAAGGTTTTTGTGAGATTTAAATGATATAGAACACACTGATTTGTTTTCCTGTCTGTCCATGATATATGGCCCAGGCATCTGAATATCCACATCTCTAATGTAGCCAGCCTTTTCATATCATCCAAGTACAATGTCCATGTCTCACAACAGTAAAGGAGCTCTAGTTGAATGGACGTAATACTAGTCTGAGCTTGGTTGCAGTAGATATCTGCCTCGATGTTTACACTTTATTCATTTGGGCAAACTTAGTTTTAGCCATTCCAATTCTTCCCCTAATTTCTCCACCATTCTTCCATCCTCATAAACATTCTCATGGTATAGAAATACAATAAACCAAGTTGCATACAGTTTTTTTTTTTTTTTTACATTCAAACAAAACTGAAATGACATGACACTTTATGCAGCATAAATTTGGGGTAACTTTCTCAAACTGTGCAATCAAAATACTCAGTAACTAGGGTCTATGTTAGATCGCAGAAATGTGTATACACCCGTATACACGTGTATCACAACATCACTGTTTGCTACCTGTAAGTCATCATTTTGAATCCATTAGTCAATCACATTCCAGGTACGTGTTTAATAAGAACACATAGAATTTTAGAAAGCTACCTCGCATGTAATTTGCCAACAGATTTGCACGTTGAAGAACTGTTACAATTCAATGGGCTGGTACAGTAATTGCATTTTTTCTATTTTTTTTGCATGAAAATTCTACCAAAAATGTTAAGATCATTAATCTGGTGAGCTACACTGAATTGAAGGCCAGCGCATGCGCACACAGACATCTTATCTGGTCAATGGATTTGAAATTTGTGTGCATGTGATATGTGTGCATGCGCTGGCTGTCAATTCAGTGTAGCTCTCCCAACCTCTCAACCAAGTCACATCAAGTCATCAATTCAAACAGAAAGGGACCATGGCACGGCAGAACCAAACGTTGCATGTTACCTGGTTGGTTGTCAACACTTCAACTTCACCTGTAAGTCTCTAATTTCACAAAATTTTTCATTTCTAAGTTGATGTTTAATATCCGCAATACTACACCTGTCATGATTTGAATTGCTACAAATCACAATGCACAGCCCCATTCCAACACGCGTTGGATGGGGTTGGTTGCAGTTTGAATCCTATGTAAATTATAAACACTAGGTTCTAATTCATTATTTTAGAGAGAGAGAGACTGCCTTGCTCGAGAGCCTAACGACAACGTAACAATTTTAGCATGGTGCAGGTGGTTAGATCTAGATCTATGACTATGTTAAGATATCTAAATACCAAAATGTCAAATCACAAAAACCACTCGAAGCTTGAACCTGCATAGTGCATTCTTTGGCCGATAACATGACATTCGACCGACTTCCGACTTATTAAGGCGAGACAAATTTAACGTTAGACTCAACCCAGCCAAGGCCCCTACCCCCTGCTGTGCTGGCCTGGCTATGTCAGTACATTGTATGTTGGGTGACTGTGTGGTCATCAGTGGTTAGTGTACAAACACGGCTTTATATTATTAGCAACCTAACCAAATAATGGAACATCATAAACACTCATGCCATGCCATTAAAATAGATACTCTAGAGTCTTCTACATCTAGACTCTATTAAATTTAGAGTCTACTAGAAGTTCCAATGTTACACATAGGTCCTTAATTCTCAATATCAAGACAAAGGCTACATCGGTGCCTGATGCGATGGTTCAGATAGACCCGTACAGTCAGTGTTGTAGCGCGATAAGCGGTAGCTAAAATTACTGCACTGTTTTCTACGTACTCACAGAACATACACTTTACGTTAGATAATATACAGCAATTTAAACTTACTACAGGCACAGCCAGGTTCTAAAGCTATCGACTAGGCTTTCTAGAACAACTGCAACTGAAAACCATGGAATATAGTTTACCGAGAAATTTAATAGATGCACCCAGTGTCTTCAGCTTTGAAATTGGTTTGGATAAACTCTGGGAAAATGAACCCATAAAATTTAAGTTTGATGCCACGCCACCTGGTCACTCATCCCACTAATACCCAGTGAACCTGGATATGTCTAGATCTGAATACGGAGTCGGAGGCTCAGCCTGCGTTCAGAATCTTCCATGGACCATACAATTTGTAGCCGAGGTATCCATAACGGATCCCCTCCATAACTGGCACACACAGCACAAGCACGTTCAATAATGGACACAATGCCTTTGATTCAGATCACCACCGATGTCAGTGGTTATTCTAAACCAAGAAATTATCTTACCTGCGAAACAGACAATACGGGCAACGTATTTTGTGCCTGCCGGAGCCGTCGATTTTCCCTTCCTTGTCTTCGAGGTCGGAGGCCAGCTCACAAGGACTTCTCGGGAAAAATCCCAGAGCTCATTGTTGAATAGACTACTTGGGTCATCACCGGCGGCCAGAACGTCGTTGAAGTAGCTCACATCAATGAGGTCAGTCGACCCAATTTCAATAGCTTCCTCCTCAAAGAAATCATAAAGGCAATACTTCATCTCGGAAAAGAAAAAATGAATATTCCAGAGGAAGTAACAGCAAGACAAGCAGCATTCGGACGAAGTATATCTCACATGCGAAGTAACGTACCGTGTAATAGCGCGCCACTTCTTCGCACTTGATCACCACCACCACACACACGTACGTGTACACACGTACAAAATGTACGTGTACACATTTATCGTGCTTGCTCATAGGTACTGCATGCACCAACGGACGTTGATTTTTGCGCGCGTCGAATTGCTGATTGACAGACACTAAAAATTCTAAAGATTTTATACATATTAAAAATAAATGAGTGATGATTTTGCAAAAATAATTTTTGTTTTCTGGCAAATAATTTTTTTTGTTTATGTAGTTTACGATTTTTTTTTTAAATTAACAAAATTTAAAACATTTTACTTCTACAAATCACCAAATTCGCAAGTTGGTTGGGTAGGTTCCTGCTTACACCCACCCCCTCCCGATACCTTCCTCGTGTTGTTGTTGTTTGCTAGCTCTGCAAAAACTTTGTCGGGCCGTTCACTTGCGAACTTGCCGATTTGTGTCACTATAATGATTTGAATTTTAATTGACAAAAAAAATACAAAATGAAAGACAATAAAACACATTATACCAACTAAATAAATATAGATGTTGTTAAATTATTGTATTTTATATTTTTCAATGCACATTGTATCTGGTGGTGGTGGGGAGAGCGTGTGATACTTATACGTGAAGGGGGTTTTACGACACACACACAGCTGAGCTGCATAGCTACTACATGTCGTGCATGGTTACTGGTATTTTGCACATGGTTAATACGTCGATGTCATACGTACCACTATGCTTTTTGGATCCTACATTTATGCTTATTTATTTTAATCGTGGCAACCTTCCTCCTTATTCGTTCGTGCCTTAGCGCAGTGTCAACGATTCTGTGTTTGTATAGAGCCGACCGCATCTACAGCTGTATTTTGACCCACCATTAACCGTTTTTTGGGCGTTAGCCACTTTGCTTGGATCATCACATCACGTCACGTCAGAGCGCTCTTCTTTCGTCCTCAACAGTTACTCACTTTGCCTTTTGCTTGCCTTGTTGGAAAGGAATCACCCAATTAACAAGCCCATTATATTAATATCAGATATGGCCGTACACTCACTGCACTGGGTCATCGGAGCTGCGGAGTTAAACTGAGAAGAGCTCGACTAGAAATAATGCCATGCCATGATGAGGGAGGGATCGCGGATCTGTGTTACGTCGTGTTGTAGCGAGGTCTATACTGTACTGCAGCTGGATACACAGCACAGGCCGGCCTACCTAATCATCATGATGTAGGCTGACATCGACAACAGATTCTGTACAGTCAGACGTCACAGGTTACTTCTACTTGTGTCGTAGTACGTAGTGAGCTGAGCTGTCAGGGTTCTGTATTTCTACTCCAGTATCTTTTGCCACGGTATTGATTGTTGATATCTAAATAATAGTAAATTTATAGATCTGACGAGTAACGTTACACCATGACTTCCCAGGGAGATGGGCATGGCCATGGGCATGGCGATGGGGAGTACAGCGACCGGAAGCGTAGGCAAAGATATAGACAATATTTGACTGATGCCAGAGCCAAAGTTCCTCGGCAAACCCTTCACAATTGGCGAAAGGAAACAACAGATGCAGATGAGCATGATGAGGATGAAATCAACATGTCCCTGGCTGAGGAGGTGAGATACCACTACCAGCTTCATAAAGATTGCTTTCAATTTCTAAATGAATTATGATTGATAGGTATTCATCCAAAATTCCAACTCTTGAACAGTACCGAGTTAGCATTTATACTGTTACTGTTAGTTTGGCCTAATTTGCAATGTTTGTTTGTACGGTAGTTGGCCTGTGTACAATTTTACGTGGACCCTAACAGATGTTACATGGTGTATGTATGATGATACTCGTATCAGATCTTATTTACATGTACATGTACACTTTTTGTATGTAGAAATCTACTTTTATTGTCTTAGGGCACTTGTTTTGACCAAGTCCGTGACCGGTAACTCTTCTTCTTCTCCTGCTTGCAAAGTCTGCCTCCTTTGATAATCTGAAGGTTCCTTTTTAATACAGACTGTGTTAATACATTATAATACATAACTTAAAGGTGTAGACACGGTCTATATTTACGAACACGATGTCACAAAGCAAAGATAAAGAACAAGACTACAAAGCAATATAATTATAAAGAAAGGTACATTCTAGACTCTACAGAAGTAGTTGATGTCCATCCGGGGACGGGATGTAAAGGAGAGGGAAAGAAATGGTCCAAATTTTAAATGCCCAGGTGGTTGCTTCCAAATAGCAAGAAAATAAAAATATAAATAAATAAATAATGATAATAATGATAATGAAATAATATTGATAACTGAATAGGTCTAGGTAAATGAATTTAAAAATATTATTAAAGAGAAAGTGAAGTTTATAACATTCATGTTAAGATTAGAGTTACATGGCAATTTTCTCTGTGGTTTTGAATTTGGCCCCCCCCCCCCTAAAAAAAAGATTATTTGGCATGCTTGTACACAGTCTATAAGGGTACATACACTCATACAGTATGTGCGACAAAAGATGTAATGACTGACCTTGGCATTAGGAGTGTAGGCGGTGGAGACTTGTGATACATTTTGTGTGTGTGTGTGTGTGTGTGTGTGATTTTGCTTGCCAGAAACACAAATTTTACCCTTTTTTATGCAGTGCACTGTACATTGCACTCCTCATCTTCTTTCACTTTCTTTTTGCTCATCTACATTATACACAGTCATTGTACTAGTCTACTAGTCCAATAATATTGTAGTTTTTTCATCTTCTGAGCTGCAATACAATGTTACAACCTTGTACCGAGAGGGACCAGGCAGTGGCGAATGATGTGGCTCTTGCATGCGCTAGACGTTGAGAAATTGTTGTGTGATGACACGAGATGATGATGATGACTGGGCTTCTGGTCTGGAAACAATGATGAAGTTTTGTATTTTCAGTTCTTTGAAAGTCCTTGCAATGATTGTTATCTACAGTTTACAATTGTACATGTAGAGTACAAACGTTGTATTGACTGCCATATTCCTCCATTTAACATTTCATCCCCAGACCTGGTCAAGTGAAGATGAGGTATATTTTGTACATGCATTTCCTGGTGAAGGCAACAGTACAACATTACCAGACAGAAATACAACTAGTGACAACTCACAGGTATGTCGAATCACCCATTTCTTATCTTATTAGAGGTATTTTGAAAGCAGATGCAGTGCACTCCCGCTATAGCAAGCACAGTTATAACAAAGTTCCAGTTGCAATGAAGTAAAAATTAAGGTCGGGACAGTATGTCCACTCTATGTCTTCTTATTGTTATTTTCTTCAGTTATTTGAGTTACAACGTATAACTAAATTTTGATATTTATAAAGAAAGAAAACTGATGGTCCCATGGACTTTGTTATAGTGGGAGTTTACTGTCTATAAAATTTTGCATAAAACTACAATTATACATTGTATGTCATGTATAAATTGATCTGTAGCAGACAAAGGTCATTGTGGTTTGCTTGCCTGTTTCATTTTGTTATAATTTCTATTAATAGGATACTGTAAAAGTGGATATTTTTGCGCGACTAATTTTTTGCGCTCGGCTTGATAAGAAGAGTTTCGCATGTTTTTAATTCTGCGGTATCAAGACATCAACTACAGGAACATATGGCAAGCAGAAATATTTGCGTGCTTTTATTTTCACGCCAGTTTCTGATTGCGCGAAATGCGTGAAAATTTCCACTTTACAGTATATGGGATTTCTCTCAGTAAAGTAGTGTACAGACCTACATGTACAACATTTACATGTGTATCTGTTTTACTGAAAAAAAATTATGCTGTAAAACGAAAAAAATGTTCACATACATTTTAATTTTGTGAATTTAATGAGTGCCAAGTTTCGCAAAATTGGAATGCATGTGAAAGTAAATTCTCGTCTACGCTTTTTACGTGGAATGCAAGTGGCAATTTGCAAAATATTTAATGCCGCAAATACACGTATATCATGATTTACATTTTGCTTTGCGAAATATTGTGATTTGCCTTTAGATACCTGATTGCACATTACATGCTAAGGTAATGGGCAAAAATTATAGTACATGTATCATGGATGAAGTTCACTCAATGGAAAATGCGGAAAAATTCAGATTGATCTGCCTAAACAGAAGTTATTGTATGTGTTAAATGTTTAAAGTACAATGTACTAGTAGATGCTGGTAATTCATGTACATACTGTTGAGGTGAACATCTTTGCAGTGTAGAAATTTTCTCGCATTTCACACTACCAGAAACTAGCGTGAAAGTACATGTACATGTAGAAGCATCTGTACTCGCCATATTGTGTTACAGTGATTATTTTTTTTTTTTATATTCTGCAGAATTAAAAACATGCAATACTCTTCTTTTCGAGCTGAGCGCAAAATGAAAAAAAAAAGGAAAAGAAGAAAATACTAATGAATGCAAAAACATATCAATATTTACTGTATTCTGTCACATGCAATACAGAGTGGCAAGAGCGTGTACAGTCCTTGGTCTTATCTACAAGCTATACATTTTTTTTTCCCGACAAAAATGACATGCAGGCAGTCTGCAAAGAATATTGTTATCTGTTGATACATTTCATATAATTTTGTGAACTCTACCTTTATTACATATTTTCATTTTTTAATTTGTCTTCAAGGCCCTTTTATCATGAAATACACAAATTTTTCTGTTGGTGGATAGCTAATAACTAGAAGTTTCGAATTTAAGATACTCTTACATACATGTAAGCAAACATTACAGTGTACAGTATAATATATATAACAGATTTATTAGTTTTACTTGTACAAGTGTACCTTAAAATGAATCCAATATGTTACTTGCAGAATGTATCTGATGAAGAGGAACCTAACCAAACAGACGACAGTGTATCATCTACAAACGACGGCACCATCTCACAGGTATGACATGTTCATTTGTTTGTTGTTGTTTTTGTATGTGTGTACATATGTGCATGTGAATTTCACATGAATATGCTTGAAGATAAAATCTAAGTCAGTAAGTTTTCAGACATAGTGTATCTGAAATTACGTATCATTCAATGTGATATTAAATTTACTTCTCATCCTGATTTTTCTGTCAAAGTCCATGTTATGTTTATGTTTATGTGTTGGTCAACGTATTTATCCAAATTCCTGTAAATCACTGGCAACGAATGAGCAACATAATAAGTGGGTCCAAGCTTTGTGTATTTGTAAATTGTATGACAAAGCTACAGTGTATGATTATTTTTCTTGCAATTTGCCAGCACACATAACTGTCAATGTCTGGGAGGCAAATTTTTTGCTGCCACAATGTTGACGGAAAATTAGAATAATACTAAAAAAAATCCCTTTATGGAACACCACTCATTCAAACACCATATAATGCAAGGATACATCCAAGCAGTGGAATCATGAGTTCAGCTTTCATTACATTCTGGCACTTAATGATTGATTGATCAGTGGTTGTGCATTAGAGCAAAGTATGCGAACTTACAAGCTATTGACTGAGGTGAGCATTCAAACTTGTTTACAGGCAAGTAAGTCAAGCTTAAAGTTTGATATAATCTGAAATATATTGTAGCTGCACACATACTTGTGTGCAATGTTGATATGATGCATCATCTGTTTAAACTCAAATTCTAACAATATTGCATTTCTTGTCTATGGCACACAAAATTTCTTTACAGCAGTGAAATCAAATCATGACTTCAAATAATTGTAAGTTTTATTTTGTGTCCATAGAGAAAGTGCATTGTATCAAATTCTTATCTGGCTTCATTGAGTGATTGCTTTTATTCATGTGATTGTTTTCATCAGCATTCAGAAATCAATCCAGATGAAGGTGATGCATCTGGCGATGGTGGGGATAGTCCACAAATAGATCATTGGGAAGATCCAGAGGGAGATCCTGATGCAGATGATCTTGAGGGAGATTCTGATGCTGGTCTTGAGGGAGATTCTGATGCAGATCCAGAGGGAGATCCTGATGCAGATCCAGAGGGAGATCCTGATGCAGATCCAGAGGGAGATCCTGATGCTGGTCTTGAGGGAGATTCTGATGCAGATCCAGAGGGAGATCCTGATGCAGATCCAGAGGGAGATCCTGATGCTGGTCTTGAAGGAGATTCTGATGCAGATCCAGAGGGAGATTCTGATGCAGATCCAGAGGGAGATTCTGATGCAGATCCAGAGGGAGATTCCGATGCAGATCCAGAGGGAGATTCTGATGCAGATCCAGAGGGAGATTCCGATGCAGATCCTGAACTAGAGGACATTACTCCTGATCAAGCTCTGCTCATGATACTCACATTTGTTTTGAGGCATAAATTAACTGGTGAGGCATTGCAGGACCTCCTTACACTTCTTAATCACCTACTTCCTGGATTGTCACCAGCAACAAAATATCTGTTCAGGAAATGCTTCCATGGTGCAAAAGACCAGATAGAAATTCACCACTATTGCAAAGCTTGCATGACGTATATTGGTACCAATGCGGATGCTAACTCATGCCCCAACGACGCATGTGCTGAGGAATTCAATGCATCGGAGAGTGTGAAAAATGGTAGTTTCCTTCTGTACATACCTCTACAGTCACAACTTCTTGACCTTTTCTCGAACAGAGACATTGCAAGATCGCGTATCATGAAAAGAACTGAGAGAAAAGATACACTAGATGACATTTTTGATGGTGCTGCCATGCAAAGATTGTTGGCAGAAGGTAAAGTTGGCCCAGATGACTTTACGCTCCTCTGGAATTGTGATGGCGTACCAGTGTTCAAGTCTTCGGGGTACTCCATATGGCCAATTCAAGTCGTCGTGAATGAATTGCCGCCCGATGTACGACATAAGCATGTGCTGTTTTGTGGCCTTTGGTTTGGGCCCAAGAAGCCAGACATGAACACGCTACTAACACCCCTCATCAGTGAGGCTGAGCAGCTGGCCCAAGGATTCGATTGGGTTGACCCAAATTCCAACAACGTAGTACATTCTAGGGCTTTCTTTTTGGTTGCTGCATGTGATTCTGTGGCCCGGCCTGCTCTGAGAAACTGCAAACAATTCAATGGCCAGTTTGGGTGTGACTGGTGTTTGCATCCTGGAGAGGTGGTGGAGAAAGGAAGAGGAACTGTGCGATGCTACCCCTATATTGACCCAGAGCCCCAAGCCCGCACCCAGAACCAGTGGGAAGGTGATGTGCCCAATGCAAGTCCAGAAAATCCAATTCGTGGTGTTAAAGGGCCATCGTTGCTTCTGTTTTTGCCCTTGTTTAACATCATCACTGGTTTTGTAGCGGACTACATGCATTGCGCCTTGTTAGGTGTGACAAGACAGTTTGTTCGACTTTGGCATGATTCTGCATATCATGACAGGCAGTGGTATTTAGGCAACAAGACTCAGGATTTTGACAACAAACTACTCAGTACAAAGCCACCACGAGAACTGAGACGTGCCCCAAGATCAATACTCACAAAAACATACTGGAAAGCGACAGAATGGAAGTCGTTCCTCCTGTATTATTCGCCATTTGTTCTTGGGGGATTGCTGCCACTGAAGTACCTGAAACATTGGTGTTTATTGGTGTTTGCAATTCACATCCTTTTGCAAGCAAAAGTTTCACGGGGCACGTTAGATAGTGCTGAGTTAGCTCTGAAAAAGTTTGTCATAGGCGTAGAATCGCTTTATGGCAAAGAACACATTAGTTTTAACATTCATCTGCTAACTCACCTTGCCGATAATGTACGAAATTGGGGACCACTCTGGGCAGCTTCTGCGTTTTCGTTTGAAGCAAATAATGGGAAGCTGTTACAATATTTTCACGGCACTCAATATGTTCCGCAGCAAATTTCAGGTTGTTTTCTCTTGTGGCGTAGCATTCCTAGATACCTCCATTCACTTACTGGTTCCCCACCTTCAGTAAGAGAGTATGTAGAAAGATTGTGGCTAACAAGTCAAGTTTTGCCCAAACGTTGTGTAAAAATTGGAAATATTACCTTATTTGGAACTGCTGTTGATAGACTAATTCCACTGCGTATCATTGCGGCAATGAGAAATTTGCTTGGGCATGATATTCGAAATGTGAGAGGGCTGTTCTATCAACGAGTGCTGGTAAATCACTGCATGTACTATTGCAAGTCGTATACTCGTTCAACACGTAGACTCGACTTCGGTGTTCAATTTGATGATTTTTCATTTGGGATGATTGAGCATATAGTAGTCTGCAAATTTGATTGTCGATGCCTCACGTACGAAATGTGCCAGTGCCAGAGAAGTGTAGTGATTGTGTACACACCTCTTCTTAAGCAAAATTCTTTTGTTTTCCAAGACAATCAGATTGGTGTCAACTCTTCAGACTTGATTCATGAAGTGCGACAGTCATTGGAAACCAGATGCTCTTTGGTGAACAACATATACCGAAAATGTGTGGTAATTCTTGATGCTGGAAAAATGTTCATGTCACCATTGTGCAATACTTTTGAATCTGATTAGTTCATGAATGTGGCTTTCTTCTGAGAGAGAATGTGTTCTGTTAATTTGCTGATTTACATGTGGTAAGATTGATTGATTTTCATAACCTTCTTGAGCTGTGCTATGAAGAAGGCACTTGTATTTTTTTCAGCTCGTGCAAGCAGAACGCAAAGAGATACAGTGTACCTCATGTTTTCATTGTCATTATTTGTTAGGATGCAAATAGTTTTACGTGTAGTTTCAGTGCCTGACAGTAAGATGAAAAGCCAAACACTGCTCTAAAGGCCTATTTGTGCGGTGAGGTGCCCAAACTTACCTGAGACACCCTGGGATGTACACTGCACATTCAAACAAGAGGTGAATGTATTTTATGGAGAGTTCAGTTTACATGCTCTCCAAACAAACATTGGGCTTTGTTGACTTTCTGCCATTATTTATCTTATTGAATCATATTTCAGTTCTACCCATATAATATTGACATGGACAGCAGTGTGTTGTTTACTTGGAATAAGGAACTACAATTGAATGGGAGCATGCAGATATTTTGATGAAAGTAGCGCTTCAGTGTACACCGCTGTTTATATTTCTGTCGTCTTCATATTTATGTGCCCATGATGAAGTCATTCCCTCCCCCTTCACTGTCTAACTAGATTTGACAGATCTTTCCATGAAAGTGGATAAGACATATCTTGATATCCCTCTTTTGCTGTCAATTTAAACATTCATACGTGTCATTAAGAGACCCCTTGCTTTGGAAGTAAAGATAGTATAAACTCCAGCAATACATATCAGTTGCTGAGTGACTCATTATGTTGATTTTAGAATGTTTGGAGGTGTTGAATGTGTCAAAGGGATTGCCACTTTTGTTACAATGTAAGTTATTATTACTAAGAATATTTTCTGTGATAATTGTGTTCTGATGTTTGTAAAAAAGGTAGCAGACTATTCTAGTATGTGCATGTGTGCTGAATTGGTGAAACATGCATTTTAACCATGGCTTTTCTCGAGAAGCATGCAATGTGAAGAGCTTATTTTCATTTACAATATTGTAGAATATATTAGTACAATGCAACTGAGAAAGTTGATATGATACATGTACTGAAATAGGACAGTAAACACCCATCTTAATGAACATGGTTATACTGAAATTCCAGCTACACCGACCTAGCAATACCATCCATTCTGTGCCTTCTTATTGCATATTTTGCGGTCATAGCAAAACTTTTGATATACAGTTTTTATCGAATAAAACTGCCAGTTCTGAGGACGTCATTATAATGGGAGTCCAGTGTACAAGTACTGATAAAGAACATTGTACTAGGACTGTCGATCTTGACCATTAGAATTTCTGTATTCTTCAGTGGAGCCCCTGTGTATACTTGATGTGGTTTAGCTATAATAATACAGAGAAAATTGAGTATACAGCAAGTTCTCAGTGCAGTTAATTTTTCATTGACAGTGACTTGAACCTTGTTAAACAATGTATCATTAAGCACAAATCACGGCATGGACAGTAATACTGTGGCTCTTTCCCATGTGTATTACATGCTGAATTATTTAAGTGCTGTAACTTGAAGTGTCATGTACAGTAGAATTAGTAGCCTTCCTTTTGATACCATACTTTTGATTTAAGTCAAGAGATTTTACCAATTCTGTTTTGTGTGCATGTGAGTAACAGACAAGATCCTCATGAAGACAGTCATGAGTCATAGGTTTCATTACAGTACCCATCATTTGTCTTCCTGTTAGTGTTCCTGTCATCAAATTTTACTTCATTCATAGTGAATTTGTGTGTAATAGCTGTGTTTGCAGTCTTACACCATTTCTGATTTCGTGTCACTTTGAAATCCTTTGTTAAACCTTTTATCACCATAAAGCTGTATTCTTACTAATAATCTTAGCATTAGGTTTTTGAAAAAACACTGACGGGAACTTTGGCAGGATGTATGATTATGGAGTACAATTGAAGGTTCACACTTGAATATGTATATTGTCAACAAAATTGGTACTTTCCTGTATTGAGAAGATGCAAATTCTCTGCAACATTCTAGGTGTCAGTATATCAATCTGGTGAGTTCAGTTATTTTCTATGGCATTCTATTGATAATATTACTTTGTGTACATTGTACTTTGTTTAAGAACTTTGGCTGTCATTTTTCCAGCATGCCAATGTAATTACCATTAATTGTAGAAATGGATGACATGGTCTTTGCTGCAGATTCGGTTAAGCTGTGTGAAAATGAAGTTTATAACATCTCTGTAAAGCTGAACATAAATTCTGAATTTGGAATGGCAGATGTTACAAGGTCTGCCCCAAATATTGCCTACACTGTAGTATCAAAGGGACATTCCAGACAATTTTCATAATTTCACATTATGTACATAGATTAACAGCTTCATGTATAGATTTGTGGAATTTTTTTTTTTTGGGTTCTTGAGCAGAGAAACAATCCAGTATACTTTGAAAAACCTTAAACAAATTACACTGAACAAGGATGATGACATAGGAGGTTCACATGTATTTCAGAAATGCAGCAGTGTAATTCCATTACAATACCGCTTGCTTGCGAGTTCACATCTGAATAACCTATGCGTGCCTTCTTCTTTTGTTCTGCTTCCTTGAGCCCCAACTCTTGCATTCTTATAGTGACTCTGCCATGTCATCATTCTTGTTCATTGCAATTTGTTCTAAATTTTGCAAATATTCTTATTCCTCATCCCAATTATCACAAATTCTGAAACTCTGTCCTCAGTGTAACTAATTTGTAGTTATTCAAATATAAAAATCTGAAAATCATCCTGAGGTCTCCTTTAAACTCTATATAAAAATTTCAGTAAACTTGTTCCAAGTAGAATGACCCTATCTTGTCAGCATAAAATTTAAAACAAGAAAGTTATTTGCTATTCTTCTATGGGATAGTAGCACTTGTGTTTTTCACATTAGTATCAGCAAACTCATCTGAATTTCAGTGAAAGTGGAATGATAGGTTCAATAAACAATTGAATATCTCCTCTCAATGAAATATTCTTGCATCTGGTCTGTCATTTTTCCCTTTTCCATCATACTGTAACTGTACTGTAGGTTGTTTTTTTAAGTTTGTTTTTGTTTTGTTTTGTTTTTTGCAAACTTGCCCTTTTTGCACTAAAGAAAAACGGGAGTACACAAAGAAACCAACAAAAAATAAAGAATGAATTAATTGAATCCATTTAGTTTACAAAGCGCTATGAAGGTAATACAAAACAAAGAAAATACATTCGTTCTCACTGGAGGAATAAGTTTTTGATATCAGGTATTTTGTTGCATCAGCTTTTTTTTTTTAAATCAAGTTTCCTTTTATGTGAAATCACCACAAATACTACCACATGCATTATAACAACAAAAACATGTTTGCTGACTCTACTGATGTACAGTACACATGTAAGAGTATGAGATGAAAGGAATAATATAGTATTGGTTAAGGTGAGGATTCAGCAGTTCACATTTCGAGAGATACGTAAGACAAACCACTTTGTACAATTTTAAAGAGCATAAAAATCTGAGAGTCTGAACTAAAAGTATATTTGATGAAAATCGGTTCTGAAATGGCTGAGATGTCATGAAGAAAAAAAGTTTAAAAAGACCCAAAAAAGGTGGATCCCATCTTTAGTTACGATCACTTTGTGCATAATTGTGTATTGCTGTTCATTATTAGATATTTGTACAGTACCTGTTAAGATACCACCAAGGTATCATATTCGCCAAATCACATTACTGCATGAATGATCACAGCTAGTTGTTAACATTATAAAGGTACAACATATTGAGCATGTTGTACGTTATACCCATACACAGTTTACAGTCAACCATGCCTATGTCAAATCTATTTGGACTGAAGAAATCGCTTTGAGGATGTATGTAAAGAGGACGTGAAAAGACTTCTACCTTAGAAGATTATTCAAGTAATTATGCGAGCTTTACTTATGCAAGGTTGACTATAGTCCCTTGATTTAACAATATGGACAAAATCTTGTAACATGGGATATGCACTACCAACACACATGTACTACTGCTGGCTAGTGATATATTCACATTGCTATGGTCTGTGGTACATTACATTTTTGTACCCATCAAGTCCTGTTGTATCAGATATTTCTATGGTACTTTGCGGGATTCCACATCTGATATCACAGGAATTATACAGTGAAACCCCGTTATAACGAGGTCCGTGGGACCGGCGATATTACCTCGTTATAACCGGTACCTCGTTATAACCGTACGCATCAAAAACAAAGAAAAACATAAGCACGGCGTCATAATATACCCAACAATGAAAGTTAAGAACATCCTTTGCGTTGTTATTTACACAATTATGGATCATTATTATCGAGAGAATAAAGGGAAATTATTTGTGAATTAGGCGAAAAAGTCGGGGTTGAAATAGGTTAATTCTTTATTTTTCTTCCGAAAATCTCTTCGCATAATAGTGCACGTTATGTTCTTGAGAAGTATAGGCCTATATTACATTAAAATCACATTGTATAAAATGCGTTGTTTACCGTAACTTGCGAGGTATTTTTACGCTGTTGGTGTCAAGCGGGAATGCGATAATTTCATGAATCATTTCGGCTGTATTCTTATACAGTGTATGATCGTTGCGCCCGAAAGGATTAAAATGCGTTGTTTATTTTCTTCCGAAAATCTCTTCGCGTTTTGTACATCCGTGCTTGAAAAATAAGCGACAGGATTGAATTTAGAAGGTTGTGATCCTTTTTACGCAGATCTGTTCCTCATAGACCATTCTGAAAGAAAGAAAATCTTCATTGTGAAATGCGTTGTTGAAATTGTGATAATGAACAAACCCAGATCTATTTAAATTGTTAAATGCGTTTGTTTCTTTTTCTGAACAACGACTAAGTAGCTTAACATGCGTTATTCAACTATTTTTACGCTACTGTCAACCGGCGAGATCGCGATGATTTCAGAGTAACATTCGTGCGTCGTTTAGCGTAACTTGCGGGGTATTTTTACGCTGTTGGTGCCCAGCGGGAATGCGATGATTTCATGAATCATTTCGGCTGTAATCTTATATAATGTAGGTTCGTTGCACCCGAAGGGTTTAAAGATGCGTTGTTCATTTTCTTCCGAAAATCTCTTCGCGTTTTGTACATCCGTGCTTGAAAAATAAGCGACAGGATTGAATTTAGATGGTTGTGATCCTTTTTACGCAAATCTGTTACTCGTAGACCATTTTGAAAGAAAGATTGTTTAATCTTAATTGGGAAATGCGTTGTTAAAATTGTGATAATGAACAAACTCAGATCTATTCAAATTGTTAAATACGTTTGTTTCTTCTTCTGAACACCGATTAAGTAGCTAAACATGCTTTATTCAACTATATTTTTACGCTACTGTCATCCGGCGAGATCGCGATGATTTCAGAGTAACATTCGTGCGTCGTTTACCGTAACTTGCGAGGTTATTTTACGCTGTTGGTGCCCAGCGGGAATGCGATGATTTCATGAATCATTTCGGCTGTAATCTCATACAATGTATTATCGTTGCGCCCGAAAGGATTAAAGATGCGTTCTTTATCATCTGCCGAAAATCCCTTCGCATTGTATCCATCCGTTCTTAAAAAAAAAAATGCGACAGGATTGCGTTATTCAACTATTTTTACGCTACTGTCACCAGGCGAGATCGCGATTTCATTAATTATTTCGGCTATAATCATACACTCGTATTTGCTAACCAGCAAAAGAACTGAAGTCGGGACTACAAATGGAAAGGATATAATGTTGAGTTGAACACGCATTCCAATTTCCATATTTGCCACGAGTGTCGCTACATGAAAAGTTTTTGAGTGCGTTATCTTTTTTTCCCTTGTTGCGCTGTGGTCTGACCTCACATCACATTACGCACGCGTGTGATCTCGCGAAAAAGAAAATCGAGTGATTATGTTTAATAATTTAGTAGGAACATCGAATGGCATTAATGTGTTGGGGTTTTTTAGAAGAAAACATGGAAGGAACCGTTCTCTGCAAAACGTGAAAAAGACATGGATAGCGTGAATTCGATTTTCAATGTTTCATTTGTCTCGTGTTTGAAAAGCGGCAAGTCAAGAAATGGTACCTCGTTATATCCGATAAAATTTCTTATGTTTTTCTTTATCATGATGTGCCGAAAAAGTCCTCGTTATAACCGGAATCTCGTTATAACCGAACTCGTTATAACCGGTTCGTTCTGCCATAGGTTTACACGCAAAGGAAAACGGGACCGACGCGATCACCTCGTTATAAGCGGTTCCTCGTTATAACCGAACTCGTTATAACGGGGTTTCACTGTACTATCACAAAGATACTACACTGTACAGTCAGCTACACATACATATCACCACATGGTCCTGTGGTATATGTACATCACCCATTTTAAGTCCTGTATATGGTAATAGTACTATTGGATAATTTGTATGGTACTTTAAGCAGTAACATACAAACGAATGTATGTTATTTTCAAAGTTACATCTGATACCACAGGAAACATGACATTGCCACAGAGATATACCAGAGCCAGCTATTCATGCTAACATGTTTGTGTGGTATGTGTGTGATACAGACAAGTACCACACAAGCCTGTGGTAACATACATTGTATTTATGTGGGACATCGTGTGGTACTAACAAGTACCACAGAGAATACCCTACAAAACTGTTAAACACAGATGATCTGTGTGGTATTGTACCACAGGCTTGTGTGGTACTCCCTGTGGTACTTGCCAGTTGAATTGAATTGAATTGAAACAGTACCACACAGTTCCTGTGGTAAAATATGTTTGTGTGGTACCTGTGTGATACTGGCAAGTACCACAGGGAGTACCACACAAGCCTGTGGAACAGTACCACACAGATCATGTGGTAACATATTTTTGTGTGACATCGTGTGGTACTAGCAAGTACCACAGAGAATACCCTACAAACCTGTGATTCAGTACCACACAGTTCCTGTGGTAAAATATGTTTGTGTGGTACCTGTGTGATACAGTGGCAAGTACCACAGGGAGTACCACACAAGCCTGTGGAACAGTACCACACAGATCATGTGGTAACATATTTTTGTGTGACATCGTGTGGTACTAGCAAGTACCACAGAGAATACCCTACAAACCTGTGATTCAGTACCACACAGTTCCTGTGGTAACATATATTTGTGTGGTACATTGTGTGGTACTGGCAAGTACCACAGAAAGTACCCTACAAGCCTGCGGTACAGTCCCACACAGTTCCTGTGGTAACATGTATTTGTGTGGTACATTGTGTGGTACTGGCAAGTACCACAGAAAGTACCCTACAAGCCTGTGGTACAGTACCACACAGTTCCTGTGGTAACATACATTTGTGTGGTACATTGTGTGGTACTGACAAGTACCACAGGGAGTACCGTAGAGGCCTGTGGTACTGTACCACACACTTCCTGTGGTAACATCGATTCTGTGTGGTACATTGTGTGGTACCGACAAGTACCACAGGGAGTACCACAGGACTTTTTTGTTAGGGTGTGATAATCCACTTTTAATGAGTTTAAAGATCTGGTTGCATGGGGATATATCAGGCAGTGGGAAGGCTAGCCTGAACCCAGATATATTCGGGAACCCCCGTAACAAATTGTGTAGGCTTACAGATTTATCCCTGATCTCTATGTAAGTACACATATATAGCCAAAAAATCTTGACTGGTGCCGAACATTACCGATAAGCATATGTGACCCGCTACAACAAAAAGGTCCTAAAGTCGCGCACGGTCGAAGCCGTGAAAATCGAGTTTGAAGTCAGAGCATCATAATTGGTCAAAATGTACGATTTTCTGATTTTGACATATTATTGGAGTCTGACATGTCTTCTATCATCTGTCGAAATTTTGAAGCAAAATGAGGAAAGGAAAGACCAAAAAATAGCGTTTTTCTGGGCCATGTTTTTGGCGTTTCAACCAAGCAGAAACCGGTTCGAAAATTTGGATTGAGCGCCACATACAGGCTCCGCCCCTAACAACGACCGGAGTGATCTCATTGGTCAGTTTGCTGCTTGCCGCTAACCGAAGCGTGAAGCTCGCACACTGCTAAGTCGACTGGTGCGTGCGGGCGGGGTGCGCTATGCCCAGCCGCTTCTCCTGGCATCCTGGTCACTGATTGGTCGGTGAGGAGACCGCCGACGCTGTGCTTGAATGAGCATTTCGGGGGTTGCTAGGGTTTACCTTCCGGAGGTGAAAACTGACTACGTGCCCCTTGATCGCGATTGCGTCGCAAGGAAAACTTTTAGGGCGCTTTTCTCGAAACAGTGATTTCCCATACGTCTCAACATGCTCTCTTTTAAACATCGATATCTCCGCACCCGATTATTTTCATAAGATGTGTTATATATCAATTTAAAGCAGAAAGATTAGGGAATTTGTCATGCAATTTTCAAATAATCGACCTCACCCGACTTTAGGATCATTTTGTTGTAGCGGGTCACATATGCTTTGATGCACGTATTCGGTAATGGGCAATTCTATTCGAGAAGGCCTGTGTTAGTCGTGGTTTTGAATGTATCACGGTATGCAGCAAATGAAGATTGATTCAATCGGGGCCCCGTTTCATAAAACTTGTTATCAGTGACAAGTTGTGATAGTTGTTACAAGCTACTGAAATCCTTGCATCTGATTGGCCGAGAGCAAATTTGTCATAGACACGTGGCAGTTGTCACTGATAACAAGTTTAATGAAACAGGCCCAGGTCATTAACATTCTCTCACTCTTGCCAATGCTACCAGGTCTACTCTATAGGCCTACGCCGAATATTTCACGAGGTTTTTATTGTCACGAAATTCGAGAATCAGGTGCTATTCGCAAAATTAAAGACACACAAAAATATTGACATAAAAGTGAAAATTTTCGTGGTGTTGAAATTTTTGAGCATTTCACACTACTTTTGGCAAGCGCAAATTCTGAAACCCACGCAAATATCTTCACAATTTTCTCTGCACATTTTGAATGGGCTGACAATTGTGCAGCGCGAATTCGAGAACCCACGAATATGATCTTGACCCGCTCAGCGCGAAAAATTAATTGCGCGGAAATACACTGTATATGGACGTTTATAGTATTTACCTGCAAAGTCATTATGGTTTGATTTTATTTTTATTCAGCCATCCATTTCCACTCAGATCTGTTACTTCGAAGTAACAGAATAGATCTATTCTTTTTCTACATTCCTCCTTCTAATCTAAAAATAGACAAAAGGTATTTTTCCTTTTTTTAAGAAATCTATTGGTCTCTGATTTACCCCTTTAAATGTGCAGAGGACCACTATAAGCACTAACTAAAGCAGGAAGAAAAAAAATAGGTTGAAGGAAAGAGGAAAAGAGAAAAAGAGAAAAAGAAAGAGAGAGAGAGAGAGAGGGGGAGAAAAAAAGTATAGAATTACCCTACCAATGGGTCACAGATCAGTCCATGTAGAGCAAAGGGGCGATTGACCCCACATTGGAATGTAAAGAATGCCAACTTAACAAGTGGGTGGTGGTTCCCATGCTCCAATCTATAGCCACAGCCCAGACAGGACTGCACCCCCACCTTACACTCTTGTAGACCAACAGCCCTTATCCCACACACACACACACACACACACACACACACACACACACACACACACAAACTCAAACACACACATACACACACTTATAATATGTACAGGAAATTCATGGGTGATATATATACATCAACACACAACCCAGCTGATTCTTCTTATTATTGTGTTTCCTCTCCCTCCCTCTCTCTCCCCCCCTCTCCCTCTCTCTCTCTCTTTTCTTCTATCTCTCCACCTCTGTCTCGTTCTCTCTCTCTCTGGCATGCTATGCTTGACTGCATGCTGGCCCAGCCCATTTTTTGACTTCCAGCCACCAAGCAGGGCAGGAAAAACGCACACAATTTCCCACTGTCACCAACCCCACTCATTGCACAGGAACCAACCTCAGGAACCAACCTGCCTGATAGCAAATGGTATGTACTGGTAAGTTTCTGTGGTATATTTCACTGTTTTCTTAAAACTAGCATTCCTTTCTGCATAAGCCTACCTTTCTACAGGACTTGCCAGGCCAGGCCAGGCCAGCAATGTGTTTAGCAATCGAGCTGGATTTATTCAATGACACTCCCATAATTGTGATCGTTCAGGTAGTTGTGGTAGAGAGACTTGGGTGGGGAGGTATATGGTAATATTCTTCCTCCAATCAAGCCAGTGTTCCCAGCAGTGCTGCTGCTGATACGATAGTGAGTGGTTGTGGTGTACCATGGCACAGAGTTTGGCTGGCCCTGTGCTGTGTTTTTCTCTGGTATCTTCTAGTGTACGTTGTTACTGCACATGTCACACTTGTTAAGTGACAGGTAGGTGGGTGCGTTCACACTGGGAGCTAACTTCTACGCTCTGCAAATGGCCATCCTTCAGTTTGACGTTATTGTTAAATACCTCAATGGTGTGATCTCCATGATTAGCTGAAATTAATCATTTCCCCCCCCCCCCCCCCAAAAAAAAAAAAAATGATAATAATTAAATAAATAAAAAGGTAGTTTCTTTCATGTCTTTCTGTTCGTGGGTATAGGTCATCATTGTTTCCTAATTACCATACATCATTACAACTTGTCACATACCGCTGCGTTTTCACTTTTAATTGGATAGACCTGGTAAGTAGTATCCACGTTGTTGTAAATGCTTTCCACTGACAGTTAAAAAAACAGAACATTGAGGATAAATTAATTTGTTTGTTTGTTTTTTTGAAATGTAATGCTACTCTCTCCAACTCTTTTCTGTTTTTAGAGAAAATCTAAGGAAAAAGAAAGAGGTTGTTTGGTTCATGACAGGCGGATACTATGGTTATGAACATGTGTACAATTCCTGTGAATTTTTTTAACTTAAGTCAGGAATGTGTCAAGGGTCACTATGGCATGTATAGCGGGGCAAGTAATACAATGGCAACATGAATGGATGTGAGCAATAAAGACGTAACTTCACTCCCACTTTTCTCAGTTCAAAAAGTCATTCAAGGCATCCGTTTCGTTCACACCAAGCTTGATTTTCTGACCGTCGAGCCATTGTCCACCAGTGGCTACTGACTCCGAAGTGAACCATCTTGACTAGTTCACACCTCTCTCGGGAAATGAATTTGAATGTGACGATTGTAAGATCAGGAAAGGTCCAATAAATCATCCTATTCACACTTTGCCCTACATTATGTGGATTTTCAGATGGGATCATTACAATGTGTTTGCTCTGATCTCCAGCTATCATTGCAGGGAAGTCTTTCAGGATTTCCCGGTTCTTTACAAAGCCATGCACACTAGACAGGTTTGTATTTGTTCAATAGGCTTTGTGGTTCTTCAGTCCATTCTTGCGCATACAATGGAAGGTATGCAATACTGGAGAAAGCGGTGCGGGGAGAGTGTTTCCCTTTAAAAAGGGGGCGTGGCAGCAGGCATAGAGGGACGGCTGCATAATTTTATGCACAAGGAGTATAGGTTTTTTTTCCCCTGTTACCGAAACATACACGCATGTGTATGATGCCTTTTAGCCTGCTGTAATAAAGAACACCTTGTTAGTTAAAAGGGAGGGGGGAGTTGTGCTATGAAGGAATCTACTGAATTAACGTCCTTCTGCCACTCCATTACCAGTTGTATTAATAGTTATCTCTTCTACCAGTAATTTTCTATTATTTTTTCTTTTCTTGTTTTTTGCTAAGAGGGCAAAGTGAACATTTTCTGTGAGCATCTTGCTACTGTACAGTTTGATATTCCTACAGGAATGCATAGCTATACCAGTAATAGTGAGAGAATTTGGCAAGATCACTGCTTTAAAAAAATAAAATAAAAAATACATATGATATGGCGTACTTCTTGTCACATCCTAGAATTGCCAAAGATCAGCTCCTTTTTCACTCAAAATGCACAAAAAGGTATACATTTTCCCTCATCTGTCTCATCTGTTTGGCTTCAAAATATATGCATCATAATCACATATGATATGAAAATCTGAATTTGAAGGATAGCCTTGTTCCCAAACTACATTTTAATCTCAATACAAAGAAACATTTGCATATGGTATGGACCTCTAAGACTGGATATTTTACTCATACAATTGTGGTGTCCCTTTTGTAGTACCCATCATTTGATTGACAGTTTGGGGAAACTGATTGAATGATTGATTGGTTGGTTGGTTGGATTGATTGATTTTTTTTTTTTTTTTGGGGGGGGGTGCATTTGCTTTCAAGTAGGGTTCAGCTAATATGGTAGGGGCCTATACCATAATCTATGTGAAAATCTGTTGCTCTTTTTTAGAAGAGGTTAATTGTCATCAAAGTTTATTTCCACTATGAAGAAACAATGAGTGATGTGAGTTCAAGTTCAAACTATATTTGGATTCTACCACTTCACAGGGCCACCACTCCATTGGAGTACCACTTTACTCGAGTGTAGATACACTGAGGTAGTGCTACTACATGAGATGTACACAGGGGTACTACACGCTGACGTACTACACTCAGGTAGCACTACACTCAGGTAGCAATACACAAGAGTACCACTACACCATGGTACCACTTCACTAGGTTTAATACTACACTGGAGTAGCACCACACTAGGGTATCATACCCTACACTAGGTTATAACTACTTGGGGTTCAATCACACTAGAGTACCTCTTTGCTAGGGTACCACTATGCCAGAGTAACACTACTTGGGGTAACACCACACTGAGGTAACACTACACTGGGGTAACACCGTACTGGGTAACACTACACCAATACATCCCTACTCCAGGATACCCTCACACTGGAATGATGACACCACCATTCAAAGGAGAACTCCCCTGTAAGAAAGTAGAGTGGGACCACACCCATTTTCTAACAATTGACCATAGCAGCACAAAACTTTACCACTCAAACATGAGACAGGCCAAAGAACTTAAGATGGCATGTTAAAAAATGCTAATATGTCCCTTTACGTGATTCATTCATTATTGCCCATAACCCAAACCTCTGTGTACATAAGAGTGATATCTGGGATGGGAAATGGAAGCAAGAACCCTTCTTTTTATTGTCGCTGTGTTTACTCCCACGGAATCCAGAATATACTTAACCTGAAGCCAAGCACACCTCACACTCCGCATAGTCTTGTCAGCCCAGCCTCACAATGTGGCTTTAGATCCCATACTCCAGCATCCAATTTTGACTTTTGGCCTAGTCACACTTACTATTATAAAGCCTGAGGCTATGTTCTTTATTTAAGCCACTGCCTACGAGAATCTGACGTGTCATTTTTTACTATATTAGGAATTTCCATATCTGGGGAGCAACTGGTTAAGAATAATTGTAGAGAAAGCAAGAGATTTCATGCATGTCAAATTGCCCAGAGTGGTGTAGTTCTCAATGGAAGACTAGGCCACAGACTTCTCTGTGTATGTACAAGAGTGTAACCATTTTTTCCCCCAGGTTTTGAATGGAGTCCCCTCTTTTCAAATACAGATCCTTCCACCTTGGGGTTCAAAAGGGCTCGTATTTATCTGATGTGGGTACCTTTGAGGGGTGGGTTACAAATGCTCTGTAATTTTTTGTTGAGAATGGTTTTATTGCAAAATTGAATATTTTTAATAGTTTCAACACACTCAATGAGGCATGTTCCCAAGATTAAATCTTTTGCTGCGCAGATGAAAACTGAAGATAAATTGAAAAGCATGGACAAAGTGCTAAACTAGGCATCACAGGGAATAGTGAGAAATGATGGAGATAGGCAAGAGATAGCGGAGAAATAAGAGTGGGCCGAGTGGTACAGAACCTGATGGTGATCCCCCAAATCTGGTGGGAATGGAAATAGCGCATCACAGAATGAATTGACCTTACGACCTTGAAGTGTCAGTGCATGTCACCCGACTGCAGTACTATAATCGACAGGGAGTAATCTTGCATGTTTTCAGCAATTTCATTAGTTTGGGATAAATTAATTCTGGAAGTGCAATTTATAATGCCCTATCCCTTGATTACCTTGCATATTGTCTGCCTGACATGCAAACAAATCTTCATTAGATTTCATCTTTTCTTTTTCTCAGATGAAAACGAGAAGGAAATCTTGTGCAAGGGATCCTTGTTATAACAAGGACCTAAAAACCATGACCACTGCACTGTTACATAATTTTCTATACATCAGGGTACAAAGCAGATGAATTCATATTAACCCATTGAGGATGGACTGATTTTGCTACAATATTGTGCATTTCCCATAGACACCTGCCCGAGTACACTCAGGACTCGTCCTCAACAGGTTAATACAATATTAATTCCAAAGTGAATGCATCTTGTGATGAAACATGTATCAAAACTGTTTGGAGGATGTCCTCCGTATATGAATGTCACCTTGCACATGGAGTCCAATCATGCTTTAAAGGGACTCATTATGAACATGTCACATTATAACTGACCGAGGCTCAAACATTGTTGGATTGAAATAGACACCCTCACTGAAAGAGGCTTACCTCTGAATCCCAAACGAGATAACTAGCTGAAGGAGTGAATTCTAAGCATAGTACTCACCCTGAACTTGGTAAGATTTCTCATTCCTTTGGCAGGCCAGAGGCTTAGAGGTGAACTCTCTATTACTTGCTTCGTTGTTAAGGCACCTGACCTTCGAACGCTACAAGACTGGGGTGCAGGGGCGCGGAATAAAGACCCTTTTGTGAGCTACATTATTTTTTTTCTTCAGCTCGGCATTCAGATGAGTGAAAAGCTTTGAAGCTGAACTCCATCAGCATCTTTTTCTCTCTTTTTTTCTGTCTTTCTTTTTCAAGGGGTTTGAATGGTTTCGATAGAGCTTGGCACAGTTGTGAAACTAACTTGTCTGGGATTTTGGGCATACTTGGACTAGTTATACTGAAAATATGAGAGAGTGTGCTTCAATGAGGGGGTGAATAAAATCCCCACCATAACATCTCATCCATTTCTCTCCCAAGGAAAAACAAATCTTTAACCCCCTACCCCCCCCCCCCCCCCCCCCCGCCCGCCCAGCGTGTCGGGGCAATCTCCCCCCCCCCCCCCCATGCTGGTTAGTGATAAGGTTTATAGTAAAGATTAGGGTATGGGTTAGAGTTAGGGTTAGAATTCAGGTGAAGGTTATGATAAGGTTCAGGGTTAAGGTCAGGGAAAGGGTCTGGAGTAATTGTCCAGGGGGTAAGTATCCAAGAACCCCGCCTAGATCTCCTAATCAGTAGCACCTATGTCCACTCTTCAAAACTCCTGATTACAGGAAGGTCTGCTTGACCATCAGAAGCAGTTTCCATGGAAACGTAATCAACCAGCAAGACTGTGCCTAAATGGTGACTCTTTCGTGGGGGCAGATTACGTGTCCAATTTTGACCCTACATATTTACAACGCTTCCTGCTGTAAATCATGAATCACCCCTTAAGATGTCTATTGAGACATCAAGATAAGTTAATCGTCATGCGAGAAAATGAGGGGGAAAAATACGGAAATGGATATTGACAGTAAGTAATTTGTAATTGAAGTGAACACGGATGTTAATGCCCCAGTACATTTATGGGTTACCACGATAACAAATTGTAGTCTTTGCAAAACCCTGCTCTCTGAGATAGATGGACGAGACATCCCCATCAGAAATATAATCAAACCACTCCTGAAAGGTTTACAAGTTAAAAATCACTTACTTTAGTATGTAGGAAGTGCTATATTAAATGAAACTGATCAAAAATGGTTAAAACAAGAGATGGGCAGTGGAAGAATTAGGCTGTCCTTTCCTTCACAAAAGTGACACAAATTGAATGGAGGGATCTCAAGGTAATTGAAGAATTATAAAGGCCTATAGACATATGATCAAAGATATAGTATGATCAAGATGGCGGCACTAAGGGAAGATTGATCAGATATAGGCAATGTGCTAGTCTGACTCCAAATAGAGCCACTCTGATAGACCTGCCATGACTGCAAACAAGCTGTTTAATTCTTGCTCTACTTCCTGTGGAAAGTTGTTAACAACAGGCCTTTGCACTCATTATAATTTCCCTTTTTTTTTTCCAGCAGAGAGTGTGTGAGAGTATGTGTCCTAGCTTGACCCCTTGGTATGCGTAGATCAACAAGAGTCTGTAGTATGGGGAGTCGGGAATGGAAAGGGGGGGGGTAAAAGCAATTTTGGGAAAAATATGGCCAAATTCCAGCTGCAGTCTTTCTGAAATTGGAAAGAAACAGTAACATTTATTTCTAGCAAGTCGGCCTGTGGAATTTCTGCTTGATACGGTGCAGGTCATTCTTGCAGGAAAGTTGGTACCCTAGATATGTCCTTCACGGAGTACTTGCGGTGTGCCTTAAACAGCACTGACATTCTGATAGGAGCTTACACAATCATCGTACAACAGTATAGGGAAAAGAGGGTACAATAGCATTTTATGCTGGTTGTAGTGCTGCACTCATACAAACCACCCCCAGTACAGCTCAAGAATCGCAGGGTAGCATCTATAATGCAAACCTGTGCATTCTGACAGTGTAACGCCAGCAGAAAGCAGAGATATGAGGGTAGGCAATTAATGACGCTGGCATGAAGACAAGTGCTGGTAACCCAGTGGGACTACACAGTTCAATGTGTACGACTGTCTTCTATACAATGTATATTACCACTGAGGCTCATGCATAAAATTGTTGCTAAACCTCTTACAGTGTACATTCTACATACAGGCTGCATTAACAAGATGTTTTATACAACATTACTGAACACAATAACAGGGCCTTGGCATAACAAACAACTTATTGCTTATTTATGCTTTAAGGCAACATATGAAAATGGAAAGGGAAGGAAATATTTGTTAAAAAAAAAAAAAAACTACAAAAAAAAACAACAACACACATGTACACAAATGATGATCAGAGATATGTTCAGTGAAGGTTTGGCTCTTTCACATAAATCATACATTTTTGGTCTTATCCTCTTGCCACACCAAACCCATCATAACAAATATGAGGGGACAAACTAAATCCCCAAAATGCAAGTATGTGAGAACTGGGCTGATAATAACTAGTCCAACAATTGATGAACTCGTGCAAAGTCCTCCGCAAAATAAATCCAATCCAGAGGCTGTATAATTTTGGTCATGTTATTTTCAGGGGGACTAAAATTGTTTGTGGCAAACAATTTGAAGATTCACCAAGCAGATAACAGAACAGAAGTGTGTCTTTATGGACCTCTGTGAATCTTCTTAGTGTGAACATAGAAACATACAGTGCTAATATCAGGATTGAATTGAAATCAAGTTAGTGTAATTGGATGCACTACTCCAAAAGCACACTGTATTTATGTGTCTGAATAGTTCCAGAATTTGGATTTTCTAGTAAGTCTGTAATGGAATGAGATGTAGGAAGTTTTAGGACAATGAAAGTTTTAAAGAGAGGGAGGGTAAGATGAGTGTTTATGAATCCTCCCCAGCTCCTGCTTTAAAAAGTAGATTTAGGCTGACAGTAGACAAAGACTGTTTTTGTTTTTCAAATTCATCCAAGAGAAAGATATGCAGAGCTGGGTAAAAGTGCTCCTGATGATGCCTTTACCACCATGGTTTCCTTGGCAACCTGTTTCCATGGCAATACATCTTTGATTTGGGAGCTCTCTGTGTGAGGAGGGTGCTAGCACCAGGGTAAGGTACTCGACTGGCACAGATTTATGTGTAACGGAAATGTCCCCTCATCTCTGTCTGGGTGCAGGGAAAAGAGATGGGGCAGGATGGAGGAGTTTGTGATGGATGCGGGAGGAGAGAGGGAGTGATGTAAGCGGGGAATGGAAGAGGGGGATGGAGGGCAGAAATTGAGATGAGAATAAAGGAGAGGGGATGGGGATAGGATCCAAAGACTCTGCCATTCCAACACGCCCCCCCCCCCTCCCATTCCCTCTTAGTCCCCCAGTGGGAGATCTTCTCTGAGAAATGGAGATCTTGATGTATCACATTCAAATGTCTCATAATGAATCAAAGAGAGTGTAGAGAGAGCTGTCAAGGAGACAGGATGGGAAGGGGTAGAGAAGGAAGGATTTCCCCCTTGTCACATACCCCTTGTTTCTCCCCTGGTAACACCAGTTTGATCTTTTTCTGCACCTGAGCCAAAGTCATGGGGGGGGGGGGTAGAATCTTCAAGAGCCCCATTCTCTCCCATCCCCCACCATGCGAAAGAGGAAAATGTGTGTGTGTACAAGAAAAAGCAAATATGGGTAAATTGGGGGTATCTCTTTCTCAATCCCCTACCGTCACTTTCCCTGAACCCCTTCCACATTCTCCCGTCTCTGATTAATGGGGGTTGATGATATCGGCCGGGTACACACAACCATGCACGGAGCTGGGAAACTCTTAATCAAACCACATGCAGTGGCAAGCACAGATACTCTGAAAGATCCAGTAGTGTGGGGATACCGTGGAGAGGGAAGGCCGGCCCAGGTCATGAATATTCATGAATCCCTGCAACAAATTCTGTACAGCTTGATATATTGCTGATCTCTATGTACTCTTGTAAGTATACATAGGGCCAAAGAATCTGGACCGGAGTCAAAAGTTATCGAGGAGTATATTCTTTGATACTTGATACTCATTAGTGCTGATGGGCGCTGTTTGTGGTTTTTCGAATGTACCCATGTGGTTAGCGAATGACAATAGAATCAATCAGGCCACCCACATCTCCTCAAGCTACACTGTACCAGGTCTTTAATAAGGATGGATTCTCGCTGTCATCCCTACCTACACTTTTAATACTCTGCAGACTTTTGCCGACTGCAGATTAAGAGAGAGAGAGAGCGTCTTTCGTATGCATTCTCATACCTCACAATTGCATAATATGGACAACATTCAAGATGCATCGAAGCAGAAAGATTTAAATCAAAAGTCAGGGTAGTGTTATGATATGTATTTACCTCTCGTTTCCACAAGTGCTTAGTCTATTGTCAAAGTGTCCAAAGATTTTAAATCATATTCACCAAGTTATGTGCCCCACACAACTGACAGTGAAAGGATGAAATGTATTACCAAAGATCTGTCTCAGTATGATACATATGATCAAGACTTTTGAAAAGAATAAAACAATAACACTTCTTCATTGTTCCAAATGGCTAAGACCTAAGCCTAAACCTTTTGACAGGAAAAATGCATTGAGTTGAGACTACATTCATCAGTTACCACCCACCTCACAGAATACAAGTGTACTACTGTAGTAATGATGCTATAGGTAGTCTCGCATGAATAGCCTCAAATAAGTGGCAAAAGAGTAAGGGGGAAAAGGGAAAGTACTGCATTTTTTATTTATGAATGCACAGACTGAAATTGGGTCAGATTTTAATGCTCAATTGACTTGATAACTGAAGATGAATCTTCAAGTGGACTTTCTTGTTAGAGGTATACACAGGGAGAAAAAAAAGAGAGAGATAATATATATAAGCGCAATCGGAGAGAGGGAGTGGGAGAGAGAGAGAGACAGTATAATATGTGGACAGGTTAAAATAGATTGGCAAAAAGAGAGAGTGGGAGGGAGAGAAAGAGAGAAAGAAGTAGCGTAAGGTGTAGAGAATGATATGGGACCAGTAATCATATTGATATATTTATCAACATATCACCAAGCATCCCGGTAATGCGATGATTAGACCTAATCAGCGGCCTACACCTATCGACCGGCCACAAGCCACCAGCAATCCAGGCGTTCAGGGACTCACCCCTCGCGAGATAAGGATGAATCGAGGCAAGCATGCCACGGCAGACCCTCCACCCGAGGCACTGCTTTATTAATCTCGCCAAAACATTAACACTTACAACGTTTGCGCGAGGCGAAATTCCCCGCGGTGTAATTTGCCCGTCTGAGGAAGATAGCACTGCTCAGTGTAGAACTATGCAATGCGCCACGCTCCTGTTTTATCTCTCATTTCTTCCTCCCTTTAATCACTGAATACTAAGCACACTTAGCTGACGAATTAGTGATACGGCTACCTTAATCAGCAATTGGGTTAGGACTGGACTGTATCTTATGCCTCAATACTTCCACACACCTACAACGTAGCTGGCATGTGGATGGCAGAAGGGTCTTCATTTTAAACCAACAACTCGTCCTGTGGCTTTTCGATGACAGTCTATTTCAATCTTTTTTTCTCTTGGAGATACTTTCTACAATCTCTCATTCCAGCATGTCTACTTCAGGTGCAATTAAGGTGGGTTTTTTTTTCTGTCTTGAATTGCCAACAACTGCACGCATAGTGTGCATTGTGAATTCAAGGTTACACAAATCACAAGAGGACTTGCGTGTGATGGTGGATTGGCTCTGTCATTACCAGCGCCATACAAACAATATGACATCTTAGCCATAGTGCTACAAATGGCTTCAAATTGCTCGACAAAGTTCAGGGAAAGTACTGGCATGCTCCTGAGCTGAAGAAGAAAAGAATGGGTTCATGTTCATGCTACCACAAAAATAACTTGTATTTCTATCCAATCCCTCTGAAATTTTATGGGATATTCTTAACCCCCCCCCCCCCCCTAATCTAACAAGGTTGTTGGGGTTTTTTTTCTGAAGGAAGTGGTGTCATGCTGTTGCTCTGTGGGCTAACAAATGGTCAATATTTGGGTCTAATGAAGCAATTTTTCTCCATAAATGTGGTTGACAAAGCTCCCTCCTATCACTGTAATATCAGGAAGCACTAAGAAGGCTTTTTCACTTGTCCATTATTTGGCAGACATTGCCCGGAAATAATCAGCTTGGGATGTTATTCCATTTTTCTCCCGTCACCATGGAGATATTCCCCAGAAAGTTTGAGAGGACAGTTGACATCTTACCCAGACAGATGAAAAGAGAGGGGGCTCTTCCCCTCTCTTACTTAACCCTTGTGTGCTACATTTATTTCCTGTCCATAGGTACAAGTGTGTGAAATTTGTACACATTTGGCTCATTGGCATGGGAAGAGTTAAGGCAAAGCTCATGACTGCATCATAGACTATCAGCTTCTATCATCCAAGTGTGAATAGTCTTATTTCTAGTCTGAAGGGAAATATAATTTTTCTCCCTATATTGATAAGTGCTTCAATTGGAGGGAGAGGGGGGTGGGGACTGTTTCCTGGGTAATACGCAGGAATAGTTAATGACAATATTTACTGCCAGTAACTAATCAGGGGAGGAGGAAACATCAGTAGGGAATAGTTGACAATACTCCATACGTCTTCCTGTGTAAACTTGATTCACTTGTATTAGGAGAAACCGACAAAAAAGGGGTAAGTGCATTGAAGTAAGGCTAGCAGAAGTGTTGCCTATCATTCATGCTGCGGTGCACTGTGTACATTGGTAAGCTCTGCGGGGTTCTGGGTGCTGATAGCGACTTTCACTGGTGCATCAAACGCGAGCTTTGGGCCCTCTCCAGTGTCATATCAAGAAAGGGTTCTGAGGCGAGGATACTCTAAAGGAATCAACTTTTTCTTTTTTGATCAATTGTAATTTATCTCTTCAATGACAACTTGAAACTCTTTTCTTGCAATCATTAGCTCAGAGAAGACCGAGCTACAAATATATAACTGCTCTCCCATATGGGTTGAGTTCTTGTTCTTGCTTCTCACATGATACAACAATGTACACACAAAAAATGATGTACAGCACTTGATTTGACATTTGCGACCCTACTCCTGACATTTCTTGATCTAATCATACATAATTATATTTCTTATTAAAAACCTAGGCATATTTCTTGTTCAGACACATCCCATTTAAGGTAAGAAGTGTCGGGGCAGGAGAAGTGTGCTGTGTGATGACGGCGCAGTGCATAGTGATTACTGGTACTCGCGGAAAGAACAAACAGGCTGGCGATTGCGTAAGAAAACAAACCCCTGTGAAATACATCACACACACACATACACACACACACACACATACTGTTGCTATAAAGCAAAGGAGGAAGTTGTGATTGAGACATGCGTCCGAGGTATGCCTGGAATTCCTAATACGTCTGCACTAGAATGCGGCAGACGTGTAGGCACATTGTAATGTGACAAGCACACATCTGTGCCCCAAAATGTACTGCCTGCTTGAGATGAGCTCCCTTTGCCTAGTCTTATTTCAAGGCTGCTCTTCTCCATCAATCACAGGATGGGATGCATAGCGCTGCTGATGTCTTCTCTAGTACACTCCTGTCTTTGTCTATACCATTCCTCATTTCTCATTTCCCATCTCCTTCTCCTTCTTTCTCTATTCCTTCCCCCTTTCACCTTCACCCCTCCCTCTCTCTTTCTCTCTGCTTCTAACCCCCCCCCCCCCCCCCCACTATCTACCTCTAGGACACCAATTGTCAAGCTATCTTTATACATATTTCTTTTTTTCTATATATTTCTCTTTTTTTTCCATATATTTCTCTTTTCTTTATATATTTCTCTTTTTTCTATATATTTCTCTTCTCTCTGTATATTTTTCTTTTTGTTCTCTCTGTATATTTCTCTTTTTGTCTGTATATTTCTCTGTCTCTATCTATCCATGATTCTCTCTCATTTGTGTACCAAAGAAAACTGATCATCAATTACAGATTCTATATCAATCCCCTCTATAGCACACAATAGTAACACACATCATCTTTTATTTATTTATTTATTTTTTGGATGGATGGTAGAAACTTTTTTAAGGAAGAATAGTTATGAAGACTGCAAGAAACTTTGTCATTCAGTGTAGTCATTAGATTTCTTTAAAATTCAAATTTATACAGAATATCTCAGAAATCAGGAGCACCTTGAGAGATTTCTTTTGAGGGTATGGCAGCTATCTTTAATATGTGTGTGTGTGTGTGTGTGTGTGTGTGTGTGTGTGTGTGTGTGTGCCCTATAATTGTTCTGTATGCTCGTTTCCTTTGATCACTTGATGTGAAATCAATCAATGGTTGTATGCCACTCAACAACATCTCGCTGAATGAACTGAATGGGTACTTCATTCACCAACTCTGGTGTTCAATTTCAACATTTTAATATTTGATGAGAGCAAAGATTCCAGGAAGGCCACTCCACTCTGCTCCTCATTTACACTCCATCCACACCTCCTGTTTCGGAAACCAGGAACGTTGCTTTAAAGGGATGGTGTAGTTTTAGTTGAGATGGGGCTTCAGGTTTCTAACTTTTTTGTGTGAGATAATGAGACACCTCTTATGAGATATTAAAGAGTATACAATTCTAAGAGGAATTCAAAGTTTATTTGATGAAAATCAGTTTTGAAATGCCTGAGATATCCAGCACAAATTGATCCTAATTAAAGGTGGGATATACCTTTTATTAGGACCCTTCTGTTTTACTTTGTTTTTGGATATTGCAGCCATTTCAAGACCAATTTTCATCAAATAACCTTTCTGTAAATTCCTTTTAGACTTGTATGCTCTTTAATATTTCATACATGGTTTCTAATTATCTCGCAAAAATGTTAGAAACCTAAAGTTCCATCTCAAACGAAATCATATCATTCCTTTAAACATCCCTCTCTGCCCTAGACAATGGTGATGATGATAAGTGAACAGCAAGGCGCATTTCTCTCAGCCCCATTACAACTAACAGCTCTTGAAGTCACTGTGAACCCAGGCCTCATGCACAACATTCCATGGAGTGCTGGTAGTTAATCTGGGAGAAAATGGGGAAACATACACACTCATGCCATGTACATTTCTTCATACCACAGATGAAAAGCATGGCATTGCAGTATTAACATTTTTGTCAGGGTGGGGAGGGGGGAGGGGTATAAAGACTGTGAGGGGAGGAGAGAGAGGGTACGGGGGAGGGGGCTTTGGTCTATGGGGGGGGGGGGGTGAAAGGAATTGCTGGTGCATATGTCTGCTTGCCTGTAATGAGATTATGTTCAATCTAATGGATTGTTCGGTTGAAGTGACTTGATATTACTAACCCGCATCTGTCCCCCACACACCCCCACGTATCATCAGGGTGTAATGTGATCATATCTGTAGCATCAACATACATGACCCAAGGTCTCAGTCTCCCTGGTTCCCACCCCACCCCACCCCCTTCCTCTTGGTGTCTGTATGGGGAGTGTGAGATAATATTGTTGCCTTGACAGCAGCCATCAAATCAATGGGGTTATTGCTGTCATATATTTTTTATGTTCCTCATTTGATAAAACCTCATGTGTACACAAAGTAATACATAATGTTCCTTTTTTCTAGAGTCACACAAGTTAGTAGGGACATCAAATTCTCCCAAGCAGCCCTTGATCTCACATTATGACTTATTTCCTTCGAACTATTGCATGATCTTGTGATATTATATGGAATTTTCTATTTTAAGCATACGGAACTTGACCAATTAATATCTAGTACAAATTCGGACAACCCAAAATGGGACATTTTTGTCTCTAGTTGCTTTATACTATAAGAGATATCAGATCTAAGACACAGCTCCCCCCCCCCCCACACACACACACATCTGTGGTTATAAAACATGATTTGCGTGCACTGCCCTTCTCAATGTATCAATATAATTAACATTCAGCCAGCTAGCACATGAGTTCACAGCCCTATAAACTAATAGCCAGTTAGCCTTGATTCAAGGACGGCATGCATTTATCTATCATAAGAAGTCTGTTGGATAGTATAATGTCAATATGCAGTCTTCAATCATCAAGGGACAACGCATAAATTACATCTTACATGAATTTATTCTAGCCTCTCATACCCTTAGATAAGCATAAAGTGAATGCTTTATATCTTATATACTCATTTTCATATTAAATTTAATTTCTTGTATTTTGTATTTATCAATCAATAATAGAGGGATATAAGAACCACCCATACTCGGCCTTGAAGAAAGGCTAGCAATAAAAGCTCAAAGATGCACATGCCTCACTGGAGGATGTTGGACATATGCAAAGGGGGCGGGACCAGGGGGGACGGCATTCCTGGAGCGATGCTACGCCCATCACTCTGACGGTTGGGCCATTTTCAGGGGTTAATTGGGATGGTCAGTTATGGCTGTATCTGGATTAATGGAGTTATCTCTCGGGGTCACGCGTAGGATGTGTCGGAGTCAAACGACTTTTGTTTGCGTCAATACCAGGCCCAGCTCATCCCCATCCGTCTCCACCTCCTAAATATAGAAGTACATCCACATCAGTCGACTGGCAGCTTCTTCGTCTCTTCTCATGTTGCATCCTCCGTCTTCCCATACCTAGTGATGTTACATGCTCCTTCCATCTCCCATAACGCTCCTTGGATCCTATCTTCCAGTCTCTCCATCCCTAAATCCTCTTGCCCACCTTCCCATCAATCTATCCACCCATCTTTCAGCCCATGTGACTACCTATCTGGCCATTTATCTTCCCGATTCTACATCTCGCCCTTCTCATCAGTCAGTCCATCTATTGATAAATGATGCGCTCTTCCAATAGAAGACAATGACCTCTAGGAAGATGCTGTTATCGCTATTGAAGGAGCTGCTGAACAGGCATAGGTCCATTTTGATGCCAACAAACAAAGTTCTCATGTAAATTTTGTAAAGGTGGTTAACTATTGTCAAGAATGCATCAATTTATAAATCAGTCACAAACACCAGGGGCGGATCCAGGAATTCCGTAAAAGGGGGCGCCTTTACAAAATTTAAGGGGGGCACACGCCCCCCCCCCCCATTTTTTCCTTTTTATTTCTTTTGTTGTAACAAAACATAAAGAGGGGTGAGCACCCGGTGCGCCCCCCTCTGGATCCGCCACTGGGTACAATACCAGCACTCCTACCATATTGTTTTAAAACAAACAAAAGGATAAGGTCGTGGTCATTCCAACCATTAGAGTTGCCCTTTCAACTTTTTCTGGTCATCATTCTGCACTTTTCTAATCTACCATACTTTTCTTCCTCTGCCTTGTTTTAGATTTCCTAATACTTTGGGTTACTTCCTAGGTCAGGTTTCACACCAATAAAAGAAGACTGTGTGCTAATTCTGCTATACAAGTCCACTCATAGTATAATACCTTCATCCAGCAGACTCGACTTTGATGCATGGTCAGCCTTTCATAAAATTCCCACTTGTAATACATCTCGCATCATTTGGCACTTTGGCAGTACCGCATTCATTCTAAATAGCTATGAAGAAATGAGCATTCGTCTTTCATATTTGCTTTTGGCTATCATCTCACTTCTTGCTGCAGATGGAAAATACTCCAAAAGGCTGCTTTGACATTTTACATAATTTTAGATGAATTCAATAAGAAAAGAAAATTAGATCATCAAATCATCGTCCTGCATTAAAAGTAAATTCTATTCAAAGCTGAACAAACTCCCAACACTTTTGCTATCTCTGTAGTTACCACAGTAGCAGTTGTGGCTCCAAACCTATATTGGAAGCAAAAAGTGTATTTCAAAATTACTATTTTGAGAGATAGGTACATTGTATGCATCTATCTGTATGCTTCCTATATATATCTGTAAATCTGCAATATAAAGGCAGAGAATGATGGATGGTGATTACCTTAGCATACTGGAGTTATTTTCTACAATAATTGGTGGTCCTTGGGATTAACTATATCTACAAGGTTAAGTTTGGTTTTTATTCACAATAAACACCAAAAAGAAACAAAGAAATCAATAAATGTCAATTAGAAATTGAAGCAAAAGTTGTTTTTTGCATTTCTTTATGGCAAAAGGTTTTTTTGTGCAATTTTGTCACTTATCTTTGCTACATGTAAATATGATAATGTGTAGTAAAGCTTGTGACATAAATTTTCTGGTCACTTAAAATGAAAATCTGACATATATGCTAGAACTGGGTCATTTTCTGTCATCAGGGTCAAATATATACCCCCCCCCCCCTTTATCTTACTTCATGGTGGCATAATGTATGTAGAATTCATATCTTTAATGCCTTTTATAGACCTTGTGTTTTGTTTTGGTTTGGGTTGTTTTTTTTTTTTGGGGGGGGGGCAAAAGCAACATAAGAGTCCATTTGATTCCTCTGAACATCTTTGAGATATCTTAATGGGACAGGAAAATCAAAATGCCAAAATCTGTGGTTCTTTAATAATTAGATTTCAGCAGATATCACAGTCAGCGGAGAGGGGGATTGTAGGGTAGCAACTGGAGGGGATGGAATCCTATCTACAGGACACAGAAGTGTGTGTGCTATGAGGGTTGATTATGGGCCACGTTTATGAATGTCCTGTAGTTGTCAATTAAATTTAAAATTATAATTAGATTAGCCGGGAGGAGGGAGAATTCATTTGAGGTCTTTTTCGTGTCTTTTGAAAGTGACTCTTATTCATTACTCATGTCCTACAATTGCAGGGGTGGGGGGAGGAGGGGGGTAATTGACCATTCATTTACTCGGTTTCGAAGGTACAGAAAAGGGGTGAGATTGTCCCATGGATAGAGGAGGGCGTTGACTTTATTCAAACTGATTCTTGTTCTTCGATGATCAAGTGCTCGCTATGGGAAAATCACGGGGCAGCATTTAAGTAAACAAAAACCTATGAACATTTGCTCTCTCTACGACTCTCTCTCACTCACACACATACACACATACACACAAACACACACACACACACACACAAAAAAACAGGGGCCGTTCCGAATCGTGCGGAGATTCCCCCCAGGCCGTTGCGCCGAAATACGGCTTGTGGCTTGATGAGATAGAGCCTGGGAGATATCGCTTGCCCCTGCATTACAGCGAAGGAAATGAGCTTGGGGGTGCTGTCATTTTTATCAGCACACTCCGCAGAATTAAGATAATGCTGTCCCGCGACTTACCTTCGATTGGTTGGCTTAGCCGCTGCAAAGGGTTTTTTTTTTTCTTCCCCAATTCCCTATCCCTCTTACATACATGCTGCCTACCCACCACACATGGTATTTTCTCAATGTGGCATTACACGTGTGGTGGGCATAGGTAAGCATGCTTCCTACCTTTTTTACTGTACACAGTACTTGTTTGTACGTAAGCTGCAAAGCAAAACACTCTCATGTGAATTCCAGAGTGTGGAAACGATACACGCGTGGAGGGAGATATGGACATGTGCTGTACTTCAATGTGCACAGAGTTATATTTCTTGCCAACACAAATCATAGACATAATTGTTTGTATTTCATCGAAGCATTGTGTTATAATATTTCTTTGCAATTCTCATTTTACCAGTGCCTCTACAACATTTAGCTTTCATAATCACATTTTCCACTCTGTGTATGTGTGGATGTGTGAGCTTGTGTGTCTGTGTGTCTGTGTGTCTGTGTGTGACCGTATAAACGGCTGCCCAATTATATATTTGAGGGAAATGGGTTTAAAGACTACCATGCCCAAAGTAAGTCAGCATTTACGGACGAACTAGCCTTATATGTACTCTGCACATGGTGCGGCTCAGCAACACGATGAGTATGTGGAGGAATGCAGGGTATGTGATAGGCTAGCCGGGTCGCTGCATTCTTCGAATGCCAAGGTATTGGGACGGGCTTTGAGGGGGAGAGAAAGGGGGGTATGGGGGAAGGGAGAAAGGGTGATGGGGAGGGGGAAGGGGGGAAATGGTAGGTATTAATCCACTCTCCCCCCTCTCTCTTTGACAGGGGTAGAGATTGTAACCAAGGGTGATGGGGGTTGATTCCAGTGAGTGACGGACCGTTGAAAGCTGCTGCTGTTGTTTAGGGAGGAACGAGTGACACCCTGTGGGGGTCTCTCTTAAATAGGGAGGTGATGCAGGCTATGGGATCAGTCGGGGCTCGGGCCTTGGAGTGGAGTCGGTCAGACGGGAGGGCATCAGTCCTTGCCAGCTGACCAAAGGGGCCAATTCTTTGGCCGGCAGGCCGTAGCGGTGGTAGTTAGAGGCGTCTCTCTGTCGTGGAGATGCGGGACAGGCTGGCTGCCTGGGATACGGCTTGTCCTGTCATCCACGTGTGTGCTGGGGGCTCCTCCTCTTGGTTGGTTGTGTTCCTGGTTGGTTGCTGCTTGGACTCACTAAACACACACACTTGTGCCGAAGATGTCCCCTCGTGTACAAGCGGTGTCTAAGATCAACTTGTCATACAGAACGCGAAGTTTTTCCTGCAACGATAAACCATTCTGGGTATACGTGCTCGCAGATGACGGACGGCCATTGATACACACAAAAGTTCTACCTACTTTTCTTTCTTCTTCGTAGCTAATGTTCAATCACCAGGTAATGTTCGTCACTGCAGTATATCAGAGTATTGCTGCTCTCACTGTGTGCTGTATGATTGCTGAGTCTTGGTGTTAACGTGTACGAGATCAGTTCATCTATCTTGGCAGGCTTTGGGTTAACATGTACCAAGCACTGTCTTTGATTATTCAAGCAGGTAAGACATTCTCTCTCATGCCATGTCCACTCTGGAGTACCAGCAAATGTTCTTGTTACTGTCACAGCATTTGAGCTGTGAAGACTACTGTGCTGCAATGGGAGTTTACTATCAAAATCTCTCTTGGTAAAGATGACAAATGCTGCTCAAAGAGAGTCCAGTCTCTTGACGTACGACTGACAAATACTGTGGGCATAGTTTATCAAACATCCACAGGCATCTAGCTTTCTGTTTGGGTTTGAGTATGTGCATGTGTTTGTATGTGTGTGCATGTGTGTGTGTGTGTGTGTGCATGTGTGTGTGTGTTTGTGTGTTTTGTGTGTGTGTTATCCATGTCCACATCAAATCAACCTGTAACTATTATACATTGGGAGTGAAACTGGCACAACTTATATCTTTAATGCCCCCTTTCTCTTCCCCCCACTATGGGTAGCCTCATCAGAGAGGCCCTCCCAGGCTGGGAGAAGGGGTTGAAGGTGAGGGTTTGGAGGGGGTTGGGAGGGTTGTCTAATGATTCCAGGTCACTAGTGGACAGCAAACAGTCCAGTGCATTCACAGCATCTTTTTCGGTCACAGGAGAACAATGCACAAATTTTGACAAAATCACCGTAGGACACTGCGGGGCTGATTCCAGAGACCCATTACTATGAAGTTATGACCACTATGAACAGTCTTTCCATCCCCCCCCCCCCTCGCTCTCTCATAATCACCTATTTAATAGGCACCCCAGTGTATCAACATTCTAGTGACTCATACTATAGTCTTTTCTGCCTTCCTACCCCCCCCCCCATAAAAGGAGGGAACACTAAATTAAAAAAAAATGGACCTCCCTTCTACCTCTAGCACACAAAGTCTCCATCTCTGATTTCTTGCTTGTTCTCCTCCGAAACTAGCACCAACGTTCCCACGATGACTGTTAGTCTCTTTCCCTCAGACTGTCTTGTGTTATTGTTTAGAATGACTGAGACGATAGATGAACAGGGAAAGAAAAGAAGGTGCTAGTATGATCGAGAATCTCCTCCTACGTAAGGGTGTTGAGACTATCTCTTCTGTGTTTAGTGTTGAGGATGGGTGATAACAAAAGGGAATCAAGTGACACTAATGTGACCTGTTCCCGGCAGTGCTGCCAAAACACACGTTTGCATGCTGAATATCTGAGCCTATGGATCGTGCTGTGTCTCATGGCACAATGCCTGAGGAATGTCTCCGTTTAATTGTGAAGCTGCCCACTGCTTGCCATACCTCCACCTACACAATCTCACTTTCATACATGTCTATTCATAATCTGCATACCTTTCTACATCTATGCAGCCAAATAGCTTTGTGACCTGCCTCTGCTTTTTTCTGTTTCTGATTGCGTGGGTTTCAACTGTTTTACAAAAGCTTTAGGTCTGATACCTATTCCCTTCCTCTAATAATAGGATGCATTTGCTGAAGAAATGAAAATTTCCCTCAGATTTGTCTCCATTCTAGGGGGGGGGGGGGGCAAAGGGGGCTAAGTGGGGGCTTTCTTTTTCTCCGCAGTGAGAGAAGAGTCACCGGGAAGAATGAGGAAAGGGACATTGATGGAGACCTGCTGTCTATAATATATAAATCCATTGAGATTGGTTTCTTGGGATCTTACTGGATTGGGGGAGGGGGATGTAGCTTTTAGGTAGCAGAGGTGACAGGGGTTAGCCATGCCTGCTTACCAACAACCATTGAATCAGATATGGTGCATCCCTCGGTGCCAATGGTTGGCTCTAAACATCACAGCTTTGTCAAGGGACACGACATGTGTAAAAGTTTGTGAAATTACAAACATTACATTTTGCAAAAAGGTTTTGTTATCCCAACACTGTCACTGCACGATTTGGAAATTGGTCACACTTTGTTTTCGCACTACTTAGCAATATCGCAACGATATCAGCAGTGTGATGTAGCAGTGGGTTTCACCTTATTGCTTTTGCCACATAGAAGAGACAGAATTGAAATGGCTGCTGCTCTCTCTAGATTTCAGTGCCACTTTTGTGCATACAAAGTGGCAAAAGCAGTATCTTGTATTTCTCATAATACGTCTTTATTGATTAATTCATGCTTTCAGTTGTTGCCGAGTGAGGATGAATTTTGCTTGTATGACAAATATCACGACTGTTTTACAAATTTCATGTAAAATTGACAATGTTGTCAGAAATGTTTGTTTCCTGTAAACGATTCTCTGTTTTTACACCACTGGATGTACTTTATGTCCTAGTTGAGATTAGTAGAACATGCCATTTTAACATATAGGCCCTAAGCCTGCACACAAGTATCAAAACTCTCCAATTATATCAGTAGATTCATGATATGGCTGATATGAGCTATAATTGATTATCTGGAATACATACTTCCTATCTGTTTGACCAATTCCAAAGCTTGAACTTGTCATTCTTTTTTATTCAAATGGCAACATGTTCACTAAAATTCTCATTCCGTAGGGAGACCATCCCCCCCCCCCCCCCCGCCGTTTCCTCATTAGCAGTCGAGTACAGTTGCTTATTACAGTTAATCTTCGATTCACTGGCTTTCTCACCATATCTTTCTCTCACACAGACATGCACCGCACCTGACACAGAACAACTGACTAACCGCCACCACCACCAACACGTAATGCCTGCCCGTGTGATCACCAGATTCACACGGTCTACCCAATGATCTGCCCTACTATCAAACCTCACGCTCTCCTCCCTTCTCCCTCTCTACCTCCAGCTCCTTCTTCTAAATATGGCTTGCATGGAGCATCTCGTCCAACTGAGGGCGCTAAAAATAGCGTCGACAGAAAAGAGGGTGGAGAATAAAAAAGAAGGGGAAAGAAAAAAAAAAGGATAACCAGGGTTCCCCTTAGCTCCTCGAGCCATGCATTCGGAGGGTAGCACAGAGTTAGTGTGCTCTGCATTGTGAGAGGGTTGTCGGCTACATGAGCTGATGGATTGTGGGGATGTAGTCTAGTCTAAGCAGAGGGGCTGAACACGGCTGATGTGATGGACTTCATAGAATGCCAGGTATGTCTGTAGTCTTTCTTGCAAAGACCCTTTTCTTCAAGAGCACTCAAACTCTCACATATTCAGACCGAAAATCTGACTACATAGGCCTATCACTTATCATGTGTAATCACCTATGATAATTTCCATGTGCAAAATTGTGGGGTTTTTTTTATGGGGGGTGGGGGAGGGGAAGGGGGAGGGGGCGGTCATGATGCATGCTGCATTTGGATTATTGCATTATTTTCAAGGATAAATGTCTACAGCCTACAGACAGGTTACTGAAAGGTATGTTAATGGTTGTTAATACATGCCTGATAACAAGACTACTCTGGGTATTTTGGGAAGATGCCAGACACATGCTAGTCTTCCCGCAAGACTTTGGTTAGGAAAATAAAACTGATCTCCACATTTCTTGCAGAGGGCAAACTTGTCTGCGACTGTGGGGGAAAAGGTGAGGCAGATGGCTTTGCCCCGAGGACCCAGTAGATACCAGGAGGATTCTACGAAGTAATGACATTAGGTGAACCATATTTCTTGCCTACTCACCGCAACATCCACTTCCATCCCTAATACTTCCTACCCACCACTATCATGAATCTCATAACAGTTTTGCTACAGTGTAGCTACGGCACACTAATGTAGAATATGTATTGCACACCTGCATCAGTACATGCATTAAATAATATAGGGGCATTCAGTCATTTATTCTCCTTATTATACATTTGTGTATGGCATGCTCAGTCAAGCACATTAGCAGTGTGTGTTCAGACGCGGAATATGTTCACAGAATAATCTTTCTTTGCTCGGATGAGAATATATCTTGGGGGCAAAAATTCTGGCAGTTGATTGTAAAAAGCCAGCAATGTGCAGCCCATTAAAGACCACAGATAGAAAGAGATAGAGATATAGATAGAGAGAGAAAGAGAGAGACAGACGGACAGACAGACAAACAGACAGACAGAAATAGAGATAGAGGGAGAACATATGGCATGAGAGAGACAGGCAGATAAAAACCATGATTTATCCACCGTGCCATGTTGTATATCCAGGCAGCACTAAGCCATAGTGTACAGATATACATGTGAGAGAGGAGCTTCCATGTGGCTACAGTAAGCAGACCCTATCTGGGCATAGAAAGGGGAGGAGGAGGGGGGTGTTTTGATATCCACTACTGGGCTCTGCTCACATATACCTGCACCCCCCTGGATGAACACAATCCTTAGAAATGGAATGAACCTGTCAATTTCACAGACTAAAACCCTCGAGGAAGAATCTGTTTGCCATGATGGGGCAAACATAACTTTGATTCTTACTAGCCCTTCTTGCCCAGATAAGGCAAGCATAAATTTGATTCTTACTATCCTTTATGTCATCTTGTCTATCAGGATTACAAAAAAAGAAAATAGATATTAGGTTAGGGGAAAATTGACAAAATGTAGATCATTATTGGTACACACTAAATTGTGCACGTTTGACATGTTTGAATGACCCTTGATTAAAAGTGTATCAAATCACAAAGAAGAAAAAGTATGTCTAAAGTCTTCTTGATCAACTGTATTATCGTTTATATCTGACGGGGGTCACCTACGTTCATCAAGATGACACAGTACTGGAGAGTGTATCATTTTATTACACCCCCGCACTGTTTGCAACTGAAGCAATACGCATGGAATTTGTAGATTAGTACTTTGGTGCTCGTCTATATCCAATCCAACAAGTTTCAACCATTTTGGGAATTATGCAAATCCTGTGCCATCCATAAAACCCCAGCAGTGCTACGAAACCTTTTGCTTTATCAGCTCAACACAGGACTCCGCAGGCAGTGACGACTTAGTTGGAATTTGCCGTAAATTTTGACGATTTACAGGAAGTCGTATAACTCCGCAAATCAGAGGGGGGAAACATTTTGCCAAAAGGAATTTCGTTATGCCATGCAGAGTGAAAGATCTCGACTTCTGAAAGTTAGCAAACCTACTCCCTCGGAAATGAAATTTTCCCTTTGGTGATGTGTGATATGGGAATGTATTTGGCAAGAGCGGCACATTTGTAACCGAGAAAATCTCTACAAATGCAAACGTCAGAGCCAAACCTATGATTTGAACAGAAAAGTAATGATGAGTGTGAAGATTTTAAGTGGCTAATCATTCAGTACATCTTTAGCCCTGCAGTCTAATTTTTGACTTTTGTGCGTCTGTTTAATACTCTCAAATAGGCAGTGTTTGTTTTAATCCTATGAACACTCTTTTTGAAAAGTTAACATGACAAAACTTTTAATCCAGTTGCTCTGACTAATCTTGGATTTTTTTTTTCTCCCTTATAGATTACCTGATGGGACAGAGATATTCCTCAATGACCGAGAGATTAATATCTTCAATCTGCCCTGGGACATCTGGAGGGACACAGGTGTTGCAGCCACACTGCCCCACCTCCTTGCTTCCAGGTTGTGGGCAAGTTGCCGGCAAGAGGGTCAGGGGTGGCAGAGGGCATCAGAGAGGCTCGACTGCGGAGGCTCGACCGCGTGGTGCCGAGATAAGGTAGTCATCAGGAAGAGTCAGCGATCCGGCTCATTTCCCAGCGCTTTCACCACACAGGAAAGCCTCCGTCTTCTGGGCTTCCCCGGAATGCGTAATCAGCCCCCAAAACACCAGCAAGATCAATTAGCGAGGCCTCGTTTAGCCCCCCCCCCCCCCCCCACCCTCCATAACATCGACACATATCCACCCCCCTCCGTGTGTATGTAACTCTTCCCCCTCTCCTTACACGCTGCTGATTAGACACTCCGTGTCCGGCCTTGGGATGGGACAGCGTCAACAGAAGTTTAAGCGGCAATCTTGTGTGTCTTATCGCTCCCTGCCAAATTAGCTGGTCACTTCCCCTTTCCAGCACCTCACATCGGCCCCCTTTTCAATCTTTCACTCTCTCCCCCTCTCTCTTCCCTCACAGATCGACAACGTCAGTCCGCTCGGTTCTTGAGCGAGAGTTCTCGATGACGAGGAGCGCCCCCACAGACAGCTCTCTGCCAGGAGACTCAACACAGTAGGCACGCTTGTCCCCGGATGGGCTGAGTGAGGCGAGTCCTAACGCTGCTGCCCGTCCTTATCGCGACAAGCCAAATTAGCCGACCACTTCCGCCCAAAGCCCCGCACGTTGGCTCTCAGTTCCCCTCACAACTGTGAATGAGTCGCTCCTCTTGCGAAAGGACGCATACGTGCGCGTGTGCGTCACACACTCGCTGGCAGGGTGCGCACCCTGCAGAAGGTAAGAGAAGGAAAAAGCGGGATGCTCCTTCTTATCGCAACAAGCCAAATTAACTGGCCATTTCCCTCTCTCTCTCATTACGGGCCAGCGTCGAGTCCTTCTAAGAAGGGAGATCTCTAGCTAGGATTTGCCATTCGGAGTTCTGTGCTGGCACGTGCAAGGGTGCATCAGTTAAGACTCGCTCACTCCTCGTCTCTCGCTGGAGATATGCTCTAGTCACTCTGAATGTGCTGGCCAGATTAGTGACAAGGCTCTGGGTGTGAAGCTGCCAGTAACTTGGTGGGACTAAGACACTCCAACACTGCAAATTCGTCTTTGGTGTACAGTGCGGAATGAAAGACACAAAGTACTTCTACCAACTCCAGGTATGGCGGTGATACTGATACTCAGTACTGGAGGGATCTCAGAGAGCTCGGCTTTGCTTTGATGATAAAACAGTGCTTTGATCAAGGTAAGTGTCTGTTTGTTTGTTTGTTTGTTTGTTTGTTTGTTCAAAGCATCACATTGATACATGAGTACAAGTGTGGATTATACTGGATAAAAACAGGTGTCATCATAGAATGTCATGTAGCAAAGATTTCATGCAAGTTGACTGAAATCATTTTAGAGAAATATTTTGCATTACTGTGATTTAGAATCTACACTCAAGAATTTTGTACCACTGCTACCAATCTTCCACCAATCCTCGCTGAGCATTGCTACAGTCTGTTTCATTGCACCTTGTCCTTACTACAAGTTGGTAACTGGTTGATTCATTTCACTGCTTCCAGTGGTTGATGCATTTCTTTACACAGCAAATTTTGTCACAAATTTCTTGCTACTGAATCAGAACACACCCTGCCACAACTTTTCATTTACATTTCTTTAATCAAATCTGTTGACAAATTTGTATTCACCTCTCTTCACCCGTCCTACAAAGGCTGCATATCAGCAGGAATTCTCTTATCACACCGTACCAATCCACTCAACTAAATGTAAATTTGAACTTCAAATCAATGGGAGTGCTTCACTTATTTACCTTTGCTATAGGACTTTGACTATACATTGTAAACAGAACTGGAAAAAAATGGGGGACATCGGTAGCAATCTGAAACATGTCTCACTGGTAGCATGGTAGGTCGGGGGACTGACAGAGGTCTAGGAATGACAGCAGAGATTTGTCTACTTTTATAGTTTATGACTTTTTGGGTTAAAGTCCCTCAAGCCAGCTCAAAGTGATTGACTTTTCACACTCAATCTGACACAGGGGACAACCACATTTCTACTGATTTTCTGTTTCCACGCTGGCCCGTTGGAGAGGAAACATTAAGGCACTGAGAAAACAGTCTGGCGTTTTGCGCTTATCTCCATTCACCCTGGGGAAAGAAGGTGAGTGTGTTAGTCACTGGCTGGAACATCTGCAGAGCCGATCATGTTATCAGGCACCACAGGAGGTAAGCAATCAACACTTCAGGCTTCCAAACAGTGATTTGTAGTAGTTGGAGAGAAGGGTTTACGTCATGCTGTGTAAGTTAGCGTATGTTCAATCACCATGACTGGAGTCTTTCCGTATGAATGACACTAACACTGACATCATTCCATCAAGCCTCTGAAAGGCAGTGATGAATGTGAGAGTCATGCTGCAGTTCGTGGAAGATCATCATGTGTCTTCAATCACCGTGGCAACCAGTACAACCTCTCCGATCACTCCATCTTTCTTCCGAGGCATTTTGCCAGGAGCTGTGGACCCCTCGTCTCGAGCTCTATCCCATGCCATAACATACTTTTTTAGAATTCCATACTGTACCCATAGAAGAGTCTATGGAATGTAAAGAAGTATGTATTGAAGCTGGGACCACGCAACTATGGCAACAACGGAGGACCTTCCATCAGGAGTAAGCTAGGAGGAGAGATGCTGAACACCCACAGACAATAAGGGAAAAAGCAGTAAACAGGCAACTTCGCTGAGACAGCCACTTATTAAGGAGAACTTGGGCCACTAGAAATAGTTGCCCAGATTAAGAGACTACCGTATACAATGTACAGGTACTCTTTTGGTTTATGGCAGATATCAGATAGGTTCATATAAATGAGGTCAAAAGGTGAATAGATTAGTCAGCTGTTGGACCCTGTAGTATCATACAGCAGTGGCAAATAATGCAATTACTGTCCATCTAAAAAGCAAGTGTCCAGACAAATGTCAAATATCGTAGTATGCCATGGCATAGAGTAAGAAGGCAAGGACAATGTATGTTCTCTGTGCAACATTATACTGTATATGTTTATACAATCTCCTCTTTCTCATACAGGGCATGTGGGGTCTCTAGCTTATGCTAAACTGCAAAATCTAACACGATATGATGATTTAACTGAATTGAAGTGGATATATCATGAGCACCAGGACGACATTGTTGGAAGGAGTGTATAAAAAAGAGAGTATGAATGTCAGTCCCTTGATTAGGCAATAGCTATGATAGATTACCCTGCTAAAGAGGAGAATGAAAACAGCCAGAAATAATCACCATATTGTATAGAGCAAGTTTCAAAGTATTAAAATCAAGTATAACTACCTGGCAATTATGCTGCTAGTAATAGTAAGTGAATGTTTTATGATGTGCCCCTTTAAGCAGACAGGAAGCTGCATGAAGAAAGCACCTGTCAGTTAGTCCTTATGACATTACCCTTTCTGAATCAGAACACACGGACAGCCTTTGGGCACCTCTTTTGTACTATATCTCCCCACCCCCCCCCCACCCCTCTTCACCCTGCACTTTTTATGTTTAAATCCTCTGTACAACCATTGCGAACAATTCTTGTAGATCTGACATGCAATGTACAGCAAAGATTACCAAGTTTTCAGTAAAATCAGATAAACTTTCTCTTAATGTTGATTATTGAGGTGATGGAAATCTTGGGGTTGGGATATCTTTGCTCTGTTTTGTGTTGTTTTAGGCTAACGAAAGGGAATACAATAAATCTACCTAGTTCTTGCAGTGTACATAACACAGAAATACATGTGTGGGACTATACTTGGGCATGTGTGGGACTACACTTGGGCATGTGTGGGACTGATAATTATAGAATTATACCAGAGACTCCAACTCTCCCGTTTTCGACGGGAGATCTCCCGCCGAAAACTCATTTTTGCAAAATCTCCCGTTCTCCCGTTTGAGATTTAATTTCTCCCGCTCTGGCTCAATGTCTCCCGTTGGAAAGGATTTCTTACTTATTGCTATCGTATGTTGCAAAAATAAGCCTAAGATAGCACCAGAGAGTATCTATAACCCTAGGAACTTCGCACTTCGCACACATTAACTTGGAGTCTCCCGTTTGCTAGGAGTTTCAGGCGGGAGAATCTCCAGATCAGAAGTTGCTTTGGGTTGGAGTCTCTGTTATACTGAGGGCTTGTTCAAATGGGTAATATGCTTTGTTTTGTTATTTATTCATTTATCTAATTCTTTGGTTTATCCCAAGAGGTCATGTCAGATTACAAGTTCCTTTCATTAGAACTACATAAACCGCCTCCCTGTCTAAATCCAAAATGAGAAATAATACCACACAGAGCTATTTTGTCCATAAATACTGCATGTTATATATGTATGGCTTAACCAGACTCACTGATGCGAGTGGCATGTATTGCACAAAGATAACAGTAGCTCACAGCAGGAATGCACACCACATTATGCTATCTTGTCCCTTCGAGCAATGTACAGTAGAAGAATGAAAAGATTCTTTCAGAGAATGCACACTGGAGTGCTACACATGCATGAATAATTCCTTGCAAACTGTGAGGCGAGGAGGCATGGTTCTGCAGGTTGCATGTAACACATGAGAGATCAGAACGAAAGAGTGTATATATAGGACGTAGGAAGCTACCAGGTATACTGTGTATCGCCGGGGAAAGCCTAAATGGGGTGCATAAGGGCACAAAGACAGGTGCATAGAACCTCAAAGAAGAGGGTGCACATTCTGTAGGTATTCTTTACATACAATCACAGGTATGGGAGTAAGGAGTCCACAAGAATGGGTACACACCCCAGTGCAGATCTGAATTGTCAGTACACACCCCCAATGAGCTGTGTATTCACACTAGAATAAATTATTCCATATACATCGGTGCATTAACCACACGGCAGGTGAAATACGCGGAATCCGACCTACAATGTTACGGATCTAGGGTACAATAATGGCATCATAATTGTACTTTGTCTAACCTGAATACATCGGTACTCATAAAAGAAAAGAAATGGTATGCTGTATAGAGGTTTGACTGTTATCATAAACTCGGCATCTGTGGCAGTATTGGAAAATATAAAGCTTCCCAAAATAGGGTTACCAATCTATAATGTGACTATCCCAGAATTTGTTGCACTATAGTCATTAACATCAATAATCACTTTTCAAAAATTTTGTGCTGGTGGCTAAATGCATGTACATGTACTTTATGACAGGCTTCTATTTTATACTATCAGTTCTCCAACAATTTTCACAAAATACCAATAGGGTAATGCATACCATGGAAGCTTTGCATGTACATTGTACACTGTACAGTAAATATTATATCAGTGACTCAAAAAGGCATACACAGTGCTTTCCCTGTACAAAAATGTGACTACAAAGACAGAAACACAAACAAACATCCACCCTACCATCCCCCCCCCCCCACACACACAGACAGACAGACAGACATATCATCTATAAACACACTAGTGATACATGGCTTTCATTCGAGGCATCTCTGCAGTGTACGGCAAAGGAGACCAACATAAAACCTGGTAATTTATCATGGCCATTTGGAGTTAGTGTCACAGTTCACTGCCTACCACCTAATGCCCAGGGGTACAGGGAAAGGGGTGGGGGGGGGGGGGGGAGATCGGTAAGGAATATCTTTCAAGCTTGAAAGCATTCATTTTAATAGTGACACTTGCCGTCTGGCTTCATAAGTAAAGTGTAGCAGACCCATGTGGTAATGTATTCAAATTACTTCTGCACCCCCTTCATTAACAATTGCCATGACAACCTCGCCAATGGCAACCTAACCCATGGTAACAAACACACTTGCTAAGGGCTAACTGAATTCTGCCTGACCTAGCTGTCTGTAACATATATACATGCATATGAATATAAATATCCACTTCAGTACAGAAATATGATTTATACCAGAAAGTTAAAATGAATAGGTCAGCAGTATTGGGGAAGGGGGGGGGGGGGGGAAGAGGAGGGGGTGTATCAAACACACCCATGACATATAAAGTATAGGCCTACTGATTACAGAAATTAGGTATGGCATGTGTAATATTCCTGTAGGAATCATATCATCCGTTAGGTAATGGATTAATACAGCAATTAATACTAGGTTTTAGAACTTGGCCTACAAGAAAGCAAATACCTCTAGTCATTACTTCCACCCTTTTTTTTTTGGGGGGGGGGGAGGGTCTAGGTTATCAAGTGTGACAGCACCGACAAAGTTAACTCTTCATAAAAGGAGGCAGTACAGGTACAACTTTATGCATATCAAAGTCAATGTTAAACCTCACAGTCACCTAAATAGGAAATGGGTCAAACATTACCCAAGTCAAAACATGTGGGACTGTGATAAGAAGAGGTCACATATCGCCAAAGTTGTCTAGCTTATATCCTAGTCCAAACAGATTACAGACTACATTGTCATATCAAGTATGCCTAAACACAGGTGCATTTGTCTAAAAAAAAAAAAAATTCTTGCGTATTTAATCACATTCCATATGTATCTGAGGCATTTCAGGCAATAATAAATGCAGTCGTGCTATACATTTGTGATACTGATTCAAAACAAAAGACTGATTTGAAATGCTTAGAGCCTCAAATGCCTTACTGCAAAATAGATAAATGCAAAGTCATCTTGAAATGTGTTTATATTGCATGCCTTAGTTGACCTCAACTTCAGGGGTAGAACGTAGGGCAAGAAATTAGCCTTTCTCTGGGCCATGATTTTCCAGCTTTCAACAGAACAGAAACGTGTCCGAAGATTTTGATTTAGCAACGCAGATAGACTCCACCCCTAGCAATGAGGGAATGATCTTATTGGTCAGAGCATGGAATATTGGTTACTGATTGGTCATGCATAGACCGCTGGCGCTAAGCTTGAATCAACATTGCGGAATTTGCTAGGATCATACCTAAGACGTGAAAACTGTCTTACCTCACCTTGATTACGATTGCATCGGAAGCAAAATTTTGAAGGCGGTTTTCTTGAAAACCTGATTTCCTAGACCACTTGACATGCTCTCAAAATTCATTGATATCTCCTAGACCAAGTACTTTTATGAGTCGTGTTCTATATGAAATTAAATTGGAAGAGTAAGAGAATAATGTCATATCATTTTCAGAAAATGAACCTCCCCCGACTTTCAGATCCTTTTGTTGTAGTGGGTCACTTATAGTACAAGTTAACATCTCTGTTCCCTCATGACGTCACTATAAGACATAGATGCCATTCTAATCACAGAAAAGTTTTGATGCAGAAACCGTTGGTACGTGGATTGCTAATCCTTGCCCTTATCCCATTATGAAATATGCACAAAAGAAGAAGAAATACATGACAACCACTACTTTGTAAAACTCAGTTCTCATGATCAGTAATTCAGTTTACCAATGCATGAATGTACAATTTGTTGCTATGTCAGGCAAGTCTTAGGCAGGCTACTTTGTTTAAAAGTATTGACAAAATTTACTTTGGACTGAGCAAATTTATCTGTTACTCCAATGAATATTTTGTTGAAAGAGGTCTTCAGAGCTTTGTAATCTGTATTTTTTTTTCCTAATCCCACATACCCATCTCCATGTTGGGAGTTTTGAGCTGATCAAACTGCAGCATACATTTGATATTTCACACTGTTTGTATGAAATAAGGGACTCTCCAAAATCAACCACTGTGACCGGATTACAAGAAATTCTTTAGAAATGTCATTTCATTATAAAAAGCTAACAAGAACGTAAAAATGTTCCTCTGATAGCTAACCCTACCAAGCCCTACCCTATTCAAAAATTAATTCTATATTTAGATCTCCATAAAAGACATTAAAAATTATGACTTAAGCGTTATCTGTGCGATAATACACTTCATCTAAACCTACAGGCACAAAAAATGCTCAGCATCTTAAAGAGCACAGGAACATTGGCATGATACCAAAATTCACATGAGGTCCTGAGACACCCTTTATGTGAGAGGTAAAATACACGCAGAGCTTTAGTGTTGGGAAATCTTGACGTACATGTAAATGTGTCGGACACATGTTATGAACTTTTCAAAAGGAAATTCTACAGCTACTCTGAATAGCTTCTCTTTAAACTGTTAAAAGTAAATGTAGATTGAGGTGACTTTACAGTAACAGAGTTGAAGATGACTTTCTATACATATAGTAACATAGTTTTAGATGACTGTGTAGAGTAACATCATTTAGAAATGACCGTTTCCTCACTGATGTCTTATTGTGACCTGAAGTGCCAACGAGCATAAAGGAGCAAGCACATTGCACATTTTAGTGCAGGGGACTATTCCCAATCGAAGCAAACAAGCATTCTGGCTTATGTTATTAACTTGTTGAGGACGGGCTGATTTTGCTACAACAAACATTTCCCATAGACACCTGCCCAAGTATACTCAGGAGTAGTTACCTCCCCCAAGGGAGGAGGTTACGTTTTCATTACTGTTTGTTTGTTTGTTTGTCTGTCTGTTTGTTTGTCTGTGCGCAAAATAACTAAAAAATTTGTGCACAGATTTAGATGAAACTTGCAGGACAGGTTGAGAATAACACAAGGAACAGATTATTAAATTTTAGTAGTCATCTGGAAATTTTTATGGATTTTACAAAGGATTTTTGATATTTTGGCAGATACGGTCATTGAACTTGCGAGTTCAAGCTGCGCATTTTTTAGGTTTTTATACCCGCGCTAAAGCGCGTACTCTAGTTTCTGTTAGGGCCAGGCGCGCCGTGCAGCTGAAGGTTTATGATGTAACAAAGGCTTTTATAATGGGAAATTGGGCAATTTTTCAGCAAGCATACTAGTACATATGGGTGTAAATCTAGTGACTCCAACCCCAAGCACCTTCTGATCTGGAGATTCTCCCGCCCGAAACCCCTAGCAAACGGGAGACTCCAAGTTGATGTGTGCGAAGCGCGAAGTTCCTAGGGTTCTAGATGTTCTCTGGTACTATCTAAGGCTTATTTTTTCAACATACGATAGCAATAAGTAAGAAATCCTTTCCACCGGGAGACACAGAGCCAAGGCGGGAGAAATCAAATCTCAAGCGGGAGAACGGGAGATTTTGCAAAAATGGGCTTTCGGTGGGAGATCTCCCATCGAAAACGGGAGAGTTGGAGTCTCTGTAAATCACTGATCTCTGTGGAAGAGCAAGATCATCGGTGGAAATGAAGTAGCTGCTTTGTGGAGGTCTGCGCTCTCAGAATGCTTTTCTAGTTTTCAATGGGTTATTGCATGCGCTGCCATCTCTGCATTAATGTAGGAGAACTGAGTTGGACAGTTTGCTATACACACCCTGTACCACAGGTAGATCTCAGCAATCTGATCATTAAATCAATTCATTATCATTATGATCAAATTATTACACTACATCAATTCATCACGGACATATTCATTTTTTCTCTGTTCCCTATTCAAGATCACAACAAAGTGAAGTAGTGTTATTCCATGAGCTTTGATGATATGAATCTTGTCGATATCAGAAAGTTAAGATAAAGTTATGTCAATTCATTTTGACACTGTAAACTGGTATAAACTGCAGGAAGTAGAACCAGGGTAAGAATTTAGTACTGACAAAATAAAGTGGGTGAGAGTGGCGTAACAGTTGTGGTAACTTTCATGAGGGCAGGAACTTGCCCAGCATGCCGCATACCACTTCCAGAGCAATTGAAAAGTTGGTGACCATTTGAACAGGGGTTTGAGCACTTCAGGAGAGCTCCTAAACCTCTAGTTGAGATGGGCGTAACATAAGAGCGCTTCAAAGTCACTTTGTCTGTTCATTTAGGGTCTAAGGCGCTACAGGAGAGCCCACGAGCGCTCTAAATGTCCAGTATAAACTGGTTGTGAGTATCTGGTAGACTTTGCTAGTTTAGATTTACTAGCCTAGCAGAAGAGGGAAACAGCATTGTTTGTCTCCAGTTTCCAGGTAATGGAAATGATGTCACCTACTTTTAAACGGATCGTATAGTTTTGGTTGAGACCTAATTTCATGTTTCTAACATTTTTGGTGAGATAATGAGAAACCTCTTTGAAACATGAAAGAGCATGTAATTCTATGAGGAATTCAATGTTTATTTGATGAAAATAGGTTTTGAAATTGCTGAGATATCCAAAAAAGAGCGATTCCAATGAAGTGTGGGACCTACACTTTATCACGATCCCTTTGTTTCACTTTGTTTGGGGATGTTTCAGTCATTCCAAACCCGATTTTTCATCAAATAAACTTTGAATTCCTCTTAAAATGGTATGCTCTGTACTATATCATAAGCGTTTTCTTGGTATCTCACAAAAAGTTAAAAGCCCAATTCTCATCTCCACCAATACTGTACCATCCCTTTAAAGTGACACTGTGACATTTTCAAGCATTCTCCTCTCATTTCTCTCACCTTCATGTTCTTTCCTCTGTGCTCATCAACACAATATGTGGAAATGTTTCTTACCTGCAGAAAAGATACAAGAGAAGAAAGAACAGGAAAAGATATGTAAGACTATTTTTTTCAATCAAATCTCAAATACATCTCAATTCAAAAATAAAGCTTCCAGTGTGCTCTGGACATGACAACAGTTGGATCATTAACAAACCTAACATTTTACAGTTATGAATGTACAGTAAGTGAGTCTTGAACCTGTGACCTGCTTGTTGGCATACACATTTGTACCAGACACATACTACATTGCTATTTCACATAGAAAAGGAATGCTGAACGAAAAATATGAAAGTAGGAACTTTCATACGGTTTGTACATCTTGTGCATGTTCATCTGTCACTTCCTTGTAATACCATGTTACTATGGTGACTAAGTGGTTGTGAGGAGGTTTGCTACATTTTTCTTTTTATCCTCTGTTTTGTTTGTCTGTTATTTGCTTCCTCTTTTTTCTTCACCATGAATTCTTAAAGTTCCTGTTTACCTTTGGGAGCAGTGATTTCAAGATATCACATTTGATGCATATGTTTAGGTCTCTTGTATCACAAAACATCCTACCATATAAAATGTTCACAATAAAGCCTAAAATATAAAGAGATATCAGTGTTTTTCTCAATGAACAATAACTCTAGACGTTTTAGTCTGGAAACAATTTTATCACCTAACTATTGTTCACATTTTGTGTATTGAACCACCCTTAAAATTGATTATACTCAAAAAGCAAGATGTTCAAATGATGTTCAAAACACACTGATCATGAACTAAGAAACTGTTTACAGTAAATAAGTGATTGGGTGTGCGAGTGTAAATGATTGAGCATGCAGTTATGCTTGTTTGTTGCACACATTTTGCACACCGATGCATTTAAATAGTACGAAAATACAGAGTACACACATGACTCATTTCCACGCTTCTGATTGGCTACATTCTTGAACTCATTTCATAAAACAAATTAATGTTTCCCACACACTTTGCAATAATCTATTTTATACACATACACAAACACACACGTAAATATTAACAAATTACATTCAAGGTAACAATAAATGCAGACATATTAAACATAAAACCAACAACATAAGCTGTAAGAATTAATATACCTTGGTAGAACTGTTTCCTTTAACTCTTTATGTGCCACGTTCGCACGTTCGACTCAGTCGAAGGTGTGCCAACTTCGCATATTCTGCTCAAACGCACAAACCCCCGCCCAATCTGATTGATAAATCGCCAAATGCTGCGGTACAATGAAAGCGTTCTCGCGCTTCGCGTTTCTCTCACACATAGCTTGCATTTTATGTGGTGATGGACTATCAAACGGTCTTCTCTACCGGATTTGAGTGTGAATTGTAAGTTTCTGTCACTGCTTTGTGTGCAAAAGTCTTGCCTTTACATTAATATAGCTACTGGTCATGTGAAAGAAAAACCCTATAGATTTGTCGTGCAATAATACAAAGCAAAGCTTGGCATTTTCTCCACGACTTTACTCACTATTTATGCAGCTCGATAGAAATTTGTAGAAATTACATAGACTTGAAAAGCAGAATGTTATCTCAAAGCATGACTACGTCAGTGTCTCAGAATAATGCGGCACACAGGGGGTTTACACCACGGCGCATGAAGAGTTAATAAATGCTTCTATCTTGCAGAAATCATACTAAAAATAATGTCACTTCTTCCTCTACTCCATAATTTCTATGTCACATGCATCAAACAGGAATTTACTTCCCTGAATATGACAACGACAAGCCATGCATGGCAGCAGAGAAGAATTGCATTGAACAAAAAAAAAAATCTAGTTTGGGGGACTTTGCACCCAAAAAAAAAAAAAAATGTGTCATCTCTTTTTAACTGAATCTCACGTATTAAAAGATAGATGACACATCATCTATATGTATTCATTTGATCCACATTGTAGGTGGTTGCTACTATGTTGCGTGCCCTAATAAAGGCCTCTCTTTCTTTCTTTCTCCCACAGTCACATTAATGACACACCGAACCACCAAGGACGACACGAGATGTCAACAGAGCGCACCAAAGTTCTATCCCTGGCTCTTATTTACCCCTTTCAGTAACTCTCTTGGCTTGGGCCACTCGGGCCAGGCCCCGAGTCAAGTCGTAAAATTGTGAGTTTATGAATGGGTCGGGGCCAAATTGGCCTGCACCAGGCTCGGGCCATTTTGGCCCTGCTGTGAGCTAGCACCAGGCACGGGCCTGGCACCAATCACAGAGTTTATGGATGATAGCAGCGCCAGGCTCGGGCCTAATTTCCTTGCACGGTCAAAGGTCATAATTACCAGGCCGTGTCTCCGCCGGAACATGTGTCAGTTATCATGGTTTGTGGTTATCCCTTATGTGGCCGAGTTCGTGAATGGGTCATCCAAAAAGTAGCGTGGCTCTGCTGTAGTTACTGAACGCAATTTTTACTGCTTGGCACGGGCCACTTTAGCTTGGGCCAGGAGCTGGCCAAAAAATGCATGAGCTACTGAAAGGGGTGTAAGAAGAAACACATTTGCCTTACTATCTGTCAACTGAATGTCCCGAATTCACGAAGGTGGTACAATTGAAAACATGGTTTAAACCATGGACAATTTGTATGGAGCGCCAAGTATCGCATGGCCTATTTCGTTATGAAATCAGTCATTTCATTGACAAAATGTTCATTTCATTAACAAAATGATCATTTTGTCAACAACTTACGACTGCTCTGAAAGTTGGTATTAGTCATGGCAGAATGTGTTAATAGCGCATGCTTTTAATTTTAGTTTAATCTGATAATCCCTTCATTGTTGTTGCTATGGTGTTTCACATCCTGTTTTTTGTCCAATTCATTGCACAGCTAGCACAGCTGGCACAGCTTGGTAAAATTAAGCACTTGTCAACCCTGTACTTCAGAGCCTCTTTTCTCAGTACACACTTTTCCAGAGTGTGTGCTTTCTTTCCAATATGTAGATAATGTAGGTTAGGAGAGTCCATTTGAATGATCTTTTAGGATCTTCATGACTGGTGACTTTTTGATAGTTTTTGTGATGCAGGTCACATATGAAATACCAAAATCCTACAGTCTGAAATACCTGGTCAGACAAGTTTTTCACAAGAATTCAGGCAGCCTGGAGATCCTCTGTACATCTCTATCTTTGACCAGCTCAAACCTTGATTTTGACCGACTCAAACAAAATCTTTCTCGTCGTGGCCAAACAATGGGTCTGCCACATCCAAGACTAGTTCTTTTTAAGGAGACAGCACTGTGTCTGTGAAACCGAGACTAGAGTCGGCCAGGAAGTTGTTGCAAGGTTTGAGGAATCCGTCGCTATCTGGTTCACCGATCCGCACCTCTCTTGAGGCTAACGCATAGTGGCTCGAGTACCTCACCCCGAGTCGAGCCGCGAAAACCGCGAAACCGATCTGCTACTAATTCCGATTTCCTCCCCCGAAATTTCGGAACACGCCGCCCTGCCAAAGTTTGTCAGCGCCGGGCACGCTCAGAAGCTGCTCCCTGATTGGTGATGTGTGTGTGGGTGTGTGAGTGTGTGTGAGTGTGTGTGTGTGTGTGTGTGTGTGTGTGTGTGTGTGTGTGTTGAGTGGGAGGGCAGAAAAACTTCAATAATGGTCAAATCCTACTGACCCCTCCCCCCTTTTTTTTTTTGGGGGGGGGGGGACCCTGTAAATTGTAATATCTGAACATTTACTAGTAGCTTTCCATTTTCTTCAAGGGGATGAATTGCATCAAAACCAGAACATTCATGGCATGATACTTTCAACTTGCAGTCGATGGCCTTTTTTGCGGCATGAAACTTGTGCAAATTGGCAACTAGCATTCAACGATTGTGTGCTGGTATGTCAAAAACTTTCACATGCATTCTACAGTACTTTCACGAATCTTGTCTCTTCGCGAAATTCAAATTAGTTTCACGCATGTGAACATTTCTGATTTTACAGTATCTGAAATGGGGAAGCTTTACTCTGACTTTGCCTGATTTTTGTTGGGTAAAAAAACGACAACAACAAAACAGCCTTTGCTATGGCCCTTTAATTGGTAAAATGCTGAGGTAAGACTGAGCTCAAACAGCGAGCTGATGTGAATGAGAGCATCGCAACGGAAACATAACCAATGGCTGAAAGGGAGATGACGATAGTTTTGGCCATATAAATGTCAGCAGAGGACATACAGCATTTTGTCCCCTGGGCAACTAGATAGCTATTTTTCGATCACTTGCCTTAGATTAATTTAGTGGAAAATTTGTCATTGTTTGTTGAAAATTGCTCTATGCCTTTACAGCATTTTTTTTTTTATTTTGCCCGCTAGCGTTGCATCTCATCAAAAGACAAGATACAATGTATGTCAAGATGACATTCATAAACTTCCCCAAAAGACCAAAAAAAAAGAAGCATCCGTCAAAAAAAAAAAAAAATTACTGTCATTTAAGCAGTCATAACTTTCTCTTTATTTGAGAAACTTTGAATATATTTTTCCACTCATCTTCTAGACATTTACTTCACTGAAATTGCCAAGACCCAAATCACACACAGAGGTTATCCATTTTTGCATCATGATGTGGGAATCATTTTTTTTTTTTGGCCTTTGTTCACACACAGCAAAGAAAAGTCACTCAGCTGTTGAGGACATTTGATTTTGCTACAACACCCATCTCCCATAGACACCTGCCCCATTATACAAATGTACTCGGGACTCGCCTTAAACGGGTTAATGATAAGACATCTACCATTAGTATGTATCATGATCTGGAATAAAAATCATATGAGACCATCATTATCATTTTATTTTTTTTTTTTTTTGTTGAAGCAAGTTTATCTTAATACATTGAGACATTGGAGATATACATAATATATATATATATATATATATATATATATATATATATATATATATATATATATATATATATATACATATATATATATTGAAACAAGGAAGGAAAAACTGACCAGAAACAAATGTAATAATAAATAGCGAAAACTTTGAGCAAAGAAAATGGGTTTTCATCGGGATTCGAACCCGAGACCTCCGGATTACTAGACCGGTGCTCTACCGACTGAGCTACTGAAAGCCCTATATATATATATATATATATATATATATATATATATATATATATATATATATATATATATATATATATATATATATATACACATATATACGTATATATATATATATATATATATATATATATATATATATATATATATATATATATATATATATACATATATCCATATATATATATATATATATATATATATATATATATATATATATCCATATATATTTTCTCTCTTCATTGAGCAATGTCTCATCAACCTAAGTTCATTTCACAATCTTCGCTGGCAGAGTGACTCACCGTGTGGTCGCTGCTACTGCCGTACTGACATACGTCCCAATTTGCGCCAAAAATCTAATCAGGCTTATCGGTGCTGGGACAAGCCCCGGTCGGGATGATTTAAGATCGTCTGGGGTGTGCGCAGAGGAAAAATGTCATCATTTTTTTCTCTCTCTTTTTTGGGGCTGGAGTAATGGGTTACCCCCCTCTCGCTTCTTTCCCTGGAAAACTTACCCCCTGATCATCCCTAAACATGTGTCTCAATTCAGGTTCGGACAAACTACTTGTAATAACTAGGCGGGGCCAAGGGACTCTCACCTTACTGATAGGCTAAAACCTCCAGGAGGGAGTCATTGTGTCGTGGGGCCTATATAAGCCTGTAAATGAAGAAGTTCAGAATGATGTGAAAATGACTTAATTTTGTATGAAATTTTCCGAAAGAGCTGTGATTTGAGATAGGAAATCACAGAGGTGCAGAATCATTAAAAAAAAGTTCAAGTAGAATCAAACTCCACACCAATCTTGAATCAAACTAAAGAAATACCAATGTCAGGATTGTAACAAGAAGACTGGGTGGGTGAAAAAATTTTGCCCTCTTCAGTAAGCATGGAGTATCAAGTGTGCTAAATCAAATAAAAAAGATTAACAATTCAAAACAGTACCTCTGTGCATTCCTTTGTTTTCAAGAACACTTCAGCATACAACTGAATGCTATCATTCTTGAATTTGATTTTGATAAAGAAAGCATGCAGCGAATGAAAAGAGTACATGAGACAAGAATAACAAGTTGTAGCCTCACTTGAAGTGTGTACGAAGATAACACATTTTCTTTTTTAACATTACGTGCGTGGGTTTGCTGTAGCATATTTGTTATATTTTGTTTTTGATTTGTTAGGGGTGTTTTTCAATACATGCTCTGCTTTTAAGCCATCTCTATGAATTTATAAGCTATCTTATCATTCCAAACTGACACATCCAAATCTGGTTGAAGCGGGAAAAAAAAAATGATTTACATCTTTCAGAAGGACAATTTGTTTTGATTGTTTGTTGTTGGGTTTTTTTTTCCGTCAGTCTAAATATAGATTACAATGGCAGGCATGTGCCCTTCCTAGAAAATGCCCACTTTTGGAGCCTGGCAAAAATTCCTTTCATTTATTCTGTTTCTATTGTCTACTAGAATGCAAAGGAGTCAAGAACAGTTGATCTCTTCTGGGATAAGGAGTCGGTGTTCTGTCCTGCAGCAACCCTGCATCCATTGCTGATAAGTATCGCTGCAACCCTCCCAGAAAAGCATAAGAAATTGTTGCAATGAGTTTTGAATTAATATCATATCTCGGAACATCTTTTCCTGGACATATTCTCTCCAGCTAACAGATGGTATCGACAGATAAAATGTTAATCAACCTAAATAAACAAGTAAAAACAAAAGAAAAAAAAAACCTTTAAAATGATCATATTTGCTACCTACAGATCTTCAGTGCTATGATATAAATAATTTTATATGTACAAGGAAAATAAGCAGCTAACAAAATTTTTCATTGAGATTTTTATGATCGCAGACATTTGATTTTCTCAATCCCAACCTTTTTCCCAAAAGGCTACAAAGTTTATTTTGTCATCCATTTTTTCTTCTGTTTCAGTGGCTCGACATGGGATATATCTAGGTACACTTTATGCAACAGAAATTTACAGATTGAGACAGCTTTAACAGTCACATGACTTTAATATTGATGTCTATGTGTCCTGTAACAGTCATAACACATCGATGGATATTCAATTGCATTCAAGCAGAGTTTCTCTTTGTCTACAGCTTTCATATCATGTTGTGCATTTATATCATTCTTTCTTTGTGATTAAAGGACAAGTTCACCTTCATAAACATAAGGATTGAGAGAATGCAGCAATATTAGTAGAACACATCAGTGAAAGTTTGAGGAAAATTGGACAATCGATGCAAAAGTTATGAATTTTTAAAATTTTTGTGTTGGAACCGCTGGATGAGGAGACTACTAAGGCTCGTGATGTCATATGAGTACAACAGTATAAAGAAAATGTAAAGAAAATTCAACATATTTTCACTTTTTTCGCATAATAAAAGAGAATTTGACTTGCCTCTTTCTAAAGACAATGGGAATAATATTACCCATAACATATGTCAATAACGAGTCAAGGGAATGTGTACTTTTTTCAAAAGATGAAATTTTGTGAAATTCTCTTTATATTTCCCTTATATTGTTGTACGCATGTGACATCATACACTGCAGTAGTCTTCTCATCCAGCAGTAACTGCACAAAAACTTCTGAACGGATTGTCCAATTTTCCTCAAACTTTCAATGATGTGTTCTACTAATATTGCTACATTCTCTCAATCCTTGTGTTAATGAAGGTGAACTTGTCCTTTAAGTCGGCTGACATCCAAAATCTAGGGCCAAAAAAAAAGACAGTCATCATTTCCAATTCTCAATATCATAATCATTCTAGTGTGATTATAACTAATTCTAACTTTAATGAAATACAAAACATAAAATATCATTGTGAATAACATTACTAACATTATCATCAGTAGTATTATTACCATCCTCAGTATTATTATTACCATCACCATCATTATTACAACTATTATCATTTTCGGCTATTATTGATAGTTGGCTAGAATAGTGCAAAAGATGATAGCATTTTATATCGCTGTCCGACTACAAACTGCCCTCTCTATGTGTGCGGGGAAGAAAGTCAATTTTAAAGGAAATGTATTTCAAAGGAAAAGACTTTAAGTCTCCTAGAATCATGTACGAATGTTTTATGACACTATCCATCTGTTCCTTCTATGTATTACCTATACATAGCCTCTTATCCATTTTTTTTTTCAATCACAAACACATCATTTTTTTTTTTATCACAAACATTTCTTTTTTTTATAATCAGCATAATTAGAATTACATGTTTTGTTGAAGCAAACATTTTACGAGACATGTTTCATACATTATCAACTATACAGGAATGTACTGGAAAATTTCATAGTATCGCTGTGAAAACTGTAAGTGATGACATTGTAAAATGCTCTGCATACATCATAAATTCAAATTCATGATTTTCTTCCGTCGAGATGTTTTCATTGCAACTGATTGACAAATTGCCCTACATCGACGTAAATAAGCACTAAAAATTGATCAGTGTTTTAGTAGTAGCCATGACAAAAAATCATGGGCGTACATACTCGAGCAGGATTCGAACCTACGACCTCCTGATCACCGGACAGGCGTCATCTCCACTAGACCACCGAGCTTTCGCCCGAAAGCAAGTGTTGGTTCTAATCCTTATAGCATGCAGCGGGTACTGCTTTGTTATTCAAATTCATGATTTTCTTCCGTCGAGATGTTTTCATTGCAACTGATTGACAAATTGCCCTACATCGACGTAAATAAGCACTAAAAATTGATCAGTGTTTTAGTAGTAGCCATGACAAAAAATCATGGGCGTACATACTGTCCGGTGATCAGGAGGTCGTAGGTTCGAATCCTGCTCGAGTATGTACGCCCATGATTTTTTGTCATGGCTACTACTAAAACACTGATCAATTTTTAGTGCTTATTTACGTCGATGTAGGGCAATTTGTCAATCAGTTGCAATGAAAACATCTCGACGGAAGAAAATCATGAATTTGAATAACAAAGCAGTACCCGCTGCATGCTATAAGGATTAGAACCAACACTTGCTTTCGGGCGAAAGCTCGGTGGTCTAGTGGAGATGACGCCTGTCCGGTGATCAGGAGGTCGTAGGTTCGAATCCTGCTCGAGTATGTACGCCCATGATTTTTTGTCATGGCTACTACTAAAACACTGATCAATTTTTAGTGCTTATTTACGTCGATGTAGGGCAATTTGTCAATCAGTTGCAATACATCATAAATTTCTCCATTCAGACTTATCAATAACCAATGAACGTAGAATACTTTCAAGTTTACAGCAAAGATACCAAAACTCTTTGTGTGAGATTATTGTTTTTATTCTTCAAAATATTTAGGAGCAATAGGTAATACATCCCACTCAGCATTCAAGTTACGGGACTGAACACTTTGTGGTGCAGAAATAGCTGCAAATTAGTACAATTTTTTTTTTGTGATAAAGTGTCCTCAGCACCCAATATGCCAGCACACGCAAGTGAGACTGGTTTGTTACACAGAACAATATCATTTATTGATGACAGAATCATTTTATGGATGAGACGATGCTTTTATCGATGTCAGTATAAATATCACATAACGACTCATTTTTTCAGACTCAGAAACTTGCAGAAGTTATAGGTAAGAAAGGGAACACATGAACAATTCAAAAGACTGAAACATTAAAAATTCAAAAGGCTGTAACATTAGAAAAACAAAATAACTATTATTCCACAACAGAGGACAGTTTGTGGTGAGGGGTATAAGATGTAGATAAGAGTCAAAAAGAAGGCAATTAATGATTTGAGGTAACCAATAAGACAGGGGACAGGAATTTATGTTATGAGAGAGGAATATATAGCAGAGTCACTACAGCTATATATTATGTCCTTGTATGGCAAGACTGTCTCATTTCACTCTCAGCAGCTTCAAAGGTCAGTGGAGCTAGTATCTCTACCAAATATGGTCAAGCTGGAGCTATGAATGGACTGATGTCATTCTCTCCCTCACCCTCTCCACTTAATAACTCCCTCTGCCCCCCCCCCCAATCTTTCTCTCTCCCTTCTATTTCTCCTTCTCTGTCTCTATCTTACCTATATATCTGTATCTCTATTTATTTATCTCTATCTATCTCTCTCTCTCTCTCTACGTATATATATCTATCTCTATCTATATATATATATCTACCGCTACCTATCTCTATTACTCTCTCTTTCTACATACAGTTGAACCTCTATTATCCGGCCTCCCTTTATCCGGATCTCTCTATTATCCGGACGCAATCTCGCCGTGATTTTTTTATCTTTTTTTAATAATTACAGGAGGAAACACACATGAATTACATATACTTGATACATTTCTTAATAATTATTTAGGTAAATCATCCCAAGAATTTATAAAAGAAACTGATTTCCGCTTGCAAACACGAACCTCTATTTTGGGGTCTGTTACTGAGTGTAACAATGAAAAGGTCGCAGTATACACATTACTACATGTGGTACTACAATGGGCTACATCAGTACATGTGTATGTGTATGTACCATAGAGCTCTATTATACGGTATGTACATGTATAAAGCATTGAGTCTCCCGTATCCGGCCAAATCCCTTATCCGGATGAGCCCCGGTCCCGACTTGTCCGGATACGAGAGGTTCAACTGTATATGATATATTTATCTATCTTTATCTATCTATCCATATTTACCCCTCTCTATCTCTATTTATTCATTTCTATCTATCTATCTATCTATCTAACTATCTATCTACATTTATATCTATCTCCATACCTATATATCTATTCAACTACCCAACTATCTTATCTATATATCTCTTTCCCTTCTTTTTATTTATCTACCTAGCATACCATTTATCTCTACCATCGACTATGTCTATCTATCTCTGTATATCTCTCTCTATTTCAATTTATCTATTTCTATCTATCTATCTATCTATCTATCTATCTACTACTCTATCTCTTTCTTTCTCTATCTCTATCTATCTTTACATCTATCTCCATATCTACATACACATTTGTACCTGTCCATCTATTCAACCACCCAACTATCTATATATCTCTTTCCCCTCTTTTTAGTTATCTACCTAGCATAACATCTATTTATCCTTATCTGCTTACTGTAAAACCAGAATCATTTGAGGCACGTAACTTTGCGATAGGAGCCAATGGCCTTTTTTTTTGCTGCAGTGAAACTTACACAAACTGCTGCTGGCATTCAATGCACTGTATATAGACCAACACTTACGCATCTGTTTTGATTTTGTGAATCATGGCTGCTCCAGAAATTCAGGAAAGTTTCATGTACATGAACATTTCTGGTTTTACAGTACTTGTATGTCTATCTATCTATTTCTCTCTCAGTGATATATATATATATATATATATATATATATGTACATATATATGAATATATATATATATATATATATATATATACCTATTTATCTATCTACCTATCTATCTATCTATATATCTATCTATCTATCTATCTATCTATCTATCTATCTATCTATCTATCTATCTATCTATCTATCTATCTATCTATCTATCTATCTATCTACTTCATTTGTAAAAGTATTCATCCATGTATCCATCCATTTATCTGTCTGTCTGGAAGTCTAGCTGTTCTACCTTTATGTTTCTCTCCACCAAACTGACATCATCCTCAGATTTTTCTTTCCTATCATATCTATATTTTTAGCTTATTTGTGCTCTATCCTATGTTACAATTGCAGCATTCTTTGTAAAGTGAAACGAGGTCCTTCTGGCATATGGATAGTTTTACCATATAGACGCAGAAAAACAGAAGAATCAAACGGATTATAACCATACCCAAAATATCTCTAGAAGCAGAGAGAGAAAAAAATGAGGTGGTTGGAGGTTAATACACATGAGGTGGAGAGTACACGTTCATCATCACTGCAAGGCAAAGTGATTTCTTGGCAAATATTTTCATAAATGGACCTCAAAGCTATGCAGTACAAATTATTCATTACATTTCGTGTTCAGTGTTTTCTCTACTTGTATATCTTTCTCTATCTAAGCATCTATCTATACATGTATGTCTATCTGTCTGTATATCAACTGGTACATCAACCTCCAGATATTTTTCTGAAAGATTAGCCTATTTCACTTGATACTACTCTTTGTCTACACCAATATATTTAGCTTTCACTCTATTTCTATCTGTTTATCAATCACTTCATCCACGTACCTGTCTACCTTATTATCTTTTTATCCATCAATTCCACAAGAAAGTCTGTCTATGTTCATTTCCATCGTGCCAAACAAAGTGAGATTTAAATTGTGATATTTGCTGTTTTCACTCCATGTTTACAGCTGATACAAGGATAGCGCTTCTCAAACTCTACACCAAACATAAATCAGGCAGATCAATAAACATGTTTTTGCCTCTTCTCTCCACTTTCTAAAGCTCATCTGTATCTCTGATCTCTGGAGAGATTCCAGCACCTATTTTGGAAATCTTCAGCAAAAGTTGCTCTTAAAAAGAAATCTCAAAGAAGAAAAACAAAATGAAAAAAATACAAAAACAGGCGGAAGTGGAGTTGAAGATGCTGTATTGGCAGAAATAATGTCAAAGTCCATGAAAGCAGGTAAATTATTCCTCGGGGACTCTTCCCGGCTTTGAGGGATAATTAGAAGTGCTGGGATTGCAGCGATTCTCGCCGAAGATAAGGGTCAAACTGCCGCTCGGCACAGGGGCTCCAGCAACGAAAGTGAGAGTTAGACTTTGGGTCAGGATTTCTTGCTGCAATTATGGCTAATTATCCAGATTGAGGGAAAACATGTTTATCCAAAGAAAATATTCATACACACACAAAATTAGAGCCCAAAATTATTTTGCTTTGTTTTGTTTTATTTGTTAGGGAGCAAGAGAGAGAAAAAAAAAAAAGAGATGACCAGGATATCTCATTATATTTTTGGCAGTTCCAAAGAAAGTAATTGTCAAATAGAAAATTGGCCAAATCACTTTACCATGCAGCAGATCTGAAATTGAAATATAATCTTATTATGCATAGTTCTATTCAAGTTAATGGGAACCAGTAAGGATACCTCAACCATTGTGCTGTTTGTCAGCTTCAATTTTTCTTCAGATATTTAAATCTTAGCAATGGGGTCCAAAGACAGATTTAATGATGTGAGATTATCGTAAGCCAATACCAAGCAATGCACGCTGTTGAGCGAACAGGGTATTTCGAAGAAAAAACAAAAAAATAATATCTAAACGAGGACAATGAAATACTACCGTATATGCCCTAGATTTAGCAAGTCTAAATTTTCGTGAATCGGGACTTCCCAATGATTTCGCGAGTGGTTAAATTCACAATCGTGGAGCAATGAACCTTGAATGGAAAAATGTGTATGTGTGCATCATGTTCATATCAGTCATTATCTTCGCGTGTCTTTAATTTTGCGCACTAGCACCCGACACGCGAATTTCGCGAAAATAAAAACCTTGCACAATATTCAGCAAATACAGTATTGCTAAGGCACAGAAGGATTAATTAAATGGTATATCTGCATATGTTACTACTAATTGTGATGCTACTAGTCTTGACTCCATAATTGGATTACAAAAAAAAAAATAATGATAATAAATGAACAAATAATAGATGTCATCATATACACACTGAATGTCATTCTTCTGTAAAGAACAATAAAAGGATTGACAGACTTGGGGGGGGGGGGGGGGGAAGCTCATTTGAGTATTCCCTAAATGCACATTTCATCATCACTCCAAATGCCAAATCAGATACAAGCCTAAGGAAGTCAAAATGAAGAAAACACACATGACAATATTCAATCAAACTTTAAACATTCTCGACATGCATCTCTGCAAGAAATGAAATAAAGTCTGAACCATGGCTCATGCTTCAGGGATATCCTGCTAAGAGCTATCAGACAAACTCCAAATCCAGGCATCCCGCAAATCTCCCAAACCGTCGACATCTCCACTCTTGGTTTCGGTGCGACAAGATCTCTACATGCAGAGCCGACGCAAAATTGGACCTGTGGGACTGAGGGGCAACACAAACATTTTTGCATTCATTTGCGGTTTTCCTCATTCTGAGATGCCAATTACTCCAGGCTCAACCGGGGAGCTTCCTATTCTCAAAAATTGTTTCCAAGTTTTGATTCTGCCCGCTTGTTCTCTTGCGAAGGGAGGGGGGCATGTATTTGACAGTAAAGACTAATAAGGTGAAGGATATATAGATCACGTTCCTACGTTAACAGTAACTTTGAATCTCGGGTCGAGAGCGGAATCCCGCGGTATAGGGGTAAAACCAGGGCAGGAGGACGGCAGCACGAGGCGAAAGTACGTTCATTCAGTAGATCCTGGTACTTTGCATGCCACGGTAACGAGATGACAGAGAAAACAGAGGAAAGGGGCGCTGATGAATAATTTCCCGCGTGGGGAGCCTGCGCTACGAAAACGGTGAAGATAACAAGTGGAATGGGGGTCTGTGTGAATCATTGGAAATTTCCTGCCGAGTACCATGGGGACAGGCGATTATACACTTTACATCTCACAGCGTGTCACTTCTCATTACGGTCAGGGATGGTGGGTAATATCATTATAACGCTGACGGAGCAAGACTTCCAAGACTGAGAATTTAAAATCTACAACGAGTATTTCTATTTTGCAATGGCAGCTTTAGGCTGGATTCAATCTCCAAATTAAGCAGAGCAAACATAGCTGCAAGAATATTTGTGCATTTAGACTTTTCTACAACTCTCTGCCATTTGCAAAATTGTACTGCACTGCCATGCACATGATGAATCATAAAATCCACCTATATTGAATGCATATCTTGAGAATTATGAATCTCTTTTAACTTCTCCAGAATTCAGAACTCACTGATGGGTTATAGACCCCAGACTGTGCAGAGACAGAGTAAGTCATATAAAGTATTTTACTGAACATCGACATACGTTACCCAACATGAAAGTCATACTTCCAACCCCTTGCGACCGTACCCCGACCAGCACCCATACAGGCAGTACTTGACACAGTTTCATGTCATTGTTCAGTCAATCCGGTGTGAAGGGCTAGGCTCTAGGGTGGGGTAAGAAAATGCTTGTTGCAGCGCCTGGGAGGAAGGGGTCGAGTGGGGTGTGATGGACTACCATGGGGTAAGAATGGGTTAATAGGAAGGGGTAAGAATGGGATAGGAAGGGGTTAGGGAGAGCTAGGGAGGGGTGGGCTAGGGAAGGGTTAGTGTGGGCTGGGGAGGGGTTAGGGAGGGTTAGGTCAGGATAAAGAGTGGTTAGGGTGAACTGGGAAGGGGTTAGGGAGGGGTAGAGAGGGTGAGGAGAGGGCTCAAGAGGGTAAGGGAAGGGTTAGGGAGGGGTTAGGACGGGCTAAAGAGAGTTAAAGGGTGTGTACAGTTCTGGTTGAGGTGAGGATTTAGCTTTTAACATTTTGCGATATATTCAGAAACCATTTTATGGGATGTCAAAGAGCATGCAATTCTAAGGGGCATCATAAGTTTATTTAATGAAAATCGATTTTGAAATGGCTGAGATATCAGAAAAACAAGGTGAAACAAAGAGATCCTAATAAAAAATGTGGCCTGTCGCCTTTTATTACTATAACTTTTTGGATATCTCAGATATTTGAAAACCAATTTTCATCAAATAAATGTTGAATCCTTCCTAAAATAACATGCTCTTTCATATTTCATAAGAGGCTTCTCATTATCTCACTTAGGAATGTTCAAAACATGAATCCCCACCTCAACCAGAACTGTACAGTCCCTTTAAGTACTTGCAGAAATTGGGCGATTTGGACTCTCGTTGGGGTGGAATGAGGTGGGGAGAACTAATTCAGGCAGATGGAGGAACTTGCATACAATGTACAAGTTTTCAGGGCTGCCATAATTTACCTTTAAAATTTAGAGAGATTTCACAGAGCAATTGGGGAGATAATAGCATGCCTTAAGCACCTCACTGGGGAAAAACAATTTTCAAGTCAGGATTACTTTCATATTCTCCTACAAAGGTATGAAGAAGTGTTTGAGCTTTCAGGAATTCTGGGAATTAAGGGATAATTGGCATAGTTGGCTCTGCATACCCAGAAAAAAATGAGGAGTCTGGGATGGGCAGGGAGGGATGTGGTGTGAAGGGCTAAGGGTGATGTAGGAAAGACTTATGTAATGTGGTAATGGCTAGGGTAGGACTGAGGTTAAGGATAGCTGTTTGGGGAAAGTTAGGGAGTGGTAGGTAGGTTACAGGGAACTCGGATGAGGCATTATAGAAATGGCAAGGCCACAAGGACTAGGAAGGGTAAATGGGTAGAAATAGTTACAGTAGGTAGTACAGGGATGGCAGTTTAAGAAAACAAGGGTGGCAGAGGTAGGAAAAATTGGGGTTGGGTTGAAAGAGGTAGAGTGGGCTAGAGAGGATACACACGTGTAGGTGTGGTGAACATGGCAGTGGTGGGATGGGAGGGGCAGGCAGTTGTGGTATAGGAGAGACAGATGTGGTACGACGGACATGGTGGGATGGGGGGGGGGGGCGGGGCTAGTGCTGTATAAGAGAGGCATGGGTGGTATAAGAGGGGCATTGGTGTGATGGGAGGGGCAGGGCTGGTATAGGAGAGGCCAAGGTTGTATAATACCCCTTTCATAAACTCATCCTCCTATTATCCGCATAAGAATAATGCGGACAATTCAATAAAAAATGCGTTCACAAACTCTGAAAATAATCCACATTATTTTTACGAGCGCCCGTCCTGAAAAAAGGCGGATAATCGTCATGGTGACTGCACACGTCCCTCCTGCGGGAAAGACAGGTGACATTTGACCGCACCCCAGCAATTATCCGCATTATTTGGGTTTGCGTCCATAAACTCCAAATCCGATGCTGCTATTATGCGGATAATAGAAGGGTCGAAATAAAGCACATTATTCTTTCCCCGCTCTGATTTTACGACCAAATGTTGCGGATATTATCCGCATTATTGAGTTTATGAAAGGGGTATAAGAGGGACATAGGTAGGATGGAAGAAACCAGGGTGGAATAGGAGGGGCAGTGGTTATATAATACCCCTTTCATAAACTCATCCTCCTATTATCCGCATAAGAATAATGCGGACAATTCAATAAAAAATGCGTTCACAAACTCTGAAAATAATCCGCATTATTTTTACGACCGCCCGTCCTGAAAAAGGCGGATAATCGTCATGGTGACTGCACACGTCCCTCCTGCGGGAAAGATAGGTGACGTTTGACCGCACCCCGGCAATTATCCGCATTATTTGGGTTTGCGTTCATAAACTCAAAATCTGGTCCCGACGCTGCTATTATGCGGATAATAGAAGGGTCGAAATAATGCGCATTATTCTATCCCCGCTCCGATTTTACGACCAAATGTTGCGGATATTATCCGCATTATTGAGTTTATGAAAGGGGTATAAGAGGGGAATAAATAGGATGGGAGGGACTGGGGGGGGGGGAGGAGTTTGGGTGGTAGAGAAAGAACTTTGGTGGGCTGGAAAGAACTGAGAGTGGTTGACGATTCCTAAGTCTAGCCACTTGTTTTCAAGAAGAAGACAATTATGAAAACTATCCAATATTGCACATTTGGGCCCTACCCATTAAAGCCCTCTTACGGGACATCAGCATCATTTGTACAAATTATGATTCCCCCTCCACTGATGATTCCTTTCAAGTTGGTCAAAATCCAGCTACTAGTTTTCAAGGAGAAGATGAAAATGTGAAGTTAGTTACACATGACACATACTGCAGTATTAACACCAGATGGTGAGCATTCCTGATAGTTTACCTAAGCCATTCATCTCATGGGACATGAAAACCACACAGTTTCAACTTTCTCTAAAAAGTACAAATTCCCTTGACCTCATCCCGAAATAAATTACGGCAAAAGTTATTGTATATCTCTTAGAGGAGAAACATGCGTCAGTAACTGCATACTTTTTACGACCTTTGTACTATTGTGACACCAAAAATCCTTTTACGGTTCCCATCTAGAGAGGCAATGCATGGAATTAACCAAAAACTTGAAACAAAGAGCTTTTGACTGGATTGTCATCATGCCAAGTGCAAATGACTTTAGCCCTTTTTACACTTGTGTTTCTTAACCCCGTACTTTCTCTGACCCAGGACTATCGTTAGTCCCGTACCAATTTTTTCAGCTTTTTACACTTGCCAATAAGTCCCGTACCAAGCTCTTGTCCTGAGCTAAGGAGAAAACTGACCTTTTTACACTCGTATTTCTTAGTCCCGTACTTTCCAAACCACATGAATATTCATGATTACGCTGTGCACTGTACAAGTACACGCACGCACCGGCAGCACTTGATTACCTCGTTTCTGATTGGTCAGTGGGGGGTCGGACTTCGTCTCCGTTGCTTAGCCCCTGATTATTTCTTTGTTTTGTTTACACTCGCTTGCTTGGCACCGCAATTGCGGTGCTAACCCTGCTATTTTGCAGGGCCAGATATTACGGGATTATCAATAGGGCTAGCCCATTTTGGCAAAAACAAGCGTAAACAGAAAGTGGGCTAAGGAAAGTCTGGTACCAACGGTGGGGCTAAGGCCCCCCCCCCCCCCCCCCACCTTAGCCCCACCGTTGGTACGGGACTAAGCAAAAATTTGCAAGTGTAAAAAGCCCTTTTGATACACACAGTAAAGCCAGATGTGCAGAATCAGAGAAGTTCCAACAAAAGTTAGACTTACGATAAGAAATTAGATTTTTCAAGGCTGTGCATTTTTTCACTGTTGCTTCATCTACTTATATAGGTAGCTGAGGTGACAACATCCCCATCTGACAACTCCTCTATTAGTTTGTACACATGAATACTGTGAGAATCATGTTTCGATAATCCAGTAACTTCAATTCTCTCACCCCATCAAAAAAAAATAATAATAATAATTAAATGTAAAAAAAATAAAAAACATTGAAGAAAAGAAGTAATCACGGTGGAGTTACTTCAACACAACATTTTAATGCACTGTTCTCTTCTTGATTTCATTATTTCAAGAAGAAAAGTAAGTGAAGATACTGTATGTATGTGGTTTTGGGATTTGTGGAGAAACCGATTAACACTTCACAGACTTTGCATATGGAGTTGCTACTGACAACATTTATTTTTGTGAAAACATGTAAAATTTGAAATCTTCATAACTTTTTCATTTTTGATCTGATTTTTTTATGAAACCTCTACCATTTCATTTGGATTTTGAATTTGGATGCTGAATTTACTCAATGTATCAAAGCCAGCCTGAAGATGGTGAGGAGTGGAACTTAAAGATTGGAAGGGGGAAGGGAAGGGTGGTTTGAGAGTTAAGAAGGGGGAAGTAAGCGAGCTGCTTGTGCTAAGAAACTTACTAGTAACTTGAGGTGCAACTTTGCCCCCCCCCCCCCCCCCCGATTCCTCATTTGGCTGGGAAGTCAAGCACCTTGCAGGCGAGGATGGAACCCCCCTGCACCCTGGGCCTGTCACAGGAAGACAGCATCAATTACGATCGCTAATTAAAGCTAATCTCTTCGCCAACACCTTTCTGGGCTGACCTGGAGACCTATCTACATCATTGCGGTTGACAAGATCCTCAGAACAGATTTATTAAAAATAAAAAATGGCTCCTGAAACGTCACCATGATAGTTTATGGGTAAGATTGCTTATCTAAAGATCTTAAAAAGTAACACTTTTTTTTTCTTGAATAGTCAACCTGTGTTGATAAGTATTATTTACATCAGGTAGCATTCCTCATAATCAATCTTAATTAGCTAGGTCAAGACATCAATTGAAAAATTGATTATCTTTTAACCATATTTTTTTTTTCAAATTGCAATGGTTTGGATACCTTTTTGAAATTGAAAACTTTTCTTGAGGCTACACAGAGCTACCTCATGCTGAGTGAAATGTCTTAGCAATGCAGAATTAGGTAGCGTCATCAAGATTCACTCTCTGTTGTGCTTGTTTCATGAACATTTACACACTACACAATCAGAAGTTTAACATTTGTAAGTGAAAATTTAAGTGATTTTTTTTCTCTTTTTTTCTGAGCTCCAATCTTTTAGATAGTATGGGACTAATACTATGACAGAGAAAAGGGAATTATAAAAATCTAGGGCTAAGATAGTGTGGGGGCAAGGGGGAAAAAAATCAAGAAAAAGGGTTTGTTCTAAGCTTGATCCCCTATCTACCCCCCTCCCCCGAAAAAAAGGGGGTGGGGTGGTGAACCAAAATCATTGAATAAAACCCATTGGCCTCTTCACAAGCAAGTGTTGATATTGAGCTATCCTGCCCTAAAAAGTGTGAACATCTCATGAGCTCCTACCAATGCCCCTCTGGTATCTGGTAATCCTTTCCTAATCTGCCTTAATCTCTCATGGATCATCCATCCTTAATCCCCACTCTGTCTCTCAACTTTTGCTACCTGTTGTTTGGTGCATAAACCGGTTTGCACGGCTAACAAACATTAGTCCCGTTCACACGCAAGAATCATCGGGTTGGGGATCATGATACACTGCACTCCCGTTATAACGAACATGGTCGTAAAGTAATTCTGGTTACAACAAGTAAGAATTACGGCTGAAACATTTTACGCTCTATGTATTTTTATCGGTAATTTGTTCGGTTATAACAACATTTTGATATAATGAAAGAAAACTGCCGGTCCCAAGGACTTCATTTTAACGAAAGTCCAATGCATAGTCATTAGATATCGCAAAACCAAAAATGGCGGTTGCATTAATAATTCTCACAATCAACTTTATTTGAATTTAACAACTGAAAACAAGAATTTGCAAATAACCATCAATGAATTCATAAAACCTTTTTTTCATTTTGATAATTCTGAACTGTGCAAACAGAAGTTGGAGATAAAGAGGTGTATAGTACTAATAAGACATAAGAAGTTGACATTGGCTACATGCTGCCCCAAACACAATGTATGCTACTTTTCAAATGTCAACAAAAATATCTAAACATGTTTTATTAATGGAAATATTTATTTGCATAAAACATGAACACGGATACTCAATCCAAATCTAATACACACAATTCAAACTACAATTTGCTGTCTTCCTTTATACCTATCCTAAGTAGATTAGAGATTAGACATTGGATTAAGAAAGATTTGAGCACAATCCAACCTCAAAGATTAAAGATCCTGTTTAACTTTGGGAACAGCGATTTAAAAAATTGTCAAGATATGACATTTAATGCATATGTGTAGGTCTCTTGTACCACAAAACATCCTATCGTATAAAATTTTTGCGATAAAGCCTAGAATATAAGGCGATATCTGTATTTTTCTAAATAAACCGTAACTGTAGACGGGTTAGACTGGAAACATTTTTATTACAGCTATTGTTCACATTTTGTATATTTAACCAATTCAATTTTTACAGTGGTTGTTTCTATCCCTAACTCACATTTAAGAACTATTTTAAAGCACTAATGCAGGGTTTTTGTTTTATCTGCAAATGATAAATTATTCCTTTAACCTTTTCTATGCCATCGAGTTTGGACAGTGTGTGCAACACTATGGAGTTTTCTGTGTCAATTGGCACTCAAAGCAGGCAAAGGGTTTAAAGGCATTATTTATCTTTTGCAGATGAAACAAAAACCCAGCATTAGTGCTTCAAAATAGTTCTAAAATGTGAGTTAGGGATAGAAACAGCAACTGTAAAAATTTGAATCCGTATAATAAATGTTGAGTATTGTTAAATACACAAAATGTGAACAATAGTTATATTAAAAATGTTTCCAAACTAAACTATATACAGTTATGGTTTATTGAGAAAATGCTGATATCTCCTTATATTTTAGGCTTTATTGTGACAAATTTATTTGGTAGGATGTTTTGTGATACAGCAGACCTACACATATGCATCAAATATGATATCTTGAACTATTTTCAAATCACTGCTCCTAAAGGTACACAGGACCTTTAAGGAACAGATAATAAAGTATAACAATAATGAATGAAATGGTGTACACAGTGGAAAATGCACTGTGTTTAAAAAAAATGGATCACAGAAAGTGGGGGAAATGTGCATTTTTTTATTGAAGCGCAGAGTTTGCAGCCTACGAAGAACGTCAAAAACCAGGTCGATAACCGTTGTGGGAGAAAATTTATTGGATCGCAGGAAAGCGCTGAGACCTCCAACAACTCACCCACTACAGGGCACAAAATCGCAACCAATATTACGTCAATGACTCTGAATTCCCCCTCTTCGCTACTGCTATTTTTTTTTCACTTTTTTTTTTCTGACATGTGTCATCGGCATGCACTGACCTTGCCAGCAAAATCAAAACTGCTTATCTGGGTGCACAAGTTAACGCTCGCCGACAAAAATGACAAATTTCATCACTTTTCTGTCAATCAGGGCCCAAAGGTGGAGAGCGTTGATTGGAGAGTGAGTCTTAATTTACGAGGAAGGGGAGAGGAGAGAGACGGAGAGAGGGACACACACACGCATACACACACACATACACACACACACACAGGGAACATGGAAAAAAGCATGTGCAAAGCTGAGTGCTATACTGTATGTGTGTGAGGGGGGCGGGAGAGTTGTGTATAACTAGATGTACGTGCACAAGCACATGTGTGTATTTCATGTGCCGCATGGGCACATACAAAACACATTGATTTGTTTTCTTGCTATGAACATTGAAAATGAAAAAAAAAGGCTCATTTAGTATTTGCAAAATTGCCTTATGTAAGTTTGATGAAATGAAAAAAAAAATGATAGAAAAAAATGTGCATATGCACATATAAATGTCAACAACACTCCAGGCCTTCGGAATGAGTTAGAAAATATAATAAAAGTTTATGTTACTATCACTTGCTACAAGTACCTTTATTATGATACATATTCCAAGATATCAATATCTGGTTATTTAACCCGTTGAGGACAAGTCCCTAGTACATACTCGGGCAGGTGTCTACGGGAAATGCGTGTTGTAGTAAAATCAGTCTGTCCTCAATGGGTTAAGATCTTCAGTAAAGTCTTGTTGATTATGTTTATATTTTTAAAGATGATTCGCACAATCTGCCTAATCAACTATTCCAAATCTATCTCTTGCAGTTGTTTTTCTTCTTTAATCACTTCATTAAAAAATTACATGGTGAATTTAAAACTATGACCAACATCTACATAAGTGAATTAATCACCCTATGTGCATAACAACAATTCAGTATATTACAGAATGATAACCTTAGCAGTTTAATATACAAAAATATTATGTAATATAAAATATCTCTATATAAAATGAAGAAAATATTCAGTCAAGAAGTGTGTCGTATTAGGTGTAATCATTTTAAGGCACTTTATTGCACATTACGACATATAACATTTTCAGAGGTCATTGGCCAATAGCCAGCACTCAGTGTTACGAAATAAACCACTGCTTACAGACCAGTTCGTAATTCCACTTTGCGCATGAGCAGAAAAAGGTCATTTGTACCAACAAGCATTTTGGTTTGTGAATTCACTGAGATAAGCATCTGTGATGCGATGATAATTCATGTGATCCTTATCTAAATGGTGCTTGCCAGCACATCACCTGACAGCAAGAATGGTATTTTGCAGTATAAAAGGAAATAGGCTGTTATTGCATTCAATACATAAAATATATATATATATATATATATATATATATATATATATATATAAAATGGATGCCTGTTAAATTGTCAACTGATGGAGTATTCTGATCACCTGTTCTTAAAGCAAGCTCATTCTTTGTTTGAACATGATTTCCATAACTTGTTTGGTCAGGCAAGCTTATGCATTATGCCGCTTTGAAAACGAGGGAAGTGCCTAACCAACTGAGAAAAAAGAAAGGTCATTTGTACCAATGTGTACATGAGCTAATTACGAACTGGCTTATTACAGGAAAAGGAAATAATGCATTCAAATTATTTCATGACTTGCAATCCTAGATTATCCCAGATTCTCACAACATCATGCAAAATCTCTCATTTTCCCCACTCCATTGCATCTTTGCATATCATACACAAAAAAAAAAGGAAAAAAGAAACAGTGCATGAATGTTTTTTTTTTACACAGAAACATGAAAAAATAAGGAATCAGGTGAATAAACAAATAAGTACAAATTAATGAATTAATTTGAATAAATAAGAAGTACCCGCTGCCACAAGGGATAAGACGCAGCACTGGCTATCAGACGGAAGCTTGGTAGGTTAGTGGATGCAATGCCTGTCTAGTATTACAGAGATCATTGGTTCGAGTCCAACCCAAGTCTGTAGGCCCATGATTTTGTATCATTGCTACTATTTAGACAATAAATAATCAGTTCTTATTAATGCCAGTGTAGGGAACCTGTCAATCAGTTGCAATAAGAAACTAATAAACTGTTTGGGACTGCTCTCAAACCTGTGTCTTGCAAAGCCTTTACCTTTTGAAGCTTATAATAAATAGTTGCAGCAACAATGGCAAGTTTGGCAACAACCAATCAGATATCAGCATTCTAGTTGTTGCTATGGTGAATGTAATGATTCTTGAAATCATATGTTTCAAGTCGTTATATGCAAGAACGTCTATATTATTAGTTTCTTTGGTCACTTTCTCTGATTCAAAAGGCATTCCTACAGTTAACTGTGAAGGATTAGGTTTCATTATCATCAGTTTCCAGATACCAAGCTCTGCTTCAATTTCTCTCTAATTTCTGGTTTGCTTGTTTGTATGGCTGCCAAAAACTATCTCGCAAACCAATCCTGATGATCAGGATATCCTGAACAATCTCAGTGAAACTTTTCCAGCTCAATCCTAGACCGTAAGCAACCACAAGCTGTGAGGGACAATCCCCGTATCCTGAAAGTTTCCAAGATAATCAATTATCCCGCACCCATCGTCTGGTTCCAATCCCCTCCCAGCATCAAATGATATCATTAACCCATTCCTACTGTTCTTAATAGCTACTGCACAAAGCCTATAGGGCTTTTTGAGTCGAGGGTGGGGGTGGGGGGTTAAATGGTTAAAGAGAAGGGGCAAGGGGTCCGAGAGAATAGCAAGGTTGGTGGGGGGGGGGGGGGGGAAGGGGCACAGAGGAGCACTAATTCATTTCCTTGAAGGCTCATACACTGCTGTTTTTTGTAATATGAATGCAAATACACCATAAAATATAATGCGAAATACCATGGTATTTAGAGTGGTAGTTCAAACTTTGTGCGAAATACGCATAGAAGTTCTGAGTGTGAATCGTGTCTTTCAAATGACCTGATGCACGTCCTATGCATGATGCTTACTTCAGAGAGATGGTACCAGTCTTTGGGACTGTACCAACTGAAATACCTTGTACCAACTGAAATACCACATTTATCTTTCATCTTTGTATTTCACTATAAAGAGAAGGGTGACAACAAATCACTGTATCAGCCATATATTTGACGAGTCTAATTTTTCGCAAATCGGGACCTCCCGACAATATTGTGCAAGTGGTTAAATTCATGATCATGGAGTATAGTACCGAATGGAGAAATGTATGCGTGCACGTCACATTCATGTCCAGATCAAAGTCAATATTTCTGAGCGTCTTTAAATTCTAATATATGAATAGCACCTATAACTAGCAAAACTTGTGAAAATTAAACTTCACGAAATATTGGGCATATACAATACCATAGTATAGATGACTAATATTATAACAAGATCCAAAGGATCCGGTAGTTTCTTTCCTTCTATGAAAACTTTGTTAAAGCCATCAATAAAGTATAAAAAGATATATACACAATAATTCAGGAATCGGAACTTTTACTTCACTGTGATGAGAGTATTGTTATAACCATGTCACTACGAAAGGAGTGCACTGTTTTTAGGACCACATAATTTCAACGTGCAATGCACCTGATATACAGAAGCCGAACATGATTCCCGAAAGAGTTGGGTTAAGTAAGTGATGATATAACCCCCTGGATACCAAACTGTCTTCAGTAAAGGAAGCACACTCTGATGCGAACAGGAATTTGGGAAGGCATTCATCCAAACTGTAGAGTAAGAACACCGTTATCTCTTCCTAACAGAGTCATCAACCTGAGCTACTAATTCTCTCTTAAAGGGAAGCAGGGGAGGCATGTGTGATCAAGGTTTAACCCCATTGAGGACGAGTCCCGACTATACTCGGACAGGTGTCTATGGGAAATGCGTGTTGTAGCAAAATCAGCCCATCCTCAACGGGTTAAGAGAGTCGCTCACTTACTACATTGATTAATCACAGCTCATTTGTACCTTTTCTCTTCAACCCGTTGCAGACGGGCTGATTTTGCAATAACACGCATTTTCCATTGACACCTGCCCAGTATACTCCATACTCGTCCTTAACAGGTTAACTGAGGCAGCTTTCACTTCACTCTTTCACTTCAACATCACTCGGACACTACTCGAAATCTATAGTATTGGATCAAACAGTCCCCACATCATTTTTATCCATAATACCAAACTATTTTCCAAATGGAGTTTCCATGTTGGAGTTGTGACTATCAAATGACAATTGAATGGCTACAATTCAGTGACCTCTGACCGTGACAATTCACCCTGTCATTTTGTGATCGTTGTCCCTGACCTTTCACTCAGTTCTTTTGTCTGAGTGACCTTTTTTTAATTTCTACCTTTCCTCCCAATGTTTTTTTTTCATATAACATCACCAATGTAAGTTGAAATTAAAAAGAGGAATGTTCATTTAAAGAAATGTAGAAGTTTCAAAGATGACCACATTTGATCTTTGACTGAAGGAATCCGATAAATTTCCTACAAGTTTAACCACAATGCTGGCCAGTTTTGACCATTAAAGTGACCGATTGTGGTACACAAGGGGCTTCAATCAAAAATGAGATTGCATTGCTTTGGGTTTTTTGATTTCTCAGATGAGGAGAGGGAAAGGTACAATAAGAGAAAGAGGGGGAGAGAAAAGCAACTGTGGTGAAATGGCATATTGGAACAAATGACGTTTGAAGAATGTGTTTCATTCATCCATATCGCCATCCATTATGAGCATTTGGGCCCCGATTCACATCACACACTCCTCAAAATCCTCTTTTATTTTCAGACAATGGCGGTCCTTCCGACAAAAGCTGCAAGCAAAATGTGAGTCACATGTTTCATTGTGTGAAGCCTAATGGGGAAATAGATGAATACAACAAAGTTTTTGCACTCGCATTCCCTACACCACATAACATTCCACAAAGTTTCAAAAGTTTCAAAAGTGTTAAATACCGTACCAAGTCTCACTAGCGTGACCCCACACAGAATTTTCAATTCTTTCGCTGAATAAAACCTCTTACATTATGTGTTCATGGTTTGTGAATCTGCTAAATGCTTTGTGTTAGTGTGCAATGAGGTTTTGAGTCTGTTTGATATTTGATCTGGCTTTTTCTTTTTTTCTTTGTGCACTCATATATACCTGTTGAAGACGAGTCCCAACAGTATACTTGGGCAAGTGTCTATGGGAAATGCGTGTTGCAGCAAAATTAGCCCGTCCTCAACAGGTTATGAACACAATGTAGTAATTTTGCCGATACTCCTACATGAGCTGCTTTACCACGGCGACTGACCCTTTAAGCGTGGCATGAGTTAACCCGTTGAGGACGGTTTGAATACAACACGCATTTCCCATAGACAGCTGCCCGAGTATACTCGGGACTCGTCCTCAATGGGTTAAAGTGATGAGGGATAAACCTCTTTGCAGCGATGTTGCAAATGGACCAGCTCTGATCACACCTAGTAGCATCGCAGCGATGCCGGTGTCAGCCCAATTTGTGCGAGGCTGCTCGCCGGAGACTCCTAACTTCCAACCTTCCTCCCCACCTTTTTATCTTAATAGGAACATGAAGGGAGTTTCCCCGCTGAAATGTTTAACTCGCCTCAATTGAGGGTGGCGGCTTGAGGGAGATTTACTCAGCGACGAGAGGGAGAGATGGAGGGGGAGATACTGAGGAGAGAGATCAGAGGGAGAGAGAGGGAAACATGATATATACAGAGGGTGAGATATATATATATAGATGGGAAGAGAGGGAGATATATAGAGAGAGTAAGATATATATATATATAATAGATATACATAGTGAGATAGAGAAACATATACAGAGGGGTATAGAGAGATAGAGACATATTATACAGAGAGAGAGAGAGAGAAAGACATACACAGAGAGTAAGAGAGACACTAATTTTATACCATGAGACAGAAAGAGAGACATATATATATAGAGAGAGAGAGAGAGAGATTATGAGTAAGATAGGAAAAGATAGGGAGAAAGAGATGATGTGAATGGGAGGAGGAAGGAAAAGAGATGAAGAATACGATATATGACATGAAGAAGACATCTAGCAAAAAGATGGTTAGAATGAAAATGAAGAGACAAGAAAACAAAATAGATCATTGACACACACAAAAAAAAGAAGTCATTGTCAGGTGATAGGATGATGCAGAATGGAAGAGAGAAGGGAAGAGATATGCTCATCAGAGAGATGTGTCATTTAGTTGAAAAAGAATTCCTTCAGATCACAAGAGTCACAAGTGATTTCTGGTACTGTAACTGAGTGGGTTTGGCAGTCATGAATAAGAAGGCTGGCACTTTATCACAGCGAAGAAGAGTCTAACAGTCTACCATTAAAAACATACTTTTTGTTACTAATATATCGACTCTTGATGGACTTACCACCTTCTGTCCATTTCCCAGGCTTAGTATTGAACAAAAAAGCTGGAAGTTCTTACCTGTACATTGGAGATAAAAAGTCAAAATTAGGAATTAAGTTTCATTGTCAGATGTATACATTTGTGGAGACAAACAAATATAAATTTTTTGTCCAGTAAATGTTAACAAAATGGCAGAATACTGTAGATATAGGCATGTATTGTGACAGTTGTTATTTTCACAAATCACTGTTGGGCCAAAATATCTTGAACAGCCTGGCATTAGTGCACTTATGACAGCCTTAGTGTCAAATCATGAAAATTTCACCTTCCAAAAATTTTTGTGACCTCCTCATTCATACAAATAACTGTTGCTGTTATTGTTTTTTTTTTTTATGAAGTATCAGAAATGGTAGCAGCAAAGTGGAATGATGTCTTGTCATAAATGCATTTAATCAAGTCAGTCCCACCAGCTTGGTATCTAATAATCTGTAATTCATGATGTGCATGTGTGACACATACTGGAATACCAATGAAGAATCTTGGAGCATTGCACAGCTAAGAATGTTCACCTATTACCCTTACAAAAAAAAGTACAGAATCTGAAAGATGGAAAGAGAAATGACCACTTCTCACCCCCCCCCCCCCAAGAAAAGAAGAATTGTACTGAGAACAATATAAATGAGAGAAAAAGAAATAGAAGACAACATGCAATGTTGAAAAGCCACCTAAGCTCCTTGAGTGAGAAAACTTCTTTGATTTTGATTGCATAATCTGGCCAAAAGAGGGCAGCATTTAACTCAAAATGCATAGCCTTTCTCATGCCATCCTTCAGCATGGGAGCCATCACATGCATGACTCAATGGCCCAGAGTGACACAGAGTGACATCACTTGATTTGGCTGCCACAAGATGGAGTGATGCTGCCCTCCCTTGTCTTCAAACTGTACAGCTTTAACATCAGCTACAACAGATTCTTCATCTAATGCCACAGTTAAACTGAAAATGCTGGATCCAAGTGTAGTTATCCTAGGTATCAGATTTATGAGGACAAAATCTGCATGAAGTATTATTCTGCAAATACTAGGATACACAGATATTTGTGCAATCAAACTTTCACTGCAGAACTGACCCTAGTTTATCACCATACACTGATAGATAACCTCTATGTTATGTCGACTTTAGAGAAATATTCATATTAAGCATAAGCAAAGACTTTGTGAGGATCGAAAAACTGAAATAATTGATGGTAACAACTAGTTGGAATCTAACATACTGTAAGGAAGGAATATGCTTGTATCTTATGTAGCCAACAATATCAATACCCAAGAGACAGATGTTTTTAAGAAGTAAAGCAAACTTATGACACTTGGCACGTGCATGAAACATTGTCAGGTTTCAATACAAGGTGGAAAAATCACTCATCCATCACACAGAAAATTCTCTGAATTAATGTCAAATTGTATGTGCAACTTGACAAGAGACCGAATAAAACCACTTCGATGTAATGTCAAATTTAACTATGCACTACATCCTGGAATGCCAATATGGTCTAACCGAGTTTTAATTCCCAAACAACAGACTGACTATGCCTACCATTTGTTCTACTTTTTAGCGTAGTCATACATACATACATACTTGAAGCTTCATGATCTCCTATGCTCCCTTCATCGTAAAGTTATTTTTAAACCCATTCAGATCTACTGATGACTCTTGTGTATCACAGACAAACCTATTTTGTGATAGCGGTGTTAAAAAAAAAAAAAAAAAAAAAGAAGGAAGACTCACATATAGGCTTCTCAGGCTGGAACTAAGACTACTAAAGATTATGTGAAGAGTTTGTTCGCAAAAACCGATTTAATCTATATTTACCAAATGGAGATATTTGCGATTAAAGGTCAAGAAAAATAAAGAGAATAATAAGACAATTTTTGCTTCTTTTGACCATAACTTCAGAAATGTACCTTTATATGTAGTGACCAATATATCATTTAAAAGGTATTATTTTGTACTTTATGACAGACTGTACTTCAAAATCTTCAAAAATGGACTTATCGGTTTTTGCGAACAAACTCTTCATATGCTATAGTAAGGTCAAAACGTTCTCAGAAGTGATCGAAATTCATCTTCACCATTTGGAATTTGTTTCCAATACATTGAAAGGGTCTACCAAAAAACTTGTCTGGCTGATGTGATTTGCCAGGATATTGAGCTGTCTTGGAGTATTTTGTGATCAAAGGTGAAAAATAATTTTGATCATTGTACACAACTTTTATTCCTGAAATGCCCTCCCAATTCAGTATTAAGGAAGAAGAACATATGTGACCCGCTACAACAAAAGGATCCTAAAGTCGCTGACGGCCAAGCCGAGAAAATCGAGTTTGAAGTCACATCGTCAAAATTGGTCAAAACAATCGGATTTCTGTTTTTGGCATAAACAATTTGCAATGGAAATAAAGTATGCTATACACTTGTAGTCTCATGTTTTGTCCATCATTTGCCGAAATTTCGAAGCTGAATGATCAAAGGAAAGGCAAGAAATAAGCGTTTTTCTGGGCCATGATTTTCTGACCTTCAGTGTAAGAGAAACGGGTCCGAAGATTTGGATTTAGCGCCGCAGCTAGACTCCGCCCCTAGCAACGAGGGAGTGATCTTATTGGTCAGTGCGTGGCATCCTGATAACCGATTGGTCATGCGTAGACCGCTGGCGCTAAGCTCGACTGAACATGGTGGAGGTTGCTAGGAGCGTGCCTTCTATTGTCAAGCGGTGAAAACTGTCTCGCCTCCTCATGACCATGTTAGCGTCGGAAGGACAACTTTGAAGGCGTTTTTCTCGAAACTCTGATTTCCTCAACCACGTGACATGCGCTGATAAAATCATCAATATCTCCGCAACCGAGTACTTTTATGAGTTGTGCTATATATGAAATTATAGTAGAAGAGTACGGGAATAATATCATGCCACTTTCAGAAAATTGTCCTCCCCCGACTTTCGGATCCTTTTGTTGTAGCGGGTCACATATATATACACACATCATGACTGATCGCACTCTGAGCAATCATATTTCCCAGCAAGCTGAATGCGATTCACTCTAGCTAAGAAAACTGGTGGATACTGCTGTGGCCTGATTTATTGATTACTGACAATCAATTACAAAAAAAAAAAAAAATGTAGCAGCCAGAATCAGGTATATTCTAAGACTTTATTGACTTCAAGTGAATCCCTTTCGGCTGATATTTCACATTTTTGTTGTTACCCAACTGAAACTGTTTTACTGCAGCATTATTTTGCACATTTTCTATGTACATGTTTACATTTCTCGAGCAAAACTTAACAGTTCTACAGATATATGAGACTGAACCTTGTTTTCACTTTAAGAAGAATAACTTTCACTATATTCACTGATATTTATACTGAGGGCATCCATATTTTCCCACAAAGAAAGCTAGTGGTATAACCAAATTGCCAAGCCAAGCACCATAATTATTCTTCACCTGTGGTTGATTATCATTTGATGCATTCTATTTACCATTGTAATCTGGGGGCTTTACGCCTTTTCAAGCTATCGCTTTTTGTAGTCCCCGTTCTCCTCATCAATATTTCTTTTTCTTTTTGCTATGTTCATCTCACAATGTATTTGTTTTTATGATGATTGAGATGAATAAAAACGAATTGAATTGAATTTGAATTGATTCTATGCATAATCCTTCCAAAACTCTCACGCTCCCTTATCAGTGTATGGTTAAAGAAATTTAAGAAAAGGAACAATGTCTGCAATTAAAATCATATAAATTATATATAATCAAAACTTCTATTGTTATTACATTTTATTATATTATTTATTACATTTTTGTTAACTGCTCATGTAATTTGTATCTTTACTTGTATGTCATTATCATCTATTATGTTTATTGTACATGTTATTATTACCTCTTTTACAGTGGAAGTGGAAAATCAATTTAATTTAATTCAATATATCTGCAAGACAGAACAGTTTATTTATGCATCAAGTATGTTCAATTTTACAAAACTTCTGTAGATATGATCTTTTTGTCAATGATTTTTTTTTTTCAGTTGCATTTGTCAATCTTTGTATTAGTGGTGATGATTCTTTCAAAATGACAGGAAATCTTACTCATCTACTCCTACTTTTTATTATTGTTATATACATGGTTTTTGGTTGTTTGTCCATCGATACTGAATAATGTCTAAAACAGTCTATTTGGATGAACACTAAAAAGATGAGACCTTCATGGTTCCATTGGGACACATGTACAGTGAGATATACTGTAGCTGAGAACCATACAAGAGTAAATGATCGGACATAACTTGGCCAGTTTCGCTATTCATTAATTGCAATCAGTGTGGTTACACCAGGGTTTCCAGGAGTAAATGGGATTCGTCATGGGGGAAAATCACACGGCCACATAATTTTCATTGGACGTGATGTTAAATGAAGTCCCTCTGCATGGTCTGTTAATACCCATGGCCATTGTCCATGGTCACTTTTTGGCACTAATGTCAAATGTTTGGCTGGAGAAAATTTAAAGTTTAATAAGAATATTTAAAAATAAGTTTTTCATGAATCTTTCACCTTAGAAGAATTCTATAGTTCAATCATTTGTAAGGGAGATGTTCTCTGTGATGCCTAAACCATCTCTTGGCCTTTACGGGGCAGACTTTGTTTAGACAAGCTACATGTCCCCTCTACACTCCATTGAACGACGACCTCGCCAAATGATGTAGCCCCCTCTAGGGTCCACTCTAAGCACTGGAGAGAACCCCCCCCCCCCCTCTCAAGTGCGTCTCAAAACTCTCGCATCGCAGTCGCTCCGCTGCAGCGTTTGCAAAGCCTCGGCACTACAAATAGCTCCGCCTCTCGCCCCAAACAACGCCATTTATAGCTATCGGGTTTCTCGAGTGCTAAATATAGCTACAGTGCTGATCGCGTTAAACTTACCTACGCGTAGAACCGCGCATCGGTAACGCGTACGCAAACACGTTTCAACGCGAACGCACCGACCGGCGGATCTCCTCCGGTTAAACTGTCTAGCGCCATCTACGGCGCCTAATGAAAGTATCGCGCGTAACTGCAATGCGATTTTGCGCCGCGCAAAATGTCGCATTGAAACACAATATTAATTTTGCAGTGGAACAGAAGAGAGTGATTCACTTAGTTCTTTACACTCGTAATGTTAAGATCTTTGTGAATAATTGGTGCCTTTTCTTTTCGCTCGCTTTTCAGCCTCTGAGGACGGAATTCACGGCAACAGAAAATAAGTGTCTGGTAATATAGATTGTCCGGGCTCTCAGTTACATAAATGACCTGTTGATTCGTTGTTGTTCTACATCGATTTACAGACGTTTTGCACTTGTTAATTAGCCATTCACTTTGTATATTGCTGTTCCAAACGGTCTACCGAATTTATCCTTCATTATTGATTCTCAAAGTTATGAAAACGAGGTGTCAGAACTGTTTTTATTATGTCCGTCAAGTAAATCGTTACACATCTGTATTTTTTTTTTTCTAAAACGCAAACAGAAGGAAACTGACCATAGAAATGAATATATTTTATCAGTGGTAAATGAGCAAAGAAAATCGGACACATTCACGATAGAATCCCATTTTCTTTGCTCATTTTTCCGCTAATACATGTTTCCTCAAACGTTGAAACTAAATTGCGGCACCTCCTTTTCATACAAAAAAAAAAAAAAAAAAAGTCTGAAGGAAATAAAGCTGATCTTCTGTCTCACGAAGCGAGGTAATCGCGACAAAATGATTTTTTTTTAATTTTTTTTTTAACCTCGCTCGTGAGACAGGAGATCAGCTTTATTTCCTTCAGTTTCTACACGATGATGAACATCTTCCCGACTAAAAAAAAAAAAAAAAAGAAGAAATGTTCTCCAAGTGAAATGATCTATCTCTTGGCTATAACTTCTTAGTTTATTAACTTAACATGACGTTGGAATTCGTTGTATTTTTGTTTTGAACGCGTTGAGTTGAAATTTATCTCGTTTTCTATTTAACAAAATGGTGTTGACGTTTATCTGATTTTTATCGTGTTACGATAATTATGCGATCAATCATTTTTTTTTAAAATTATTATTATCTCAGTGTTCTCTGTTTCCGGGTGATGTTAATTTCGAAAGGTTTATTATTCCGAGGGTTCGTTATTCCGAAACACGCAAATTGCGAATACCGATAGTTATATTCCTCAGGTCGAAAGTGGAAAAGGCTTGCTTCATTCGAACACAATTGTATGTGATGGCGTTTGTTATTCCGAAGGTCGATTGTCGTTTCGTTAGTCGTTTCGTTGGAGTTTCGTTATTCTAGATTAACAAACCTTCCCTTATTTTCCGGCTAATGAATAGCCGGAATAAGCGAACCTTTGAGATAACAAGCATTCGGAAAACCTTTGAAATAACGAACATTCGGAATAACGAACTGAAAGCGAAAAAAACAATACCCGGAGAAAGCGCTGGAAGCTAACGCCTTCGAACTTCTGATGCCGGGGCAACAGCTATCCAGGAGTGCACGTTCAAACGTTTTACGCCTTCGTCTCACCTTTGTCTGGCAAAGTAGTATTTATTTTTTCGTGTTTACCTCGCTTGGTGAGACAGAAGATCCGCTTTATTTCCTTCAGTTTCTACCACGATGATGAACATCTTCCCGACTAAAAAAAAAAAAGTCAACAATGAAAAAGAAAAATAAGGCTGGTCGTAAAAATATTAGCCAAGTGAAATGATTTATCACTTCGCTATAACTACGTAGTTTATTAACATAATATGGCGGTGAAATTCGTTGTATTTTTGTTTTGAACACGTTGAGTTGAAATTTATCTCGTTTTCTTTTTCAACAAATGGTGTTGACATTTATCTGATTTTTATCGTGTTACGATAATTATGCGATCAATCATTCTTTTTTTTTTATTATCTCATTGATCTCTGTTTCCGGATGATGTTAATTTCGAAAGGTTTATTATTCCGAGGGTTCGCTATTCCGAAACACGCAAATTGCGAATACCGACAGTTACATTCCTTAGGTCGAAAGTGGAAAAGGCTTGCTTCATTCGAACACAATTTTTGTATGTGGCGTTTGTTATTCCGAAGGTCGATTGTCGTTTCGTTAGTCGTTTCGTTGGAGTTTCGTTATTCTATATTAACAAACCTTCCCGTATTTTACGAACATTCGGAATAACGAACTGAAAGCGAAAAAACAATACCCGGAGAAACCGCTGAAAGCGAACGCCTTCGAACTTCTGACGCCGGGGCAGCAGCTATCCAGGAGTGCACGTTCAAATGTTTGTGGTTTTTTCTTCTTCTTCTTTTTTTTTTTTTTTTTCGTTCGTCAGATTATTTTATAAAATCTTGTTTTATTTTGTTTGGTTTGGTTTTTGTTTTGCTATTAATTTGTGATGCCATGAACAGTTGCTGTCACTGTTCCTGTTACGGCCGAACTTGTACCTGTTATTTACTGTAGCACGTAAGTTTTTTTTTACATTGTTTTTACTGTTCGAAATTTATTATTCAAATAGTAATTCTCTGTTGGTTCTGAATTCTATATTTTACTGAAACTTCATCAATTTGTGTTTGTGTTACTTGGGATACTTACTTTTTTAGTGTCATGTAGATATTTGAAATTGCACATTTCGTATATTCTGATATTTTTTCCGCCTTGATATGAAAACGCTGTTTCATTTGGGTTGCGCCCAGTCCAGCAACTGATGATTAGTTAGTGTAAACTGTAGTACTCTGTAATTATCTATTCAAATCCATTTCAAAAACAGTTAAGCATAGATGTCTTTGTTATTTTGTTTTGTTTTTTCTTGTTCTAATTATGTTAACCTCCCTAAAGTCAGATATGAAGAAATGCAGAACTTTTGTAGTGCTGTGAATTTTATGAATGGGAATTTATACATTCTTTACATTCAACCGATATGACTACAACGAAATTTAATTGTTTTTAACGTAATGTTCGTTTAGATATTATTCAGCTGTCAATAGAAATGTAGACATAAACTATTATTGTAATAAATTTTTATATCTCTGTTCACTGTAGCTAATTTTATGGACATTTGCGATTATTAATGTACATCTAAAAGAATTGAAATGTTTCCGATTCAATTTACTTAATAGAAAAAAAGTGGATTTACGTCATCATTAGCTTACTGAGTCCTCATTTGCAGAATACAAATCAAAGTTTCCAAATATTATAGAGATTAAAAGTCCATGACTTTTCTTTCAAGTGTAATTAATTTTTCACTATTTTGCTTGGTCAGGTTAGATTTATCAAAATCGGGTTGATCCCAGGGTCGAGTACTCGTGCAGCGAGCCCAAAGTGGCAGTTTATTTTCGTTATTACTTTGCGTTATTAGGAAAAAAAACGTTCATATTCTCACCGTTTCTCTTTCATTTATCTTCCAGGCTTTGGTGTCCACGTTCGAGACCCTCACTCGACATACTTACTGACACTGGCACAACCGTCTGCTACACTTTATGGCATGCGCAACAACAAGAATCCCACGCTTGTTTTTTTTATGGAGTTTTCAAAACAGAGAGGGGAACGTTCCGGCCAGCGGGTCTGTGAACAACGGAAACCAATAGAGCATACACACCCAATCTCATACAAATACTTTCAATTGTCGACACCTTTTGTTCAAAGCTATTTTGTGTAAATGATGTCATGAAAACAAGGACATGGGTGCAGCAGTTTTACAACTTTTATCGGAGTATTCTATTGGGTTTAGTATTATCATTATTACTATTCACTTGTTCTCAAACCCTGTGTCGCTGAAAGTCCCCGTCCTGGTTCAGAAAACCAAATTACCTTGGTGTCTTTCTGGGTTTTTTTTTTTTTTTTTTTTTTTTTGTTTATTTGTTTTTTGGACAGACTGTATTTTTTTTTTTTTTTTTGCATATTTTCTTCTGGTGAATGTCTGTTAATGTATGCACAGTATGTCTAAGTGGTCATTTTTAGAAGAAAACCAACTGTCCATTCTGGTAGTGGTGATGTATTATTTTTCTCCTCTATAAGCTGAAAATGTGTGATAAACAACTTTTACCTATTTCTATTGACCACAATACAATTGTATCTATGTTTCCTGTCAGAGTCCTACATTTTCCGAGATGAAATAGTAAATATTTAGTTTCTATTATGTGTTTCGATTGTTTTGTCCCTAGTCAAGTAAGTCCTTTTCGAATTTGTAACCTTTCCACATTTTGCTAAGCCTATACATTAGAAATTCAAGAACAATTAGAATGGCTATACGAATCCTCATGCAGCTGAAAAGGCGTTGATAATATACCGCTTGAATCACTGAATACTCTTCGTATTGTTTTAGCTTTTTTGATATTCAATTGCTCTATGAAATTTTATTTAAAAAAATCATGGCTAAAGTATTCATGTATACATCTCGTATGACAGCCTGCCGTACGCGTTTATTATTAAGTTCCATGCAATCCTTTGCGTTGTTAGATATGCTTATTGCAACTAGGCGTTTATCATCAGCAGACGGGTGAACATGAAATTACGGTCATGACTATATTCTGATATATTGCATTTTATACGTACCGGTATGTTACAACTGTAGCCCTATATAAAACGGAGACTACGTACTCTGGGATACCAAGTATTTTTCTTTAAGCTGATCATAAAGTTATGCACAACTTCCGAATGACAGAATTTGAAGTGGTTAATGTTTGAGGTTCTTCCCGACGTTTTGACAAAGTGAATGAGGCATAATCCTATGACTGCGTTATGAATGATTTTGTTTCAATTCTTATTTGTCACTCCTTCCATTTAACTGGTTTCTTTAGACAGTACTGATTTCAACTGACATCTGCATATTTCCAGCTTCCATGATATGATTAAGAGTAATTGAGAAATCATTATCGGTGTAACATGATAGATACATGTATTCGTAAAATCATATCTTTCTCTTTTCTAACAAGAGTAGGTCCTATACGGTCATGTACATCGACATTGTCGGTAAAGAGAAGAAAAAGAAGTATGTCGTTTTTATAATTTGATATTATTACACAGTGTAACTATGATATCATGTAATATGTATGATGATAATAAATGGTTACAGAGTGAACATTTTCAGTACGATGATATAATAGAATGTGCACTTATAATTAGTTTTCTCTGTTATTGTGATATGCATAACACTTCTTTCATAACATAAATTACAATCAGATTGTACTTACATGTATGATCATATTCAAATACTTTTTTTTTTTAAATTTGGATGAAAGTGTCCATATTTAAACTGAAACATATAAGTCAACATAAAGTGATAATAAAATAATGTACCTCGTATACATAATGATATTTTAAGCATTTCATTTTTTTAATCGCGCTGTGTATTCTACGTCACATTAGTACCAAAATGATGTTTTGACGAGTCCATCCCCAGGTACTGATAAGGATTCCTGGAAAGTCCAAAGCAGGGTAGCGACGTGAAAATGAATCATGGATGGTAGTGTTTATTATTATGTTGACAATTTTAGATTGGTCTAAACGTAACATTAGATATCACCTACGAATCTTGTATTGGTTCTTTATGCATTTCAGACGCATGCATTCTCGCTGTAATCATCAAAACGAAGTGAATTAATGCGTATATTTGGATTACAACCAAGACAAAGTGTGCATAAACATGAACAAACATGCTTCATTATAGTGCAAGACGGATTCGGCCTATCTGTGCCTTGCGTGATTTCTAAGTTCCTAAGTTCCATTATGATTTTATCGGCCTATGTATGTTTTTTCCCCACTATTGTATATAACGATCGTGAAAAAATATATCGTATGACGTTAAATAAAAAAACCAAAAACGTCTGCATTGAATAAACGTCCACTTGTGTTTAGATATGTGCGTGAAGTCCGTATATTCGCATCATAACCAGAAAAGGTAATAAAGAATGCATATATTTCCGTTGTAACCACCACAGTTTGAATGGATGATGTGAATAAATATGCTCAACTGAGTGTGAAACACCTACGATGTCTAAAGTGTTCATGAACTCCATCACGATTATGTAGGCAAATATTACTATTAAGACGATCATGAAAGTTCTATTGTTTGCACGTTTTATAGGTTACAAACTGTATTCTGTTCGTCGAAGAACCACCCACTTTTGTTAGAACGTACGTAAAACGCATACATTCGCATTGTAACCATCAAAGGTATCGAATGAACGCGTATAAAATGCGTGATAAACACCAAAACGTGTGGATACACATGCTCAATAGAACTGACATCGCAGTTATAGTAACAGGGATGGGAAGTGTCTCTGATTCAGTAATAAATGAGTGAGGGATAATTGCCAGCTATTTGAGTAGATTTGTAAACACTATAAAGCATTAGTTGCTAACCTTAATATAACACTTATACATGTACCAATGAAAATGGCTCTTATACGCACTGTATAGAAGGAAAAAAAAAAGCAGCTCGCCATCGTTATGTAGTGGGAGATTTTGAAGCATTTTAAAGGCTCACATAATCCTAATAATCTTGTAAACATTAATGTGACCCTTTATACTCTCTACAGAATCATGAAAGATCTGTAGTACGCGTAATTGATTATCTGCGCATCGAATAACCGCCCTCTTCTGTTTAGATGTACGCAGAACGCGTACATTCGCATTATTTCCAGTAAAGGTATCGAATGCACCAATATGCTTATTAACCACCAAAACGTGTGAATTAACATACATTGTACTCGCCAGAAATTACATCGCAGTAGTACAGAAATGGGAAGTATCCCTAATATAGTAGTAAACGTGATTGAAAGATTATTGCCATCTATTAGAGTGAATTTGTCAACAATATAACGCATTATTTGCTAACTTCTATCAAAGGCCACAACATCTCCCTCCCTTCCTTAACACACAAAAGAACGTTCCGGTCCCTAAATAAGCTACCTCTGGAATAATTTTTGCTGAGCGAAATATGATTGTATGAAGATTGATGCTCAGAATAGGCCACTGAAAGACATTAATGATGCAATAATTTCTTGATAACATCTGTTTTTCTACCACTTTGAATGGAAACTGCCGGTGTAGAATCCTTTCGTAATGGAATATACACTTCAAAAAGCGGACATTATACGGCTTACAGCAGCAGAAGATATTGAATATAATCATATCTATGTCTCTTATAACCACTAGAAAGCCTGCTTGTGTTCTGATAAATATACATATACCAATGTGAATAAACCTGGTCAGCAGTGAATAATAGACCTAGTAGACCTCCCTGTACCTGGCTTAATGTCGAAATGTTTACACTATTCATTGCGATATCATGAGCTTTTGTAGTGTCTAAAAATCGTGAAAGATCTATAGTACGCACGATAGATTATTATTAAATTTTTGTGCATCGAATAACCACCCTCTTGTGTTTAATGTATAGAACGCGTATGTTTGCAATATTGCAAGTAACGGTATCGAATGAACGCATGAATATGCGTAATAATCATCAAAACGTGTAGATACACATGCTCGATAGAAATGACATCGCCGAAGTAACAGGAATTTAAAGTGTCCCTGATCCAGTAATAAATGATTGAAATATATCTATTAGAGTGCATTATTGTCAACACTATCAAGCATTTTTGGTAACTAAAAAACATATAGGCCACATACATCCCCCCCCCCCCCTCCCGCCCCACCCTTAACACGGACAAGAGCGTTTCGGTCCCTATGTAGAATAAAATACACGTGCTTCTGGAATATTTTTTTGCTGAGCGAATTATGATTTTATGGAGATTGATGCTAAGAATGGGCCATCCAGAAAAATTAATGTGGCAATACTTCCTTGATGACATCTGTTTTTGTACCACTTTGAATTGGAAACTGCCGGCCAGAAACTTTTCGTAATGGAATACATGTACTATATATTCATTTCAAAAGGCAGACATTCGGTTTACAACAGCAAAAGACAATGAATAAAAAATGCGTTATGCTTCTCTTATAAAACCGCTAGAAAGCCTGTTTGTGTTCGAAGGTATATACTGATGTAAATAAACCTGGTCAACAGGGAATGATAGACCTACTGAACCTATCTGTATCTGGCTTGATATCTTAAATGTTTACATGATTCATTAGGATAATGTGAGCTTTTATAGTCTCTAGAAAATCGCGAAAGATTGTGCATCATAGATGATTGTGCATCAAAAAAATAATAATAATAACCGCCCTCTTGTGTCTAAATACATGTAAACACAGAACGTGTCGATTCGCATTATTGCAAGTAAAGGTATCAAATGAATGCATAAATATGCGTACAAGTAGTTACAACCACAACGTGTAGATACACATGATCATTAGAAATGACATCGCCGAAGTTATAGGAATGGAAAATGTCCCTGGATCATTAATAAATGATTGAAATTTTATAATTGCCATCTATTAGAGTGAATTTGTCAACACTAAAAACCATAATTTGGTAACTTGACTCATATAGGCCATAATTTTATTATATTTTGCTGGTGTAAAGGATTAGGGTTAGGGCTAGGGCTAGGGTTAGGGTTAGGATTAGAAAGATTAATGTGGCAAATCCCTTTTGTAATGGAATACTTGCATATTCATTTCAAAAGGCAGACATTCGGTGTGCAACAGCAAAAGACAATGAATAAATGCGTATATGCTTCTCTTATAAAACCGCTAGAAAGCCTGTTTGTGTTCGGATGTATATACATGTAAATAAACCTTGTCAACAGGGAATGATAGACCTGATCTGTATCTGGCTTGATGTCTTAAATGTTTACATGATTCATTAGCATAATGTGAGCTTTTGTAGTCTCTACAAAATCGCGAAATTTATACGCACAATAGATGATTAATTTTGTGCATAAAAAAAAATAACCGCCCCCTTGTGTCTATACATGTAAACACAGAACGCGTCGATTCGCATTATCGCAAGTTAGTAAAGGTATGAACGCATTAATATGCGTAGCTACAATCACAACGTGTAGATACACATGATCAATAGAAATGACATCGCCGAAGTTACAGAAATGGAAAATGTCCCTGGATCAGTAATAAATGACTGAAATATAATTGCCATCTATTAAAGTGAATTTGTCAACACTAAGAAGCATTTTATTTTGCTGTTGTAAAGGATTAGGGTTAGGGCTAGGGTTAGGGTTAGGGTTAGGGTTAGAAAGATATTAATGTGGCTAATCCCTTTTCTAATGGAATACTTGCATAATCATTTCAAAAGGCAGACATTCGGTGTACAACAGCAAATAAAGACAATGAATAAATGCGTGTATGCTTCTCTTATAAAACCGCTAGAAAGCCTGTTTGTGTTCGGATGTATATACTGATGTAAATCTGGTCAACAGGGAATGATAGACCTACTGGACCTATCTGTATCTGGCTTGACATCTTAAATGTTTACATGATTCATTAGCATAATGTGAGCTTTTGTAGTCTCTAAAAAATCGCGAAACATCTATAGTACGCACGATAGATGATTAATTTTGTGCATAAAAAAAAAATAACCGCCCTCTTGTGTCTATACATGTAAACACAGAACGCGTCGATTCGCATTATCGCAAGTTAGTAAAGGTATGAACGCATTAATATGCGTAGCTACAATCACAACGTGTAGATACACATGATCAATAGAAATGACATCGCCGAAGTTACAGAAATGGAAAATGTCCCTGGATCAGTAATAAATGACTGAAATATAATTGCCATCTATTAAAGTGAATTTGTCAACACTAAAAAGCATTTTATTTTGCTGTTGTAAAGGATTAGGGTTAGGGCTAGGGTTAGGGTTAGGGTTAGAAAGAAATTAATGTGGCTAATCCCTTTCTAATGGAATACTTGCATATTCATTTCAAAAGGCAGACATTCGGTGTGCAACAGCAAAAGACAATGAATAAATGCGTATATGCTTCTCTTATAAAACCGCTAGAAAGCCTGTTTGTGTTCGGATGTATATACCGATGTAAATAAACCTGGTCAACAGGGAATGATAGACCTACTGGACCTATCTGTATCTGGCTTGATGTCTTAAATATTTACATGATTCATTAGGATAATGTTAGCTTTTATAGTCTCAAAAAATCGTAAAAGACCTTAGTACGCACAATAGATTATTTTGTGCACCAAAAAAAAAAAAAACCGCCCTCCTGAGTTTAAATACATGTATACGTAATACTATATAGAACGCGTAGATTCGCATTATTGCAAGTAAAAGTATCGAATGAACGCATATTTATGCGTAATAACCACCAAACGTGTAGGTACACATGCTCAATAGAAATGACATCGCCGAAGTAACAGGAATGGGAAGTGTCCCTGGGCGAGGCGGCGGGGGGGGGGGGGGGGGGGTATGTGGCCTATATAGTTACCAAAAATGCTTTATAGTGTTGACTGTAACTCACTCTAAAGCATATACGCATTTATTATCTTTTGCTGTTGAAAAGGGTTAGGGTTAAGGGTTAGGGTTAGGGTTAGGGTTAGGGTTAGAAAGAAATTAATGTGGCAGATCCCTTTTGTAATGGAATACTTGCATATTCATTTCAAAACGCAGACATTCGATGTACAACAGCAAAAGACAATGGATAAATGCGTGTATGCTTCTCTTATAAAACCGCTAGAAAGCCTGTTTGTGTTCGGATGTATATACTGATGTAAATCTGGTCAACAGGGAATGATAGACCTATCCTGGACCTATCTGTATCTGGCTTGACATCTTAAATGTTTACATGATTCATTAGCATAATGTGAGCTTTTGTTGTCTCTAAAAAATCGCGAAACATCTATAGTACGCACAATAGATGATTAATTTTGTGCATAAAAAAATAACCGCCCTCTTGTGTCTATACAATATGTAAACACAGAACGCGTCGATTCGCATTATCGCAAGTTAGTAAAGGTATGAACGCATTAATATGCGTAGCTACAATCACAACGTGTAGATACACATGATCAATAGAAATGACATCGCCGAAGTTACAGAAATGGAAAATGTCCCTGGATCAGTAATAGATGACTGAAATATAACTGCCATCTATTAAAGTGAATTTATCAACACTAAAAAGCATTTTATTTTGCTGTTGTAAAGGATTAGGGTTAGGGCTAGGGTTAGGGTTAGGGTTAGGGTTAGGGTTAGAAAGATATTAATGTGGCTAATCCCTTTTCTAATGGAATACTTGCATATTCATTTCCAAAGGCAGACATTCGGACCGGTGTGCAACAGCAAAAGACAATGAATAAATGCGTATATGCTTCTCTTATAAAACCGATAGAAAGCCTGTTTGTGTTCGGATGTATATACCGATGTAAATAAACCTGGTCAACAGGGAATGATAGACCTACTGGACCTATCTGTATCTGGCTTGATGTCTTAAATGTTTACATGATTCATTAGGATAATGTTAGCTTTTACAGTCTCAAAAAATCGTAAAAGACCTTAGTACGCACAATAGATTATTTTGTGCACCAAAAAAAAAAAAAAAAAAAAAAAAAAACCGCCCTCCTGATACGTAATACTATATAGAACGCGTAGATTCGCATTATTGCAAGTAAAAGTATCGAATGAACGCATATTTATGCGTAATAACCACCAAACGTGTAGGTACACATGCTCAATAGAAATGGCATCACCGAAGTAACAGGAATGGGAAGTGTCCCTGGGCGAGGCGGCGGGAGGGGGGGGGGTTATGTGGCCTATATAGTTACCAAAAATGCTTTATAGTGTTGACTGTAACTCACTCTGAAGCATATACGCATTTATTATCTTTTGCTTTCGAAAAGGGTTAGGGTTAGGGTTAAGGGTTAGGGTTAGGGTTAGGGTTAGAAAGAAATTAATGTGGCAGATCCCTTTTGTAATGGAATACTTGAAGAGTTTGTTCGCAAAAACCGATAAGTCCATTTTTGAAAATTTTGAAGTACGGTCTCTGTCATAAAGTACAAAATAATACCTTTTAAATGATATATTAGTCACTACATATAAAGGTACATTTTTGAAGTTATGGTCAAAAGAAGCAAAAATTTTCTTATTATTCTCTTTATTTTTCTTGACCTTTAATCGCAAATATCTCCATTTGGCAAATATGGACTTATCGGTTTTTGCAAACAAACTCTTCACTTGCATAATCATTTCAAAACGCAGACATTCGGTGTACAACAGCAAAAGACAATGGATAAATGCGTGTATATGCTTCTCTTATAAAACCGCTAGAAAGCCTGTTTGTGTTCGGATGTATATACTGATGTAAATAAACCTGGTCAACAGGGAATGATAGACCTACTGGACCAATCTGTATCTGGCTTGACATCTTAAATGTTTACATGATTCATTAGCATAATGTGAGCTTTTGTAGTCTCTAAAAAATCGCGAAACATCTATAGTACGCACGACAGATGATTAATTTTGTGCATAAAAAATAACCGCCCTCTTGTGTCTAAATACATGTAAACACAGAACGCGTCGATTCGCATTATCGCAAGTTAGTAAAGGTATGAACGCATTAATATGCGTAGCTACAATCACAACGTGTAGATACACATGATCAATAGAAATGACATCGCCGAAGTTACAGAAATGGAAAATGTCCCTGGATTAGTAATAAATGACTGAAATATAATTGCCATCTATTAAAGTGAATTTGTCAACACTAAAAAGCATTTTATTTTCCTGTTGTAAAGGATTAGGGTTAGGGCTAGGGTTAGGGCTAGGGTTATGTGGCTAATCCCTTTTCTAATGGAATACTTGCATATTCATTTCAAAAGGCAGACATTCGGACCGGTGTGCAACAGCAAAAGACAATGAATAAATGCGTATATGCTTCTCTTATAAAACCGATAGAAAGCCTGTTTGTGTTTGGATGTATATACCGATGTAAATAAACCTGGTCAACAGGTGTAAATAAACCTGATCAACAGGGAATGATAGACCTACTGGACCTATCTGTATCTGGCTTGATGTCTTAAATGTTTACATGATTCATTAGGATAATGTTAGCTTTTATAGTCTCAAAAAATCGTAAAAGACCTTAGTACGCACAATAGATTATTTTGTGCACCCCCCCCCCAAAAAAAACCCGCCCTCCTGAGTTTAAATACATGTATACGTAATACTATATAGAACGCGTAGATTCGCATTATTGCAAGTAAAAGTATCGAATGAACGCATATTTATGCGTAATAACCACCAAACGTGTAGGTACACATGCTCAATAGAAATGACATCGCCGAAGTAACAGGAATGGGAAGTGTCCCTGGGCGAGGCGGCGGGAGGGGGGGGGGGGGGGTTATGTGGCCTATATAGTTACCAAAAATGCTTTATAGTGTTGACTGTAACTCACTCTAAAGCATATACGCATTTATTATCTTTTGCTGTTGAAAAGGGTTAGGGTTAAGGGTTAGGGTTAGGGTTAGGGTTAGAAAGAAATTAATGTGGCAGATCCCTTTTGTAATGGAATACTTGCATAATCATTTCAAAACGCAGACATTCGGTGTACAACAGCAAAAGACAATGGATAAATGCGTGTATATGCTTCTCTTATAAAACCGCTAGAAAGCCTGTTTGTGTTCGGATGTATATACTGATGTAAATAAACCTGGTCAACAGGGAATGATAGACCTACTGGACCAATCTGTATCTGGCTTGACATCTTAAATGTTTACATGATTCATTAGCATAATGTGAGCTTTTGTAGTCTCTAAAAAATCGCGAAACATCTATAGTACGCACGACAGATGATTAATTTTGTGCATAAAAAATAACCGCCCTCTTGTGTCTAAATACATGTAAACACAGAACGCGTCGATTCGCATTATCGCAAGTTAGTAAAGGTATGAACGCATTAATATGCGTAGCTACAATCACAACGTGTAGATACACATGATCAATAGAAATGACATCGCCGAAGTTACAGAAATGGAAAATGTCCCTGGATTAGTAATAAATGACTGAAATATAATTGCCATCTATTAAAGTGAATTTGTCAACACTAAAAAGCATTTTATTTTCCTGTTGTAAAGGATTAGGGTTAGGGCTAGGGTTAGGGTTAGGGTTATGTGGCTAATCCCTTTTCTAATGGAATACTTGCATATTCATTTCAAAAGGCAGACATTCGGACCGGTGTGCAACAGCAAAAGACAATGAATAAATGCGTATATGCTTCTCTTATAAAACCGATAGAAAGCCTGTTTGTGTTCGGATGTATATACCGATGTAAATAAACCTGGTCAACAGGTGTAAATAAACCTGATCAACAGGGAATGATAGACCTACTGGACCTATCTGTATCTGGCTTGATGTCTTAAATGTTTACATGATTCATTAGGATAATGTTAGCTTTTATAGTCTCAAAAAATCGTAAAAGACCTTAGTACGCACAATAGATTATTTTGTGCACCCCCCCCCCCAAAAAAAAAAACCCCGCCCTCCTGAGTTTAAATACATGTATACGTAATACTATATAGAACGCGTAGATTCGCATTATTGCAAGTAAAAGTATCGAATGAACGCATACGTAATAACCACCAAACGTGTAGGTACACATGCTCAATAGAAATGACATCGCCGAAGTAACAGGAATGGGAAGTGTCCCTGGGCGAGGCGGCGGCGGGGGGGGGGGGGGGGGGGGTTATGTGGCCTATATAGTTACCAAAAATGCTTTATAGTGTTGACTGTAATTCACTCTAAAGCATATACGCATTTATTATCTTTTGCTGTTGAAAAGTGTTAGGGTTAGGGCTAGGGTTAGGGTTAGAAAGAAATTAATGTGGCAGATCCCTTTTGTAATGGAAAACTTGCATAATAATTATTCATTTAAAAAGGCAGACATTCGGTGTGCAACAGCAAAAGGCAATGAATAAATGCGTGTATGCTTCTCTTATAAAACCGCTAGAAAGCCTGTTTGTGTTCGGATGTATATATACCGATGTAAATAAACCTGGTCAACAGGAAATGATAGACCTACTGGACCTATCTGTATCTGGCTTGATGTCTTAAATGTTTACATGATTCATTAGGATAATGTGAGCTTTTATAGTCTCTAAAAAATCGTGAAAGACCTTATACGCACGATAGATTATTTGTGCATCAAAAAACCGCCCTATTGTGTTGAAATACATGTATACGTATAGAACGCGTAGATTCGCATTATTGCAAGTAAAGGTATCGAATGAACGCATATATTTTTATGCGTAATAACCACGAAACGACCAGTAATATACACATGCTCAATAGAAATGACATCGCCGAAGTAACAGGAACGGAAGTGTCCCTGATCATCAGTAAATGATTGAAAGATAATTGCCAACTATTAGAGTGAATTTGTCAACATATATAATAAAGAATTATGTGGTAACTTATAGGCCACAACCACCTCCCCCAACCAGAAGGGTAAAAGAGGGAGAAATGAAATAAAAGTAAAAGAAGGACACGGTACGCTCAGCATTCACACCAGCATCATTATCATCACCATCACTCAGATCATGTTGTCCTTTTCCTATCAACATTAAGAAACACGACCACCATCATCACTCGAGATAAACGCCTTAGCAAAATCACGAAGTATCAACAATTTTCCCCACAACCAACGACAACACAAACACTAGACCCGGAATTTGTCAAGACTGACAAATTAGGTGATCCGATGTTTTTTTAAAATCAATGATTCGAGTTTTCACATGAGATTAGGGACATTGGTCGTGTGATGTTTGGATTCTCATTTTGAAAAGGGAGTCAGACCTGCCATCTTGGGTACCGAATTCCGTATACACTATCAAATAAGCAGAATGAAGTATATTTGACCTTTGACCTCACTTTGCACCCCCAAGATGGCAGCTGAGCAAAAAGTAGTTATTTTGTGAAATGATTCTTGTAACATGGTCTTTGCGTGTGCAGAATATGGGAAAGATAAGACATGTATTCACCAAGATACAGGATGAAACATTTATGACCTTTGACCCTAGTTTACATACCCAAGATGGTGTCTGATCAAGTAGCTGTTATTTTATGAAATAATGTACGTCACATTAACTAAACATGTGCAAAATATGGGGTTGATAGGGGCTATTTTTTTTTTTTTAGTTATTGCAAAGAAAATTGGAAAAAGAAAGAAATATGAAAATACATCGAAGATAACCTTTAATTTCAACCACGTTTTTGGACGTGATTCCGACATCATATGAAAAACAAAGGGCATACGTACGATAGCGCAAAGTCTCAGCTACAACATATTAAAATCTGGGAGAAATTCACCGAAGGGTAAGTGAGTTAGTGCTCGATAAAGACAATCATGTCAATTTTCACATCTAGAAAAATTCCCTCCCATAGAGATAACACGTCATAACGAAGATAAAGAAAGAATTACATATGACCTTTGACCCCGATCTGCACAGACAAGATGGCATCTGAGCAAAAAGTGGTTATTTTGTGAAATGATCCTTGTAACGCGGTCTTTACGTGTGCAAAATATGGGGAAGATAGAACATGTAATCACCAAGATACAAGATGAATCATTTATGACCTTTGACCCTAATTTACATACCCAAGATGGCGTCTGATCAAGTAGTTGTTATTTTATGAAATAATGTACGTGACATGAACTAAACATGTGCAAAATAGGGTGGTGATAGAGTATGTTTTTCTTGAGTTATTGCAAAGAAAGTTGGAAAAAGAAAGAAATATGAAAATACATCGGAAATAGGCTTTGACTTCAACCAAGTTTTGGACGTGATCCAGATACCGTATGAAAAAATGAAGGGCACACTTACGATAGCCCAAAGTCTCAGCTACAACATATTAAAATCTTAGAGAAATTCACCGAAGCATAGGTGAGCTAGTGCTCGAAAAAGATAGTCATGTCAATTTTCATTTCCAGAAAAACTGCACTCCCATTAAGATAAGACGTAAACTGGTCAAATTTGACAAGATTACTTTCAATCCAATATTACGAGGTGATGCCGTCATCTAATCAAAATGTTGTTATTATATTAATGAAAGAGCATTAAGTAAGCTGCAACATACTGAAATCTGGGTGAAAATTGGCAAAGGATAAGTGAGATACGATCGAGTGAACTTGTAATTTGATGACGTCATTTTGAAAATTTACTCTTTTTATTTTATTAAGAAATTTGATATCTTTTAATCATTTTTCCAGCATTGCCAACCCATGAAATGATATGTACAACTCATCAGCTTTCAGAATATGTAAAGAAAATGGGGGGTCACCGTCCATCCTGACGAGTAAAATCGGATTTAAAATTGGCAGTTTTTTGGCATTGTTGCACTGTATATCGCCATTGACGCGCGCGCGGAATTTCAACTTTGACGGGCCCGTATGACGTCATATTGAGTCGGATTGACTTGAAACTTGGTAGACATATTCCCTGACATTTCATGCAGGCGATAAGTGTGAAAAAATGGGAAATTTCTATTGCATATGAGCTGTGCGTGCGTATATGCGCGCGCGCGTACGCGTCCGTAAAATTTTTTCAATTTTTCAAAAAATGCTCTAAATGGTCTGAAACGTATGCAAAAAAAAATTGAGCTCGATTTGAGCACACAAATATTTCAACGCGCGCGTACGCGCACGTTTTAAGGTATAGATGAATTTTGAGAATATGAGTAGAATGCGCTTGACTTGAAATATATGTGACGTAAATTTCATTGAAAAATTCCATTCCATTAATGAGATATGATTGAGAATGTGTTTTCATATAATGACGTCATAGTGACGTCACGGTCGACTGATCACTTTGATTTTAGTTCGATTGCCGTCTTCTGGAGACGATACATATATGGTATAAGTTTGAAATTGATAGGAAGAGGACTTTCTGAGCTAATCGATGCACAACTTTTGGGGAGAAAGAAGAAGAAAAAGAAGAATTGTAATTTGTCATCACTGACAAATTAAGGTGATCCGATTTCTTTTTTAATCAATGATTCGAGTCGTGATAGTGCAAAGTCTCAGCGACAACATACTAAAATCTGAGAGAAATTCACCGAAGCATAAGTAAGATAGTGCTCGATAAAGAGAGTCATGTCAATTTTCACATCTAAAAAATTCCCTCCCATAGAGATAACACGTCATAGCGAAAATAGAAAATATGACCTTTGACCCCACTTTGCACAGACAAGATGGCATCTGAGCAAAAAGTGGTTATTTTATGAAATGATCCCTGTAACATGGTCTTTACGTGTGCAAAATATGGGAAAGATAGGACATGTATTCACCAAGATACAGGATGAAACATCTATGACCTTTGACCCTAATTTACATACCCAAGATGGCGTCTGATCAAGTCGTTGTTATTTTATGAAATAATGTTCGTGACATGAACTAAACATGTGCAAAATATGGTGGTGATAGGGTATGTTTTTCTTGAGTTATTGCACATAACGTTGCAAAAAGAAAGAAATATTTCAATACATCGAAGATAAACTTTAAATTCAAGTAGCTTTTTTGACGTGATCCCGACATCGTATGAAAAAACGAAGGGCACACTTACGATAACCCAAAGTCTCAGCTACAACATATTAAAATCTGGGAAAAATTCACCGAAGCATAAGTGAGCTAGTGCTCGAAAAAGATAGTCATGTCAATTTTCACTTCCAGAAAAACTGCTCTCCCATAGAGATAACACGTAAACTGGTCAAATTTTACAAGGATACTTTCAATCCATTTTTACGAGGTGATGACGTCATCCAATCAAAATCTTGTAATTATAAATATGAAAGAACATTAAATAAGCTACAACATACTGAAAGTTAGGTGAAACTCGGCAAAGGATAAGTGAGATACGCTCGAGTGAACTTGAATTTTGATGACGTCATTTTGAAAATTTACTTTTTTTACTTTTTTAAGAAATTTGATATCTTTTAATCATTTTTTCAGTATCGCCAACCCATGAAATGATATGTACAACTCATCAGCTTTCAAAATATGTAAAGAAAATGGGGGGTCACCGTCCATCCTGACGAGTAAAATCGGATTTAAATTTGGCGGTTTTTTGGCATTGTTGCACTGTATATCGCCATTGACGCGCGCGCGGAATTTCAACTTTGACGGGCCCGTATGACGTCATATTGAGTCGGATTGACTTGAAACTTGGTAGAAACATTCTTTGACATTTCAGACATCCGATACGTGTGAAAAGACGGGAAATTTCTATTGCATATGAGCTGTGCGTGCGTATATGCGCGCGCGCGTACGCGTCCGTCGATTTTTTCTGAAATACTCCAAATGACCTGAAACGTGTGCAAAACAATTTTGAGCTCGATTGGAGCATGTTAAAATTTCAACGCGCGCGTACGCGCTCGTTTACTATGAACGTGACTAAATTTTATGAAATATATCAATAGAGCTTGACTTGAACTATATGATATGTAAATTTCATTGAGAAAATCCATTCCATTAATGAGATACGAATGTGAACGTGTTTTCAGATAATGACGTCATAGTGACGTCATGGTTGACTGATCACAGAGATACATTAGATCTGTCGTCCTTATGACGTGATACATATATGGTATCAGTTTAGAAGTGATAGGTGAATGACTTTTAGAGTTAACCGCTGCACAACATTTGAGGAGAAAGAAATAAAGAAGAAGAAGAAGAAGAAGAAGAAGAAGAAAGAATCCGTACAGATACAATAGGTGATCCGAGAGGATACTCGGATCACCTAATTACAAAAGATAACATACAGCACATCGAAGCGGTTGGGATCAGCTTCCTACGAAATACTGCAATGAAGCGGAGAAATTGCCGCTCCGAAAGTGCATGTACTGTGCGAGGCACTTGAAAGAAAATATAGAGGGAATGAACTAAGTAATATCAGACCGAAGTAATCGTAACAAACAAGGTCAGAAACGACAGAAATGAAAATAGAAATATAAGTAGGCCCTATAGCCGTAGTTCGCAGCACCGAACACTCCGCGAAAATACATGTAATGTACGGTGGAAACTCGGTACGTCGAGTCAACTGTCAATAAACGATCAAAGCAAAGAAGGAAGAGGAAATGAATTCATTGGGAACGGAAAAAAATATTTTGATGTAAGTACTGTATTCCTTGTATGTGAGATCTCCTTTAGTAGGCCTAGATCTATCGAGTTTCCACGATACACGGGAAAGGAATTTCGAACACTTTTCAACTGCAGTGCACATAAACACATGAACAGAAAACTCACCTCTCACTTGCAGAGAAATATGATGCAATAACATTGTCAATGTCACACAACACTATTTTCTTACAATGGAGGCAAGGGAAAAGAGGGATGAAAAAACAGTTTCGTATGCATGCAATAGGGAGCTTCCTATTCGTATAAATGTAGGGTAGGAAAAGATAGGGAAGAAAGTTGAGAAAGTGATATTATGTTCAATCATGAGAGTATCTCTTTGTTCTTTCTTGAATCTCTGGTGGCTCTAAAAAGAGCCGTTGTTTCAGGGGCCCAGCCTCGGCCTTGCCTGCACCCCGCCTGATGGTATAGAGCAAGACGCGTCTACAAGATGGTAGTCTGTGGCAAGTTGAATGTCCCTATCAGAGCTGTCGTTGAAAGGACCTCACAGGTTGTAGATAATGGTACGGAAGTCTTCGAGCTTCGAGGGCGGGGATTAATCTTCTTCACTCCTGTGGAGCCCGTTGACTCGTACTGCTTCAGGAGTTAAAACAGATATCGCTTGCCGGCTCCCAGTGATACCTCCTCCGCTATTTTTTTCTTGTATAGAAGACTGCATGATGACTCTCTGGCTCGCGTGGCGGGAGGTCAGGTGCTAGGCATGCGCCCCGTCCTTCTTCTCATATCGGCTTCCAATGTAATTGCAGTGTAAAGCAAATTGTGAATCATGTATTATCATGAAAGAGAACTACGCGAAATGTAACAATAACAACTAAAGTAAGTAAACAGAGGAACTTTAAGTCCCCAGTACTGGAAAAGGAAAAATTCGAAAGCATGATTTGCAGTTCTATCCCCATTGAATTTTCATTAGGTGTTTACACAGAATGTGGTTATTACCGCTCAAATTTCGAGTAAATAATTTCCTTTATTAAATTTCCTTTTCCAGTTTCGGTCCCTTATAGGGTTATTTGAGACTAATTTGTGTCCGGGACCTTCTGTGAAATTGATTGGGAAAATTATCGAACAAAACACCTGTAAACAAATTTTTCCCTTCAAGTTCACAGAAAAGCTTAACGCTGCTCTCTTCAGCTGGGAAACACAAACTGCGTTGTCTCAACAAAACTGTAAAAACTGGTAGTGATTTAGTACGAATTGCAATAGAAAGCAAACTATGGACCAAACATTATCATAAAGAGAAAAACTACGCGAAATGTAACAGTAACAACTAAAGTAAGTAAACAGAGGAACTTTAAGTCCCCAGTACTGGAAAAGGAAAAATTCGAAAGCATGATTTGCAGTTCTGTCCCCATTGAATTTTGATTAGGTGTTTACACAGAATGTGGTTGTTATAACCGCTCAAATTTCAAGTAACGAATTTCCTTTCTTAAATTTCCTTTCCCAGTTTCGGTCCCTTATAGGGTTATTTGAGACCAATTTGTGTCCGGGACGTTCTGTGAAATTGATTGGGAAAATTATTGAATAAAACATCTGTAAACAAAATGTTCCCTTCAAGTTCACAGAAAAGCTTTACGCTGCTCTCTTCAGCTGGGAAACACAAACTGCGTTGTCTCAACAAAACTGTAAAAACCTGGTAGTGATTAGTACGAACAACAATGTAAAGCAAACTGGGAACCATCCATTATGAAAGAATTGAAGTATACGCGAAGACAACTTTGTAAGAACTAAAAGAAAAGCTCCGAAAAAATGTATCAAAGTTACAGCTATGATAAACAAATCAATGACATTTTGCAAAACAGTCAGATAGTAACATCGGAGTATGAACTATTGTCTTTTTAATCTTTTACTAATTACTCTAAAAAGTGACTAACATGCATATCTGACAGGCAATTTTCACGTAATTTAGAAAGAGACAAATTGTAGGTATATCTTTGTAATGTCAACAGCTTAGAATATGTTGAAGAAAATTAACTCTGAACCAAACACCTTAAGGCAGTATAGGCCCTACAGTCTGTATTGTTATTGATTTTTTTGGGGGGATCTATTTATAGCTTGATAATTGTCGTAATGGGGTGTCGGTTACAATGCAGTCTTGGACACCTACGTACTATTAGTATACTTGTACTAGTATGTAGTAGACCTACTGTTGTTCTTGTACAATCCTACCGACATAGCCTACACGCTATCTCTGTACAAAGTAACTGTTGCACTCGTGTGGATCTCCTGGGTGCCTTAGCTAACACAGCAGTGCCGTATACTAGTACACGTACCATAATACTAGTATACTGCCACACAGTACCGTACCGCGAGCTGCCCGTGTTTAGCAGCTGTTTTCATGCAGCATGCAGCTACAGCATGCTCATCTCATCGTGTGTGTGGGGGGGGGGGGGGGGGAGGGGGAGCCAGTGTGTGTGTACCATTGGTGTGTACATACACCGTATGTACGGTAGGCGTGATAGGTAGCGCGCACACCTACAAGGTACCACAACAGAGTCTCCTACCATTACCATGTACACATACCCTTGTTATATCAAAGAGGCAAAATGCCCAGTGTGCTGCATGCCGAATGAACGCAGTGTGTGTGTGTGTGTGTGTGTGTCTGTCTGTCTGTGTGTTAGATACACAGTACAGTAGAGTTTTGGTGCGTAAAGTCTGCGGCTCATCTGTGCTCATCCAGCTAGCTTAGAGGTCAACGCACAACTAGTATAATAAAGATCGTAATACACTGTATAGGATCTTCGATGTCACGCACGTCAATGATCCACGTGTTATAAGTTCACTACATCTTTATGTTGGAGAATTGTCTAACGTTAGTTGATAGAGTCTATAGACCATACATGTATAATCATAGCTAGTCAGTAGGTTTGTATCAGGTCCAGTCTGCTGTAATGCGTACTTATAGTTTCTATTTAGATCTAGATCTCGATCCGATGGAATCCCCCAAATTTTTTGCTTATTTTTCCACTAATGACCTATTCAGAACTTTACCGAATTTCTATAAATGTACCGTACTACGTTCACTATTTGTGTCATATCGATAAAAAAAAAAAAAGCCTGCTGAGCAGGTGTTTCATTCTATCCTTTTTCATTTCCTTCCTGTCGGTTTCTTCTTTGACCCTGGATGGAAAAAAAATGCCACATCTTGCCATGGAAAGACAACCACCAGGGCTGCCAACATTGGAAACTAGTTGAGAGTGAGACTCCCATAGGCCAGTGCTATAATTTAGGAGTCAAAATGAGTGAGATCAGTAGAAATGCATGCAAATGAAATAAAGTTTTAGAGTGAGAATGGACCAAAATGAGTGAGAGTTGGCAGCCCTACACATGCCATCGTGAAATAACTTAATATTACAACATGAAATTAAGAAAAAATAGGTGAACAATGAAAATTCGTTTGTAAAATCATAAATCAAAGGTGAATTCTTATGAAGCAACTAAGATGTACACAGCTTTGATAATGAAGCAAGTGAAATCTGAAAACTATTATGTCAACAATTGATATTTGATAAGGAATTCTGACAAAAACTTACTCATTTCATAATGTTCGTATTTGCCTCTTTTTTTTTTTATGGGTAAGAGTATAAAATCATAAACGCCACCGATAAAATGACAGCCAGAATTACAGTCTAATAGGGGCTGAAGGTAGTAGGCCTACAACTCCGTAACAGCTGATTACTTAAATGCATCTTATCCATGGGTAACTGCAAGAAGGCGCATGGAATTTAGACTTGAATCAAGAACTGTACATGTTATTTTTTTTTTTATTTGAAACAAGTTTTCTTAGACTGAAAAAAAAATTGTATTACGCTTTAAAATATATAGTAAATATATGAAGTAGTTTTATTTGTTATCTTATATAGAATAAGAATTATTGTACAAATTCAAAATACCAGAAGGGCTTTAATAAAGGCAAATTTCGCCCCAAGAATCTGCAGCACACCGTAGGCTTATCAGGGCCCCATTTCATAAAAAGTTTATATGATAACAACTCTTGCTGGAATGTCAATTGTCATGGTAACAACAAGAATGCAGCTTCCTGATTGGCTGTTGCTATGGGAAGTTGCCATTCCAGCAAGAGTTGACATCCTAACATCTTCTATGAAACGGGGCCCTGGTTGAAAGTTTGAAAGTTTATTTGGTGCATTCCTAACGTTGCCAAAATCAAGTGCGTACTCGCGTAAAAGTTCAGAAGTTCGCGTAATACGCGCTGTAGAAAATATATAAGGTTGGACCTACTACTAATCGACCGCCTAATGTTCATTTGCTTGATAAGAATATTTAACACTGAAATTCACGTAAAAAACTTGACCTACGTGATTGAGAAAATCCAGCTCTATCAAATGCCGTTGTTCCCTTTTCGATTCGAAGTTTCAGTGCAAAAATATCGCCGACGAACTTGCGTGGCCTCGTTTCAGCTCCCCGCGGTAAATCGCGTTTTTAGGATCGACCGCTGATTTTGCATTGACAATGCACGTAAACCGAGTTGTATTGAACACCGTGTTGTACGAAGCTTTTTAGAAGCCTTTTAGAAACTTCCATAGACATTACATTGTGCTGTCATTACGATTCGGTGAAAATATTCATTCGAAATTTTGTCCTTGATTAAAACCATTAATGAACAGTGAATTATCGCGTTTTCCCACACCATCCTAATCTACATTCAAAGCCAATCCATTTTTATGTGCTTTGCGCGCAGAGAAGTGCGTACTCAGTGTTCAGTGCGCGAATTATACGCGGTCGGTTTCAAGAAGGGTGGTCGATATGTAGTGGGGCTACCATACTTAGTAGGCAAAGTCCGCCATTACTAAGTGGTACAATGGCGGGCTCGCGTTTTTTTTTTGTTTTGTTTTGTTTGTTTTTTTAGACGGCACAGATTGGGGCATGGCGCGTATTAAACCTATGGGAAACACGTTGGATTAGGGTTAGGGTTTTAGGGTTAGGGTTAGGTTTAGGGTTAGGGTCCCCAATCTGTGCCGTCTAAAAGAAGACATGAAATCACTGACTCCATTGTCCGCCCATTAGTGGTGGGGAGGAGAAAAATCTCTTTGATAGCTACACAAGCTAGCAGCTGCGTGTTAGCTGCTCGCGCGCTCCACTGTTCTTCAGTACACACTACTGTTGTATGGGTACAGGTAGCTAGTTCACCGATCACATTCCTTTTCTCGTGCGAGGAAAAATGAAAGTATAGAATTTCTTCTCAAAACTCGGGCAAACATGAACTTGGAATATACTCATTACATTAAAGCGTCAATACCATTTCAGTGGAGTTTGATTTCGCCATTGTTTGTTTTAGCTCTTGAATGTACGACTTCGTACAACGTATGTCCAATTTGTTTGTGCCTTGGTACCAAGTCACGTGCTGCGCCGCGCTGGTGCGTGGTCTATGTTTCGTCGACGATCTGACGACCGCCGGCCGATCGACCCGGCCGGCCCACGCCCCCGCCGAAGAACCGTACAGTACAGTACACACACACACACCATCGCGATCGAAGTTTTAGTGATAGCGAAAACACGCGCGGAGCAGACATGCGGATTACAGTACAGGGTGAATGAGCAGTTAAACGTGCCTGTACCAAATGTATCACGATTGAATGTCAAATCTTTTTCTATGTCTAGCTGCAAATTCGACCTAGGTTATCTAAGCATATGAGATTATGATGCATCATAAAATAGATTAGCCGTAGCATGAACTTGCTTATATGAGAGTTAGTTGACAACGTTGCAAAATAAAAACCCCATTGAATGGAATGTCCCAGAGCCCATTTCGGGCAAGGACCTAGGGCTAGAGGTGCGCTGGAGAACGATGTGGACGCTTCGATTTGCGTGTGGTTAAGATATGTAAACAAATGGATTGGAATAAAAAGGATGTAAGCCTGTGAATAACATTTTTGTTTCACTGCTGCGCAAGCGTTGCATGCCAATATACAGTTCATAAAACAACAATCACAGCTTTAGTCTCCTGCATTTGTCGAAAGGTTCGATGATGAATCTGGCTGTGGTGAAGAAGAACGCACTCTACCGCGATTTACCGTATCCAAATTATTTAATTTTTTTATTTTACGCGGTTGTATGCTTTCGGAACGATAAGAATTTAAACAAAATACATGTAGGTCACCTTACACAAACAACAAAAAGAATTACCAACCCCCATGGAATGAAAGGAACATCAACATGAAGAACAAGTACCAATATGTATGCCATAAAAATGAAATTCAAGCTAAAGAAACTCAGCACCGACAGGCAGAAATGAGCAAGTCAGCGCCGTGAAAACGTGTTTATTCATTACGTTTTTGTGATTTAACGCGGTTGTATGCGTTCGGAACGTTACGAATTAAAACAAAATAGGTCACCTCACACAAAAACAAACAAACAAACAAACAAACAAACACCAACCCCCAAGGAATGAAAGAGACATCAACATGAAGAACAAGCATGCCATAAAAATGAAACTCAAGCTAAAGAAATTCAGCACCGATAGGCAAAAATGACTATGAGCAAGGCAGCGCCGTGAAAACGTGTTTATTCATTACATTTTTGTGATTTAACGCGGTAGTATGCGTTCGGAACGACAGGAATTAAAACAAAATGGGTAACCTCAAACGGAAAAAAAAAAAAATCGCCAACTCCCAAAAAATGAAAGAGACATCAACATGAAGAGCAAGTATGCCATAAAAATGAAACTCAAGCTAAAGAAATTCAGCACCGACAGGCAAAAGAAGGGCAAGTCAGCGCCGTGAAAACGTATTTGTTCGTTATACGTTTTTTGTGACTTAACGCGCTTGTATGCGTTCGGAACGATAACAAAATAGGTCACCTCACACGAAAAAAAAACAAAACAACAACAACAACAACAACAACAACAACCACCAACGCCCAAGGAATGAAAGAGACATCAACATGAAGAACAAGCATGCCATAAAAATGAAACTAAGGCTGAAGAAATTCAGCACCGACAGGCAAAAATGACTCTGAGCAAGGCAGCGCCGTGAAAACGTGTTTATTCATTACGTTTTTGTGATTTAACGCGGTTGTATGCGTTCGGAACGAGAAGAATTAAAACAAAATGGGTCACCTCAAACGGAAAAAAAAAAATCGCCAACCCCCAAGGAATGAAAGAGACATCAACATGAAGAACAAGTATGCCATAAAAATGAAACTCAAGCTAAAGAAATTCAGCACCGACAGGCAAAAGAAGGGCAAGTCAGCGCCGTGAAAACGTGTTTGTTCGTTACGTTTTTTGTGACTTAACGCGGTTGTATGCGTTCGTAACGATAAGAATTAAAACAAAATAGGTCACCTCACACGAAAAAAAAAGAAAGAAAAAAAATCGCCAACCCCCAAGGAATGAAAGAGACATCAACATGAAGAACAAGCATGCCATAAAAATGAAACTAAAGCTAAAGAAATTCTGCACCGACAGGCAAAAATGACTCTGAGCAAGGCAGCGCCGTTTAAACGTGTTTATTCATTACGTTTTTGTGATTTAACGCGGTTGTATGCGTTCGGAACGAGAAGAATTAAAACAAAATGGGTCACCTCAAACGGAAAAAAAAAAATCGCCAACCCCCAAGGAATGAAAGAGACATCAACATGAAGAACAAGTATGCCATAAAAATGAAACTCAAGCTAAAGAAATTCAGCACCGACAGGCAAAAATGAGCAAGCCAGTGCCGAAAATACGTGTTTATTCATTAGGTTTTTGTGATTTAACGCGGTTGTATGCGTTCAGAACGATATTAATTAACTGTACGAGCTGAAATTTTCGCGTACAGATATTTTTGCAAATCTAGAGCTACTTGGGGGACGTTTTCGCGTGTTGTTTATTTCGCGGTTGCGAGGGTCTAAGTAAACTAACCTTAGTTATTCGCGTGTTGTTATTTTCGCGTGTTGTTATTTTCGCGGTTCAAAGACGATTCGCGAAATTCGCGAAAATAAAACCACCGCGAAAATTTCAGCTCGTACACTAAAACAAAATAGGTCACCTCACACGAAAAAAAAAAAAAAACCCAACAACACCAACCACCAAGGACTGAAAGAAACATCAACATGAAGAACAAGTATGCCATAAAAATGAAACTCAAGCTAAAGCAATATTCAGCACCGACAGGTAAAAATGAGCAAGTCAACGCCGAAAATACGTGTTTATTCATTTTTGAATACATCACCCCTTCTCAGTGACACCTTAAAACTATAAAAGCACACGTGTTTTCTTCTTTTTCTTCAATTAACAGTCAGTTATAAAGCTCTTTCACTTTGAGTCAATATCATGGCGCGGCCCGATGTGGATCGCATTGCAGTGTGAGCGCGGGCGCGAACATACAGATAATGAAATGTTGCCCGCAAGATGGCGCTATTCCACAATAGTGAAAGGGAGGGGAATATTTTGCTGTACAATGTGTACGCGTTGCGAACGCGTATGGCAAAACGCAACGCGGAAAGTACACGTACCTACGCGTTTTTGGGGTAACGCGTAGGTAAGTTTAACGTGATCAGCACTGTATTCCCAGCTGATCACCAACGGAAACTCATCAAAACCTAAGAGGGGAAGGAAAAAAGGCGAGGTTAAAAAAACACTTATACCATTACATCACTCTCAACGAGTACAAGGCACATAAAGGCTTAATGCCTTCTTAAGAAAAATGCACCCATTTGGTGTGGTGTAAAATCAAACAGATTGTACACCATGAAATACTAATGGAACCTTTCCTATGCAAAACTTTGTGCCGTATCATTATCGTTCCCTTCTCACATATACTGCATGTCAACATGTTGCATATCGTCGCTGGGGCAACAAGACCTCGTATCTCAAAAATGTAAAATGTTCAGGAGAGCCAAAAAACATGGCGGCCAAAGCACTATACTGAATGGGATAGCCGTTCCTTTGACATGCCGTGGTGGCTTCATTTTTGGGTTAAGACAGCTGGGATTTGGACAGGACATCACTTAACTGATTATTTGACCACTAATGCAAAAAAAGTCATTTTCACCAAAATTTGAGATACAAGGTCTTGTCACCCCAGCGACGATATCATAAATCAAATCAGAGGCTCAATTATGACATCCAAATGTTACGCTGCTTCATCGATCCAAAGACACAACAACCGTTCAATCTTATGTCCAATTACGTTTACACAAGTTTGACAAGTTCCAGCACATCCAAGATCTAACAAGCTGGTGTTGTAGCTTGTTGTTTGGGTCATCCACATCAACAGAGCATTGAAATGTTCCATCACTTCCAAAATCCTATCACACGTCAATATTTCCATATGTGGGATCATTTCTGCTTTCATGGTGTTAGACTCACACCTTGCATCTAACTCTGTGATATCAATCTTTTCATTCTTCTTTGCATACAGAAAAAAAAAAAATGGGGCATCAAAATATAAAACTGCTTCCAAGCTCCTAGCAAACATTTTCGTACACAGTTATTACATTGTCTAAAAAATCAATACTGATTCATTCTTTCTTGTATGTCCATCAATTAATAAACAGTATCACAATGTCTAACTGTCATACTGATTTAACTCATTGTGTACTTCCAACGGCGATTGACAAAGAAAACCCCCATAGCATTGTACACATTGTCTAAAGTCTCTGGCAAAGGAATAGACAACCAAGCAAAAGAATTTGAACTTTTGCTGGAATTTTGAATTTTTTCCTGCCAGGGGCCAAATCACTTTACAGTAACCATTTGTCTCTATTCATTACCAAACTCTAGAATCTCTGTAGACAATGTCAGGGCTCGACATTAGTGGTGGCCCACTGGCCCGGGGCCACTAAAAATTGATGTCGGGCCACCAGATTTCCCAAAAGGCTATCTTTTGGTGGCCCACATGGACACTTAGAATTCAAAATGGATTCCAAATGGCTTCTCTTTTCAGTGACCATAATTTCAATTTCAAAGATTTTAGTGGCCTGAACGGGCTACCAGAGAAAAACCGTTAGTGTAGAGCCCAGAATGTGTAGAAGAGATTTAGTTGTTTATTGTTTGTTTGTTTTCTTTTCTTAGCAATGAGGTCAAAGTATGTATGAAATAATGATCAGCACCATCCAATATGAATCCCTCTTTGCACTGCTGCCTCGCTGGGCAGACTTTTGTCATAATTGCATCTGTCTTGATTTCAAACACCACAATCCACACTCTTGTTGATGATATTACAAAGTTACGCTCTCTTTTCTTTTCTGTATCTGTTGTTAGCTATTTGTTTTCAAAACCTGACATCTTTTGTTTTCAGAACTTGGCATCTTTTGTTTTCAAATGAATTTCCGTCCAATAGCAGTCTGATATCCACAGACTCTGTGGCTCCTCGTTATTTCCGTTCAAGAGACTTCATCGTCACAGTGGCGAACCAGAAGTTGCATGACAGGCAAAGTAAATGCTGCCCTCTAGTGTCAATGTAATTACAGCCTGGACAGAGTATCTTGCAAGGACACCAAACTTCGAGCATTCAAGGTTACTAGAGCTCCTGTAGGTGGAATGGCTGACAGGGCCTACAGTACCTAACCCTCTTAGCATCACCAGCCTAAAATCCCATAGACAATGTTTTATATGTTGGTTTTAAGCATCACAAAACCAACAAAACAGTGCATAACCTGATTTAACATGAGGACCAAAAATAGGAGAATTTGGTCAACTTAGTCAATTTCTTTGAATATTTGTTTTTATATTTTCTCAGCGAACAATTCTTTTTCTTTATAATTAAAAGCTTGCAATTAGAAAACAGATGGGAAACGGTCTTTTTTGCAGCTTTTTTCTATAACACGCACAAGATGTACATGAAACACTTTTGCTTGGTCTGTGTGATTAGGTATGACTAAAAAGTCCAATTTCATTTCTTATTAAAATTGTCCACACTCTTCATTTTCAACTCTTAACAACAATTTTCAACTCTGAACAACTGGAAAAGATACTGCTATTGCATCGAAAGTGGGTATTAGCCATGAATAGGATCTACTTAACGAGGGTTTTTTTTTCCCCCCTCCTTTCCTGGAGTTTTAATGAATAATAATAATGATAATAATAATAATGAATAATGATAATAATATGATTACTGCAACTTCTACTACTACTTTTACTATTACTATTGCTATTACAATTACTATTACTATTACATTATTAATACTAATACTAATACTAATACTAATACTAAAACTAATGCTAAAGCTAATGTTAATGCTAAAACTATTACTATAATTACTATTACTATTACTATTACTATTACTATTACTATCACTATTACTATTACTCCTTATTATTATCATATTAGTAGTAGAAGTAGAAGTAGTAGTAGTAGCATGATTATTATCATAATTCTGATTCTAATTGTTATTCTCTTTCTTCTTTCCTGAGGATTTTTGGAGATATACTGAGCTACATATGGCTTACATTGTCAAATCTGGATAAAATCACTGTGACGTGACTCAAGTGAATTTGTATATGTGAGGCATGTTGAAAAAACATAGGTCAAGTTCAGCTTAGCCCGTTGAGGACGAGTCCCGAGTATACTCAGGCAGGTGTCTGGGGAAATGCGTGTTGTAGAAAAATCAGTCCGTCCTCAATGGGTTAAAAAAGACAACCATTCACAAGGGAAGCAAGAACTGCTGGGACCAAAGGGTGAGTTTGTAAGGCAAAATGCCTATTCAATGACGCATACACCGCAACAAAGACTGTGCGGTTCTCTTCATATCCTTTTTTGTTTCAATCAAATAAAGATCATTTTCACACGCAAATAGAAAACTTTACAAATGACACATTACCTGGAAATGCCAGTAGCAGAGAGAGAAAAAAAAAGAAGGGGGTATAACCCTCTAAAAAAAAGAAAGAAAGAAAGACCAAGAAAATAGAGAGAGCGAGAGAGAGAGAGTAGTGGATAAATGGGAAAAAAATGGTATGGAGGACAAATTCTAGGGAAAGGTGAGTAGGATGAGAATGGCCGATGGGGGAGGATGATACATACACGAGGGTGGCACGGCAACCCCAAGCAAACTTCTACCGGCACCAGACGCCTCTACTCATATCAAATGCCTGGAGACGAGGCTCTTGGGGGGAAGGGGGGTAAAAAGAAATAATAACCACAACAAACACACAAAATGAGATAAAGAAAACACAGTGTATTATATGACTACCCTCTGAGAAATGGGGGGAAAAGAGGTGATGGGAATCTGCCGTTTGTCTGTGGGAAGCCCCGCCCACACACTCATCCGGTCTGGAAACTAGCCCCCTGATGGGGGTAAAGGGGGAAGGAGGGGGCGGGTGGGGTGGAGGTGGGGACAATGAATGAACATAGGGAAGGAAAGAAATGAAAACAAACTTCTCTCTCTGCAAGTACTGGCTGGGGGCAACATGACTGGGTACCACACCAATTTCTACCTGTGGTATCTACACGCCTGCATGAGAATAAAACTTTCATTAGATTTCTTCCTACAACTGTGTATACAGTAGGACCTCTATTACATGTATTTGGCCACGTCGGGACCAGCGGGTGTCCGGATAATCAATTTGACTGCATAAGAAAAATATGCTCAAATACAGCACTTTCTACGAGCATGCTAGGGTATACACATGTTATTACCAATTCACTCATATATTCCTTATCTGCATGGCATTGTCATGTTTCATACTTCATGAATAAATAAGGAAATTAAGCAAAATACAAATGTGTAAGTAAAATATTCCTTCATGTATTGTTTGTTTGACTGAAATTGACTGACGATGAGATTGATATTGTGACTCGTTGAATAATGTCGTTGCATTGTACTCCAACCGCTGCTGTGCACTCAGTGCCAGTGACAAGCGCGACACCCGTCATTGACATTGTCTCATGAAGTGTTCCGCTGTGATGATTGGAATATGTCCAGTCGTGTATTCGGACGATAATGGTTGAAAATGTATTTGTTTTGAGTGAGATTTGGCACTGAAAATACATAAAAACATTTTTTTTTTTCAATGTCAGCCAGTCAACATCAGGATAACGGAAAATCCGGATAATTGATGGCCGGATAATCGAGGTCCTACTGTACAGCATTCAGAGTCAGATCAGCAACTCACCAGAAGTTTTATCTTTAAATCCATCTCAAGAGAAGACAATAACCGCTGAAGGCTACTTCTTTATGTCCTTTCTTTCTTTTCACAGTTTGAGCTCAGTTTTGACATCTTAACCATTACTCTGAGATATAATAGGGTTAGCATTTCCTCTGTCAGATGAAGAATGGCTCATGTTTCAGGGGAACAGTTCCCATCCCCCCCCCCACCCAAAAAAAAAAAAAAAAAAGAAATAAAGAAATCTATGCCAGGCCTATCAAAGTCCTTTGTACGCTGGAGAATGAGAAGGAGTGGGTGGGTATGATAACAGGTTCTTGGGCGGAATTTCTTGTCAGACTTGACGTAGAAATTGAGGGCATCAATGTTATCAGAAATATTACTGTAGTGGGAGGACCAATTGGATATAATCGTTATTTCAGCCCCCTCCCTCATACCTGTCGACCTTTCTTCGCTTACAGCCCCCCTCCCCTCTCTCCCTCCCCCTCATAACCCAACCCACAACAAATACGTGCCGTTACACACACACACAATAAAGAACGGTCTATTTTCTGACAGGCCGTAGGAGCTCTAGTCATGCGGCCCTGTGTTTTATCGCGACAGTGCATGGGCGGCGTGAGGGGGAAATAAGTGAGTCACTGTCGGGGAGGGGGCTGTGAAATGTCGTCATTCTAATCACCGTTCCTTAATTTTGTTCCCCTCAATCCACAGAATGTTGCTCCTGATTAATTGACACCTAAAATAAAAAGGAGCATGTTGACTCATTACGTTGTTTGCTTGTTTACCTCTTTTTTGACGCATGGGTCGTAGATCTCGTGGGAAACGAAAGTGACATGCTTTCCATTTTGTCAAGGTTCCGGTTGATATGAGTAATATGGTAATAGAATCGCATTTACTATCAAAATGTTCTGTTTGTTTCTGTTTTTATTTCTTCTTTTTTTTTCTTCTTTTTAAGAAGGAACATCACTGATGCTGAGCATATATGATACTTGATGCACTCAACAGCTCAAAAACAACTACACAATATCATTTGCATGCACATATTCAAACATATGCACATACTCTATAGTAAACAGATGTTGTACATGTATGTGCAGATTATGACGTACAGTAGTTTGTATAGACATTGATATAGATGTGTTAAGATGTCATAATGCTAGATTATAAAGAAAATATTCTTAAATGAGAACTAACTGTACATGGTATAAAAAGCAATGACTGAAAGTACTGAATGCTCTGTCAAAGTGCAATTTCAAGGAAACCAAGGCCAAAATACAAATACACATGGATTTAGTGGGAACAGCAATATAAGTCGAACATATCAGTGAAAGGTCGAGGAAAATCGCACAATATCGATTCAAAAGTTATATTTTTTTGGGGGGGGGGGTACTGTCATTGCTGAATATGCAGACTACTCCACTTCATGACATCATTATGGACAACAATACAAAGAAAATAAAAGGAATTTTCTCCCCAAAAAAATCATGAAAAGCACACATTTTATCAACTTGTTACTGACATACATGTATGTTTAGGGTAATATTGTTCTCCCTGCTTTCTAAAAGAGGTAAGTCAAGTGCTCTTTCACTATAGTCAAAAAGTGAAAAAATGCTGGGTTTTTTTTTATTTACTTTATGTTGTTATCAATAATGATGTCTTGAAGTGTAGTAGTCTCCTTATCCAGCTAAGACTACCACCAAAACCTTCATAAATTCAATACCTTTGAATCAATTGTCTGATTTTCAAACTTTCACTGATGTATTCTACTAATATTGCTGCCTTCACTCAATCCACAATTGTATTTGGTCTTTGATTTCCTTAAATGACCTTGGCAGTGAAAATTACAAAGATAAAATTTTGGAAACAGGAAAAAAAAACACCAAATATCATCAATCATGTCAGTCTGTCAGTAAATTAAGAAATAAATATTACAACCACTACCAAAGACTCACATATCAAATACTACTACTACTACTACTACTGAAACTCCAACTCTCAAAGGCAGTTAACACAATGATTCCATCAAATGAATTGTTTACAATAAGATGTTAAACGGTGATATCAGCAGTAATCCCTACAATACAGATACAGCTTCAACAAGAGCATTATTAAATCTACTAAAAACAGAAATACTCATCCGCAATATACATCAATTTCAACACGCGCATGATATTACTAGGTCTCCACTAAACAGTTTAGGATTCAAGCAGCACAAAACTGTGCCCCCCCCCATCATCCCCCCCCCCCCCCCCCCCCATTCTGAGTAGTTTATGCAGCAGAATAGCCAAGATCACTTCGTAGGTAATCTCTTTCCATTTTATTGGGTCCAGACGGACACATTATCAAGTGTGTTATGTCTGCTCTGAAAACACACAACTGTGTACTGTTCATCTCAGTCACTTTTGTCTGTACTCAGTCTTTCTTTCTTTCTTTCTATCACACAAGAAGTAACCGAATCAAATATTCTTTGCTCGTCGGGTGACGTACGCACGTAGAGGCTGACATCAACGCAGCCGACAAGCGGACAACTCCTATTCACGTGGACGAGTCCTATTCACGTGGACAAGTCCTATTCACGTGCTCTGAGTGACGTCAAGTCTGAGAGCAGACCACGTGTATTCCTTGCATCAAAGAAATAATCTCCATAGAAAACACGCAGAATGCACAATGGGCACACGATGACTGGGTAAGAGCGACGATGAAAATAACATTATTGATTCCAGGGGTGAAAAATCCAACAAACAAAAACACAAGCAAACAAGCAACCATTACACATGCATCCATTCTTTACCACTGTAATTTGTTTCACTCAAGTATACCACAATTATTGTTGAGAGTAGAACCACATCTGACGTCACAAACCTGCACTGTCAATAACATCACTCTCCATAGCCAAGGCAAGGGGGTGAGTTTATACCAACAGTGCCGCCACATTGCACACAATGTTGATGGTTGTAGAAACTTTTGAAGCACTTGAGGCATAAATTCACGCTCAAATGGACGGAATCTTGCTCAAAATTTCTTCTCCACACCCTAATGTGCACCATCTCCATTCCACATGACTATAAACATTTCTGAAAATTTGACTACTTTGGACTGGAAAAAAAAAGCGCTACAAGCCCCATGATCTGTCCCTCTGAAACTGAAAACATATGACTAACGTCGACTAAAACATCCATTGATACACCACTGTGTTCATATCAGCACTAGATATATAAATCTCGGGTAAAACATGACCTTACAAATCCATGGACAACTCTATGAACAATTCCTACCAAATACTGTTATTTTCTACTCTTTACGCATCATTAAGAATATGAAGAACATGCAGATACAACGTATTATCACAAAGGTATTTGCACTCAAACGTCTAAGACCTGTCAGTGACTATTTGAAGTCAGATTGGAACTTCCTTGAAGCACCCTTTTTATAACTTATGCCAGGGCACTCCGGTCCAAACAATATCAGCTCTTTTAGTTTTCTACTAACAAAAACGGTTTGGACATTAGCTACAAATGTATGTAACTGTTGATAGTTGACCCCCCCCCCCCCCCCCTCCCCCCATTTCTCTGTGTTTACTTAGAGTAACTTACAAATACCCACAAGACTTGGTAAAAAACACCATTTCATTTTAGGATTAGAAGAAATATGTGAAGGAAACACTAATGTATGATGAAAAATGCACATAACACTCTTTTTAGATTCTTTTAATGGTCCAAATGTAACAATCTGACCAAGTTTTGGCTCAGATGAGCTGCTGATTTTGAATATTATGAAAATGTTTGATGTTATGTAAGAACAGTAAAGTTACAACCCAATTTATTCTTCCAACATAAGAGGCTGGGCGAAGATTGTCACATGACTGATGAGTGAGCTATTCATCCTAATATTGGCTTGTTCAATATTGATTCAGGAAAATGTTTCACTGATTGAAGGAAATACAGATGGTTTGGTCTAGATCATGTCATTTCTCCTTTCCTAATTGTTTTTAAACATGCATTCTCTTTCTTTCATCATCATCCAAACTGTTATCTCTTCCCCCTTTTTGCATGAGAGTGCATCTAGTCCATCCACTGAACATATTTCAGCTACAGTATAGTAATATCAAACCCAGGCACACGTGTGCACTTACCCATGGCTATACCCCCTATGCTCTCATATATGTAAACAGGTGGTTATAACGATGCCTTTATCGTACACACAAACATGTACACACACACACACACACACACACACACACACACATATACACACACCCACACAAACACACACACACACTAACAGAAATTACACACCACACATCAATACCCACAAACCTCGTAGAAAATCTACCCACTCCTACGCCAGCATGTGCTCCTCTCGATATTTTTTTCATCAATTCTCTCTCACCCTCTCTCCCTCCCTCTCTACTCTTCGAGGGTATTCTGCAGTTTGATCTGCTGGAATTGATATGCAAATGAGCCTGGGCACACTTCATTTTGATGTCATCGGGGGGCTCAATCCGTGTGTGACATCACGGCCGCGGCTCATGCGCCGCTTGACGTCAAACGGAAACCCACCGTTGCCGGGGTAACAATTAGTGTGTGGTGCGCATGGGAGAGGGAGGAGAGAGGGAGAGAGAGAGAGGGAGAGGGAGAGAGAAGGGAAGAGCTGGAGCATTTCTGGGGTGCTGCACTGCATCGTGTACCAACCATTGGATGACAATCAATATGGAGCTCCGGTGGTGGGTTAGGGGTAAAGGAAGGGGGGGGGGGGGTGGTAGGGTGGGATATGTTCTGACAAATGCGTGTAACATTATCTGAGTTAGCTTGGGCAATAATCATCTATGTATTCAATTCAACGATGTGTATGCTTTCATGCATGCCTGTTTGTGTGCATGTGTGTGTGTGCGTGTGTGTAAAACAGAGAGTGTGTGTGAGTCTGTCTGTCTGTGTGTGAGAGAAAGACGCAGAGAAAGAGAGATAGAGAAAGAAAAGGAGAGATGACGGCAGAGAGAGAGTGAGTGGGCGATCTCAAATGGGGGCTAGATTGCCTCACCTGTTCTGGCATAAATGCGGGGAAAAAAAGAGAAATTACATGTATACGTGCAGAGACATAGCCAATTGCAGCCTTTACTTTATGGTTACTTCAATTCCCCTCTCTCTTTTTCTCTCTCCATCCATCTCTTATCTTTTCTTTCTGCATATATCTCCTCATTTTGAAGGCAGGGTTTACCTTCCCCAGGAAAGTCCTAATACGCTCGGTGCTCAGCTTAGAACTCTCGCTAATATTCAGTCAGCCCCAGCGAGCTGGAGGTACGGAGTGCTGGGAGTCAGTGGTGAGCCGTAGCAAGGTGAAAACGTTCTCCGAGGCCAGCTCCACGGGTCTGTCTCTACCTACCTCAGATATATCCTATCTCATATTATCCTTGCATATATCTTTCTCTATCTCTATCTATCTCTCTCTCTATCTATCTCTCTATCTCTCAATCTTTCTATCTATCTATCTATCTATCTAGCTCTCTATCTATCTGTCTCTATCTCTATCTCTCTATCTATCTGTCTCTATCTCTATCTCTCTATCTATCTGTCTCTATCTCTATCTATCTATCTATCTGTCTCTATCTAGCTCTATCTTTCTATCTCTATCTTTTTATCTCTACCTATCTATCTCCATCTATCTCTATCTCTATCTATCTATCTTTTCATCTATTTATCTATCTCTCTATCTACCGCTATCTCTATCTATCTACCTCTCTGTATTTTTTTCTTCTTTCTGCCTCATAAATGCTGTGCTGTTATTTTTCATACACCTGTCTTCCATTTTTATTTCTCCTCCATTATTTTTCTCTCCTTGTTGCTGCCGCGTCTCCATCTTCATTCTGTGACTTCATCACACCAGCTGCACATCAAGCTTTAGTTTGTTCGATCTCAGAGATTCTGCTTCAACTAACCTGTTTCATCTCATTCCGCATCTACTCTATGCCATCTTCTTCTTCTTCTTTGGGACCTCGCCTTCATCAATATCTTTCAATATTTCTCTCACTTTACTTTGCATGAAGTTTTCTTATACTTGTACACTTCTGTCTATCTATCTATCTCTCTTCATCTATCAATCCATCTTAACTATCTATTTTATCTCCCCGTCTCTCCCTCTCTATATATCTATCTATCTATCTGTTTTTCTATCTACATGTATCTTTTTCTATCTATCCATCCATCAATCTATCCCTCTTTCTATGATCTATTTCTTTCTCCCAAACTCTCTCTGTACCTCTTCCAATAGTTTTTTTCACTGTCTCTTAATTTTCCTTTTCTTATCATGATTAGCTCAATTTTGGCTCCTTCAAATCCCCCCCCCCCCCCCAATCCTTCTGTAGTTCTTACTACTGACCCACAAGACCGGAACAGCTATGGACAGTGAAAGGCCCTGGTTTACATTTTGAGGAAGGATCATTGGATTTTGATACATTTCAGTCACTACAGGTAGGATTCATATTTCCTTCAATTTTACGTCATCTTAGAATGCATGCATTGGATGGTAAGTGTGTGTGTGTGTGTGTGTTTGTCTGTACGTGTGTGGGGGTGTGGGGGTGTGAGTATGTGAGCATATGTTACCGTAACTTCAACAATGCGTTCAATCCGAGTCAACATTGCAGCAATTTGATATTTCTTCGTGAGTAGTGAGTAATTTGTCAGTGTGCTGCAGCTGGTCTGATATCATCACATGCAATGGTGATTTTTTTTCTTTCCTTTTCACTTTTGTGCCAGTAAGCCCATCAAGTTTACTACTCTATCCATTATTCCCGTGTAATTATATCTCTATGTATTTGGTAAGTCTTGAGGACTTGTTTTTTCAATCTGAATTACAGGAGGACTTCAACAATTTGCAATGAATACATGCTTCAAGAAGAGGTCATATTCTTTACTCTTTTTGTATATAGTGACCTTTGACCACAGAAGGTTGAAGAAACAACAATAAAACTGAAAGTTGAGAGAAAGAATGAGAAATAGAAAGAGCAAGAGAGAGAGGGGGAAAGGGCAAAAGGTCTGTGAAGTGTAATTATTTCAGTTGTTTTTGCTTTGGATGACTGAGTATCTTCAAATTTTTGCTCGACACGCATGCAAACATTTTCACATGCCTCATTTCCAGTTACACTGTCATAACGTACAGACTTGAACATAGACTAATGGATGGTAGTCAAGAAACCTTCTTTTCTCCCCATTCTACATAACTTGACATGTCAGTGTATCGTGTGGACCAGCTTCCTGAGCATCCCTTGATACTCACCTGTGGTCAAAATTCAAACTACGTTTGGCACGATGACCGTAATTAGCAAAAATTGAGGGTGTACTCACTGACCCAATACCAATCGATGCTCATTTGTGCATTATTACATGACGGTATGTGAGCGTGATTTACACTATGTGACTGTATGTTTCCTTGAGTAATGTCAAACTGTAGCAAAATCTATCTTCACATCTGTGTCTCCATTTATATGGATACAGAGAATTTATTAATTTTTTTTTTTGAGGGAGAATAAAGGCCTGCTTGTTTTGTTCTTATACTGATGGTACAGGAACTTGTATGCAAACTGGCTTTATGGGCATGAGAGTATTGTGTCATACTGTGAACATGAAGGGGGAGAGGGAGGGAGAATGTATAATTTTTGTTTCCTACCTAAGCTTAGGTAACAGAGTGTGCAACCGATCATAACCAATCAACTGCAGTGACAGCCATACCTTGTGACTCTGATAACTCAGAGTTCATGATGATTGGTTTGAAAAAAAAAAAAAAATCAACGACCAAACGGGGGGGGGGGGGGGGGGGGGGGTGGGGAGATGAATTTTTCCAAGTTCAGTGTCTTCAATCTCACAGAGTGCTTCACACCCATCAAGAGTAACAAATATTGCTTTAAAGGGGCATAGTCCTGGTAGTGTAGAGGGCGCTGTTGATGATACTGCCGATCACCGTTAGCATTGATACAAAGATTACCGAAGTTGAGCTGTCATCAAGAGTAAAGTGCGTAGGTGTTGCTAAGTAACGTTGCCTTAGTTGTCTTCTCTGCGCATCGCGCAGTGTGTAGTAATGCCAGGGTGCGTGCATATGTGCTTGTTATTATGACATCACAAAAGAAGTTTGCTAAAGCTGTCATCCCCCTCAGCCGCATCATGAGCCGAACTGTGATCGGACCACTGACTACAGTGGATCGGACTTCTTCGGACTTGGGAAAGTGGGCCAAAGCGTAAGCGCTAAAGAGGAGTTGATAGCGTAGGTCTCTATAGGAAACTTGCGCCGTACGCCCGCGTATGCATTTGACTAAAACACAGGGACCATGCACATTCAAATCCATGGTGGGGGAGATAGCGTATCACAGTCACCATAGTGTCCTTGGCATAGTCTAGAAAGGGTTATGTTCCCCCAAACACAGATCTGACAATTCATACCATGTTGTATCACTGATGTAATACCTTAAATGAGTACACATACAAAACACACGCATACAAGGTGTACATACACACATCTCACCTACGTACACATTATACAAATAGTGAATGGTCACAAGTGCAATGGTACAAGATTTCCCACGAGGTGCAAGATAGAGGCGCTCTATTCAACGAGGCGAGGCCAAGTTGCATAGTGCACCTCATCTTTCACCGAGTGTGAAATCTTGTTCCAGTGCACGAGAAAAGACCATGCACCATTTGTTTTGTACAACACCTCGAACGTCAACAGATTTGGTCCACACTGATTTTTGAATTTAGCACAGAAATGGCAACCATTTTCCGTGAAAGACAAATGAGTAGCCTCACAGTCACAGTATACATACATACATATATAAAGTCAACCGGTGTACAAAAATGAGTAACAAAAGTACGCGCTTGTAAGCGCGCTTGTCATCAGAGCCATGCGATGGAACAAAAACTTCGAGTCAATCGTGAATATATCACAGGAGTCAATGGAAATGGGTGACGTCAACCATGTGCTATCCATTTTTGCTCAAACGAAATTGTACGACTGACAGCCACAGCATGCCATGGAACTTTTAACTAAATGTCACGTGATAGGCAGTCGACCAATCAGACACGAGCATACATTCTTTCTGGGTGTTGTATAATAATACTTATCTGCATAGATAAACAAAGCATTCATAAAGTGTTTGAACTCTTGTCTATACACAGAGCCACTGATATTTCTAATCAGTGGCACTGAACGGGTTAAATTCTCAACATGTAAAGACCGCTTTGATTCATTCACACACAGCTCTTCCGGTCATTTCACATCTAATGCTGACAGCGACCATACAAACATACACAACCATACACACGTAGACGTATGTCTGCTTAGTCACTTACCCATACGCCACCTGTTACATTGTTATGTGGGAAATCAATCCCTCAAGCGTATGATTGCGGTCTTGGCAAAACAAAATGAATCAACATCTTAAAGGGATGGTATAGTATTGGTGGGGATGAGGATTGGGCATTTAACTTTTGTGAGATACCAAGAAATCACTTATGATATAGTACAGAGCATGCCATTCTAGGAGGAATTCAAAGTTTATTTGATGAAAATCAGTTTTGGAATGGCTGAGACATTGAAAAACAAAGTAAAACAAAGCGATTATAATAAAAGGTGGGACCATCTTTAATTAGGATCGCTCTGTTTTGGCTATCTTAGCCATTTCAAAACCAATTTTCATCAATTAAATGTTGAATTCTTCTTCGAATGACATGCTCTGATATTTCATAACGGGTTTCTCATTATCTCACCAAAAAATGTTAGAAACCTGAAGTTAGGTCTCAACCAAAACTATACAATCCCTTTAAACTTCATTTCTACAAGAGAAGAAGTTGTTTACCCAGCAAAGAATGACACACATCACATAAGAGTGAAGTTTTACACAGTGCTTAGAGAGTCTTGTAGTTTACTATGAACTACATACATACAGACTATTATCATTATTACTATGGTATCTGCAAAAGACCCATAAAGATCCAACAAGCAAGGTATTCAAAAGCACAACCGAATAATTTTGCATACATTACATCTGTAATTCCCTGCACTGTTACAGCAGCTCTCCTAACAAACAAAAATAAGGGCCTTGGGGGACTGAAAAATTGCATTGTGAAACTTACTATCAGCTCATACATGATGTATGTGACCATGCATCACATAACCAACAAAAAGTCGCACCACTTGATTTTACGTGACGACTCAAAAAAGATGAAATGGGTCAACCCAGTCAATCTTGAGTTTTTCATATTTTCTGAAAGAGCTAATCTTTTTCTACATCATTCTCAAGTTTGGGATCTTAACTCACTGAGGACGATTTGATTTTGCTACAACACGCATTTCTCATGGACGCTTGCCGAAGTATACTCGGGACTCATTCTCAATGGGTTAAAACGAATGGGAAAGTGTGAATTTAGCATTTTTTTTCAAACACTTTTCTTGGTAGAATAGTGTGATTGGAAATGTCTAAGAGGCCCCTTTTCATTTCTTAATAATCCTGTGCATGCTCCTCACTTTCAACTCTAATAACTTTTTGAAAGGATAATGCTACTGCTTTTAAAGTTGGCATTAATCATGGACAGAATGTGCTAATAGAACATGTTTAATTACAGCTTAATCTGATAATCTTGTCATTGTCTTTGCTATGGTGGTTCACATCCTGTTTTATGTCCCATTCAGCTAGCATGGCTTGGTAAAGATTAAGCACTTGAATAGACTCTATACTTCCTAGCCTCTTTTTTTTTTTCAGTTCACATTTTTCCAGAGTGTGTGCTTTCTTTTCAATATTTAGATAGGTTAGGAGAGCATTCAAACTGAGTAAGACATCATTTCAAAGCTCAAAACCTGCTCTTTCAGAATTTGCCCACTACAAATCCATGTCTGGTGACTTTTAGTTAGTTTTGTGATACAGGGTCACATATGTAAGTGCTAATCACCTAACATTTCTTTAACTGCGACAGTAACGGAGCTCTGAGTACCAGGATGGCTAGTCCACTACGTCTTGAAACAACCTTCTGATCATATTTGTTGTTGTTGTTGTTGTTATGGAAAAAAGATACACAAATGGGGCCCTACAGAAAAATAATTTGCCCCATGAAGGCAACACAGATATCATTCCAAGCAATTTTATAAGCAGATCAAACATTGTTATGACTTCAATCTATGCAAATAAAACGTCTCCACAAGGGAGCTCATAGGTTTTGCACCAACGTTTGATGGACAGATTCCTTTCTAAGCCAAGAGCGACTTTGACTCAACAAAATCAGAGAGGAACACTGAAGTAACAGAAATCATCAGATTCCCTTCAAACAACCATTAATGACACTTCCTTCCACTAATGATGGAGGTATTATAAAGGCTCGTTAATCGGCGGCAGCAGCGAACCGTGCCAACACATCACGTATAGCATCACTGATGACGTTACGCCAGATAATAGGACCTTTAACAGCAGACGTGCACGGACAAAGGAATAAGCGTCACACCAGCTGAGGGCGGGCGGAAGCGCGCGTCGTCTGACGCAGCGCCACCAAGATTCCACGCACGTCGGCCACCTTGTAGCCGCAGCAGGATTGGAATGCAACTCTGCTCAAATTAACATGCCAGACGCATGGGAAGGATTCTATACCTTTCAGGACTCTGAAAACCCTCGAAATCATTTACTGCCCACGTTTGAAATCACTGTCACCTCCTGACAAGACTAATTTGTATAAAATCAACACACTAAATGATGAAACAAAGATATAAGAACCAAAACAAAATTTAAAAGACAAATTGATTTGATATTTGTAAAAAATTGTTATCTCAACAAGATCTTCTCCTATTTGAAAATCCAACATTAAGAAATTGTTTAAAGATTTCTTTTTTTTTCAGCACATTACCCTGGGGGCTTTCAACGAAAATGTTTTTTTTTTTTCCAATGCTTTTCCCAGCACATTTGACAGCACCAGAACCTTCAAAGCCAACTTTTCTTTCAAATTGTGTCTATCTGATCGGCAGCTTTCTTTAAGATTTCTGAGGAAGGTTTTTGAAATGAATGAAGACTAATCATATATCACTGGAAAGCATATATTTCGGTGAAACTGGCAAAGAGGCAACATCAGGGAAATCAAAGCTGAGAGAATTTATTGGGCTTTCGTGAGTATGTGTGACATTTCATTTTCTTCATCGAAAAGAAAAAGATAGTATAGTGTATGGATGAAAAGAGACCCTTACAAAACAGAGAGGAATATTAGGTACGTAAAGAATTCAGTTCTGGGTCATACCAGAAGAGATATTCTTCCAACGGAAAAAAAGTCTTTGGTAAATGGTGAAAGGTTCTAGTGAATCACTTAAAGTCATCTGCACATGCACAAGTTTATACAGGAACATAAGCTGCAAAAAGGAAGAAAGGATTTTGTGTATATATTTGAAAGTGAATACGTAATTAAGATATATACACACATTGTGCCCATCAAGTCACCTGCAACCTAAGAATGTATAGACAATTAAGAATGCCACTGGGACAGGCAAGAAAATAATGCCACTGAAATATTAGTGTGCACAAATGTGATCTTTGACCAAAAGCAATGACATTGCACAAACAACTTGTAAAGAATTTTTTCCTCCAAATCTTGACACAGGTAATAATTGAGATAACCCAAGTAAAAGATTACACAGCAAAGACAAAGCAACGTGTGAAGAGAAATCATTATATATATATATATATATATATATATATATATATTTAGAATTATTGTGATTTCCTCATAAATTAGTTGAATATACCATGGAAACATACCCTGCGGTAATACAACAAATAACAGTATAAAACTCATGTGAGACATAGGCTCAGATTGTCAAAATTGCAACTGCAAAAAAAAAAAAAAAAAAAAAAATTGATTTCCCTAACCATGTCATGCACCTAATAAACTGTCACATTCATGAATTAGGGATGATTTTTGCTGGGTTTTTCTTTTTACACTAGATGTGTCTAACACTTTGGATCATTCTTGTTCCATATCTTGTCTAATGTTACATCATTACTGTATACATTATTACTGTATGCGTCATATAATTAGCGAGTTTCATTTTCCACGAATCGGAACTTCCTGACAATTTCACTGGTGGCTGAATGCGCGATTGTGGAGTGCAGTAATGGATGGAGAAATGTATGCGTGCACGTCACATTCATGTCAGGATCAGAGTTAGCATTTTTGAGTGCTGTTGAATTTGAGAATGGTACCCAACTAAAAACTACAAAAAAAATATATGGCGAATACAGTACTCTGACATCATATCATCAGCTGAGCAACAGCTGCTTGCAGTTGAATAGCTTTTCAGACGTAAACTATAACGAAATGAACTATATATTAAAAAAAATCACTTTGGGGTATATTCATATTGAAATAGAAAGTGCTATTTTCGAAGCAGAATCCCATCCAGGCTTTGCGATTTGTCCAGAAGATGTTTTAACCAATGCTCTCCAACTCTCATCATTGCTTGGGGTCTTTTAAGATTATATAAAAAAGAGAATGTTTGATATTGAGTTAGGCTCAGCTATATTTGACGCATGCTTTGGATGGTGAAGTGAACACAGGTTTGTTTGGCAATTTAGTGCCTCTTAATTTCAAGTCATCTTAACCCATTGCGGATGGATTGATTTTGCTACAGCACATGTTTCCCGCAGACACCTGCCAGAGTATACTCAGGACTCGTCCTCAATGGGTTAAACATCTAGACCCTGCTTCATAAACAGACTGACATTCATTGTGCACTATTACAGCAATCACATCTACTGTGTATTACATACTATTTCAACATTTACATTTACCATCCAGACATATGGGATCGTGGCACCTGATTGGTTGGCACCAATCTGTTGCCATGGAAACTACGATCTTTTTTTTAAAGCGGTTAACGTTTTGAGGTACACTATGAAACAAACAATGAGGTAACCATGGGTCTGAATGGCTCAACGTTGTATCTCACTCTCCACAAAAACACAGTGACAAATATCGTTCCTAGAAATTGTGAGAACATCACAAACGGGCCTGACGTGCTACTCTTGCCAATGGCCATGTCCCAGAGATTGAACAAATCTTTGCTGTTAAATACAACTGATGTACATTAACACTTACTTGAGAAAATAAGTATTTCTTTCAGTCTCCTAGCATTTCCAAGATGGGCATTTGTTTGGAGATTACAATAAAGAACAATTTGGTTTTAAATGTTTTCAAAAAACTACAAAGAATGGGCTAAAACCTACAGAGATACGATAGCTGTATGTGGGTAATTCTAACAGGCTTTGCTTCACAGAATTCATGCACAAGAGAAAGGAGTGTGGAAGAAGGGGGGTGGAGAAAATTGGTGCATAGGACACCCGTGTTAAGATCGACGGAAGAAGTCCCGGTCGCCAGTTGAGGGTGAATCTATGAATGAGAAGGTGTGGAAAACGAATGACAAAGCAGACGAGCGGAACACAAGAAAACTTGCCAAACGTTTAGCGTTACATTTCAAAGAAAAACCATGGACAAATTTTTGAGAAATTAGAGAAAGAAGACAGGGAGAAAAAGCTAGAGAGCGAACAGAGGAAGAAAAAAAAATTCTAGTCAAAAAATCTTAGCAAACCCTGAAGGCACATGTTAAGGATACCGGTGCTGGATTATGCAACGTTTCCATGGCAACGCTTACGCAATTCCAGCGGCTCAGGCAAATGGCCCGTTGAATTTGAGGCAATAAGGTCATGAGGAAGAGGGTTTTTTTTCTATCTCTCTCCTCACCGTCTCTATCTCTTTTCCTATATTTTTTTTCTCTCTCTTTCATATCTCACAGACCCTGTTTCTTTTCCTTTATCTTTCCTCTCTTTCTCTCTCCCCTCTCTTTCTCTCATCGCCCTATCTCTTTCTGTTTTTTCCTATCTCTTTCTTCTCTTCTTTTTCTCTTTTCTACATTCTATCTCACTTCTCTCTCTCTTTCTTGCCCTCTTTCATCTCAGTCTCTTTCTCTTTTCCCATATATTTCCTCTATTTCTATTTCTTTCTCTCTCTCTTTCAATGTCTGTATCACTTTTCTTATATATTTCTCTGTTGAAGGCTATATGTCTCTTCCTATATCTTTTCTCATTTCTCTCTCAATCTCTTTTCATATACATTTATACACCTTTCTCTGTCCATCTTCCCTTTTTATTTTTTCATCTTTTGCATGTCATCTCTTTGCACCTCTTCTACACAGCATCATCTCAAGGCAAAGATATGTTTGTATAAAATTGTGCTTTCAGAGTCCTAATCTTCATGAATATTTCTGGACATTTTCATAACCTAACCTCAGCTGGTTCTTTTACTTCCTGTATACCATCTATCAATAATCTTCATCACCTTTATCACTTCAATTTGCATCTCTCCCTTTAAAACAATCTACTACCTGTTTTCTGTCATATATATATATATATATATATACCTCCGGCTCTCCGGCCTCCACTTTCCAATCTTCCACCTTCCAAGGCTTTCATGCCATCTACAAGTCATTCCATCTCAGAGTCAGTATTTTCCTGGAGACTTGGAAACACATCCACAGGATAGGGTGGATTGTTAGTGACTGGGTGATGTGTGTACATATATTCAACCCTTAGTGTGCCACATTTATTACCTGTACATAGGTAAATGTGTGTAAAATGTGTGCACCATTGACTCACTGGCACAAAAAGGGTTAAACAATGCAGTAATTAAAGTAACCACAAGCATTGCAATTGGCAAAACATACTCATATGCAAAACACACACACACACACACACACAAACAAACAAACATACATACATACATACATACATACATGTAAAACACCTGAGTTAGGGAATCATCATCCACATTCCCTGCATTTGCTTCATCTACATTACCACCAATATGTTTTTTCAACAGCAGGTGGCTGCTTTAACTCATTGACGACGAGCTGATTTTTCTACAATACCCATTTCCCATAGACACCTGCCCGAGTATACTCGGGACTAGTCCTCAACCGGTTAAACAGCGTAAAACTAGGTGAAATCACAGGGTTACGAGAATTCTTTATCAAACATCACAAAATGGCTGTTTCCTTTGCAGGGAAGAATGTGAACACATCTTCAAACATTGGGGCTCGTCTTGCTTAACCCGTTGAGGACGGACTGATTTTGTTACAACACGCATTTCCCATAGACACCTGCCCGAGTATACTTGGGACTTGTCCTCAATGGGATAACCTTCATCAAATAGTTCATCCCTGTCATTATTTTAGAGATCCTAATAACAGGTGGGACCCATCTTTAATTACAACCACTTTGTTTTATCCTTTTTGGATATCTTAGCCATTTAAAAACTGATTTTCAGCAAATTAACTTTGAATTCATGTTAGATTTGTATGTTCCTTAATATTTCATTTAAAGGGGATGGCTAGTAACTGATCAGTGGGAATCAGTGGGAATGCTGGGGGATGATTGTTGCAATCCATGTGGGATTCATTTAAGAGTACATTATATATCTACTGTTGTGTGAAAATTATTTGCTTCAGAATGGTCTCATATTCAAGTAATGTGCAGTTCAATGTTTCCAGGTGGAGCATGCCTGTACAGTGACAGGGCGATCGTTGATCATTGAACTACACGTTACTTGAATATGAGACCATTCTGAAGCAAATAATTTTCACACAACAATAGATATATAATGTACTCTTAAATGAATCCCACAAGGATTGGAACAATCATCCCCAGCATTCCCACTGATTCCTACTTATCAGTTACTAGCCATCCCCTTTAAGTGGTTTCTGACTATCTCACAAAAAGTTAAAACCTGAATCCCCATTTCAACCAAAACTATACCATCCTTTTAACCCTTCCAGTGCTTAGTTTGCTGACTGGCAGGAATGCTTCAGTGCTTTCCTCCGCCGATTGGCACAGATATCTGGAAACTTACTGTCAATGAATAGAGATTATCTAATCCCCCTAATCCCCATGGCCTTCATGTTGGACTGAGGCACATTGCTAACACCTGAGTGGGCTTACTAATCTACAACTAGGATCAATAATGAATGCTAAATTTTCACAAAATTTTGTACAGATGGAAAATAACATCTCTCAATATCATGTATGAAATCTTACAATTCTCAGGTATTCAAAAAAGAAATGAACAGCTAACCCAATGTCACTCAAGAATACGCTCCTAATTTTATACCAAGATAAAAATTGGACTATGTCGGGATCTGAATAGATGCACTGGAAATCTATAGTATTGTTTCTCCCTCAATCATAATGAAATTTCCAGTTTCATTATTCTGAGGAAAGGTCTGAATAATTGATCTCCGAAACATATCAGCTTAGGAAAGCAATCTTATTTTTCAGGGTTGCAAAAGGGACACACGAACTGCAACATACCATCTTCATGAAAACACATAACTATACAGGAACTCTAAGCCTCTTTGGTAGAATAAGAAGGGGTATCAACATTTATGCTTACTAATGCCATATATATTTACTTATAATGATGATAATAATTTTGTGCCTTTGGGAGAAAAAAACACCTAATTTCCACCATGTCATGTTCCCCTGTGTGCTGCTTAAGATATGACTATCCCACACACTGGAATCATACCAACTCATTTCTGCACCCCTCCACTCCTATACTCTACCCACCGTACACCCCAATTCTGCACCCACTTCTACCGGTCCAATCAAACTGCCCTTTCTTCCGGCCTACTCATGCTTCAAACCCAACCACAGTACCCTATAATATTCAACACCGCCTACATGGTACAAATACACTTTACTGTACCAGGGTGGAGAGAAGCATTGTTCATGAGCCGTCTTGCGTTCGGGAACAAGAGCCTTGTTGGGGTTTGAACCCGAGATCTTCTCACATAAAGCAGAAAACACCATCTAGCAGACCATGTACATAGGTTAACCCGTTGAGGACGAGTCCCGAGTATACTCGGGCAAGTGTCTATGGGAAATGTGTGTTGTAGCAAAATCACCACGTCCGCAACAGGTTAAGGAGTGCACCTGTCTGTCGATTTCAGTATATTAACCACTTGATTACCATAAGGGCATATCTTAATAGGTCTTTCTTTACATTTCTCTAGTTGGCAACTCCATTGCCATATGACTCATTCATTTCTCTGAATACCATGTACATGTTCCAAACTTGCATGCGTTTTAAAAGTTTGTATCATGAATGCATGTAATGTGGAAATAAACGTGAGACTAACTTCACAGCATGGAGGAGATATTCTGGGAAAAAGAGAATGAATCAGCCCAATTTGATACTTTGAATATCAGTTTCAGACAGAGATAAAAACATGGGCTGACAAGAGGTGACCCGCTTGACGTTTACGAATTAATTTCACGGACGTCACCCCGCACGTGGTTGGGTGGGGCAGGAAGCGAGAAGAGGAAACTACGACATGACGAGCAATTTACAATTTTCTTTGGGGTCTGCACGCACCTGGGTACGAAAGCACGAAAACTAGGCGTAGCATCTTCAAGATCAAGGCCAGATATATCGAAAGAGATAGACTTTTGATACGGATTTCATATCTAGTGACGAGAATGACTTTCACAGCTTTAAGAATGACCATTATCGATCAGAAAACGACGTCTGCTGACCAGATGGCACGTCAGAACTCGTGACCGGGTCAAACTTTTGTAGTCCCCACCCATGTTGTTCTCAGTTCATCAATGGCGAGATGTGAGATGCATATCAGCTAATCAGCGTCAATTGGGCAGAGCGCAAAGGAGACACGGTGTGGAGGGAAGTGAAAAGTGACTGATTTTCATAGATATGCAGAAAAAATTCATTAGAAAAAAAAACATGCTGTTTGTGGCTACATCACAAAGAGCCAACTCAGCTATTAGAGATTTTGATCATCGTCACTGATATGTAAATTGGTTCATTAACTCCTCATAGTGACGTCCTCACTGAGCAACGATGAAACCTTGTTACAGAGTTTCAAGAGGGAAGGTCACCTGGACCGAGAGGAGGATGAATATTGGTATTAGCTACCACTTGTGGAGAAACTTAGACTTCTTAATTCAGCTGCACTCCTTTTTTTATGCCACTGATTTCTAATGGTGACTATTTCGAGATAATTTGGTATCAAAATGATATAAGAAAATTACATTTTTCAACCTTAATCTGTTACTGATTTCAGAATTCAGAGAGACATGATATTCTCTTTTATGACATTACTTTCCAGATAAAATATGGAGTGAATCATCCACACTTGTCAAAAAGTCTAATTAAAAGACAAAATTTCACACTTTCCTGATAAAAGTGATGTTTTTGCTGTTCTTATCTTATCATGATGGATTTAAGACATCATAACTTTCTCCCAACTTGTCTGGCATTAATGAATGAAACTTTAACGTGTGCGTCTATTCTTCTTCTTTTTTTCTAAAATGTCATTAATTTCTCCAGATGTGTCTCCCTTTGATGTAACTTTCACATTTGGAGATAAATATCAGAAATTTTCCTTTCCCTTAAATTTCATTAGTTTACATGCATTCAGTATTGCATAGCAAAACAAAAAACAAAAAGACAACCTGAAAATGTTAAACTGATAAAACCATGCATTGTGAACACAAAGTAAATGTTGTGAGGGGAGCCACATGTCTATACATTTTCAACATGCACAAACTTGTCCCAGTTTTTTTCAAAACTCTATAACTTTTCCCCATTTGACCACCACAAAAGTATAAGAGATGAACACATTTTTCCCTCTCTCTCCCCTAAATTCCCCTTTCCCTAGTACCTATTTTAATTAGTCCACTCAATTTCTACCTTTCATGTCATCTCTATCTCAGTCACTCTCTATCACTCACTTTCACTGTCTCCACCGCCCCACCCACCCTTCCCCAACATACCTCCAGCTTTCTTTCCCCGTGTTATTTCCCCACCCACACATGACGTCACTAGATAATGAGTTAGGGTGGACACAACACAGCGTCTTCACTCCTGTATAAATCGTCTAGCATCGGGGGCAGTCTTTTCCGCCGGCAGACCCATGATTTCACACCCTTCATAATTCCTGTTCATTTTCCCATCATTTTTTTTTTCACTCTTGTAGTCTTTTCATTTAGGGGACTTCCACAGGCTCACATTCAACATACTGGTACATGGGATGGGAACTTGGGAGCAAGAACAGCTTAACTCCAAAGACTTTGATACAGTATCAACACTTTTGTGGTTCTGAACTCAATCAGAAAATGATAACTTGTGAGGATGAAATTGATATCATTCATATTTTTTTAATATCATATTGCCTGATTCACGTATGATATTAATCTATTTCTTTGGAAGGACAACTCGGTGAGGGGTTACACATAATTTCAGGAATAATTTCACGGCATGTTTCCTACATTGTACAGCAATCCTGATAGCATACACTGTACAAACCACACTCCAGTGTATTCTGTCATGAGCAAGGTATTTGCTTGGAATGGAATAGGACATCTTGCAAGAGAGCCCTACTACCTTTTACCTTCAACTATAATACTGCAAAACCAGAACTTTTCACGGATTTCACAAGCAACCATTTGCGAAAGTAAAATGCTCATGAAAGTTTCTGTTCACATAATGCAATGAATGCCAGTACAATGCTGTGCACCACCATGGTTGGCAATATGCGAAAGTTCCATGCCGCTAATATTTCTCGTTTTACATCGTACTTCCAAGGGTAAAGTATACAGCAACCAATTTTCCAAAGAAGGTAGCCTGCACACTCATAGACCCAAAAGAAACATTGTCATATTATTTGTGTTGAAGCGCTGTCTTGGTCTTTGGCATGAATGTCCATCCGACCGGTCAGAGAGTAAAACTTGATACATTCGGACATCTCTTTGGGGTGGGGGTTACACAAAATGGTGCAGTCCAGATAGAAATCTTGGCCTCTGGCGGTTTGACTGCATAATGTGCACCATCTTTACCCTGGTAGGCGTGTCTCCATACATGTACAGTGTGTCCACGTCTTAAAGGTTTTCTGTAAGGCTTGGGTAATAAGTTATAGTTTCATATCTCGAAATTGTATTTAGATTGATTGACTATTTTCAAAGTTATCATTGTGGAGGATTCCGCTGTTTTTTTTTTGTGTGTTTTTTTTTTGGGGGGGGGGACATATGGTATAGTGTACATCTGGTGCAGTCCAGACGACTTGTGTGTTGATGACAACATAATATCATCTTCCCATCTTTTTGTAAGCTACTGTAAAGCAAGGAATTTTTGCAGCATAAGAATTTTTTCAAATTGGAGCCGATGGCCTTTTTTCATGGCATGAAATTTTTGGGAACTGTCACTGGTATTCAATACACAAACGAGAACTTACGTGTCCAATTCAATTTCAGGAATCTTGGCTCTCCCAAAAATTGCGACATTAAAATGCATGCAAACATTGCTGGTTCTACAGTAGTTGATTGACAAACAAATCTTGAAATTGTCTTAGTATGCTTTTGTTAGAAATAGGGGCCTTTGTAAAAATGTGCTTGTAATATAATCTCTTGACTAGATAGCAGGAGTGGTACGCTGGTAAGCAGGTCGGTACGCTGAACCTACCAATAATTATTGTTCTCCAAGGTATTATCCTTCGTTTGTTGGAGAGTTGTTGAGATCTAATATTGTCAATAGCTGGCTGTGGTTTACATTATAGGATTCATATGGCATACATACCTCTAACAAGCAATTCACGAACAGAACATTATACATTCTCCCTTGCTTGTGTCAATGCGGTAATCTGAGTTGTCATTCTCTTCAAATTCTGGGAAATGTATAGAATACATAACATTCAGACATATTCTGCAGACATATTCATCTATCATATATTCTTTTTCTACGCAGAATGATATGAGATAATATATAACACATACCGTAACATGCAAATACTTTCAGTTGTCATATCATTTTTTACTTGCAAAAGGACGTATGTGTTGATACACATCTCTAAATGTTGCAATTATGAATATGTGACAAAACCAGCCCACTTTACACTCTGCCAAATCTCTCGTTACAATAATCATATTCCACATTCTATCAAAAGTTTCATGCTCATTCCAAGGCACCTGCTGGCTTGTTTTTGTTTTGTTTTTTTTTCCTTTTCTTTGCCCTAATCTTCTTTTCCCTGCTTCTCTTCCCTGAATCTCTTTGTTAGCATTTCTGGCTTTAATTTTATCTCTTACATTAATCACCTGAACCAGCAGACCCTAGCTGTCTTTCTATCCCCCTCCCCTAACCTCTGGTCGTCTTTCACTTTTCCTTCTTCAAAATTTGTATTATCCATTTAATTTCTCATCTCCCATTCCTCTACCATATCATCCTCCTCCTATTTCCACCTCCTCCTCCTCCTCCTCCTCTCTCTCTCTCTCTCCATCTCTCTCTCTCTTTTTCTCCTTCTCTTTCTCTCCACCTCTCCCCGTCTCTCGCTGTCTCCAAACCTCTGCTGCCTGTCCGCCCACGCCTAACGTCATTCGGTAGACAGATTACCCTGGAAAATTTGGCACGCCATCATCAAACCTGGAGCTCAGTATTCATTGAGGGATGGTCAGGTCTCTCCTCCCCGGTCCAGCGGCCTACTCCTCAACCTCCCTCCCTCCCCCATCCCCCTCCCCCATCTCACACCCACCTTCCTCCTCCTCCTCCTCTTCTTCTACTCCTCCTCCCTACCTTCTCCTCTTCATTTTTTAAAACCATCCCTTCCCTTTACATATTTATATTCTCCTCCCTTTACCTTTTATATTCTCCTCCACACCAGTGATACCATCTTCTGATAATTCCACCTGTCAATCTTTACTCATACCACCACAGATTTTGGTTTGAGGGACTTGCTTCGTACCCCATGTATGACCACCGCTCTGTAATAATCACCCTTTCTGTTTGAACTGAAATGGCATAATCATTCTGTTATATGACATTAAAAAAGCGAGTACTAATAGTACAACTCCCTTCTCATTTCACCAAAGCTTTGTACATGCATCTTCTACTCACACAGTACCAAAAAGTACAATGTACACAGTAGCTAAGGTAGGCAAGTATGGGAATTAAGGCTCGTAAAAACGTACATTTAACCAGTTTTCATTAAAGGAATACTAAGATCCCCATTGTATCTACTTTAATTAAAGTTTCCTAAAGCCCCCCTCCCTCCCTCAAAACACACCCCTCTGAAAACACACACACACACACACATATTTGAACAGACATATTGTGATTTTTTTTTTATCTTTTTACACTATTGCTCATCCAGGCACCACTACCTTATGATATTTTAAAGACACATCCACACAATTCTCCTGATATCTTAGCCAATATTCATCTTGTTGCTTTATAAAGGTCATTTCATAATCTTTGCTATATCATCAAATCTACTTTGGTATCTTCTTGCATGCCAAGTAGTAAACATAATATAGTTTGCTCTATACCTTATTTTGTAGACATCCTGGTAAGTAATCTGTTTCCTTATCTTCCTCTCTTTCTCCCCTTCTTTCTCTCTTTCTGTTTACCCTTCTTTCCAGCTATCAATCTTTCCCTAATGCCACCACCATCTTCTTCTTGCACCTGATGATCAGTCCATGCGTGTTCCCCTCATCTTCCCCTATCCCTATTGACCCATATCTCATCTTGTTTCTTCCTATACTTCCTTGGTCATCTCTTAGGATTCCTCCACTGGTGTGTGTTAGTCCCCTTCATCCTACCATTCTTCAGTGTTTTGTGTTTCATTTGTCCACCTGAGAAGATGGCTGGATAACCCACATTCAGCTAGTCTTCCATGGGGTCCAGTTGGGCATGAGGCGGGACCACTTTACCAGGTTATACCTGCTGCTCTTTGCGATGCAGTGAATGAAGCCGGATCTTTTACATGCATGAGCTGTGACTCTCTCACACATATGGAACCTCCATTTTATGTCCTATCCGAGGGCAAAGTGTTTTGCCTCTTTCTAGAGGGGACCGTATGATTACACACAACATTACTAAGATAGACTCGGGAATTGAACCTGGGTCCTTTGATGCTGGAGGCAGCTGCACTACCCACTGAGCCAAACCACTACCTTTCTTGCTCCCTGATCCCACTCTTTCCCATTCCTCCTCCAGCCTGTGCCTTGATTAACCTCCCCCCTACCTTCCTCCTATTCAACAGGAGTCAGAGCCCCACACCAGACCCTCACCTCTCCTTATATCATCCCCCCCCCTCCTCTCATCCCGTACCTCGCCCCCCTCAACTCTTTAACATCACCCCTCCATCTCCCCCTCTCCCTCTCTCTCCCCCTCTCTACCACCTTCTCCCACTCTCTCTCCCTCTCTCTCTTTACACACCTTCGTCAGTTTGTCCGCCCACACACACGACGACGTCAATGGACGGAAAATGTTGCCCTGGAATATTTCAACGTCGACAGACTCTTTGCATGAGATCCCGGCACGTTTGGCTGTGCAAGGCATATACGGCACACAATCAACCAGACCGGCCCATATACATGGCTTTCTACATAATTTAAATCCACAGGGCCCATGCAGGTGTAATAGTGTGTGTTTGTGTGAGTGTGTGTGTGTGAGTGTGTGTGTATGCATGTGCATAAAACTATATGATTTATCTAAAATCAAACTCACATACACCTTGTAATATCCAGCTATCCATTCAGATGCAATGACATTGAATTTACAGGCAAAAACTGTAATAAGAAGATTGCATGGCTCTAAGTTTTGAACATCGGAGGCAATAACTCTAGATCTCAGCACTGTTATAATGTTACCATTGAAAAAAAAATGTGACATTACATCTAACATATCTGTGACTACAAGGCTTAAAAACTTATAGATATCTTCAGTTTACTGTCCTGTAAGACCCAGCAGATCAGCATCCCACGTTCCTTTTCCCCTTTCGAATCCAAGATGAAGTCCAAAGACATCGCCGCGGTGACCCCCCGCTCACACAAACCTTCCACATTGCTAAGGAAATTCATCTGAAGATGACGGTGTGTTTTAGGTACAGTAGCTGCATCGAATCTCGGTACAAACTGCTCTTAGCATGGAACAGTGATGAATGACAGTAAACGTTACCTGAACATCCCTTGATTCACTTTGGACTAACCACAACTGACCTTTCAGTTGAATATATCCCATGAGTTTCCCTTTATCTACCTTGACTGCTGACACTATCCAACACTCAGTCCTACAGTGTATGATCTAGCATTCTCCTCACTTGCTCTGATTACCAACGTCATCCCTCGCTCAAAAACATGTCTTGAATTCTCCATTTATACCTTTCTCTTGACTGTTAATGTCTTCTTCCACATGATATCAAATAAAGAAAAAAATTTTAAAAAGTTGTCTCAGTTTACTGTTTAACCCGTGATTTCAAACGAAAACAAAACTGATATCTTTTCAGACCATGTACAGGTCTTACCAGCTTCTGGCAGTCAGAAGATCAAATGTGACTGCAAACTGAACAGCACACACCTGCACAATAAGGTGTGTTGTCTTGTGCCACAACTAGCTGTTTGTTTGTTTTGTGTGTGTCTGTGTGTGTGTGTGTGTGTGTGTGTTTGGTTGTTGTTGTTGTTGTTTTTTTCTTTCTTTCTTTGAGGGAGGGGGTTTAATCTTACCCCTCTTACCCCTACCCCTCCATAAATGAAAATTACAGCCTGCACCTTGTTTAAGTGGTAATAGTCACAACAGCAATGCCTGGACTACTGATGTATTCAAAGCAAATGCATACTACGTTGACAATACACCGCACAAATTACCCAAGGCTTGCCTGTCATGCCAAAAAGCAATGCATGTAAACTAGATTCCCATCACTGAAATATCTATGATTTGGAACAGGTAAATAAAATGTCTCATACAAGGTCCACGTGGGGGAAAAAATACCATATAATTCCACACTGTCATCAGCATATCAATACATGTGGGTGTCATTATGCTTCACATGCAGATTTTGACTTATTTTGGTTCTGTTACAACCCAAAAAAAAAATAACAATAATGATAATTACTTTGGAAGATGTACTCCTTGTACATTAGAACTGAATATTACCTGCATGCTGACTTTGTGCTGTCAATCTGCTTTGTAACGGGAGTATCCAAACAATGATCAAAGCAAAATGATGCAATACCATGGCAACAGCATATTTCAAGCAAGCGAATATGTCATTGCTGTACAAAGAGGCCGGTTTACCGATGTACCTCACGTAAACATTTCCCCTGAGCTCATCGCACAAAAGAAATAAACCAAAACACACGTACAAACAACACCTGAATTCAGCTGTTCGAAATCACTGAATTTTAATACTTTGGAAACTTATCTACATGTCTTTATAATAATTGCTGCATATGCAGCACAATCTGGGACAAGCTTTCAGGTGTGACAAGAGATTGCCATAAATGTACGCATAATACTTGTGATACGTTTGCGTTTGAGAAGTTGTTTCTTATCTTAATCCAAGTGACATTTTACAGCAAGGGCAAGGTCTGTTCGGCGTGTGGTTGTTTAAGGTGCAGTGCACGTTGGCTGCATAACAGATTCAGAACAGAGAGGCTTCCCTGTGACTGATTGTGGGATGTTCTGATGCTTGCTATTCTTGGAAGTTGTTATCAATTCATCCCTTTAATGCCACACAGACCTGGTTTTATACAATTTACATTACTAGGTGTTCCCGCAGTTCTCTTATATAATGATAATGGTAAGTAACCTGTGAAAAACTACCACCAGTCAGTGACGGGCTTCCATGTGTAATTACAACCTATATCAAAACATGTGGCATTTTACGTGAAGTCTACTGTTAGGAGCACTACTAAATTGTAGTGTAGTCCCACATAACTAATAACCCTGCTGTGTATTTCCTTAGAGTACACAATCCTAACCCACAATACATAATTTTTTTGTGAGCTGCAACACACTGTGATTTGTATATTCCTTCCACGTCAAACAAAATAGTTCAGTTTCAACATCTTCAACTTCAAATAAGTACTGGGCCCTGTTTATTGAAGAGTTGTTTATTGAAGAGTTATAATTGATCATATAGTTAATTTTTATCATAAGTCTATGGCAGCCTGTGTGTTAAGGAAATTTATAATCGATTTTAACTTTCGGTAAAACAGGGCCCTGGACTACCATAAATATCGAGAAGCAACTTCTCAACTCAATATAATGGTCTTTGGTATTTTTCAAATACCACTCTTTAAGATTTCATTCTAATCACCTGATTTCTACAAGTAGTTTGATCTGCACCATAACATTAATGATTTATGATCAAACTTTGTATTTTGTTTCCAAATACAGGATCAAACCATTCTAATTTGGTGCTTTGAACTTGTAAGCAGAAACTAAAACAAAATCTCATTGAATCATATCATTTTGCAGGCAAAACTACAAAAGGGGGTCCCACGGCTGACCACAGCATTCCATAACATGAATGGAATGAGAGAATTTTGTTCAGCACTTTATGAACTTCTCTCATTGCATGTGTATCTACACTACTTAACCCATTGGCCCGAATTCACGAAGGTGGTACAAATGAAACCATGGTTTAAACCATGGACAAAAACTATGGAGCGCCAAGTGTCGCATGGAATATTTCATAACGAAATTGGTCATTTTGTCAACAAAATGACCGTTTCGCTAACGAAATTATCATTTCGTGGACAAAATGTTCATTTAGTTACAAAATAATCATTTCATCGACGAAATGACTGATTTCGTAACGAAATATTCCATGCGACACTTGGCGCTCCATGGTTTTTGTCCATGGTTTAAACCATGGTTTCATTTGTACCACCTTCGTGAATTCGGGCCATTGAGTGCCAGCTGATTTAGCTTTAATGCACATTTCCAATAGACACCTGCCTGAGTATGCTTGGGACTAATCTTCAGTGGGTTCACCCGTTAAGGACGGACTGATTTTGCTACAACACGCATTTCCCATAGACACCTGCCCGAGTATATTCGGGACTCGTCCTTAACGGGTTAAGGAAACATTCTTTCAAAAAAATAAAAATAAAAAATCTAATTTGAATACATTTTAGCAACTGTTCCATCTTTTCTTATAGATATCTCATTGTTTCCCTATTTCAAAATTTCAAACATTACAGCAATACCATATATACCCTTACTCTGTAAATGTGACAATTGCAAATTAAACACAAAAGACTATGTTTATCAAGAATGTGAATGTGAATTTGAATACATTTTAGCAACTGGGGCATTTCCCATAGACACCTGCCCAAGTATACTCGGGACTCGTCCTCAACGGGTTAAGGAAACATTCTTTCAAAAAAATAAAAATAAAAAATCTAATTTGAATACATTTTAGCAACTGTTCCATCTTTTCTTATAGATATCTCATTGTTTCCCTATTTCAAAATTTCAAACATTACAGCAATACCATATATACCCTTACTCTGTAAATGTGACAATTGCAAATTAAACACAAAAGACTATGTTTATCAAGAATGTGAAAAAAAAAACAGTAAAATAAGCTTTATGAAAAATGGCCATAAATGTTAAAAATATCCTGAGGGGTAGGTGAGCAACAGAGGATATCAGAAATAAAGTGCAAATGATATCAAATTTAAAAAAAAAAAAAATCTAATGCAGTGTTTTCATCGAGATTTCATGTGGGCCGCACTACAATTCCATAACATGCTACTTTATTACAACAGTGTCTTATGCTTTGTCCAATTTTGTTTAAACTTAAATCATTCTATTCATTTGTTTTCCTTGATTTCTTGTATACCAACCGCCAACAGTGTGGAATCATTTTCTAAATTAGTCAAAATAGAAGTATTCTTGATATAATGAAGTAAATATCATATTATCAGCAAACAATTATACCACTCCTCATGATACTATATTTTTGTTTTGTTCATTTGTTTCTTGTCAATTTTAATACCATAAAGTTTGGTCATAATGTAGATATAAACAAAGGAGTTAGTTTATAACAAAAGGAAAAGATGATCAGCAGAACTTTTGATATCTAACAAAGAATTAACACAAACACCTGATGACAAGACTAATTCAAAACTTTCAAGAGCAGGGGTAGATGATCATGTCAACTGAGTGCTAGAAAGACATATATGTAAATGCTGTAGAATATCTGGAGGTACTGCTCTTTTGCTTCAAAACTGATTAATTTCTATCATATATCAGTATCTGTATGGATCATGATGAAAATACATTTCTTTTTTGTTCCTCCCATACCCTGCAATATGCTATTATTGGGTCAGAAGAAAAGTTCATACTTGTACAAATAATGTATGTAAATAACTTAAACTTAGATATTTGTTGTTAATAGGCATTGTCACAAAATGGAATAACCGTGTGCCAAAAATGTTTTACAAAATGACCAATTTTTCCTAATTCAGCAAAACTTTTCATATCAACAAGGTTTCAACAGCTACTGAATGAGAATAATGATTGTGTGTGTGTGTGTGTGTGTGTGTGTGTGTGTTTGTGTGATGTAATTTTGTATTGTTGTACTGTCAATGAGTAGATTTCTATACTATGTTAAGCCAAAATCTGAATGTACTATAAAGTGAAATATGCATGACTGTTTTGTCGAAATGGCTATATGCCTTTTGAGTTTTTGAGGGTTTTTTTTTTTTTCCTTTCTGCCGGCCAGTTTTGATTTGGAAATTTGATCAGGTCAATCACAATGAGGCTCGGCCAGCAAACTTGATCAGATTTCATCAGCGATTACTCGAAGTCGGTTGTCTCTGCGAGAAATGTGACATGCTGGGAGTTTTTTGTAAAAATCACTCGTAGGTGGATGAGATAATATCCCGGCGCACATGCTCGGACACAAAAACTTTGTTATGCTTCGCACGAGCCAACACGCCCTGGTTTCTGACGAAGTTTTGAGATGGGTTTCGTGGCATATTTTCATAAGTTTCCACGTGGGTGGCGGTACAGGTAGCCAGCAGACCCGGCATAAGACTACCCCACACACGTGGGGATGAAGAGATGTGAGGATGTAAAGACGTGAAATCTAGGCGAGCGTGACTTTGTACGCTTCACCTCTGGTTTAGATAAACAGCATTTAAACGCATCGCCATAGGGGACTCTCTTTCTACAAGTACCCACGTGTCTGTCTAATCTCTTCACATGTATTACAGATACAACACTTTTTTTTTTTCCTTAATCAGAAGCAAAGTCCATTATCTCATCATTATTTTATTCACTGTGAAGAAACAATATCTACTTACTTTTACATGTGGCAGATAATGATGATTTATTAAGTAGAACTTGTAGATTACAGGCAAAACTTACTTCCTTCTTCCTATTCACCTAGCTTGTAACTCTAAAGTATTCTTTCAAATACTGTACTTTTGGCTACATGTCTTTAAACTGACCCTAAAAAGTTTCACTTTCAGATATACTTTGAATTTATTTCAGTACGATTGTGTCAAAAGGAAAATGCTATGATATTAAAGGGTGTGTACAGTTCTGGTCGAAATGAGGATTTAGCTTTTAACGTTTTGCGAGATATTCAGAAACCACTCTATGAGATGTCAAAGAGCATGCAGTTCTAAGGGGTATCAAAAGTTTATTCGATGAAAATCGGTTTTGAAATGGCTGAGATATCCAAAAACAAGGTGAAACAAAGATATCCTAATAAAGTTGTGGCATGTCGCCTTTTATTATTAGCACTTTTTTGGATATATCTCAGCCATCTGAAAACCAATTTTCATCAAATAAACGTTGAATCCTTCTTGAAATTACATGCTCTTTCATATTTCAAAAGAGGCTCTTCATTATCTCACTTATGAATGTTCAAAACATGAATCCCCACCTCAACCAGTACTGTACAGTCCCTTTAATCCTTTGCATGCTCTGACTGCTGAATAGCACAGAAAACCCAATAGTGTTGTACATTTTGTCCAAAGTCCATGGCACAGAGAGGGTTAACACAGACTGAACAATAGACTAATGCCCACCAGAAACAAAACACTGACATGAAAGTTGATGAATACGAAGATAGAGTGCCATACATCAATACATGAATGGATGTAAAAATTCAAAAACGAACAAATGAATAAGTGTACAAAATCTAATGAGCAAATTCCTACATTATTTTCTAGGATGCTGCATGTCATATCACAATGTGTCATAGCAAAAGTATAACTATGACCACGATTATGCAATGAAATCATCATAAAGATAATATTGCATGACAGTCTACACTCCATCTATTAGTTCTTTTACTTTAAAAAAAAGTAATATAAAGGTGATAAAGAAACAACTATCAAATGGGAGAAAATCACAAACAGCATGAAAACAGAACAAAATATGCCCAAACTGCCACTCTGTTTTCGACACACGATTGACGTAAGAAAAGGCAATGATATGAGAGAACGCCCAGGCATGGGAGAGTTTGAGCACACAGTCAAGTATGAAAATGTTTTTATTATGGAATTCTTTGCGGAGTCATTGTATGTTGTTTGCGTCCTAGAGAGAAATACAAAAGAGAGAGAGAGGGAGAGAGAGAGAGTGAGAGAGGATGAGACAGGGAGGGGAAGAAAAAAACTTTAATCAAGCATTATGACATCACACTGGCTACATTATGATGTCACTTTGAAAAGCAGGTAAAGGCGAACCTTGTGTACACTAAAGGGCAAACTTGCTACTAATAAGTCTCCTCTTTCCCCCTCTCTCTCTCTTTATCTATCTCTCTCTCTTTATCTCTCTCTCTCTCTCTCTCTTTCTAATTCTCTGTCTATCTCTACCTCTTTCTATCTTAATTGTTTGAGGGGGTGGGGCTCAGAAATGGCTGTTAGGATCGAGCAAAAAGGTTCTCCAGAAACAAATTTTTTTATTGCGAATGACTACCATTATTGTTTCTCCTCCTACGTCATTGCCGTGGCGATTGCGCCACCAGAGAAGAGTCGAAACATAAGAAGGTCTATTCAGCCCAGAATCCACACGTTACGAACAGGGCGAAGTCGCAGGAGCCCGGCATACTTGTACATCTGTAGCTCTTAAGGAAGAAAGCGAGTGTATGGGAGAAGAGGGTGAGAATGACGTCACAGAATCTAAGATTTTTCTACCACCTCATTCAATTCTATCTTCAGCTCTTGTTACAATCGTGGGTGAGAATCTTGATTTGTAAACACAACCATTTCTTCTCTCTCTTTTTTTTTTGTGTGTATTGTTTTGTTGTTGTTGTTGTTGATTTTTTTTTTCTCTCTTTCTGCTATTTTCAAGTTGTATAATCCAACCTTTACTCAGTAACCTCACCGAGGCTCTGTATTGGCATTGACGACTGACTCACTCCCTACTGCCGCCCAGCATTGCGGTTTGATTATAAATTGTTTGTGATTACAAGGTGGCATGTTTATTGGTCCTGCTTTGGACCATTTTAATTTTTTTTTCCTGGTTAGCAAATGAAAACAACACTTGTCAAGATTTAGGAGCCTGTTTACAGTTTTTAAGATTTTTGTTTTTCTCTGCCTACTTGACGAAAAAGCAATTTATACCTTTTGTCAACTAGAAATCAAATGTTTTGCACTTTTGTTCAAGTCTTGCTACCTGAAAAGTTTCCCAACTGTCTCAAATCATCAGTTTCTTAAAGCCGACAGATACACTGCTATATTTTTACGATGTTTTCACTCTATTTGAACGAAATTGTTTGTAAATTGCAATACATTCACCAAACTGACCCTGCAATATTAGCAGTCACCAATGGTCACAAAAATCAAGAAGAAATAGGCAACTAGGCTATCAGCAAGTCCTTATTTTCCCTTGCCCTATCATTTGTCTGTCTTAAAACAAAGACTTTCTCATAAACCATATACCATTTTTCTTTCCTCTCTCTCTCTCTCTTGTTCTACTGCAAAGTCTAATATTTACATGGAGAGTATTAAAGAAAAATATATCAAAACATCCAATTTTACCAGGTTCTTTTCTTTTCTACACATTTGTCATCAATTCATCTGTCTGATTACAAACCTCCCCCACTATCCCACTAGAACTGGTCCTCTTTCAAACACAAACAACACATCTATAGATAATAGCGTATCATCTACATCTTTAAAAAAAACACACAAATCTTTGTCTCCTCTGGAAACTTACCCCTGATACACGCTCTACTGGATTTAAACATTTGTGACCCGCAACAAAAAAAAGGATCCGAAAGTCGCTGACGGCTGAGCCGAGAAAATCGAGTTTGAAGTCAGATCATCAAAATCGGTCAAAACCATCAAATTTCTCTTGTCGGCATAATGTTGCAGTCTTATGTTTCATTTATCAACTGCCGAAATTTCAAAGCTAAATGATCAAAGGAAAGACAAGAAATTAGCATTTTACTGGGCCATGATGTACCAACTTTCAACAGAACAGAAACGTGTCCAAAGATTTGGATTTAGCATCGCAGAGAGACTCTGCCCATAGCAACAAGGGAGTGATGTTATTGGTCAGTGCGTGGCATCCTGGTTACTGAGTGGTTGTGCACAGACCGCTGGCGGTAAGCTTGAATGAATATCGCAGAGGTTGCTATGAGCGGACCTTCTATTGTGAAGAGATGGAAACTATCTTACCTCCCCTTGATCACAATTGCGTCGGAAAGAAAACTTTGAAGGAGGTTTTCTCGAAATGCTGATTTCCTAGACCAATCAACATGGTCTGATAAAATCATCGATATCCCCGCACCTGAGCATTTTCATGAGTCGTGTTATATATGAAATTAAAGTGGAAGAGTAAGGGAATAATACATGTATCGTGTCATTTTCAGAAAATCAACCTCCCTCGACTTTCATATCCTTTTGTTGTAGCGGGTCGCATTTACATTCAAATAAATGCTTGTTCAACACAGTTGGTCACCCACGCTATAATAGATATTCTACAAGAAAGTAAACTTCTGGGCCAAAAAACAGCCGTGACCTTCCACCTTTGCGGGAACTCAGTAAACAGTCATTGAATGACTGAGCTGTCTTTTATGTCCAGTCCAAGAGGTTGGGTTGAGTTTGAAATCTTGCTGTCTCACCAGGGAATTCAAAAGAGCAAATGCTGGCCACGCCCATCCCATGTTTTGCAGGATTCTCAGGTGGTTGAAAGGTTCTGTTTAATGCTGATACAGTTTAAGTTCAGTTCGAGGCTCAAACACCAGTGGCTTTTGAGAGAGTACATCTAGGTTTACGCCATAACAAACCGATGCTTCTTTTTTTTTTTAATAGCAGCTTACAGAAATGTCTTTTTCTTTTTTTTTCAATGCAATTGAAAGGTGAAGTGGGCCACTGCACAGAAGAGCGCAACTGAGATAGATTGAACTTTTCATCAAATGAACTTTTTAAGAATAATGTCACATCCATTTACGCACACTTCTTCAAAGGTTTGAGTAATCATTTACCAAGCCACCAAATTACAGTTAAATGTCATCAAGATGGGGCAAGCCACACACTGGTTTGATACTGGCCAATTTCAGCTCACATCATGACTAGATTCCAAACAGACGACAGTTTTTCATCAAATTATTTGTAGCCCTTTCACACCAGTCGAAATTAAGATGAAAAAATAGCTCTTTCAACTAAGAAGCTCAAGTGTGGAACAGACTACAGTGAAATTGATATGGAATCCAAATCTGAATCAGCATGCAAAAATCTGTGACTACTTTGTGATCTTGGAACCCGTCTGTGATCACTTAACAAGTGAAATAGTTAGAGTAAGTACTGAACAGAGCTACAGCAACACCAACAGAATAACGGCAAAATGATTTCTAGTGCACAATGAATAATGTATTGACCCATATCCAGGGCCAGAGAGTTTGGATGTTGCACATTTGGGTAAAACAATGATGGCACTAATTTCAACCCGTTGACAATCAGACAATTTTGTAATAACTGCGCTGTTATCCATAGAGTGAGACTAATGTATACTGATTAATGAGTTGTTGGTGGGTTAAACAGCTTCAACCTCCAGACACAAAATGTGGCAATAGGTATGAACAGCTGTATACGCATTTTTCTGCAATCATTGCAATCATGAACTTGATGACCGTTCTTCAGACAATGGAATGAAAAGGGATCATCATGGAATGAAAATGCAAAGTAGCAAATGCAAATTCATTAGTACAGGCCTACTGGGACTTTGCAGATGACCACATAACACTATATATATTTTTCAACTATTCCAGCAGCAATCCGATAAAACAATAAAAGAACATACAATAAAGAAACCCACAATTTTAATCTTGAAGCATAATTTTAGTGCAAGTCTTTCTCCAGACAAGGCTTTACTACACATTATTGGGAAAAAGATATATAGGTACATGTATGTAATATTGGCAAGGTCTTTGAAATGGCTCCGCGTGGGTACGCCAATGTACATTGTATACGCCGCCTGTAGTTTGGGAGAAAAACTGTGTGAATTAGGACTGAAAACAGGCAGAGGTAGGAAACGGAGAGACGAGCTGCGAGACTGCAGCGAGCATCGTCACTCCTGACCTGAGCGTACAGACAACTACTGTCCTCCCATCCCCCCCCCCCCCCCCATCTTCCCCAGGCTGTTTGATGGTTGCCCGGCGACGCAGTGATGTCAGAATGACATCATAGCGACCGAGGTGCTTCTTGGGTTGCCCTGACATGGGGGAACCTGGAGAGGCTGTGGAGAGCGGCGCAGAGGTTCAGCGAGCGGCTTACGGCGGGTCTCACACGACGACGGGAGGCACATCGAAGACCCGGCATACTCTCGCTTTACAAACCACACACACACACACACACACACACATATGCATGCATACAGACACACGCTGTATTGTCCTCCTGCTGAAGATGACTGCTTAGCGCACACTGCCTATTACATGTAGATCGTTCAACTACACGATAAATGACGGATACAAACTGTGTTCCTCTGTGTGTGCGTGTGTGTGTGTGTTTGTGCATCTGTGTCTGTCTCTATGTATGTCTATATGTTGTAATTCACTACATATGCTGACCATTGTAGGTGTAGACAACTACTAGGCATGAAACATTAACAGAGGACATCACAAAAATGACTGCTAAATAGAAGCATTGAACGATGACACCATACATCATTCTGAAAATGAGATCACATTCTTAGGATAAATGGTGTTCTATGCAGTGATTGCATAACTGTTGGTGTTGGATAGAAGGGCTGGAGTCTTATTGGCAATGCCACAGCAAAGAAATCTTACATTTGAGGCTAACAGAAAAAGAAACATGCGGGGCTGGTTGGTATTGTTAGGTTATTACCGGTATACACATATCAAAGTTGCAGTATTAATGTGAGTATGAGCATAATTTAAATCCGTATGTATGTATGTGTGTGTGTGTGTGTGTGTGTGTGTGTGTATGTTCCAGTAAAAGAAATATGATGCCTATATAAATAGATAAGTGATCTGTTTGAATATCCAAAAAAGTGAAAAATCTACACATGTAAATCTTTATCTCCATATTAAAAGTTGAGCTATGTATAAATGTATAATTTTTTATATACATGTACAAGGGTAAAATGTGTTTGAGCTGGCATTCTTATTTGGAAATTCATACAAGAACTTGATCAAGTGAAAAAAAACAGGAATTTCAAGGCATTATTTACCATTTGCAGATGAAACAAAGACCCAGCTTTAGTGCTTCAAAATAGTTCTAAAACGTGAGTTACGGATAGAAACAACCAATGCAAAATTTTGATCAGTATAATCAAGGTTAAGTATTATTAAATATACAAAATGTGAACAATAGTTATAATAGCATTGTTTCCAGACTATACCGCCTACAGTTATCATGGTTTATTGAGAAAAATAGTGATATATCCTTATATTTTTATAGGCTTTATTGCATCTTTTTAAAGTAGGATGTTTTGTGATACAAGTGACCTACACATATGCATTAAATGTGATAACTCGGAACATCTTTTTTAAATCACTGCTCCCAATGGCAAACAATACCTTTAAAGCACCCAATGGTTCCATAACATGAGGCACAGAAACTAATCAGAAAGAAGTACTGTAAAACGAGGAATGTTCGCGTGCATTTTAATTTCGCGAATTTCGAGAGCGCCAAGATTCGCGAATTTCATGAGCGCCAAGATTCGCGAAATTAAAATGCACCGGAACATTCTTGTCTACACTATATGCATTGAATGCCAGTGGCAGTTTGCAAAAATTTCATGCCGCAAAAAAGGCCATCAGCTCCAATTCGCGAAAAAATTCATGCCACGAATATATCATGTTTTACAGTAATCAGAAAGCCCTGTAGCTTACTTACAGTGCAAAACAGAAGAGTGGAAAATATGTAAAGAAATATCAGTTAGTTGATATTAGTTATCTTCTCCAACAGCAAGGTTACATAACAGTAACACAGAAAACTACATGTAATCTGATCTCCATCAAAAAGGATAATTCATTTAACTTAAAATCATTATAAAGTTTTTGTTGGTTCCATGACATTTTTTTCCAATGAAGAAAATGGAGAAAATAAGACCGGAGAAATTGTCGCAGGAGCAAATGCCTTGTCACCACTTTTTACGTTGTAGTTCACTTCTTAGCTGTCCTCCAATTTTCATTTTCATTTTAGGAAAGAAGATCATGCATTTCTGTATGATATTATGCTACATGTAGATGGAATATCATCTTGTCATTTGTAAAATTTTCGTATACATGTACATTGTTCAGACATAAAAAATAGAAATGAATGAATGAATGAATGAATGAATGAATGAATGAATGAATGAATGAAAGGAACATGCTGAGAATAAAAGAGTTAAATATTCTGCCATGTGGTTGGAGGTCACATGCCTTTCTAGGAGTTATGACCTTCTTGCAGATGATCATAAACTGCATACCAATCATAAGACAAAAGAAACAAGAGCTATATCATTGTACAGACCATAAATTCCATTTAAAACTCTTCATGAGGTAAATGTTGAAGTCATTACGGCATCAGGGAATATTCTGCAGAGTTCAATAATGGTAAAGCAAAGTAAGAGCAAGAAGTGAGGTGATCAAGATTCATGACTGACCACACATAGTCAAAATTTATTGAATATAACAGGAAATAAATGCAAACAAATGGAAACTGACCAGAAATGTAGAAAAAGTGAGCAGAGAAAATGGGATTCCATAAAGAATATTTGCTCAAATTTTCGTATAGACTATAAGAGTAAGTTACTTTCATGAAACAGACAATTAGACAGACAACTAGACAAACAAAGACGTGACAGACAGAGTGGAAGAGAGACAGAGAATGAGAGTCCTAGAGGAAGAGAGAGTCCAAAAAGATAGTATGAAAGATATCAAAGTAGGAGAAGAGAAGACGAGTAAAAGGAGAGACTAGTTATCCATGGCTCCTTCGCTGCCTCACAGGGGTGGCGTGAGCCTGGCTGGAGACACACACACAGTGGTAAAGGATTGTGGGACGGCTGCACGAGGCGCTGCAGCCAGCACCCGTTGGGGAGCCGGTTTACGTCAGGCCCCGGCTCAACACCCACACGCCGGGTCAGGGCGGCTTAGAAAGAAAACAATAACCTGCCAAACGTTACCGTAGAAGATAAAAAGACGATTCCAGGTCTTCCGTTTCTTTCTCTGAAAACTTCGAGGGATACCTTTTGCTTCCCACCCCCCTCCTTTTTCTTTTTTTATTTTGTGCCAGAAAGACAGAGGGATGGGCAAAAAAGCAAGACTTGCAGGATATTCAGATATTCCTGGAATTGTGGGAAACATGGCGAGGACTGGTAATTCAAGGAGAGATGAGGAAAATATTAGGACGATTTCTATTGGCGCCATGGGAACATAAATCCATTGAGCCCTGGGAGAATGTTACTACAGAAATAAGTCATTATCAAATTGAATTGAATTGAATTGAATTGAATTGAATTGAATTGAATTGAACTGAATTGAACTGAAATTAATTTACTAAACAATATCATTGACGAGCAAAGTATAGATCACCAATTAAAGCAAAAGTAACGGAACATTATACTATGAAATATTTCATCTCGTCTTCCTCCATTAACAAATGTATTTGTAAGATCACAACTGCTGATCTAGATTTTTAATAAACACATTGACAGTAAGGAACTAGCAGGATTCAAAACTGTCATCTATTGCTTTCTGGGCAGTGACATTCCAATCAACAGAACGCTACCTACCAAATGAACATTATAGTTGGTAATAAAAAATGGCAGTAGCAAGCAGGATAGTCTAGACCAATTCTTTCGCAATACAAATTACAGTACTGATTTCATTATTTACAATTTTGAAGTATATTTGTCACCTGCTTTTCACTGCACATGATGTATTGAAAATTTGTTTGTTCATTTTTTTTTGGGGGGGAGGTGATTTCAAAGATTAGCAGAAGAAAAAGATAGATATACGATTGGACTGGATAGATATAGGAAGATAAAAGATAGATAGATAGATAGATAGATAGATAGATAGATAGATAGAAAGATAGAAAAATAGATAGACAGATGAATAAACAGATAGGCAGATAGAAGGATAGAAAGATAGATACATACATACATACATACATACATACATACATACATACATACATACATACAGGGAGAGAGAAAGGGATAGAATCAAAATCACAGTACGACATACATGTATTTCCTACACTCTTTGAGCCAAGGAAATAACAAGATGCATGGAAACTGAAAAGAATATATGGATAAGAGTTTGTCTTTACGATATAAGTGACTTTAAGGAAACTGAGGAACAGAGCTGAGCAATTAAGAGTGGAAATGTGGGACTTGTAAGATGTAATATTGAGGTGTGGGACATAACAAAGATTCAATGAGAAATAGATACAGGTAGATAATATAAATCAGAATAGTTAAAATGAATGCACTTATGTTGTATGAGAGAAAGAGAGAAAAATGGCACTAACAACATTGTGTAAACTTTGTGGTAACTTGCGTTAAAAAAAATGGTCACTTGTCATTTCAGTGTACGTGAAATGTAGTGAAATGGTCAGTTGTGTATACATCAATTAATTTTACACCACTGCAAAATCTGTCTATGCTACAAACAACTAACAACCAAAAGCATGCCCTTTTAAAGACAAGAGAAAAAGAAGTACAGCAACAAAATTATTTTCTACTATATGTGACCGTGCATCACAAAACCAACAAAAAGTTGCACTCCAGGATTTTATGTGAGGACTCAAAAAAGGTGAAATGGGTCAACCAAGTCAATCTTGAGTTTTTCATGTTTTCTGAAAGAGCTTTCCTTCTTCTACATTATTATCTAGCTTGGGATCATAAAATGAATAAGAAAGTGTGTTTTCAGCATTTTTTGTACAACCTGTTTTTGTTTTGTTTTTTTGTAAAGTAGTGAGATCAGGTATGTCTTCGAGGCCCCTTTCATTTCTTGAAAATCCTTTGCATACTCTTCACTTTCAACTCTAATAACTTTTGAAAAAATAATGCTATTGCTTTGAAAGTTGGGATTAATCATGGACAAAATGTGTGAATAGAATATGCTCAATTTCAGCTTAACCTGATAATCCCTTCATTGTTATTGCTCCAGTGGTTTACATCCCATTCTTTGTCCCATTCACTGTCCAGCTAGAGCAGTTTGGTAAAGATTAAGCACTCGAATAGACCCTGTACTTCAGAGCCTCTTTTCTCAGTTCACACTTTTCCAAAGTATGTGTTTTCTTTCCCATATTCAGAGAAGTGAGTAGAGTCCATTTGAATTGAGTTATACATCATTTTAAAGCTTAGAATCTGCTCTTTCAGAATCTACCCTTAACTAAAAATCCATGTCTGGTGACTTTTTTGTGGTTTTGTGATGCAGGGTCACATATGCAATAAGCACAGTGTTTTATGATGTTATATTCAAGTACCAAGTATAACAATAGTGTCTGCCACAAATTGGGGAAAAACTTGTGACTGGTGTATTAAAGCAAAATCTACATGCATTCTCTGGATTTCTCTCACAATTCTAGATGGTTGCAGACGTTCTACAATGACCTCTAGATGTAAGGGTCAAATGAATAAAGAGAACTTTTAATTCTGATCATATGTGTGTGGTCCATCATCATAGTACTCTAATAAAGATGCTGATATTGAAAGCTATAAAACGAATACTGAAGAAGAGGCAAGAAGGCTAAATGATATATCAAATTTGATAATATTCAAAAAGTTTAAAAAGGTTGATATCTAAACTACTTCTAACCAGTAAAATATAAGCATGTTTAGAAACTGAAAACATTTTACTTAATTTTTCATAAGTATGCTCATACAACATAACAATCTGCCCCGATGCATTTTCCACCACACATGCTTGACAGCTTTCTAACTCTATGACCATTTTTCTTAAATTTGCATGTTGGCTTCATGTAATTCACATTTGTATTGTGACGTGAATTGAATGGCTGAATATTACAACAGCACAAGTCCAAATCTAGCTATAACCTTTGAAGACTCCTAGCTAAGTATGAAAATATTGATAATCATTCAAATGACTGTTTTGCATTTCAATTAGTAAACATAGCTGTCCCGTGACTAAAAACTAAAAAAAAAAAAAAAATATATATATATATATATATATATATATATATATATATATATATATATATATATATATATAAAATGTAGGATGTTTTTTCCTCATCATTGCATTGTTATATTGAAACATAAAATGTATAATTATTTTAGTAATCTTTCATGGAATTATTATTTCATGTTAGTACAATAATACCAAAGTGAATCAATGTTTCTTGCATTGTTTGATTGGAAGTGAATAAATGTAATTTGAAAAAAAAAATACTTTTAATGGACTTGGGTAATTCTTATAATCAGGTAATCAAAAGCTTCATGTATGGAATATTAAAAACAAAAATACTCGAGCTGAAAATCAAGCTCCAGCAAAGTTTATACAATTTGTAATTTTACAGTGATGGGACACACACTAACTACATCATATCCAACATACAAAGTTAATGAATGTTTGAATAGAAATAGGTGTTTTTGTTGTTTTTTACTTAATGAAGCATATTGAATTTGACTTTAATTTCATCTATTGTGTTTGAATACCAAAACTTCCAAATGATGCATGATATAGAAGCAAATACTTTTAAACCTGCATAATTCTTGTAGATCGATTTCTTAAAAAGGAATTCAAGTCCACTTATATGTTAGTCTGATAAGAAAGAGCAAAAACTTACGAGAAGTACAGTGAAAAATTGATCAACACCAGATAGAGATCAGGGAAGTTATAAAATTGTGAAGCTTTACTAATTTCTGCAGAACAGATCTTGTACAGTTGCTTTGAATATGCAAATGAGTAAACTGTATGATGACATCACAACATCACAATTTTCCACTGATCATGTACAGAAAAAAAAAGAAATATAAAAAAAAATCAATGTTTCTGTAATCAACATGTAAAACATGTAATTCCCCATCAAATAACTTCAGAATAATGTTCAGGTTGATATATCAGGATTTGAGACTTGGGTGTAATTGCATTTGAATGAATAACATGAAGTTTCAAAATGTTATATTCAAGCTATATGTCAAGTTGTGAGGATGTCGCAATAATCACTTCATTATTGGCATTGCTCAAGAACTGTTTCCTTGACAAATTAGTAAAGTTCAAGATGCTATAACTTCCTTATTTTTCATCTGATTTTGAGCAAGTTTTCATTGTTGCATTCACAGAATTTTACTCCTTCTTTTCAGACAACTTTCAACTGCACTGGAATTCCCCTTTAAAATCTGATTTAGACATTATGGTAGGTTATTCATGATTAAGGATGCAATCATATATATGTATATATATATATATATATATATATATATATATCCCTTTTTTTCAATTGAAAACTTGGTCTTTAAAGACATGTGATTTCCTTTCAAAAAAATTATAGTTGGTTCCTCATGATAAAGTGGGATGCATATTCATAATTTTTTTTTCTTTGAAAACTTATTCTCAAACATATTTCAAAACTTTTCAGTAAAGGGAGTGCCTATCGGGTTTTTGTGATGACATATATCATACACTTCCTGTTGCTCACCTTACAGTGCTGTCTTACAAGACAGTAATTTCTTTTCTTCCTCATTGCTTCTGTTCAAAGCTTGCATATCTTGAAGACACCAAACAGATGTTTGATATGATGAATAAATATTTGTGATGAATCACTTTTTGTCTTGCACCATCCACTTGGATGAGAAAATAAAAGAAATAGAAAAATCTGAACGTTTTTAGGAATGTTAGTATTCAAGCTACGCATGTTTTTGGCAAATCGGCACAAAAAAAATGATCTTTTATCTTGTATCAGTATTCATAACCTTGAGGAAAACACGAAGCTCATTTTATGACTAACCTTTAAGAGCAAATTACAAGTCATGGTTGCATTTCAAATATGTATGAAATAGTAAACTCAGTCCCATTTATCCACATACAAGTTAGTAAATGCTCAAACTTTTCAGCATATATAAGGTTCTACTCAAGTCTATGAAATTGGGTTCAATTTTGCTTGTCCACCCAATGAAGAAATAGGGGACACTTTGAGGGTGAAAATTTCTGCTTCTGCCACATAGAACTATGCCCCAACTGTCCATCTAATGTCTTCATTAGGTGTGATCCGCGCCGCCCGACCACAGGGTTCGGCACTCTGGAAAAAAAAAAATGCTGTCTCTCTGAGAAAGATGTTTTGCTTTATTTTGCAGCTGGAAAGTCAGATAGATCATTTGCCACCTGTAAGACGGAGATGAGAGGTTGAGAGCCCCTGGTGGGGAGAAAATACTTTTCAATCAAACCACGGGATCAGTTTTGATCTCGATGTTTATTCCCCCTCCCCTCGATCCACGTCTGTCCAGAGCCGTCATTGCGTAAGAGTATCGTCAGGACGCGGAGCGGCGTGCCGGCGATGAGCAAATGACGTGGATGCCAAAATCCTCCCCTTGCTTTAACACTATCAAGAGCTCGTAATTGCCCTTTTCTGCCAGCAAATTCACACATGGATGACGACAATCCTGTGACTAACAAAGATTCCATGATATTCTGACTTTGTAGCGAGAGATAAAAATCCTAAACTTCAGTCTTAATGCCTCATTCACACTGTAATTGTCTTTTCATCAAATAGTGCTCAGCATGTAGAAGACGTGCAACATTTTCATAATGATGGCTTTAAGGCTGTACAAAGGATAGCAGAGATATTGCAGTGTTTTTCATAAAACCACATTGAGCCTCACTCTATGTTTCTCAAATCCAAAATACAATGTATGTTATGTAAACTGCCAGTTTATAGAGGGAATTGGTAACAACTCAAAGGAATGAGTTGCACACACATCCTTGTGCTTCTGAAATTGCCAAAAAAAAATTGTGAAACACATATTTCCTACCCTTTTCTAAGCCACAAGAAATAACATTTTTTGATGCCATAACTGCTACATTCAGAATCTTACATGTACATCAAAGTGTGTCTATGTGTTTGTGTGAGCGTATACTTTTTATCATGTTTTTGATAATGTTTATAATCTGGCATTCTTTAATGTGACAACAAAGTAGATGACAGCCTACACTAGCTGCAGCATGGTGCTAAGCCAGCTGTTTCTCCACAGCTAGCTGTGGCCAGCTCTGTGGGCGGCACAGCCCGGCTTGTGCTCTGGGAAACTCTCGCCGCCGCTGAGCCAGGAGCTCGGCTGCGGAAGCAAGAGCACACAAACTCAACAGGGGTCCAACGAACTCCCCTCTACTAGATGAAATACCTTCCTACCCCAAGCAAACAAACAAACAGATAAACAAACACAAACACGCATTCACACATACATGTAAAGGGAATGGATCAGAATCCTCGTTCTCGGGCAAAGACCCCATTGGTCTCAGAGTTTCAGACTTTTAGAGCAAGAGTGGCAGGTGGTTGGATGAGTTAGCCCTCGTAGCTTCTACTTGCACCCGCCACGTTCTATCACTACATTTGCCACACAGTGATGGTATCGCAGATTCTAGACTTTAATCCATACAGCGACCAGAGGAAAGTTGCAAACAAATTGAGCGGGACAGATGGGATGAGGTACAACGGATGGCTGCTGGAAGCTAAGACTACGACTTACGTCATATCATATCCTAACATGCATACATTGAGCTTGTCACTGACGTCTCTGCTCTTATCCGGCTGGGTTTGCAAGTAAAAAAAATAAATAAATAAATACATTTATACAAATATAAATATATATATATAAATATATACAATCGTGTATCATTCATTTAGCAGATAACATCAACTTGTCTTTTTTGAGTGACGTTGGATGCTTTTTCTGATCCGCACTCAATTTTTTACAATTCTGGAAATAGTATAATCGATGAAGCCTATGATTACATTAATGATTACCCCCCTTTAAGGCGATTCTAGCTGCAGCGCATTTTGGTCTCCCACACAAACACTTTTATCAGCAAATTGTCAATAACAATTACGCATGTTACACCTGTGTGAGATAAATTTCTTGATGACTTTACTCTCTACCCGGCTTTGAAATTTCTTTTCTCTTGATGAACGTACAATGTAAGATGGGAGCAATCAAAACTCTATAACATAGGTGACACATTTTGCCAGTACATATAAAGCTGCAGAGAGACATTGAACTACAATTGATTATCTACGCATCTGGAACTCTGCTTTATTTCTTGCCGACTCGATGCAAAACAAACACTTTGCGCAACATGCATCACACTTGCTGTGAATCTTTATTCGACCCTGGCAACAATTTGTATTAACTGAGTTTGAAATTAAAAAAGAAATGTATGTCAATAAGTTTATTCCTTAGATTCATCACACATTCTCTGGCTCTCCATACAGTTAATGTGAAGGATGCCATTCTTATCAATGAAATAAAACAAATTTTAAAAGTCCATGCAAAATTGGAGCCCAATTTGCTCATGGTACATGGAAACATATAAATGTACATACTGTATTCGGTGGAATCAAAGTCATAATGAGTGACATGTGTTTTTAAAAAAATAATAAATTGTCATGAAACTGATAGAAATATACATTCTATTGCAGCAAATTTTGTTCCCTGATAACACAGGAAGTGAGTTGGTTTATACAAAACAATTCACAAGGACATCTATTTGTGACATTCTGAAATGCTTGTGCAAAATTAACAAAATTGTATCAAAATCTTCAATCAATTAAAATAAATGCCCACCACCCCCCCCCCCCCCAAAAAAAAAAAGAATAGACCTATCCTGCATAAAGAAGGGTGGTTTTGTGAAATTCTGTTCATATGTAGTATACCATATGTTTTGAATGATCATACCTGGTGCTATGTGTGGGCACAAACTTCACATCTAAGCAAGATGAAAGGACTCCTTCACATTTACCTTTATTTTAAACGAATTGCATGCTAGTGTTAGAGTAATGTCTTTTCTGGAAACACAGACATGAGATTGTTCTGATTCTCACATTCTATCTTTTATAAAAAAAAAAAAAAAAAACATAACATAGAATAGAATACTCTAATTTGAATTTCTTACTAGAAGTCAATTTTGGTAAATTCAATCATGACATCTTCAGGACTTATTCTTTGTGTAAGTAGGTTTGACTTCATATTGTGACTTTTATTGACTTAACAGACAGAAAACATGAATCCTTTTTTTATCAATTCTGAACAGATCCCTCTAAACAAACTTCAAACTTTATCCCACTCACATAGTTAAAACAATTGGCATAATTTACCTATTATAGAATGTATGCTATATGCCATATTTTTGTGACTTTTTACTTTAAACAGATTGTAAATTTTGATTTGTTTTTTCTTAAATTCTGAACAGACCACATCCCCCGAAAAAAAAAAAAAATGTCAACCCTTATATAACAGTCACAAAGCTGCAAATCAAAAACAAATAATATTGAAATTGACATTATGTACCTAATATAGAAAGTGTTATACACATACTGTGTATGCTATGCTATCATATGCTACACAATTGCCCCTTCTCTCTGGAATTCTCTACCTGCTTATTGATACATCTAGCCACTTCCGTTACTCAGTTATCTTTTTTAGTAGATAGTCCTCTGGAATGGTCCAGTTGTGGGTCGGTCGATGGAGGTGCATATTGTTTGTATTACATAAGACTTTTTTTTTTTGGGGGGGGGGGCATCATTTTGGATTAGATCTTAATTTTCCGGTAAACTGTATGCTTAGAAACATCTGTATCAAGTGTTAACCCGTTTAGGACGGACTGATTTTGCTACAACACGTATTTCCCATAGACACTTGCCCGAGTATACTCGGGACTCGTCCTCAACGGGTTAATAAATGTATTGTATTGTAATGTACAGTTATATGCTCTGCTTACATGTAGGCATACCCACTGGTACTCTTACTTCTCTGGTGCCTTGAAACTATTGATGAATATGAATGGCATAATTTTCCTTTTCCCTATTATTTTACAAGAACCTTTCTGAGAGCTTCTTGTACTGTCCTACTGGGATGAGCTGGCCAAATTTACGTCCACATGATACTTGTTATAATATCTTGCACAATACCCACTGAAACAGAAAAACGGGTCACTGCAAAACTTGTTATATATATCTACTGTAAAATCAGAAATGTATGCATGCATAAAATTTTCAAAAATGTCGCGAGGAACCAAGATATTCGATATCAAAATGCACTCAACAGATCTTGTCTTCGCTGTGTGTAATGAACACTTGTGGCTATTTGCGAAAATTTCATGTCAAGAAAAATGCCATCGGCTTCAATTTGCAAAAATTTCATACTGCAAATATTTCGTGTTTAACAGTATATCAAGATTTTTTTTTTTTAAACTGTCCTAGAGTGTTGTGCAGGTCATTACAGGTATCACACATTCAATATTCTGTTCATTTCCATCAATGTGTTAATATCTAAATGGCAGGTTTAATAGCTTTATAGCTATCTACAGCTTAAGACCCACATGAATGAAACATATTAAAGATCATTTTGTAACTGTTTCAAAGTGCCATTTATACTGTTGCAGGTCTCTCATTTGATTCTAATTTCCTTTCAACCAGGTTGTTCATATCCAAATAGTATCAATATGATGTAAAATATGAAACTGGCAAGTGGAAGACATGAAGAAAAATTGAAAGGATAGCATGTCGATATAACTCAGTTTAGCGGAAGCTATACAAAAGCACCTTGCTGCGAGTCAGATATGTCCTTATTAATTCCCAACTTCCCACAGAGATTGCAAATCAATTCCACATTTGTTGTCCATGAGTAAAACCTGCCTCATATCACTGTTGCAGATAACATCATTCATCTCTACAAAATGTTTGAAAAATGTCGAGAAAAGGAGTTCATGTTATGCCGAACATCAATGGCAGTCACATCCTAATTCACGCACCTCACCAAGAACTACAGGATCGACTTGTTTGAAAATAAACGTGCAAACATTACATAGAGACCGTAAACACACTGTTCACAGAATCTCCCAACCATGCAGTGATATATCTATTGAAATAGCTGAAAAACTTCAGCCTCTTCTTTGTGAATATTTAAGTATCATCTGCAATGATTTGAATATCGGTTGAATGGGGGTAGGGAGGGGGACTTTCTCCTGTAATCACCCCATTGGAGGATCCCACAACTCTACCCCATCCTTCCCCCCATCCTCAAATCTCGCTTTGTTTCGGGTCAGAGTCGTTTCTAGGCAGGATGCCTTCTTCATCCATGCCTTGATGTTGGTAATACCATCATCCACAATGCACAAACTCTGCAATAATCAAGGACTAGGAGAAACACATCTCATTTCTGCTTCATCACTTGCCCCCATCCCCCCCCCCCACCATCTTCCATTTTCTCCCTAATTAAAGGACCACTGTCTGTTTCTCTCGTCTGTCAAATACCTTTTGTCCGCATCTAACAGTTCTTTGATAATCAATTATGCAATATTTAAGATTATCAAAGAAATATGTGAGAGTCATCTTTTGGTTCTTATGTTAGATTATCCATTCTTCACATCTCCTCCACCTCCTCCTCCTCCTCCTCTTTTTCCCCATCCCTCTATTCCTACATCTCCACATGACAGGTGGCCTATTAATAGGTTCCACTAGGCAGCCTGAAGTCGACAACCTACGTCATTCTGGGTTGCCTGGCAACCGTTTATCACACATCTCACATGCATACACACCCAAACACACACTCACATACACACACACACATACACACACACACACACACACTCATTATATCTTCTCTCCTACTCTCTCTCTCCCTCTCTCTGACCCTCCTATCCATAAGTTATATTCCCTCTCCCTCTCTCTGTATCTTATTCCATATGCATATATCTGTGTCCTTCTCCCCTTACTTATACTCCATCTACGCATTAAGGCACAAATCGTTTTTAAAATATGTACATCACCTCCTGCATGTGGATACTGCACAAGATGTACAACACACAGTATACAAAATCACTTATTCTCGCTCAACATCATTTTCTCTCTCTCTCATCTCTCTCTCTATCTTCTTTTGCATCCTCTATTTGCTTTGCTTTAGCTATATTATTTATGCATCTCGTTCTACCACGAGCTCATCTTTATGGTCTGTTATCCTTTTTATTTGTTTTAGTACTTGCAAAAATTCGTACTCCTTCATCCTCTACTCTGCGTGTTTTTCTTCTCCTTATTAAATCCTTCTCTCTTTCCTCCTTAGTACCTCCATCTTGGCTGTCTACCAATCCTCCGATGATGTCACGGCAGACAGCGACAGATCTTCCAATCTTCTTTTCATTTCTCTTCCTTTCCCGTTCCCATCTGTCTATCTCTCCCAGCTCCATCCTCGAGACCAACGTTCTCTTCCACCTTTTCCCCCCGCTCTCTATTCACTTTACTACAGTGGCTGCATCTCCACTATTCTTCGCCCCCTCGTGTTCTCTCTCTCTCTCTCTCTCTCTCTCTCTCTCTCTTTCTCTCCCACTCTATCTCTGTATCTCTCCTCAATCTCTCTCTCTCTCTTTCTATCTATCTCACTCCCTCTCTCGCTGCCTGAGAGCTAAAACCCATCGCTGTGACGGTAGTTTTTTGGGGGCATTGCTCGGGAGCAGCGGGAAAGCAGAAGAGCGTGGTGGTAGTAGTAGTAGTACTACGCAGATAAACTTCTCCGTTCAGAGTGCTCCGTGCGGCTTCGGTGTCAAGGCACGGCGTTTCCTCGCCGGCCGCACACACAGCGAAGAGAGTGGGGCGCGTAGATAAGACACGGCAGCGTCACCGGAGCTCCCCTGTCTTCCCTGGACGCACGTCCTGCATCGCATTTTACCCGTCTCTTTCACATCGCCATCAGAGCTGAGCTCAGCTCGTAACCCGCGCCGTACGTCGGTGCATACGGCGGCCTAACCCTCTGCCGACCTCGACGCGGATGGTGATTAATTTTTCTCATCTCCTTCAGCCATAACACCTGATTCACTGGTGATACAATTTTCCAGTTCTACCTTGAGAAAAAAAAATAGAATCTGCTGGTCTCATCACTGGCTGTCGTCCGAGGATAGTGGAATATGGCACATCCAACACTCTGGAAGCTGGTAAAAACCTGCCGCTATCACAGAGGGCATGCTTTGATAGCAATATGGACAGATTTATCACGGGTAAGTCTTTACCGTACCTTACAGTTTGTGGAGTGTGCTTATTTCAGCTCTAATACTAAGGCATCATCATACGGATCAAGCCTCTAGGAGGAGGTAATTTGATTGAGCCTTAGATTGAGGCAATGTACCTTTTCCTTCTTGTTTATTTTCTTGTCTATATTCCTCTCGTTTGGGAAATAGAAAGTTTTCCCTTTACCTTTCACTGACACCTGTCATTATTTTTAGTCAGTGATCTAAAAGAGCTCTTCTCTTTAAGGTTATTATACTATCATCCTTAGCATTATTAAACTTTATCATTATTACTTTTTATATATCATTATTGTCACAGCTCTGGTATGTTAGAATTACACTCAACAGTGCTGATGGGATATGAAGATGAATGATTAAAGCTGATACTTTCATAAGATGTATAGCTGTTTCTTATACAAAAGAGAAATAAGGTTCTTATGAACTACCTAGATTTTTTGCTCTTTTTCTCATAGAATGTCATTAATTTCACAGCCACCATAGAGGAGATTGAGCACTATTCCTTGAATATAATTATCCGCTTCTGTGCCACTCAAATCAACTATGGTTCTCGAGAGATGGGGAATCTCCCTCGTCATATGAACGGTCCGGGGGTGATCAGCCGCCGTCGAGACGTCACGGTGGATCTTGAATCAAAATGAATGCGCCGCATTTGTACGAGCCCTCCCGTGCCCGATTCCCTCCCTACGCTGTCTTCCCCACACTAAGGCAGCTAATGAGAGCATGGTGTATGCATCTCTGCACACGGAACAACACTTCCCACACTCGACCCAATACATTACAGTGGTAGTGCAGAAAAAAAAAAGCACAAATCTTAGATAAAATCCCTTTTCTCCGTGCCTCCACCTCTCTCCCTAAGACTAGATTGTGAAGGTGGATATTTGCATTTAATACTGACCATAAGCATTCTCCAAGACACTGTAACTCTCATTACCAACATGTTGGGCTTCTGCATTGGTGTATATCGACAAATCAATTATGAAATTCCTGGTGCAACCACGAGGTTTCTTAGAACTAGAACACAAAGTCTTACAATCACCAACCACCTGTTAATTGTGGCTAGCATGTCCTCTAGAAACATAGCATACACTTTCAAGGAGGAGAATGGCTTCAAAGACACTGTACAGTGATATGCTCGGCCTCCTAAAACATTGCCCTAATTTGAGCCATAGATTACTACAAAACTATATTAATGAATGTGATGTGATTTGTCTGTAACAATAAAGGGAAAACATGGTATTTCGTCAATAAAATCATAGAGTTGATATCTTCACTACATTCTCTGCACATCTGAAAGTCAAAGCGGTTGGGGGATCCAGATCTTGTTGGCTTCAATGACGCATCTCAATATGGTATTCAGAGTCAATCTACTCTGTCATACATTCTGCACACTACTTTTATCCAAGCTTCATAAAGCCGGTTTTCTACAAATTGTGTTGGTTGAGTAATTAGCTTTCTTACCATTTCTGTGGTGGGTAATTGGAAATCTTCGCCTTTCCAGCAGAAGGGCCCTGCCACGAAATTTCAACCCAAAAATTGAATTTTGGTTTGTGAATTAATTCAACAGAGTTTCAAAAACTCTTTCATATGATATATCCATATTGTGTGTGTGCGTGTGTGTGTGTGTGTGTGTGTGTGTGTGTGTATAGGTGTGTGTATGATTTCTTCTTTTTTTTTGAGCCCACAAGCCTTAACAGCTCTTTCTGCTGAGTAGGCATTAAAATGACACCCAAAAATCTACAAAATAATACTCACCAACATTATCAGTATTAGCAGTGATCGACCACATACATAGAACAGTCATATATGGTGGCTAAATTGGTTTGATTACCATAATTATATTGTACAATACCTCAACACGTTTCTCTTGATTTTGGTGACAAAACACTAACATATATTTGAGGCAGTCCACAACTTATTAGCACAGCCATTCAATTATGATAATTCCCTTGCTTTGTCAATTTTCAGGCAATGTTAAAACACAAACTTCCTGTGTTAGTGTTCCTCTTTTTCCCGAGTAAATATGACAAATTGAAAACACATAGTGGAATGACATGTTTTACTTTGACAGAAGATGAAATCTAATCAATACCAAAGATCATACACCACATGAGTAGGAACATGTAAGGCATCTCAATACATATTTTTGCAAGAAACATCACATTAGCTGAAATCTTATACCTATACCTTTTTCATGAATATCCAGGTTTGTTACTGATCAATCTTGTCGAAGAAGTACCGGGCTAATATCTCGTAGGAAATCTAAACTGCTCCAGCAGTAAGATTAACCTGAACTTCAATTAACCTCACCCGAATCAAGCATGCAGAATCCTCTTTTCATTATTAATGATTCACTTGATTTGACTTTGATTTGATTTGATTTGATTTCTTGGTAACAACTTTGCATACAAGTACAAAAGGACTCCAAATACTAACTACAGTTGTTCAGTTCTAGCTACATTACTTTTGTTGGTTTTTTTTCCCCTTTGTGTTCCACTGCATGAAGAAAAAGATCTACCTCTGACGGAATTAACAATACCAACAACTCAAATATAACTTTTTACAAAATGTCTTAAATGTTTGTAGTGATGCTCACTTGAATTATTTCAAGTAATCACGCAATTTTTTTTTTAATTTTACTCTACATCGAGGGCCCTTTAAACCCACGTGCATAAATCTGCATGATCAAAATGAACGACAGATCCCATAGTAAAACATATAAAGTCAAATGCCACATGGTGGCTTGAACTCAGTGTGTATCGATCAATTCCAATAAAATATTTATAAAGACAAGAAAACCTGTTTTCAACAATCAGTGGAATAAAGGATGAAGTTGTGCGAGAGAGAGAGAGAAAAAAATATTGAAATTGATCCCCTGTTCCTTCACAAAACTTGCAAGATTTCGCAGCGCAAATGTCACATGCATACTCAGCAGCATGTACTGCTGTGTCTACTGCTGAATATAGGACAGTGTCTGCTAGACACATCATGGCATGGTACTATTTAGAGTCTTCAACGTTGCACTAGTGTTACACATCACCATCTCTGTCAAAACATAGCAAAAATATCGGGTGAAAAAACATAAATCTGGGCAATTTCATGGAGGGGGGAACCAAACAGAGAACATTATCAAGACTCGTACATAGTGTTCTCTGAGTTTCCTGCTACAGGAATACATTTGGAAGTCAATCACGGGAGCCTACATTGAGGCATCAGATGCGATACACGTTATCATGGCAGCCATTTTGGAATCATCCCAGTAGATGTGAAGTTGGTCAGATACACATGCATGGTACATGCACAACCTGCACACATCCATACATACCACATTTTGTATTACACATTCAAACTTTGCCATTGGCACAAAATACATTGTAACTATATTCTTCATGCCTCATATTTTTTTTCTTCATCTTTTTTTTTCTCCCTTCTTTTTCAGTTTTCTAGCATTCACACTTATAGTCACAAATACATACAACTTGATTATAAGATGTCCAGAAATGAAGTATTTTTCTGGACTGGCCAAATGAAGTGACATGATATTGACAGACCTATGTGGTCTCCCCCCTTCTCCATTCTATTTTGTTGTTGTTGTTGTTGTTGTTTCCTTTTTGTCATTGTCCATTGTAATGCATTACATTTCAATTATGTATTTCATCTGTGACTATTATGTATGATGTCAGACGGGGCCATTTAAAACCAAGCCTTATGGGCTTCAAATGGTCTCTATACGTTTTTATAATGTTCGAACATCACTTCTGTTGTACACAAGTTTATGTGGAAATGAATGAGACAATGTGAAATGAATACATTGGCACATTGAAATAGTTCATGGCACAGCAAAACAAAAAGGATACTTTTGTATTATGCAATTTGTCCCAATAAGCACTTAGGTAGGTACAGCATACTTTGCACAGACATGTGGTCATCTATACTTGCCCCTTGGTAAGTTTTAGAGCAAAAGTTTTTATTTTCGCATACAAATATTTTTTACAGGAGGAGGTCACAGACATTTTTGCAAGATGTTGTTTTCATGATGGGATACCAAGAATATCGCAGAGTGCACTAAAGCAGGATTGCAGGCTTACCCATATTTCTACTTGTCCAGGTCCGTACCTAAAATTTACTGGTCCTGTTCAGTTTCTTCAACTAGCCACAAAAATGTTATTTATTTTTATTTTGGTGTTGTTGTTCTTGGTTGTTGTTTTTTTTACTGGTCATGTCGATAAGGTAAATTTGGCAATTCCTGAAAAGTTACTGGCTTGGTGGAGGTCTGCGCTCTTACAAGTGCTTTTCTAGTTCAGTTTTTTGATAGAAAGGCTTGAACAGATTTCACAGTGAAGCGGTACCATGAATATGTATGAGGATCACAACCTTCTGTACTTCATTGTGTAAGCTTTATTATTTGGCTCTATTTTCAACTGAATATAAAGATAAAGGTACAGTACATTTGTACCTTAATTCATCATGTGTTTAAAGACAATGGTTCAACCCGCATATTGGGTACAAAGCAGCAATTAACTTTCATATCAAAAAGTAACACAAGATACATGAACATTCATCACATTGTTTCTAGAATGTCCTTGACTAGTATGGTTAAACAATAATTTGAGAGATTAAAGGGAAATTCCATTCTGATACTGTGTTGCTTTGAATGAAAACAGAAAAATCAGGGAAGTATTGAATAAGTTGAATCATGTGGAAGGAATCTGACACATAATTGTAGGAGAAGTTGTGAAATGTAAAAGTTTAAAAATTAAAGGACAAGTCCACCTTCATAAACACAAGGATTGAGAGAATGTAGCAATATTAGTAGAACACATCAGTGAAAGTTTGAAGAAAATTGGACAATCAATGCAAAAGATATGAATTTTTAAAATTTTTGTGTTGGAACCACTGGATGAGGAGACTACTAAGGCTCGTGATGTCATATGAGTACAACAGTATAAAGAAAATGTAAAGAAAATTCAACATGTTTTCACTTTTTTCGCATAATAAAAGAGCACTTGACTTGCCTCTTTCTAAAGGCAATGGGAATAATATTACCCATAACATATGTCAGTAACGAGTCAAGGGAATGTGTACTTTTTTCAAAAGATGAAATTTTGTGAAATTCTCTTTGTATTTTCCTTATATTGTTGTACGCATGTGACATCATACACTGCAGTAGACTTCTCACAAAAACTTCAAAAATTCATAACTTTTGAATGGATTGTCCGATTTTCCTCAAACTTTCAATGATGTGTTCTCGTAATATTGCTACATTCTCTCAATCCTTATGTTAATGAAGGTGAACTTGTCCTTTAAGACAAATTGACAATTGTTTGTGTGTGATCTAAGAATTGGGGAGCTCTCCCTTTGTTTTGTGCAATAATTTCACTAATTTCCATATTTTTTCACATATTTGGGCAGAGACAGAGCTCAGCTGAAGAGGACACCCAAAAACATATCACTCTTATGATATACGAAGAACAGGTCTGAAGAAAATTGTTCTGAGGAGGAATTTTTTTTTTAAATGGTGCAGTTTTGTGTAGACACCAAATGGAGGAGCTATGTCACATAGAGTTGCCAATCTAATACTCTCTAAACTTTTACAGATTATAACCTTTTTGTCCATCTGAATTATTCCAAAATTTCCACTGGTCTCTTCTGATTTTTGTTTTGTTTTGCTTTCATACAAAGCAGCATGATATCACAATGAAACTTCTGGTGAACACGTTCCCTACCAGATTTGGATATCTTCAGAGACTTTGCACAGAATGCAAAGTTTTCCCATAAGCAGAGGTTTAATTTTCCCTCTTTGTTAACACCTACTGTGCAATGTCTGCTTATTGAAACAGGTGTCTGAAAAAAAATCATCAATGAATAAAGATTACATAATCCCTCCCTCCTCCCCCCCCCCCCCAATCCCTATTGTGTTAGCATGGCCTCCCTGCTGAACTGAGGCACATTGCTACACCTGAGTGGGCTTGGTAGCCTAAAACTCCGCCCAGTTTGGACCGTTTACTGTGTACGCCGAATATTTTGCGAGGTTGCTATCTGCGAAAAAATTGACTCTGATCTTGAGATGAATGTAACGTATTGGTATGCACATTTCTCCATTCAGTTCAGTACTCCACAATCGCGAATTTAACCACTCGCAAAATTGTCAAGAAATCCTGATTCGCGAAAATTTATGCTCACTAAATATATGGCATACACAGTACTTTGAAACCAGAAACATTCACTGCATGAAAATTCCGCAAATTGGAGCACGATGACCTATTTTTTGCGGCACAAAACTTTAGCGAATTGGCAACTGGTATTCAATGCATTGTGTAGACAAACACTTTTGTATGCATTTTACTTGTGCAAATCTTGGCTCCTTGAGAAATTTGTGAAAGTTTCATGCATGCAAAAATTTCTGGTTTCACATTACTGACTGCAGATGAGAAAACTTGGCAAGTTAGGCTAAAGTGCCTGGTCACATATAAAGTATTAATCCTTCAGTAACTAATCCATCAATGGCTGTCTTCACATAAATAAATGTGTGTGTTTGTCTTGGTGGGGGGGGGGGGAGATAGGAGGATGGTGAAGGAACATGTGTATTTCTTTGCTCTAGCTATATCATCCCCACCTTCACCCTATTCTAGATGCTCATATCCATCATTGCATGATAAATCGTGTAACCCAATGCACAACAATGTGCATGTTTCATTGCATCTTCATTGTGTAGAGGGCGACATTACAATCCAGAAACCTCCTGGTGCTAAGATGTTGACATAATGTCCAGAAATCAAGCAGCCTGAATAATAATTGACAGTCTTTTATCAACATTAACCATTCTTGAAAAATGACAGAAGGTTGCAACAGAGATTATGTACTGAATAAGTTCAACCAGTAATGCTAAAGGCATTATTTACCATTTGAAGATGAAACAAAAGTAGCTTTAATGCTTCAAAATAGTTCTAAAACATGAGTTAGGATTAGAAACAATGATTGTAAAAATGTTAATCAGTATAATCATATACTGTTACACATGTAAATATACAAAATGTGAGCAGTAGTCACAATAAAACTGTTTCTAGAATAAACCATTGACAGTTATGGTTTATTGAGAAAAATAGTGTTATCTCCTTATATTTTATGCTTTATTGCAAACATTTTATATGGTAGGATGTTTTGTGATACAACTGACCTACATATATGCATCAAATATGCTAACTCAAACAATTTTAAATCACTGCTCCCCGTGGTAAACATTACCTTTAATGCATGAGAAGTCAGTAAAGTTTGTATTAGGGTGTGGTCATGAGAGGGGTAACAAATGAACCCCTAAAATTCACCCGTTCCCTACCAAACTCCAAAATCTCCATAGACTTTCCAGATGAACCATCAGTGCCGACAGACAGTGGGTCAAACAGGAATCTTTTATGGTGCAGCTCATGATAAAATGAGAGTAACACCAGCAGATTGAATGAAGATTTGGTTGGCCTGAATCATGGAGATTCAACATTAAAGCCAAAACATAGTTCTGGTACGCCTGCAAAAGTTGTCAAATTTCGCTCCCAAATGTGAACGTATGCCTAGGAAATGTGCGGAATAACGCTGTAATAACAAGATATTCGATGGGTAACGACGAAAATGCGAAATATTAACCAAAAAGGTTCAGTCTCAGAATTTACCCGAACGGGGTCAGGCTAAACTCGGACTCGGGGACAACTCGGCCTCATTTTGACGGCGGGCTGAGTTGTCTTGGTTGTCCCTCTGGATTGTACAGTGTTGTACTATGGGAGCAGCCTGTATAAACTAGCGCTTCGCGTTCTGGCTACTCGCAGTAATGGTCCGAGTTGATACAACGCGCACATCAAAAAACCTCTTTGGCGCGCATGCAAAATTAGTGTGCCCCTATCAAGCACCTCTAAAAACAATCAAAGACGCTTGATAAACAACAAAAACAACTTCAAAGACAGCGCGTCTCAGCAACTCAGGTGATGTGCGTATACGCTTGAGGACCGCGCGCTGTCCATTTGTTTTGTACAAGATTAGCACGCACTTTCCTGTCTGTTCAGTTAGGCCTCATTTGGTATATATACAGTAGAATATGGCGATCACGAACTGCGTGTAAATTGTCTGAAATAGGGTCGAGTTTTCCCTGAGACCGAGTTAGTCTGGATCCTTCTGAAATAAAAGTCGGTCTACCGACTTTTATTTTTTATCTCAAAATACTCCAAAACGACTCATCATCCCGGCAAATAGCGTCAGCCAGGTAAGTTTCTTTGTAGACTCTTTCGATTTATTGCAAGCAAATATGAAATGGTGCCAGACGGGTTCTCAAACCCTTACCAAAACTATGTTTTCACATTAAGTACATTAAGTATTGTTAAATATACAAAATGTGAACATAAGTTTTATCAAAATTGTTTCTAGAATAAACCATCTACAGTTATGGTTTATTTAGAAAATTAGTGATATCTCCTTGTATTTGTGGCTTAATGCAAAATTGTATTTGGCAGGGTGTTTTGTGATACAACTGAACTATAAATTACTGCTCCCAATGATAAACAGTGGCTTTAACCCATTGTTTCCTTTCAAACCAATCCAGGAAAATGGCTCTTTTCATGATTTACAGTCATTGTTGACAGGACAACATGTTCAATATTCCTTGCTGTGTTTGCTGACTGGCATTGCGCAATCAGAAGGGGGAATTGTGCAATCATCACTGGGCATCATGGGTTCAATGTGATGGTATGAACAGGGTAAAACTGGAAATGTTACAGGAGTAAGGTTCATCCAACGTGAACCTAAGGACGCATTCATATTGCCATCAATACTGGTGCGACACCGGTGTTGCACCCTAGTAACAAAATGTTACGGGACTGTACCGTGACGCATCGCACCGTTGTAGTCTGTGACGAAGAGTGCGCCTTCACATTGGCACCCAATTCGGTACAACATCGGTACAACACCAATACAACATCAGAACATTTGGGTAATGTGAATGCAGTATAAGAGTCCAAACGCTCAAGTTGCAGATGCCACCCTAGACCTCTGGTATGAGACTAGATAAGAAATGGGAGGAAAGAGAGATTCTCTCAAACTTATTGAGATATATTCAAACATGAACAAGTTTCTACATACTCCAACAAAGTGAAGATGGGGAAGAAAAGGTCATGGTTGTGATATTACTCAAATAACCAGGTGTCATGGTAGGAAAGTAATGTCATCTAAAGATTAATTCCTGAATGTAAAGGCAATGAAATGCAAGGTGGAAGTAGGAGAAAAGGGCAATACATAGATCATGGATTTAATACTTACATTTTTAGTAAGCACAGCAAGAAAAATTACAAATGTTTAAAGATAGGCAGGGTGGCTCCCAGGCAAGATGGCAGGGAAATTTTGGGCTAATGTTTATGATATTTAGAATCTGAATAAAACAGTGGCACTTTCTTTTAGGTGTTCACTTGGTTGCACAAAGCTTTTGGTTTGTTTTACAAGGACCTGTGAGCTGCGCATATAAAGGTTAAAGGGAGAAAACTTATATGTCAAAAATTCTTGAAAAGGTGAACATGTATCTCGTATTGTAAGCTGCTACTAGAGGCTGCTCTTAAATGCTTTTGTGCCTCTGGATTTGAGTGTAGCTGAGTGTGAGTGTGTGTGTGTTTGTTTTGTGTGTGAGAGTGTAGATATATGTCATGCACAATTAGTTGACATTATGCAAATGTCAGATGAAGGACCTCTTCTGGCTTTAAGTTACACAAATGGATGGTTATTTCTGGCTATTCATGTGGCATATATATAAGGCAATGTCCTCACCAACTTCTTTGGTTTGCATAATATACAGGTGTACATTGTACATCACTCTGACAAACTTCAGTTGTTTCTTTTTTTGAGTGAGCTTAATTAATATTTATTTCACTGATTCTTCACAATTAGGGAAAAACTTTCTTGTCCTTGATGCATTGGAAAGCAGTCATCATTAATTTGTGATCTACTAATTCACACATACTTTTGGACTGCCAAATGTGTACACAAGAGCTCAAGAAATGTGATATACAATGTACTCTTGTACTCACTCACAGCACATTCACATGTTTACTTGTTACTGATAGAGGGCGCATTCCCGATGAGATGGAGCCTTTTCTCTCTTGTTTTCTATTGATAAACATTGGTTCTTTCTTCTTTTTTATATGCAAATCATGATTATTGTGTACATCCACAAATGTTACTAAATTCATAATATAGACCTCCAGAAGAAAAGGTAATGATCCCATAAATTCCTAAAGTGTACAAAAAAGAAAAAAAAAATCTTGCCAAAAGTCAAGAAAACTATTGAAATATGTTTGTTTTTAGTTGTTTTTGTTGCATTCTATTTTTGCCACAAAAGAACTTATACAAGTGTACCATCACAAGACATTAAGCAGAAATACAAGATGACTTCAGTTCCAGAAATCAGTTTCCTAACATGGCAAGAAGTTAGAACTTTACAACAACAAAAAATCATAGTTTTAATCTGTTTCTGTGACAGACAACCGTTACACATGTGTAAGTGAAAGCTCCAACAATTAGTGCATTTGTGATTAGAAATGGCCTGTCTTCAACTCTAATACTGTCTATGTAACAGCTTGGCAGAAAGAAACCAACAAAGCAATTAATGTGAAATTAGAAGGGGGAAATTTTAAGGAGTTTTCACCTTTCTTTTAACAATATTCTTAATACCATTAAGCCCACTCAGCTTTGAAGAATAGTTTGAATTATTTTGCAATCTTATTCACAAAGGTAGAGGGGAGGGGGTAATGGTGGTGCAGTGGTTTTCACTCCGGAATCTTAAAAAACGGAAGCCCATGGTTCAAATCCCGACAGGAACACATACCCTCTGACAAATGTTTTACTTACAATGTCCCTGTTCTACAAAGGTATAGAACATGTATACCTGGTGGCAGTATCATGGTAGTAATGATGATGAAACTTTGTCTTGGAAAAATAATCATTATAACAATAATTATTATTATCATTATTGTTATGATTATTGTTATTACCATTATTATTATTATTATTATTATTATTATTATTATTATTATTACTATTATTATTATTATTATTATTATTATTATTACTATTATTATTATTATTATTATTATTATTATCATTATTATTATTATTATTATTATTATTATTATTATTATTACCATTATCATTATCATTATCACTATTACTATCATTATTATTACTATATTATTATCATGTTATGAATATAATTATGATTATCACACAATAATTGTCATTATTCATCATCATCATCATCATGTATATATGAATATTATCATTTTTATCAAATGCTCAATAATGATAAATATCATTCTACTTATGATAATTATCATTCATTATTCATTTCTACTAGTGCTGGTAGTAGTAGTAGTAGTAGTAGTTGTTGCTGTTGTTGTTGTTGCTGTTGTTGTTGTAGTAGTAGCAGCTGTAGTATTATCATTACCATCATCATCATCAGTGCTACTATCCTTCTAATGCAACTGATGCTCTTCTTAAAAACTCAAACTGAATGAGATTTTAAAATATCCTGCAATTAAAAGATACTCTCGCTGACAAAATAATGGCCTTTTTGCAAGAAACATTTCCGCTGTGTATCTCCTGGAGAATACCACAAAATGTTCATCCTGCTGGACCTTGTATTAAAGGAATAAATTGGTCCTTACCATACCTCGCCTGGCTATTTTACAGGTTATAGAAGAAGATCACGCAATGGGAACAATCCAACGGAAGAGTCAAGCAGATTCTGTGGAAAAAGCTGACTGCTGATGTCTGAATGCCGGCTTGTTATAGAGCGGAAATACGTCTGGTCATCTCAGAAGTCATACACTCCATCGATCAGTTGCAGTGAATTTAATGTGGGTTTTCTTTTCTTCCTTCCTGATTCATTTTTAGCACGTGGTAGCCAACAAAAATTGTATTCACACTGAATGAGAAGCACGCATCATCAGCAGCAGCAAAGACGTAGCGAGGTTTTGTTAAAAAAAAAGAAAAGCTTCTGGCATGAATATTCTTATTGTATGAATTTTGTCTAATTTTAGCGCCTGCTCAAATCAGCAGCTCGTAATTAATGAATTCATTCGAAATAGGACCTACATATTGTACATACATAATAAGGTTTAGAAAGCAAAGATCAATCAAATCTGTAATTTCTATCAATCAACTCGCAGACTGAATGCAGAATGTAGCATTGCTTCCTCCCTCATTTCTAAAGTCAAAATTTGACCAAATAAACAGAAATTCTGTCAACAGAACAAACATTTACATTCTAACTTAACTTATTGATAACACAGATGACACAATAATCAATGTCAAAATTTGTCAAACTGTACCCCACTGGTCGAAGTCATCTTTGAAGTAAAGACTTCAGTCAACAAACATAATACAGCTGCATTCTCCACTTTGAGTGGTATCCCATCATCAGTTGCCATGGAAATGAATCAATCCGTTCCTACTTTGCCAGCTATCAAAATGAAGTGCAACCACAATCACATACAACAGCTGCCAACATCCGCTATCACAACCATGTGATGAGATTCCAAAGAACAATCAGGAGGATACTTGTGTGTTACGTGCACCTCAGTCGGCAAAAATGGCTCCAATGTTTGGGAAGCTTTTATATGAATTCTCTTGTCAGGACATGAAAAGAATACCTAAGTTTTCATGGAGCCTCCTACAGAATCAGGAAGACTTCACAACTCTGGGGGCAAGCACCTTTGATACGATGAAGTAATGGACGAGAAGTATTCTCTTCCTGTGTGCGACTACCAACTTCACTGAAAAGATCACGTGTGTGGTGAAAGAATAAGATGAAAGAATATTACTGAAATGAGAATCTGAGCTTTGAGACTTAAGGAAACACAATGGAGCAAACTTTTAAAGAGGAAAATGGTTTCGCCTGGTAATGTCTGTGAGGATAAATTTTCAAGATACATAAAAACAAACCATTTCCAACAAGACTCAGTGCTTTTCAGAGAACATTTTGATGACCAACAAACTTGCACAGAAACAAGTATGCTATAAATACAGTTTATTTTTTTAAAAGTTTTCAAAACATAGGTCAGCAAATTGCATCAAACTTTGCCAACTTATGACAAAAAAGGAATTAAAAGAAGATTAAATCATCTGGACATTTTTTACAATAGCTATTGGCATCGTTTTGTTAGTATTCAAAAGTTCAATCTGGATTATTTGTTTTTAACAGATAAAACATTACTTTCACCCTGAAGAAAAACAGACGAGGGAAGGCAATCTGATACCCAACTCATAAAGACCTACGCAACATACTAGCTCCCTCTACAGCCAAAAATGTGCCAGCATTCCATGATAGTACGCGACCCGAGCTTGACCCGACAGTGAGAGTCTCCCCGAAACCCTCTCGCCAACTCCAGGAAAAGACCTTTACAAAGTTCACTCCAAATTTTGTCACTTAATTGCGCTCCAGGATTCATGGGGTGGGGGACCGATAGGGAAATATTCACAAGTCCATCTTCAGGGTTATTTTTATCCCCCCCCCCCCATCTTTTTTTTAGGGGGTGTGAGAGGAAAGAGAGAAGAAGGAAGGGCTCCCTCTGTTGACCATACAATGTTAGGCGACATTGGTATGTCCATGATGTCAGAGACGATGATGGCGAAATGATTGGCCAGATTTTGGCGTCGTCATGCTTGTACGATGATGTCACGCCAGTAAGCATTTGAGACTGTCACATCACTCGCGATGTAACTCATACCATACTTAGGAGGGACCATATTCTAGAGTGGCATCTAATGGCAGGGTGTATGCACAATACTTCTGCTAATGGTAGAGACCTATTCTGTTTTAAAATACTGTAACTCATGTCAGCCATAACTGGTGGACTTCCAAAATGAGAAGATGATTCAATGGGTTATGCAATGAGTCAGGTGCATTGCTATGTCAGTGCATAAATCAAGTATTGCTAGCCACGGATACTGAAGGCTCCCAGTTATGGCTGAAATAAACATTTACATAAAAAAGCACCCAAACTAAACAGGTCTATATGTAATAGCGATGCAGAAAAAAAAAAGCAATTAAGAAAAGTCTTAACCCGTTGAGGACGGTTTGATTTTGCTACAACACGCATCAACGGGTTAACAGTATGGAAGATGTTCATCATCGTGGTAGCCGTTAAAGGAATAAGATTAACTGGTTGTCACATGAAGCAAGGTACATTTGTAAACAAGAAAAGGATTTAGGATGTTTCCACCACGAAAGCTGCTGGCCTTCGTCTGGCAAAGTCTTCTTTTCAAGAAGAAATTCATCTCCAAGTCCCTGCAAGCATTTGCAACAAGGTGATGAGAAAACTTCATTCTTTGTGTTTCCAATTTGTTATCTCTGAAACGAGAATACCAAATGTATATCTGGACAGTGTGAGATGATATTTTCACATGATTGGCAAGGATTCGAAATGATAAGACTGAAAGTTTGATGACCCAACCCCCGAATTGTGTTGGGTGGTTTTATATTCTTTGAACCAAGGTTTCATGCTACAAGGTATTTGAACATTGTTGTGGGTGTAGAAAGTAAGGTCACATCAGTCTACTTAGAGCTGAAATTTTCGCAGTGGTTTTACTGTCCCAAATTTCGAAAAACTGCCTTTCAACCACGAAAACAACAATGTGCAAATATCAAAATATGCAAATGCAACAACGTGTACATAATTATATGATTTCATTAAAAAATAAACAGTAAACAAATCAAGCCAAACCAGAGCTGGTTCGTGTGCGACTAATAACTACTACAGGTATAGCAAGCTGCATGGGGCACAACACAGCAATATCTGGGGAATAACAACATGCCAGTGCAGTACAGGTACATGTGCTTTGACTGCAGAACACACTTCTTACTCGTTTATGTACAAGGAATAGTACTGTCACTTGTTACTCAGTCTCATGTCTTAAAAGGTGAAGTAATGATTTCTAAACCCTGGCAACCACAAAATAAGCAACACAAATGTCCAAAAAGTAGCAAATTCCCCAAAATATCTGTAAGCATAAGGTTAAGCTCATCTACTCTTCAGTACCACTGTTATCATTTCATTGGATGCGAAAATACTTTGTTTCATGCAATAAAAGTTAACACACACCCTGTATAAACCTTCATGCAGGATAGCTTGATATATGTCTACAGTCTTTTGGCATGGACATACACCACTATGTTACGATAGAGTCGATCACAGATTAGAAGATATGCCCATCTTGATTTTGAAGCTAAACTACCAAACATTAATTGACCCCTTATATGCCCTGGCACCTACGTAGCCACAAGGTTTTTCACTAGCTATAAGCAATCTGTCCAAACTTGACCCAGTTGAAAAGTTAGCGAGCCTACCGCAGTGTAGCAATGTGCCTTGGTATAACAAGAAGGCCATGGCAATACAGTACAAAGGGAGCTAGGAATCTCAGGTCACTGACAGTTTACTTCCTGACATTTGCACCAGTCAACAAAGAAAGCATAGTAAGGTAAAGCAGCAAAGGAATAAGAGTAAAATGTTGCAACTCCCGCCTGGTTTTTTGAGAGAAAATTGAAGCAAATCCCTAAAAATTCACTGACAAGTAAAAATTGTGGGATTAGTTGCTGTTCCAGTTTGCATTTCTCTTAACATCTTAATTATAGATGGAAGTATCCAAACCCAGTTTTTCTTAAACGGCAAAGTGGAATGAGAAAAAAAAAAAGAGGGGGTAAATAACTCCCCCATACTGGCCGGATAGTTCCCCCTCAATGGTACACTAATTACTGCAATGGTCAACTGCTAATTGGAAACATACACGTCCGTCACTACAAGCTCCGGCTCTCAATGCCTACACGTCTGCTAGTGAGCTCAAAACAATTGGCACGGACCCAGTCCGGTCAGATCGCGTAACCAAAACAGCCACGCATATCACATACGTCGCCACCGTCCGCCGCGGCACAGTGCGAAGGGCTGATTTATCAATTGGACAACAAATTACACAAGATGTTTTTACGTATGGCCTCTTCAAATGGCCAGGAATGGTTGTTAATTCGATAAGACAATGGAAGCAAACAGTAGCCATACAAACTAGTCTTGAATCTCAGACCAGGATTTATAAGTTGTCACCTCTAGTGTACCCTTGGACATATTAGCTGCTGGGCCATTACCTTCTGTTCAGCCATATATTTAGCTCTCTAATGATAACTTTGAGCCCTGCATATCAAATGTTACACACACACAAAAAAAAAATGAATGAATGAATAAACAAATGCTGAACTTTTGAGAGTACAGAAATGTTCTTCTCGGAGCTTTCCCCTTGTATATAACAGACTTTCCTGACATTACAAACTACTCCCCTATGTCAACATGAGAAATCATTGTGAAGTGCAGCTGTTCAAATGCCTTAATTGTCTTAATCGATTTAAAATAAAGATGAAATAGAAGCTGTTTGTTTAAGAAATGTCATTAAATCAAACTCAATCATGCTATTTACACTCAAAGAAAACGTTAAAGGGGAAAAGACCTCTTGCATGATCAGTTTGAATCTAATTCAAGTCTTAATGATGTGGCATTCCATAGTCCCTCGTGACAGCTCTTGTGGTATTGTCATTACATTGTCATCGAACAAAAGGCCAGGGAGTTTTTGGATCCAGATCTACCTCTATAAAAGGCAAAGTGCCACTTGTAGGCTGCCATGTCGAGCACCCCCGCCGAGCATTAATGGACCCTCCCGGCTGGCTCAGGCCTCATTATGCCCCTGATTGGTTGGCAAAGGAGAGCGTGGCACGCACGCTGCCTCGTCGTAGAGGCATGCCCCTTGCTTGCTACTTCTCCCCTTGTAAGTCAAAAAACTTTTTATAGTGGGAGGGGGGAGAAAGGAGATACAAAGGAAAATGAAGAAAAAGTAACTACATGTATCTCCCATCACGATGCAAGCCGCAAAGATATGTGATAAGAATTTGGGAAGATGCAAGGGGGTGAAGACACTGAAATAAAAGTAAAACACTTTGTCAAAGAAAATGAAAGTGTTTGGGCAAGAACAAAATATGCAGTAGAAGAATTTAAGGAATACAATGTAGATAGATAAAAGAATACTGAGGAGAGATAATGTTTGCGTATGATGACAGATCAACAACTAAGTCAGAGAAACAGTGAAGAGATGAAATATGCATTTGGTGAAATGAAATGAAATAGAAAGACAAAGAGGAGAGAGAGAGAGAGAGAGGAGAAAACGGTCAAGAAAGAGTGAATGTGAAAAAAAAAAATTAGATGAAAAATAATTTCAAGGAGACCAGATCTATGGCATGGGAAATCTGAGGTGCGAGTGAGATCAGAAGAAGAAGGGACAGTACGAAGAAAGAAGAGAAAACAAGAGCGAGAGAAAAGAGGAGAGAGGGATGGAAACGACTGGTAGGAATTCCTGGGCGTCGGCCTGTTGTCCTCATCAAGGGAAAGTACCCATAATTAAAGGACAACATCAGTCTCAGCCAATTAAAGGTTTGCCAGGCCAGTCAGACTACTGAACTCGGCTAACCAAAAGTGACAGCGGCTTCGGTTTGATTTTTCCCTCGCAGACATCACACTAAATCACAATCTCTGACCAATCTGTTGTGGGTACCGTAAGCTCATATTTGGGTGCTCCAAACGAAGTATTTCATGCCACCATAGAGTCACAATAAAACTAGGATGTGAGTTCATCTCCGACTTTCTATCCACAAATGTGCTATATTAAAATGAAAAGCCATCTTTACTCTGAAAGTTACTTAAGAACCTTTTTTTTTACAACAATATATATATATATATATATATATATATATATATATATATATATATACATATATATATATATATATAGAGAGAGAGAGAGAGAGAGAGAGAGAGCAAACATGCATAAAGTCAGAGTCCTCACTTGTCTGTTCCAAATAGATAGGATCTCTATAACCAACTAAGCTCATAATTATCATTAATTAGAACAACGCTATCCATATTGACTACACTAACTATTCAAAGGGGAGAATGTCCAATCTATTAGACAAACTGCAAAACTAGGGCATACTGTAGTTTTCTCTCTCTCCTGTGTGTTGTTTTCATGACTTTACTCCATTCAAGCCGAACGTGCTAGCACTGGGGGTTTGCAAGCAGTTTCCCCAGACCATCATTTCCACGAATTCCTGGCCCATAATTCCCGCCTTCCTTATTTTACTCCTGAAACCACGTACCACTCTCTGCAATTTAGTTGTTCTTTCTTGGTCGCGACGGGATGAAAATCCCAAAACGCCATCCCACATTTCAGAAAGTAATCATGCTTCCAAGCTGCAACCATCACAACGACATAACAGTTCTTTGGCTGAGAGCAAAGATTGAACCTGTTCGATTTCAACGGGCGTGTGAATCACGGATAGAATAACCGCAACCTACATTGGCAGGCCCATTCACGCAAAACCGTTATTAACAGTTTTTACAAATTTGATTTTCACAATGAACTACAAAATAAAGAGGATTCTTGTAAGTGGAAACACATCCCCCTGGAAAAAAAAAAATAATGATAACTTGCTATCATGGAAAGCAAAAATAAGTCCACTATCATTTTTTTTTTTATCTGCAATATTTTGCCTTGCACAGAGTTTGTGAACAGCATGCAAAAAAAAAAAAAAAAAAAGTTTTTTTAAAGTCCATTATGGAATCACTACACAAGGTCAAAGGTGAGGGTGCCAAAGGTCATGCACCCATTATTGCTTATGTATGATGAAGATGATGAAACAGCATTTATATAGTGCCTATATCTGTAGAAACATTCAAAGGAATGCATGGATCTAACATTTGAAGTATAAACTTTCAGTACAACTATAAGATTTGTGGGAGCATGTGTGAATGATAATATGTAAAATCAAATTTTGTACCCTATGATCCGAACAAATAATGATTCTTGCGTGTGAATGGCTCTGGTAATCCATGCTGCTCCACATTTGACGCGCTATGATTTTACCCTTCATGTATCCAGGAACCTCTTTAGCTTAACTTCCTAAGCTTTTCCATTCGCATTCAGTAATCCCTCCAAACTTGACCTGCTGGTAAAGTTAGCAAATTCACTCAGGTGTAGCAATTTGTTTCAGTCTAAAGACAAGACCAAGAGGACACAATAAGGCTTAGGGGAGATTAGGGGATTAGATAATATCTATTCATTGACTACTGGCTTCAAGACACCTGTGGCAATTAGTGAACAAAGAATGGGAAGTGTTAAGGTTTCCATTGATGGAATTTTCTTTGGTGGACCATCCACTTCATAGGTGACCTGGTAGATCTGAATGTGGTTGCCCTATCAAACATGATTAAAGACGTCTTTTATCCTCTGTATCCTGGTATCACCACTTAAACAGTTCAAGTTATCAAGTTTTGCAATAATTTTGTATATTTTTTCCTGTCAGAAAAACAACAACAAAAACAAACAAAGCACTTACGAGAATCAAAATAAGTAGTGCAAGAACTGAACTTTAACCCGTTGAGGACGAGTCCAGAGTATCCTCAAGTGTATGGGAAATGCATGTTGTAGCAAAATCAGTCTGTCCTCAATGGGTTAAGTATGGAAATAAGCATCACAAGGACTGAACTTTAAAGAGGCAAAATGATTATCACAAGTCCTTCCTGGTGAAAAGTACAGTGATCATGCCTTGCCTTCAACAGTACAAGCCCACATGCTTTTATTCAGGCTGAGATGGGCCATTCCTTTCAGGCAATCTCTTACCAATCACATTAATAGGTGTGTCTAACAATTTTTGTATACATACATATAGATATCAGGGCTCAACACTGACAATTTTTCTATGGTGGACCACCAGGCCACTTAAAAGTCTTCACATCTGAAATGTTGGTGGCCCACGGAAGACATGTAGGGGTCCGAAATAAAGGGATTCATACCAATCCATTCTGAATCTTACTTGTCTGTTCAGGCCACCAAAAGATAACCTATATGGTAATTTGGTGGCAAAAAAAGCAGTCTTAAGTGGCCTTGGGCTACCACTACTGTCAAACTTACTTAGATAGAAAGACAGATAGATAGATAGACAGATACATGGACAGATAGATAGATAAATAGATAGATAGATATTTCAATAGTTAAGTAGACAGATAGATAGAGAGGGATATTCTACTGCCCTCCCCCTTCCATCATTCAACTCAAGAGCAAACACAATAGTAAACACAGGAGTATTAAGTGTCTCACTTTTGTACCCCACCACCATTAACCCTCCCACAACCAAGAGTTCAGCATACCACTGACATCATATACAGTATGTTTGCCTCAGGGTGATGACAGAGTTAATTACTACACAGTCATTATCTCTTTTATGTCATCCCTGGGGAACTTAGATTTAGTGCGCCATACAACATACTGGCTATCATTGTCATGATCATCCCCAAGGTCTGCAATGGTCTTTCTGCTATGTAGCAACAAATTCAAGCAGTCTGGATATGAGGCTAGACATGGCTGAAGCTGTTCTGATCACCTCAGCTAAGGTCACAGGTACAGTGCATTATACGAAGTGCATCTTCACCTGGGACAACACACACACAGCACTGAGTAGGGTCTGAGGGAGATAGACTAGGCCAGCCCCTTTACTCTGCTCTACAGACCAGCTTCCACATTCCTCGCATACCACACATAGCTGGCATACCAATGGGCATTCTGCAGTCTGCACTGAGCAAAGTATGCAGGACTCGTGGGCAGCCGAGATATAAATATAGGCATGGAGAAGGCTCGGACCTGCTCCGGCGGGGCGAGCGCCCCAAACACAAACGGGCCACCACGAGAAAGCATCACAACAGAACACAGTGTTTCAGTTGTCCATCAGGACAAGCAGTCAATATCTGGAGTAACCACATTGTACTGTAAATATGTAAATGTGTGTGCACAATGTTTGTGTGTATATGTACAGTAATGATATCCAGACACACACTTCTTATAAAAAGAAGTATATTATACACCTGCATAACCAAATCAACTTAATTGTGGTCAAGACTTTTGACAGTATATTGAGCTACACATTTCTGTAATTCAGTGTTTCAAATGGCATGCTTTCTTGACAATCATATGCAATGAACATGCAGTTTGACACAGCTATGTAAACTATACACTGAAGAGATATGCATGCCTGTGTTGTACCCATACAGTGACAGTGATATGATATACAACTGCCTCTCACAATACGGAACCATTCACACAACACTTAAAAACTCAGGAGAAATCTTTAAGCATTATTGGGGAATTTGCCAGGCAACTGCAAAAAAACTCATTTGGCAAAAGTGTCATCAAAACAAAATGTCAATGCTTTCTAGAGTGTGATTTTTGTAATATCATGTGATGTGAATTTCGCTGTCATTATGTGAAGTGTGACCTGAACAGCAAAAAACTTTAACCCGTTGCAGACAAGACACAAGTATACTCGGGCATGTGTCTATGTGAAATGTGTGTTAAAGCAAAATCAACCCATCCTCAACGGAGTAATGACATTTTAGTCACATGGCTTGAAGGGAAATTCCAGACCAGTTAAAAGACAGGCTGGAAAGAAAGATAAAAACATGACAAAATACAACACAGAAAATTTGGTCAAAATTGGATTAAGAGCAAGGATGTTATAAAATTTCAAAGATTTGCTAATTTTGGGGAAACAGTTCTTGAACAGTTCATGTGAATATGTAAATAAGTGAGCTGATGATGTCATCACCTCACACTTTTCCATTGATCATGTTAAAAAAATGGTAGAAAATCAACTTTTCTGCTATAAAAGTGTAAAACATAATGTTATTATTCCTGGTTGAATATAGATCCTCATAATGTTCAGTTAGATATATCAGGGTTTGTCACAGGGTTATAACTGCATTTGAGAGATTTGCATATTCATATTGATTGTCTGTTCAAGAACTACTTCAGGAAAATTACTGAAATTTCACAATTTTGCAACTTCCTTTTAAAATATTCATCAAATCTTGATCCAATTTTCAATTTTATACTAAGAAAATTTTACTCTTCCTTTTCAGACTGACTTTCACCTGGTCGGGAGTTCCCCTTTATCCCATTGAAGAGGAACAGATTTTGTTATATATATATAACATGCATCTTCAATAGACACCTGCCCAAGTACAGTATTCATCGCATAATCGGGACAGGTTGGGAGTAGCAAACACGGCCCCTTTAAGCGGGGTGCCCGATTTCGCGATGAGCACTCACCATACACTAACGGCATACGACATGTACATATAGTGCACACACACACACACACATGCATACTGACGTACTGTACATGTACATGAATACACAACCACGCTACCCCTCGGTGCGACCCTCTAGCTCTCCCTGCATTCTCGCAATGATGTAGAGTAATCGCAACCGGGTTCTTCTTCTGTCACCTCTCTTCGAACACAAAATATGTGGATTAAAAACTACCACTTTCTTAAACATTTGTAGAATTCTTGGACACGTAGGGCGTTCCGTATGAATACATATCCACAACCATAGGAAATGATTACCCAGAACTCAAAGTGTATGACTGAGATTAAACAACGTACACAGCCTGAGCTGTGTGAGCGAGGCATGTGTTTTTATTGGATGTGAGTAGGAATTGCAAGCGAGCACATGGCTTTGCTTATGTAGGGGAGAAGAATGTTCGCGAAAGCATGTGTTTCGCAATGACATGGATACTTATACACGGCGCTTTCGTGGCTATGCATGTACGTGTACTGGATGGACGGAGGTCAAAACACACCAGTCCGAAGCTTGCTTTGTAAGTTCGATGTAAACGACAACTGATAGGGAATCTTTGAAATATTGTTGTGGTATTTTGGTAGATTTTTGTGTAAAATATCAACAAAATCAAAGATCACTTGAAGAAAAATTGTCCCGTTTATCAGAGGTCCCCGCCCGATTATCCAGTGAAAATAACATGCATTGGAAATGTTTCTGGGAAGCGTATGTCATTTAAGCGAGGTTCCCGATTATCAGATGCCCGATTATGCGATGAATACTGTACATGTATACTGTAACATGAGGAATGTTCGCGTGCATTCAAATTTTGCGAATTTCTTGAGCGCCAAGATTTGAGAAATTAAAATGCACGTGAAAGTTCTTGTCTACACTATATGCATTGAATGCCAGTGGCAGTTCGCGAAAATTTCATGCCGCAAAAAAGGCTGTCGGCTCCAATTCGCGAAAAATTCATGCCGCGAATATATCGTGTTTCACAGTACTCTGGACAAGTCCTCAATGAGCTAAAACTGACAAATTCCTGTCAAACACATGTAGCCAAGGACCTCTCAAGTCATAACGATAACAGTAAGTTTGGCATCTCGGTAATAAAGATTACTGTTTGAAAAGAAGAAAAAAAAAATCTCCAAGATATGATATTCAGGGGTGTGGTCTGCAAGAAGACCTTTTCATACTCATCAATGTAACCCTTCATGCTCTGTATGCTAGACACAGTGTCCAAAGTTTAAGTCTCAATGGCACAATGAACATGTAAGCATTATTGAATGACAGCAGGGAGTAGTAGTACAAATGTATAAATAGCTGCACACCAAAGTACCTGTGATTTGTGTCTCTCTATGCATTCGTGAGTCTCTATTTGGGGAGGCCGTTTCAATAATGCAGAAGTCTCATTCAGCGCGCACAAGAAAAACGCCCATTTTGGCACAAAAACGCACAGCGCACCGTGGGTGATTTTCTGAATGAATCGAGACGCGCGACGGGTTTATGTGGTCTGACTCTGGTGTAAAACCAGGTGGGCAGAATAATACCTGCCCACGATTACTACATGTACTCTACTCCAAGACCCATACAAACATCATAGCGGCAGAGATGAACACACTATTAAAGAAAAAAAAAATCATGGAAACACCCAAATATCAATACTCATTCTATTACAATATTTCTATTACACTGACCTATTTTTCATGTTCTTTTGTGTGTGTGTGTGATGTCACCATTAGCTATGGTAATATCTATTTCAATCGTCTTTACTACCATCATCTTTATTATTATCATTACAAATCTAATCACGATGAATCGATGAATACAGTTATCACTGTTATGATTATCAAGTAGTTGTTATTACTATTTCCATATTATCATTAATGCCTTCAATACTGACCTATTTTTGTGTTCTTTTTTTTCTGTGTAATATCAACATATATCATAGCTGCATATGTCAAAATCGTCTTTATTGCCATCATTATCATTTTGTTATTGCTATGTTTGAATATATGTCACTGTTATCATTATCATTCTTTATTGTCTTACCATTTCTACACCATCATAACTGTATCATCAACATTGCTGAGATCATTTTCAATAGTAATCATAATCGTCACTATCATTATCATGATTAATGTCAGTATCATCAATTTTTGGCACTTCATGACAATACTTTGAAATTGGTTGCCTTTGCTGCATGAAATTTTAGACTAACAGCCTCACGCACTGACATGCACATTACTTTCCAATTGTGTACATGTTTTGTGTATATGCACTAATTCTCTGGAAGTGTTGAATTCATTTACACAAAATCACTAAATTCACCATTTACTCAAGTCAAATAAAAAGAAGTGATGAACCAAAATGATGAGCAAAACAAAAAGGCAATGGATGGAGCATGCAGCAGATAGTTGTCAAACTTCTAGAATTTATCAAAGAAAGGGTGACTCTTACCTGGGGTTACAAGACCATTTCCAAGATGTATCCGTGACAGTCATGAAGATGAGCATGAAAGAGATGAAAAAGAAGAAATAGAAGGAATGTGGATTATCAAAATGTAGCATGCAAGTAAAAAGGAATCTATGTCTCAGGTTTAAACAGGGTATGAACATAATCTCATGAAGCTTTACTACATTGTACCTTTGATGACGGAGGATAAACAGTGAGAGTTCATAATTCTTCAAATTCTTTTACTATCATTCTTCAAAAAAAGAAAATCATAAAACCTGTCATAACTGTAATTTAAGACAATAACAATCTCAGCCAATCAAAAGTGATTTTTTTTCTTCTTTTTTTATGCCTGGAATACAGCACACTCAGGTATAAGATTGCGAAGTCTTCGTGATCTTCTGTCATCCGTTCACACTGGTAGCCAAACTTCTTGAGCTTTGTATCAAGAAGTTTGGGTCATTAGTGCGCATGCGCAAGGAAGAAGAAATCGCAACGGCCACACGCTTCAGAGGCACCGTCCACAAACAGATGGTGGACTGGTCACATGACTAAGTTAGCGAATTTTCACTTTCATTCATGCTGGCAAAAGATAGAAAAATTTGGCAGGGGTGGGGAAATATCCCTTGTTTGAGTGGGAAGTTTTGTGAGAAGTTTCGCAGGAAGTTTGCAGTAACACTGGCAAAATATCACAAAATTTAAGATCGCAATCTTTAAGATCTCGATCTTAAACTTCGCGATATTTTGCCAGTGTGACCGCGGCTAATGAGCATTACAGTTTCATTTGCTACAGACCACTTGTTTGTTTGTTTTTTTCAAACTAAAATAAATAAACCTGATGCACCTGACACATTAGTATCACCACAAAAAGTAGATAAAGATACACACACACACATATACACAATAAACAAAAAGACACACCATGCTGTCTCTATTTTCCAATAATGTGTCATCTGTTTGTTTGTTTGTTTGTTTGTTTTTCTGGAGTACGTTCAGGTGTATAAGAAAGGAAAGTCAAAACTCTTGTTTAAATCTTCAGAGTGAGCTTTAAATGAAGCAAATTTTATATCAAAAGAAATCATTAAACAGAAACGTACAAGCTTTGCCTCACAACCTAAAACTATCTCACAGTGGTATTACAGAGTGCTTTTTATTCCACGGAAATGCTAAACATAACTTTCCAGTCAAGCGTTTCACTGTGCCTCATATTATATGCACCTTAATGCCAAACATCAAATCTTCATGCTTTTCACAGGAACACACACATCATATAAAAGCAAATATCCCACAGACCCAGGGGGCTGCCTCTAAAATTACTCAAAGAGAAAGAAATATTATCCATCATGAAGCCTTAAACAAGGAGGGTGTTGCCATTCTCGATTTCTTTTCCCCTTGTCACAGTAGTTCTAAATATGTCTTCAAATTCGCCACACCCAACTGTCTAGAAACATCCAATTCACATTCTCTGCTTGTTCTTGTTGTTGCTGCTGTTATAATCATTAATGAAGGAAATGATGGGGTGAATCAAATGATGGGGTGAATCATACTGAGGTTATTTGCAAAAAGAATTAGACAAGAAATATGAAGTCAACTGCAACGTACAACATCAGGTGGAAAAGGTGAAGAAAGCATGTGCCTCCCTAGAAAAGCAAGTGACTAGCCAGATTTCATAGCAGATCAGTGTAAGAGGGTCAGAAGCGAGATAAGTCACATGGCAATTGCCTGCTTGGGTATTCCAATGATGTCCTTCCAGCTTTGTTTGTTTGTTTATTTGTTTGTTTGTTTGTTTGTTTGTTTGTTTGTTTGTTTGTTTGTTTGTTTGTTTGTTTGTTTGTTTGCTTGCTTGTTTGTTTGTTTTATTCAATGATGTCCATCTATCTGTTTGGTTGTTTGTATCTCTGTTTATTTCTTTGTTTTCCTGCTCAATGTATATTCCTATGTGTATTTCATTAGTCATGTGGTATCATAGCTGAACTGAAACTTCTGAAAGTTAGCAAAATCATCTTCTCCTCTCCATTAGTCTTGGGTATGCTTTGCTATTTTTTTTTTAATATTGTCTTTGTTTGTTTGTTTTCTATTTCAGGGAGGCATTTCATGAAGCATTTGTCCGACAAAGTTGTCGGACAAATTTGCTCTCAGCCAATCAAATGCAAGGATTTAAGTAGCCTGTAACAGTTTGTCAGAAAAATATCCGACCAAACTGCTTCATGAAATCCCCCCCCCCTGATGTGTGTATGTGCTATCACACTGATATACATACAAAGGAGGCATCAAACTTTCAAATAATGATAAGTTTAGCTCTGCAAATTAAAGTATTTGTCAAAGAATATGTTGTTAATTCTCTCCACAACATGTAATTCTTGCTCTCAAGACACATCAGAAGAAAAGATGGCTGGATAGCCCATATTCAGCTACACTAAGCTGGTCTTCAATGGGGTCCAGTTATACTGTATGTGACTCTGAGGCGAAACCACTTTACCTGGTTAACACCCTGCTCTTTGCAATGAATGAATGAAGCGGGATCATTTACCCACATGAGCAGATGAGACACTGTCACACACGGGAAATCCATTTTATGTCCTAACAGAGTGTTTTGTTGCCTTTTACTAGAGGGGACGGTATGATTACATGCAACATTGCTCAGCTAGACTTGGGAATCGAATGTGGGTCCTTTGGATCTGGGGGTAGACGCACTACTGACTGAGCCAAATCACCGCCCTGTTAAGTGCATATGACCATAGACTATGAAACTGGAGGTCCCTGGTCCTCACCCCTGGCTGTAGTGGTGGTGCCCCTGAGTAAGGCATTTTATCCTCATTGTTGAGTCCATCAGAGGGGGCATACAACTACTGGTCCCATGGCTGTTACTTTACCAACACTCACTCCTAAGCTTCCATGGCAGCCACAGTTAACACAGCAAAAAAATAATAATAATAATAAATAAAAAAATAAAAAAATAAAATTCATAACTCAAAACTCAAAAAGAGAAAGCTTTGCATAAATAATGACCATCCACAAAACATGTAGTTTACATCTTTAGGTCTACATTCATTAGGATATCTCACAGCGATGACATACATGTAAAATCAATAAATTTGCACCATAGGTTTACCCACTGAAGGTGAAGGTCAAGTTTGAGTAAGGTCGGTTCAGACAAGGGTCAAAGAACTTTCCCTGATAGAATACTGCATTACTACATGTAGATGATGGAAACAGAATAGAAAGATCTACACATTTTGTGATGATATTGAATCGGCAGACTCTGAATCAGTAGATGAATGTAAGATGGAAAGGAAATAATGAAAGCACATTCATGGATACAAGAGATGTCCAATCGACTAAAATCTGTCATTTTCGGGTCATGATGTGTGGCATGAATTGCACGCTCCTCCGACTCCCAATCTAGGTGAGAGTGTGAACGTGACCTTTCAGGGCCCTTACCACCCAATTAGCCAATCAGATAAGGGCTTACATAAAGCAATCCAGTCTGTCAACCAGGTTGTAGGAGTGAACACTCCAGTGTTGAGACTGGATACTTTGTGTGTTCCTTCCCCCATGCCACAGCAAAGGGGAGTTAGAGTGTGAGGGACCAGCTAGTCTTACACTCACAGACCCATCTCCTTATTTCTTCTTTCTTTCTTTCCTTTTTTTCTATCTTTCTTTTTTTTTTTATAAGTGACGAAACTGGCTTGACTGACCACAAAGTTCTGTTCACAGCAGCTTTTGTGTAGCTACAAGGATGTTTCCATGGTAGTGGCTGGTTCAATCACTAACTACCAAATCAGTGAGAAGCATTTCAGCTGTTCCCATGGAAACTGCTACTGCATCAATTCTCAATAATCAAATACCTCATCATGTCACTCGGTCTAAGTATAAAGAAATGTACTGAGACTTACTTATCTACTACTCTTAACATTGAGACCAGTCTGAGTCTAAGGAAAAATAATCACATTCTACAAACAACTCAGATTTCAAATCATGATACATCCTAATTGTTTATCAGGTTGGATGCTTTACGGTAACATCCATGTGTATAGCTTGAGAGTGGTTTTAGCTTTTCGCATGTCAGTAATCATGAAATAGGGGTAACAGAGAGGGGAAGGAAAGGGAGGAAATGGGGTACTGGGTTTGTTTACATCTAGGAGGTTGGCACGCCCCCTGCCCATGAGGTGCTGTGTTTTCTCTGCAAAGAAATGTGACAAAGCTGAGGGGATGCCCAATGGGTCACTTCGGGTGACTTCTCTGATAGAAAGCTCTGTAACAGAAGCACCAAGCCATTGCTGTGATATCAAAACCCCATGACTGAAAAGTCCCCCATAAAACTTAAAAATTAGGAACTGCCGGAGGAGCAGAAATCATTGTTTAGAAGATATTTCATGAAACCTGGTAGTTTGAAATATCAAAATCATGTGATGAGAGAGCAAACAAAAATATGGATATAACAAAACAATGTTACACATCTCTACGTTCTGACACATTCCTATGCATGTTCAGATCACCAAACACAGGAAGAGGTAAATGATTTGAAATAGATATTTGATTTTAAGCACAGATGTTTGGCTTTCAAATTGTAACATTTTGCTTAAAAAAAAAACAAAAACAAAAACAAAAGCAAAAGCAAGGAAAATGGAGTAAGACCCATTCCAAATTCAGTGCTTGTCTTTTTTTGCTGTACATGTTCCAATGGATTTATATGAGAATCTGTTTTCAACAAAATTTTCTCTTTGAAAAGAAGAATGAAGAAAGAAATGCACACGCTTTTCAATTCAAACACCAACAGAAACGTAATATCTTTTGTTTAAAATGTATAAAGCAAGGCCAGATGGAATCATGGCCATAATAAATGAAAAGTTTATCTTAAATTTTCTCCTTTTCACTTGAAAGACCATGAAATTATCCTGCCCCTCTCACAGATCATGTTGGGGGCTGAACAGATTATGTTAACCGTAGTTCACCAAAGAGGGCAGTGTTACAATGAATGGCACACAACCCCCAGACACTGGTCTGCAGTTGATGAGCTTGAACCACTGGGCTTCCCCGAGTCAACCAGCAACCCACACACTGGCAATGACATGGGCTTCAAGTCTGAGGCAGTTAGTTTCATTTTCAATGACACTGAGCTCTGTTGAAACAGAAATTTGCACATTCTGGTCATCACTGATTCTGTGATATTTCCCTCTGTAGTTACTATACACACACACTGCAAACAAAAGGCAGAGCATATTCACATATATTTCTGGATAAAAATTTCTGGTTTCCCTGAATACCTCAAATTGATCCTCTCCTTCTCCTTCCCCTCTACCCTCTACCCCCTCCCCCCCCCCCCAAAAAAAAAAAAATGATTATCCTATCACTAACAGAATTTAGCAGTTAGATATTTGTTTGATAACATCAGGAAACTTTGATGGCTAGAAAACTGTTTGATGAAAAAAAAAAAGAGGGAGAACATTTACTTTTAAAAACAAGAATCTGAGACATACTTTTTAGGTTTAATTACCAGTGATACTGTGAGAAGAAAATTAGGCCTAAAGAATTGTAGCTGAAAATGGAGCTATCACAAGATTAATCTTCACTGTCAAAGAATCTCTCTCAGAAATGCCTCAGATTTGGGTACAAACATCAGGATTGCCATCCTCTGCAGATCACACACACACACAAAAATACTGATGCTCAATTCTAAAACAAACAAAAAAGTAAAACACACCAGTATTTATAGAGAACAGGTATTTGGAAGGCTAAAACAAAAGAAGAATATAGACATTCTGGTTCAATAGTGCAAAAAAAAATTGCGTGCTAAATCAAATTCTATATTAGATATACATGTTTTTCCTTTCAAAATCATATTTTCTTATTTTTGATAAAAAATACATAATATTGTAAAATCATAATACTTGCAGGACATTATGAATAAAAAAATAACTGATTTTCCCACGTGTAGGTATGGACATATTATGAGTCAAGGGCCCCTTTTCATACTTTAAACAGGCTAGTTAGTGCGCACCTATTTTAGTGCCTCGAAAGTAAGTATCGGTCACCCAGGCAAGAGGGCAAGTGAGCTCGTAGTACCCTCTGTTGGCAGCTATGTATATACATGTATTACGAGAAATTCTCATCCACGTACCACATCTATTACACCAATTCAAGAACACAGGAGCAGCACTAACAATTTTCTTTGCTCATTTCAATAGACAAGCAATATCACATCATCTCATCCATCTTGCACTTCACACTCATTTGAGGACCTGCAGATACAGGAAAATTTGAAGAGTTTTATCACAAAACAAGCTAACTCCATTCTTGTTAAGTTGAGATATTTGTGATCAAAGCTGCTAAAAATGAATAAAATATGAAAATACAGGATATTTTACTCATAACTTCTAGAATATTCCTTGTTATGTCACAAGTGAGATAGTACTGGAGAGGTTTAATTTTGCTCTATCTGATGATGGGCTTACTTTGAAATGTTTAACAATGGTCCTTAGCTCATTTTGCAATAAAACTCTTGATTTGTTGTGGGGACCTTTAGGAAAAGTTTGTCACACTTTCAATTCAATTCAAATTAATTCAATCCATTTTAATCATCCAATAAAAATATTACACAAAATTTTTTGCAGGATTTTCATTCTTTTAGCATGGAAATTATCAATTTTGTTTTGGGCGAATCTCTTATTTCTCGGAACAAATCTATATCACAATGATCTGTAATTCTAGCAACAAATAATTTGACCATTATTTGCAGTGATGTGAAAACGTGGTAGACCAAAGAGACAAAAGAAAAAAAAAAGAGGGCGAGATTAGAAATGGGGGGCAGGGTGGAGAGAGAGATAGTGAGCAGTAGTGTAACTTCTCCAGAATACAAACATGCCTATAATGTGAGCCAAGTGTTGGAAAAATGTCTGTCATTTTTTTTCTCCAAAAATCATCCACCTGACAGTGTGTAACCAATAAACATTTGATAGTTCTTTGAATTTCGCTGGCCTTAAAGAGAGAGAGAGAGACATTTGTACCTGAATATTAGTGTTCATTATGACAATCATTGGGAGGATACATTGCTATTAGAATGATTGCCGATCTTGCCAAAAAGAACAGCAAATAATGTCTGTGCTGGTTAGAAAGGATCATTAATTGCCATTTTGATGATGATTTTGACAATGATGATGTGATGAAATGTTAATTACAACAGCAGTGATATTGATAACAATGGCAGTCAAATGAATAATATATGATATAGTAGACCTTGTGTTGTGAAAATTACAGCAAAGCTACTTTTGCCCCCAATACTTTTTGGTACTTTTCTGCTGCTAAGCTAGTCAGTTATTACGCCATGCTGTAATGATAATCTTTCTTGCCACATACATGAAAAGTGGCAAAAAAAATATATATTATCACTACATGGCTCAGTATTACATCAGTAAGTGGAAATGTAGATATTAAGTATTACTATCCATCAATGATAATTCAGTCAATAAGTTCAAATAGTAAAACCATGTTCCAAATGACGCACACAACAATGTGTTTACGGATTGCCGAGTTCATTCAAGTTACCCATCCCACACAATGTTGATGCTAACTGAAGGTTGATCTTCATTTCTGATATGACTGGAAGGACGTGACTCCATCACATATGGCATTCTGTCTGTATGTTTGTCTGTTTGTCTGTCTGTCTATCTGTTTCTCCTTTTCTCACTCACTCTATCTCTTTCATATACACATTATGTCAGTAAGTATCTACAAAACAATATAACACCATTTTGCGTATCGGCATCAGTCACAGACCATATAAATCCCCATTTACAACTGCACCAAAGGTACTGACTTGATTAAATGACCAGCCCCTGGGGTTGGGCCAGGAGAGTTAAGGGAGAGATTGAGAGAAAGGAGGGGGGGGGGGGGGGGGGGAGGGAGAGAGGTCAGGGAGAGGTCAAACCTCCACGTGGCCTGATTAGCTGTCGTGTGGCATTATCTGACTGCGGACCCAGCGGGTGGGCCCACGTGCCTACGGAGAGCGAGCCTGAGCCTGCCCCCGTCAACGGGGGCAGAAGGCGGGGAGAGAGAGGGAGCGTGCGAGCATCAAAATGTTCACCTGACCATCTAGCGATCGGAATTCTGGAGCTAAAAACCTGCATTTTTCAGCACTTTTTCAACGCAACCAGCCAGCATCATGCGATGCAGACTAGGGGAGGTAGAGGCAGGGAGGAGGGGAGAGCTCGCTGTGTCTAAACTCTTTTTCTGCTGCAGGAAGGGATGTGAAGTATCGATGAAACAAGCACAAGAGATTGGATGAAGAAGTTACATGTACAATCTCAAGAATTACATAATCAACAGATTTGTCATCCACAACAAGGGGATGAAATCACACTGGTTGTCATGGATACCCTCATCTTCACTTCATAGCATCCACCTGCTAAATTAGATAATCTAATCTTGTTATCTATATGTGTGATATGGCTTTATTGAATGATGCATGTACCTTTACATATAAGAAGCAAACAAAAACAGAACACCTAATTATTCCATAAAGATCTACAGGAAGGAAATTATATCAGTATACATGTCAAACAGCATTTTACAAGATTTAGTTCTAGATAGAAATGATAACAAAATTATAATGCAATGAAAATTACATGTAGTGCCTGTCACAAAATATTCCCGGGTGTGTTACACACAGATCTACTATTCCTACTGCAACTTCATGTCTTTCTTTCAATTATAATTCCATGTATAGAATAGTAGTTCTCTACATAGCAAAAAAAAAAAAAAAGAAGAAGAAAGCAGTAACATAAATTTCAGTAAAAATCAGAGAGCAAGCTTTGTGATTCTCATGAAAACAGACTTTTCTCTTCTTTTCCCAAATTGAATGACTTCTCTTTGCAGGGTTTTATTCATGGCATCTACGGAAGAGCATTTGTCTCTCTTCCATTCCTACCAGTATTCTCACTATGGTGCAAATCTGAAATCAATGTTTAATAGGCAAAGCACCACTCTTATTTCACAAACACTGAATTTGGGGTATAAAGAAATGGTAAATTGATTCCTACTTTTCATATTCATATGAATGAACAGCTATAGATATAAAGAGATTCTTTAAAATGTAAATATTCTCTCTTGAAGCCCTTGCAAGTCACAAATTAACAATTCTCGAAATCAACCAAGCCCTTTCAGCAAACATCTATATAATTTACCTTTGCGATCAAGCTTTATATAAATACTCATTATTTTACCAACTGTGACCCTTCGAGTAGGAGTGTCTATACTCTAAATGCAGGCTGCAGTTTGTGTACAAAGTCAGTTAACATTTAGTAGATTGAAATGAAATAAATAGAGGAATTTAGGATTCCACCTTTTGTTGATTTCAAAGCAGCAGTAGCAGATTCAAGGAAAGGGAACCTTGTTAACTATTTAATTGAAGAAAAAAATAGTATCATGTAATTCTATAAATTCTTTAGTTCTGTATTCTATTTTCATAATGTAGAGGCAGCTAAACCCTGATATCCAGTAAACACACATGTATTACCTTCTTTTTTGAATACTTCAATGATTGTTTGTGTTTTTTCTCTTTATGACTCTCTTTTATTTATCTATTCATTTATCTATCTGTTTGACTATTGTTTTATCTGTCTATTTATCTGCCTTTTTATTTAATTTTGCTTATTTATTTATTTATCTATTCATTCAGTCATTTATAAATATATATCTATTTCTTCATTCTTTATCTATATATCTAGCTATTCCTTCATCTATTTATCTATCTTCTTTATTAATACACAAGGTAGTCTGATTCATTTATTAATTAATTCATTTATTTATCATCTATTGATATTTACTTATTTATTAATTGATCTATTCATTCATTCTTTATCTACACATCTAACTATTCCTTCATCTATTTATCCATCTATTCAGTCTTCTTTATCAATGGACAGAGTATTCTGGTTCATTCATTAATTAATTCATTTATTTATTATTATCTACTGATATTTACTTATTTATTAATTTATCTATTCATTCATTCTTTATCTATACATCTAGCTATTCCTTCATCTATCTATCTTTCTTCTTTATTAATACACAGGGTAGTCTGATTCATTTATTAATTCATTCATTTATTTATCATCTATTGATATTTACTTATTTATTAATTGATCTATTCATTCATTCTTTATCTATACATCTAGCTATTCCTTCGTCTATTTATCTATCTATTCAGTCTTCTTTATTAATACACAGGGTAGTCTGGTTAATTCATTAATTCATTCATTTATCTATTTATTATTATCTATTGATATTTACTTATTTATTAATTGATCTATTCATTCATTCTTCATCTATACATCTAGCTATTCCTTCACCTATTTATCTATCTATTCAGTCTCCTTTTTTAATACACAGGGTAGTCTGGTTCATTCATTAATTCATTCATTTATTTATTTATCTATTTATGTACTACTTATTGATATTTACATATTCATTGATTCATCTAATCATTTATGTATATATCTAGCTATTCCTTCACCTAATTATCTATTTATTCAGTCTTCTTTATTAATAAACACCTGGGGTAGTCTGGTTCTGAGCCAAGAGGAATGCTTTACAACAGGGACCTGTGATGTTAAAATACTGCATAATAATGGGTTTCAGTAATACTGAGTATGAACAGCACATAAGATAATGAAATAGATGGAAACAATTAAATGTGTAAGGTATTGCAGCAACCATGACAAAAACCACAATTAAATTCGGAAGTGATACAAGCACAAAACTATTGGTTAAAAAAAATAGACAAATATGGTAAAAGTATTACAAATATAAACTAGCTTTTCCATGAGCATAATGAATTGTGAGATGAAAGCATCTCAATGAACAGCAGAAATCATTCATGTTTTCTTAATTCTGAGAGAGAAAAGACCCTGTCTTTCATTTTTTGTGTGAATTTCAGGGAAGAAAACAAAATTACATTCCCATTGAGATACTCCAGTAAACATCTTCGTACAAAGAATTTGATTGATTCAAGAAAAAAAAAAAACTGGTGAAAATACTATAACTTTTTCCTTGGGAGGGGGGTTGTTCACATTGGCTAAATATGTCCAGCTGGTCAGCTACCAGATGGATCTCAATAATCCTTACTGTTTAGGAAATTTAAGCAGGGAATCGAATTTGAACTGTAAAAGAAAACGAGCATCCAGATTAAGACAACATAGTAACTGACATAATATTTCATCTAGACCAAACATTTATCCATGCATCCTTCAGTCAATGAGTATTTTGCCTGTTTCCATGTCAGCTCCATTTGTTTATGAGCCTTGCCAGTCACTGCAAAACATGAAAGGTCAAGTGTGTAGCCTTTGTATCATGATTACATGTGCAAGCTCACAACGCTGATAAAATTTTGTCACAAACACGTAAGACAAATTGAACGAAAGAAGTCCATTTTTATGAGATTGACTCAAGCCAGTATAATTTCTGTATCTCGTGCCGCTCCAAAAGCAAATATTTTTAAGAAGAGCAGATATATGATGATTTGCGTGTGTGGGCCCCTTTCTCTCTTTGCGCTAGTAGCACTTGGTATGTTCTCCCTAAAAAGAATTTTATGGAACCTATAAAGCCAGTCATCTTCCGAGCTCAATGCCAGAGAAAGTTCATTCAAAGGCTTAGGGTCAACTACTGAGAATCTCGTATCCCCATGTATTCAATTTCAAGACATGGTTTGCAAATACACTATGTTAGTCACAAAGATAATCAAAACAAAGACTTGAACTTACAGTGAAGTAGATGCTGCATGGTCAGTTTTTACTGGTTCGGTTTTTTGTTTTTTGTTTTTGTTTTTTGTTCTTGTTTGTTTGTTGTTTTTTCAAAACTAATCATGCTTTCATGATCAGTGGTATGTCAGGCAAAAGTTATACATAATCATGTCATGTCATCAGTTACACACAAAAGTTACACATAATCATGTCAGGGGATCAGCCTCGAAAGGCCAATGGCCTACTGCTGATTTCCTCCACCGTTTATTTTAATTGTTATGTCAATCTGGAACACACACTTTTTAACTTTTAACTGTGATTATGTATTTATCCAAAATAATTTTTGGTTTCTATATGTATGTGTTAGAACTGATTGATTGTGTATTTATATGTTTTTACCTGAACTGTGGAAATAAACTGAAATTGAAAGTGAAACTATGTCAAATCTACAAGCAATGTAAGTAGAAAAGTTGGATGTGACAAAGTCTCTGATTATATGATGCATTTTTTGATACAATATCTATGGAGCTGCATCCTGTTTATTCATTTCAACAACAGTGTCCTTGTTTAAACAGTTGGTTTTTTTTCTCAAGATTTATATGCCATGAGATTAACAATGGTAATGTTATAACCAAAATTAATCAAGAAATTGAAGTAAGAAAAAAGTCATATAAGAAAAAAGTGGGTAATGGTGTTACTTGGCTTATTATTTTTGTACTTTTAACAGCTTCAGAATATCTGACCCAGATGGAAAATGTTATCATTCAATCTTTACACAAAAGAACTTAAAAGTAAAAGAAATAGTAGAAGCAGCAGTAGTAGTGCAGTAGTACTAGTAGTAAAAGTAGTGGCACTTGTAACAGTAATAGGAGCAGTAGTAGTAGTAATAATAATAATAATAAAAGGAGTAGCAGTAGAAGCAATAGTGGTAGAAGGAGTACATGTAGTTGTAGTAGTAGTAGTAGTAGTAGTAGTAGTAGTAGTAGTAGTAGTAGTAGTAGCAGCAGCAGCAGTAGCAATAGTGGTAGAAATAGGAGTACTAGTAGTAGTAGTAGTAATAGTAGTTGTTGTTGTTGTTGTTGTTGTTGTTGTCGTCGTCGTCGTTGTCGTTGTTGTTGTAGCAGTAGTAGTGGTGGTGGTGGTGGTGAAAATGGAAGTGGTAGTGGCAATGGTGGTGATTGAAGTACATGCGGTAATTGCTGATGTTAGGAAACACACATGTACGTAATTTTGGTGTCATGTCTATTATGTGAAACGTGTATTCATCTTTTATTCTTAATGTCTTTTTGTGCACTGACATTTGATTAACATGAATTATATCTCCACGGAGACTGCAGTCACAACATGAACAGAGTGCACCAGATCCACCTGGTATGATGTGTTAGGTGGGCAGATTATACGATTTCAAACACACAGATCTAATGAAATTCATCTCAGCTGCATTCACATCTAAAGTTGATCATACTTGGTCAGCATCAGTTCAATCATCATCTAAATTTTCATTATTGCTGCACAAATTATCATGGCTGTGAATAAGTACCATAATTACATCATCATTTTGATACATCTCTTTATCCCAATGTCATTAGAATAGTCTTAATTCTTGCCATCATTACGACAAACATCAGAGCAAACACCTCTATAATCAAGATTATCATTATCAACATCAGAGCCGCTGGCATCAATGTCATCGGTATCATCATCATCATCGCATTGTCATGACAACCATCTAGATAATGGCTATCTTTAGCACTTGCATGATGCAATTCCCCCTGTCCATCTAAGCGCAATTAAAGAAGCGACAATTAACCATGAGGGTTTATCGTTTTATAGTATATATGTGTCCATTGTCATTTTAACAGCTTGGGAAGTCTACATACTTTTCCAAAAATAAAGGTAGAGGAATATTGTATCTCCCGACAAAATTGTGTCTAATACTTTCTGGATTTATCATCATTCATGTCTTCAAAGTAAGTTAATGACAGGAATGCATATTGATTTCTACTTCAGTAGCCAGACATATTTCCCCCATCAGCACACAGCACCCAAACTTATTGCATGCTACTGAGGACTATTTCTTGATTGGTACTGGCCAACAAGCAGTGTTCTGCTGGACGTTTTCCTATTCCATGCCAATCATCCAATGCGGCAATGGCCAAACCGTAGGTCGCATCTCCGTTATTTTGATTGAACATCGCCCTCGTAGGTCTGAAAGAGCATGTGCGCAGCGCTACCGTGCGTACGGCACTTTAATGGTTTAACAAGCAGAGTAACTGTTTGGATCGAAGACAGCATCAAGCACGGTTCAACCAGCCTGCCCGCTGTTTCCCCCTGCACAGTCAGAGTACGTTGCATGTACACCACTGCTATCATCATCATCATCAACTCCTTCATCGGCAACACCACCGTCCATCGTCGGGGCACGGGAGTATTGGATGGCGTATATAAAGGGGATGACATTAGCAAGGAGCAGAGAGTCAGACCATCCGCTCGCTTTAGCTGCCTGGCATTTTCAGGCTGGCCGGAGAAGACACGGAGCATCATCGGAGTGCATCAGAATGGAAGGGAGAGAGGGAGACGGGGAGATGGGGAGAGAGAGAGGATGAGGGGAGGACGTGTTGGAAGGAGAGATGAGAAGAGATGGGAGATGGAGAGAGAGGGGGAGAGAGAGCGAGAGAGAGCGGGAGGGGAAGAGAGCCGGTGATGGCAGCCAGGAACGAGTCGCATCTGGCTCGGCGAGCAGTTCCTCCTTGAGGTTCATTCCATCTCATCGTCCCCTCATCGACAGCCGCTCGCCGCTCGTCTTCTCTCTCTCTCCCTCCCTCATCCTCTCTCTCTCCCTCTCTTCGCCTGAGCCACCAGTTAGCTCTCCAATACAATAACACGCTCTTTATCTCTCGCTGCTTCAACCAAAAAAGATGCTACCTCCCGCTCCACACCAGCTAATATCCTTTTTCTTTCTATCTCTTCCTCCTCTCCTACAGCTAGAAACTCGGTATCTAGCTGCAGTGCTCATGTCCATGTGTCATTTTGCACCAAATTTACAAAGAAAAAGTGTAATGTCAAAGTTTGTGATGTTGATCTTCTGTCTTCCTATCCAGGTTGTGTGCGTAACGACAACATGTACCCTAATGAGAGACGGGCATCCACAGTGCAACCATGCGGGGGCAGCCATATTGTGGACGGGGCAAGGCGCCAAAACTGCAGCCTGCGTCTCTGGCATCACTGCTCCAGCGAGACAGTGGTACGACAGCACGGGAGCTCACCTTACGGGGGGAAAAGCAACTAACTCGCAAACTCATCGGCAGAGTCCACCATGTTAACGGGGCTCGATTCTCTGGGATATTCCAGCAATATAGAAAAAACGAATGGATGACAACACTCAGTCTTGTGGAACTCTTGAATCCGTGGATGTTTTGGTACCCATCTTTCTCATGTGTGAAGTGTTTTTTTGGAGGACAACATTTTGACCTTTCCACACTGCATGTTTCCAATGGATAACCTCGGATGAGACGCGACACAAAATTGGCAACTTCATTTGGTAAGTTCATTCTTGTTTGTGTTCCACTTCATTCAACTGTCTATATGCTTCTTAAGCACATCACCTACAACAGCTGAACTTGTTAAATGATGTAAAATAAAACACACCTATGCTTTCGACACTATGATCAGTAAGAACACTGTGCTAATACTACAGTGTACTCAAATGACAAGTGCCATTTGTCTTTAATTCCATTCCATACTTAATTGTAGATTTAGTTGTTTCTTTGTTTCTTCTCACAGAATTTCCATGATTGCACACAACCAGATAACTTGAGATTAATTTTGAAAGAAAACCTTTGGATTTAGCTTCTAAATCCCAATTTAATCACCTCACACATATTCTTCTTCACATATTGTCATTTTCCCATGATAATCGTCCTCTAAATACACACACAAATAATGCAAAATATATTAATGTTCTCTCATCTTCATTTTTTTTTTTTTTTTTGCTTTACTGATATAGTACTGAACACATCACAATCTAGATAAAACTTGTGACATTAACAGGAGAAAATATTCAACAAGATCATGCCAGCAGTCTTTAATAAGTTCCCATCACAGATGATTTTTTTTTTTTTTGCTTGCCTCCTACATGCATGTCAGCACTAGGCACATTACATGTTTTACCCTCTAAAAAGTATCTCATGCCTCTGTGGATAAACATGTGTTATGTATACATATCATAAATAGTAATAATAAAATGAAGATAGGAGCAAAGCAGTCAATATTCACTTGCAGAAAATACTAGCGGTGATGTCAAAGCTGAAATACATAATGCAGCATCCAATTAGAGGCAGCAGTTTACAACTGCAGTTATACACTGAACATACATCAAAGTACTAACATCATATGTTTGTCTACTTCGTAATTTCATAACAAGATCCCTTGCCAAGCAGAACAAAAGAAATACACAGTTAAAACTGTCTTTTTATGGTATTTTCTAGTATGAATATTGACACTTTCTCAGAGTGGCATTGCTGTATTTTACATTTTGTGTTAAAATGTACACATGGATGCTTCCCAAGCAACAGACGCAAAATTCCACTACAATTTCAGCTAATCTCCTAAAGGCAGCAGTGAATTGATTGATTTCAAGCTTATTTCAGTTTCACAAGCCAAATGAATAGTTATATCTCCACAGAAGGGAAAGGCATTTCACAATGGCTGAGATCATTTCAATCACTAAAGGAGCATAATTAACTTATTACGGGAACAGGCATCTATGTACATGTAGTATTCTGTTTGTATCATACTCTATCAAAATTCTACTAATGTGTGCAAAATGTCTTGTATATTCCAAATATCTGTAAGGCTTAAAGTAAAATTATATGACAGCATAATGAAATTTAAACCCGAATATCAAAATTAGCGGAGTAAAGTATCCACAATGATGAGAATGAATGCAGTTCAGGATTTTAAGTTGTTTTTTTATACCTTGCACAGACAGTGTGAGCACCACCCAATTCTTTTAGATCTAATTCAATGAAGTTCATTTACTTAATTTCCATGTAACAAAAGGTAACACATGAAACTAAGTATTACAAGTACAGCCATAAAAATTAGAGTTCATTTTGAAGTACTCCTCAAAAAAAGGCTCAGTAAATGTTGTTTAAGACAAACTCACTTCATAGCTTGGTTAATAACAAATTCTTGATTGCCATCAGACCTTTTGAATATGTGGCATAGACATACGAACTGCATTAAATTATAAGATAGAAATGGTCGTGTATTTAACTTAAGATTGTAAATTGAAGACTGAGAACACAAATGTAATGCAATTTATGCGGTTTAAGGAAACCCGAGTATCAATGTCCGAACAGTATTTGGTAAAACAGTTAAGTTATATTGACACCTAGATTGAAAGCCTGAAAACAATAATTTCTTTCATTCATGAGTTTAGTCAAGGGCATCATTATTTTTCTAAATTTCACAGCCTTACAATTCCTTTTTTTAATTGGTGCAATGTTTTGTCATGTAACATCTGTAGAAGCTACAGTTTCTGGAACTATCTTTTTTAATTTATTCAGAAAGAAAATGTAAATGATTTCAAGCGAAAAGGAAGGGACACAACAACATACCATCAATGGTAAATTGTAAAGTGGTTGAAAGAAAATATATCACAATGTTTCAGGGAAGAAGACTATCAATGGGACAGCAAATGTTTCAACAGAATTGAGATGCAAACCTTCATTTGAAAAAAAAAACAGCTACAAAGCAATGTTTTCATCCATATTTCAACATGAGCAGAAGGATTGCTATTGTGGAAGTAAAACTAATATAAGCCATCAAACTGGTAACAAATTCAGCAAATTTCTGATTAATGAATCAATAGGAATAACTGTGCATTGACAGAATTTGTTTAAAGTTGTTGCTCATTGACTTACAAAAGCAAACAAAGAGAGAGTTGTTACAATGTGATATTGGTCTCTTCACAATACGATACACATGCAGGGCTGTAGTGAATATTCTGTACAAACAGAAATTTTCATATGCATGAAATCTGCATGAATTTCGCCAGCGAAGATTCACAATTAAAGTAAAATGTGTGCAAAAGTTTGCCTACACAATGCGCAGAATGCCAGTAACCAATTCACGAAAGTCTCACGCCATGAAAAAAGCCATCGGCTCCCATTTGCAAAAGTTTCATGCCACAAATGTTTCTGTTTTTATGGTACGTGCATCATAGTAGAGCAGAAGAATAGTATTGTTTAAAAAAGAAGTCAAAACTGAGACAAAATAATCAGCAGTATACGCAGTTTGTATGCACAGACGTGTGTGTGTGTGTGTGTGTGTGAAAGAGAGACATATTTTACATATTTTGAAATGCAAAACAAATTTCCATAAAGATAAAATGGGCTAATATGAGGGAGCAGAAGATAGTTTAAGTATTTCTGAGTTTGACTGACAAATGGAGATAGCATTACATGTAGAATTGTATCCCCTCTGAATTTTGAAGCATTTGCACCACACATCTTAAGTCCATGATTCTGAATTTAAAATGAGAAGTATTAGCTTGTGCTTGAAAGACAAGGATTTACTTTACATCTACTGACTAAATGATTTCAATGTAGCAGAAGCAATACAGAATTTTGATATAACTTTCTTGTTTCTAATCTAAGGAAGACAAACTAATCTTCTGTAGAATTCAATTCAGAAATCATATACCCTAAATGGAATTCATGCATAATCAAATCTGTTTTATTATGTTTCATTAAAAAAAAAAAAAAAGGTTCTTCCATGTCACAAGAAGTAGAGGAAATTTCAACTACTTGATAAAGGTAAAAAGCAATTTCCACACAATCTGCACACTAGCTGCTCTGAGAAAACAATGAGCAACTTATCACATCTTCAAAAGTTTATATTTAACTCGCTAAAGATTAGTCCAGAGTATAGTCGTACAGCTGTCTATGGAAAATATGTTCTAGCAAAAGCAGCTAATCCTCAAGGGGTTAATGTTTTGTAATGTCCGCAGTAAAAACAAGTAATTTCCTATGTTCTTTCAGCCAGTGATTAGATGCTACTTCCCTCATTTGCAGAGCCCTTACAGAAATGATCTTTGGACAAACTTGCCATATTACATGTAAAAATTGCTGCAATCTTCTTTCATTTTCCTGCCAAATTATTATGTCAAATCAAATCACTAGTTGTCATCAATTAATACAATCACTGAAATTATCTAACATGAAAGCATCCTAACAGATGTACACAAGGTGCTGAATCAATTAATACAATCACTGACTTTACTTGACATGAAAACATCCGATCTGATGATTCAACACCTCGTGAATATCAAGAATAACAAAAATGATAAAACTCAATGGGATCACCGCAGAGTACATTAGCCCCCAGTAAAGTACAAACATGTTTATTCCCAAAAAGAATACATGATATTTTGCCTGTAGATTATATTGTACGCAACTCTTCTTCTCGGGATCGTATTGATAAAGGTGTAAATGTGCACATGCTGGCAACATGGCAGAGAAAAATACCAGAAGAAAACAAGTACAGATGTCAAATCAGATGGATGTAAACAAAAGCATGACACATGTTTAGCATAACCCTTTGACCTGATATGTCCCTATACGTGTTTTATTTCAAGAACTCTTTTACTACCGGCATGTACACAAGCAGCTATCCAATTATCTCCTGGTGAACGGAATCCGTGGCGCCCCCCAACATGTCCGCAGTCTGCTCATAGAGGCGGGAGCTGCGTGTTTCTGCGCCGAGCGGCATGGCGGAAAGGAGAGAGCTCTCAGCATACATACTAGCCACCGGCTCGAGCCTATAAAAATCCGCGCATCCCCATGAATTCACAACCATGCATTTTACTGCCACAAGTTTGGCAAAAACAGATTGCTTTGAAGTATCTTTAATCATTTCTCTAAATTTACAAGATATAAGATATCACCTGTTTTCTTTGTTGTTGTTGTTGTTGTTGTTGTTTTTTCATTGGAAAAGCAGCAACTTCTGTATTCTTAAAAAAGATTGACCACATGTGAGATTTCGCCATGACAGAGCTTCCTCCACTGACGTCAATAATGGATTATTTTCACACTCTTAGATTCTGTGCAATATAATCAATACAGAACATCTTACTATGTGTATTTTGTTTATGTCCTCATAAATCAGCATTTTGACAACGCAAACAGATCACAAATATCTCCACTTATACACTTCTCCCCTTCTAAATATATCTCGTCTGACGAAGGCAGGTTTTGGGGATGGCTTTAAAAAGCCGGTGTAGTTTTTACAGAGCTTGGCAAGGTTTCCCGAAATCTGCAGATGTACATCATTCATTTGCAAAGGTGTGTGTGTTTATTTCTGTTAGGAGAATTCTCTGAAATGACAACCAAAAGCAACTGACTTCAACAAGATTCCATTATGCACCTATCAAAGAATGTGAAAAATCTGTTTAATTCTCATTGAAGAAGGAAAACACACATCAATCAATTTCTTCATTTGGAATTACTTAATCTATGTCACTTACATTTGCTGGGAAGATGAATGACAAAATTTATTTGAGCTATACACACTTGTACAGGAACTTGGATTTAATTACATGAAAAAAAAATGTCATCAAGAATTTAAGAAAAGAAAAATGGTTTTGGCTGATCCTAAGCACAAAAGAGGTACATCGCTTATCTTCCAAATGAAGTCATTATTTCTCACAATCACGGCAATTATTAGTGCATGATATTATTGCGTGTCATATATAGGAATCATTAGGCATATATGCCATGTAAAACATCCCAAACCCATTGTCATAACTGATACATTACTATTATACTTTATTTGATCGTAGTGTCTTTCAAGGTAACATTAAAAATATGTCATGCTTGCCATAATACTGAATGAGAATCTGATGATGTAAATCTCCAAAGTTAAATATGATACAACTCAAACTAATTGTTTTGCTACATTCATGAAGGAACATAAGGATGTATTCAATTGCTCTCTAGAATAGACTGTCATAATAAAAACTGTTTCAAATAAAGGCTTGCATGCTCCCTTTACTGTTAGAATTTTACTATAATAAAGTGTTTAATATGACTACTGTCCTTTTAAGAAGATATACAAATCATCTTCAGAATGCAGTCTCTAACGCCTTCAACTATTTGCTAAATACACCTATATTTTCTAAGAGGGTGTTGACAGAAGACGAATGAGCACAACATAATTTTTCCCAACAGCACATACTAGCTCTACTTCCGCTTTAATTTCTCTTACTGTGTAAAATGCTCCAATGGAATTCTTGGAATTGCTTAATTCATTCCAGTAATTCATGTTGAGAGAGATATCCATGCTTTTAGAAAAATTCAATACAAGCCATGATAGCAAATTGTATGGCACACTTCCAATACTGACATTTAATGAAGTCTGTCTTTATTTCTAGTACAGTCACATAATTTAACATTTTACTACATGTTTCATTCCTTTACTTGGATGTAATTTTTTAAAAAAAGCTTAACTTAGCACACCATCAATAATCGTAAATATTACTTTAAATTTCACGAGGGATAAAGGACTTTCTTCATTCACTTGAATCAGAATGGCAGACTTCCTATTATCATGTAATTATCTCTGCAGATTGAATCTCATTTTATATCTTCTTTTTTTTTCTTCTAAATTTTTTGGCAATTTGCGTTTTATTTCTTCCTTTTTTTTTCTTTGTCCCCATCAGATGCAACATGTTATATTCATCCATTACGCAACCTTAATGAAAACCAAATCTTGATTTGATAACACATGACAACTACGAGAAATTACTTTTGGTGATTCATAGTGTGAAACTAATGCCTGTGAACACCATTATTGACAGTGAATTAAACATAACAAACTGAGTTGAATGTGAAGTGAATTTTAGTTAAATGTGTGACCATAATCACCTGAAATCTTACAGAAATTCATGAGAACAAGCCACTTACTTAAAACTCCGCACATATTGCTGCTATGGGAGCACTATCTGACAACCACTGATCTAACATTATCTCTGTATATATGTCAACAATGTTAAAAACAGAATAAGATTAAGAACATTCGCTTTTAATTCATTATGACTTACAATTCCTAGCATGTAGAGGTATGGACAATAGCAACTCCCTTCTACTTGTGGGTACAATAGTTATGCCTCTCATGCAGACTCCGCTGTCTTACACTAGATGTCCCGTGTTGTTGTTTTGATATACATTAATGTTGATGAAGTTGTCAGCCTCTTTTAGCCCATCATGATCTGGGCACAGAAATCCTCTTGCCATTACTAAACAGGCAACTCTAAATTTCACTGCATATCCAATATTAGAGAGAGAGCTTCACTGCTGGTTACTTCATACATTTGCACAAAACCAAATGAAATTTGAACCAGAAAAGAAATGCCAATTTGAGGAACACAAATTTTAATATATTATAATGTGTTGTCAATTTAAGAACCAGAACAAAATTAGCCATGCACGTGCACTCTGCAACTGAAATTAACAATGTTATATTACCAACAAAGGGTTTAAGGTGAGGAGAAGTTTTTATTGTACCTTATTGAAATAAGTACTAGCAATGTATGTCAAAATTTATGATAACAGAATACTGCATCAAACCAGAGAAATATATTTTCTGGAATTTGATGGGTGAAAGTAAAAAAACAAATGCACTGAGATGAAAAGACCCCATGTGTACCGCTAGCAGTAAAATGTATTTGCTGTATTTGTCGCTTAGCAGAAATGGAGCTTGGGAAACTGTTCTAAAATCTAACTCTCAATTGGACTTCGTTTCATCCGACATGAACACCAACAAAAAGAACTTATGATTTAAAAAAAAAAAAAAAAAAAACAGGCATCAACAACAAAAAACCTAATTGGGACTAAACATAACAAAATAGTGCTCATATCAGCAGTGAGATGCCACTCGACCCTCTTGCTTTCTGGGTGGTGTATAGCGATGTAGGCATTCATGTTTGTATGTACACCATGTTTGATTACATCATGTGTCTTATGTTGTATGCTGTTACACATTGAATAGCCTGGTGGGAAATATCAACATAAAGTTAGACTACACAGAAGCCTGGTTATATCTCCTTAATGTTGTTTATCACTAGCAAATTTCGGAGACCCTAGCAAATGCCTTGCCTTGCCATGCCTGCTGCATACTATAGGAGACGCTAGCTACCACGGCCTGCCGGAGACTATGCACAATCCTCAGCCCCGAGTTAGGGTGGGAAAAAAAAAGAACAGAGAGGGAATGGGAGACGGAGGGAGAGCATCTCATTTCTGGTGACATTGTCGGGAAGAGGCTGAAATATTCAAATAACCTACGTCAATGAAGGCAGTGACGTCACCACCAAGTTCAGTCAGTCAGCCAGCTTTTTCCCCCCTTTCTTTTTCGGAGGTCATTTACAGTTCAGAGGACTATACTAGTAACAATTTTTCTCTTTTTTTTTTTTGCAATCTTCCCTTCATTTGTTTCTTTTTTTTTATTCATATCTTTGTTTTCTGAACATAATACACATCTTAATTACTTTGATAACGTTTTTTTTTTTTTTTTTTAATATCTTCAGGTACAATAACCTACATAAGGTTTAACAAAATTTTTTAAAAATAATCAATCAAGTCATTATTACTGCAGGTTGTATTTCAGTATCTCTGTTGTTGTTGTTTTGGTTTTTTAATTTAACTGAATTCTTCATTCCTTTAGATATAAGAAAGCTTTTCCTTAAAGATTTAATTGTATTGTTTGTTTTCTACTACTGACAATTCTCGGTTCATCTGTTCAGGTAACTGCATCTCTGCCTGAGACAAAAAGGCACCATCTCTCATGACGATGTCATGGGGGAGGTCTGGAATAGATATAAACTTTACGACCTGTTTAAGTTCATGTATCTCTTTTGCAACCCTGAAAAATATATGCTTTCATATAAAAAGCTGGTATATTGCAGAGGTAGGTAATTAAGACCTTTTCCTCAGAATAACACAACTGGAAACTTCTCAAGGATGGAGCGGAAATATATGATGCTAAAGATTTCAGGGTGAATTCATTCGGACTCCGAACAAAAATCCAACCGCCATTCTCTGTACGAAAGAGAAGTGTATTCTCAAGTTATATGGGGTTAGTTTTTCATTTCTTTTTTCAGAAACTCTGAGGTGTATTTCAGTAAGATTTCATACATGGTGCCGGGAGACAATATTCTTCAACCATGCAAACCTTTATGATGTTTGCAAAAAGGGATATATTCGTGATCTTAACATCTTTCCTGTTAAACTTCTATCCATATTTTGTTTTCACAACAACTTCATTGACCAGTCAGTATACAAGCAATGTTCTCAACATATCTTGTGTTTAAATTCATGAAATTCTTCCGTCGAGGTGTTTTCATTGCCACTGATTGACAAATTGCCCTACATCGACGTAAATAAGTTGCAATATCTTGTGTTTTTGAGTGATGAAATGGATATTCTACCAAGAGCCTTTCTATCAGCATCTGTATTACCGTTCATGATCATAGGTTATTTTGGTATTCTTTCTAATTCTACTGTATCTCACATAGTGCCAACCTTCACATGGCTCAGGACATGTGATTGTCAGGCAGAATTGCCAGTGTGTACATTTGAAGACCTGCATGATTTTTCATTAAATTAGATAAATTAGATTAAACTCTAACATACTAACAGAATGTCAATTCTAGAAATAGAATAAAATTTCTGCTAAAAATCAAAATATTTCTTTTTTTACAGTCATCTAAAACCAGCTAGTACAGGCCCTTAAACTATTTTTATAACATGTGCATGAATGTATTTTGATACAGTGCTAGATACTAAACTTAACCAACTGAATAGAAATTTTATTGCTGATTGGTATTGTATGAAAACAAAATTATAATCATATATGAAATACAGTTTCAGACTTACACTAGATATTCCTATTTTTCACTGAAACATTTGACCTGTCTAAAACCTGAGTTACTCTTCTCAACTTGAGTTACTCTTCTCGACTTCATGTTGTAACACTTCAGGAGTTTCATTATTCATATTATTCTGCTTCATAAAGTCATTTCAGTCATTTTTTGTCAATTTTTGCAAGTCTCTTTTAATAATGAATGACCAGCATGTCAAATCTCAATTTTTCAACATTACCTCTTCCAATATCATGCTGAATTCATCTCTCTCTTCCACTCCAACCAGTGTTACAAATAAACACATTTTCTCCATCATTTTTTCACATATTTTCACTCACACTTTCACTTTCACATTTTTATTCCATCCTTCGTTACCTTACCTTGAGTGAGACTGTTAGTTCACTGCAGACCAACAGGCAGACAAAACACACAAAGGGTCTACAAATCATGGGAAGACACTAAAATTAGGAGACCCCTTAAAAATACTTTCATTTTCACTTTAAGGGTTTTCAGAAGAATGCAAATCAAACAAGGTACTTGCCATAAAATCATCAAAGAATTCGGAGATGAGCTCTCACATGTCAACATTATTTTTTGGCACCATATTAAGGCTGGATAAGAGTTTTGTACTGGCGAGTCTGTTAAAATCTGGAAAATATCATTTCTAAAAGGTGTGACTGGTCTGTGAAGAAGAAAGAAACCCTGACAGCATCAAACTCACCTTCTGCCGTTTTGATTTGACAATGTGCAACACATCTAGGTGGAAAAATTGAATGAGATGCACAAGTTTCTACAGCACTGCAACTTTTTACTGTTCAATCTTACCATGCGCTATTGAGAACACCATTTTTTTTTTTTTTTAGATCACATTGGCAAATCCCTGCCCTTCATTGGTTGCTATTTCTGTGTGCTACATGTACTTTTGCTAGTTCTGATATTTTGGAGGGACCTTTTGTCAATCATGGAACAAGTAAATGAGAGAACATTATTTATATCTAGACAGAATATGCATTATGATTTTCTCTCTGAATATGTTCAATTTTCCTTCATTTTGGCTTTGGGTCCAGTGCATGGCATTCACATTAAACTATCTATAAACAGCATACTTTAAAAATCAATCAATCAATCAAAAAAGAATCAAATTTTACATTCAAATGACAGTTTGGAGTTTCCCCTCTGGATTATTGTTGGTTTCAGTTCAGTTAAGTCAGATAATCATCATACTCTTAAACTCTTAATTCATTTGGGAAACATAAGATTTGAAGTTAATAGGGAAACATAGGATTTGAAGTAAACACGGAAACATAGGATTTGAAGTTAACAGGGAAACATAGGATTTGAAGTTAACAGGGAATTTACATTGATGAAAAAAGAACATTACATGAAACCAAAATCATGACATCAATGTACTAATCCAGTTTAAAAATCTATTGACTTTTTAATTATAGATGTTTACTGTACCGTCTGAATGCATGTCTTGGGGTTGGTTACATAAAATGCATGTCTGAACAAAATCAATAACAGCTAATAATGTTAATAACAATAATACTAATAACAATAATGATTATAATAACCATAAATACAATATAATAAGTATCTACGCATCCCATATCCCTCTATGAAATTAACAAGAACTAAAAGAAAACAAGAAAAAAACAAGTGACTTTGCAATTCTGACTTTTTTATTGCCCCCCCCCCCCCAAAAAAAAAAAAAAAAAATGAATAAATAAATAAATAAATAAAGGAACAACTTTCTTCATCAGCATACGGGAATATCAGAGTTACCATTGGGGGGAAAAATGGTATGAAAAGTTATTATTACGCTTTGTATCACTGACTTGAAATCTGAATCATGTAAAAAGCATGACTGCAACAGATATTGTACAGTCATAGCGATATCATCATTGCAATCCCCTATTAATCTTTATTAATGAAGATTTATTAATGCCTCCATCACAGAAAAGCCAAGCAAAAAAAAAAAAAACACTTCTATTAAAACACAAGGCAGCATTTTTCAAAGCTTATGATAAGCTTTCATTCTAAAAACTAAAAGCACACGAAAGAAAGATTAAATACCCATACGAAGAGTGTGTTTTTGATTCACCTTCCAATTTTTTTTTCTATTGTCCTCACTTTCATTTTGAGCAGAGAAGATAAATTTATTTAAAGTTCTGTCAAAATAATTTAGAATGACTGATTTGTAGATGGGAATTTAGTTGATATCTAATGAAATTGTTGCACTAGCTTTTCTAAAGTAAATGCATACATCTGGCCAGGCATCTGAAGATCTAATCTCTGGAGCCGTGTGTTGCATTTTCTTTTCAGTGTATAAACAGTGGAATATATTGATTATGGAATGGCTGTCTCTCAAATGTGGTTGACTGTATGTTCATCTTGTACATAACAAGCTTTCATAACTATTTGGCATCGTACAGGTAACCTTTGTCATTTTACTGTGATGACGACAAGTTGTATACGGTATTTGTGGGTTCTTGCAGGGTTGTGTTATGCAATATGTGGACATTGTATAAGACATGGTAACAGAAGTTTGGTAGTCTTTGACTTATTTCAGAATCTATGCCAAGAAATTATGTCATATTAATGTGGTATGTGCCAACCAGAAATACGTCATGTTGCAAAATAGGATTTGCCATCTACAATTTACCAGTTTCAATGTGCTGCAATGAATTGATTTTGTAATCAGATTCCATTGTCAAAATATATGTAAATGTATACAAACTCAGTGTGTATGTTTATACATATCTACAGATACATATATATATACGTCGATATATATCTTTATTTATATAACATATAAAACAAACTACAAATGTATTTCTCCAATTATATGTTTCTTTCACTCAAATTTTCTGCGACCATGCTTTCTTCAGAACTCTTTGCAGAATTCCTAAAGAAGGCACAGGATGCCAAAAATTTGAGTCAATTAAGTGTAAAATTTGTTGGGCAAATATGCATACCAGATTGTTTTTTTGTTTTTTTTTTTTGGTTGTTTTGTTTTGTTTTGTTTTGTTTTTTGGTAGACTCAAAATGTGAAATATCAACATGTTTACATAAAATATCTATGCATGTGTATATAAAGCATACATAAATTATATCTGAAATCAATCACAAATTACATGTAGTATATCCCTGCATAATAAAAGGTGTATATTTTAAGGAACTTAACCATTTTAGCTTATTTCAACTTGTGCTCATGATATTTCCTTATGTTTATTTTGCTTTTTGTTTTTTTTTTTTTGTTTTCATATAATAATCTAGTGCTGCAGCTAAACATTCAAGTTCAAAGAATTTGGTACTTGAAGATGTCCTGTATATATACTGTTTTCTATCAGTTTTGCTTTTAGTAGGATTTTTCTGACATAAAACACATTTTTTTTTAAACAAACCCTCACCCGGGAGTACTATAAGTATTAAATATCGTACCTGGGCAATTACCCCCCCCCCCCCCCCCAGCTAAATACTGGTTAGTGGTAGTTTAGAGTAAAGATTAGGGTTAAGGTTAGGTTTAGGTTTAGGAGCTTAGGTTAGGGTTAGGATTAGGTTAAGGATTAGGATTAGGATTACGGCCAGGGGAAAGGTCCGGGGTAATTGTCCAGGGGGTAATTGCCCTAGACCCCTATAAATATGTCAACAGGTAACATCATGGAACTTGCATAGGTATGTGAAACCAAATTACATCAAGTCAGCATGGTAATGAAAGGATACTGATAATCAATTCTGGATTATTATTGTCATTATCATTATCATTATCATTATTCAAATGATAATGATCACATCAGTATGTACATATATTGACCACACACATGTATAGACACGTGAGTGTCAGCATTCAATATTATATTATAATGCATTGTGTGTTTTCACATCTTCAAACCACCTTTTGTCTTTCTCACAATCATGCATTATACCCTGGTCATTATTCTTCCATAGAGACTATACCCCCAGCATCTCTTCTTTACATCTTAATTCTCTGTCTCCCCACCCCCCCCCCCATCTCTTTTTCTCTCTTTCTCCTGTGCACGATGTATCTCCCCCCAACCCCAATCCCCCCCCCCCAATCCTTTCCCCGTCGCTATTGCTATTAGGCAGCATTCTGCAACCCACACACGACCGCCGCGACCCCAATCTCTAGCTGCCTATACATTGACGTCATGGGCCAGCCAGGCAGGCAGTTGCTAGAGCAGCGCTGCTGTGTTTGGCCACTAGAGGGTGTCCTTTAGTCTCCAGGCTGCGACTGGCTGATGTCGTTCAGACCCGCCAGCCTTGAATGGTCCTGAAAAGTTTGCATGTGCATCTAGTTTTCCTCCCTCCCCCCCCCCCTTCTCTTTGAATAAACTGGGGTCTCTGCTTTTCTTCAGGCACAGAAACACCTGTATATTATTAATTATGCTTATATTTATTATATTTATATGATTATATTTATATTCATTTTGTGCTGGATATAATATGATCAGTATTGGAAATTTGTTTGTTACATTTTATATACTTTGTGAAAAATGCAGAAATCAAGTCAAATCAATTCAAATCTGTTTACTCATTGTGAATACACTGATACCCTCATTTTATAGAAGACTAAACCAACATGCTTGGAATTTAACGCCAGGGTATTACTATCCACACTTTATACTTTTCATGGCATAAACAAAAGGTTTGCTCTATCTTCATTATTTCTTTTATTTGAAGGACTTTTGTGAACACATGTGTTTTGAGACCGGCACATACTTCCCCTACATGCAAGATCATAGGCCAATGATCGACCATAATCAATTAATTTAACTTGATGATTGAAGAATTACTCTTTTTCTATTCATTCACTCTTGGTATATTAACTACAAATCCTCTACAGTAGGGAAATGACATCTCCTGAGAAAGGTAAACAGAATGGAGAGTGATGACGAATAAATGAATGTAAGCCTTGTAATGGTATAATGATCAAAACTATACTGAGCTGATGATAATTTCAAGAAGAAGAAGAGTGAAAATGACAGTTGTCATAATGGTTACCATAATGATGATACTGGGGATAATACCAATAATTCTAGTCATAGTAAATTATGATAACAATAATGATCAACAGCAGTGATAGAAATAATGAAAGTAAATAAACTGATAAGTGAATAAATTGAAAATATATAAACAAAGTAGTCTAAAGAGAATAAATTAATTGATAATAAATAGATCTTATCAAACTGAATAATTGGTGCAACAATGATAGTTCATGATGATAAAAGTGGTAATTACAATCAATGTCGGTATCACTTTCATTACTTCAAGTAATACAACCTTTAGAAGTATATCAAGTATCATGAATAAAAGCATATCGAAAATGAGCCCTGAAAACGCTGTAAATAAATGTCCTGAATCAGTGTGTATTGATCATTGAAAAAAAAAATGAAAATTACTCAATAATTTAACATGCCACTTTACCTTGAAAGGAGACTAGTCAATCACAGGTTGGAATGAAATTCATTTTGCTCACTAAGGCAATATTTTTCTTTCTAAATATTGTTTGATCTTACTGAATGACTTATGTTACTCATGAACAATTCAAGTTTTTGGCTGCCAGGCGTGTAAATTTAATCAAGACCATTTTGTTTATCTACGTATTTATCTATCTTTTGACCACTACATAGAGGGGGTCATTAAGACAGGTCTAGGGTGATGGAAATTACCTCTAAACTCTCCTGCCCCCCTCATTCCACAGAAAAGAACCCATGGCCGAGTGCCAGGTGGAAGAAATGTGCATTTGATAGCTTCCGTCTTTGACGTCAACACTTCCGCGAAAAATCACCTGAAAAATTATCCCGTTCACTGATAGGGAACCGATGTAACTCCATACATTACGAGTGAAATGAGTGTAATGTGAGGCCCGAGAGGGAGAAAGAAAACATGAATTCATTATCACAATCTTTTTTTTTTTTTAAATGCTTGTCTCGAAGTACACTTGTGTGTTCTTCTCAGAGGCCAAGGGGGGGGTGGGGGGTGGTAATGAGGTAGAAAAAGAAAAAGAAAAGAGAATGAGAGAGGAATAGTGAGAAAGAAAAATTCTCAATCAGCATCATTCCGGATACATTCTGCCAGACGAAGACAAGAGTCTGACGCTATAGCACAATGGCTACTCACGGTGACCAATGATACGAATCGTATGAAGGTTGGCCAAGGAAGGGAGAGGGATTGAATACGGAAGGAGAGAAAGAGAGGGTGAGAAAAAAAAAAGAGAAAGAAAAGAAAGAAAGAGAGACTAGGAAAAAAAAAATCATCCTTCCCTGAGGCAGACAAACTTTGCTTTCTATTGGCCAGCACCCACAAGCTACAAAGAATTAGACTAAATCAAATTTCGTCTGTTGGAGTAGACTCTAGCGGTATGACGTCATTACTCCGCGACAGGTCAGGGATACTGGAGACCCACAGGATTTCGCTCTCTTTCATTTTGTTTCGAGGATCCTTTCTCCTTTTTTTTCTTCGTCTTCTTCTACATATCCTTCCTTTATGTCATTCCTCCCAATTTTTTTTTCCCTCCTTGGTGCTCTTATTTCGTCTGCAGGTCAGAAGTAGTGATAAGTATCAATCACCACACATTCTCGGTGTACAAAGGAAAACCCCCATCTCTAGAGAGCCCAGTCTCATATCATTACCCTTTCAAATTTTTTCGCATCTACCACAAAGCAACACTTCCGCTTCCTGTCCTCACAGCTCCACACAAAACTGCTACTGACTCGTCTCTTTCACACTCAGGTGAATTTACTTCCACTAACTATTTACTCTGTCATTACACAAAACGCATATTTATCATATGCCATTCATTATTGATGTTATGACTTGATATCCATGCAAATGCAAACGTCAATGCATTTGTTTATTTTTTTTTCTTCAAACTGTCAAATTGTTTAGGTTTCACAATCTTCAGACTGATCCTGAAATGACATGCTGTACTGTCAGAAATGAATACTTCTCCATCGTCGACAATACTTTGTTTTTCAAACCTTTTAACCTTCCATGGGTTTTTTGCACTGATTCTAATCAAGCATTTTTACAAGTCAATAAACTGATATTTATCCTACAATGTAGATTCAATAGGAAAGCTAAAATTTTTCACACATATTCTTTTAATTTCATTTAATCAAACAAATGTTGAAGTGACTTTTTGTACAAAAAAAAAAAAGTTGTGTGTACCTGATATCAAATGAATGTTTCTCTTATCTTCACAATATTCATTCGTTGTTGTTGTTGTTTTTTCCTTCTTCTTCATTGTGTGAAGATTTGGAATTTTGTTACTGAGGTTTTGTAAAAAGTCAGCAATACTTGCTTTTAGCATTGATCTTTGAAGTACGACAAATGTTCACTTTCCTTATCTCTTAAGATTCAGAATGGGAATTACGTCCATGCATTATATCAAATCAAATGGCCTTGTGACTTTCTGCTTGTAAAGCAATGGCACCGTACGTACATCCTGTATGTAAGTTGAAAACTTGCAGTATTGTGATTTCCACATACAGAGACAATTAGCTCCCTTTTGATGCAATCTTGTGTAACATGTAGATGTTCACATGGTACCCTTTTCTTTTCTATTTTTTGCATTGTTTATTGACTTCTTTTCAAACTTTCTGCTCAGCAGGGGAAAACGGCACTACCACTGGTGTAACAAGTCCTACTAAAAAAAAATAGTGATATGTGAGTGTCATACAAGATAAGCACCTGTACCACATTCAACATTTTTATACTTGGTTATCTAAGCTCTCCAATTAGTAAAATTTGCAACTAATAATTAAACACACACACACACACATAATATAAAGCATGTCATTTGTGTAATTACAAGTATAAGTGAAATCTGATTTGTATAGTTGTTGTTTTATTAGTTGCAATCATTTTCATCTTTTTATGAGGGATAGTCTTCGGAAGGATCTAAACTCAATGTTCAATGTTCCCTGTCCATCACAGCACATTTAACTCTTACTGTGCCAGAACTTTGGACAGAGTGTACAATGGTATGGGATTTTTTGTGATAATTAGCACTCAAAGCATATCATGGGTTAAGTCTGTTTTGTTGAATCCGCAACCAGTCGATGAGAGCTTCATGGAATGTAGTGTTATGTGTTTCCGTGTGCCAACCAAAAATGACCTCAACATTTGAGAAAGGAGAAGATGCTCTACTTGTTAGAGTTGGTATGATGAAGTATCGGATGCACCGAGGGGGGGAAAGAGGAGCCCATCTCGTGGGCCGGTAACCGACACTGACACTGGAAACGGTCGTCATGGATGCCTCTCGCGTCCTGGACATCTCATCAACAAGCATTACGCAGTGTGCTGCCACCACTCCATACCTTATATACGCATCAGCGCGGGGACCAAATGTTTTCAGCTTACAAGGGACTTAATAGTGATGTGATTATCTTACAGCCGCACGTATGGCCGACGGGCGATTACACGGTGGAAACGGAGAGGGTTTTGGATTCAGACGTACGTAGCCGTGAGATATTAGGGAATTACCCCCTTTTGCTGGAGTGGTTGTCATACACACCATCACGAAGCTCCTGAAATCCTTGCCCCCGTCCGGTGAGAGATGGCGTAGAGAGGATGTGCCTAATGTTACATGATGTCATACCACCACAATCTCCCCCACCCCCACTCCGCTGCCGAGAAATCGCACGGAATCATTCCCACCGTTTCCACGCAAGGAAGGAGTCCGGGCAGCAGCGCTGAGAAAGAACTGACGACATATCGCCACGGTTACGCACTCCTCCGGGAAGACAGGGGCATAATTGGTGTATCCCCTAAATCACCATCGACAAATTCCACTTAAATTTGACAAATTTCTCTGCAATCAAAGTGCTTTCATCTCCCGTAATTTAATCGTCCATATCTCTGGAAGACGATCTGCGGTGATAGAGGTAAGAGGAAAGTGGGATAGAAGAGGTGGGAGGAAGAGAGCTTGAAAGAAAAAAGGGAAGAGAGATAGAACGAGGGAGAGAGTGGGGGAGGAGGTGTCAAGGCTAATAGCCCCAGAGCCCTGCTGTACGCCTTCACCTGATTATACATCATACTCCATCCCAGGCTCAGAATCCTACACCCCCCTGTCAGCATCATGATAAACCCACAAAGCTGCCTTTTTCACCACCATTTCCAACTTATCATGACTGTTTGGGATGGTTCTTTTTTTTCCCCATCACAAACACACCCACACTCATTCACATTCCTGCATGCCTACACACATGTACATCCTACATTACATCATACATACATTATACATACACACACAAATATACACACATGACATACATACACATGCACACACACACACACATACACACATACACACATACACACAGAGAAATGTGTACATACACCCACACATATATACACAAAAGAACATGTGGTCTCATTCAGAACAGCTAATGAGCAAAAACGCAGTACGTGTTTGTAATAACCATAGTGGGAGTTTATTATCTTTAACAATTTCTCACCTCGAGTCTGTTTTTGAAAATCACAACACAAAACTACTGACTTGTCGACCAACATCATCTCAAGCATAGTACAGGAAGTAAAAGGCATCATGGGATATGACTGAATTGACGGTCTCAGTTGTATGGGAAGGATATACCAGATGCATTCTCTCATCTGGTGAAAGTTTGTTTTCATCGCATGAATCTTTTCCTGAACAACTCAAAAAATCAAGGTCTGCCACATATCATATTCAAATTTACGTCAGTAGCATGTTTCCTAGAATTTGACTTCAGGATCTGAATTCAGAGCACAGGCATACTCCATGCTTTTAATTCTCACCAGTTTCTGCTTCACAATCCTTTTGAAAATGAGTTGAATGCTTGTGAATCAAAGTCATGATGAGCATTAAATAATTCAGCTGGAGGCTGATGAAATTTCATAATTCTGCTTTTTTTTTTTATTGCAATTAGGAGAAAACATTGAGTGCATTCAGTATTAAAGTATGTAGTGAAATTACTCAATGAAGGTGTCTCAATTTATGATCAGATCTTTGTGCAACCTAACTTCATCTCATCTTTTTTTTTTAATCTCTTTTTTTTTTTCTCTCCTGGCTTGCCGGCGGCGAGGAGGACAGCCTGTAACCATGAAGCAGTAGTCAAGGAATAATAAAAACAGAAGGAATCATAACACTGCTCTACCAGATGTACTGGTCATGGGAAAGGTATGTTAATTTTACTGTTCATCCTTCCAATAACGATGCACTTGGCATGGTATTCTGAGTTCTGGTTGTATCAAATTCTTTTTATAAAACTCTTTAAGCTGTCTGAAAGTGATAGCTTTCACTCTATCTCAATTCAAGTGCACAATTGTAATGAATGATAGTAACTTGACTTTATTCTTGTTTTTTTTTTCCAATTGGCTCACATTTTTAATTGGAGCATACACCATATTTTGCCTGCAAGATGTGATTAAGAATCTATTTGAGGTATTTGAGGACAGGTTGTTTTGCATTTGTTATTTCATACGGGGGAGTTTTGTTTGGTTTTTCCCTCTTTTTTAATGTTGTTTTTTTTTTTCTTTTAGATTAAGCTTCAGAGAGAATCTTTAAATTACAAAGGAACTACATCGACCACTCGGTTTCTACCCTCCAAGAAAATGTAGCGCTTTAGCTGGTAGACGGGAACCAAATCGTGACGTAAATGCGGATTTGGTCCCCTTCAACCAGCCGTAGCACTGCATTCGATGCAACTGCAGCGTACCGACATGACTCCCAACGCCCTCTAACCCACCTCATGCAAAGCTCTACCCTTGCTGCTTCAAAGGGCCAATCTACACTGGGTGAAGACAAACTTTTGAAAAGAGCAGGTTTGCACAAACAATGTTAAGACACCATTGCTTTAACAGTTCTGTTTTAATTCAATAATCAAAACAATCTATAAACATATTCACATACACAACTGTGTAGTAACAATTTCTTTTTCTTATTATACATGAAGGCTTACCAAGTGATAACTTATCATCATGATTTGATCAGACTTTGTTATTATTATTTTCATTGATCAAATCAAAGTCTTGTTACGAATATTACTTGAATAATGGCATTTTCTAAATGTCAATTGTAAAAGGTTTATCCTCCTAGCATATCTTTCAAGAAATTCTGACAAAGAAACTTGATAGATATTTGAAAACAAAACAAAAGGTAGGTTGATTTTTAATTCTTATTTTTTACAAAAGGGTCATTTACATACCCTTGATAGCACTGCCAAAGAGTTTCAGACAGAACAGTCTCATATTCTGTGTTATGTCATCTCTTCTCTTACTCAAGAAAATGTGTGATTGAAGGCATGGTATAGATCCTCTCCCATCAAATGTATAAGGGTATATTTTTTTAATCTCTATTTCTTTTCGCACAAACGTTTAGCTGCACGTACTGTACTTGACATTCATCTTATTTTGCTTGTTGCAGGTTTCGGCTATTTGTTTGTTTGTTTGTCCGCTTGTTTGTTGGTTGCTTGTTTGCTGTTGTTTATATCATTTGCTTGTAGGTCTTGGCTGTTTGTTTGGTTGATGTTATTGTGTTGTTGTTGTCGTTGCGGATGTTGTTGTTGTTGTTGTTGTTGTTGTTGTTGTTGTTGTTGTTGTTGTTGTTGTTGTTGTTGTTGTTGTTGTTGTTGTTGTTGTTGTTGTTGTTGTTGTTGTTGTTGTTGTTGTTGTTGTTGTTGTTGTTGTTGTTGTTGTTGTTGTTGTTGTTGTTGTTGTTGCCTTCAGTGACAAGCTACATCAAATGTATTTCAGCCTGTGAAACATTCAGACATTCCATATTTAACCTACTATGCTCACAGGAAATAACTGTGCGCAGAGTATGACATCCCAACCTACGTCGCACATACACCTGTATACAGCAGGTGCCTTATCGTGCATGGAAAGATACAGATAAACATTTCCAAGGGAGCGTTGCCTAATTTTAGCTCCTGGAATATTTCAGAAAAATAGTATATAATGTGACTAAGAGCAATATTTAGCATAACATGCTTTTATTGCCTGATTAAAACCAGAAATTGTTGAAGCAGCAGTAGTAGCAGAAATTGTAATATTAGTTATTATCTATCACAGAAGTAGCATAACTTGATAGTAGTGGTAGAAGTACTAATAGATGTTAGTGGTAGTAATGGTGGTACTACTACTAGTAGTGGTAGCAGCAGCATAAGTAGTAGTACAATTGGTAGTAGTAGTTATAGTATTGGTAGTAGCAGTAGTAGAAGTAGTAGTAGTAACAGTAACAAAAGTAGAAGTAGCAGCAACATAAGTAGTAGTAGTAATAGCAGGAGTAGTGGTAGTGGCAGTAGTAGTAGTAGTAGTAGAAGTAGTAGTAGAAGTAGTAGTAGAAGTAATAGTAGTAGTAGTAGTAGAAGTAGTAGTAGTAACAGTAACACTAGAAGTAGTAGTAGCATAGCAGTTGCAATAGAAGCAATGGTAGCATTTACCGCATCATGTTGTTGTTGTTGTTTTTTATGCAATTCTCTGCTTACCAAGTTATTATGCCTAGATTTTGAAGAATTTATTGACTAATACCGGTTAAATTATTTCAAGTATTCATGCTTATTGCCATGAAGACTTTACCCAGTGCAGCACCTAGACCACTCCACCACTGGTGTGACTACACAGTTCCATGCACTGCAAGATTCCCATTGGCTTCGTGACATTGTAAACATATGTCATGAGCATTCCTCACAAACATTACTCGGAACCAACATACTCCCAGCACTACATTCTACTTTCTAATCTTTGGTGTGTTTTTTTTTTCTATTTCTCCTTCCCCTGATTTGCTTATCTGTTCCCTTGGTTTGTCCCTTTCATCTTTGCATTTTCTCTTTCATCTTCTTACTGTTTTGCCATAATTTTGTCACTTCTATACTTTCATTTTTTTTTCTCTCTTTCTTGTTCAAATCTTTGTCTCCTCATCTTCTTCCTATTTTCTGTCCCTTCATCTCATTCTCATTTCCCTCTACGTATTTTCTTCTTCAATATAATTCCTTCTTCATATTTTCTACTTCTTTTCTCTTTCTTCTTTGGATTTTCTTCTCCTATTATATTTTCTACCTCTTAACAATTCCATTTCTTTCAATTTTCTATAATTTCTATATTCTTTCTTTTTCTTTTATGTTGTACTTTTCTATATTTTCTACCTATAATTTTTACTTATTTTTATTTTCTTCTCCTTCTGTTTTCTTCTTCTATTTCTATTTGTCTATTTTCTTATCTATATTTTCTACTTCTATTTTCTACTTCTGTAAATTTTTTTTTCCACATCTTTTTATTTTTCTTTCTTTCTAATATATTTACATTTTCTACTTCTTTCTATTTTCTCTGTCATTATATTTTTACTTATTTCTAATTTCTTCTTCTTCATATTTTCTATTTCTTTTCATTTTCTTCTTTTATATTTCCTACTTTTTTTTCTCCTTTATGTTTTCTTCCTCCAGCATTTTTAGTCTTTTTGCCTTCCTTAGATGACATTTGTTAAAGTTTCAGTCAAACTTAATATAAAAAAATGAAAACAGATTACACAGTTGCCGTGGTCACACTGGTAAAACATCACAAAGTTTAAGTTTGGCAAGTTTAAGTTCTCAAAGTTTTGCCAGTGTGACCACAAACTTGGTGACAACTTCTCACAAATCTTCTCCAGAACATTCACACTCAAACTACAAAAATTTTCCAAACCCCTGCAAATCTTCTCTAAGTTTATGCAGTTAGAATGCTTGCAATTGAAACTTCACGAAGTTTGTCATGTGACCAGTCCACCACCTGTTTACAGGCGGTGCCTCAAATTGTGCGCTCATTGGGATGTAATGTGTGCATTGTTACATCACAATCATAAGCTGTCAGACGGCGCATGCTTTCTTCTTTGTTGCACATGCGCACGAGTGACCCTAACCTTGAGAACTGAAACTTCGAGAAGTTTGGCTGCCAGTGTGAATTGGCTAACAAACTTTGTGAAGACTTCTCAAAGTCAAACTTTGAGAAGTTTTGCCACTGTCACTGCGGCCTGAGAGAGCAGTTCATAGCGCATTCTTACCTTGGATTGCCCCGCAGCGCAGCGTGGTGAAGAGCGTTGAAGCCGTTGTTGTTCGTCACACAGATGTCAGCGTTGTGGTCTAGGAGAAGGGAAAGGATGTCATCCCGCTTCTTGCTGATGGCATCGTGGAGGGGTGTGTCACCTTCAGAATCCTGGAAGACACAAAGATGATGATTAACTTGTTAACCCGGCGAGGACGAGTCCCTGAATATACTCGGGCAAGTGACTATGAGAAATGTGTGTTGTTGCAAAATCATTGGGTTATAAGGTGGCAATCACACTGGCTCTGAGACTAGGTAGTGACTCGAGTTTCGTTGGTTGCAGAGTGGTCATGGAGATATCTCCATGGTGACTTTGCGACCAGCAGAAGACTTGCTTCTCCTGGAGACTAGTCTGGTCTCCGGGTAGTCGCGAGAGAATTAAACATGTTCAATTTCTTCAGAGACTCTTTCCGGTCTCCAGCTGGTCTTGGAGATGTTTCCGGGGTGTTTCCCCGATTTTTCCTCAGTCGTGACCAAGACAAGGAGACTAATTTTGTCCGTGAGCTCTCTCGCAGACATCTCTGCAAACTTTCAGAGACTCCTTGGCAACATGCCACAGACGTCACAGAAACGCCTCCGCAACTGAAAGGATGTCTCTGTGACTTCCATGGATCTAGACAATGTAACCTCCAATGAGATACAGGCCCTTAACCCATTCTGTACATGCCAAATATGACCCAAAAAAAAAAACGAAAACCATTAATGCTTCTATACATCACATATTTTTGTGTTTACTTTTGCTTTGTCTTGAGGTTTGGGGTTTCTTTTTCTGGCTTTTAGCTACCACCTGACATTTACAGAGATTTAACACAGCCCGGGAAGTAGAGATCTAAGACCATTAAAAACGTAATTTTCCTGGAAGGAATGAATATTGAATGGGAAAGAAAGTCATTGTCCGTTCCCAATGACATTGTGATGTCATTTTAGGGGTACGACAGCTAGGATTTGGACAGAACATCACTTAAAAGCATAATTTACCATTTGCAGATAAAACAAAAACCCAGCATTAGTGCTTCAAATTAGGGATAGAAACAACCAATGTACAAATTTGAACCAGTATAATCGATGCTAGGTATTGTGAAATATACAAAATGTGAACAATAATTAAAATAAAATTTTTCCAGACTAAACCGTCTACATTTATGGTTTAGTGAAAAAAAATTGTGATATCTCCTTATATATTAGGGTTTATTGCAAAAAAAAAAAAAAATTATATGGAGGATGTTTTGTGATACAACTGGCCTACATTATATACATCAAAAGCAATATCTTGAACATTTTTTTTAAATCACTGCTCCCAAAAGAAAGCAGGACCTATAACCGATTATCATATTATCAATAAAAAAAAAAAAGATTTTCACTGCAATTTGAGATACAAGGTCTTGTCACACCAGCAATGACATATGGCACAAATTGAAAAGTAAATCAAATGCTGATGTGCAAACTGACCACATCATTGTTCTTTTTCAGCTTGCCTTTTTAGGGCAACTAAATTATACTGCCATCATATGCACCCAAAGTGAAAGCTGGGATAATACACCATGTAACAGAAGCGAATAAAGTTTTGGTCTCATAATCCAATTAGAAAAAGCGAAAGTACATGTACTTGAGTCACTTCTTCTAGACAAAGGATGGTGCTGACTCTATGCAAGTCTCCGTTTAACCCTAGAGTCTCAAGGAAGACTTCTTGGAGTATATGCGAGGAACAAAGTTATATGTGACCCACTACAACAAAAGGATCCAAAAGTCGGGGTAGGACAATTTTCTGAAAATGACATGACATCATTCCCTAAATTCTTCCACTTTAATTTTATTTATAACACAACTCAAAACAAATACTCGGTGGCGGAGATATCGATGATTGCCAGGGGCGGAGTCTATCTGCGGCACTAAATCCAAATCTTTGGACACGTTTCTGCTCCGTTGAAAGTCAGAAAATTATGGCCCAGAAAAATGCTAATTTCTTGCCTTTGATCACTTAGCTTCAAAATTTCGGCAGACGATAGACAATACATCAGACTACAAAATTATGCCAAAAACAGAAATCCGATCGTTTTGACCAATTTTGATGATCTGACTTCAAACTCGATTTTCTCAGCTCAGCCTTCAGCGACTTTAGGATCCTTTTGTTGTGGCGGGTCACATAGTTTCTAAGCAGTGGAGTTTGAAAGGTGTAAGCAGCTGAGTTAGTGATCCTCATACGTGTGTGGCATATAGGGAAAGAAGGATAGTGAGAGTGTGAGAGTGAAAGAGAGATATAGAGAGAAAATAAAGAGAGAGAGAAGGAGGGAAGGAGAGAGGGATATGACAGCAAGATACATTCCTGAGAGGGCACAAATGTTTTGTCTTTGCCAACTTTGGCGCACAACTTGCCTGCGCCGGAGCACTTTCTCTTTCTTGGTTCTCGCCACCAGCATCGATTGTCTACAAACCACATAGCAAACTGGCTACGACAAATAGAAAACATTTTTGTATCCGTGGGCAAACACACATAGCTGGATGCATACTATGCATCCTCTTCCCCCCCCCCCCCCCACCAACATTTTTCTTTGACGAGTATGTGAAAGACACTCTACACCTGATCAAATTGCTACCAGCAGCTGGTATCAAGAAACCACCTTTGTCATTTCTGAAATATTTATTGTGACCTCTAAAAGTATTATCTCCCACCATTACACTCATACCAACTTGCGCCATAGAAGATATCGTAGATAGATAGATGATTCTAACAATACCAATCTCACTGTATCATCATCCATCTATTCCACACTCCTCCTCTCTTTGGTTACTTCAAAACATAAAATAGAAGTGTTTCAATATCCCTAGTACACTTGTTTCTTTTCCCTTCTTTCTATTCATACTTAACTGTTCAGCCTGCATTATCATCTTTTGCACAGAATGTTGTTGGGCTTCGGTTTTTTGTTTGTTTGTTTTTTCCCCTAACTGGCAGATATATCCTTCTACTATATTAGTTTCTCTGCAAGTACATATTTCTGCATATTCTGTTTTTCCCCCTTCACTGTCCATCTCTTACTTTTTTATCTTTTCTCTGGCATATCTCTTTCATCTCTATCCCCTTTTCGTACTCTCTTCTTTTGCTTTTTTGTTTAATCTTCACAATTCTTCTCTCTCTCTCTCTCTCTCTCTCTCTGTAATATAATATTGAAATATATAAGTTACACACATATATGTCCATATATGTGTATGCATTTGTTTGTATGGTGATATATTCATATTTTGTTCTGTCTCTTTCTTTCTCTATCTCTCTAAATAAGATGTATGTTTGTGTATGTGTTTGTGTGTGTATATATATATATATATATATATTTCTTCTCTATCTCTTTCTATCTCTATAAAGCTGATGTGTGTGTGTGTGTGTGTGTATGTGTGTATGTATGTATTCATATTTTCATCTCTCTTTCCATATCTTTCTCTCTCTCCCTCTCTATCTCTCCTCACTATTTTCTTTCCTCTTCAGATACTACTACTTCCCTTAACCCTCCTTCAGCCTCCTCCACTCTTGCATTACTGGAATACACCCCATACCAGGCAAGTTTGAAAAGTTGTCATCGCTGCGCACCCACACATAACTCTTATGCAAAGATATGCTTCGGACAGGATGAGGAATATATGTTTAACCCAGTTTGCAAGATACACAAAAGCAGCAATTAATGCACAACCACAAACTGGCATGCTCTCAATTAATCAATGGCTGCTCCTTGTAGCAAGGCTAAGAGTATGTTGCCTCTCTACACTGAATACAAGAGGATGACATCATTCTCGGACAATTTAACATTTCCACTTCAGATATAAGAAAAAAATTAAAGGATTTAGCATTTAAACTATAGCCTTAGTTCAAGACACAACTGGATAAATAGAATGACAACGAAATATATTTTGCATAAAGATGCATTCTCTAAAACAATGAGTGCAGAAAAAGGATTTTTTTTTTTCAATTTCTCTTCTAAACAAATTATGTTCTTTAATGCAAAATGTATATGCCTCATCAACTAAAAAAATACCAACACTTTACTGGAGTGAAGACTACAGTGTTTTGAAGTATGAATCAGGTATTAATATGTCCAGATTTGACAAATAAAATAAGATTGTAATCACTCATGAGTGGTCCCATAAATACAAACATATGTGGGGTCTGTGATGTAATGAGGATATTATCAAGGTCTTTCCAAGGTGTGTTCAATTAAATGACATATTATTTGATGTCAACAACGCACAACATCCCTAGCCACCAGGGTCTAGGGCTGCCAAAGGGGCCTGGAAGCTCTAGAGTTGTAGATGCTTTCTCCTGCTATCTTAGCCTTATTCTTAAATATATACCACAAAAGTAATGTTAGGTGGGAGAATGTTACATCTTCAGCAAGAAAAATGAATCTTAAAGATAATATAAAGTTTTGGTACCTCAAAAGTTTCCCTGAATTTCCTTGTCTTAGTTTGTGTTTCAGGTTAAAGTACCTTTCATATAACTAACACTGTGAGACTTACTCGCCCCAAAGTGCTCTCATGTCTTAGTAATCATGCAATTAACTGCGACCAGCAGCCCCATACGCATAGCGCAATGAGACTTCGCATTGTAGTATTCAGGATCATAAAAGATTTAGTATCGCGGGTAAATGTCAACTTAAAATCCAAAAATTTCTTCAATTTGAAGACTTACCAATTAAGTTGAAGTATTGAAAACAGGCTTCGGGCAACGCTTGGTTCTGCCAATAGTCCCTTTCTGTTCGAATTGATGACTGAATTTGACTCAGTCGAGAGGACCTTGGGAGAGCTACATACACTGAATACTACGGCCAGCGCATTGGCACACATCACATGCGCACAAATTTCAAATCCATGAACGGATAAGATGTTTGTGTGCGCATGCGCTGGCCGTCAATTCAGTGTAGCTCTCCCAAGGTCCTCTCGACCGAGTCACATTCAGTCATCAATTCGAACAGAAAGGGACTATTGGCAGAACCAAACGTTGCCCGAAGCCTGTTTTCAATACTTCAACTTAATTGGTAAGTCTTCAAATTGTAGACATTTTTGGATTTTAAGTTGATATTTACCGGCAATACTAAATCTGTCATGATGTTGAATGCTACAATGCGAAGCCCCATTTAGCTATGCGTATGGGGCTGCTGGTCACAGTTAGCTATGCATATGGGGCTGCACGCTGCTGGTCGCAGTTGTCATGCAATAATGGTTTCGTAAATATGTGTACTACCTCGCCGCCGTATGGCCGCGGCTCTGGTACGAAACCATTATTGCATGATTACTAAGACATGAGAGCACTTTGGGGTGAGTAAGTCTCACAGTGTTAGATATATGAAAGGTACTTTAACCTGAAACACAAACTAAGACAAGGAAATTCAGGGAAACTTTTGAGGTACCAAAACTTTATATTATCTTTAAGCAGGAGACATACAGCTAGAGTGGAGAAATTCCAACCTGAAAGCAGAGTTGAAGTCTCTGCATAAATATTCAGTTCAACCTCAGGTAAAAGAAACAATATTCATTGAGAAAAAAAATGAGACATATATAAGCCTCCTTTAATACTCATCACGATATCTTATCACTTTCAGTCACAGCTCCAATTGGAAAAAACAAAAAACAAACATGATTTCATGGCTTTGTAATTTTTTCTCAAATTGAATGACTTGGAGGCCATTGATGAAAATCTTCTCATATTAAGAAGCATCTCCTGTTATCACAGACTGCTTGTGTGTGTGATACAGTGTACTACCAACACAGAAGGCAATGTGTGGGTATACACAAAGAAGGGCCCATACAACTTCCAGGTATTATCCAACAAAGCATTGGTGTGTGAAGTCCTTTCCCTGGCACATGTGGCGAAATCAACAAGGTGGGGGGAAACAGAGTTCAGATGGGTCCCCGAGAATGCAACCTAGATGTTACCAACAACCTTAGTGCCGCCGATTACGACGTTCGAGTCTGGGCGGACTAGCAGCTAGCCTCTTTTCAGAATTCTACACGGATCTTGATCACAGTCCGCATGATAGCCAATTCATGCCTTCTCACAGAGAGGATATAATGCCATTGAAAAATCAGAGACTACAACCTACTGTAAGAGTTGTACAGGCTATGCAAAGATGGGGATATAAATATTGCTGGAATGTACAGCACCCATCCACAATAAAACACAGCACTCAGCCTTGAACCAAGGCCATAGCATAATGTACAATAGATACCTTACAAGCTATGCAAGGAATCTGAAATCGACCTAAACGTTCCCTGAACTTTTTCAATTCCCTGCCCGCATCCTACAGTTTCTTTTCCCTGGTTTATCCTCACATGTACATCTACATCTTTCAGTCATTCCATTAGTTTACCTTGTCCTTTTTAATGCTCCAAACATTTCATCAAAATTACAGCAATATATTATCCATTTCCTCTCAGCTGCATGTAATCAAGATGCAGGACCCCGGACAAAAAGAGAAGAGTCTTAAGAGGAGCCTAATCCACTTGCAATGTGCATACTAATACTATTACTAAGACCACGTGTCATGGGTGCACATGTGTGATATCCACACGATATGACACACACATACAAAAATGAAAAGCTGTTTCAGACTTATCAAAGAACTTGTTTGTAATCAGATCTGAAACAAATTGCCCTTCAGGCATGTGTACAAATATAACAAGACACAAGTTCATAGCACAATGTAAGAGTGAAATTCCTCCTGGTCAAATTCAGGACATTTATCTTGCTCAGAAAGGATAAAAAATGAAATAAAACTATGAACACATTAAAGGGAAATGGTCCTTCCTGTGGGACAGAATATCATCATCTTGAGCTTGGCTTTTCTCGCCCGATGCGTGATTTATGGATGGTGTGACATCATTACATCAGAGACTTTTAGTGTGTATTAAATGCATGGTCTACTTTGATTGACAGTTATCTAGCCTTATATTGCTGATCTTTGTACAGAAGATGGCTCATGAATGACCTGAGGGATACTATCATCATTACTCTAATAATCAAAATGATAATAATCGTCATTATCATTATCATTATTACCGTTATTATAATTACCATTATTATCAATATCATCATCACCATCACCATTATGTAATTATTATTATGATCATGAAAGATTATTAACATTATTATTAATATTGGATCATCACCATCATCATTTTCTGCATCACCTACACCAATATCATCCCACTCAGGGTTGAAGTGCTAACTTTTTGAATATTACAGTTATATAGAATACACATAAAGTACTAGAATTTCTTGAAAGGCAAAGGTTTTGATCACCATTCCACTGAAATGTTCACTAGAAATGTATGAAAATAAATAAATAGATACATGTGAAATGTTGCACTCATAATCATAACACTATATATACCAATAAAATCATCAGCTACAGGGTTGTACCTTTGGATTTGCTCTGACCATGAACAAATTGCACTGATTTTTTGGATGTTTTTTTTTTCCTTTCTAGAAACTGCTCAATGTATCAATCATTCAACTCATCATAAAAACATCTAGCACAATGAAATAAAGTTTCGTTCTGACCATAAATCAGAGGTTGTGGCAGGTTTACAAAACAGAATGTCACTGCTAGTCAGCAGTAGGAGCCCGAGACCAGTGACTCAGAATCACACTAAAACATTATTCCCCAAACCAGGGCTACCACCAAGGAAGTCATGTTCTTCTTTTGGGTGGCTCTCTGCTGTCACATTTCGTTTCAAGACCATTGCTCAGCGCCAAACTATGTCGGGACTTCACGAGAGAGATGACAGCTCGCACCAATAAAAGTGGAGGAAGACGAAGGCGGGGGTGGGCGCGAGGAGTTGGAATTGTTCCCGGAGAGAAGTTATCACAGTTCAGGGCATGTGTGTCAATACATGTTGTAATGATGTCACACCAGCCCATAAATCACGCAGCGGGCGAGAAAAGTCAAGTTCAAGATGATGATGATGAAGTTCTATTCCGCAAGAAGGACGGGGGTGACTAAGACTCACAACACGAAGGTTTTCAACGACAAGATATGCTTGACGATAGATTCATCATATTCATGTATTCATGTTGTTGTTTGGGTTTTTTGCATCAAAAGCACCATGGAACCATTCATTCATCATCTGCGAGAGTAAAGCTCTTTGATTAATTTTAGGGCATGATTTTAATATTTTCAATGTCCTTTCCTACAAATCATGTAATTCTGTTGTGCAGCAAATACAAAATCACTATTGCCCACGGTAGATTAAATTTTTCAGGAGTTTGTACCCATTGGCTAGCATATATATCTTATTTTGCACCTGCATTTCATAGGTCTGTAACATTGATAGATACTTTGAGTCATGAACCAGATTCTTACATTAAAAAAAAAAAAAATGACACTGTCAGGGTTTCCGAATACTGGAAGTATAATTACAGAATATTTTTCAGTGTGTTCATAAATGTCACTCTCCACAGAAGAAGTATTAAAAAGTGTAAATTTACATTGCTCAAAAATTAAGAATGAAAGAAAGATATTCCACCAAGATTTCTGAACTGTTTCCTTTGTGTAGATTAATTCACAAGTTTGCTGAAAAAGTTTCAGTTACCTCTTTAGCTCTGTTAACATTCTGACTATTCTAAAGACATTTAATCACAGCCATTCCGGGTGAATGACCAGCTGTATAACCACCTTTTGCACTCACACTCCAGAACAACAGAATGAAAATCATGCAATGAAAAACTAACCCATTGAGGACGAGCACCAAGCATACTCGGGCAAGTGTCTATGGGAACTGTGTGTTGTAGCTAAATCTGCCTGTCCTCAAAAGGGTTAATACAGGAATCTAACCTCACACATTCCCGAAAATAAGCTCACCTAAATGCACTATTCCAGACAAACAATTAAACAAACAAACTCAAACAGACACTGATAAAACTTAACCGAGAAGTCAAAGACTGTGAAAATGTGAGATCCTATCAACACTATCCTATATGTGACCAGCTTCAGCAAAAGGATACGCAAGTCCGGGGAGGTCGACTTTCTGGAATTGATATGACGTTATTCCCTTACTCTTGTGCTTTATATGCATACATAACACGACTCATAAAAGTACCCAGTTGCGGAGATATCAATGACTTTAAGAGAGTGTGTTGAGTGGTCTAGGAAATTGGCATTTCAAGTAAACCACCTTAAAAGCTTTTCTTCTGATGGAATCGTGATCAAGGGGAGGTTACACAGTTTTCACCTCTTGACAATAGAAGGTGTGCCCATAGCAACCTCCACGATGTTTATTCCAGCTTAACGCCAGCTCACTGAGCTGCCTACGTCCAACCAATCAGTAACCAAGATGCCACGTACTCACCAACAAAATCATTTCCTTGTTGCTAGGGGTGGAGCTTATCTGCGGCGCTAAATCTAAATCTTGGAACTTAAACTTGGAAAATCATGGCCCAGAAAAACCCTAATTTCATCCTCTTCCTTTGATCATTTACCTTCTAAATTTCAGCAGATATTAGACAAAACATTTAACGACAAAATTACGGCAAAAACAGAAAGTTGATGGTTTTGACCGATTCTGATGATCTGACTTCAATCTCGATTTTCTTGACACAGTCTTCAGCGACTTTTGGATCCTTTTGACATGGCGGGTCACATTTGCTACCCTGCATTACAAAACCAACAAAAAGTTGCAACACTTCATTTTACTTGAGAACTCAAAAAAGGTGAAATGGGTTACGCAAGTTAATCTTGAGTTGTTCATATTTCCCAAAAGAGCTATTCTTCTTCTACATTATTCTTGAGCTTGGAATAATGAAACAAATGGAAAAGTGTGTCTTCAGCAGTTTTTTTGTTTTGTTTTGTTTTTTGCTACCCTTTCTTTGTTGAGTAGTGTGATTAGAGGCCCATTTTAATTTCTTCAAAATCTCTTACACACTCTTCACTTTCAAGTCTAATAACTTTTGAAAAGATAATGCTACTGCTTTGAAAGTTGGCATTAATGATGGTCAAAATGTGTCTATAGAGCATGCTAAATATCAACATAGTCTAATCATCCCTTCATTGTCATTGCTATGTGGTTTACATCCTGGTTTTTTTTTTCCCATTCATCACACATGTACATGACTTGGTAAAGATCAAGTGCTTGAATAGACCCTGCACTTCATTATAGGGCTTCTTTTCTCAGTTCATACTTTTCCAGTGTGTGCTTTCTTTCCAATAATTAGACAGGTTAGGAGAGTCCATTTAATTGAGTTATACATCATTTTAAAGCTTAGAGTCTGCTCTTTCAAAATCTGCCCTTACCTAGAAATCCAAGTCTGATGAATTTTAGTTGATTCCATGATCAAGGTCACATACTGTAAAACATGATATATTCGCGGCACAAAATTTTCGCGAATTGGAGCCGACGGCCTTTTACGTGGCATGAAATTTTCTCCAACTGCCACTGGCGTTCAATGCATATAATGTCGACAAGAAATTTCGCGTGCATTTTAATTTCACGAATCTTGGCGCTCGTGAAATTCACGAAATTAAAATGCACACGAACATTCCTCGTTTTACAGTATAATGTAGATTGGCTCATAAATTGGATCAGAACCATTTTTGCCATTAGGGAGATGGTAGCAGCAACCAAAGCCCACGCTTACCTATTTCATATTTTTTTAATCATATAATGGCGCATGAGCTATACTTGGAATTTTATAGGTGGCTTTCTTCTCCTTCTTCTTCTTCTTTTTTTTTTTTGTTCAAAGAATCATCATTAAGGAAGCTCGCTGCTCTGGTATATTTTTCTCTTGCACGTCTTGCTCGGATTTTATGATGTAAGTTTTCACAGGCAATTTCTTTTTTAACAGTAGAGGGCGAGAATTTAAAGCAACAGAGCAGTTCTTAGACTGGGATTCATGTTAGCCCAGCATAGCAACTTATGTCCCCAATGAAAATATTAAATAGTCATTATGTCATTACGAATCAGATGAGCTGTTTAATCTTAAGACAGCAGGCAGCCTGCTCAAATACACTCGAGATATAAAGGAAATTTAAAAAAAAATACTGGAAATACACAACCAGTAAGCCTTGTGATATAAACCTGTCAAGCTTTGGTGCTGCTTTTTTTAAATATGCAAATGTCTATTTTAGCCATAACTTGGGAGGGGGGGGGGGGGTTCAGTATGCCTTACACCAGTTGATTTATACACTGATATGGCAATGCACCTGACTCACTGCATAACCCACTGAATCATCTCTTCTTTTTACTTTGGAAGTGATATAAGTTAAAGTGCATCAAACCAAGCAGGTCTACAGTAGGTGACACGAGTTATATTGTTCCTCAATCTCAAAATGGGATTCCTTCCAACTTGCTTGCTGGGGCTAACGGACATATACCTCATGGTTACATCTAAAAATTTGACCTGCCCTGGATTTGTGGCCCATCATCTAACCCTGCTCGGTGTGGAGCTGCAGTTTTTGTTCTGTTTTTCTCTGGTCTTACTTTATCCGACAAGGCGTGGCCATCATAATCTTACTGCAGCGGAGAAAAGTTTTCTCCTGGTTGGTGAAGACTGCAAAGAGCACCTTGTAACGGCGGACCAGAGATTTAATGTTTACAGAGAAAATGCCAGCTAAGATTCTAAGTACGTCCATCGCATCAATCAAATCAGCTTAATTGGAACTTTACAAGGGAGGAGGGGATACTATTCCCCATCCTCCTTGTTTTTCTTTGAGCTTATGGAGCTAAACTTGCCAGTGACCGTACCAGAAACTGGCAAAGCACAGAAGGGCGGTAACAAACCTTTCTCAATGTACATCAAACAAATCTGTCATGGAGAACTCTGCATTCTCCACAGTCCAACTCCTTTGCATAAATCTGTCATATGTACATCAGTCGGTGAAAATTTCACTACACCACCCCACGTGTGCCAACACTAATTAATTTGCTCTTTTCCTTTTCATTTTTTTTCCCCCTACGCAAGTCGTGGGGAAAAAAATCAATTAAGGATGCTGCTGTGATATTAAAGTATTGTTCCCGCATACAACTCCCCCATTTCAGGGGTGGATCCAGGAATTCTGTAAAGGGGGGGCGCAAACAACATTTCTGGTGCTACTTTCAGGTTTCGTTTCATTTTTTTTTCTTTTGTTTTAACAACAAATAAAGAAGGGGCGTGCGCCCGGTGTGCCCTCCTCTGGATCTGCCACTGCATTTATTGCTTCACTCTTGTATTCATAAATGTCTGTGTACATCTGGGGACAGTACGCCAGTTTGCAATGAAGACCACTTGGTATACTGAACGATGTACATGTAGTTGCATCACAAAGCAACAACGAACAGATATCATGAACATTTGCTATATCCAGGTTTCATCTCGGGCTGTTATTACATCCAAACCTATAAATCATCCTGCAGTTGCTCTCTGGTGGTGACAGTTACGTGGAGTTCTGAAAAAGTTTTTTGCAAACACAACGGTCACCAAAAAGCAGGACATGTTTTGCCTCTTTACTCAAAGACATCGTTTGCTATCACTTCCGACGGCGTGGATTTACATTTACCTCATTATTAGAGGCATAAAGTGTTTTTTACTGCATTGCAGATGCCAGACTTGCATCAGTGTATTGGTTTAACAAAAGGGGTATAACTGAATAATCATCTTCTATTCTTTAACGTGCAAGTAAAGTGGTATGCACATCAAAGTCTTCTTCTTATTCCCCTATCAATCTCAAGATTCCAGGGCCCTATTTTATGAAGAGTTAAAATTGATTGTAAAGTTGCTTTCCATGATAAGTCTATGGCAGCCTGTGTGTTAAGTAAATTTAAAATCGATTTTATCTTTTGATAAAACAGGGCCTAGTTGTAGATAGTATTTGCATGAGAAATAGGATATCTGATAGCCCTTTACTAACAGTGAGACACATTTGCAATTATTTTTCTGTGTATCACATTCCTTAGCCTTGCACACATTTCAAAAGCTCAATGGTAGGAGCCTTAATGCCATTGTTTAGACTGTACTAATTTTCACCTGTCCCTCCAAAATGGTTCCTTTTGCAGAACCCTTCCTCAATCTGGTCGCTTTCACCAGTCCCTTTCACCAGTGTTCTACTGTCTCTTGCACCAGTCTCATCCACCAGTCTCTTCTACCCATACCCTTCCATTGGTCCCTTCCACCTGTCCCTGCCGCCCTGCACCTTTCCATTGGTCCCTTCCACCTGTCCCTGCCGCCCATATCCTTCCATTGGTCCCTTCCGCCGGTCCCTGCTGCCCGTACCCTTGCATTGGTCCCTTCCACTGGTCCCTGCTGCCCGTACCTTTTCATTGGTCCCTTTCACCGGTCAACGCCTCCCGTACCTTTCCATTGGCCCCTTCCACCGGTCCCTGCCGCCCGTAACCTTCCATTGGTCCCTTCCATCGGTCCTTGCTGCCCGTACCCTTCCATTGGTCCTTTCCACCGGTCCCTGCCACCCGTACCCTTCCATTGGTCCCTTCCACCGGTCCCTGCTGTCCGTAACCTTCCATTAGTCCCTTCCACCGGTCCCCGCTGCCTGTACCCTTCTATTGGTCCCTTTCACCGGTCCCTGCCAGCCGTAACCTTCCATTAGTCCCTTCCATTGGTCAATCCCACCAGACCCTGCCACCCGTACCCTTCCATTGGTCCCTTCCACCGGTCCCTGCAGCCCGTACCCTTCCATTGGTCCCTTCCACTGGTTCCTGCTGCCCGTACCTTTTCATTGGTCCCTTCCACCGGTTCCCCGCCTCCCGTACCTTTCCATTGGCCCCTTCCACCGGTCCCTGCTGCCCGTAACCTTCCATTGGTCCCTTCCATCGGTCCCTGCTGCCCGTACCTTTCCATTGGTCCTTTCCACCGGTCCCTGCCACCCGTACCCTTCCATTGGTCCCTTCCACCGGTCCCTGCTGTCCGTAACCTTCCATTAGTCCCTTCCACCAGTCCCCGCTGCCTGTACCCTTCTATTGGTCCCTTCCACCGGTTCCTGCCGGCCGTAACCTTCCATTAGTCCCTTCCATTGGTCCCTCCTGCCGCACCCCGCCACCCGTACCCTTCCATTGGTCCCTTCCACCGGTCCCTGCCGGCCGTAACCTTCCATTAGTCCCTTTCATAGGTCCCTTCCATCGGTCCTTGCTGCCCGTACCCTTCCATTGGTCCCTTCCACCAGTCCCTGCAGCCCGTACCCTTCCATTGGTCCCTTCCAGTGGTCCTTGCTGCCTGTACCCTTCCATAGGTCCCTTCCACTGGTCCTTGCTGCCCGTACCCTTCCATTGGTCCCTTCCACCTGTACCCTTCCACTGGTCCCTTCCAACAGTCCCTTCCAATCAGCTTCCACTGGTTCCTGCCACAGGCCCTTCCCCCAATCCCTTCTACATTCCCTTCCATCGGTCCCTTCCACTGGTCCTTGCTGCCCGTACCCACCACTCCCTTCTATCAGTCCCTTCAACATGTCCCTTCTTACTTGTCCATTCCAATGAAAGTCCCTTGCAACAGTCCTTCTACCAGTCCCTACCACCAGCAATATCCAGATCTGTCTCTCCTACCAGTATCTTTGATTCCCTTCCACTAGTCCTTTCCATTGGTTCCTTCCACAAGTTCTTTCCAATGTAGCCTACAGTTTCCTTCTTGTCTCATGGAGGATGCTAAGTCAGGGAGAGATAGGAGACAAGTCCCTCCCCCTCCTCCTCCCACCCCCCCCCCCCCCCAAAAAAAAAAGAAATCTAGGGACATTCATTCATATTGTGACAGATAACACGATTAAACCATTCACATCATCACTGAACATTCATTATATATAATTACTCCTTTGCTTTGAAATTTTGTAACCATTCAATAAAAAGTTGGGGTTACCATTGACCCTGGACCCTCCCCCCCCCCCCCACTTTGGGTCATAGTAATTGAAATTTCTTGATCTACACCCCCCCCCCCCCCTTGAAAAAATCCTGGCTATATAGGCCTGTTCCACGTGTGATTAAACAAAATATTAATGTGTCTACATGTATTCCTTTTATCATTAAAATTAAAATTAATTTCAAAGTGGAGTGGAATTTAGCATTAATTATCTCATTTTTTTTTTTTTTTGACAGATGAAGCAAACACAATGAAAAGATTTTTGTGTGTGTGTTTTCCTTGAATTGCCAAGTATGACATGCCTGGGTAACAGCACTAGTTTCCCAAAGTTGAAATGGGTGGGCGGAATGCTTCTGTCCTCAAAACAAGTCCTGACATGTCTGCCTCCATACTCATTGCAAGAATCACGACCGGCTTCGGCACTAGCCTGCTACAATAGACGGGGGGCAAGCAGGCAAACGCAGAAAGATGGACAGGGATGCAAACAATGAGGAAGAGAGCGAGAGAAAGATTGTAAAATGAGAATAGGAAGAAGAGAATTAGAGAGAAAGGAGAAAGAGAGAGATGGCTAGAAATACAATGAGCATGACAGAGGCCCCACCATTCTTGTATCCATCCAATGTTTTGGAGGTGAGCAGATTGCATGACTTTGACTAAATACAAATTACGAGACCACACGTGATACTGCGTATCAGTTCCATAATGCATGATACCCACATCTATACATATGCATGGGACTGAATCACATTCATCCATCAAGCAATTGCCCTTTCACCTTTTGTAAGATTGGAAATGCAATCGTAATGGACATTTATTACTACACATAATTGGCATAATACTACCTGTCAATGAAGGAGAGCTGGCTATCAAAGTTATCATCATTGTTGGTAGAGTGGTTTAGTGGTTCACATCTCTGACTCATAAGATATGGGTCCTGGGTTATAGCCCGGTTCAGAAAACTGTGGCCCGAATCAAGAAATATTATACCACCACCACTTTTCTCTACTGACAGGAATACGTGGGTTACTGTCTGGTATAGAATCACAAACGTACATCATGCATCCGACATCTAGTGGGTCTACTTTTTTTGCAAATCTATATTTCCCCACTATTTCCTGTGTGGCAAAATTGTGGCGTACAGTAATGAATGGAGAAATGAATGCATGCACATCACAATGCACATGAGAGATAATATGTTTTTGCAAGCTGTTAAATCAATAAATAGCCCCCAACTCAAAAATTCGAGAAAATAAAACCCTGCAAAATATACATGTATGGCGTATACAGCAGAAAGTAACTTCTCCACCAGTGAAAACCAAGAAATGGTGCAGGGATAGTGAACACATTATTATCACTGTATAAAAAGGCAACACACTCAGAAGCTGCAGGAAAGGGGAGGGTGTGATATTGCGAGCAATAGCTACATACGATATTCACAATAATAGACCCATCCCTTGAAATCTGATTCTCATTCCATCAGTGTTTTAAAAACAAAACAGACAAACGTCTAAAAAAATAAAATGAATAAACAAACACAGAAACATATTAATCAATCAATCAATCAATGATATTTACACAAACATCAATGATACTGTACGAGCTGAAATTTTCACGAATTTTGCGAATCGCCTTTGAACTTCAAATGGTTAATTATGCCTTTAACATCATAAGCACTATTATCACTCTCATCATCACTTTACACCATTTATGTAATGTCCTCAAGCTCAGCAATACCACAGTAACTGACATCATCTCTAAGAATATCACTAACAGCAACATTCTTGCCATCACCTCAAAGGCATTTATGACATCATCCTCCATCTGATTGTCATCATCATCAGAAGCATCACTGACATCCATAGTAACATTCGAACTACCAACAACATCACTGCCATCATCACCATTGGCAGCAGTATCATCATCACCACCAGCCGCAAACTCATCAATAATAATCACATCTTGCCTCCTGTTTCTGTAGACCTGTTTCTCTCTCCCTCTCTGAGTGTGTGTGCGTACATGCAGGGCTCAACATTACCAGTGACCTGGTGGCCCAGGGCCACTAAAAATTGATGTCGGGCCACCATATTAAAAAAAAAAAGGCTATGTTTTGGTGGCCTTATCAGGCAGCTGAAATTCAAAATTAATGTTTATAATGCCTTTTATTTCAGACCAATACATTTCTTTTTCCGTTGGCCAAAATTTCACATTCATACAGAAATTTTACCACAGAAAAGTTAGCGTGGCCCTGATACACATGTACATTGTATGTAAATATTGCCGATGTTATATGTATATATGCTACGTTTTTGTTTTATTTTTCTCTCTCTAGATGTACTATGGATCCAGCTTTAGGAAGACATTGCTCATAATCACTTTATCAATGAGACACCCGACCTTGGAAAGACAATTTGTAAATGTATCTCCCTAACGTTTTAAACTAAACTTTGTCTCTTCAATCGATGCTTTAATGCTGACAATGCTTACCTACACAATGTCTCCCTCAAGCCAGATATATATATATATTATATATATATATATACTATATATATATATATATAATCATTTATATTCACAAATATCTCTCTCTCTCTCAACTCTCTCCCTCTCTCTCCCCCTCTCTTTCTGGTAAGTGAGTTCAAGTCGACATAAGAGGAGGCTCTCCTGTCCTGTCTGTATCTGTTAATGTGTTTATTACTCTGCAGGTATGCCAGATATTTGCCCTGCCCTACCTGTGACCCTAACTTTGTGAGCACCAGCGCTCTGCCAAGACAAGAAGAGATAGAATCCCAAGAAACCCCCCCCCCCCCAATCTTCTTCTCTTTTTTCCATCTTTTTTTTTTTACAGAGTCTAGAGGTGGGAGTAGAGATGGGCAGTAAGACAGAGCGCAGGTTGCAGGGTAGATACAAGGCATCGGGATGAAAGAATGTTGTCTTAAAAATACTAGTTACGTTCAGACGACAAGCCTTAACCTCGAGGTTAGGAAACCTCGATGTTAAGCTTGTAGTTAGGGACCATGTAGACGCACTCGTAGTTAGCTAACCTCCAGGTTAGCTCGATGTTAAGAGCCACAGATATCTCAGGGTTAGCGCTCTAACCACAAGCCGCTGGAGGGTCCCCACTCGTAGTTAAGCACTGTGTGGACACAAAAATCATCGAACTCAAAGGGGCAGGAGCTTAACCTCAAGGTTTCCTAACCTCGAGGTTAGGGCTTGTCGTCTGAACGTAACTACTACCATCACACATCACAGAACTGTTCGACAGAGTACAACTTTCCTCGGCTACTATGAGTAAAGTAGTGTATATGTGTTGTCAATGTCAGCATCACTAAACAAGTGTCAGTTTTCTGGGAATGAGACAGAACTTCTTGTTTGGGTTTTACGAAGCCATTCCTCTATTGGCCTCTCTAATTTTCAAGCAATTTCATCAGAGGTGGACTTTCAAGTTAAAAATGGCATTAATCAACTAACGAAAAAAAAAATAGTGAAAAATCAATAATAACTCTCATATTATTCTCTAGATTCTTTAATTGGGTGAAGCATGATCCTTAAAATAATTAATGATTTGCATTCTTATCAGTCTGCTTTCAAAAACTTGCAAATAAGAGTATTTTTCAGGTACGAGTTTCTTCACTGTGTCTCCCTGCTACAAATTAAATTTGTTAAGATCGCACCTGAAACTTCAGCCCCTCTGAATAATATCTCTCTTTCAAGAGTATTTTTGTTAACAGAAGTTTGTGTTCTTCAAAATAAAACAATTTAGCCTTTTTTTGAGCTCAATCATTCACATTCACAGTCCGGTATTGAATACTGAGCTTAAAAGTCCAAGGCTGAAATGTTGTAGCTGGATGATTGCATTTGTTTTTCTTCCAAAGCTTGTCGGGATGATGACGATTGCACACGGGAGCACGATACATGAAACTTCAAGTCTTCATTCAAGCTGCACCTGTGATCCTGTGTATCACCGACCCTCTCCAACACGCCTCTGAATTGAAATCAAAGCCCGCCCTCGCTTGGGGCACAGGTGTGGTCGCAAGAACAATCCATGGCATCGCCTCTCATAGTCTCCAATCAATCAGTTGCTAATTACACGATGTCATCTTTGGCTACAAGAGGCCGACAGTTGAGGGACTAAAAACTCTGGGCACGGGGAAAGATTCTCCTTCTAATCTCCGCAAATAGACAACTTTCGAGTGAGCAGCCATTTCTGGAGGGATTAGCTTGCGGGAGTCTTCTCTGATGCCCCCACGGATGGAGAGAGAGAGAGGGGCTTTTGTGGTGTTGATGTTGTAAAGATGATTTCATAATAATCACAGCTTTTTTCAGGGACCACCACATCATCGAGATATGACCGCCTTCTGAAGAGTCGGCGGTGACAGACAAGATAGGGGTGGCCAGTAACAGTCACCATCACTCATACCTCTCTCGTTACCGCCAAAAGGTCACTACGCATTGTTTGGCATGAATGTTTCTCCTTGTCTACCCCTTCCCCATCCCCACAAGCACAACCCCCCCCCCCCCACACACACACACACACACACAGAAACTCTTTGATGAGAGCTACGACTAACAAGAGCACGAGGTCTTAGGTCTTAGATTTGCCCTCGGCACCGGTCAAGCACTTTATTAGTGGTCATATCTCTCTAAATTGGTCATCAGTCAAGAATAACATGACCTCTCCATGAACGGTCGTCCAGGGCAGGAGCAGCCATTAAAGTTATGGTGCCATGGCTGGCGATATTCTTTTCACAAATTACCCTCGTCATCTTTCGTTTCAGCTGACATGTCAAAAAGATCTACAACATTGTGCTCTGACTGCAAGGAAACATTCAACTCATTTAACTTTTATATTGCTATATAGAGCAAAAAGAAAGATAGAGAATGTCAAAGGCAACGAATGAGACAACAAATCCATGTGACACATGCCATGAAATTTAGGAATGACAGTTAGAGACAGTTTAAGTCTTTAATTCTATCGCCACTTTTATCAATTCTATTTCATGACTGGCATATCATCACATGTAAGCCATCATTATCAGAGGGAGAAAAAACACACGAGCAGCACAATGAATGAGCGCTTACCGGTATCCTGATGTTTTCAATTAATATCTATGAAATTGATAGCAAATTGAGACAAGTAAGTTGTGTCTTTACTAAAGATGACATAACACACTCACCAGGATGACCTTCTGGCTACACAATGCCATAAATTGTCCAATCGGTCATCCCTCTGAGGTTTATACATCCATGCTCAGCAAAATTAAAAATCCTGACATATGTCATGAGATGTCAAGGATCAGCTGAAGTCAAGCGCAGAATCATGTTTTTACCTTTTGATGTACAATTTTTCCAATTTTGCAATTCACTTCCAAATAATCTTGTAAGATTTTACGCCCTCTTTTCAACAGTAAAGGAGTTTTTTTTATTACAAATTCCTTTTAATAAAGCACATACATATGTATGTATCTGACAGAACTATGACAAATATGTGTAGCCTGTAAAACACAATGAAATGTCAAAGACTTCTTTAAAAAATTTTTGAAACATTTTACTGTTAACAGTAGCCATAAAATCAACAGCATTGATTTCCATTATTGTTGTTTTACCATTAATCAAAGAGGTAGTAGCAGCAGTTGTAGTTGTTGTTGTTGTAGTTGCCATTATCACAGCAACATTATTATTAGTACAGTGTAGCTGTTCTGTTGCAATTTGATAGTAAAAAAGTCTTTGATAATAAACTTTCATGATAACTTTGACATATTTTGAAAGGGCTTCCTTTGTGTGTAATGTTTGCATACTTGTTAATTACCTCACAAATTCAGAATAAGATAGACATGGACTATTCTTGGCCAAGAGGTACAGGGGAGGGGCAAACCAGGGCCGCATTTCATAAAAACTTGATATGATAGTAACTCTAGCTGGAATGGCAGTTGTCATGGTAACAATAAGAATCCAGCTTCCTGATTGGCTGTTGCTTTGGGAAGTTGCTATTGCAGCAAGAGTTGCTATCATATCAACTTTTATGAAATGGGGCCTAGATGTTGGAGAAGAAGGAGGAGGGGGAAGAGGGAAAGAACCCGATGGTCTGTGGCCCCAGGGTATCGGGTCCAGTGAACCTCAGGTATCAGGTCCAGTGAACCTCAGGCACCGGGCTAGAAAGAGGGGGAGACATTCATTTATGGTGACAGGAAGAAAAACAGAGACAACACAACACTGGCAGAGGATGTCATCCTTCCCTCTCTATCTCTTTTTTATTTGTTTGGGTTCCTCTCTCTCTGACGACAGCACGTCCTTCCAAAAATAGATCGGTTATAGGGCAATATCAGCCCAGCAAAGCAGGAGGGGGTTAATGGCTCTCAAATCTTGTTGATATCACAAATATGAAAGTGACTCTTTGGGATACGGATCTCACTACACCCCAGGAGTAAAAATGGCTCTTTGCAATTAACTTTTTAAAATAGAATTTTCAAAAATATGTTATCTAATCTTCGTTATAATCAGGCTTTAAATGTCGCTCACACAAAAACAGCAACATAATTTTTGTAAAATTCTATCTGCAGTAATTAAGATATGAAGGTTCAGATCACCTCTTAGAATCAATAATCATTATCCTATTCTGTCTATCTCTATAAATGACTAAATTGATGCTTGTTTAAACATGGGCCTAAAACTTTGAAAAAAACCTCCCATATCTCTTAAACAGACACCTTCTAATGAGGTTTTCAAATTGAACCTCAAGATGTTTACAACTTTTAAAACTACATCAATAGTATCTATATATGTTTGATAACAATCATGTTTCTTGCAAGTTCTTTTGTATGTTCTTATATCTACTGATACTTTGTTCATTCCCTGTTTTCCAGTGCCACAATTACTGTATAAAGTTTAAGGCAGAATGACCACTTTATAGGAGTTAAGTATAACTATTATCATCATTCCTCTTCTTCTTCATTATTATCACTATTCATTATTATTATTATTATTATTATTATTATTATTATTATTATTATTATTATATACAAAAAGAAAGGAAAGATGAATGAATGCATATAAATCAATGTACATGTACATCGGCTGTGGTAAATCACAGTCCAAGCACCCTACTGCAATAAGAACCTACTAAAGATTGACTTAATTGATTAGGCAAGCCAGCAAAAAAAAAAAAAAAAAAAAAAAAAAAAAAAACTAACAAACTAACTAACTAACTAACAAACAAACAAATGCTAGAGAGAAATGTACATATTCCTGAAAACTGAGTGGAAAGGAGAACTTAGAAGAAAGTGGCGCTGTTCATGAGGAGAACTCCAGTGACTTTAAAACAAGACCAAAATACTCTGAGATTGACAGGCGACAGTCATGATTAGTATTACCGTCCTTGGACCAGAGAGTTGCCGAGACCAAATTGGATCACGGGGTCAGGAGGGAAACGAGGAGGAGTGGGCTGCCCGGTAGGACGACACGGGGGTTTAAGAGAGGACGCGGGGAGAGGGCCAAGAAGGGGCCAGAGGAGAGGGAGGGGGTCCAACCGATGACGTCCGCAAGAAGGTTGCATCTCCGGGAGAGATGGAGGGAGGGGGAAGGGGGGGGGGGCGATGGAAGAGGATGATGGGCAACAAAATCTTCCTTCTCCACAGACAGTGCTTGGAGTCTTCCGGGGGCTGGGGCTAATTGGCAGCATCAGTATTCAAGGAATCTAATTTTCTCCCCATCCCAAAAACTTTTTTTCCGCTTTGTTCCGCCCTGCTGATCCACCGGTGCCAACTGGTGCGGCTTTGTTCTACAATTCCAGTGCCAAGCGGATGCAATAGACAGCATCAGTTTTATCCCAGAAATGATTCATTAAATTCCATCCTCTCCAATCAAGCTATTTCATTTTAATTGGCTCTGCCATCCGATCCTTTTGCTGTAATTTCCAACAAAGATATCACTCTGTCACTCAGAGTTCAAGTCAGGCCTTACAGTAATATGCAAAGTGATGCTACTGCAGTGGCATCTCTTTGTAGTAAATCTAGGGTGATCTCATTAAACTCAACCACATCACAAATTTTGTCTGCAATGATGTATTCTCACATACACTTGTACTCTATAAGGACTGCTTCAAAATGAATAAGATTTCACATCTAATCTCTCTGTCATCCATAGATCCATTTGAAGGTTTTCTAAACATGAGAACCCAGCTCAAAGCTACAAAAAGTTGCAGATTAGAATTCTGTGTAATGGACCAAAATATGCCAATTGGGTTGATGGAATCAAAATTTGTTTGTCTTACTTGGGAGGGTATTTTTTTCTCTACCAAACTGTTAACATTTGGCGGATTGAAACATAACCAAAATAAAGATGTTATAAATAATTTTTTGGGACCATACTTTTTTTTTTCTTCTGACAGGTGCTGCTTTCACTGTGAAATAGATAATGTTTTCATTGATACTTCTGCACAGCATGCCTGCGTGACCCTATTCTTTAAATCCTCTTTTCACCTTTTTTCACGAAACTGCACCTCCAAACTCTCTCTTATTTCAATTACTTTTTAATGGGTTGGGATTCTCCAATTTTAACAAGTGATATACCATTTCAAAGCTTGAAATTTACTTTTTTAAAGTATGTAGAAAAGTGCAAATTGATTTTGAGCAAAAGTATAACAGGCATGATCGTTATGTCACACCTAGCAATCAGTGGTGTGCAGCAAAGTTTAAACTTTAAAACTGTGTGTCCACCACAAAGAGAGTTATTGTACAATGTAGGTCTCCTATAACTTCTGTGGAGTAAAAAGATATACTGATGCATGATAAAAATATATTTTTGAAGGTAAATATAATATCATGGTTCAAAAAATGGATGTATTGCACATGTACATCATGCTACATCCAATATCTGATCAGACATAATTTTTAAACAAAACCAGATACATCTACCATAATATGTGATGCCAAAGCCCTTGATCACAGTAGCAGTGGAGAGCTGTTTGATGGGTTCCTTTACTTGTTGTGACCATTACCCACTTTAAAAACACATGAAATCCATTCAAGCATGTAAAATTATTGCACAAAAATTTCCACCTCAACAGTAATCGAGAGAAAAAAAAAGTAATGAAATACTGTCTGACTCTTCTTATCCCCCTTCCTAAATATGAATATTAAAAATAATAGCAATTGAGTAAAGTGCCTGGGATGAGACTATCATATAAACTTGAGGGAGAAACACAAGAGGCATTTGGTCCCCCTCTCCTTGGCCAAAATACAGTAATGAGGGGTGACAAGTTAACAATGCTCGGCACCCTGGCTGCAGGGGTCAAAGCCGACAGCACCTAATGGAGCTGGTCACACATTTGTACAGCGCTAAAATACCACACAGTTTTCGAATAACTGTGGACAAGGTATCCCGGACCAGCAATTTGTATTTCGGTACCAGCAAAGAATATCATTTTCGCAACTGCAAGACAGGTCTTAATGTAATCAGTCAGAGATGAAGTGACATTGTCACCATCTTTCACTATTTTTTTTTCTTTTCATTTCTGTTACCTCTGCATTTCTTTTTCTTTTTTTTTTGGGGGGGGGGGAGATATATTTCTACACTTTCACTACTTTCTTGAAAAATTTCATATCAGAATTATGAATGAAAAAAGCAAAAAAAAAATATTCAGCATGTTGAAAGTTGAGAGTTAATTTGACAAAAGGAAGAACTGGAATAGTAGTGACAGTGTTCCATAATCTATACTAATCTATTGATTTTTTTAACACTATTAATTGGCGATGCTGGTCCTCACCTCAGATTTTTTGTACTTTTTATAGTTACCATGTTTTACCACGAGTATTTTTTATAAGTTTACAACTGATTTGCAATATTGTATTCTGATACTAAATGTTCAAGTCTGTGCACCTTTGTGACTTCTTGTAAATGTGTTGTCTCATGATATTTACATTGTACAGCTTGTATGTATATCACTAAAAACATGATAATGTTAAAACAAAAATAAATTACCTTTTTTTTTTACCAAATCTGGAATTGCTATTGTTTGGGAACACAACACTTCAACTTTGTTGCAAACATAAGACCCATGAGGACCCCTATGAAAGCATGTCCTCATTCCTGCCATCACACATGAAATGGGAGGACCAAATTCCTCTTGGTTGATGGTTTTGGCTGGGGTTTTTGGTTTGGTTTTGATTAGTTTGGTTAAATTGCTTAACTTTGGTTTGGTATAGTTTGGCCTGATTTACTGTATATATCTCCAGACATGAGTAGAATACTAAAGACTACAAAGGAAGTATACTAGTAGTATTAAGGAAATATCAAATATTTCTTAGCTGGACATAAAGGTAGTGGTACCTGCTAACATTTGTGAACCCTTGTTGGTTTTCAACCAATGACAATTCAGTTCTAAGACCACTATAAAACAGTATTAATGACAGGGTTAATTAGTTGATCATCTCATAAACTGGGTTCATCAATCTCAAATCTCTATTCCCTTGTTTTGTGTGTTTTGTGTTGAAGTGTATGTTGCAACATTTTGCCGTAGGAATGCAACTGTTAAGATCAAAACAAAATTGAGAATCACGTGTAGATCATGTAGCCATTTTAAAGTCCCCATATCACAGACATAATACAGTTGTACAAAAGACATCATTTCCTACTAAACAGCTTCAGGTAGTGACCGAAGCATTTTTCCCCATGCACCAATTCTCAGAAAATTGATAATTAAACTTGATACATACATAAACATATACATACATACTTCAGATAGCTCCAGTAGGTTCCCCCATTAGTATTGTGGATCTTGACATGTTCTTTTCTAATGTTACTAGTTACAAAGGCCAAAGGTACATCTTGTAGTAGACAACAAAATGATGCATCGTTTACATCCAGTTCATTAAGAGCATTCTATGAGGTAACGATACCGCACAACTCCATCACTAGTCATTACAGCTGATAGCATCTTTCAAGTCCCCTGGATGTGGCGCGTGCGGACGCGGACCTCGCTAGGGATGCGGTCCTGGTAAGTAGCCGATATGTCTGGGATGTCCTCCTCTGATCCCCCTGGTGACAGACCGACACGTACAGGGGATGTGCATCTCTCGCTCCGAGGGGATACAATTTCAGCTCGACACGCCCGATGACAGAAACCTTCCCCAAAGCCCACGGCTACATGAATACCAACCGACAGAAGCTCCGTCCCCATTAACCACACTACCAAAGCAGATCCTCCTCTGCTACGTCTCAAAAATCACCGCTGCCTCCGAGCTTTCACTCATCGTCTTAGAACCCTTTACGTGCCAAAGCACCAACAGTAGCTCACGTGTAACTTGCCAAGCTTTTTTTCTTTTTAATCTGCATTTATTAACCCATCCAAACTTGAGATAGTTGTAAAGTTGACAAGCCCACTGAAGTGTAGTCTAAGACCAACATGAAGACTATGGTAATTAATCTGCATTTATTAACCCATCCAAACTTATAGTTGTAAAGTTGACAAGCCCACTGAAGTGTAGTCTAAGACCAACATGAAGGCTATGGTAATGCAATGGGGACTAGGGGGATTACGTAATCTCTATTCAATGAGAACTAGTTCCCATACACATGTGCCAATCGGGGAAAGAAAAGGGCATGCCAATGGGTAAACAAAGTACTGTAAGGGTTAATGCATTTAGCCATCAAATTCAAACTGGCGCAAACATCAAAACCATTAACCTCCGGTCCGGATACTCTTCTGCACCAACAATATCTCCTGGTTCTAAAAGAAACGAAAGCCGCAGGAGGAACAGAGAAATGACAGTGCCAGTACCTTCACCCCTTTCTGTGCCAGGGACTTTGGACAGTGTGTACAATGCTATGGGATTTACTGTGCCATTTGACTTTCAAAGCTTTCAAAGGCTTAAGGAGAGGCGGTCTGTGATTGGTTGCTTCGCCTTTAGAGCGACTTAACAGCATTACACTATGAAATTATCTAACAGACTAAATTTGGTGCAACTGCAGGGTAAGAGAATGTTCCCAAATTAAACCTGGTTACAGCAAACATCCTTGATCTTTACAACATTCGACAAGAATTTACTTTAAAACACAAAGTTTCTCTCTAAAGAGACTCTGTTTCAACCCATTAGCTTAAGAAGTGAAAGTATTTCACCAACATGACTGAAAGCAGAAAGGTAAAGTTGCATGGACCACTGAAGCAGCCAAGGCAGACTTTAAAAGGAGGGGAGTAAAGAGGAGTACCTTTGCCCCCTACACAGGTGACTCCAGGTTGACAACAAGTACTGGTATTTGAGAATGCAGGGGTATACGGAAACAGAGGACTACTACAGTGACAACACAGAAATATTTTGCATAGCTGATCTAGTATCAATGAGGCAATGTGCGTGAATGTGTGTGTGTGTGTTGGGGGGGGGGGGTTGGATGAAACGGGACGGGGGGAGAAAACAGAAAGGAAAACAATTTTCAGACCTCAGTGGTTCACTCTGCTCCTATCGGGATGCTCAAGACCAATTTCATACCTCATTCCCCGTCAGCCTCTCCCCATTCCACCCCCTTCCCAAATCAAGAGGAGAATAGAGATGACACCACTGAAAAGTTCTGGTGAAAGAGAGCAACACATGTTGCTACCAAGCTTGGCCCTCTCAGCGCTGTATAAAGGCATCTTCACCAGGCGAGTGACATAATGAGTCATCGAGGACCTAGAGAATTCTTCTGCCAATGTGCTAGCTTGAAAATAGACTTTTGATTGCAGGCTGGAGGCAGGGGGACAGGGTTATCCAGGCAAAAGATAGATTGCTCGACTAATTTGGCTCGTCATGAAACGCTTTTCGTTTGCCTTTTCTCAAACAAGCGCCAAGGGAGGGCTTTCTCTGGAAGGCGCTGCTGATGGCAAAGGAAAAAAAAAAAGGAGCACGGAGGGAGCGAGAGGAGAAAACAGGGTCCAGCAAGGAAGACGCAGCGCCATCACCTGGCGCGGCAAATCTCGTCTGCTGCCCCCATCGGAATGTGACAGAACCTGAATGCTGCGGGAGCTACCACAGGATCCTCTCCGCAATGCCACGGCTAATCAGCCGTCATCCATCCAACCTCCTCACTACATGACTAATAACATTAACAGTCCTCACACCCCCTTCCCTTCTCCCCCTCCCCCCCCCCCTCCCCATCTCCCTGTCAACACACACACACACCCCAGACCTAACACCGGTTTTACCACTTCCCCTATCGCCTTCGCCTCCAACCCCCAGCCCGCATCAACACCATCGCCACCACCACCGCCACCACTGCACGCGGCTCTCAACGCTGGAGTCGAATTCCACATCTCCTCGTTTTTCTCGGCGTATACCGTTACATATTTTTTACGGCGAGCCTGCTCGCGTGACTGGCTGGCGAGAAATCGGCACTGACTCGCTAATGGGTTTTGTAGCGCGATGAAAATTACACGGACACGTGTCGTCACATACTTAGTCTCAAGTTTGTGCACACAGGGGAGAGCTGAGATCCCGGCGCGGCCGAAGAATGAGACCAATTAAAGGCCAACCCGTCCTTGACGGCACCCAGAGAGATGCTAAAGTGCTCTTTAACATAACGTGTGATTTCACTTTCTGCAAATTACACCTCCCGTCACTTACCGGCTCCCGACTGACCTACTCATTCTCACTCACTTTCACCAAACGACTGTTACAACCAATCAATCTGAGGTGGACACTACTCAACATAGATCACGCTTCTTCCACAAACAAATGGTCATATGGCGATACAAATACCCTAGAGGGTACTGCTGTCAACCAATCTGTCCAAGCACTCAGACAACCACAGGAAGGAAAGTGTAGAGACACGTGGTATCCTCATAATTTTGGTTGAGATCAAAGCACTTTTATGCTGACATAAGCCTAAACAACATCTCAAATACACAGGAATTATGTGCATGATGATGGGTAATTTGTCATCTCACAAAACTTTCCATAAAAGTAGCTACTAGGAACATAATAAGACTGACACACCCCTCCCCCCCCCCCCCCAAAAAAAAAGGTTAATCTGGGGGGCTTCATTTCTTGCATAGAGCATTTTCGAGATCACCACAGGAAAATTCAAAATCAGTCTACCTCTATTTTTCAAGAAAAGAGGAAAAAGTGGTCTAGGGTTTTCATTTATTGCAATGAGCACTCTGAACATCAACACAAGAAAATTCAAAACCAGTATACTTTTATTTTTGGAAGGAAAGGAAAGGAAAAACCATACACATATTGCAGACTTGTAAATGATAGATGAATCACCACACATTCCCCTGCAGGTCCATTCTGTGGATTTCTGAATATAAAAACAACACTTCTGATTAGAGACCCAACTTGCTTGCAATAAAGTTTGATTCATGTTAGGTCTACTTTAACAATCCCAGCTTAAAAGACGTGGAAGACTCAAACCCAGGGTAGGTCAAGGGGTACAACATTAAACTGGGCATCAATCAAACTCACCCCTCCCTCCCTCCTCCCCCCCCCCCAACCTTCCTTCACATTTCCAGCACTAAACCCAGCAATGATTGAAATTTTTTTGTAAGAATCCCACGACAGAGCTACTTCTTCCAGCACTTCACAGACACTCAAATCCAAAGCATCTCGAAATATGCAGATTTTCCCACCTGGACCCCCAAGCAAAATGGAGACTCTGATCACACGGATATGTGCAAAATATGGTGTGAATGTAGCACACATTATATCATGGATCCCTTGATATCAAGGGATCCAGGGCCGTAAAAATCAGCCACTGGAAGCTCAAGGGCTGTAGATGCTCTCTGGTGCTATCCTAGCCTTATTCTTGAACATATATGACAAAAGTAATTTTAGTGGTAGGAAGCTTAATTTCAAGCAGGCAAAAATGCATCCTACGTTGGAAACATGCATCTGGATCGGGAGAAATCTGGACTCATGCGGAATTGTGGGAGATTCGGAGAAAAAGACCTTGAAGTTGGAGATCTCCCATCAAAAGCTTTCTTGCAACATGAAATATATCCTCTAAATGGTTGCAAACAAACAGAGCCGTGCAAAGGCTGTCCAAGATTTTTTGATGATGTGATGACATCATCCGAGAAGTCCAGGTTGAAAAAAAAAGTCTGGAATTAGACCATGGGTCACCTACTGCTTATCAGGCAGCAGCACTTCCACTGACCTAAAACAAATTCATGGCAGTGATATAATAAAGAAAAAAACACATACCCAATGCTTCACCTTTCTTTCATTCTCTTTTGGCCTTATTCATAATGCATACTACCATCCAGACAGGCATGTTACATTGTACATGAAAGAAGGGAATCTTTTGTTTCTCACTTGGTCATCATAATAATACAGAACAAGCATCCTATGACATTCACAAATAGAAGCAGAATAAAAAGAACAAAAATCTCTCAAACTATACTCTCTTTGGAAGAGAGAAAAAAAAATCCTTCATTTGATTGTATTTTAAGACCATGGTAATGGTCAAGAAATGTTTTCTATACACATTCCTTCCATAGAATAGTTATTGACAGTAATATACTGAATTCACTGTGCATTCCCTCATGCAAGGAATTTGACAAGAGGATGTGAAAAAAAAATTGTGAAAAAAAAAATGTCTTCCTCTCTCTTTCTTTCTCTCTTTCACCTCCTTCTCCTCCTCCACATTTCTCAAAGTAAACTATAGTCATATTCGTATGAAATAAAATTTGATAATACCTAGCTGCAAGGAAAACCAACTAAATTAAATGTTTTAATGAAACAAACAAGAACGGGACATTACATTATGCAATTTAGAAACAGGTTCTCTCATCCTCCTGGGTCAAATGAAGACAGTATGCTAAGGATATCAGCTTGGCTAAAGGGGAGAGTAATGGTCAAGCCAGATCTGACCTTTCCATCATTACTGCTTGGTGTTCTTCATCTTTTTTTTTTAATTTAATTCTTTTTAAGGAATACATGTATCAAATGATCTGATAACACAAAATAAAATCAACACCCCATATGCTTAAGTGGATTATGGATTGTTATCAGCAGGTCAGCGACAGCAGCACAGTGATAGAGTGTAATTGAACCTCCCCCCCCCCCCCAAAAAAAAAAAAAAGAGATGATTGAAACTGACCTGCAGACTGGGGTGGCAGCCTAGCTCCAGAAGAGTTTTGACCACGCCGTAGTGACCCTTGTTGACCCCTATGTGAAGGGCAGTCTGGCGGCGTTTGTTGCGGGCATTGAGGTCGGCGTTCTCCTCATGCAGGAGTTCAATGACGTGGGGCTCGTCGCCGAAAGCGGCGTGGTGGATGGCTCGATCACCGTCCTTGTCCTGCAGGGAAGGGCGGGGAGGGGAAGAGCAGAGAGAGGAAAATGAAGAAGATTGGAGGGTAGAAAGAAGCAGGATGTCAGATTGCAGACTTGTTATTAAATGCTCCTTAAAGGAGGTAGTTTGCTTGGCAAAATAGACAAAAAGTTGTACAGACGTGCCATCGTTATTAATAGCATTGCTGTATTCTCAGGGCTCAAAAGGCATATTTCTGTTGGAAAACACTATTTTTACCTTGCCTGTAACAGACAAGTGTGGTAATACAATTATACAATTTAATATATTTGATACAGTAATACAATTTGCGAAAACACTACAATTTAGGAAATGCAGCATTTTTCCATGAAAAATCCAGTATTGTTGACACAGACAGTACAAATAATGCAAAATGATAACAGTTAACATCTCTGGATGAATTTGTGGTTCATCATGTGTGCAGACCTGAAAAAAGGGTCTGTTTGAGTAGAGGATGAGTAAGAAGTGAACTGTGAAAGACTTTAACCTTTAATTTCCTTCTTCCCTCTCCTGTCTAATAATTGTTAAAAGAAACAAATGATCATTGTGACATACTGATTAGTGATTAGTGTGGCATAATTGCAAATACAATGACAAACATTTCATAAAGTAGACAGTCCAATAATACATGTACAAACGCTGTAAGTGTATGAACAAAAAACTAATCATTGCTTGACTTGTTTTACGGCAAAGTTTGCATCAATTGACAAAGAAAATAAGGTGCTTCTGCTCAAAGTCAAAGCAATTCTTCTTAATGTGATCGTTCTTCTCTTAAACGGCGTGAGGCACAGGGAGCGAACTGAGCAATTTCTAATTAAGCGCACAAACGTAAAACAACCACTCACACAGAGACACTTAACAATGGCTTGCTCTAGATGTAAATTTCGTAAGTAATCCATATTACGTTATGGAGGAGTGCATCTCTTTTGTTTTCCTTCATCAATGGTGCTCAGAAATTCCTTTGTTATTTTGTTGCAATAATGTTCACTGTATAATAATGCGAATTTTGCACCAGACTTTAATGGTAATAATTTCGGACTGTAAATCTTTACTTTGTCATAACAAAATTTAATTACAACCATGTTCATTGTAACAGGAGTGCACTGTACTTGGTATACCACGGAACAAACCACCACTAAACATCCAGATCACTCAGTGGATCCAGGTCCTACTCAGTGGATTCAGGTCCTACTCAGTGGATCCAGGTCTCACTCAGTGGATCCAGGTCTCACTGAGTGGACCCAGCTCTCGCTCAGTGGATCCAGATCCCACTCCTTCAGTGGATCCAGATTCCACTCAGTGGATCCAAGTCCCACTCACCTCAACCTCCATGTCTGCATTGTGTCTGATGAGAACCTTCAGGACGTCCCCATGTCCATTCTGACTGGCCGCTTGGAGTGCTGTGTGACCGGCAAACTGGACATTCACCTGGTCATGTGGTTAGATGTAAATGTACAGTGATCAGTACATCAATCCCTTCACAATATGCCTACTTGTACCAATACACAATTTATTGGTGTGGTAATTTTGGTCATAGATACCTTGATCATAGTAGAATTATTTTAAAAACTTATCTTTTTTTGTTTTTTCTTTCCATCCCTTTAAGTATCATAAACACAACTAATTTAGCAAAGGTTAATACTTTTTAGACAGAATCACCAGAATGTTATAAAGTGTATCCAAGTAAAGTAATCAGTCATACCAGACATCAAAATAATGACTAATCATGTTTATTTCAAGCTTACACCTACATTAAAAATCATCAATTGGTTTGTGGTAAAAGCATGATGCTGCGTAGAATAATGAACTTTCTGTTTGCGATAGAGAGAGATCTACTCAGATATGCAAATGGAATCGATTCTCTTGAGATAACATTAGAGTTTCAAAACCACAAAGCTCACAGTGAATATTATGCTTCTCTTGCACAGCTCTAGACCTCCATAAACCAATGCAAGCACTAAACATACTATGATTTGGACATTCCATTAAAGGCATAATTTACCATTTGCAGATGAAACAAAAACCCAGCATTTGTGTTTTAACCCTATTCTAACTGGGCTATTTGAGACCAAGTTTTTACTGGGGGGGGTCAATTTGACCCCCCCTTCAGATCTCAGCCGCCGATCGCGCGATCGCCGCAAAATTTTGCCTGAACATAGAGCCGGATGTCAACTACAAGATTACATGGTCATACAATAGAAAAATGTTGATTTCATATTTTTTAATAAATTAATTATGCAAAGAAACGCATGAAATCATATTTTCACCTATAACTCCATCAAAAAGACTGAAGGATTATTAAATTTTTGTGTCAGAGTTCCTCAAGACACACCAAACAATTTTCTTGTAAAAAAATAGCGCAATCACAGTAATTTTCTTTTGTTTTTTATTGTTTTGTTAATTTCTTATGTATTTTATTGTTTTTTCGATCTTTTGTTTTCTACTGTTTTTTTGCCAAAATTTGTTGCAGGCACTTTTTCAAGCTTATCTACATTAGAATTGATTTATTTCAATAGTTAAAAGTTGAAATAATCTAATTTATATCAATTAAACCAAAAAACACAGTTTGCATTGGATTTGCACACGAAATCATGAATTCGAGCGGTTTTTGGGTTGACATGCATATGCAAAACATTGCATAACTTCAGAACGGTGTACCCGGACGTCGCAAATTTGGTCTAAAAAAACGCGGGAGACTTAAATGAAAAAAGTCATGAAACGACGCGGCAAAATCTTTGCGCGTTGCGGAATCGTGGCGCGAAACGACGAGGGGGGGGGTCAATTTGACCCCCCCAGTTAGAATAGGGTTAAAATAGTTCTAAAATGTGTGTTATGGATAGAAAAGACCACTGTAAAAATTTGAATCAGTACAATTGATGTTAAGTATTATTAAATATACAAAATGTGAACAATAGTTATAATAAAAATGTTCCCAGACTAAACAGTCTACAGTTATGGTTTATTGAGAAAAATACTGATATCCCCTTATATCTAAGGCTTTTTTGCAAAACTTTTATATGGTAGGATGTTTTGTGATACAACAGACCTACACATATGCAGCAAATGTGATATCTTGAACATTTCTTAAATCACTGCTACCAAAGGTAAAAAGGACCTTTAATTCTTATCATGCCACATACGAGTCTGCAAATATGTGGATGAATGCAAAGTCCATGTTTCCAAACAAAATTTGTTACTGGACGATAAAAACCTTGGCACTGGCTGAAAACTTTGTGGATACTGTAAGGTTGCAATCCCATTCAAGCTGTCAAGTGTATTACTCAGACCAAGCCATTCTACTAGTAAAAAACACATCCACAGTCCCACTTATAGGCAACTTTGTGAGGAAAGGGATTTAATCCTCCCGGCACCTTAATTCAAATGACCACTGACTTCTGATGCATCACATTGGCAGGTGGTCGCAACAGAGTTAAAAGGATTACATAACTTCTACTCAACAATTGCAAGTTTCAGTACATTGGTACTGATCAGCAAAGAGCGCCCCCTACCAGATGTGCAAATACAATGCAGCAAACAATGCATGGTAACAGTGGTGACATAGTGGATAAGACTCCTGACTTTCAATCGGGGGACTCAAGTTCGAATCCAGTCTAGTGCTTACGTCTTTGGACAAGATCAAGATGTTTTTAACCGCCATATCCCTCTCAACCCAGGTGTATAAATGGTTACATGGCAATGCTAGAGTAATAATAATGGCAGGACCCTCTGGTAGAGCAGTGGCAACACTGAAGAGGCTACCCTGGATAAAGAAGGTATTATTACTACAATATTGTAACGGGAGGAGCACTCACGTTTGCATCCTGGCGCTGCATTATCTCCTCACACTTGTGGGCATCGCCATTTGCCGCGGCCTTGACGAGTTCCTCGTTGATGTCACCGCTGATGTGAGTCTCAAATAACTTTTTCAGCAGAGCAGACAGTCTCTCTGAGGAGTGGGGGTGGGACGTTACAAGAGACACGAGGATGGGGACAGAAAAACATAACCAGTAGATTATGATAATTTAATTCCATCCTCTCAAAGCATGCAAAGATTCAGAACAGCTGCTATACCTAGCATGTATATTGTGATCATAATATTTCATGAATCATCATTAGGCAATTCTATGAGTAGCCTAACTTCCAGTCGAGAACTACAGCAGCAGAATGAGAACAATACCAAACCCATTTCAAGGAGCAATGTCATCAATTTCCCACCCTGAAGACTAATGGCATTGTACCTCATTTACTGGAGGCAACAAAGTGGAAAACAGTTAACATGCTAACTTAACAAAATATACAACCACTGCCAAGTATAAATGACCATCATTACTATAATTCTCACAACACCATGGTACAGTGGACAAGGCTATGGGTTTGTGAACAGAAGGTTTGGGGTTCAAATTCTGCCTGGTGTATTCATCCCTGGACAAAATGTTTTGCCCACAACTTTCCTCATGACACAGGTTTATATGTGGGAATCTCCTCACAATTCTGGGTTTAATGGCAATGGCATGGCCCTGTTGAAGAAAAGTGTTAGGACTTTATTTAAAGAAGCTGTCCTGGGTAAATAAGGCCATATTATTATACTTACCATTCAAGAATCAAGATTCAAATTTATTGTCACTTCCATCAAATAAACAAAGAAATTATATACAATGTATATGCACAGGACATTTGTAATAATTGCAGAATGTGATTTAACAAAGTACATGTGAAAATAAGTAACAGATGAAAATATAAAAAAAAAAACACCACAATTATCTCTTTTTTAATATGTATAAAGCATGTAGTATAAGTTAACCAAGGATGGGGATGGAAGTGGAGGGTCCCACTAAGAAGCAAAGCTTGTACGATATGGAACCCTCAGAAAATACACACTAGTAGTACGGGTAGTAGCAGTAGTAGTAGTAGTAGTAGTAGTAGTAGTAGTAGTAGTAGTAGCAGTAGTAGCAGTAGTAGTAGCAGTAGTAGTAGTAGTAGTAGTAGCAGTAGTAGCAGTAGTAGTAGTAGTAGTAGTAGTAGTAGTAGTAGTAGCAGTAGTAGTAGTAGTAGTAGTAGCAGTAGTAGCAGTAGTAGCAGTAGTAGCAGTAGTAGCAGTAGTAGCAGTAGTAGTAGTAGTAGTAGTAGTAGTAGTAGTAGTAGTAGTAGTAGTTGTAGAAGTAGTAGAAGTAATATCATCATTATCATCATCATTATCATGATTTTTATCACTATCATTAACATTATTACTATTATTATTATAATCATTATGACATTATTACTAATATTATTAACATTATCATAATTAATATCATCATCATAATCATTAACAATATCATAATCATTATTATAATCATTATGACATTATTGTTACTATGAATCCCACTGACTGTGACACAACTCACCGGATGAGTTGCCCAATCCAGCTGAGTCTGAGGCCACTTTGGTCACAGCCGCGGGGTTGTATGTCCAGGACGTACCGCAAACTTCCACCTTCAGGTCATTGTCGTGGTAAATCTGCTGGACGCGACCAATCTTGCCCAGCGTCTGGCGTAAGAGTGATGGAAAATCAAGCAGAATTCACACAAAATGGGGAAAGGAAAAAAATATATATTCATGAGAAGACTAACTAAAAAGCCAAATTTAAAGTTCATCCTGAATGTACCTACTGCATCTTTCAGGTTGCGGAGTTCCAAAAGTTCTGAATCTTACCACTGTAAATTTGTTAAAATGTCAATTTAAATTAATTAAAAAGACAATAAACAGGTAAATGGGGTTTAATGTCCATCTCCTCTGACAAAAAAAAAAAAAAAAAAAAAAAAAAATTCAAAGTAAATAAATATAAAGTAGTAACTAACTGAATACACAGTGAAACATTGAGCAAAAAAAAAAAAACAGGATTCCATTGGGATTCAAACCCTAGCAATCCGGAGGTCTCACGTTCAAATCTTGATGGAATCTCATTTTCTTTGCTCAGTTTCTCACTTACATATTTTGTACATTTCTGGTCAGTTTTCTTTTGTTTGCATTTATTAAATAGACAGTGGATACAGAAATGACTAAACAAAGAAGTAACCAAATAGGTACAGAAAGAAACAATTATACAAATAAAGAAATGGATCAATAAATCAACAAAAAAATAAGAAACAACAAATCTGGATTAGTACAGTAAATTTGACATAGTGGTACACCAGAATGGTTTGGTTGACATATCATGTGTCACTAACTAGGCAAAGTCTCATTGACCATAACATAGATTTTTAGAATCCCCACTATGTTGCAAGCACGCTTCACAGGGTTCGCAGACCAAGCTACTTCCCTGTTCCAAAACCAACACTAGGTGGCAGCAGAGAATATCAACTGCTGCTCAGCTGAGAGTCATCTGACTCCCATGCTAAACTCTCTGTGTAGCAATACAAGGGCTCAGATTGCATCATAAACATCGTATCAACAGTAACAACAAAACCAACTGGAAGTACTTGTAAAAATCATTGACCTTTGACCTTGGGCAAACTTTTCAAAACTTCAATCAGTCCAATTCTCTTCCTGCAATGCATCCTACATAAGAGCAGGATTGCAGTGGTCAAGGGACATCAGTTTCCTACAGTCAGCTCTTTTAACCCTTTGAGGACGGACTGATTTTGCTACAATGCGCATTTCCCATAGACACCTGCCCGAGTATACTCGGGACTCGTCCTCAACAGGTTGAAGAGCTGACTTTTCAAAGTTGCATAAGTCTACTTTTGCCTACATGGAAGTAAATTCTCTTGTCATAATTATGAAAGGAGTGAGGAAATCACATCATGTATATCAAATATTGCCATGGTCATTATTCTCTAGTCCCAACAGATGATTGCATAGACGGACAGACAGCCTAGGGACATAGTTCCTGCAAGCATCTTTCAGGGATAAATAATTACAATTTTTTTATCTTCAACAAGCAAACCACTCCTGATCCACTCACAGGTAGCATGGCCTCCGCCCACTCGCCATGGCCTCGCTGGAGGACTTTAATCTGTTCCAGTTCACTGCAAATCTGGACCAGGTCCCCTATCTGGAACTGGGATGCTGCCGTTGGGTCGTTGCTTCGCAGCACGGTGTTGGCAGCAGTAGTTGGGTTGGTCTTTGTCAGCACAGCTGGATTGAATGTCCACCTAAAGTCCAAGGTAGGCAGACATGATACATATTCATAGATAGATAGATAGATAGATAGATAGATAGATAGATAGATAGATAGATAGATAGAAAGAAAGATAGATTGATAGGTAGGTAAGTAGGTAGATAGATAAATAGATAGATAAATAGGAAGACAAATATATAGATAGGGAGGTAGATAGATATAGAGATACATTGTAGATAAAGAGGTTTATATATGGATGGATGGATGCATGGATGCATGATTACAGAGATAGACAGAGAATCAGATAACTGATTAGAGTTATGTGAACAAAAAATATGATGCATAAATGGTAAAACTTTACATCTGCTTTCAAAAATATAACACTATACTAGTATTCTACATTCTTTACTTACATAAAATAAATGTAAATATCTCTTTGAATGCAAATATATGAATGGCTTACTGATAAAGAATGTGCAATTTCATTAAAATGTTCTCTCTCAATCCATGTTCTCATTCTAAGTTTGAGTACATGTTGCATAATCAGTACGTGTATACCATTCCTTTGCATGCAAACTTCATTGCCTAACACTGGGTTGCATGAGTGGTGTTCCAAAAACAGTGTTTTAAAAAAAAAAATGGGTATGAGAATTGAACTACTGCAGGTCTCTATATGACACACGCTTTTCTTCATGAGATCATTCAGAGTTCATTCATTACCTGTTTCCACTTGGGTAGGACACCACCACATCATGGTCTTCGTCTATCCCTACGACTGTACCGGTCGTCCCAAGGGTCTACAAAAACAAAGAAAGAGATCAATAACTTTCTTTGGATATTCCACAGTGCATCATAACCACTGATCTCGGAGTATCTGGATATCTCATAGGCAAATCGCTTTGAAGACGCCGTGCTGCCATTTTGCCATGCACATCGCCCTTACACTTGTGTACGGAGCTCACAACATCACATGATTTTAGTGACAGTCTCTGCTGTAAAATGTGTGCAAATTCTCACTGATTGTTGACAGTAAGATGGCAGCGCTGCAGCTTCACTTGTTTGTACAGCATGAATGGGCCAATGAGATATCCAGATAAGTCCTAAAGAGATCAGTAATAACTAGAAAAGCAGAGAGAGAGTGCAGACCTCTGCCAAGCCGTGCATACTGAAAGTACGCTTGCTGAAAATCACCAAATTTCCCAATGATAAAGAAGCCTTTGTTTACTTCATCAGCTTCCTGCATGCTGTGCGGTGCCTCAAGCAGAGCACACACTTTAGTACGCATCTTTATATGCAAACCTCAGGTAAGTGCAGCTTGAACTCCCTAGTTCACTGACCCTATTTGCCAAAATATTTAAAAAATCCCTCAAAATTGCATAAAAATTAATGGATCACTACCAAAATTTAATTATCTGTTCCTTGAGCCATTATCGACTTTTCCTGCAAGTTTCATCCAAATCCCTCCACAATTTTTTGAGTTATTCCGCACATAGACAAACCAACAGTGACCCCCCCCCCCCAAAAAAAAAAAAAAATAATAATAATGATAATAATGATAACCTCCTTGGCAGAGGTAATAACTTGTGGTATTTGCATAAATTGAGAAACACAGAATGCTGCTCGGTTGTACAAGTTTGTTTATCATGTAATGTGATAGACAGTCAACAGCAACACTCCAACTTTCACCTGGAGACTGAAACAAGAAAGTATATTTACTTCCTTCATTCCTATGTAACCAAATTGGAGCACTTAAAAAAATATGTCAGATAGAACATCATACCAATATCTTTGTTTGACTGATTGTTATTCTATCTCAAACATTCTCTCTTGCGAGTACACCTGTACAAACTTCATCTTTACAATACTGCTCTCCAGTAAATAGTGAAGAACACATGTTCATTTTCCATTTCCTACAGCAGGTAATGTAAATGTAATGTAAACAGCTTTCTCTACTGAAAATTCTCCAACAAAATTTTGAGGCAAGTAATACTATACTATTACCTCAACACCTATGATTAACACATTGAGGATGGGCTGATTTTGCTATAACACACATTTCCCATTGACACCTGCCTGAGTATATGCAGGACTAGTCTTCAACGGGTTAAAAGATTAAAAATGATAAAAATATTTATATCATTAACAGTACGATACATAAGGGCTTGCATAATGCTTGGACCGACTTGATTTTACAATATCAGTTAGGCAAACCATCAGTCCTTTCAGACAATAAAAAATCTCTGGTAATCATCTTCATGAATCATGGTTATAATCCTGATTTCACAAGTGATATTTTTCTACTGTCTGAAATGGGAGCATTAGTCACCAGTCATACCTCAAACATGCCGTCGGTCCAGCCCCCATGGCCATGCTGCAGGGACTGGACTATCTCTAGGTCCAGGTCCACGTTGACTTGGTCACCCAGGGAGTACAGACCATGGACACCGCGGCTACCAGGTCCCTGCTCACCTGTTCATGGAGTCAGAAGATAAATTTGTCACAAGTATCTTACGAAAAACTTGACACTCACTGGCTCAATTAACTTACTGACAATGATTGCCCCACAAACTGAAAGAAAAGCAACAAGGAAAAGTAGAAATTACGCGGTGCGTAATATATGTCCCCGCCGGAAGTAGCATTTTGTAGCATAATGTACAATACAGGTCAAAAATCAAGGTCAAAGGTCAAAGAAGTCAAAGGTCAAAATTCTGTGTAGAAGTTTTAAAGCCCTCACCTAGTGCCATCACATAAAGCAAACGGAATCGAAATCGGGTTAGAAATGGCGAAGGAGTAGCATTTTGTAGCAAAATGTACAATATAGGTCAAAGGTCAAGGTCAAAGAAATTCTGTGTAGAAGTTTCAAAGCTCCCATGTGGTGCTATCATATAAAGCAAACAGAATCAAAATTGGCTCATAAATGACAGAGAAGTAGCAAATTGAACATTTTGATCACACATGGACGCACACACAGACAGACGGACGCACGGACGCACGGACGCACGGACGCACGGACACACACACGTACGGAGCCCGTTTCATAGTCCCCTGCTCGAACTCGTTCGGCGGGGACAAACAATTGTATGCTCAGTAGCATGATAAATTTTACAGTGGAGACTCAAGATTTTCACCATATTAGCTACAGCTTGGTCACTACATGTATAACTACAATCCAATAGTTTAAACAAACAAAAACAACACAAGTTATGAAAATGTACAATCTGCAGACGGGAAGACATGGTGGGATAAAAGCCTCATTAATACACAGGTTATCTCCCTTCACCCCCTGTAATTTTACGTGTCTATTTTTAATTTCTTTTTTTTTTTTACTTTTAAAGGACAAGTCCACCTTCATATACATATGAATTGAGTGAATGCAACAATATTAGTAGAACACATCGTGAAAGTTTGGGGAGAATCCGACAATCCGTTCAGAAGTTATGAATTTTTAAAGCATCTGCGCAATCACTGCTGAATGAGGAGACTACTACAGTGTATGATGTCACATGCGTACAACGGTATAAGGAAAATAAAAAGAGAATTTCACAAACCTTTGTTTTTTTTAATAAAGTGCACATTCCTTCGACTTGTTACTGACGTATGTTAAGGGAAATATTATTCCCCTTGCCTTCTGAAAGAGAGAAGTCGGGTGTTCTTTTGTTATGCGAGAAAAATGAAAATATGTTGAATTTTCTTTATACTTTCTTTATATCGTTGTACTCATGTGACATCACAAGCTATAGTAGTCTCCTCATCTAGCCGTGACTGAACAGAAACTTAAAAAATGCATAACTTTTGAACGGATTGTCCGATTTTCCTTAAACTTTCAGCGATGTGCTCTACTAATATTGCTGCATTCACTCAACCCACATGTCTATGAAGGTGAACTTGTCCTTTAAGAACAAGGAAGTTTATTATAACCACAGATATTTATGTCATTCTGAAGGATGTTGGCATGCTTTTCCTTGTCTGATTACAAAACATAAATAATCAACTCACTGTCATTGGGCACACATCACTCTACAGCTTTAAAAAGAACTGAATTCCGATTTGGGTTGGTTTGAATGGCTCGATGCCAGTCCCGTATTAGTGGAACCCAGCTATAGTGGGAACTAAGTTATTGTCTCCAAAATCATCCATATTTATATCAGGAAGATCCAAATAATGTACACTGCTCACATGCTTCCAACTCATTCTCACTTACCTAAATTTGGCAGATGGTCTCTGTAGAAATACCCTCCTTTGGCATCACTCACAACTTTAAGGTCACTCTGTAACAACAACAAAAAAAACAAAAAACAAAATGAAATCAATATGAGCCAAAATCAACTCTTTTACTGCAGTATGAACAGAAAATGTTTTGAAGGTGATAAAAACATGACACTGAATGAGTTGTTTATTTTGTCCGGAGCCCATTTGGTTCACATATGTGTATTTTTCCAATACTGCAGAGATTTAAGGTGATTAAGTTTGATTAGCCCTATTTCAAAAATTAAACATAATTAAGACTTAAAACTTTCAGGATATGTAGCCCACATATATGAGAGACAGTGGAGATAAAATCATATGAAACCTTACATTTTTCATGTATATTTTAAACAATATGCCTTAAAAATTGGCCATTTTTGGACACCAAATTTGTGACATGATTAGTACCCCTAAGATCAAATGCATCACACTCAACTAAATTATATATTTCTATAAGTGTTTTTGACTGATCTTATTCCAGAACATGCCTATTTGGAATGACATGTAAAGAAAATCCTGTTAATAAACCTTTTTCATTCCTAAAATGCCATTATAAACAGTGCGTAACGCGTGTTACGCTTGGTGTCCACGCGACAACCGTTACACAGAGATCCTAGAAAAGGTTGATCGGAATTCTGAAAATCAAGGCATTTTTGCTGTTTTAATGAGCTCAATGGGGGATGAAAAATATGTGACTTTTGTTCCAAAATATTTACATCTTTATGTCAAAATTAACAATGGTAAATCAACAATTTTTTGGTGTCCAATGTAACCACCGTTACACATGAAGATTTGATCTTTTATTTTGTACATTTCCAATACTATTTACTGGCCTTTCTGATTTTTCTGAGTTCCTTTCCAGGATAGGTATCCAAAAGAAAAGAATATAAATTATATAAAATATTTGGGAAGAAACTATTTGCCTCTTTCTCTTTCGTGTCCAATCGCGACGCGCGTTGCGACACGCGTTATGCATATTTGGAAAATGCCTAAATAAGTACAAACAGTAAAATTCTGCACTGTTATCACAATACATTAGTTACATTATTAACAAATCAAGTTCATAAATATTTTGTGATCAACAATATGTGTTTAAAATTATTTTCAATATTCTATGTAACGGATGTTACATAGGACACCAAGCATTTTCAATGGATTTCCCTATAGGAATGTACACAAAATAACATTTTTCTGATTTAATTTTTTACAGAGCTTTTTTGTGCACTATCTCTCTGTACAACCCTGAATATCAAGAAGTCACTATTCATTAAAATGAAGCTTATTTTGAGGTCATTCTAGTGGAATTTAATTTGTAGTACAATGTCACACTTTTGGTTGCAGTATTGTAAAACTACACATATAGAATGCAATGGGTTAAATCATCAAAATCATTTGTAATTTCACTGTGAGTACAGAAAGATACCATATTTCAAGGCTTGTTTTGATTAATTTGGTTATGATGGGTGTAATCACTTCCCAAGATTTTGTAGCAAGCTACATATAGTTGCAATACTGAAATGGATCATGTTGTGTGTGACTTGCATGTCTCAAAAAGATGGATTCTGATTCTGATTCAAATGACCGATGTTGTTATCAACTTTGTCACAAGCAATAAACAAAAACACTGTTCATCATTCTACTAAATGCACCACAAGCATGATGATGCTTGCTTCAAAGGAAACTGAAAGTCAAATCATAGTGTTCCACGTGAGGCTTGATTTTGATGTGCTGTACAAAACAACACGGGGGACAACCATAATCAAAATTAATCTAACTGAAAAAAAAAAAATCAACAAGTGGCTCATCGGGTTTGGTAGTTTCCTAGCGAATCTGCTGATCAATAATATCTGGAAATGTGCACATTTAGCCATATTGGCCAAAATGTTGAAATTTTCTCTTTAATCCAATTTGTAACCATTAAACAGCTTTAAAACGATGGTATAATATTGAGGTGAGGTTTAGGTGAGGATTCAGCTTTTAACTTTTTGCAAAATACTTGGAAACCACTTTGTGAAATGCAAAAGGACATACAAATCTAAGAGAAATTCAAAGTTTATGTGATGAAAATCGGTTTTAAAATGGGTGAGATATCAACAACAAAAAAGTAAATCAAAGCAATCTCAATAAAAGGTGGGTCCCACCTTTTATTAGGAAAGCTTTAATTTAGATATTTCAGTCATTTCAAACCCAATTTTCATCAAATGAACATTGAATTCGTCTTAGAATTGTATGCTCTTTCATTAGTTAATAAGAGGTTTTGAATTACTCAAAAAAGCCATCATCTAGAAGCAGTGGAAACCTGAAGCCCCATCCAAACGATACTGTACCATCCCTTTACAGATTTATTGCGCACTGAGCTTGTAAAGCATCTCATTGCTAAATACAATGTAAAGCCTGTTGCACACTACATGATCAGACCAGTCGTACGATCTTAAGACCGGAAGTGTGACGTCACCAGCCTTGCCGCTTTCCAGTCGTGTGACTGGGTCCTAGTGCCAGTCGCGGAGATTTGACTTGTCAAATATTCGCAGCCAATCACGATACAGCATAATGCAAGCACACGCAGTGGGCACTGCGTGCACTTCTTTACTCTTCAGTATGATGTGTACTGAAGCCAGAACGGCCGCAAGCCTAGCTGTGCAGTCAGGTTGCATAGTGTGCATTACCAGGTCGCACAACCTGGTCTCGTGGTCGGAAGGTCGTACGACCTCAGGTCATGTAGTGTGCGGAGGGCTTTAGTCATACCATGCCCTCGTAGCCGACACGGTAGAGGTTCTTGGCGCCATTGTCCCAAATGACGTAGGCCGCGCTGCGAGGACTGGTGGCGCTCCAGTCCTGGACCTCAGTCACCTTCCCACGACGGGACATCCCTCCATCCTGGTCCTCCCACTCCCAGTCCACGCCCCGCACCACACGGGAACCGGGGAAGATCCCCCGGGCCATGATCTTCTTGCTCTTACGGCGGGGCTCCAGAAGAACTCTACAGAAACAGTGTGAGTGAACAATATATCAATGCAGCATGGCAGCAGAGAGGTATAATGTGCTTGCATTCAACACTGAACCCTCAATGTGCCCATGATTTTAGCCAGAACTTACTCAACATACTGTATTTAACTAGCATTCAGGTAATTTTTCCAAAAGCTTGATGAAGGTGGCTTCTTACAGAGGACACATTCTATCAGCTACTGATGCTTATAGTACTGTTAAATTGGACTATACAGTGCACTTGACCACAATATTAGTTTCTCATAGACAAACCTACTCTGACATAAAAATCTCATTCATCAAGAATTAGTTCCAGGACGTTTGCGCAGACTAGGGAACAATGCACAATGAGGGCTGCAGAACGAAGTGTCAGATTTAAATGTCGTTTAATCACTTGTAATTATTTGGCCTCAGCTTCTTCAGATCAGAAAAATAGCATCAACACCTCATCACTGTTTCAAATCAAATTTGCTACCTGGTTATTTACTTTAACACTGTTTTATATTTGATCTTCATCTAAATATCTGTCTATGGTGGCTGTAAAAAGAAAAAAAACAGTCCCCCTCATAACATACTGTGCTGTAGAATCAAAAAGCTTCTTGTGTATTGTGATTATCCATAGATCTATAAACGGCCACTCCTGTACAATAATTGTCTTGCAATGCAAAGACAGACATGGCTGTGGTGTGCACATTACTACCTCCAAGTCACTACTCTTCAGCAAAATGGTTGATAGCATTCAAGTGCACCATTTCAGAGTCAAACATATTTCTTTTGCCTGAGCCCATCTTTCCTTTTTTGAACTTGAAACCTACCTCTCACTGTTTGGCGTGTTGATGCGATAGAAACGGTGACGCAGGTGGTGTTTGTCGCCATGGTAACAGACCGAACAGAGGTCATAGTTGGGGCATTCGGCACACTTCCATCGCATGCCATAGATGGGTTGCATACGGCAGGTGTCGCACATGGTACCATCATGTTTGATTCCTGTTATGAAGCAATGCATTGAAACACACAATATGATACGGCTGTTCTCCGATCACAACAGCTTTTCTTCTTTCCATATCTTGAATTCTCAGATACATACATGATGCATGGAGTAGATCTCTCCTTGAACTACAGCATGCAAAATACTCTCCCTCACTGCATTACTGTAAAAGTGGAAATACACATGTACGGTATTCATGCATTTTGCATGACACGAATCTAGTGTAGAAATTAAAACATACCAATTTTCTGTTTGTTGTAATCTAATTCTATTTTACATTTGATTCTGTGAAATTAAAAACAAGCAAAATCCATCTTGCCTGACTGAGGAAGAATTTCTCAGGCAAATTTCCACTCTGACCATATACATGTATCATACTCTACGATTGTAGGACTCACAAGCATAACATACATAATGTACAAAGCAATATCCTTATAATACTCACAGCAGTATAAGTGCAACATCGTATGGTGTTTTGGGTTTGTTTGTTGTTGTTGTTTTGTTTTGTTTTGTTTTGTTTTGTTTTTTGTTTGTTTTTTTGTTTTTTTACCCCCACCTTAGTATCAGAACTCTATACACCATGTATTCTAAAGGGTTACAGCTGTATAACCCTTCAACTAATGGCAGTAACAAGTGAGATACTGTAAGAAGCATGATGATAAAATAGTTGATTGTAGTTGCTCACCAGGAAGAAGAACAAGAGATAAATCTTTGCCATCAAAATGAAGAAAGGGAAATTCCCTCCCCATCTAGCCAGGTCTGTCGCTTTCACACTGGACTTCATCAATAGACAATGATGTCACAATTCACACTCTTCTGGCTGCTTCATGCTTGTTTTGTTTCATTTAATTAAAGGTCCTGTTTACCTTTGGGAGCAGTGATTTCAAAAATGTTCAAGATATCACATTTGATGCATATGTGTAGCTCTGTTGAGTGTAGTACTGTTGGGTCACAAAACATCCTACCATATAAAATGTTTGCAATAAAGCCTAAAATATAAGGAGATATCAGTGCAGTGTTTTTCTCAATAAACCGTACCTGTAGACGGTTTAGTCTGGAAACATTCTTATTAGATCTATAACTACATGTATTGTTCACATTTTGTGTATTTAACAACACTTCACATCAATTATACGGATTCAAATTTTTACAGTGGTTGTTTCTATCCCTGACTCACATTTAAAAACTATTTTAAAGCACTAATGCTGGGTTTTTGTTTCATCTGCAAATGGTAAATTATGGCTTTAAGATGTTACATAAAATGACATAAAAACAACAAAAGACAAATGTCAAACACCATGCATAACTCATATATTCTACGTGAACTATATTTCACATAGAACTTCTAGGTTATCTACACGCTGCATTGTATTGGTGTGAGGCACGCATTTGTGGGTAAATACCGATAAGGTTCAGGCATTGCCTCTACAAAGATTAACGTTAATGTTAGTATTTCTACGTTACTCGAGTCTCAACCAAAGTCAAACTAGCCAAATAAAATGATGAATTTATGACTTGTAACAAAATTTCACAATCATTTTGAAAGCTGATTCACAGCTTCCGACTCAGATCAAGAGCTACATATAAAGGTTTCGATAAAATGGCAGCCGCAAAAAGAAGAACAGTGACATTTACCAGTCGGTGCACTGTCTAGGATCCTCAGATCGTAGGCCCCAGCGCAGCGGTAGTTCGCCGCCGTACCGTTGTCCCACACTACCACCACCTCTTCCGGCGACTCGAAGGACCGTACCGTACCGACGTGCCCCTCTCCACCGTCTTGTTTACCCCATTTCCAGTCAAGTCCACGGGTAACTCGGGCCCCAACTCCCTCCATCATGTTGATGCGGATATTCCTGTTTCCTCTCGACTCCATTTTTGCGACCAGTTCCACGATTCGTGGAACCGAATCAAGCAGAAATGAGCGATTTTCGGAAACGCTTCGCGCACTGGTCGCGAAAGTTTGCGATATTTCCAAATTTGTATTGGTCTCGCGCGGAAGTGATAGAGTTGGAATATGCGTTCATTCGCGACATACATCAAAAAACCAATCTGAGGGCGACCCGTGTTGCATGCCTACTCCATCCACAAAGCTCTCGGAGACGGGTAGCCCACCACGGACGACCGTGGGACTCGTCCACGATGCAGCTGCTGTGCAGCCGCAGTGACAGGTGCTTCACTCAGAGACCAAAAGCAAATGTCACTGACGATAATTATCTATGAAAATTGATGTATGTGCTACGCTAAATCAGGGTTTTATGTCTGCCATGGATGTAAACATCACGGAAAAAATAATAATAATATAAACCAACCATGCAAAAGCCAAGACATGATATAGGACTTCCTACAATGTCCTATATCTCTTATGATGTTATGTCATAATATATATGTCTTATGTGTGATTATTGTGATAATAGTCTAATGACAACGTGTTTCTTCTGACGCCATGGTAGTTGAAAGTTGAAAGTGGAAAAAAGACTTTCAGAGGTTTTTTTTTTTTTAATGTTGCATAATATGATGTAGCAAGAGTGCATGAGTAGTTTTTGCAATTGGGAAGGGTAACCCCTAAACCTGATGTAAAATCATTAAAATCTGTGCATTCTTAACTCTCCGATGACAGTGCATATCAATGTCCCACTTCACCCCAAAATTTTACCAGATACAAAATATAAAAAAAAAAATATTATATATATATATATAATATATATATATATATATATATATATATATATATATATATATATATATATATATATATATATAAAAGACGGGCACGAGATTAACACATGGTGAAAAAGAGATCACTATTATACAGAACAATCGAAAAGTTTCAACTCTTTAAAAAGTCCGCGAACTTTCAATTTGTTATCGAGGTAGACCCTAGTAATCATAATATCAAACTTCCGTACATTTCTTTTTCGTCATAAAGTTATAGAATGTTAGCAATAAATCTGTATTATGTTCAGTCAGACTTCATTGTAAAGAGTGAAACCAAATGAACATTAAGGAGACATTTTCTCAAGAAAGGATAACACTATTATATATATATTGGAATTTTGCGCAAGATACGGAACTCAAAATTTTGAGCATGTTTGCAAGAAATAGCAAATATCCAACAAACGCAAATTAGACAATATTCTTTTGCCATCACTTTGCAACTTTCCCACGAGTGCTTTGCATGCACATACAGACAAACACAAAAATACAAACATTTTATAAGGCCTATATATATTTTTATGTATGGTTTACGTTTTTGGTCTGTATGATTTATAAACTGCAAAGTTAGTGTGCTTGAATTTCCAAAGAAAGTCGTCGTTGTATAAGTTATAACAAGACTGGAATTAAAATTTATGAGAAAGGACATAGTTTCTTATATTGATTTCATATAATTAAATAAAAAAGGGGTCTTTTAGTGAAGATTTGTGTAAATTTCAACTGGAAGCCTGTGAGGTAACGTCATCATCATCTCGCGGCCAATTTGAATATTAAAGGTTTGCGACGGATGTCATTGATTCATGATCTTTACAGTGTCGGTCCTTTTTTTTTTCTTCATCAAACCCGATTTTGATAAAACATAGGGCCTATGCAATTCTTCAAATTTACGAATTCTTTTGTCGAGTTGCTTTCTATTGCATGCACTGATTAATACATTGCCTTCATCGACGTAAACATAAGAACCGATTATTGAGTGTTTTAGTAAAGGTTCGAAACTAGTGAGTATGTATACATGCGCATGATTTTTATCATGCACGGCTACTATAAATGGGCTTTAAAATCTCTGCAATCTGACTGGTCAATTGTCATGCATTGATTTTTACTGATCCACACTGAGCCATGCGTCCGGTAAAGTCCGAATGCATATGGCTCAAGACTTAGACTTGTATAGACAAGTGTAGTAGGTGTAGGGCCTACCGGACGCATGATAGGGAAAAAGGTTGGATTTCATGAATTTACGGGCCCATTTTATACCACAAATGATGCACAGGCCTATTTCGTGGATCATTGAGAATAATTGGATGCTGTCGTTTAACTTTGGAGCAGTCTAAAACCCACTCGCTGCGCTCATGGGTTTAAACAGGTCCAAAGTTAAACTCGCGCATCCAATATTCTCACCGATCCACTCTGTCCTGCATGTGCATCATTTGTAGACTAAAACATCTCAAGATCGGTGCTTGTTGACGTCGATGAAAAGCACTTTTATCAATCTGAGTTGCAATAAAAGCAACTACACAAGAATCAATACATTTCAACATGCTGTACACGCTACTATCGAGGATATAACCAACTGACAGGTGGGCGGAATCAGTTAGTATTTATAATCAGGGAGGTGGGTTTTCCAGCTCTTGGACAGGTATAATCCAGTGGATATTTGACGCCTATATGTAGTAGATGGATCTCAATCAAGAGATTGCTGGATCGAGATTCCAACCTGAGTAAGTTGTGTATTGGTATGTCCATTATTATTATTTTTTTTTTAATCATGGTTACTGCTAAAACACTGGATAATATGTGCTTTTAACGTCCATTATTCAGGGCATAATTATTTCTCGATCTGCAAACCTGTTCGTAATAACATCACCGCCTCTGTGGATATTTGCGTGTGTGACCATCTTATGTTGTGAACCATGTGAGCTATGTGGAACTTTCAAACTTCATATTTTTTTTATTTATTTCATGTCCGATTTTGATCAAACTGCACTCTACACATTCTGATGGTCTGATTTTAACATGGTTTGGAGTATATATCATACTTAACTGCTAATCTCTAGAGCTTTTTGACTTTCCTCTTATAATGATTTCACATCTTGTCGATCGTGTCGATATTATTGTTATCTTTATATTTCGCATCAAAACTCTTTCCCCTCTCTTCAATTTCTCCCATAGCTGTACACCTCTTTTGAATAACCCTCTGGAAGTGTACGATCCCTCGTTGTTTTTGTTTTTGTTTATACTCTGCGGGTGTTTCAGCTTTCTTCTTTCTCATTCATCGCGCTGGTATTTCTCCGCTCTCATTCTTATTCCGTGTCTTCTTCCTGGCCCTCATGTTGGCTGGTTATGGATTATGTTCGGATCCCCCCCCCCCCCCCCAGGTTCGTTCACCCGAAAACGAAAATGTTCGTTATTCCGCAAATTAAATAAGGGTTCTTATTCCGAAGGTTCGTTAATCCGAAAATGAAAGAAGATGCGAATAGTTAGGAATCTTATTTCGTTTTGGGATGAACGAACCTGTGGAATAGGTAACGAATCCTCGGAATAACGAACCGTATTTCATTTTAGGAATAACGAACCGTATTTCATTTTAGGAATAACGAACTTTATTTCATTCTCGGAATAACGAACTTTATTTTATTTTCCGACGTGTTTCAAGATAGCTATAATAAATATCTACATATCTTATTTACGTCGATGTAGGGCAATTTGTTAATAACTAAAGGGGTCTTGCGATATGATCTCTGTACCTTCTCGGTGGCATATACCTCGTAAGTTTGCGTATCTTTTCACGCTCTGCTTCAATAATATTCTCAACTAAAACTTGTTTCCACGGGCCCTTTATACTACCATTTCTTCCACTCCTTGGTATTCCTAGTAGTTTATCATTATACTATACTACCATACATTTTTACGTTGTCATACTCTCATATTTTCTCCCTCTTGTTCTGTCTCTACGTTCTCGATCCTCATCCGCATCCTCTACTCATTATCCGTCGTGCCTAAATCACACTTCCCCCTCTTCCATCTGCCCTCCATGCGTGTTGATATGATACACATGTATTCGCGATTAAAGCTGCTAGAATAACAAGGAAAATATTTGTGGCTATACTTTTGATAACTTATCTTATATAACATATATATATATATATATGTATATATATATATATATATATATATATATATATATATATATATATATATATATATGACCGTGCATCACAAAACGAACAAAAAGTCGCACCCCTTGATTTTACATGAGGTCTCAAAAAAGGTGAAATGGGTCAACCGAGTCAATCTTGAGTTTTCATATTTTCTAAAATAGCTATCCTTCTAGATTATCCTTTAGTTTGGGATCATAACATTAATGAGAAATTGTGTTTTCAGCAGTTTTTCTACAACCAATTCTGGGGGAGAATAGAATGATCAGGTATGTCTTAGAGTCCCCTTTTCCTTTCTTGAAGTCTTTTACACGCTCTTCACTTTCAAGTCTAATAACTTTTGAAAGAATAACTCTACTGCTTTGAAAGTTGGCATTAATCATGGGCAGAATGTGTTAATTGAGCGTGCCAAATTGCACATTAATTTGATAATCCCTTCATTGATGTTGCTTCGGTAGTTTACATCCTGTGTTTTGTCCCTTTCACTGCACAGCTAGCACGGCTTGGTAAAGATTTAAGCGCTTGAATAGACCTTGTACTTCAGGGCCTCTTTTCTCAGTTCACACTTTTCCAGAGTGTGTGCTTTCTTTCTAGTATTTATATAGGTTATCAGGGGAGTCCATTTGAATTGAGTTATACACCATTTTAAAGCTTTATAGAGTCTGCTCTTTAAGAATCTGCCCTCAACTAAAATTCCACATCTGGCGACTTTTTGTTGGTTTTGTGATGCAGGGTCACATATATTCTTTGTTAGGTAACGAGTGAGATATCGTTGGAAAGGTTTTATTTTGCCCTTTCTGATGATGTATACTTACTTTAAATTATTTCAAAATAGCGCTTATATTGCGACCCATCAAAATAGGAACCCAATGGTTTAATAATCTCCTACCCCCTCTTTGTGTGGTGTGTGTGTGTGTATGCGTGTTTCTTCGGTATTCTTTGTTTCCTTGCAATGCATGCCCACACTCCTTTCAACTCTTTGCTTTCACACTCTAATAATACTCGTCCTCTGTGTAGCCTACACTTCCCACACAATTTATACAGGGGCTATAATTTTATTGTACTCTCTCATGCTGCCACCAATACTTTCGCACCTCCCGACTTTCGAAAATCATGCAACTTTTAACATCTTTTCAATGAAACTGCACTCAGTACATACAAAATATTTTAAAGATGCTTTCAAAATTATCTTAAATTATCTTAATCGTTTCTTTGTTTATCAGAATAAATCTCAAACATCTCAAATAGAAAAATGGGAGGTTTTGCAATCTAACTCTTAATATGTACATGTACATAAACATGTATGTGTGTATATATATATATGAAGAGTTTGTTTGCAAAAACCGATGTCCATATTTGCCAAATGGAGATATTTGCGATTAAAGGTCAAGAAAAATAAAGAGAATAATAAGAAAATTTTTGCTTCTTTTGACCATAACTTCAAAAATATACCTTTATATGTAGTGCCCGATATATCATTTAAAAGGTATTATTTTGTACTTTATGACAGAGATCGTACTTCAAAATCTTCAAAAATGGACTTATCGGTTTTTGCAAACAAACCCTTCATATATATGCACATATTTTTATACAATGCGTATTTATGCAGAATGCATGCACATTGAAAATTATTTTTGGCACAAAATATAGCTGTATAATACACACACAAGAAGACCAATACACACTACCTTTATAAGTCTCTATTACATCATTTATTTTGCAATCTCACAAGAAATGTATTGCATCTACTGGAAAGATACACACTCCAGTGCTCGGGGGTAATGATGTGAAAATTCAGCTTCTTATCAACGCACTGATGCATAATCAATTAAAGTATCTTTGTAGGGACAACAATCCATGAAAAAATGGAACAAATATCATCACAAAATACAGAGAAATATGACATGGATGGACATATCTTCAAAATAAGCACATCTTCAGTGACTGAGGATACTCAGCACTTCTTCACAAATTACAAGTTATTGAAGATATTTGTTTCATTTATCTTTGTCATAATAACACATGAAAAATGTCCCTAATGAAATCCTCAGCATATCATCCCGTCAGCTGAGAACCAGGAGGGCGATATAGCGTTTGAAGATTTGAACATTAATATAAATGAAATAATCATGTTTCATGAAACAAAAAGTTTGTCTAATAAAACTGGGTAGATTTATAAGCACTGTTCCAAATAGCGGGTAAAATAGCACACTTGCGGTTTTGATTTTTATTCTTTTACTGTAAATGAAAATAATTTAAGATTGATACCATAATGTAGAGGAGATTGAGCTCTACAATGTGATGCAAATAACTCAATATGCAACTAAATAGCGATACAGCCCTTCTGGTTCTCTGCTGAAGATTCTTTCCCCTCCCCTACCATTATTTTTCTGATTTCTTATTGAAGAAAATGAGCTCTGGGAGAACATGGCACACTGTTGATTTATTTACTTTTTCTGAAGACTTTTTCTGCGTAAATGTATGCATGATTATTTTCTAACCTCAATCATCACAGTACAGTAATTTACAATTGCAACAGCAAATACTTCTACTGAATAAAGAGAAAATTCTTGCCAAAAAAGTTTCATGCATTCATTAAAATAATGTTCTCTTTTTGTGGCCTCATGTCAGAGTTCATTTATCCAGTAATATCAATTTGCACCTGTGTCACATGACAAAAATGACACCCAACATGAAAGGTCAAAGGTCATAACATTTTTACGTTTATATCTTACATATCATTATTGCAGTCAAAGCAGCTATCTTAAGAAAATAAAATACCTGAAGAGTACATGTTATTACGTAACAGTTTGATTATATGAATGTACATCTGAATCATAGCAAACTACAGTTTGCATAAAAATGTTAGCCGTCAAACATCAGCTGTAATATTTCATGCATCACTCGACCAATTGAATACTACTCGATAAAAATGTGCAAGAAATGGTCACAGTGCAATGTTGTGAGGCTGACTAAAAGTCATATGGATAGAGTTTTTAAGGAGGGAGGGGGTCTCACACACAAATCAATAGTTCCAATGTCATCTGGTATGTAAGGCATAGATAGTAGGCCAAAACAAATCATAACAGTATAAAGCAATGTATAATTAGCAGAAAAATTATATTGACAGGTCTCTATGCAAGTCTGAAAATGATTAACACGTTTGGAGAATGAATAAAGGCATGACATAAAGATTTTTGGCCAAAGTGAATATTTCAGAAAGCAGGATCTACTAACATTATGATCTTCTTTTAATAGGGTAACTAAAAAACTAAAAGAAGTTTGAATGATTGGCATTGTGTGTGTGTGTGTGTGTGTTTTAAGAATGAACAAGCATTAAAAAGTACATAAAGAATCAAAGGCCATCAAATTGTAAACATTACACTTGCAGTAACCACTTCCCTGCTTTGCTTCTAACATCATTATGCATTTTCCTCAGTAGAATGAGCCAATCAATTCTCATTACCTCTTGGTAAATGCCCTCACATAAAGTTGATGATATCACTATGTAGTGTTTACTCACATCTACATCAAAAGCACGCAAGATCGGTAAACTCACAAACTTACATGTAAACTTATCTCTTTGCTTGAAATAAAAGATGCCATGGGGAAAAAAATACATCAGTCTCCTGTATAGCTGTAACAGCATTTCCTAGCTGCACAGTTGTGTGAATTCACTTGACCCTGTATGTGTTATTTGTACATAGCTGGTATCTATGTAGCTCCTTATATTTGACTTGAAGAAATAAAACCCAACTTCCCTTTCAGCATACTTTCTATGAGCTATTGACTTTCCAGTCACTCTGGCTGTGCATTTATTTGTGTTTAATTACAAAGAGATGAACCTAGCTACCTCCAAACAATATCCATGAACTATTCACAAGCAATTAATTGCATGTTTTACTTGTTTGGAGTGATAATATGGATAACAAAAGGCTTTTTGCATTTTGTATTATTGTTTTTTTTTAATGTGAGTATGATAACAGTAACAGAGACCTGGCTATATGAATCAAATGCTTAATTGCAGTTTGGTAAACCAACCAAGACACAGACACTACAATATTCTGTGGTTTGGAGTGCATTTTTAACTGTAATTTTAACTATTAATTTTTGGTTTTCCATAAACTAGATTTAAAAAAAATATACTTGTGGACTTGGTTGTTTAAATTTTATTATTTTGGTTACAGAACTATCATAGCCGATAAATCAATGGAATGATTGGCAACACGTTTCAAAAGAGTAATGGCATTTAAAGTGAGGTCTCAAATTGTCATTTTTATTTTTTTCTTCTAATTTTGTGCACATTTAATGAAGTTAATCAGTTCCATCTCATGTTTCTCCACTGCAAGATGTGCAGTAAAATCAAGACATGCCTATTTAATGAAAACAAGATGAATATCTCTCCTGCAAGATTCCTCCAGTAATTGATGAAAAAAGATTTTAAAAAATATCACAAAAAAATGGATTTCGGCACCAGCTTCAAGAACTTTACCTCTGACAAGAATGAAATATTGTAAATCTATTGACTTTTACAAGTTGTGACTTCATGGACACTCACTCCAAAACCATAAAAGTGATGTGATTTTTAGCTAATATCAACAGTTAGGAGTAAATGGAAGTTATCCTTTTGGCCTCTATTCAGTATGCAGGATTGAAGAAAAATGCAAAGTCTGGAAAATGGTATGCATTGTTGTTTGGCAGGAAGAAATTTCAGGACCGAGTATGTAAGACGCAAAGTGAGAAAGTTTTACTTATAAAGCAACTGTGAGAATTAAACATAGAGGAAGTTAGGTAGGGTGCACATCACCAGTTCGACACCCAGGAGTCATACAGCCCACAAGTCATCTAGCCCATGAGCTCCACACTAGGTAAATATGGCCCACAAGTTCGACACAGAAAGCCCCATGATTTGATGTCGAACTCAATTGTTGGCCTTTTTTTTTTTGCTTACTGTCCGACTCATGAGCCTTATTTTCCTAGTGTCAAGCTCATGGGCTGTATGACTCGTGACCTGTATGACTAGTGGACCTTTTTATCAATGTCAAACTCATGGGCCATATGACTTGTGGATGTCAATTTCATGGGATGACCCCACTAGATAGGAAGATAGATGTAGATAGATAAGAGAGATAGGGAAGGAGAGGACACTTATCATTACAATGGATTTTGTGTTAAGGCAGAAATAAGGTAAGACAAGTAAAAAAAAAACATTGATTAAAATGTACCATCCAACTGTTAGCATGCTGCTCTTACCTGTTTTCACCGGCACAGAAGTTCAATCAAACATACTCGGTATTCTTTTTATTTCATTTTGACATTTTCAAACACGTTTGTGTGTGACACCTCTTTATAATTATTACCTCCTGGGTGACGTTAATTCCAATCTGTGGTTCACGATGAATGAATACATCATATTGAATAATATATATATATATATAGAACAGTAATTTGGAAGAGAAATCCGAGGGTTTCTAGACAGAAAAAAAAAATCATTTTTGTTGTTTTAAAATATGGAAACAAGCTGCTGTGCATATCTCTCCAGAAACAAGATAATAATCCACTCGCCAAATATTTTCTGTTGATAAAGAGAGACAGATGTTTTAAACTTTTTCCATCTTTAACATTTTAAATGTGTATAATCATAAAATTTACAATCATAAATTCTCTAAAATATACTCTCCATAAGTTATGTCACATAATTTTTCTTCTGTCCACACATTTTCAATGTTTTTTTTTCACACATCAAGTCTTCAACTTAAAGCTTTTATACACAATCTGATTTATAATCTATGAGGCATTGTCAACAATATTTGAAGAGTTTGTTTGCAAAAACCGTTAAGTCCATATTTGCCAAATGGAGATATTTGCGATTAAAGGTCAAGAAAAATAAAGAGAATAATAAGAAAATTTTTGCTTCTTTTGACCATAACTTCAAAAATATACCTTTATATGTAGTGAACAATATATCATTTAAAAGGTATTATTTTGTACTTTATGACAGAGATCGTACTTCAAAATCTTCAAAAATGGACTTATCGGATTTTGCAAACAAACCCTTCATTTATAGAGAACCATTAAATATGGATACACCTCTTAAAGGCAAGTTTCCTCTCAAAACAATTAAACTGTCTTTGTACAATAAAAAACAAAAAAGCAAAAGAAAGAGGGGAAAACTAAAATCTGGTCATTTTTTCTTTACACTATTTACAACCATGTACAAGGCATTACATGCATTATCAAAACACAGTCTTTTACCAGTAGCAAAGTCTAACAATCTCTTTCTTCACTTTAGCATTATCAAAAGCAGCGACACCATAATACAAGACTTAATACTGTTACTTGCACATGTATTACTCTACAAGAGTCTGCAAATATAAGGTCTGTCTTCTTCTGTATGGTATAGTGTGCCCTTTTGACGCTGTCTTGTGGATAATTTCTCTTCCACCTCTAAGCAGTTAGTATACTCTTCATGTAATGAGGGCTCTTTCACATTAAAAACGACCTTTAATTTCCATCATATAAAAGCCACTGACTAAGAGAAGCTGTCTGAACATTGTAGTATTGCGTCATACACCATTATCATGATTTGTTTCGATATTACTAGATACCACAGAATTTCGATCTTTTTCAGTTCAGTAGCAGTCTGATGATGCTGAATCTAATCTATTTGATTTCCAAGATACACAAAGCTTCCACAGCCTTGAGCACAAGTTATGATGCAAGTCAAAAATTTTAGTGTAGTATCGAAATGAGCACAAAAACTACAAGTGAAAAAAATGCTTCTATTTTTCCTTTCTTGTCTCATACATGCCAAACCGATGTAAACAACGGTGAGATAATTCTATGGCAACAATTTGGTGATATAACAATATATTGCTTTGATAGGTCTACAAGTTGTTTTACTAGTCTCCTCCTTCATCCTGGGCAAACCAATGACGAAACTTCACCATTGTCATCTGCAAGAGGAATATCTGTATTTGTTACTTTCATGCAATTTTTATGCTATCTGTTCTCTTCCGTCACTGCCATTAATTCTCACACACATGCAAAGTTAGCAAAGTATGCAAAGTTAGCACAATCTTGACAACTAATAAAATTGCCATAACAATGGTCATGTTGATAAGTTAAGGTCTGTAGCATGAACCAAAATTCACATCTAAGCAGAGGGCCATAACAATTGCAAAACCATCATGAAATAAACTTGAATCATGAAACCAAATTCATAAGTCATCTGTCTCTAAACAGATGCATTTCAAGTATTGACAAAGTCGAATTTGGCACACTTTTACTACAAAGCAGCTTGCAAAAATGAATGGAGAGTAAAATCAACTCAGCACGGAATGAAACATGAATAAGTTCTGTGAGATGCAGATAAAGACAGAGTTGGTTCATTGCTCAGCTTCATTCAACAAAACAATAAACAGACGTCAAGGTTTGGCTTGTAAGATTTGGCTCTTCTGGAAAAGACATCTAATCGAAACTAGGCATTATTTACAGGCACTCATAAACAAAATTCAGCATTTCAAGAAGTTCTGCAAAAGGTTTCACATTACATAATAAATGTACTCCAAGTGATGTCAGACCAGATAAGATGTCAAAGCTGTGAATGAAATCATGTTTAAACAGCTGAGACTGTGCTCTTTGTGTCATATGCAACACTTCCGACATAGATTCCTTGAAGAATACTCCTTAAAAAAGGTGCACAGTCTTGACACCTGGCACTTCAGGTCATATACACACTCATTCGATTACCCTGAAATAATAATAAAAAAAACTAACAACAACAGCAAAGAAATATAACACCTTCATCAGATGCTGCAGTAGACATGTTTAAAGAATTAAACTTCCAAGGCAACATTTTTGAAATTCTACTCTAATATTGCAAAAGATTATTCACAAAAAAAGTATTAACTTACAGCACTACTTTTGCAAGATTGGAAAAGATCATTCACCCAAAATAATTGCACCGCACAGGTAAAAATTAGAGGAAAGGCATAATTTTACATATAATTAGGTGAACAATGGACTGGTATTTTTCAAAGATATGGGGAGAAAGTCAAGCTTTGGATGCTGGGATATCTCTCATTTGCTGAGAGGATTACCACTGTGCACAATATGTCAGCAGTCTGGTCGCAGCACGGTAAAAAGACAGAAAACTTGATTCACCACACTGCACAGTCTGACAACTACTTCATGAAAATGAAGTTGCACTAATTAAATTATTGGTCCTCTTTTATATTTCACTACAGCTTTACATGTTTGCCATACATACTTTGTATTTGGTTTAATTTGCATTGTTTTTTATGAATTTCAAAAGTTAATTGGTATTTGTGAAATTTACAATAATATTGCCTTCCATGACACAAATACTTTATATTTTGTAATCAAGGTGAGCAATTGCTAATTTGTTTCTTCAAAAGTGATAATACCTCCTTTTCACACTATCAATGTGGTTATAGATCACAAACTCAAACAACTTGCTAAATTTTCTTACAGGTCCCAACTTACAAAATATCATACCTATTGAATGTACAGTACGGCTTATATAGCATGCCAAGTTACTATCTGGGGGAAAAAGGTTTATGGCAAATGAATTATCCTTTAACTCAAGTTATCATTCAGATTACAAACATGTTGCATTTGATGATGCCAGACATTGCTGATATTACTCTTCAAACTTCTGGACAATTCTACTTTACACGGGAGAAGATGAATGATGCAGATGAGAATTTTGTGGGGAACAATAGCCAAAAGGAAGAAAGAAAATCAAGGTCTGCAATGACGTTGTAAAAACACCAGAAACAGAACGGGAAGCATGTGTAAAATAAAAAATCAAATGAATTGATTCAAACGCAATCAGAACTGTTGAAGAAGTTCCACAGACCCCCAAAATATGTTGATACAAAACACATTAAAATTTCAATAACTAAACATTTCAAATAAGACTGGAACATTCAACCCTCTCCTTTCTTAAAAACAACAAACCAACATATTTTTCTATTTCAAATACACATTTAACATTTGGGATGAGGGGAAAAAAAGCAACAAAAATGACCATTATCCACATGGTGAAAACAATTCAGTTGGCAACTATAGAATAAAAAACAACCATAAAATAAATTAAAGTTTCATGTTATCTTTACTCAAGTGCTGAGACTGGCTAGCATGTCAGTTTTAAACTATTTGTTTCACAAATCACTGCAAAACTTACTTCTCTAGTAGCATTCCATTTAGAATCAAGCACTTTAATTCATGTGGATCTCCTGCACACGTCTGCAGAATTGTAAGTAGCTACCCGTTTGTACACATTCGCAAGTAAAGTGTTTGCGACAAGCGACCAATTATTCGTCGTCGCTTTCGACAAACTCCTTTGGCACCTTGCTGACTGTCCGGGTGACGGGCGGGGCTTTAGGGGCTGGGGACTTTTCTTCTTTCTTGGCAGCCTCCTCCTCCTCTTTCTTCTTCTCTGCCTCCTTTCCTTTCTCCTCCTCCGCCTTCTTCTTCTCTTCTTCTTCTGCTTTCTGCTTGGCCACAAGGGCAGACCAGTTCTGTAGATTCTTGCTACAAGGTCAAAGGTTATACATCCAGGAATAAAATGAAAGAAAAACAAACAACAAATATAATCTCATATGATTATATGAGCTAAAAAATATGAGCATGCAACTATGAGAATACAAAATAGCCTTAAAAAATTATAAGGGGATCAGTGTCTCTTAAAAAGAGAGAAAGAGGAAATTTAGTTGCTTTTGGGCTGCATCCTGCAAGGTTAGAAATGTACAGATTTTTGGTATTTTGTTCCGAGTATTAATTCAACGTATGAGACATTAGATTTCATGTGAAAATATTGAACAGGCATAAATCTAGATTGAGCAGACTCCTTTCGCAAACATTGTCCATAATCATGTCAATGTGCAATATACTTAAAAGCAATAAGAGATAAAGTGTTTAAAAAATACATGTTTTGTCAGCTTGGATGACCCTAAATAGAATAAAGAAAAGAAAGAGAGAGAGAGGAGAATAAAGTCTAGTTCTGCTGGTATGAGAATGGTAATATCAAAACACACAGAAATTGCAAAAAAGACAGTCTTATTAAACTGATCAATGCTTCATACAAGATAAAAACATGTGATATGAATTTGGTGCACAGAATGGTAAATCAGAATAAATTGTATATTGATTTTTCTTTTCTTTTTGTCCCTGTCCAGCTCAAGCCAAGGGAGTAAGCACTATTTTCATTTAAAATTCAGCATGTTTTCTGTCATTTTTACAAAATTACCTTTATAATTTTTCATGAAAATATTCAGAGTATTTCAAAAGATGAAAGCTTTAATAATGAAAAATGTATAAACATAAAATGTATAATAATAAAGATATAAGAGGTAAATAAAGATGATAACAACAATGATTATGAACATTACGACATTTATAGTAAAGATACTATGATGATCATAACAGAAATATTATTATGAAAATATTATGATTACAAGAAATTAATTGCCAGAAATAAAACTACTAATCATAATATACATAAACAATCATTATGAATAAGTAAAAATACTACTACAATGTAGCAATAATGATAATCAGTGTCATCAATATTTCTTTTTGTTCTCCTATAATTATTATTATCAAAAATTTTTATACTTACGCAGCCCCTTCATACATGGGCTTGGCTGAAGGAACAAGCTGCGCCAAAAGGTCGTAGCAGGGTAGGCAAATACCAACGATGAAAGACACCTGAGAGACAAAAAGACATAAGTACAAAACGTCAATCATCCTTCATACCTCAGTCACATGGAATCTTGTGACCGGATAAACAGACCACCATGTCATGCTGAATTTCAGCCCTAGTGCTCCTTGTGTATAGAGTGGTATATATTTGCATGTTAAGTCATACATTAGCATAAATATTTGTGCAAGTAACAGTTGTTATGGGTATGCATGCACATGTGGAATACCATACTTTGTGTTACATTAAACCTTTGTATTAGAGAAGCCTGCGCGCGATGTGCATGGGAGATGCAAGATGGACATGAAGGTGATCGTTGTGATGGTGGATTGCCAGGGATCGTTTTCCAGAATAAACAACAAATTTCATATCTGGAGATATTTGCATTATGAAGTTTCTGTCTTCTCTTGTGTGAAGAGGGACCCGTAACAGTTGGGGGCTTGTCCGGGAACCGTAACACAGTACGTTTGTTTGCATGAATAAGTAGGCATGTGTTCGTAGACATATTAAATATTTGTTGTAAATGCACGTAACAATGCCCTCAGCTGGTGCAGAGAGCTTACGGCATTTACATAAAACCACACATCATAATAAAATGTATCATTAATTTACATATATGTAAATTTACATGCATATAATTGTCATGCACTCATGTTATGAATCGCTGTTTCTTTTGACATGCTCATAGTTGCCTATCAGCTGTATAAAAAGAATGGCTGACATAACAATATACACATTGATTTGTAGCATGCAATTGTAAAAAACTTTCATTATCTCTCCTGTTCTTCTCTCTCAAAAAAAAAACCCAGCATAAAGACCTCACCTGATTGGCTGGAAGTTCATGAGCCCTCTCTCTGTCCATCATTGGAATTGGCTGCTTGCCTGCTGCCTTCTCCTCATCACCCTATCACAATGCATGACACATACATCCATCAAGTTACAATTAGATGGGGTCATCCCACACAACCATCATGAAGAGCTTGCTTCTAAAAGGTGCTAAAATCTATTGAAAAGTGATGGATTTAGCGCCTTTTGGAAGCAAGCTCTTTAAATATAGCTTGGAAAGTGCATTGAGTGGGGAAGGTTCCATTTCTAGATGTGTCTATGCTGTAGTTTTTGATTTGGTATTGTAAAGGACCATTGGGAGTCTAAATGGGTGCATGTCACGAAACTGACACCCATGAGTCATACACCGTACAGCCCACAAGTCCAACAGCCCACAAGTTTGACAGATACAACATGGGATTTAATGTGTCGGTCTCGTGGGTCTTGTTTAAGCACTTAGTGTTGAACTTGATCATGGGCTGTATGACTCGTGAGCTGTATGACTCGTGGGTGTTGGTCTTGCGATGTGCACCCATTTAGACTCCCACTGGTCCTTTACAATACCAAATAAAAAAACAAGCAAACAAACAGACCAAAACTATACCGTGGACACATCTAGAGGTGGAACCTTTCCAACTAAATGCACTTTCCAAGCAATATGGGTAATGCTACAGTACCCCCCCCCCCCAATTAAATATAACATTAATATTTCAGCAATGCATTTTCTAGCAATTGGCATGTAACTTCTGTGACACTAATCACATAGTAATTCAAAACAGCAATTAAATTCTTTGTTTGTTTGTGTTTTTTTTTTTGGGAGGGGGGGGGCAAGGAATATCTACGTTGCAATTTTGTCATCAGTAGCTTTAAATGTTCTTGTCTCAAAACAATTTCTCTCAATGAGGTGGTTTGAAGCAAAATTTTTAGTGTATGTCTTATCTTAGACTTGTTATCATTAACAGAAAAACAAACTCTGGATGAATTTTTGTTGCTTTCACAACTGAACTAATATTCTTTCACAAACCTTGTTTGAACAAAAAATGAGGGGAAACTGGTAAATGATATGATCCCACATAAATTCATTTTTTTAATGAAAATTACACATTCCATCAACATAATACTGACATATGTTAAAGGTAGCAATTATTCTCCCTGCTTTCTGAAAGCAGTTAGTCAAGTGCTCTTACATTATGCTAGAAAAGAGATTCTTTCTTTGTGGAATTCCCTCTATATTTTCTTTATATTGTTGTCCACACATATCATAACCTCTAGTAGTCTCCTCATCAAGCGGTTCCAACAACAAAATTTTAAAAATTCATAACTTTTGGATCGATTGTCCGATTTTCCTCAAACTTTCACTGATGTGTTCGACTAATGTTGCTGCATTCACTCAATCTACATTTCTCTTTGGCTTTTGGATTCCTTTAAATGATAGCCACCTACTTTGCAATAGCACAACATAAAGGAAATGTTCGTCATACAGTTAGTAACACAACGTTGCTGTGAACACATTCATTCGTATAATCAGTCACAGCATTTGCAATGTTTAATTTTGATAATAATTACTATCATGTTGCAGTAAACAAAAATTGACCGTAGTCTAGCCAATCTATTAAAAAAAAAAAAGAAAAAGAAAAACTAATACCGGAAGCAGAGTCACACACATGTATGTTTCTCCTGTTTGCTTTTCACAGTAATCATTTGCATTATTGCAGTGCTGTAATTTCTCACACAGCAAGCAATGACTGTAATAAAAGTGTCATTACAAATCATCAAGCATATAAGAGTAATTTGGGGAAACATGGGAGCACACAACAGAACATTCTTGAAGAGAAAGAATGAGTTCAAGATATAGAGAGGGGTGATTCTTTGATTGCAACAGATGAGTTCACGAGGCTAAAAAACTTGACAAAATTGATGCTATGATAACAGCCAGTTGAATTAGTGAATCAGTAATTAATTTTCCTTCATCCCCTAAATAAAATTGGTAAATTTCTTCCAAATTGAAATAATAAAAAAAAAACAGGAGCAAATGAGAGATATGCCCTGGATGTGAGTCAACAAATCTTGTATTTGCTTCTTTGGTCTTTCATTTCTATGTGAGTTTTAACACTTTCTAAAAATTTGAACTTTTTCTTTTGTGCATGTGCAAGAAATAATTCTTGAAGCATTTTTAGAAGCAAATGCAAGATGAAATCCAAATATTTAAATAGTATTGGTTTAAGTTTAGTCACAGATAAAAAAAAAATAATCAAAAACGAGATAGCTGTGTAAATTTGGTATAGTTTTAGGGAAAAAATAAACTTGCAACTTCTTTTTTTTTCTGTGGCTGCCATCATATCATCCACAATCTATATCTAAAGATTAAATTTACAAGAATACAACATAAATACAAAACATTCTCCTTTAACAACGCTAAAATGTGGGCATTTCACTACACTGTAACAGACGTATAGTTCAAACACACGGCAGGCTATGATATTAGGAAAATGCAACAGTAGACTTGAAATGAATTAGAATGAATTACTGAAATGGTGGTCCTACATATTTCACACAACACCACAATTCTCTACAGCATCATTGGGGAATTATCTCTTGTTAAAAAATAATGTGAAGATCGAGCGTGGGGACCACACCTGTTGGTAAAATTCCTCGAAGATTTCAAAAGCGACCTTTCGCTGGAGATCAAATGGTTTGCACACCGCACACAGGTCACACGCCGTCATAGCGATCGCTTTGATGAGATGTCTATGAGAGTTACAATAAACATCCACATTTCTCGTGCTTTTGTCAAAGAAATGTGCTAGACATTTAAATAAAAAGCATAATAGCACTTGGGGGAAAAAAAGAGCAAGATGAAATAAAGTGACCTCAAAGGTGAATTCTACCCATGAATAATTATAGTCCAGATGAATGCTCTAATAAAATGGTAATCATTCTGATTGTTAAGAATAAAAATAAAACAATGTATTGCAACACTCCTAGCATTCAGAAAGTCCATATATCATTTTATCACAAAGTGTTGGTCAGATATTGATGGATTTACCTAATATAAGTCTTTTCTTAAGTGCAAGCTGTGGTTTGGTAATGGCTGCAAACAATATACAGTGTATCTTCACACTGTCCACAAAAGTGTTAAAGTAAAATATTCTCCCTCCTTACACGTACCTCCTCCATAAAGTCAAGAAATTAATCCACAAATCTTTGGAGAATTGTCCTGTTTAATAATGATTTGAGGAATCAAAAGTACACAGGCAGAATTAGACAAAATAGACTGAAAATTAAATATTAAAGTAACTGGGTTTTTTTTACAGAATAAAAAATAATTCTAATTCCTGAGGTTTCTATAAAAACTTACTCCTACAATTGTATGACTACAATAATGCTGCCCTGCCATTTCTTACATCATGTCAATTGGGGAAATTTTTAAAGTAGAAATAGTTTTGTATAACAATTTTTTTTGAAAACTAATTTAAAAAAAATGCTAAGAACTCAATAAAGATGTGAATAAATGAATAAACAGAATGAATTTGATTTGGTAAAGGAAACTTAAAGAAGTTGTTCATCTCAAGGCAAAGAAGGGGGAAGAATAAGGGTGAAATCTGGGTTTTGCGTCAACATGCTGGTTTTAGACTCATTACAGAAATGGGGAGTAGAATGGGGAGAATTTCACTTTTTACGTACAAGATTCATCGACAACAGTAGACTTTAGATGCATTTGTAACATACAGGTAAGATTTATCTATAAGTTGAACAGGAAGTCATGCAACAAGAAAATCTGTTGATTTTCCTTTTTTCACTAATTTTTTCTCAACCTTTCAGTGTAAGAATTCCTTTCTATGAATAGTAGAAAGAAATAGAATCTGGCATTTTGCTTTGACTGTGAAATATTGTTTTGTTGAACTGATTTCTAGACCAGCCTCTTTTCCAGTGTTGCTACTGTATTATCATGGAAAAGATCTATTCATCATGTTGCAACTATGTAAATCAAAATAATACTATCAATTCATTATTTCCCATTTCCTTTTTGGTATACTTGTTATATTGAATTGTTGTGACTAAAAATTAAATTGTAAACTCACACCAACTGTGTTTACATTACAATTAAAGAATACTAGTGTGTGCTGTTTTAACTCAGCTCCAAAACTCGTCACTCTTCCATGTTTTTGAAATGAATGAAATGATAGCTGGCTTGTCTGCCATTTGATGTCAGTCTTGCTTGTCATTAGACACAAAATTATTGACTGTTCCTCTATGCCAATTTGACTATTAAAGGTAAAAACTGAATAGCAATCTTTCTCAAAATTTTGCATCACAAAAGAGAGATAAAACAACAACAAGCTTTTCCTTGGATTACATCATAAGAAAACAGGACAACTATTAAAGAAACCACAATAATTTATAAAGTTTTTTAAACATCACTGGGGGAAGGAATGAAAAGGTATTCTACATATAACTAACAATATTACATATTTGAAAGATGGTACATGGCACATTGATTGATTCATGAATATGCATAAGATGGTTATCCATATTCATCTTTCTCACATGAATGCCTTAGAACACAGCACATCTCACACTTAACACATGCAGGCTAGCACATATACACTCATACACACTCATCCATATTCACACGGGTACACATAGATACACAAACACATACACTGAGAGAAAGGAAGAGAGGAAGAAAGACAGCGATGCACACATTGCATGTCATGAATATGCATGAATACGAGTAATAGGAGCTCATGCCTAAACATCACTTCACTGAGGAGGGATTAAGCTCCGCCTACCTGTTGGTAGAACTCGTCGAAGATGACCTTGACTGTTTGCTGTTGAATGTGCCATGGTTTAGTGTTGGCGGCTAGATCGCAAGCCGTCATTGACAGTGACTTCACGCATTGTCTGAGCAACGCAACAGTTACAGTGAATTATGGGGAGGTTTTCCAACGTTTTGTTTTGTTTTCATGATTGGAAGACAATCAGAAAGATAGCGAGAGAGAGAGAGGACCAAAGGGTGGATTGTGCAAAAGAGCAATAGCAGGCATAAACATTGACATCAAAAGCAGACAAAACAAAAATTTAATTTATGAGGCAGTTCATGAATGAAATATTTAGAAAAGTACAAGAAATAAAAAGGCAATATTAAAAAATAAGCATTAATGTGATATTTCAATTTGTCATAAAGCATAGATTGATATGATATGTATAGCAATTAAAAGCCAGAAACCAAAAACAATCATCATAAAGAATGTGTGGAATATAACTCGAGTGTGACACATCAAAAAGTTGATGTGATTTATTCATGAAAGATGAAGGAACAGTGTACAATGATGCAAAAGTCAAGCAGAAGCATGAGGTCAAAGGTCATACAGTAATCAGTGGCAAGCGTCGGCACAAACAAAACATGGGGAGGGAAAAAAATTGAGCTCCGTGTTAGTCAATGATGTTAGTATGCATACATGACACATTTACTACATATAAGCAATGTTAGTCAGCATTTAGTATGGGGTGGAATCAAACACATTTTTAAAAATATAAATAGATCCCCATCACTTGAATTAGTCAAAGCCTTTTAAGTCACACGGGGGTGGTTTCATAAAGCTGTTCTTAAAGTTACGAACGACTGGTGATCAGTTCTGATGTGCTTTACTTATCAGAATTTCAATAATTCAGCACAAGAACCGATCACCAGTAGTTCTTAAGTCGTTCTTAACTTTAAGAACAGCAACACCCCAACGATTAGATTTGGTTTTTTTTTTTTTTTTTTTAGATATGATAGTATTCCTCATGAACCAAATAACAAAGATACATTTGATGAACAAAATTCCTACATCTCTTTGAGGAAACACATCAGAGATATTAGAAAAGGGTATCATTTCAAAGCATATGTCAAAGAAAGGGTGATGAGGATCTCAATTACTGTGAGTTATAAAACAAATAATGCATATTTGTAGTTCTGGCAGGCTTGGTCATCAAATAATTTTTTTTTTAAACCCACAACCCAATAATTGATTTCATAACCCAAGGTAATAAAAAAAGACATAAAAAAGTACTAAATAGCTCTTGCAGCATAGTACAGTACATTATATAGCAATCAGTTTCTGTGCTCAGCAAATGATTATAACCGTCATTATTATAAAACCATAAAGATGTGTTTCTATTTAGTTTTTTGTTAGCATGAGTCTATTGTTCAATCTGTTTTTATGGCTGACTAAATGAAATGGGGTATAATTTTTCTTTCTGCCTGTCTGGTCTAACTATTGATTTATGATTCTCCATCGCAATCTATACATTAATATTGAGAAGAATCGTAAAAGAATCTATAAGATATATTTGAAAATTGTAAATATTCAGTACAATTTTTGACAGCCTGCTAAAATAAAGATGCATCACCTGTGAGTACATGTTATATATAAAGCAGAAACAAAATTGTCACTATTCTAATACACATGCTCTAGTTCTTTGTTAATGACATATATAGCCATACAAAGCTGTAAACAAAATCAATCTTAAGGCAACAAATCAAAGCAAAGCAATAAACCTTCAGATCCAATGTGTATCACTATGTATTCATAATTAAATGGTCATACTTTATATGATAGTTTGCCAAGTATAGACACATTGTTGTTATGGTGACACTTTGTATGTTGGTATTGAAACTGAATACTCTTAAGATTTTGCATGAATGAAAGGAACATTGTGACATTAATCACTGCTATACCATTTTCATAACGCATATTTTCCAGCTAAAACAAGTAAAACAAAATCAATACACATTTACAAATTACAGTCAAATTACTTCTGTAACAGAAAATAAAAGAAATATGAAAAAGAAAGAAAAATAACACAGAGAAATTATATATAAGATTCAGAGAAACATTGATTGAATTGAAGAATGATGAGTATAAAGGAATACAAAGTGTGGGGCTTTTATTTTTTTTTTCATAAATGGATAGTATAGTGAGGAGAAAATCAGATGATGTTCAATGAATAAAACTGCATGGAAGGCAAGGCTCTGAAAACAATAGAGAGAGTTCTCAAAAAATAATAACCATGACAGAGAAAATACCATTCTGACAATGGAGATCAGAAGAATTTATATAGTGTTAAACAAGAGTACACATGAAAAACATCCAACTGTTTTTTTTTTTATAATTTTGTTATCATACACATAATGTAACCCCTGAAAAACCAAAACAACTCAAAACAAGTTAGTAAACAAAACTACCAGCATGAAAAGACTTTTCTGAAAGATTTTATTTTACCAAACTGACACGTTCTATGAAAACAGCAGTGAAAGTAAATCAATTTTAGACAAAGCAATACTGATTATAATTACTAGCCATCTTCCAACATTGTTCAAATGCAGCCTTTAATCGGCCTGAAGGTACATGCATGTCCTATCCATACTTCTAAGCTGCTAGCTACCAAACAAATCGAACTAGATGTTTCACTTATTTTCTGTTGCAAAATCAGAAAGCAAATGTGACCCTTCATTCCAATAGTCCCTCAAGTGATCCCCACACCAACAAAAATGAATTTTGACAATTCTGTTGTGTTTTTTTTTTTTTTTTTTTTTTTTTTTTGCATATTATATTGTAGCTAGTCAGGGGTGGGTGAGCATTACAGAACTCTTTAAAGAACACTGTTAAGCATGTTAATGAAGCAACATAAACAGAGCTCCTTATATGGTAGCTTTAGCATGATTTCTCAGTACAATGAAATGTCCGTCTCCTTGTGATATAAAATGTGACCACCTAGCTCAAAACCCACAAAAAGTAGGCCAAAATGAATTTCTACTTTTCTACGTATTTTCAATAAACTAAGTTTTAAACTGATATATTACTTGTTACAATTAGACCATCCCAACCCATTCAAAAAGTGATTGAAATAAAAGAGAGTTAGGAGGTGCAGTCTCAAAGAAAAGGGAGAAAAGAGGATCTAAAAAATGAGGGGCACTCAGGCATGCTGTGCAGAATTATCAATAAAAATAACAGTGAAAGCAGCATCTGTCCAAAATAAATATGGGTAAAAAATGCTAATATCTTGATTTTGGTTTTGTTTTAAGACACCAAATGTTGAGAGTATGTAGAGAAAAAAATGACTCTCTCAGGTAAGACAAACTTAATACTGGGTAAATTGGAGTTTGTCAAACCTAGATGACATATTTTGGTCCATTGGGGAGAATCATAATCTCTGACTTAATGTGGGTTTGAGCTGGGTTGTCACGAATAATGAACAGAGACTACGTGTAAAACGAAGAAGCGAAGCATGAGGTAAGAATGAAACTTCATCGCAACATAGATTGAAGACAGATGAGAAGAGATGAGAAGAGACAATAAGGCTGACATCCTTGCAAGAGGCAAAGCTTAAGTTGAGATTAGTTTGAGCTTTTCTTGCTTTCCAATGATCGTCTCTGATCAAAGAAGCAAAATACTTCTGAATCTGACGTCAACGCAATGCGCGAGTCCTTCACATTTATGCTGATCCATGACACAATTTCCTTTCATTCATGCAGAGCGTATAATAACCGTACAAAAGATTAGCGGGGAGTTTTTGGAATGCTGCGGTATTCTTATATCCCATTGTATGATGTACATGATATTGCACACAAACACACATATACACACACTCATTGGGGTTGTAATTTCTTCTTTCATAATCATTTAGCCATTTGTAGAAGCTTAGCACGCTTTACTTTGTTCGACAATGCTCTTCACCTTGTGTTACCTACCTTTTCTTGTTCGAAAATGGCACACATCAGAGTTAAGTTTACTTGAGAATGTTTGTTCAAAATGGCTCAGGTAAAAAGGTAAATGGCTTGTGTTCTACAGAAAGTTGTGATTGGCAAGACTTCAACAACCTTGTGCACAAAAGGAGACATTTGAGCATTACAGGGCAAACCTTTGTCCTACACATGTACGCCCCATTACCATTATTATTACTACTTTTGTGCCTGCTTTTTGTCTTTGCTGATAAAACAAAATCTAAACAGGATAATTCATATTCATTTGCTAAAACTTTAATTTTTCTGAGGTTAGGGATTGAGACAGAGTATTTAAAAAAGAATATAGGTATAAATTACACACCTGGTATAATTTGTGAAATAATAACTAAAGTTCCGAGAATAAGAACGTAAACCTTGGAATGACAGAAGAAGAGTATAAATTTATAACTTCCTTTTTTCTTTTTTTTTTTTTTAATACTTTGAAACAGGCAACAAAAATATATTTTCACATGCAAATATGAATGATTTCTGGTTCTTTTTTTTATTTTTTTATTTTGTAAGATTGAATAAAACTATTGACTGAAAGGTATGAGATTTTTTATTTTGTAAGATTAAATAAAACTATTGACTGAAAGGTACAAAAATATGTATCGGCTAAAGTGGGCAATTGTCAATCAAACATAAATAATTAATGAAATATGTGTTGTTGAAGTCCTGCTGAATCTGAAAAGATTTGTTCAGAAAATGGATCTAAATAGTTGCCAATGTTGTGGACGGCAAAGTGAAAAAAAAAATCATGTGAATGGTATAGAATGTGAATGGTAAAGAATGGGGAACTTCTGACTAGTGTGTGAAAGGAACAGATCGATACAAATGGAAATAGTACAAACTGTAAATGTGTGAGTGTAAAAAGTACTTTTTAGGGGTTGGTAAATATTGTAAAGCACAGGTGTGATGTACAAGAGAGCTAAATTAATTATCATCTATAAAAAAAAACTCTTAAGATAGTTTTATATCAATATATATATTTTTTGAACATTTCTTTCAAACTTTTATTAAAGTTTACCTGGGTCATCTCTGTGTGTGAAATATGTATACTTGAATAGTAGATGTAGTTAAACTGGCTTCAGTTATTTTCTTTTGGTATAACTTGAATGACGGTGTCTTTGCTCTGCTAAAAATGTTTTGTACCTCATCTCCACACCCAGTGCCCACTTACGTAGATCATCTGTATTAATCTAAAATCAGTGGTTGAATAACTGTGGTATTGAAACTGGTTTGAACATAGCTTTAGTAACTCACATTTGCTCTTGTTTTATGTTTGTATAAAAAAGGATAGCTTAAAAATTAGAAAGTAAAAACCCTTCATAGTGACCAGGAAACAGTGCAAATATGACATCATGATATACAAAATATATCGATATTGTTTTGGTCATTTTCAAACTGAATGAAAATAGTCTGAATTAGCTTAGTAAAAAAAAAAATACATAGACACCACCAACATGCTGCATGCTGAAATATGAACAGAGGCATGAGAGCACAAGGGTGACTTTAATAAATGAAGTGAGGATGATGGATGGTGAGATGCATGGACAAAATAACAGACAGACAGACAGAATGTAGATGGGTGACATGCGGCTGAAGGACTTTGTCAATGGGGGGGGGGGGGGGAGGCATACTTTGAAGGGTGCTTGTGACATTAAATCATTGAATGCCTTCCCTACAGGATTTTGAACACTCTGTAGACTTAGATTTGGGAACCACCAGGTTTCCATAGAGAGACCAAAGAATTATATATTGACAACTTTTCATAACAAATTTGGGCCATCAAATGAAGAACTTTTGAAAATAGATGGATAACAAGGAAATGCCCTTATCATTTTTTTTTCCATTCAAAGACCCGGGCCTTGTTTGATGTAGTTTTGCAGTATATGTCCCAATCTCTGAAAAACATTGACAGTAAACACTTTCAGTAATGATTGCTCACTGGGTTCCATAATTCCTGCGTAACAGGTTGCAATGACTTGCAGGCCACAAAAATGAAACAAAACTTGGCTACCATCTAGTCAAGGAAAAAAACTTGACGATAAACAAAATGTATCTTTTCATCTTTATTTCAATATTTCTCTCTTCTATTTTTTCAGAGGGGCTAGGAGGTTTGGGGGAAGGAAAAGACAGATCAGCACAATGAGGGTGGCCACGTATGTGTAGAGACACAGGTAGAAGAGATGCGAGTGCAGGGTTCATGTGTGCTTTATAGAAGAGAATGATATAAGCACCAAGGCAAAAGGATGTAAGTCCTTCAGAGAACCCTGGAGTTCCTGTTACCGTGGGAACGCAACATCATCACCACTCCTCATCAGATCCCCCAGGGGGGTCCAGAGGTAGCCACCACTCATTATCACAACCAGCAAACACAACTGCAGTCACCATGCTCAATAACTCAAATTGCACACCTTCCGCTACCATTGATACAGTGGTATTCCTCAGTCTGATAAAAATTCTCTCCTTTAACTTCGACTGAAAAGGAAATGCATAAATCACCTCTTTCCCAACTGGACCAAAGCATTTTAGTTGCTGCTTTCTCCGATGCCTTTATGTTCAAACTGCCAAAATAGTTTTGTAAAAAAAAAAAAAAAAAAAAATTTTCTCCCCCCCCATCTCTCTCTCTCTCTCTTTCTCTCTCTATCACTCTCTCTTTCTTTTGGCCTGTATCTCTTAGATGATATGTTTTTTATAATTTTAAAGTGTCTGCTTGATATGGTATCCTGGTCTTTGTAACTATTTCATCTTCTCTTCTTAACTATATCTCCATCTCCATACCCCTCCCCTCTGTCCTTATAATCGTCATAATCATTTTTGTCCTGGTGATTCATTACTTACTCCTCTTTAACCCCCTCCAGTTCCTCCCCTTCATCATTATCATCATCATCATCATCATCATCATCATCATCATCATCATCATCATCATCATCATCACTACCATCATTTTTGTGCTTGTCCTTAGCTTTTTCTTCAATCTCATCATTCTCTGTGCCTTCTCATCACCATCATAATCATCATTTTTTATACCTGTCCTATTTTATCTTCCATTTCGTCATCACTATTAATTTCATCTTTCTATCAAGATTCCTAGCTTCCTCCTCCTCCTCATGCATCATCATAGTTATCACCATCATCACTACCACAACCATCATCATCATCACCACCACCACCATCACCATTATCACCACCACCACCACCATCATCATCATCACCACCACTATCACCACCATCACCACTCCCACCATCACCACCACCATCATCATCATCACCACCACCACCATCACCATTATCACCACCACCACCACCATCATCATCATCACCACCAGCCTCCCCACCATTACCACTCCCACCATCACCACCACCACCATCATCATCATCACCACCACTACAACCATAATCATCATCACCACCACCATCATCACCAACCCAGCTCATCTGGGCCCCACCCGCACGCTCTCGCCTCACCTGTGGTCCGGGTTGTCCCAGGAGAACTTCTTCTCCTCCACGATCTTCTTCAGCTTGGCCTTGTTGGGGAAGAAGAGGGCCAGGTCAGTTGCTAGGATGGCGTTTCGGATGTCGCCAAGGACCTGTTTGTACTCATCCGACGACAGGTGCTTGAAGATGTTATGTCCATCATTCTGAGAAATAGAAATACATACAGGATGACTGATTTACCCCTTTCACCCTTAAATGTGTCCATTAAGCTCAGGTGCTACCCTCTGATGGCATATTTACATGGTAACTTCAAAATCTAAATCAGTATAATCAATGTTAAGTATTGCTAAATATACAAAAACTGTTTCTAGACATAACTGTCTACAGTTCTGATTTATTGAGAAAAATAGTTATACCTCCTTTACTGTCAGGCTTTATTGCAAAATGTCTATAGGTGAATAGGATGTTTTGTGATACAACTGACCTACACATGTGCATCAACATCTCAATCATTTTTTAAATCACATCTCCCAATGGTGAACAGTAGCTTTAAGATAAACAACAGCTGTAGTTGACATGGGTGCAAGAATTTTAAGCTACTGAATAACTGTATCGTCCATTTATGTGGAAGGCAAAATATGCAGTTTGGTTTAAAGTGCAGCAGTGGCAATCACAAAGCATGCTGATGAGAATTTCAAAGAAATCATGTACTTTCTTGAATTGAATTGAACTTGATTTATTGCATTTCACCATCAAAAACAAAAAGAACTTTCTTTTTTACAGGCATCTATAACAAAATGATATGCAAAAGAGCAAACAAAGATTCCCTTTGATGAAAAAAGAATATATAAAGTAGAGTAAAAATACATTTATGAATCAATCAATCAATCAATCAATCAATCAATCAATCAATCAATCAATCAATCAATCAATCATAGTTTATTTCCAATCAACAAAAATCAAAAACATGTCATTAAATGATATTGTTCAAACGCTTGCAAAAGATTCATGTAATATACGAGACAAATTATAGAACAACATATATGTACAATAATAAAGAGGAACACTGTACAAATACTACGTGGGCGAGCGGAAAATAAATTCGATTATGGAAAATAGTGATCCACTAAAAAGCAAAGCTTGTCGGACGTGGATCGCTAGATAAATAATGAATAAATGATATACTATTCTATAACAATATACATGTAGTTATTTTGAGATACACAGGTCGGGAAAAAAATATAGAATACCAATGCTATAGTGCTCGGACACATTTAATTGCAGTTCTTTGAAGAGGATTGTACAAGACTTATGAGTTACATTCGGATAAAGGCCATCAGAAAAGAAAGCTCGCCAGTGGATTGACAGAAGAGATATGGTAATGGGTGAGATGTAATGGGGTCAAAAACATGTAAAAAGATGCCTTAACCCGTTGAGGACGGACTGATTTTGCTACAACACGCATTTTCCACAGACACCTGCCCGAGTATACTCGGGACTCGTCCTCAACAGATTAAGTGTCATGATCATATGTCACAGGAAATTACTAGCCACTTTGAATCACAGTAAATCTTAATCTTAATCCACTCCCTAAGAGATTTTGAAATCCCCATATACTTGAGTCACAGGCAAACCAGACTCCCATTAGGAAAGGGCTGATATTACAGGGGGAGAGAAAAGTATTGGGCGTCTAACAATGTGCTCTTTCATGCATGATATGTATTTACCATGGTACAATAGTCATGGCGATGATTGTATGATGATTAATTGTAAATATGTAGGTTGGTGCAAACATTACACTCTGGCTGCATGTGAGTAAACATCAATGATTACATGGCTACACAGAAAAAGTGCAGATGCTAAGTATTCATGACGTGTAGATTCAATCACTGTCAAGATTGAACTGCTACATGTTCAATTTTAAAAGAGAACGAAACAAGTATATATGAGGAATGAGTGAATGCAGAAATGTTAGTAGAATACATCAGAGAAGTTCGAAGAAAATGCAGAAATCCTTTACAAAAACTGAAGAGAACTGAAGAGAATTGTCCAATTATTCTCACACTACATGTACATAAATGTGTTCTAATATTTCTGCATTTACTCAATCCTTATTAGGTTTCAATTAAATTCAATTCAATTTACTTGGGTTTCATTCTCCTTTGAAAAGAGAATGTGTTCATATTGCCTCTGTATCATCATGTTTTTTCATTGGTGACATACTAAAGTGAAAGGGTTTATGCCAGAAAGTATAGCACTTCTTATCACATGGCATTAGTAGTATCCATGTGATTGCATCCCAAAGGTTAAGACTTGAGATGTGTTTACACATGCACATCTTGGTAACTGTGGGCATTTATGTGGCCACAGCGAAAGTATTGAAGGAGATGCAGTAACTTAACATGCTGATTCAAAGTAATAAATGCAATATTCTAAGAATTGTTGGGATAGACTCTGTATCTATTAACAAAGCTGGCACTGGTGATTACCAGGTGGCTTCAATGAACTTGTTCATATCAGAAAGAGTGTTCACACTGGCTGCATATTTTGATCATGATAATGTGGTTGCATTGAGATGTTGCAGGATTCTTGGTGTGTTCATACTACCATGATGGTGGTGATCACAATGTTTCAGGGTTGGAATGAACAAAATTTGAGAGATAAAAGTTTGTTCACTCCTTCCAGATGACTCTAGGCAATGCAAACACAAGCTCATGACAAGCATAAAGTTATGGAGTGGAAAGGTATTGTTCATATCAAAGTTTGTGGCTGTATAGGAGAGCATTAAGCTGGAGGATGTGTTCAGATTAAAGTCTGAACTTGCATTGGAGAGGATTAAGCTAGAGGGTGTGTTCAGACCTGGAGGATAGTGATGGTCATGTTGAAGTGGTGGTGTTCCATGGTGGAGGTGGAGTAGACAGCGGCCAGGGGCGAGGCAGTGTTCACCATGAAGGCGTTGTTCTTCCCCCTGTGGTCCAGATCGTGGCAGAGACAGGCCACAAACAGGGCCAGGGCCTGAGAGGGGGAAAACATTAATTCCATTTTTGACTCATTAGCTTCACTACAATGAGTATAGAACTGTCAATGATGTCATATAGGACTTCTTTTACCCCAAGAAAAGATGTAAACCACAGAATAGGTGACCAAGATGGAAAAAAGGATGCTCTAACGACATAACCCTGGACTAACTATGAAATTAATCTCTGAAAATTGATATCATGAAATTACTTTCAAAGAATGAATGACAAACGATATCATTTGCATAAATTGATTTTATCACTGTAACAATCATTACAACTCAATGCAATGCCCTGCAAGAATTAAGAGACATATGAAAGTCACATTGGATTTATGATCATGCAAAAATGAGTTGTTGTTTTTTGTAGAGATAATATTTTTGCATTCAAATTTCATTAAAATACAAGTGGTGTAAGACAGTAATTACAAGATGAAATAATTCCAGACTCCTACCAGACTAAATGCATTTTGTAGCTTGCTGCTCAGAAATCTGAAAGATTATGATAATCAAGCAGTATCTGGTGTTATGTTCCCCAAACACAATTAGGAGACCTTAAATTGTCTTTGAAAATTGTGAGAAGACCCTAATGGCTTCTGAGTATGATTTGACCACTCCAGTGGTCAATCAACCATTCCCCAAGAGAACAATCCTTTCAGGAAAGGTGTTCTTGTTTCCACCGACCTCGAGTGGGGTGAAGAACTGTTCCTTGCCGGTCTTGATGACCGTGTAGATGCTGTGAGCGACGGAGAAGGCGTGCGTCCAGTTGTGGTATGGTACCCGACGATAGTTCTTCCTAACCGTCAGGATGAACCGGCAGAGCTCGTCATAGTCGAACCTTGTCCGGAACGATTAAACGGAAGCCACGTCAAATGAGGGAAAAGATGATAACACACCCTAAGAATACCATGGAGGGCAGTTATACGTCTGGTACACCCACTTTATGGTTATCAGGAAAATATGGTAATCACAAGCACATTGCAGCATCTAAACTGAGAAAATACTGGCAATATATTGTCATTCACATGTACATGTCACCTGAAGCTGCATTGTCCTACATGTATCTTAACTTCATAAGTGGAAAATACTCATAGTCAATTTACATATGTGCTCTCCTTTCAGATAAATTCTCACAAGACTACAATAAAAAGGAATTGTACTTTCACATAAAATCAATGATATTTCAAGAACAAGAGGACTGCAACTGCATCTTACCTGAGGATAAATTTTGTTCTGCATTTTTTCTCTCTTTTTTTTTTTTTTTTTTTTTTGGGGGGGGGGGGGGAGGAGGTTTGCAAACCAGGGTGTTGTTGGAATTCTTTGGGGTTGAGGAGCAGTATAGGGACAGGTGGGTATTTCTGTACTGTAATTTCATCAAATATAACAATGCAGGCACGGGGAGCATATGACATTATAATCAATAGATCTATCTCTTGAAGTAATCAATGCAGAAATTATGTTTATCCAAAAGGGTACTCAGGGGAATACCACTTGCCAAAATACGTGTCATGCTATAAACGATGAAAATTGCATGAAAACATCTACATTTGTTCCTTAGTCACCTTACTGCACACATATTTGTCCTTCATGCTAAAGCAGTTCGGAATGAGTAAAGTAACCCGTATATCCCAGGGAAATGAAATTGCCATAGGGAGAACTGAAAAATCTTTCTGCTAAACATTTACGATTTTATCTTCTATCTTCAATATTTTATAGCCAGTCATAATGTCTATCAAATTGATTTTAAAATGAAATTCACTGCACACTACATAGTTGTTTCATCTTTTGGACTTTCTATATTTCTGATTGAACTTGAGATTCTCAAAATGTCCCTCTAGTATACTGTATACGCCAAATATTTCACGAGGTTTTTATTTTTGCGAATTTCGCGATTCAGGTGCTGTTCGCGAAATTAAAGACACGCAAAAATATTGACTCTTGTCCCAATGTGGATGTGACGTACACATGTACATTTCTCCGATCAGTAGAGGACTTCACAATCGCGAATTTAACCGTTCGCAAAATCGTCGGGAATTCCCAATTCACGAAAATTTAGACTTGCGAAATATATGGCGTATACAGTATTTCAAAAAAAAAAAAAAGCAAGGTATTAACCAGGCTTGACGTATCTATCAAGCTGACAAAACTGGAGAAATGTTTTCAGCGTAATCATTATCAATCCAACTTCAATGCTTGAAATAATGAGCAAGCAGAAATCATTAAACTAGGAAACACACAAAAATAAAAGTTGAAGCAGCTGCTAGAATAAAGGCAATACACACAAGGAAATACTTCAGATCAGTAATAGAAGTTTAGTAGCAAATAAATTGAGAGAAGTGAAGAAGAAAAAATGGCAGAAAAGATATTAGAGAGTACGTTCATCTATGGGAAAGGCAAGGTAAAAGGAGAAATCAGAAGCTAAAATGCAGAAAATCAACCGGGATTTAAGATAAATAATGCTGTAAGACTTCTGCTGAAAAAAAGAAAAGGAAAAATCCAAATATGGATGCACAGATTACAACAGCTCTATTCAACTGGGGCACTATAGATAAAACATAATTTTGTTTGGTTTACAAGAGTACTGCAGCAAGGTAAATTATTTTGTTTATGATATCAAATCTATGAAACAAATGCAAGACTGTTATCACATAGTCCAAAGGTGAAACTCACTCTCTTTAATTCTCATGATTCAAATTCTGGATTTCCCAAACCAATGGGGGGGGGGGGGGAGAAGAGATCAAAACTTGAGCAAGGTTGCAGCATGTTTTGGAACTTTTTGCTTCTCTTTATTCATAATTATACTATCTTTACATAATGATGGGCAGAGCATATGATGTGAATTATATGCAAAAAAGGTTCCCCTGTGTTTAAAAGTTGTTGTAATCTATTAATAGTTTACCAGAAAGAGTCAAAGGTTCTCAGAGTGTGCAAAAAAAAAAATGATTGAGTGCAATTAACCCATTCTGTACGGGAACCTGGTGGCCTGTGTATTAAGTCTACGGGCATTTCAGAACTCAGTATAGAATGGGTTAATCTGTTCTGGAGGCAGGTGAAAGTGCAAAAGGTGCTTGTTCATGCTGGGGTACAATCCAAGGAGGGTGACCTGGCCCACTACCAAATGTGAATTCCTGCTTTATAAGGTCAAATGCACTGCACAATGTAGGCAACATTCCTAGAAAATTGCAATATCCAGCTGATAAGAATTAAAATCAAAATCAAGATAATCTCCTCTCTTCATTTATTATTATCATTAATTAGTTACTTAGTTTGTTTGTTTGTTTCTCCCTTTCCTTCTCTTTTTTTTTGGGGGGGGGGGTCATCAGAAATTCTGGATTTCTGGGAATCTTGTTTTTCTAAAACTTATCAATCACAATGAAATCAGATTTTTTTTTCAATATGAGTGAAAACCTATAACTGGAAAAGATCACCTAATATATTTCTTTTTGCTAATTTCATAAGATGCCTCATAGTGAAAATGAATAGACAATTGATAGCATGGTGGTCCTGATTATATAATCAAGGCATTGTAGGAATGCATGACAACTTGTGCAGTGTAGTATTCAAGTGAAATAAACACTAACTAAAAAAAAAAAGAAACTGAATAACTCGCATTGTTTTCCTTCTAAGAACTATGCCCAATGTGTATAAACTTCTTTTCTAGTCATCCACTTTATTCTATTCTTGCTGGGGTAGGGGAAAATCTTTGCATGTGACTAAAATAAGGCAGGTGGTTGTTAGTTGAACTGCAAACTGATACCTCGGTTAAGTCATCTACCAGCACTCTCACAGCAAACTAACGCAAATGTATTAGTCGCCAAAGGGTATTAAATGAAAGCAGCAGTCATCAAACCAGAGACATGTGAGTATAAAGCAGTGGCTGATCCAGAAGGGGACGCATCGGGCGTGTGCCCCCTCTTTATTTTTGGTTAAAACTACGGAAGAAAAAGACCCCCCCCCCCCAACCCTTATTAATTTTTACAAAGGCGCCTCCTCTTAATGGAATTCCTGGATCCACCCCTGTAAAGGATTTGGATATATAAAGGAAGTTGTTAAAAATTGAAGCCAAAGTGATAACAAGGCAGTATTCTACATAAACAAAGGTGTAGAATCTCCTCTGCCTGTCAGAAAAAAAAGCTTACGATACTACCTTCTCTCCCGTGAAATTTCATAAAAATGACAAAATATACTCGTTTTGTTTGATTGCTTGTTGTTGTGTTTGCTGATTTGACCAATTTTCAAGAGTTTGAAGAGCAAAATACAAAATATTGCTTTGAGGATCCCACATATGAATACAACATGTGGTTGCTAAATAAATGTTGATAGAAAATTCAGCACACACACAAAAAAAAAAACACAACAAAATATATAAAGCGCCTGAGGGAATTTACTGAGAAAAGGCTGTTTGGTAGCATCTTCATTTTTTGTTTTCCTTTCTTTTTTGATACTCAGTATTTAGATTTCCCATTCTCACTATATTGCACTTAATTCTTCATAAGTGTTGTACAGTCTGTTTCAAGGCGTAAAATGCATTGCAGTCTAGTTCTATTTTTAGAAAACATAAAATTTGCTTTCTCCAGGCTATAAACACATACCAAAACATATTCACATGATAACATTAACCATGAATAGAATATACATTAAAGTTACACATGTCTCTGATTTGATAGAGTTAGGCAGTGCAAAATGAGAGTTAAAACCAACACCCATCAAGCTTTTGATGAGGTCTTGTTGGGTCATTATCCCAAAGATCATAGAGTTAGGCAGATATCTGGTACTACATCAACCCACAATTTATAAAGTTAGGCACTCATTTGGCAGAATCATTTACCCATTCGATAATCCATTACCTATAAAAACCCAGTTGGTTCTGTGCATAGTCAATGGAGATGTGAACAGGAATCTCCTAGGAAATTGTTCACCTATGTTTTCAGCTCATAAGGTTAGGCAGTTAAGCAACAAACAAGCAGACTTCAGACCAGAATCTTAGGCTTTCTTGGGAGCCATGCCCTGAAATATTTCAATTGTGACAGACTTAGCATTATACAGTTGTATAACCATGGTAGATACTGATGAAGACTTCTGAGCAATAGTTGCCTAAGTCTACCAAAAGGTATCAAACATCTGTGACCAAAATCTGCCTAATTCTATGTGAATAGGTTGCAAAAAAAAAAGAAAAAATGCATATCTGGATTCTAAGGGTTAAATCTGGCTAGTTCACACGATCCTCACACTCACTCCTATACCTTTGCGTGTGATCTGGATGACCAGGAGGTGGGCTGTGAGATCACGATAAAGACAATTTTTTGGTTTTTACCAGTGAGCAGAGATGCAGTTAGGCTTGGGGAAGTAAGATGGTAATGTAGGAATTAGGGGTTGTTAAAGTCATAAGACGTGAGGGGAGGTTATAATGCTAGTGAAGATGGAGGAGGAACTGATGATGGTGGTGGTGGTGATGGTGGTGGTAGTCAGGGTGACGGTGATGGTGATGGTGATGGTGAAGGTGACGGTGACGATGGTGATGGTGATGATGGCGATGGTGATGGTGATGGTGATGGTGATGGTGGTGGTGATGGTGGTGGTGATGGTGATGGTGATGGTGGTGGTGATGGTGGTGGTGATGGTGGTGGTGATGGTGGTGGTGATGGTGATGTTGATGATGATGGTGGTGGTGATGGTGGTGGTGATGGTGATGTTGATGATGATGGTGGTGGTGGTGGTGGTGATATGGTGATGGTGGTGGTGATGGTGGTGATGGTGATGGTGATGGTGATGGTGACGGTGACGTTGACGGTGAAGGTGATGGTGATGGTGATGGTGGTTATGGTGGTGGAGATGATGATGGTGGTGGGGATAATGATAGTGGTGGTGATGGTGGTGGTGACAGTAATGGTGGTGATGGTGATGATAACTTAATGGTGGTAATTGTGATAGTGATATTGACTTAATGTACACGTAGGAAGGGATTATCAGAGTCATACAGCAGAGGGGAGAACATGATGAGGATATGATGATACCACGGTGGTGAAGGTGGTGCAGATGGTGGTATGGATGGTGGTGATGATTGTGATATACATGAAGTGGTAGTGACAGAGATTGTGGATTGATGTTGATGGTGATGGTGATAGTGCTATTGAAGGAAGGGATTATCAGAGTCATAAGACAAAGGGGTGAATATGATGAGGATGTATTTATGGTGATGATGGGGATGTGAATGGTGGTGATACCAATGGTAGTACCAATAATGGTGATGGTTGTATGACTGGGGGGTGATCGTGGTACAAATGGTGGTGATGGTACATGTACGTGGTGCGGATGGTGGTGGTGATGGTGATAGTGATGGTGGTGGTGGTTGTGATGATGAATTATGGTTATGATGATGGTGGTGATGGTGATGGTGGTGCCAGTGGTGATGATGATGGTAGTTGTCACAGTGATGGTGAGAGTCATGGTGAAAATGGTAATGGGGATGCTCAGAATAGTAGCGATGATGACAGGTAGAAGATTGTGTAGAGAGTGATGGTGTTGGAAGATAAAGATGACATACTGATGATGATGATGATGATGATAGTGATGTTGTTAAAGTGAAAGCCGTGATGAAGTGCTTAACACGGGGTTTTGATGATGATCATCGTCAAGATGGTTGAAGTGATAACAACAGTTAAAAAAGTGGCAGCGATAGTGATGACTGGTGGTAGCACAAGTAAAACAGTGGGTGGGCAATTGTGATGATAATGATTATGATAGAAGTGGTGACGATGATAATAAAAGTGATTATTGTTAACAACAAGATTGGTATGCTGATGATGGAAGATATTCATGGTCGTGACACTGATAATGACAAGAGTAGGAATATGACGATCATATAGTTTTAATGCTGGTGACAGATGATTACTAGAATCATCTAAATTTGACAGAGACAGTTGCAAGTGTTCATCAATGTTGTGGCAATAGTTACCACACACGAGCACAGTTGTAGCTCAAATAACAAGGATACAATGTTGTACAGTTTAACAAATGTTTCACTGGTGGGTACAAATTGTGGGAGAGATGTATATACGTGTGCAAGTTGAGACATATTCTGACTTGAGAAAAAAGCTAGTCATAGCACGTTGTGGCTGCAACACATACAACTATGTTGCAGACATGTTGCTGATAACTGATGATGATATGTAAAGGAAGAGAGGTCAAAATCTGGAGACAGTTTGTATTGTTTGCTCTGGGATAGGAAATAATATGTGTCTTGAATGACAATGGAGATGCATACAGACAAAATGGCATGATATTTGGTGCAAAAAGAAAGAATGATGAAACAAATCACTGATATGACTTTAAACATTAAAATGGATTAGAAGATGCCAATGAATGGCAATATTTCTGAATGGTGGAATGAATATGTTACAGAAGGAAATTGAAACCAGAAAATCTGATATCACAATAGTATCACAATATAGGAACAAGTGAACATACATATCCATTGATGTTAGTGCATTGACAATTCTACAACCAATAAAAGTAATAATGGAATTATAGACTTACTATTGATATACCACACAGTCTATTGTAGAGAACATTAGTAGTTATGTCAAGCTAAAGTAGTGGAGTCTAACAATATTACTCACTGAATATGAAAAGTGTCAAATAACCTTAAAAATGAATAAGATTCATGATGATGATATCAGTGAATGTAACGGCATGCAAAAATTGAATCTTTCAAGCAGTGAATTTTGCTCTTTTTGAGTAAAATTTGTCAACAATTTTGTGTTTTTATACTTTCAGTTCACAGTCAGACAAAATACAAAACAGTGTGTACAGCATGCACTTGTCATGCGAATTAAACAATCAGAATGGAAAAATTTGGCGATGAACACATAAGAAATATAATCTGCAATGTGCTGAAACACAATTGTCCACTTATAATAAAAAAAGTTAACACATAAAAAATTCACAACACATTTTCTGCAATTATTATTTCCTTAGTTTGAGAAACATTCAATGGAAAGTCACATGCAGCCACTGCTGGAAGCATTTACACCTTCTGGAATTGCATACAGAATATCTAATGAGGTTGGAAAGTGAAATTTGTGAGATCAAGAACTTCTTCATGGTGCGATCTCGTGACATAACTTTCAAAGAGGCCATGAACACTATGTTACCATAGAAACCGTTTCCAGCGACCACCAAGCCAGGACTTACTTGTTGAGGTTGAACATATCTTTAAACATACAGAGGACGTAGAGTGGCTTGGCCTCCTCATCCAAGCCCCAGGGTGAGAAGTCATATCTATAAAGAAAATCGGGACAATAAGAATCAGACACAAAAATATAAGGTATATCTTACTTTCATTTTGGTTTGAACGGGAACAGAAAAAGTTACAAGACTTACAGCAGGTCATTCAAAAAAATGCTCTTGAGTTTCTTAAAGGACAAGTTCACCTTCATGTACATGTGGATTGAGTGAATGCAAAAACATTAGTAGAACACATCAGTGAAAGTTTGAGGAAAATTCGACAATACGTTCAAAAGTTATGAATTTTTTAAGTATCTGCGCAATTACTGCTGGATGAGAAGACTACTACAGTGTGTGATGTCACATGCGTACAACGATATAATGAAAATAAAAAGAGAATTTCATAAAATCTTACTTTTTGAATAAAGCGCACATTTTTTGGACTTGTTACTGATGTATGTTAAGGATAATAATATTCCCCTTGACTTCTGAAAGAGAGAAGTCGAGTGTTCTTTTGTTATGCAAGAAAAGTGAAAATAAGGTGAATTTTCTTTATACTTTCTTTATACCGTTGTACTCATGTGACATCACAAGCTATAGTAGTCTTCTCATCCAGCCATGACTGAGCAGAAACTTGAAAAATTCATAACTTTTGAACGGAATGTTGGATTTTCCTCAAAACTCTCACTGATGTGTTCTACTAATATTGCTGCATTCACTCAACCCACATGTCTATGAAGGTGAACTTGTCCCTTAATGCACACCTTAGTATCAGAATAAATCTATTCAAGCTGGATGTACGGTAGAAATGTATGAATTCCCTTGACTTGCTGCTGATGTATGTTAAGGATAAATCATTTCCCCCTGCTTTCTGAAAGAGGCATGTCAAGTGCTCATGCATTATGTTAGAAAAGTAAAAATTTGCTCATACTCTTAGAGTATTTTCCGTACATAGAAAGTGTTACAGTCTTTCCATCCAGCAATGACTACACCAAAACTTCAAATATTCTCTAGCTTTTTAACAGATTGTCTGATTTTCCTCAAAATTTTATTCATGTGTTCTACTATTAAACATTGTTGCATTCCCTCAACTCACACATACAATGTACATTTGGGTTTCCTTCTCCTTTTAACACTGCACCACCTAGAAAAAGTAGCATACCTGGCTATTTCAGGCATGGGGTCCGGGAGAGCCATGTGTCGGAGACCCTTGAATTCATCGTCCATACACATGGCATGGTAGCTGAGCACCTCTAGCGCCACCTTGTGTTTCTGCTCCGACCGCCGGATCTTGTCATACAGCTATTTTTTTTTTTTTTTCAGTCACAGCAGAGTCAAAACCGGAGTAGAGGAGTTTAACAATACAAAAATTTTGAACTAAAGCCTAAAACATAAGGCGATATCACTATTTTCTTCACTAAACCTTAACTGTAGCCAGTTTAGTGTAGAAACAATTTAGTTATAATTATTTTTCACATTTTGTATATTCAACAATATCTAACATTGATTATACTGATTAGATTTTTACACTGGTTGTTTCTATCCCTAACTCACATTTTAGAACTATTTTGAAACACCAAAGCTGAGTTTTAGTTTCATCTGCAAATGGTAAATAATGCCTTTAATGGGTTAGAGAATAGTTATATTTTCAAGAGAGTACAAAAACTTTTTCATCTTTGCAACATTTTTGCAAAATAACATCAATGTTGATGTCAAATATATTGTTTTAAAAAAAATTGTTTTGGATTACATTAACAACTGCAATGTTTTAAAACGAAGATCAGTATTTTTGAGATCCAATCGAGATGTTAGGTCTTGTCAGTCACTTCAGGGATAATGTGCTGGTATATTTGTAGGTAATTGGATGTCAATATGACTACTGTACCTTTGCATGGTGGAGGGCAAGGCCGCAGTACACAGCAAACGTCTCAAATGCCTGCTCATCGGCTCGAGTAAAGTTCCCATTTTTCTTGTTCACCATCTGTACGACTCCGATAACACTGGGAGGATAAAGCACAACACAAATTTAGATGACTTCATTTGATTTACAATTTTCTTCATTCTATTCCTGAGTTACTGTCAAGTAATAAAAAACCTTTAAAGGTATGATAGAAGAAGAGAGGGAGAGGGAAAACCAGGAAAAAGAAAATGGTAAAGAAAAAGAGAATGAAGACAATACAGTCCTCTTTAAGAAATTAATACGCAACATAATAAAAAAAACCATGAAATTGTATAAGCCTTTCCTTTGCATAGGCATATAGGCCACGTATTCAAGATTTTGTTTCTGCGATCAAGTTTTTATCATGTTTTGTTTCTATGTCTTGCTTTTGCAGAGCTGAGTGAAAGCAACTTTTAAAGGTAGGGAATCCCATTTGCATGCCTTAAATGAAGAGTTGTATAAATACAGTGGTATGGTGAAGAGAGTATCATTTTAGAAACTCCCATAAAGTATTGAAAGTGGAAGGTAACATTTAGTACATTTTTATTGACCGTTAGATTTTGAATTGAATTTTTTTCGGGGCTCACCGTAAATTCCAATACATTACTAGGCTACCTTTGCAGACCCATGCACTGCATGTGTGTGCATCATGTATATTTTGTGAAGAAAGTTCATCAAAACTTACAAACATTTCTATATACATTCTTGCCACACACTCTATATGTTATTACATCAACTCTTATACTTTTAGATTTGTGTTTATAGATAAAAAAATACAGAAGACTGCAACAAAAAGGCTTAAGTGTGGCTGACACACAGAACTACTGAGTAGTTGAGTTTTGTGCATTATTCAAATTGTAGATAACTGTTGACTTCCAAATTTCTCAGCAGTGGCCTAAACAAGTCCCCTGAGGTTCATATTTAATGTTTTGCTGCATTTTGGGAGGTCTGTAAAAGGTATCCCCTACCTTTAAGCTGGGTGGACAACAATATAATAATACACAGGCAACTTTCATTATAACAAAGTCCTCAGGACCAGCAATTTCTTTTGACTACTGAAATTCCATTTTAGCCGAACAGTACAATATATGAAGAGTTTGTTTGCAAACACCGACAAGTCAATTTTTGAAGATTTTGAAGTACGGTCTCTGTCATAAAGTACAAAATGATATATTGGTCACTACATAAAGGTACATTTTTGAAGTTATGGTCGAAAGAAACAAAAATTTTCTTATTATTCTCTTTATTTTTCTTGACCTTTAATCGCAAATATCTCCATTTGGCAAATATGGACTTATCGCTTTTTTTGCGAACAAACTCTTCATAAAAGATACATAGATGATAATTTAGGGTCTCAATTTGTACCTTGATGTAACAAGAATTTTATGATAATTGTGTTCGTTGTAACAGGGGTGCACTGCATTTGTATGAACATCAATATCAATATTGATGAGATTAATTCAAATCAGACATGGCAGTCATGTTGAATACAAAGACATTATCTCTCAACAAATAACCTACAACAATTCTGCACACATCTAAAAGCAAGATACAGTAAGTGCTCTCTTACCTCCCTCGAATGTAGATTGGCATGCACAGTATCGTTTTGGTCCTGTACCCAGTCTGGAGATCCACCTCCCTGTGTGCAGATGGTGTAGATATGACAGGTATACATCATACGTAGGTTAACATATAGATAGAAAAAGGTGAATAGATAGATACTGAGACAGAAAGGCAGAAACAATAGATAAATAGAAATATAGATAGATAGATAGATAGATAGATAGATAGATAGATAGATAGATAGATAGACAGATAGATAGAAAGACGACAGGAAGATAAGAAGTAAGACAGAAAGCTAGATAGACAGATAGATGAAAAGATGGATAAAGATAGCAATACAGATGTAGATATGAAGAGTTTGTTTGCAAAAAGCGATAAGTCCATATTTGCCAAATGGAGATATTTGCGATTAAAGGTCACGAAAAATAAAGAGAATAATAAGAAAATTTTTGCTTCTTTTAACCATAACTTCAAAAATGTACCTTTATATGTAGTGACCAATATATCATTTAAAAGGTATTATTTTGTACTTTATGACACAGATCGTACTTCAAAATCTTCAAAAATGGACTTATCGGTTTTTGCAAACAAACTCTTCATATATATACAGATAAAAGGGAAATAGATAAAAAAATAACAGATATGCAGATAAATGAATGGGTAGGAAAAGAGAGAGAGAGAGAGAGAAGGGGGTGGGGTAAGACATGAAATTAGACAAAGATAAAGAGAGAAAAAAAGAGAGAAAGAGAGGAAAAAGACACAGAAGTAAGTGTAGTTTGGGAAAGAGAAATATGTCTTGAACAAGAAAAGCGATACACAATGCAGAGAAGTGACATGACTGAGCAAGATAAAAAAAAGTCAGAATTCTGAGGAAGAGAGATGGAGAGCATAAAGAAGGTACACAAACAAAGAAAGATGGGACATAAACTTGGAGAGTGTTATCATACCAGCTGATTTGGTGAAAACAGAGGAATACATAACATAGTCCCTATCTGCATGATTATGATCAGGATGCATCATATCAAAATTTGTATATATTTTTTTTTTCCCACAAGCACTGAGAATTAAAGGGTTTCTAGGGGAAACACTGTACTAGGGCTTTCTATAGCTCAGTTGGCAGAGCACCAGGCTGGCAATCCGGAGGTCTCTGGTTTGAATTCCGATGGAATCCCATTTTCTTTGCTCATTTTTCCACTAATACAAATTCATATTGCAAGATGACGGAAGAACACAGCGATGTGAACAGTAACTGTACTGCTTGTTTCCAAGTAGCTAGTCAGATTAAATCAAAGAGTTGGAAGGGAATCTAAAAAAACAGCACAACCACCCTCTCCTTCTTACTACACCACCTCCCATTCTCTATCTCTCCCTCCTCCTCACCCACCTGTTAAATCTTCCATCTTGGTAGGCATCAGGGATGTTGAGGATATCCCCTGTGGATGCCACATGGCCCGCCACTCCTTTCTCCATCGAGAACCTGAGCAAGAAGAGAGAGAGAGAAAGAAAAATGAGCCATACAGGAGATATTCACATGTATATTCCTTACAATTCTACCTAGCAGAATCCATGTGTTACAGGATAGTATTCATGTGATGCAGGAAGTGTGAAAATACAAGTTAGGAAAAAATATAGATCTGTCAGATCTCTTATAAAAGAGACTTATGCTTGGGCACACGTGTGGTATTCTCCTGATTTTCATTGACTTGAGATATAACATTTTTTGAAATATCAGTACATGTATGTAATTTGTCTCAGAATTGGATATTCAGCAAAATTTTTGCCAATGTGTGTCAAAGAGTTATGAGGAACAGATTTTTTTTTTTTGATGCACGGTAGCTAAAGATAATAAATATGTGAGAATTCATATCATCCATCACAAACTGCAATAAAAAAGAAATGGTAGCTTAATAAATCAATTTTCCTAATTTTAATCAAAGAAAGCACGAAAAACTGACACCTTAGATCACAAACAATCATCAGTAGGAAATTTACAGATACACGTGTATGAATCTGTGTTGTGTCTTAAATTTCTACATTTTTGAGAATTCCGACCTGATCTCTTTTTGATCCTTCTCGACCATCTGGTTGCCGAGTCCATTGCCAATGTCAAAGATGCGGGCATACAGTTCTCGCTTCTTGCTGTCGACCAGGAACAGCGAGGCCCTGTCTGCATTAACCAGCTTCTGGGCAAAGTTCTAAAGAGGAGGACAAATACAGAAGTAAGTCCTTGGAGTTCATTCTCACACAACACATCAATTTCTTTGTTCTCTGTGTGCAATATCAATACCTGGTTAATTCTTAAGGGTCCTGTTTACCTTTGGGAGCTGTGAAATAAAAAAAATATTCAAGATATCACATTTGATGCATACATGTACATGTAGGTCTATTGTATCACAAAACATCCTACCATATAACATTTTTGCAATAAAGCCTAAAATATAAGGATATATCAGTATTTTTCTCAATAAACCATAACTGTAGACAGTTTGGTCTGAAATTTTTTTATTATAACTATTGTTTACATTTTGTGTATTTAACAGTACTTAACATCGATTATATGGATTAAATTTTTTACAGTGGTGGTTTCTATCCCTAACTCACATTTTAGTAATATTTGAAAGCACTAGTGTTGAGTTTTTGTTTCATCTGTAAATGGTAAATTATGCCTTTAAGACTGACAACTGAACAGTTTGATAGCAAAACAAGCTAACTCCATTCATTTCAATTTAATAAATTTGTAATTAAATCGGCTACAAACGAAGAAAAGGCAATTGTGATCGTGGTTTCAAACACGTTTGAAATATACGGTTCCGCTTATTTATCACTTGAAAATGCCTTAAACACATTCAGGATCATAATCCTGCTTCAGAAAACTTTAAGATAATTGCATCCTTAGATAAAATCCCACAATCATTTTTACTTACCATAATCTTCATGATGACGCTATCCATACTGACAATGTCAGTAAAAATAGACCTGTGACACACGAAAAGAAATGAATAATAATTTGAACGTAGGCCTCTGTTTTCATTGAGAACTAAGTTCTTTACCATAAAATCCATACCATGATTTTCAGAACATTGATTTAAATTCTGGTCCACATCTAAAGCTGTGGAAATAAATAAAGCTACTGATTACCGGTTGGCTCAAATTTTACCTGTTGTTTCGGTGAGAACTCACTGTCTAAAGGCAACCTCAGTATTTTACAATCATACCATTAAGACATTTGTCATTAGCATTGCTATACTCCAAGAATTTGTATTTAAAGGGGAAGGCTAGTAACTGATCAGTGGGAATCAGTGGAAATGCTGGGAGATGATTGTTCCAATCCTTATGGGATTCATTTAAGAGTACATTGTATATCTATTGTTGTGTGAAAATTATTTGCTTCAGAATGGTCTCATATTCAAGTAATGTGCAGTTTAATGCCCCGTCACTGACCAGGGACGCTTACCTGGAAACATTAAACTGCACATTACTTGAATATGAGACCATTCTGAAGCAAATGATTTTCACACAACAATAGATATATAATGTACTCTTGAATGAATCCCATAAGGATTGGAACAATCATCTCCCAGCATTTCCACTGATTCCCACTGATCAGTTACTAGCCTTCCCCTTTAACAGTTGAAGTGATAAGTTTAGTCCTCAAATACAGTGCATTATGCTCAGAATCCTGTGGATTGATTTCCAAGGGAAAAAAGTGTCTTTCATGGAGATGTCAAGCAAATCATTATCTCAAAATTACCAGACAATGCTTACATGAAATGGCATTGTTGAATGAAAAGTTGTATCTGACCTTGAGAGTATAATATTTCACATAACCAGGTCTTTAAAGCTATATAGAGCGAATACATGACAAATCTAGAGGCCTTTGAATCCGAATGCTTGCTACTCAGTAGCATTTTCAACCTCAACTATTTTTCTATGACTTATGATTCAAAATGTGAATACAATCAACCTCAGTTTCATATGTCAGGACTGACTAAATTAGGGGATTAATCTTCTTGTATGGATCACTCACTTTTTTCTTGCAAACAAATTCACTGTCCTATTTCATACTCTTTTGTTTCTTCAATACACACACAAGATATAAACCGATCCGAGGATCAATTTGTGTATGACATTACAGCATTGTACCACGAGTTGGCCGCAATATCTATCATGCATTCACCATAAGCACACATGTGGGACACTGCAGTAATGGCAGATTATGCTGCCAAGTCCGATCAGAGTCATATACTCACTTTGTCACGGCCAGAAGGAAGTCATTCTGCTTACGTTGTCTGATCATATCAAGGTAGAGCTAAGACATAGTAGAGGGAAGGTGAAAAAGGACATGTTGAACCACATATTAACATGCAAATCTCTATCTTAACCCTTACGCTGCTTTACACTGTCTTCACCCACTGTCACTGAGGTGCCGATCTTAAAGTGCCAAATCTTTTAATCATTACTGTGTGATGTTTGCCAATTGGCATTCACACTGGAGTGCTTTCTTTGCCAATTTTGTTTGGTATCAACCATCGAGACTCTTGGGAGTTTGCTAAACAATGAAATCAGTCATCAGATTATCTATGTCTGAGATCCAGTAGGCCTATTCATTGCATCATTTATTGCTATAATCACATTATCAGTTTCAAAAATCTAATCAGAACTTCAAGTGTATGAATCTACAGATTCAATCTTCTTGTTTTACAACTGGGCAAAGAAAAAAAATTTGCCATAGTGCAGAAAAGTTTTACAAAGTTAAGTCATGTGACCCTCATATCCCCCCCCCCCAATTTTTTTCACCATTGAGAATTGACACGCGACCATCAGTGGACAGTAATCAATGTATACGGTCAGGGTGTATGCCCATCAGCTGTTATTATTAAATCATTTCCCACTGTTTGTGCATGAAAGCTTAAAGTGTCAGATAGGTTGGGTCTATTGATTTTTAGCTGAGAAATCTAATTTTTGGGGAAGTCTGCATCACCTGCAGTTTAATCAAACCTAGTCAGTGACAGCTCCATTTTAATAGCTTACAGGACTGGAATGAGACTACTGTGTGAGCAAGCAGTGCCTATGCAGTGTGCCAACATTACACAAATACACAATTTACTTTGTAATAGCTCAGAAATTCTTCACATATCTTGAGGGAAATAAACGTATGAATGACGATTGCGATGACAAATTAATCATAGTTAATTACTCATGAAATGAACATGATGGGAATACAAAACTTTAAACATCAATGTCTACTTTGAATTCATCATAATCAAAGTTTGACAGTAAATTAATCATTGAATCACTACAAAGCCAATTTCATGTTTTATTTGAATGATTGTGAAAAATATCTCAAAATTGACATATGTACATTTTCAACTTTGCGCAGATTGATGCCCTTGTTAGAGCTACATGTACCACATTACAGCTGTTATTATTATTATTGATTTTTATAGCTGATTATCATCAACATTATTATCGAGTAAATTTCAAATGTTTAATTCAATTCTTATTCATTTATGATTTTTTTCCCAATTCAACATGCAGCTATAATTAGTGTATTCATATCTTATGCAGATGTACTGAAAAGTACTGTTTTCAGGTACAGAGAGATACATTCTAGCAGACCAAAGAAATTAAAACACACAAATATAAGCACAATTTGTCAACAAAATGAAATAATGCCTGATATTTCAGGAAAAACATGTCTTGAATTTGGTTTCCCATTAATTCTTGTTCAAAAGGACAATCAAAATCCAAGCCTTATATTGAGAAAATCCCTTGGTGCCTTAGAGTCAAACAATGGCAAGGCCTAAGCAGTTGCGCTTGTTGCAGTAAGCAGGTTTGATCAACTCTGATATCTTTACAGAACGGAGTTCTCTTCTCGTTCTGGAAGACAAACCTGTTTTTCATACTCCCTGTCATTGCTCATCTGTTGGCGGCCAGCACGTGTTTGGGGGAAGGACAGCCACAAAGCCGGCAAAGCAATGGCAAATCACAATTGCAGCACAGTGATGGGAATGCGTGCGGAGTGGAGTGCAGTTAAACGAGACAGTGCGAAAACATAAAATAACTAACTAAAGCATGCATGCATTGGACTATGAATGATATCAACTCAGCACGGCATAAATGTATTTATATTAACAGAAAATAATCATCCTCATCATCAGACATTTCAACAGCAGGCACATATTCTTTTATACAGGCACAGTAAAGATGAAATTATGGAATTAATGGTTAGAAAAAATGTTCTTTTGCAGACCAAGAACAATTGTTCATTATTGCATAATTACACAAACTGCCCATTGCAATTTATAGATGTAATATCCATAACCCCCGTATCTGACAATAGCACCTAATTGGTGCAAATTATGGTCTGAAGCAAAAATGGTTATGTGGGGTGGAATAGCATTCAATTGGTTTCTATGGTTACTCGGGAATATGAACCAAAATATGCATGAGATTTACTTGCATGTCTTTTCTAATTCTTTTGTACAATGTAATTGCTTACTTGCTCTCAGAAGCATTAAGATAACCATACCAGAGGCTCACTCTGACCTAAACCCATTTTCATATTGAATTCTGATATCTCCATAGGCTTAATACACAGGCCACCAGGTTCCCATGTGGAACTGGTTGAATTTGATCCTATGAAACTTACATTTGCTTCATGGAAATATCCCTTTCAGCTATCATTTCTATTTCTACAAGAAACTTTTTTTTTTAACAAAGGAGTTGGATATTTTTCCATCAAGTGCAGTTTTTGATGCTGTAAGTCTAAAAGAAAGTTTATTCATGAAAGCAGAATCTTTCATTGAAAACAAAAGGTTGCTGCTTAACGGTCTGCATTCTCAAATCATTGTTTTCAGTTTAGAAAACTCCAAAGAAGCACTACTTTTACAGAAATGCACATGACGCAAACATAAATCCAGCACAACAGTGTACAACTATACATTAGAGCAACATTGCATTCATATCCTTTTTTTCTTTATTACAAAGTGTACTTGGCAGTATTACATCTATTCCAAAATACTGCAATATGAAAAAAATCCTTTTGACGAATACATCACACATTGTACAGATTTGCCAGTGATTGACTTAAATAGCCGTACACTTTTGATATGTTTTGACTTGTGTCCTTTCAAAGATATTCTATTGGTATTGAATAAACTGCAAAATCATGTAGACTATACAATTAGCAATCAAGGCTGTGCCCCTATGTCCATTCTTTTATTTTCATTTTTTTTTTTTGGGGGGGGGAGGGGGTTAATTTCAAACAAATAGATAGCTTGAAGCAGAAAATAAAACAAGTATGGATGTCATAATCAGTATTACAAAATAGACACTTAAACAACATATCTTCAGAGCAGCATGACTTTGCTTTTGTTTCATATTGGGGGCATCACAGGAAAGTAACATTTACCAGGCAGCAAAGCATTCAAACTAACAATACCTATTTAATAATGCAGTATATAAAGTGTATAGTAAATGCATCACTTTTAAGCTCTAAAATGCAAGCAAACACAGCATTGTGCAAGTACAAGGCCTGGTTGGACATTGAGCAGCATCAGACGAGAAACTTACCTGAGCATAGTGGACTGTTAGCGTTCCCCATAGCAAATATGAGTCTGCATGCTGAAAAGGGAGAGATTTCGGAAAAAAAAACAACACGTACGATACGCACCACGTAAAATCTGGTTTATTGTAATGTTGTGTCTTCTACTGAAAAATAGTGATGCTTTATGCCTCTAGAAGCATAAAACAAAGGAGCCTGGTTCATAGTTAACCACATGGATACACTCAAATCCAAGTCTACAAAACTTCTGGGAAACTTCTGTTAAGCTTTGCAAACTTCTGAGAACACAGTCAAATAACTCACAAGCAGCAGAAACATCTGAAAAAGAAAACTCTGGAAAGAAAGTGAATTCTCCTTGAGAGCATATAATTAACCCGTTGAGGACGAGTCCCGAGTATACTCGGGCAGGTGTCTATGGGAAATGCGTGTTGTGGCAAAATCAAACCGTCCTCAACAGGTTAAAGAGCTTCTTTTCTTTTTCTTTATACTATTGCTCTTCATAAATAAGATCATGTGCTCAATCTGTTTCATTATGAACACCAAGTGAAGAAGAAGGAGCTAGCCTGGTATTTGAACCTGGTATTTGTCAGAATTATTATGTTTCAGTTCTCTTCAATACCAAAGAAGAAAGACAGTATTTTTGTAGAAAGTAAAGTAGATGTGAATGTTTGTACACGTAGTGGTAGAGTAGTTAAACGTCCTTTACGCCTTGTTTTGTAAATATATTTATTTATATCTGTTATTTTCACATGTACATGTACATTATCACTTATATTTTTGTATTCATATATTGTAAATATGTTTGTACTCTCATACCCCGAGAGGAGGTCGATAGAGTCAATAAAATCTTACAAATCTTACAAATCTTACAAATCTTACCTACGCCACATGGTAAGCAGTAAGTGTACTGACGCAAGTTTCAAATCCTAGGCTAAGGAACGATATCAGTGTCAATACATGTCAGAAACCAATCAAGGAAAAATCTGATTTTTCTCAAGCTTTCAGTGAGTCTTATACAAATCTCTTTTCTTTTTTGCAATTGTTTAACTTCATGTATATGCTTAGGGAAACTCTGTCTTTAAGTGAAAACCAGTCGCCAAATCTGTTTCATACATTGCTAGCACTTCTCTTATTTTTTTTTTTGGGGGGGGGGGGTGGGGCTGATAGTGACAATAGTTCAGATTGTCACAATCTGTGCTACCTGTGTATCATTCTATAAAATGTATGTCAATTGTCACATATATTTTATAATTGTACATTCTATCTTATAAAGCTTGAATTGAAATCGAAATTGAATCTGAAAGTGAGGTGTAGAAAAGATGTATTGTAGTTGAAGGCAGTGAAGACAGGAAGAGACTATTGCAGGGAATCCTGGGAAGGGAGAACTTACCAACTCGTCTTCCGTTGAAAACGCCTTGCTTTCTGTCCGGTAGAATTCCACCACACCTGTGATGGGAGAAAAAAAAAATTAGTTAAAACATTCTATCAATCACTTTGGGAAACATTACGAAATCCATATGCACAGTCAATGAAATTTAATTCGCAGATTTTTAGTAGCAGGGGGATATCTGTTTAATTGTGGTTATTTTGGTCTTAATCTTTTGCATCATTTGTGTCCAAAGGCTATTGAATATATCCATTGACAGTTTTTCAGTAAATACCTGATGGATTTAAACTCAGAATTATATGATTCTACCTTCTAACATGTAGAGTTTGTAAAATGTCTATAACTGATTCAAATGAACTCGATCACAACAGCATGATGGAATTTGCTTTTGAAGTGCTATTCCACGCAATGGGTGATTTGATTCAATAATAGGGTAAAAATCAGACAAATGTAATGGCATCAAAATCAGACCTTATTAGAAGAAGAGAGTTCATATGGAATTCCACGATTTTCACATATTTTCTATGTTCACACAAAAATCTGATTCTGGTGAAACCTCTACTGGTGTATGTGTGTGTGTGTGTGTGTGTGTGTGTGTGTGTGTGTGTGTGTGTGTGTGATATAACTCTAGTCATTAGTCCCATTCACACACATCTGAAATTAACAGGTTTTTAAATGTCATTTTGGCAAAGGAGTACTAAAAACTGTCAAAGCTTGTGTGGAGACAAAACAGGAAAATGTTTAACTCTCGCAATTTGCATCACAATGCGAACATTTTTCCAGCTTGATTTTTTTTTTTTTTGCTAACTCCAAATAAAATGCACAGGACAGCATGTGTGAACAGCCAGTGGAGAAGTTGATAATGTTTTAATCCCATAATGCAACTTGTCAAAATAGGTTCATGCACATGGGCAACCAGGGTCATACTCTGGTCATTGTTAAGCTATAGGCAGTCTTGAAATTCAGAGCACTTCACTGAAGTGTTTGAACATTGGCAAATAAAATCAATTTTTGTGTAACTCCTGAGTATGAATGCAGCTATCAAAGCCAGCTTGGTGTGAAATCGCACTTAAAAGAAAAGAAAAAAAAAAACCAAAAAACAAGGAAACCAAGATGCTACCATGATGCAAGACATGCACTGCACACAAATACAGCAAACGCGCAACACCTGCTGTCATCATTAACTACATCTACTGCACAGATCGACCATCTTGAGACTAGATTTGAAAAAAAAAAAGTTTAGCATCAGTCCAGAGTTTCACTGGTCTGTTGGTAATCTAGAAAACTGCATGGTCCATAAAATCATCTCTTTAACAAAGGAAAGTTTATATCCATACCACTTATTTTCTTTTGATATCATATCAGATAGGTTTTTTTTTCCTTTTCAAGGAATTATGTTGCAATCAACTTATTTGTTTTAGAAAGTCAACAATGTGTGTTTCTTTTTTTGTGGATGGATGAACTGGAAACTTTTGTTGGTTGAATAAACTTCAAGGTGAAATTTGTGCTTGATAGATTACAACTTTAAAATTATAACTTTCTTACTCTGACCTGAATTTTCTAAAACTTTCATTGGTTTATTTCAGTCATTTTGCTGCTCATATTCACATAAACTAATTTTCAAGGTACTCTTCCCCCTTACATGGTGACCAATTTTTTTTCAGTGACTTTCATCTCAAATACATATTCAAATATCTATTAAAGAATTTTCCCCACGACTTCTTTTCATTTCAAATTGCTTTATCCCCCATTCAAAACTGTGACAGTACACACAGTCATCATGTACAGCCAACTTGCATGTTTTGCTTATCTTCTGTGTTTCTATATGAGTACCTGAATTCTGATTCACAACTTGTTTCTCATTGCTATTCTGAGAAATCATTTTCCGCAAAGCAAGAATTGAGAAGATGCATCAGAACAACCTTGCATTCCAAGCATGATCCATCATTTTAATCTCACTCATTTGAAAATGGCAAAATAAAAATGAAATGAGAATCAAAGAAATAAACAACGACAAAAAGCTATGATCTATGATGACATTTTAACACAAAATCTATGATCACACTTTAAAGATAATGAAAAGTTTTGGTACCTCAAAAGTTTCCTTGAATTTCCTTGTCTTAGTTTGTGTTTCAGGTTAAAGTACCTTTCATATAACTAACACTGTGAGACTTACTCGCCCCAAAGTGCTCTCATGTTTTAGTAATCATGCAATTAACTGCGACCAGCAGCCCCATACGCATAGCGACCAGCAGTCCCATACGCATAGCGTAATCGGGCTTCGCATTGTAGCATTCAGGATCATGACAGATTTAGTATCGCAGGATAAATGTAAACTTAAAATCCCACAAATTCTTCAATTTGAAGACTTACCAATTAAGGTGAAGTATTAAAAACAGGCTTCGGGCAACGTTTGGTTCTGCCTATAGTCCCTTTCTGTTCGAATTGATGACTGAATGTGACTCGGCCGAGAGGACCTTGGGAGAGCTACATACGCTGAATACTACAGCCAGTGCATGCGAACACATCACATGCGCACAAATTTCAAATCCATCAACGGATAAGATGTTTGTGTGCGCATGCGCTGGCCGTAGTAGTCAGTGTACAGCTCTCCCAAGGTCCTCTCGACCGAGTCACATTCAGTCATCAATTCGAAAAGAAAGGGACTATTGGCAGAACCAAACGCTGTTTGAAGCCTGTTTTCAATACTTCAACTTAATTGGTAAATCTTCAAATCGAAGAAATTTTTGGATTTTAAGTTGACATTTACCCGCGATACTAATTCTATCATGATCCTGAATGCTACAATGTGAAGCCCCATTACGCTATGCGTATGGGGCTGCTGGTCGCAGTTAGCTATGCGTACAATGGGCTGCACGCTGCTGGTCGCAGTCAGTGGTTTCGTACAATATTTATCGACGCTGTACGGCGACGGCTCTGGTACGAAACCATTATTGCATGATTACTAAGACATGAGAGCACTTGGGGGCGAGTAATTCTCACAGACAACGTACTTTAACGTGAAACACAAACCAAGACAAGGAAATTCAGGGAAACTTTTGAGGTACCAAAACTTTTTATTATCTTTAACACAAAATGAAATAAAAATGTAAAAAACAACATGCCATACCTCCCACTCAAAACCTAAAATTATGCCAGGCTTTAACCTATTGAGGATGGGCTGCTTTTGCTACAATATGCATTTCCTATGGACACTTGCCCGAGTATACTCGGACTCGTCTGCAACTGGTTAAACCAAGGAGATATCTCTCATACCTCCTTGGTTAAACAACAAACTATTGACATTTACACTACAGGTATTTCCCACAGAGGTCATTTAACTACAATGAATTTTTTAAAATGTGACTTAAAGGTTGACAGATGCAGATGTTATAACACCACCAAAAGATGAGTTTTGTGGAATTGTTGCTATTTTGTGGCTCCTTGTTACCATAGCAAACTTTATCTGCAATCATCATTGACATCTTAGGCAACCCAATAAGCTGGGAATTCATTTAAAATTCATGAAATATTGAAATATTCCTTTTTTTTCATTTCACTGAGTCGCATTTCATCAAGACATTACTGAATAGTGACGTATGGCTATCAACCACATGCTCTATCATTTTTTTTCCCTACTCATTCCATTATCAATCAGATTTAGAGACCACCTGGCTTAAAAAAAAAAAGATAATAATAGAAGGAAAAATTACACATATATTTATGTTGATGAAAGAAGGATATTATTCAGAGGGGTGAAGGTTGAGGTGTGAGTTTCTTCAGTTTGTCTCCCTCTACAAATTAAATTTGTTAAGATCACAACTGCTGATCTGTAAATCAAAAAACATGTCGGAAAAAAGGAACCAGTGGGACTCGAACCTGTCATCTACTGCTTTCCGGGCAGCGACACTACCACCAGGCCGTCCCTGGTTGCCGGCAGTGACACGATGAACATGGAACAAATACCAAAGCTCCGAGATTCAGACATTGTTATGTTAAGTAGTCCAAGGCAGACAAGGCATAGGATAAATGAAAGAAGGACATTATTCAGAGGGGTGAAGGCTCAGGTGTGAGTTTCTTCAGTTTGTCTCCCTCTACAAATTAAATTTGTTAAGATTGCAACTGCTGATCTGTAAATACGGGTATTAATCTGCACATTACTTGAATATGAGACCGTTCTGAAGCAAATAATTTTCACATAACAGTAGATATATAATGTACTCTTAAATGAATCCCACAAGGATTGGAACAATCATCCCTCAGCATTCCCACTGATTCCCACTGATCGGTTACTAGCCATCCCCTTTAAGTGAAAAATGTTTTTATAGTACCAATATGATTTGATAAAAAAAAAAAATATGGAAATGGGATCATTCACTGTGTACATACAATATACACATATAGTATCATAGCAGTGGTTTGTGGCTCATAGCTGCCCTAAGATGGTATGCATACATATCATACAGCGCCCTCTCGTGGTAGGTACACATACAACCAGACTGACTGACTGACTTGATTCTAATGTCTACAAAGCCGCAAGATTGGCTCAACCAAGTCGGAGAAAAATGTCGTTCAAGTAAAATATTTGTGCCTATATATGAAGAGTTTGTTTGCAAAAACCCATAAGTCCATATTTGCCAAATGGAGATATTTGCGATTAGAGGTCAAGAAAAATAAAGAGAATAATAAGAAAAGTTTTGCTTCTTTTGACCATAACTTCAAAAATATGCCTTTAGATGTAGTGACCAATATATCATTTAAAATGTTTTATTTTGTACTTTATGACAGAGATCGTACTTCAAAATCTTCAAAAATGGACTTATCGGTTTTTGCAAACAAACCCTTCATATGTTTTAACTAGGCAAGACTAATGCAGGGTGACCCATAAAATGATCTTTTTTTTTAATACCATTTGCTTCTGATATTGTAAACGAGGAAATTTTTGCAGTATATTAATTTTCACATACTTAGCGGTACTTTTGGCTAGCTCAAATTCTAAAACCTGCAAAAATATCTTCACAATAATTTTATGGGCACACTTAAACCGGGTGAAATGTATGTGTCTTATGTACAATTTCCTTAGCGTAAATTGGCCAGAACTTGTTGGTACAACTAATCCCTTTTAGTAAGGTTTAATACTCTTGGCAAATAAGGTATGTATTCTCTGGCACTAAACCCAGATATCAAATATTCAACAACAAAAAAGTATACTTTTATGCCTTTTACATGGGTTTCCTGTTGTTATATGGTTTTCCAAGTAGATTTTTTGAGCAATAGGAACTCCCTGTTATATGAAGAGTGTGAAAGACTGCACAATTAGGATGGATCTGATTGGAAAAATTGGATGATCACATCAATATGCATAAACGGCATGGTGTCGTTTGGAAGCAAACTGAATTCGAGGCAGCACACAAGCAGAAACCATATATTTCACAATAAAGCAACAAGAACAAGATTGACAAGGGCAAGACACTCTGCTATGTAGCTGGGCTATAAAACATTCTGGGCCAAAATGCTGCTACCAATGCGGATCGGATGGAAACGTGCATACCCTGGATACAGTGTCGGTGCTCGGATATTGATCCTATTCAGTGTAAGGTGCCAACAAGTACCAAAAAACAAAGCAAAACAGGAAAAATGGGGTAAATAATAAACATTAACCCTATACTCTCCCTGGAAAAGTGTGACACAAAATGACTCTAATTACACTTTTGCCGGGTGAGCAGACCAATTTAACGAGTGACTAAGCAAGATATCCTATACTAGTATCATACAGGTAATTATCATGTATGTGAAGAAAAAAAAAGACTTTCTTCACGACAAATATGATAGTCCATTTCTATTTTTGAGCCCCTGTGATTTTTATAAAATGCAAATTGAACTACACCTCTTTGTTATAATGACTTTTGATATATTGAGGCTACAGTACACCATGACTTGGTACAATAAAAAAAAAATGATTACATATTATAAACTCAATTCTAGTCAAGACTAGTTTAACATAGATTTTAAACATGGAATTAACCTTTGACCTCTGATATGCTTCTGCATGAGCACTGTACATCCCCCTAACGTAGGATTAAACACTTTTCACAGTACTATGCTATTGTGCATAAAAATACCTGGAGATACTAAAATCATTAAAGTATTGTCATTCTCAAAGATGATCTACAAGCAACGTATGACTATGAGAGCTAATGTGAATGAAACAATTTATTTTATTCGACCCCGGAAGTCTAGGGGGGATTTTGCTGCAGATTAACATCATCTTGTTGCCATCAAATTGTCTACTCTAAATTTCTCTGTATGGCTTGCCTTAAAAAAAAGATTAAATAGAATAAATTAATTTCATTAAATCAATACAAAACCAAAAAGGAATTTACAAAAATCAGCAAATTGAAAAGATGCTGGGAAATTTAATCTCTTGAAATATGTTGCCAGTCCATGATTAAGTCACAAATCATATTTAAGAGACCTTTGAAAATTCTGTTAATAAGGCAAGGCATCATTTATTTACAGAAATCTCAAATTGAATAAAATTTCTTTTCTTTTTCACTCTATCTGAGATAAAATCAACAATAGTACGACAATGACAAAAAGATTTGGCACCATATCGAACAAATGAAGGGTTTGTTTGCAAAAACCGATAAGTCCATTTTTGAAGATTTTGAAGTACGATCACTGTCATAAAGTACAAAATAATACCTTTTAAATGATGTATATTTAAATGATATATATTAAAGGTATATTTTTGAAGTTATGGTCAAAAGAAGCAAAAATTTTCTTATTATTCTTTTTATTTCTCTTGACCTTTAATCGCAAATATCTCCATTTGGCAAATGTGGACTTATCGATTTTTGCAAACAAACTCTTCAAATGTTATTTCATGGAGTAGATGGATAAAATGGGGGAATACAGCTAACAAATCTGAACCTAAAGCAAGAAGAATATGACTACTTGGTGATTTCAAATTGGGAATTTGCAGCAATATTGAACTTCAGCTACTGATGACAATACTAAACTGAGGGAACATGTTGGCAATTCCACAGTGCCCTTACCCGACAGTTCATCTGTAAGTTCAATTACTGGAAGAGCCAATACTGCATGGGCTGTTATGCCCGGTGCTGCCACCCCATCTGGATGAAGTTCGTTCTGGGTGTAAAAAAAAATCAAATGATAACAAGAAAGAATAGAGAACGTGGAAAAAATGACATAATAGAAACATTGATATTTTTTTCCTGAGAATGATGAGATTATCCATCATCAAATGATCAAATGAGAATCTTACAAGCTGGAGGTAGTGGATTACAAACTGTCATTTTGCAAAAATGTTCAATTTTTTATTTCAAATTCATTATATTTTATATCATTGTAATGTTATATATTATCATATATCATAATTATTCTTACTTCTTTTCAAAATATAATTATCATCACTATTTGTATCACATTTTCAACTATCGTTATCAAAATTATCATCATTATCTCTGTTGCCATTGTCACTGTTATCAACATATGTTAAGGATGTTACTTGCATTACAAAACTCCTAACAAATATTACATTGCCTTTTTTTTTGGCACGAATAATTTCTTATTCTGGCAAGATTCTGATGTGCGCCAAAGTCAAAATGCAAGAATATAAGAATTTCTGTGATCTGCAGGGATTTCTCAAAGTCTCATCATTCAAGACACAGCGTAGAGAGCCATGTGACCGAATTCAAATCTTATTATATTTCAGACAGAGCCCTCCAAGACAGTTATGAACAACTACATGTTGTGTCTCCTCAAATATTATGCATGCATGCGCAATTACCACAGCATATCAAATTATGTTGACCTTTTCAATGAACAGGCTGACTCCCTGTTAAGTCTTGTAACCCGGGGGCAAATATGTGACAGGATCGGTCGCAAATACGATCACTGATCGATGAAATCAGCCATGATAATGTCAAACATCTGCCACAGCAAGAGACGATTTACATTTTCCCACATTTTTTTTTCTTTTTTTTTTTTCTGGACAGTCAATGGAATGTGGGAATTCAGCGAGACGGAAGAATCTAATGAGATACATTTTCATGCACTAGCTGGCACTGCTTCCAATCTAAATTCATGTTCTGGGATCCTGCCATATTTAATGTAATGCAATGTTGTGAATTTAATGACTAGTGTAAAACGTCTGAGGGTCTTTCACATCCAAATGTTAAGTTGGCTCTGCTTGGCTTACGACAGAAGTAAGAACTGAAAATAAGCAGCTGCAAACATACCACAATTTTGTTTCTTCAGTCGGTGTATACTATTGCAGATCGAATAAGGTATGAGGCATTTTGAGAAGATCCATTTGTTGTTTGTTTTTTTTATTGCTGTTTCTATGGTGCTGCATATGATGCTCACATACACACAAAAAAAGAACAAAAATCCTACAAAATTCCATACGACCGAACAATATCCAACATTACACCTTTTTTTTTGTTCCCGATTTCATTACAAAAGACAATGTAATACAAAAATATATGAAGAGTTTGTTTGCAAAAACCGATAAGTCCATATTTGCCAAATGGAGATATTTGCGATTAAAGGTCAAGAAAAATAAAGAGAATAATAAGAAAATTGTTGCTTCTTTTGACCATAACTTCAAAAATGTACCTTTATATGTAATGACCAATATATCATTTAAAAGGTATTATTTTGTACTTTATGACAGAGATCGTACTTCAAAATCTTCAAAAATGGACTTATCGGTTTTTGCAAACAAACCCTTCATATACTGTAATTTTCACGCCACTAATTTTTTGTTCTCGGCAGGTGAGAAGAGTTTTGCGTGATTTCTAATTCTGCAGAATCAAGACATCTACTACTGGAACATATAATGGCAAGCAAAAATATATTTGCATGCTTTTATTTTCGCGGTAGTTTCTGGTTGCGTGAAATGCGCAAAAATTTCAACACAGCTGAAATTTCTACGTTTACAGAATACATAAAAATATGAAACTAGCATCTTTCTGCTTCTGAATACATCACGGTTATAAAGCTATTCATGAAGACAGTAGGGTCAAGTGGACTCACCCCCGTTGGGTCACACGTGCAAACCACTTGACCTGAGAAAGCGACGTAGCCGCTGATTGTCCGACCTTTTCCCACCACCCACGTAGGCCTCTTGTTGGGATCGCTGAAATGACATTCATATAAAACATTTAAGTCTTTAGCTATCATATCCGGGGCCTGTTTCATAAAGATTGATCATATGATTGATCTTAAATGATTGATGCGATTCAGAAAAGTTATGCTCTGTCTGCGATTAAATTTTTGCCTTAAATCAAGCGTAAGTCTCGTTATGAAAGAAACTTTGATCAGTATCGATCTGTCACCTGATGCGCTGAGCAATGCTATATAAATCAAGCATAAGATCAGTCGTAACTTTTTATGAAACAAGGCCCCTGTTCAGATGCAATAATGTCTCCCACATCCCTGCTCACAAGTAGGCAAAATACCAAAAGAATGGCCAAAAGAAAAAGGGTGCTAACACCCCATCAAGCCCCCTCTGAAGAAGAAAATCAGTACAGAAAAAGGACCCAAGGCCCACTACTGAGACATTGACTGTGACAACACAGACTAGCACAAGTACAACAACATGAAACAAGACTGGCACACCAAGACAATGTGAGAAAAGTTTGACACGACAAGACAATACAAGACAAGACTGACACATGGGCGGATCCAGGAATTCCATAAAGAGGGGGCACCTTTGCAAAATCAAAGGGGGGCGCACACGCCCCCCCCATTTTTTTTCGGTAATCCAAGTATTCTTTTTATTTCTTTTGTTTTGGCAAAAAATAAAGGGGGCGTGCGCCCGGTGCGCTCCCCCCTGGATCCGCCACTGTGACATGACAGGTCGGCGGAAGAGACAAGTAAATACTACAGGAGACAGCGACCTGCAGAAGTACACGTGTATCGGAGAGTAATCGTACGGCGTGGAAAGGGAAAGGAGAACAGAGACACCTCTGTCTGCTTGGCACTCTTGCCTATCTGTGGAAGAAGATGTGACCTGCTGATGAATTGATTGATGATGAAGACATAGTATGAGCTACTGTCATAATAAAACAGAGTACATCAAATGGTTGATGATGAAAAACAAAAATCAGAGCAAATTCCTTCGCAAGGTTTCCATTCCTCTTTCATTATGAACCGGGGACCAGTCAATGCAATTCTGACACATCATATGCCACTCCCTATCCTAGGATTTTTACTTTTGCCATCATTTTAATAAATTCAAAAAAAAAAAAAATGTGTCGTTACCCTGTTGAGGACAGGCTGATTTTGCTGCAACATTCATTTCCCATAGATGCCTGTACTTGGGACTAGTCTCCAATGGGTTAATTTTGTCCTAGACACTCTGGAATGGATGAATGCTTTGCAATGTCATCCATTATTGATCAATTTTGAAACATTGTCATTCAATTTTGTGCTTTGTCACCCACTTTTTATAGTCAATTCAAATTCAAATTTATGGTGAAAAACAAAAAGGTGCCAAGCTATCTAGCCTGGCCTCCAGCTAACAAGATCTAATTTACAAAATATAGAAAAAATAATAATCATGATCAGAAAGCATGAAATTGGCAATGACATTTCCTGATGCAACATTAAATTGGCAATGCTCCTGATGAAGAAGAGCGAGGTGTTTTATTTTGAGCCGGTGTGGGCGGGGCAACAGCTCATGAGAGTGTCAAAGACATCCGCATAACTGGAAGCAAGGTCGGAAACATAACCCCGTTCTACATCCTCATTGTCACTGCTCCATATTCAAAAAAATATATATCATATTCAATTATCTAGAGTGTACACAAATTAAATGTACTTGACGATTAAGCTATTCATATTGTGTGTATGTGTATTTGTATATTTTGTCTCTTCAGTTGAGACAAAAAGAAAATTGCAAGGTAAAATATCACCCTGCGACCGTTAACCCAATCAAGTAAACTGCTTACTGATGATGGTCTTCTCCACTTGTACATGTAACTTAACCCATTGAGGATGGCCTGATTTTGCTACAACATGCATTTCTCATAGACCGAGTATACTCGGGACTCATCCTCAATGATTTAAGTAACAATAAAATGTACATTGGTGTATGCACATCATGATATCTAGTTCTCTTACATACTTTTTTAAGTACTTGTATTAATACTTTGATGAGAAATTTGCCGGTTTAAGTTCCTTTTCAGTTTGATTCTGTTTCTGCATATTTTTGGTAAAAAACATACATGAATTATCAGTTCATGTATTTTGAGCAAAAGTGTACATTCACGTGTAATAAATTCCCTGTGAAATGATCACGACAATCTTTAAAGTATTTGAACAAATATAATGAAATCAAAGGAGTCAGTAATCACTTGTTTCCAGTTTGAGAGAGAAAGGAAAATGAAAGTGTCTGCCATCTTAAGCATGTACTTTATTTACACGATTTCATTTGTTCGAGTGGAGAAAAAAAAAACTAGAAATGAAACAGCAAAGATCAAAGGGACTATGATACCCTTGTTTTCTTCTTGCACTGAACGATGGAACCTCTCTCCTCAAATGACCTTTTACCGCCATTCTCCGTCACTCACTGTGACAGCCAAATTATAAATAGTCAAAATATTACACTGTGTCAATGAAGTCTTGTGCACACATGTACTTTGGACTGTGTTTTGATGCAGGCAATAAGCTACTCAACAGGTTTCATGGAAATTATGATCATCAACGGAAAATTTCATGTATTGCTTTGTGTCCTAATGAGCAATTGGACACACATAAATGATTGGAAAAGGGGGATGAGGGGATTAAACCTGTTGTGAAGTCACCCTTTGGTTGACCTATTCTACCAAATAGGCTAGTAATAATCCAAAATAAATAGGGATGCTCTACCCACAAGTACATGTATCTGTAGCAGTTGTGATCATCAAATCCAACGGCTGAAAGTTTACGGTCATGAGTAATGGCTGTGGGCTTTGTGACAAATCTGAAAGGCAGCCCGGTTTGATTCTGGCTTTGAAGAGTCTGTTTTAAATACCACAGACCAATGAGATACTAGACCACACCTCGCCAGATTGGGGCCACCTCAAGAACAAAATCTTGGGGTCGGTAGATTGGTATCAGTCAACGAAATTGGCAATCTCGCCTCCCCCCATCCATCCAAAGTCTCCTCCATCAATCATAGCCAGAGGATCTTCAAGGACAACTATAATGGGTGTCTGCTCTAAACCCCCGCATCATCCCTTACATCTTGTTCTCTGCCTCCGGAATCAAGGACGGAGCTTGATGGTTGCCTGGCAACGGTAATAACATAATTGGTCACAACTGGTGACGTCACTTCTGTCCTTCGGGCGGTAAATTAGAGCTCGCATTTATGGGGTAAATGGTGGAGAAACTTTTAGATATTATGAGTTTAAGTTTTCATCGGTAGCAGGTGTACTCCATCAAGCAGTAGATAATGTCTCCATCATCTCATATCAAATTATGATCCTCCGTTGCCTCCTCTTTCATCTTCCAACCCCCTTCCTCAGGCATCATCTCATCCTTAATTCTTTTGGGTCAAAAGTATCACATTAATCCCAGGAAGGTTGTTGGGATAATGGAAAGATGATTGAATTACAGATTCATGGAATAGCTACCACACTGCGCACATCCTCCATTTTCCAACCTCCTGTTTTATGAGGTTTTTTGTTTTTATCGTCATCCTCCTCTTTGCCGTTATGCATCGTCACAGCCTTTGTTCTACTTGGGCCAGAAACCCTCAATCTCAAGAGAGTTGTAAGGAGGAGGGTAGGATGATTGGGATCTGAATTCGTGGAAAAGCATCCACTTGGCAGCTAAGAAGAATCAGATGAGATGACACAGTTCATTTTCCTTGAAGGAGATGTTGACAATTGTCTCTGGGGTGGGCTGACACATTTAGCACTCGGTCGGGGACATAAAATCATGTCAGAGCGACACATCAAAGGGTGACGTAGCATTTGTGGATGCTAAACTATGAGCTGCATCTAGAAATATGCCTTTTGGTGGCAATTTGAGACGATGAGATTTGTTGGTTTGCGATCTTTAGTTAGATAACGAAGACGATGATCGGATGAAAAATGATGATAATTTCAATGCTTTTTATGATTTTTCCCCCTTGCTTATTGTAGCTGCATTGGTGAAAATTATGGAAATTATCAAAGTTTGTAGAAGTGAAGGGTTTGTTTGCAAAAACCGATAAGTCCATTTTTGAAGATTTTGAAGTATGATCTCTGTAATAAAGTACAAAATAATACCTTTTAAATGATATATTGGTCACTACATAAAAAGGTGTATTTGTGAAGTTATGGTCAAAAGAAGCAAAACTTTTCTTATTATTTTCTTTATTTTTCTTGACCTTTAATCGCAAATATCTCCATTTGGCAAATATGGACTTATCGGTTTTTGCAAACAAACTCTTCAAGTGTTCATTTTCTTTGAAGTGAGTATTGTGAAGATGAAAGTACCAATGATGTGACAATGAAGATGATGATGATGATGATGATGATGATGATGATGATAATAATAATAATAATAATAATGACAACAAAGCAAGACAACAATCATCAAGTCCATGTAGTGGTCACAACTGTAATCATTGCACTGGCCTGATAATGAAAGAGCAGTTTAAATACAAAGCTGGTAACACAAGTTAAAATGTAATAATGCCACCACAACATCTTCAGTAGATATCAACATGTTGTCTTATCAAGATATTCAGCTTTTACTGAATTAGCAGTCATTTCCCAATGTTTTGGACAGAAAGCAGCATATAAACATTGTAGGTGAGTGGATAACTATTTGTCCAGATGGTGGGCATGTGCTATGTTTTGATTGGCATCTTATCACAGACAATGTGTGTGTGTGTGTGTGTGTGTGCATGTGTGCATATGTAGTTTTATTTGGGTTGTTTGTTTTGTCTTGTCTTTTATTGTTTTTATTTTTGTATACTAGCATATTCATTGACCAAGTGAATGGTTTCAAGTTATTAAATCTCTGCATTTTAGTGGATCACTCTCTTCCATTACTTTATTTCTCAATGTCATTCTTTCATATATGAAATAATAATAATAATAATATAATAATAATAATAATAATAATAATGCCTGCTATAGCAGGCATTATTTGTCTAATATTTTATATTATTTGTACTGTATACATTTTGTACTATAATTTTAACTTATACTTCTTTACTTGTATACTTTGTATAATGTATCATCTCTTGTCTGATGGAAATAAACTAATTGAACTACATTAAATTGAAATGAACTGAATTTGTGTGTGTGTGGTTGATGGTCAAGCATATTATGTCAGTTCAGTTCAGTTCATTTTATTTTTCTCCATTGCAACATACTCAATAAAATATATGCACAGTGTATGTGAAAGAAAAGAATTTCAACATAAGTAATCAATAAAAAGGGAACACTATATTTTAGAAGGGGATCATACAAATAAGCATTATAATGATAAATTAATCAGAGGATGGAGATGGGGGGACCCACCGAAAAGCGAAGCTTGTAGATTGTGGTTCAACCAGTTGCAATGTACAATGTACTTATGAAAACAGAAAGATATTCATGCTCACCAAACCCAATTCATATTTCTTGAACTGAATTAACCAGATTAAACATGAATACATACATAAGTTTGTATCAACTCATAGGGCTGATACCATGTCATGCCGATGTCATCTCCATTGACAACCAGCCTGCATTTGAATTCCTTTTGGCATTTTGGGTTGGTAGTAATATGAAAGGGTGCATCCTCTTGTACTGTACCTGTTCTCTTGAGAATTGATTATTTCACAAAGCTGAGGGATACCCCATGGTTGCATACACTGGTAGAAGAAAAGGTGAGGTAAAATATTTGCCAGACTTCAATATTTGAATACCCCGGGAGCCAAATATAAATGCTAAGATGCAGCTTGAAGCTTTGGGCTATTTGCCCATGTCATGTATAGGGAGATGTAAATTTTCACCATTGTATGTTAATCCTGGGCTATGCACCGCAATTGTTTCAAGAAATCAACAAGCTTACGTGATGCAGTCTGACTCGATAGTAAGCCATGGTCTCATTGGCAAAAGATTGCAAAGTTTAAGATTGCGAAGTCTTCATGATCTTTGCTCATTTGTCCACACTGGAAGCCAAACTTCTTGATGTTTAAAGGGATGGTATAGTTTTGGTTGTGGTCCTAATAAAAGGTGGGACCCACTTTTTATTAGGATCACTTTGTTTTGGGATATCTCAGCCATTTCAAAAGGGATATTCATCGAATAAACTTTGAATTCCTCTCAAAATTGTAAGATCTTTCATATCTTATAGTGATTTGATGAATATTGGTTTCGAAATGGCTGAGATATGCCAAAACAAAGTGATCCTAATAAAAGTTGGGACCCACCTTTTATTCAAACCACAACCAAAACTATACCATCCCTTTAAGTTTGGGTCACTGGTGCAGGTGCACAAGAAAGAAGAAAGAGTGCCCTGTCTGAAAGCTAATGATTGTGATGTAACAATGCACCCAAGGAGGCACCACCCACAGATGGTGGACTGGTCGCATGACAAACTTTGTGTAGTTTCAGTTGCTAGTGTTCACACTGCCCAAAGATCAAGAAGATTGGTGGGAGTCCAGGAAATTTCCACAGCTTGAGTGGGAAGTTTAGTGAGAAGTTTTACAAGAAGTCTTCAAGAAGTTTGTGGTCACACTGGCAAAACTTCAAGATCTTAAAGATCTCTAACGTAAACTTTGTGATCTATCGCCAGTGTGATTGACAGACTGGTGAAGAAGAATGTGACCGATGTAAACTCACCTCTTTTCCTCTTGCTTGAACTCACAAAGTTCCTGTTGAAACCAAAAAGAAGGAAATCATATTTCAATCTGCACGACCTGATTTTAAAGCAGTCCTTAGTAATCCAAAGTCTATTCACATTTCTGCTCTCTACGGGTTACTCTACAATAATGACATTTATTGTAATTTATTGCAAACAACTCTAAGTTCTAAGTTTGTATATCACAATTTTATCTATAGATGAGCTGCCAACAGAAACTAAGGTGCAACCTGAGTGACATGGGACTTTGATACACACTTGTACTTTTTGACTGAATGTGAAGGAATTGGTATTGTTGGAAATATGTATGCATGATTTCATAAAAATCGGCACTAAATACTTGCTAGAGAGGGAATGGCTATGCATGCATGGTTTATATGGGCTGAAAAGCAAAATATGCGTCCAATCTCTTCAGTTATAAGTTCAAACAACATTCCAACAAACAAATTGGCGAAATATCACTCCCTTCAGTGATTACTGTATATGCCGAATATTTTGCGAGGTTTTTATTTTCGTGAATTTCGCGAGTACGGTGGTTTTCGCAAAATTAAAAACACATGAAAATATTGATTCTGATCCCGATATGAAGGTGACGTACACACATGTATTGCATTCTCTGTTTAGTGCAGTACTCCACAATCGCGAATTTAACCAGACGCGAAATTGCTGGGAAGTCCCAATTTGCAAAAATTTATTAGACTCGCTATAAATATATGGCGTATACAGTTAGTAGAAAAGTGGACAAGTGAAGATGACCTACCGTCCCATTTGAGGTGACGGCGTAGAGCGTGAAGCCGTCGGCATGGAGTCGCTCTTGGATGCAGGAGGCGAGTTCGTTGATGAGACCGAGACGATGGCTGTACGTCTGGATGTCTTGCGCCAGGTCGTACATCTGTTTCCGTCTCTCCTGGAAGGCAGAACCCTGACGTGAAAAGGAGACACACCAGGGAAACAAGAAGAGAAAATTAAAGATTAAAGAAGTTCTCCTTCATATATGTGTGGATTTGAGTGAATGCAGCAATGTTAACCCGTTGAAGACGAGTCCCGAGTATACTTGGGCAGGTGTCTATGGGAAATGCGTGTTGTAGCAAAATCAAACCGTCCTCGACGGGTTAATGAAACTGTCAGTGAAAGTTTGAGGAAAATCGGACGATCCGTTCAGAAGTTTTGAAGTTTTGTTGCAGCCATCGCTAGATGAGAAGACTACCACAGTTTGTGATGTCACATGCATAGAACGATATATTAAAAGGGAAATATAAAATGAATTGCACAGAAATTTCATTTCTTGAATAAAGTACATATTCCCTCAACTGTTACTGACATAATGTTAAGGATAATATTATTCCCTCTGCCTTCTAAAAGATGAAAGTCCAGTGCTCTTTTATTATGTGAGAAAAATGAAAATATGTTGAATTTTCTTTATATTTTCTCTATATCATTCTTCTCATCCAAAGACAGAGATAGTTAAAGGGAGAGGGAAAGAGATCATGGACGTGAAACACAGGAAGAAAAAGAGAGGTTAAAGTAGAGTAAGACAAAGAAAGAGAAAGGGCTATCAAAAATTGAGAGAGGGATAAAATGGGAAAGAGGAGAGGTAAGAGGAAGGAAAGACTAAGAGATTGAGCAAAAAAAAAGACAGAAAAAAAAAAGAACAGAAGAGATGACTATTATAAAAAAAGACAGAAAGAAAAATCTGAAAGTAGGAATAGGAAAAAATAAAGATGTAGAGAGATAAAGTGAAACAAGAGATGGAGAAAGAAGGGTGAGAAAACAAAGAAGGAAAGAGAGAAACTGAGGAAAGATTGAGGCATCTGAGAAGGAGAGGGAATGGGGGGGGGGAGGGCATGAGAGCGGTAGGATACATCTCGTGAGCATGGCGACAGAGGGGCAGGTGTTTGCGCTGAGGGATAATAGCAAGACTAGCTTCCTCCTTACACCTGGCAAGCAGGTCAATAAACAATTATAGCGTGGGGGCGAGGAAAGGATGCTCTTCACAGAGCCAGGGTGGTTTACACCGGTGCCTGACGCACTATCCATTAACTTCCTCAATATCACTGGGCAACTACACTGTGCAGGATATCAATGGTATTTCTGTAGGGATGGTTTTCAAAGGGTTAATATGTTCTTCCTCTTCTTTCTTGTTCATATATTATCTTCCTTGCTGCTTTATTCATACTGTACACAGAAGTGCTGCTGCTCATCTTCAAAAGCCTAGCCTTTGATGTTGAATACCATGCCACAACTTTCTCTACGAAGATTTAGAGTATGCCAATACCTTGAGTGTGATGTTGCCTATATTAGAATTTGTAGAATATACTTGAGTCATGTCCATGCAAAATATTAGAATGTTTTGTCATTCTGATTTTTATTTATTGGGGTTTAAATGTAAATTTTATGAGTATTTATACAAAAACGATTATGACTTTTACTAGACAAGTCGATCACACAATTCTTTCAACTGAACGATTGCACTATCGATATTTTCTTTTAAAATATGTCTTAACGACAGTGATATGCAATATATGAGTGTAGTCACCTAAGCTGTCGACATGGAATCTCGATATCATTTGTAAAGACGTATGCGTATAGCTAAAACACGCACACACATTAGTACAGGTGCTTACGGAGCAGAACTTACACACGTCGAACACAAGTGCCAAATTGTTATAGAGATATGATCTGATTTATTGAAAAGTGTATACTTCCAGTGGCTATCACAGGTGAATTATGGCTGTTTTTTTGTGCACACTAGCTGCACACAAATTTGATTTCCAGGGTATTGGTACAATTTAGTACATGATGACACTGTGAAATTCTGTGCTCCATTCATGCATACATCAAACATGTTACCTTCAAATATTACTCACAACAGTTCTTCACTGTGATTTCCTTTGCACTCATTTGGCATGTACCATACAAACATATTTCAAATACAATACATCAAGTAGTTTGTAGTTGGTTCTGTCATATTTCACACTTTTATTTGTTATAGACTGAAATGCCTGTGTGTGTAAATGGAGACAATCCATGGAAAACACTTCCTTTATTGTGTTCCATGTAAGAAACCTGCTCCCTCAATGTTAAATTTCATCAATATCAAAATTAAGTCGAATTCAGTTTTGTTCAATGTGAATGTTTGTGCAAAACTGACTGATATATTACATTTTTTTCTCATTTTTTTCCCCTCTAGTTTGCAAAGAGTGCTCTATTTCATTCCTTTGTATCTTTCATCTGCAAATAGACTTCGAGGTTCTTAACCCGTTGAGGATGAGTATACTCGGGCAGGTGTCTAAGGGAAATGCGTGTTGTAGCAAAATTAGTCAGGCCTCAACAGGTTAAAGTCAAGTCTAGAGAAGACAGTATTTGATCCAGAGGATATTCGATGAGATGATTATAGCACATTCTGATATCAAGATGTCCAGGAACTTCTTAGGCTTTACATTTCAGTCTCTTTCACCATCAATAAACATGAAGAAAAAAAGGAAACACGTATAAAAAAATTGCAAGGTGCTTTAGAATAGTACAGACATCAATTACTTTCCTTTCCTTTTTCTGCCCCCCCCCCCACTCTCTCTCTCTTTGAAGTGAGTAGTTAAATACAGAAAATTGACAGCATTTAGGGTAAAATCCATAGTATTAAAGATTACACGATGCAGCCTGATATGAAGACTAGGTGGTAGATGAGCAGTGGGTGTAAGCTTGGATCATTGGCCCCAAGAAGGGATTCCCCTGTGTGTATTATCATTTCACATCATGTGGCACATTCCAATACTTTGTGTGTGTGTGGGGGGGGGGGGGGGACAGCTTACAATGTAAATGCCCCCTCAGTCTTATCTTGATTCTGCGATCCATCATGTACAAATGCAGATTCATGACAGGGGAAGAGTTTGATGAACGCTCTATGAGTCTCTGGAGTTACCAACCATCTCTCCCTCTCTCCCTATATATCTCTCCCTCTATCTATCTCTATCTCTCCCTCTCTATGTATCTCTTTCTCTCTATTTATCTCTCCCTCTCTATGTATTTCTTTCTCTGTATTTATCTCTCCCTCTCTACATATCTCTTTCTCTCTCCCTCTCTATGTATCTCTTTCTCTCTATTTATCCTTCCCTCTCTATATATCTCTTTCTCTCTCCCTCTCTATGTATCTCTTTCTCTCTATTTATCTCTCCCTCTTTATGTATCTTTTTCTCTCTATTTATCTCTCCCTCTCTATATATCTCTTTCTCTCTCCCTCTCTATGTATCTCTTTCTCTCTATTTCTCTATATCTATCTCTTTTTCTCTATCTCCCTTTCTATTTCACTTCAGCTATTGAATTGAAATCCTGAACTGCACCTGTCTTACACTCGAAACACAGTGAACAGTCACAGCATGTTCTATGTTCTTATTTCACTTGACATCCATGTTATACATGTGTGACCGGCTACAACAAAATGATCCTAAAGTCGCTGACAGCTGATCCAAGAAAAATGAGTTTGAAGTCACATCATCAAAATTGGTCAAAACAATCGGATTTCTGTTTTTGGCATAATTTTGTAGTCTAATGTTTTGTCTATCATCTGCCGAAATTTCGAAGCTGAATGATAACAGGAAAGGCAAGAAATCAGCATTTTTCTGGGCCTTGATTTTCTGACTTTCAACATAACAGAAACGTGTCCAAAGAATTGGATTTAGCGCCGCAGCTAGACTCCGCCCATAGCAACGAGGGAGGGATCTTATTGGTCAGTGCGTGTCATCCTGATTACTGATTAGACGGGCGTAGATCGCTGGCACTAAGCTTGAATGAACATCGTGGAGGTCGCTAGGAGCATACCTTCTATTGTCAAGCGGTGAATACTGTCTCGCCTCACCTTGATCATGATAGCGTCGGAAGGAAATCTTTGAAGGCATTTTTCTCGAAACTCTGATTTCCTCAACCACTTGACATGCGCTAATAAAATCATTGATATCTCCGCAAGCGAGTACTTTTATGAGTTGTGTTATATATGAAATTTAAGTAGAAGAGTAAGGGAATTATTTCATGCCATTTTCAGAAAATTGTCCTCCCCGACTTTTGGATCATTTTGTTGTAGCGGGTCACATATACTAAGCAAAAAAAAAAGATACAGCAAGGAAGATAGAAAATATGAGATAAAGTGGATCAGAACTAAAAAGTGTGTCAGCATACATTGTAAGTACATAAAAGATGATTCCCAAAAACATGTGAAACATGAAGGAACCACAAAAGCAAAGCTTGTAACCTTGGGTTTCAAGAAAAAATACCAGTGTGAATACATTTTGCAATGGAGATAGGACACAAAGTACTAATGACAAAACTATACGAAAGCTAGCAAGGTATGGTGGGCAAAGGAAGTGAAAGAAAAAAGAAAAAAGATTTATGCCTCTCCCTTCCTGTCTCTATCTCCTTCTATCTATCTATCTATCTATCTATCTATCTATCTATCTATCTATCTATCTATCTCTCCCACTCTCTCTACCTCTTTCTCTATCTACATATCTTTCTATATCTATCTTTTCTCTATATATCTCTATATCTATCTCCATCTATCAATTTCGATCTCTCCCTCTAAGTATCTCTATCTCTGTCTATCAATCTTTTTATCTATCTACTAGTATTCATCTCTCTCTCTCTCTCTCTCTCTGTCTCTCTAGCACACACCAGTGTCCATGGGAACCACTCTAATTCTAACACAGTACCATAAAACCACCATGCAACCTGACCAAAATTCAGCTTGTGATGGCACTGAAGTCTCATCAAAATATCATTTATCCCCACACAACTGAATCCTTTTTCTATCAATTTATATGATTATATCATATATTTGTATCATATATCAATATGTACGTACAGGATTCCTAAATATATGGAAATTTGTGTTCTTTGTCCTTAACACAATAAGCCTAATCATCCCCTCATTGTTGGGATACATTAAAACCGATTTGTTGAGACAAAAATAACACTGTCATTATTTACCCAGGGTAGCCTCTTCAGTTTTAATACTGCTCTCTCAGAGGTCCCTGTCGTTATTTTTACCCCAGCAAATTACAGGTATTACAATTTATTTATTATTATTATCATTATTTTTCTTTTTTCTTTTTGCATTTGGATCAGAGGGGGACACTATGGGTGACACATCATAATATTATGGATTAATGCCAGACTCTAACCTGAAGCATTTCTTCACCCATTGAGGACGGGCTGATTTTACTACAACACGCATTTCCCATAGACACTTGCCCGAGTATACTAGGGACTCATCCTCAATGGGTTAAAATGGAGATTCATCCCACCTGGACCCCCTAGGCCAAACTGGAGACTCTGACAGTGTGAACAATGCACACACTATTATGTGCATGTAGCACACATTACAAGCATGAAGAGCAATGTCCCTTGTGGCCATAAACGCTCAATGAGGCTATCTTAGTCATATTTTTGAACATATATGTCAAAACTAATTGAGGTATAATCCCAAGATAAAGATCATGACTACTTTTTATTTAGGTTGAATTTAGCTTTACATTAGAAAAGGTAGGAAGATTAGAGAGAGACCATTTCATGCAGGATAGAATCCACATCTTAACCTGTTGAAGACTAGTCCCCAGTATGCTTGGGCAGGTGTCTTTGGGAAATGTGCGATAAAGCAAAATCAGTTTGTCCTCAACGGGTTAAGTGGGAGACACAATTCAAATTCAAGCTGCAGAGCAGGAGTGTGGCATCCCTCATAAGATAAGAACATGTTTATTTACTGTCATTATACTTCAGTCTCCATTAACGTTATGCACTCATGCAAGACGGCAGTCATGAACAACAACAACAACAACAACAACAAAGAGGATAACATGCCATTATCAAAGCCGCTAGCATACTGCTGCCCACTTAACTATCTCGCCACTTCACTAACAGCATAATCTTTCATAAAGAGAAGTACACTGAAACTCTTTAAATGTGTATGCATGAAGTAAAGAAGAAATATAATGCAAATAGGCTTTAATTCAAATAATACATTTATGGACATACATAAATACATCTTTCTCTCCCTTCACTCTAAAAACACAAATGTTGAATTAGCATTTAAAAGGGCCGAGAAGTGACAACATTTTCAAAGTGTTGGTTTTCCTGCTAGATTCAACATTTAAAATGTTATTTTAAAAGTTGGATGCAACACTTCAAAAATGCTGTCACTCCTCGGCCCTTTTAAATGTTGATTCAACATTTGCGTTTTTAGAGTGTTCTCATTCTCTTTATATCTATATACAAATGCATATCTACATGTATATAAAATGCTCCTTGTTCCAGAAAAAGACCACAAAATGCCCACTCGTTATCAGAAGGGTGTAAAAATGTATGCACATTGAAATCAATGTCACTAGCACCTTTCTTTTTGTTCAAAAATAATTGCCTTCCTCTGCGAACTGAAAAACATGTCAAGAGGATATTGTCCAGAAAAATGGATGAATGTACCCAATATTGCCACCACAACGAGTCTTGATGCTCGCTGGTTATTGATTCTGGCAAAGCAGCGACATGCACGTAATTCTTTCGCCCCATGAGAGCAATGAATGCTACTTACTTTTGCATGATTGATTCCTCAAGATCGAGAAAGAGAGAGAAATAAAAAGGAAAGAAAGAGAGAGGAAAGATGGAGGGAGAAGGATAGAAAGAAAAAGAGAGAGGTATAATTCATTTTTTTTTATAGGATTCAGTCAAACAGAAACATATGCGCTTAAAGTGGCATTTTGTTTGGCAGTATGGACTTATGAGCACTGGGTACTTAAAAGCTTAATGCAAGACTAATAATGCACAAAAGAGAAGACAAAATAAAAACAACAAAACACAGTATCACCACTTATTGGCCCAGGCTGGTCTTGAAATGGAAGTGAAATTTTGATTTGATTTGATTTTGATTTGATTTGATCTATTGGTTTCTGTATCATCATTGTACATACACACATTCATGTACAAACATAAAGTATTTTCTTGTTCATTGCCTGTGTTTTAGAACCGACATTTCTTAAAAACTATTAAAAAGACTAGGACGAAAAAATTATCCAAAATTAGGATCAATCTCTTGACTTTATAAAATATCTTGATATTCCGATATTTATCTTGAGACTGCGCTTTTTCGCTGACTAAGATTAATTCCACCCAAACACACTCTCTGACAAAAAAAATCGCACTTCACCGGAGAGACACTATGCCATAAAGGACGCTGTACTTTCTTCGCATGACAAAGTCAAGCACGGACTTTATTTGAACACTTGTGCTGCACAACACGCTTCTGCCATACCCACAGGCTATGACTAATTTTGGCGAGACTTCACAGTCCCACCTACTGGATTTGAAGTGGTGGTCCATATCCGGTTTGAGGCGCGACAGAGGCTGGAATCTGCTGGGGACACTCCATGACCAAATCCATCACTCTCATCATCAATTTGGCCACGAATGTGGATCAGTGGCAAGATGGCAACAGCCACATAACTTTACATTGGATTTCTTTGAATTCAGAGCAGGAGCCATTAAACATGTGATGGGTGTTATAAGTCAATTCCCTGCCAGACAGGCTGAAATCAACTCAATTTAATTCAATCCAATCTATCTTTATCTCTTTTTTTTTCCACAGAACATAATACATAACAAGGTCCTTGCAATGATTTTGGATATACATTGGTTGCTTGCATGATGAAGATTAGCAGTAATTGACACATTAAAAGCATGTATACAGAGCTTCAAACAAGATTTATTGCATTATTTATGTTCTGAGTGAAAAAACAAAATGGGAGGTCAGATTTAAAAAAAAAAAGTGCCTTTTATATTATGGACAATGCAAACAAAAATAGTTAGACTTTCTTAACTACAAATGTAAAATACAAACTAAAATTTAGTGTTTTAGTAGTGGCCATGATAAAAAATTGAACCTACGAACCTACGACCTGCTGATCATGGCTACTACTAAAAACACTGATCAATTCAGTGCTTATTTTCATCAATGTAGGGCAATTTGTCAATCATGTTGCAATGAAAACATCTCGACGGAAGAATTTCATGAATTTGAATAAAATTTAGTGACGATCCAATACTGAGGATTACTTGGGGGTGGGGGCAGAAAGAGTATATTGCCCATGTCAAAGAAAGAAAGAAAGAAAGAAACAAGCAAACAAACAAACAAGTAAACATACATGCAAAACTAGAAATGTCGCTATGGCGACTGATGCCTCCGCCATAATGCATGATTCTCCCAATAGGCGTATAGTACAATGTCTTCACAATGTGTGATCCATGACAGTTTCACATAACTGGCAAAATATTGAAATGACAGGTTTATCAGAAATGTCTTGAACTGGGTTTGCTTTAATTTTTTAAGAGTGCAGGTACACATATATGGGGAATTGAGAATTTTTACTTCATTCTGACAGACCTTTTTATAAGTTTATGCATTGAGTAATTTCCAAGGTATGAAGAAAGAGTGTAATGACGGTACAAAATGGATTTTTTTTAAATATATTTTTTTTCTTTGGGGGGGGGGGGGGGCATTGAAATCTGGCCTCTGACCCTTAACCTTTGACCTTTGACCTTCTGGCTGGAAATTTCCCAGAGAATCTCCATTAGGTAATGCATGTATTAATTTTTGAAACTAATAATGCAAGCATTGCATATACTAGTATATGAGGGAAATAGTAAAATTTTGAGGAGATGACCTTGACCTTTGACCCCTGACTATTGACCCATGACCCCTAAATTCCCTAGATAATCCCTGCCAGTCAGTACATCCGTATGTACCAAGTTCCACAAAGATACATTGAACCATTTGCGAGAAAAGTGATATTGCAACATTTTCACCTAACCTTTGACCTTTTGACCTTTGACCTTATGACATGAAACTCTCTCTGGAGAATCTCTATGCAGTAGTACATGTCCACACCAAGTTTCAAGAAAATACCTTTGGGCATTGCATAGATATGGGGGAAATTGCAATATTTGTAGCATTTGACCTTGACTGTTTGACCTTTGACCTCTTGCCAATGTCACTAAAATCTACTCAACTAATTGCCCCATCATACATCATCCTTGGACCAAGTTTGGGGAAAGCTGCTTCATCCAGTTTTGAGTTATCACATAAACAGATAAATTTTAGGATTTGACCTTGATCTTTGACCTTTGACCTCTGTCCGATTTCACTGAAAAACTAATCAAGTAATTGTCCCATTATACATCATCCTCCAACAAAGTTTGGTGAAATTTGCTTTATCCAGTCTTGAGTTATCGCGTAAACGGATACAATTTCATGATTTGACCTTGACCTTTGACCTTTAGCCGATTTCAACCAAAATCTAATCAAATAATTGCCCCATCATTCTTCATACTTGGACCAAGTTTGGTAAAATTCCAGTAAATATTACTCAAGTTATCGCGTAAACGAAAGCGGACAGACGGACGGACGTACGGACGGACGGACAACCCGAAAACATACTGCCTCCGGCACCACTTCGTGGCGGAGGCATAAAAAAGAGAGAGAGAAAGGAACAATGGATATGGAGTACATGAAATTGTAGGCAAGTTGTAGTCCATTCATACTCCTGGCAAATCACAAGAAATGTTTCCCCAAGTGTCTCCTGCTAAATATCAATTCTTCCAGGAAATCAACAGAACACTTGACCTAACTCCTCCAGAAAGACAGTGGAGAGCAATAGGTGCCTTAAAGGGGAATGATACCCAATCTGGATTGCAGCAATATTCATAGAGCACATGAGCAAAGTTTGAAGAAAATCAGACAATGTGCTCGAAAGTTATGAATTTTTGAACTTTTGGTGCTGCCACTGCTGGATGAGAAAACTACAGTTCAGTTAATTGTGATGTCATGCATAGACAGCAATATACAGAAAAGTCAACTTTTGTGGAAGTATCCCTACATATTCTTGATACTGTTGTCCATCATGATGTCATGAACTGTAGTAGTCTTTATATCCAGTGGTGATGGCGCCGAAACTTGTAAAAATTCTTAACTTTTCATCAGTTTTTTGATTTTCATCAAACTTTCACTTTTTGCTAATAGTGCTGCTTTCAATCAGTTCACATTTATTCTTGAGTTTTGGTTTCCTTTAAGAGAATTTCCTTTAAGAGAAAACAAATGGAAGACACAAAACAAAACATCACGTGACGCTCATACGTAATTGCCACGGTGATTAGCGAGGGCAAGGACTACACTAGACTATAATCTGGGATATTGGAAAAAAAAAGCAGGGAGTACAGGCAACGTCATCTATCACTCTGTAAACTGATCCGAGCACACGCGCTGTCATGATACAGGATATATCCTGCTGAATTCTATATGTGATCATAATACATGCCGTCAACGCTTAGGTCAAAACACATGGGCTCAGAGAGAGATCGTCACCGTACACATCAACATCACCTGCTGGGCATGGGTTGCTACGGCAACCCAATCCATCTTCACATCCTGCTCAAAATTGGTCGTGAGCTACATGTCACAATACTGTACCTCGTTCATTAACTGCAGATCTATTCTCTCACCTCCAGGCTTTTTCTCTGATAGGTTGTTCGCCGTCTCCATTTTGCCCTTCATTACATATAATTTCTACTCATACTGCCATAAGGACTTGGTTTTTAGTTAATTGTAAGATGCAGAGACCTATCACAGATTTAGTTCAAACCACTTCAATTACTTTGCCCATGTAAAACGTATGTATTGTGACATCATTGTATGAAATGATGAAGAGTTTAATTTATGAATGATGAGTACACGTATCAAAACAGTCAAAAGAGATAGAAAATTATAAAATGAGAATGCAAGAAGCAAAATATACTCAAAACATCAGGTTCTCTGTGTATTTTCTTTTAGTTCATTTGTTTTGACATCCTTATTTGATGGGCAGTCAGTTTTATGAAATTAGCAAGTTAAGGTCGATATGAGAAGTACAGTGTTCCTTAGAGGGATTTTAAAAGGGAATATGAAATCCTGATCACCACAGAAAAACAATATTCAGTATAATCTTTTATAGAAACATTCCATATGAATAAAGTGTATTACCAAGTGTTTATTTGAACATGCATCTCTAGAAGCCCTCCCAGCAGCAAACACTCTGACTCCGTTCGTTCGGAAGAAAGAATCAATGCCAGTATGATCGTTCTGCCACGACCTCGTTGACTCTAAATCACGTTTGAGGCATGACATGCGCGCTTACCAGCAACCCTGGATTGCTTCCCCCTGAACACTTGTTGGCCGAACGCTTAATGCCGAGCAGTTAGTGACCCCTGCTCAAGCCCTGGAGCCATTAGACGTGTTTGCCATCATCTTTCTAGTGGTGCTGCAGGCGTGTGCAATCGTTTTGATCAACAGACTTGTCGCAAACACATACCCTTCTGTCGGTTAAAGGCGGAAGCTCCTTCAAGCAATGCATTGGGTAATGTCTCAAATCACATTATTTTTAACTTCTGCAGACCAAAACACACTCTGTGAAAAAAAAAAGTATTTTGATCGCAAACATGTTTTGGGTAAAAATTCTTGGAAATGGCACATTGTATACATAAATGATAAAGTCTAGATAGAGAGATCATTTTCATTTTTTCACTTTTTTTTCATGTAGACAGAAAAGGAAAATATTCATAAAAATACTGTCAAGAAATATACTGATTGGGATCTTTGGTGTTTTTTTTTTCTATGATAGATCCTAAAGTAACCATCTGTGCAATACATATATTTCAACAAGGGAAAAATGTTTGAAAGTTAAACACCTATTCACCAACACATTCGCAAGCATTTACATGTGTGTGTGTGTTTTATATGAATTGATAAGATAATTTGTTGTAATTGTTTTTCAGCATTTGAGAAAACCTCTTCAACAATCAAAGAAAACATGAATGGATTTGGCAAGATTTTTACATTTTTCATTTTTTCTTTGTTATTGTCACTACAAATCATTGACAGAAATACTGGCCACATTCAATTTGGTAAAGAATGCTAAATACCACACCAGAAATATCAATAATAAAGAGGTATACAGTCCTGCTGCAATTTCTACATCTATGGTAGACTGCACTTTATAAACCATCATAGCTCAACAGCAAGTGGCAGATCCTTTTATGTTGTTGTTGTTATGGTTTTCTCCCTACGGGTCAGTTCCGCTCCGTTGGGCATCAAATTATTGCACAATGAAGATTGGCCGCCCCTCTTTACACCTGAGCACTCCTGAAAGAGCCCAAGAGCATTGCGGGTAAATTTCATTCTTGCAAAGACAAAACTGACCTTTACATGGTCCAGACAAGATCCATGGGTTGTTGGTTCACACCATTACTTATACTTACATCGGTTCATTTAATCCTTCCCTATTCTCTTTATTATTTCTTGCCGATGGCATCGCAAATTTTGACCTTTGATAGTTTGAACAGAAGTGCTTTGGTCTGTCATTCATGGCACGACTGATACTGATATGTCGTGCAATACATCATAAACATTATATACATTGTGTAAAGCCAGAGGAATGGGAATTGGGTGGTTTGGTAGCAAAAAAACCCACTTTGATACATGCATTCTTTTCAGAAATCCCAAAGCTTGCCTCCAGGGCATGTGACTGAATTAAACACTACTTTTTTATCATGGAGCATGTTACTGTGGTGTTTTTAACCCTTTGAGGATGAGTACCGAGTATACTGGGGCAGAGGTCTATGGAAAATGCGTGTTGAAGCAAAATCAGCCTGTCCTCAACGAGTTAATAGATCTACATGTATGGTATTAGTGTGGATCTGCATCCTGCAGTTTCTGTAAAAGCTATGTGTACCCCTCCCCCTCCCCCCCCCCACCAAAAAAAAAAAAAAAACCAAAAACACACAAATAAAGTATGACAAATCCTGTTCTACAGTCAAGATAAGAGTCTGAAAATGTAGATATCAGGATATTAAACTTCAGCAACTTTATCACACATTCATGGTGAAGGTCACACATTGTGATAATGCACTCTTTATAAGTGTAAATTTGAAGCATCTTACAAGAGATCTTGTCCGAAATTCATTAACCTGTTGAGGACGAGTCCCGAGTATACTCGGGCAAGTGATTATGGGAAATGCGTGCTGTAGCAAAATCAGCGTGTCCTCAATGGGATAACAAAGGCACTAGAAATTCTATTCTCTGTTTTTTGTTCCATTGATAGCTACAATTGCATCCCTCCCTCCCCCCCCCCCCCAACAAAGAATAAGAAAACGTTACTCTCAAAACTTTCTGGGGAGTACTCAGAACTTGTGACACAGCCTTCCGGCTGGCGTGATTTCCTGGTTTCATCGGTGTATCGATGTCTCGTGGGCAAACGATTGTGTGGCTTGGGCAAACCAAGGCACAGCATTGGCACACATCACATGATACTGATTCATTATGGAAATAACCTGTTATTGAAACAGTATCTGCCAGAAGCTGTAGGCACCGGACAATGGAAATATGGGATGACCGCGGCTCGGATGACGCGGAGCGTAGTGGGCTACGATACAGAACTGGCATGGCCTTCTGAAAATCTACACAAAGAGGAAATGTATGCTTTAACTTTGCTGTGGTTTTTGCTATACTGATTACAGCAGCAGAGTACACAAAAACAAATTCCACGCACTCTCAATAGTAAAGAATTATACTATGGAGATCTATACTTCTTGCAATGCTTTATCACAGGTTTTATTCTTTTGACTGAACTGTTTGATTATATTGTATTTGGCCGTAACATACCAATATCAGACATTTGCTAAAATAGTTTGAACAAAGAAGTAACAGTGCTACACTGGAAGAATGACACTAGGCCCGTTCACACACAAGGGAAAAAGTGCGATTTTAAAATTGATTTTCTTATTGCGATCAAAATTTCGAAATTTTTTCCAGTGTGGACAGAAAAATCTCACTAATTACCACGATCCTTATCGCGATCCAACTCGCACTATTAGTGCGATTTTTCAGAATAATCGCGATTATTTTGCCAAGCGTCGTGTGTGTGAGCGCAATCGAGATTCGGAAATCGGTATTTTTAATCCCATCGTTCGCAGCGCGTGCGAAACTCTATTGGGACTGCGGGGTCAGTCTTCGGTCATGCAAGATTCGCGCCTTGCGCAGTTTGGCCACTGATCGTTCTTTCCTTGCTGCGAAGTGCGATTTTTCCCTGTGTATGAACGGTTGAAAAAAAAATCGAAATTTGGATCGCGATTGAAATTTCGATTTTCATTGTTTGTGAACGGGCCTTCTGACAATACATGTTTTATTTTTTTTTTTGAACATTTTGTTTGTGAATGAATCTGGATGTGTACTGTATTCCTCCTCCTATTCCATTCCCACATATGAACTCTTTATTAAACTTTCACCCCTGAAAAGTTTTTTGAGTGGCTGCAACTCTATTTTCACAGCTTTGCTGTGATATTTTACTCTTCTCATTTTCCTACAATTTTTATTATCAGTACCATTTGTTGTTGTTAGCCAGTTTACACTTTAGGTTAACTCTACTATAATCTAATGGCTAACTTTCATACATAAACAGCACATGTAAATCATGGCACTATGGTATAGGGGACAAGACTCTTGACTTTAAAATGTAGGCCTAGAGTTTGCATCCTGCCGTTCATCTGTGGACAAGAGGTTTTTACCCGCCACGACTCCCTCGACGCAGCTGTATAAATATGTACCTGACAATGCTGGGAGTACTAATAATGGCAGGACCTTCTGGGATAGGAGTGTTCACACTTTAGGGAAGGTTATCTATTGAATAAACACATATGAAAATTCTGTGTGGTTTTGAATTCTATTCCAGTCACACTTCATTTTCTTCATGGAACTTTATTTAAATCATGGGAATATCTCTTTTCCTGTTGATATTTAACCCTGAGCTTTTGAAAAACTTATACGCATTTAGGATATATGTATATCACACGTCAGTAGGCCTACTTTCAGATTCTTGGAGTTGAATGCTGGTCTTTTGTTCCCTGGAATTGATTAGTCCACTGCTGAAAATACAATTTTGGGGAAAAAAGAGTGAAAGTAAACAAGTTTGATGAAATCAGGGCTCCAGCCCAAGGTGTAATCTATACTGCTGAAGAGGACTTCTCATAAAAGCAACATGACGGCAGCATGCAAAAGAGGAAGAACACAGAATACTTGACTTGTAATTCTTAAATTGTAGTGCTTTCGTTAGCAACTTTTGTATTAACCCGTCGAGGACGGACTGATTTTGCTACAACATGCCTTTCCAGGGTTCGAAATTGGCGATGGTCCGCTGGCCATTGGCCACCCGAAATCACGTCGGACTAGCTAAAAATCGAAAAATTCTGAGGTTACTAGTCCGTCTGGCCAGCCAAAATATTGCTTCAGTGTCAAAATTGATTCTAAGTAGTCCACCTGGCTAGTTTAAAAAAAAGTTAAGTGCGACCGCTGCTTTCCCATAGACACCTGCCCGAGTATACTCAGGACTCATCCTCAACGGGTTAGTAAGATTTGCAGGCTGATGATGAGCAGCGGAAATAAGAGAAACAGAGAGCTCTTGATAATCACTTCTCTTTACTGAACTGCTTCTTATTTTGTTTCAGCTTCCACAGTGCCTTCAGGGCAGCTAAACGAACTCCTCAGATAACCCCCTGTTTCTTCAAAACCGTCTAATCTGTAAATTGCACGTGTCATCAAAATATCAAATATCCATACCTTTAATCAAAATTACCTCCATGCTTCAGGCTTATTATAAAGGGATGTCTTATTGCAGACTGAGAAATATGCCACTTTTTTCTAATTTATTCCCTCAGAACTAATGATTTTCTACTAATCTTTGCATCAAATCTATTTCATTCTTTACTCTTCCAGAATTTCATGTATTACATTTCCATGGCAGGACTCCATTGTTAGTGAGATGTGACACTTTTCATTTCATTTTTGTAAAGAACAAAGTGTCTCCTCTTGTAGCTTAGAACCTGCAGATATTGTGTGTAAATTGGGCTTGAAGGAGTTCAGAAGCTTCCAGATACCAAAAAGGAGGACATGCATTGGTTTGAAGTCAGCTGATGGCATAAGAAAAAATGCACACTATGTTCCACATTCATTTCTATGAGTATAACACAATTATTTAACCCACTTCTACCTCATTCATGGAAACTAACATCCTTCCAAGGTGATATTCTTCCACCATGCAAACTTCCCTGGCTGATTCACCACCTCACAGGTCCTATTGTTTAATTCTCAGCGAGTTTCGGAGTAGGAGAGCAATGAATCAAATGCAGCACATCCCTACCGTTCTCAGACAAGACCCCACCGGTTCAATCAGACATCGCAATCAAATTACGGCGGCGAAAAGTCCTTCAGAATGCCGACATGTCAACACAGCGCCTGCACGGTGTGCGTCCCGAACAACATTCGACAAATTGCTAAAAATCTTGATTGTCTGCACATTGAGGGATGCAGAAACAGAGGTTTGGTAGATTGGAGGGGGGGGGGGGCAGGGCAGGAAGGGGGCAAATGACCCCCCCCCCAAAAAAAAAAAAAATAAAAATAAAAATAAACCAAAACATGATGGTTATTCAGGCTTTATAAACAACAGCAATTATAAATGCCTGCAAGATTTTGAGCCCAACTTATCAATAAATTAAGGAAATCTGCACAGCTTGTGTTTCCTTGTAACCGAGGAAAAGTAATCTCCCCCCTCCCATCTTCCAACAAAATCTCTCGATACAAAATACCACCAAACCAGGGATAGAGGAAGAGATGTGAGTATGCTCTCAGCTATCAGGTGACTCTTTGCTTCCTACGTTTAACCTATTTCATGTTTTTCTCTCTCTTTGCCTCTGTAATTATATTGTTTTAATGGTTCTCTGTCACATCAGAGTTTCCAATTCATCTTCATTATTTAATAGCAAACACGGGTCTGTTTATCAGACTAATATTTATCACATGCTCTGTGCTTCCTCTATGTGCATCTGATATTTTGACTGCAAAATTTCACAGGTAAAAAGTAGGACACACAAGATAATGAAAGGGGAACTTCCGCCTTGTATTAAACATCCGGCACTTCTTGCAACATTTCCAATTTGCACCCAACTTGAATTGATGAACCAGGTTGTAAATTAAAAAGGTAATGTTCACACTCGTTACAGATTCGGAGAATAATGAATATGGCCTTGCTTTGAACTGGTACTGTGCTATATTTGCCAACTGGCAAGTCCCTGGAGAGCCGTTTTCACCTATTGGTACAGATGTCTGGAAATTAATTGCCAGGGAATAAAGATTACCTAATCTTACTACTCCCTCCTGTATCACCACAGTTTTCCTGTTGAGCTGAGGTACAAATTGGTCAGATTAATAAGTATTTAACTGAATGCAGATTAAAACTTTTGTCAATCTATAACAGAGTGCCTGAGCACATAAGGGGTTTGATGAAAAACATATAATGGGCAATAATTTTCATTAATGTCTGCTCCCTTGAAAGATCCAAGGTCTCCAGAACATGGCATTTTGCAGCAGTGGATGGAAAAAAAAAATGTATGTCATGACTTTTCTCTCTGAAGACCCTGGATGAATGTTTAGTTTTTATCTTGGCTGAGTAACTTTCTTCAGCAGCTGCGTAAACAATGTCGAGTGAGCGCTGGCAATTCTACAAATTAACAAAGACAAATTATCGTTTCTTTTTATTTGCTTTGTGATTTGGCGTCTTTCATCACCTTCCTAGACAATAAAAGTAATCATCGGGTACCAATGACAAAATGAGATATGGGTGAGAATGAAACCTGATACCAAATTTAAGCTTGCCAGGTAAAGAGAGTTTTTTTTTTTCCTAATGCACTTTTAAAGCACAATTTTCATTATATTCGTACAGAAATGAGCTGGAAAGCTTTATTATTCCAACACTTCTAACCCAGCAATGCAGACAGTTTTCCTATCAACGGTGTTAATAGGTCAGGCTGGTGGCAAACAACAACAACAGCAGCAGCAACAACAGCAACAAAACAACAATGAATGAATGGTCTAATAACTAAATGAGTTTGATATTTGTTAATACCTAATATCAATTTTACAAGCTCCAAATCCCATACGAAAATATGCTTGTGTGTAGAGGACCTTATTAGGAGGCCAATCAATTATCATGAAGAAAAAAAAAAAAGAAATTCTTTCTCCTCCATGGGAAGTGCCGCAACTGACACGGATGGTGCAGCTTCGTCCAACCTTCACTGATATCGACTATCCCCTGGTATTTCATCGCCTAATTTTTCCGCCTGCAATTACACACAAAAATAATAGCCTTCTGATGAAGCTGATATTAAAATTGAGCCTGATCAACTAGAAAGACTTATTTCACATCTTCTCATCTGCTGATCAATAAACTATTTCCGTCCAATTTCCCTTTGCCCTTTAATAGCAAAGTAAGTTGAACTACGATGATGCCAAAAATACCTGATCACAATGGCAAAGAAAAAAAAATGCATATGCCCTTTATCATTATTTATTAGAATTCTTTTCTATAATATCAAGGACAGCTTACTGTAAAACCAGACGTTTTCAGGTGCATTTCAATCTAGCAAATTCTGTGAGTGCCGAGCTTGGCAAAATTAAAATGTATGCAAAAAAATCTTGTCTATACTGTATTGCCTTGGATGCCAGTGGCAGTTTGCCAAAATTTCATGCCACGACTAATGTAGTCAGCTCTAATTTACGAAAATTTCATGCCGCGAATGCTTCTCGCTTTACAGTTATGGTATACTTTGTGATGGAGAGCATTTTAATATTCAGTATTGGAAAATGAAAAAAAAAATGGAAGTTAGTCAATCTATCATAAAGAAGGGATAAAGACACAAAAATTACAAAGAAAGGAAATATTGTCTTCAATCACTACTATGTAGTCCCATTTATACATAAAGAAATCTGTGTCTATACCTTTTTGCAAATTTCGAAATAGCTATGAATGATAACAAATTTACGATGCTACACATCAATGTTGAGTGGCTATGTAGGAAATTCAAAAGTGCAGCTCTAACAGGTCAAAATACAAAGGGTATAACAGTATACATGTGACCTAAATCATATGCAATGCTAAAGAATATTCAATATGTGCTTAACAAGCTATGGGTGCTAACTGATGTTACCAAACAAAATAAAAATAAATAAGATTGAAATGTGACACACATCTTCATTATGCCAAAGAGCAGTGCTTACTGAGAACTAAAGTGCTCTTTCAGCAATTCTGAAATAACCTAACCACGAAATTTAATTCATGAAATTATACAGGAAATGGAGTTGGGGAGCCTGTCTTTGAATCTATCACATCAGCAGTGAACGCCAGTGAGAGATATCTAGGGATCCTCTGAACCCTTTTTGGACATCAGAAGGCACCAAAACGAAATTACGCCTCAGCAACACCCTTTAGTCTTCACAGCCAGCAAAACTGGCAGAAAGGTCAGAAAAAAGTTGCCCTCTGTCACTTCATCTTAGCAAACTTGATTACGACAAATGCAGAGCATTAAGGATTGGCCGTGTGAGATGCATTTTTATGCAGCCGCACTGTCTTCCTTTCCCCATTAAAGTTGAATTTCTTCGTTTTTTAAAGGAAAAACAGATGAACAGTATTGGTTCCCACAGCTGGGACTGTAGGAGCTCGCATAGATTTCACTATTAAAATGAATATATCCTCCATTCACTCTTCCGTTGCCATGACAACAACGCATACTTGACCCATCTTCCTGGGCGATGAGAGATGCCGGGGGATTGGTCTGCATGTCGTCCCGGCATCTAATGACACGTAATGTTTGATGTGAGATTAGATGAAGTGCCAGGCTACTACGGTGGAGATGGGAAGGGAGGGGGGGGGGGGGGGGGGGGTCAGGGAAAACTGCTAACTCATAGACTCCTGAATATCCTTTCCCATAGGATTTCGTAAACACATGGCAGATCCAGTGGCATACGCACACTGTACAGTTGGTCATGTAGATATACAGCACCGTAAGTACCAGGAAACAATTTTACTTCTCAAATTTGATTAGCACTTTGCTGGATGGGAAAATACTTTTAAGCAAGTTCTGTACAGTCCTATGTATCAAAAAAAAAAAAAAAAACCTACTACACACAAGAAATTTTGTATAGCAGTCATATAAAAGATGCATAGCAAATTGCAATGCGATACCAAGAGACCCCCCCCCCCCCCGCGTACATATTTTGCTATCTGTAGATGGAACTGTACCCTTCTAAAGTTTGATGTATCTGCACAGATTAAAGGGTGTGTACAGTTCTACAGCTTTTAACGTTTTGCGAGATATTCAGAATCCACTCTATGAGATGTCAAAGAGCATGCAATTCCTATGAGTATCAAAAGTTTATTTGATGAAAATCGGTTTTGAAATGGCTGAGATATCCAAAGACAAGGTGAAACAAAGAGACCCTAAAAAAAGTTGTGGCCTGTTGCCTGTTATTATTATCACCTTTTTTTTTTTGATATCTCAGCCATTTGAAAACCAATTTTCATCAAATAAACGTTGAATCCTTCTTAAAATTACATGCTCTTTCATATTTCATTAGAGGTTTCTCATTATCTCACTTAGGAATGTTCAAAACATGAATCCCCGCCTCAACCACTGCTGTACAGTCCCTTTAAACTGTGTTCTGCAAATTACCAGCAAAATCATGAGCTATACCATAGCTAACTCCATTCATGTTAAGTTGATATATTTGCGATTAAAGCTGCTCAAACATGAAGAGATGTATCAGAAAATAATGGATATATTTAATCACAGATTCAAGAGCATTGCTTGTTAATGAAATACCTGGAAAAGTCTAAGAAAATACAGAATATTCTAATCACAACTTCACAAATACTATAAAAGCTGTTTTTTCCATGTACAGATATTTTTGCGAACGAGGAGATAACAGACATTTTGCGAGATGTTGTTTTCAAGATTGATACCAAGGCTTATGTTATCACACAATTACTCTAGCACATGACCACATTTTTGTGTGTTGTTAAATTTACAGTCCAACAGCAATTCATAAAATTTGCAAAAATTAAACCCTCGCAAAAAAAAACAACAAAAAAACCAGCTTATACAGTATTCCTTCTTATGTTTCAAGAGCGGCACCACTGGAAGGGATTTTGTTTTTCTTTATCTGATCATGGACTTGATTCAAAATGCTTTAAAAATGGCACTTAGCCCATTTTGCGACGAAACTCTTTATTTCTACGTTTCCATGAAGCAATTTATGAAGTATATACTGCAGGAGCAGATAGTTGAGTAAATCTGAGCAAATGTTTTAGTATAATACTTTCTGGTTTTAAAAAGTCCCACTTGAAAAAAAAAAAAATAAAAGAGATCAAATTGAAAGATACGAACAATAATGAAAACGCAATACATTACTATAGATAGTATCAGTGAAGAAGAATGGTGATCACTCAATGGTCTCTGTGCACCATTATTCTCCATGTACGTCTAAATGGAGATATGGTCACCATTTGATAGCAAACAAGACATTTATACCCACACGACCATTCATCCACCACGTCCAATTCACTTTCTCCTCAGTAAGAGCTCCAGAAATTAGATTTTCAAATAAATGGTCAAGGACATTTTCTTTCTCTCTCCTTTTCCTCTCTCTATCACTAAAAGCAATACCAGAGCAATAATGTAGGCTTTTCATGTGTGTTGAAAGACTGCCTGCCGCAAGGCACCCCTAGCAGAGATGGATAAATAAATAAAATAAGGAATGTCGTAAGCAACCATGGGTAAGGGATAGTCTGAATGAGTGACAAAAGATTTTCATTCAGGCCGTTGTGACGTAAATGCGTGCTTCAGATGTTCAACTCAAGGAGCGGAGAGATGCCGACGGCCAGAAGAAGAAGGAAAAAAAAATCCCTTTGTATCTTCTGACCAGCATGTACTTACATGAAATAATCCCTGTGGGACTGTATCAATTTCTTTTTAATGTCAGTGTCAATAGTAGACAGCTGTCTGCTGGTTCAGCTTTATACCTGTTCATATGTTTCATTATCAGGCATTGCACGGGTCTGTTAAATAGGGTAGTATGCAGGTGGGTATTACTGTATGCACTGCATGTAATAGACAGTTTCTTTATATGTTTTCTATTCTGTGTGTATATGGTGCATACAAGTGCAGTTTTCAACAATCAAAGAATTCTACAGTAAAAGATTCAGTAGCTACATTCCTGTAGTTTTTTATGCCTTATCCATTTATTACAATTTTTGCATTTTCTTTTTGGTTGTGTTTTATAAGGCAGCTTTAAGAAAATGATTATTAACTTGAGTCTTCTGTGGTTCCTACTGTATATAACAGTCTTTATGAATGCATAATTGTAAAAAAGTCTAAGTTGCTAACTTTGAATAGATTCATAAATTAGCAAATATTCCATTTTCTCTCTGAAAATGCCAAATGTTACAAAAGAAATTATCTGATTTTCTCCAATTATACAAATTTAACTAATTTCAGGTAATCTCTTCAGATGAAGTATAATATGCAGTAAAATTGTGTATTGATGATTTATTGTGGACATGGTGATTACTTCTATGGCAAAATTACCACAGGACTTAGGGAGTCATGCTGAGTTTTGTTTGTTTTTTTTAAATAAATCATAGCATGTACGTCTGAAGCAGTTGGTGAGAATGACTTGTATGTCAGAGGTTTGCCGTCAGAGAAAATGGTTAAGAAAATAGATAAACGGAAGAGATATTGCCATTTGTAGATCATGAGAGAGAAAAGAAAAACACATTTTGAAGCATCTTACCTTCCACTGCCTCGCATTGTTGTGTGACGATTGTATCGTTTCACCTGCAAAGACACACAATGGGGAAAAACATGAATAGAATTTGCATAATGTACATCCTTTAACACACTCATTAGAAATAAATCACATTTTAATATACACAGAACATACCATTCCAAGGGAATGCAATAATTGACCTGCAGTGTGCAATTCTCTACAAAAACAGGAAAGCAGCCTCAGTTTAAACCATCATATCCAGGAAAGCACTTTTTAAATTTTTAGATGGGTTAATGGCATATCTTTTATTAAAAAGTTTTAGTATTGATTGCGAGCATTTTATTTACACACTAAAGTCAAAAACATTGTTTTAATGGAAAAATTATGATAATTCTGTACTTTGCTGACATTACAATTGATCCTTACATTGGCAACATGTTAAAACAAGAGCAAAGTAATGTTTCTGTCTATTAAAGATTACAAAGTGATTTTTTTTTATAGTTCTGATGAGTTTAACCAGTTCCATCTACATGTACTCTTCCCCCACTAAAAGAGATTCAAAAGAATTCAATGTTGTTGATGCAGTTACAGTTCATTATTTCAAAATTTTGTTATTTTAAAGGTGTGTTATTACAAAGATTCGTAATTCTAAAGATGAAGTAAGGCTCTTTAATCCAAACACAATATGGTTTGCAAGTCTGAAGGTGCACAAATCCAAAATTGACAACGTTCAGTCTTCAGAAGGTTTGTTATTCTAAAGGTTTGTTAATTTAAAAACAAAGTAAGGTTTGTAATTCAGACAGTACGTAAGCACAAACCTCTCTTGCAGTTTCTGATTAACAAACAATATTTCATTTTTGGATTAATGAACCTTCTGATCAATAAACCTGATTTGATTTTTTGACTAACGCCCTTCCGGAATAACAAAAATCATCCGCCAACGCAACAAGGTCACGGACATTCAGAAGAATTCAGAGTTGCCGATACGAGGACAAGATGGTAATGTCCAGAGCAAATTTACACCAGGCCCTGCTGTGTTCAAGGCCCAAATTGTATGAATTCATATGTCACAGATTAAGACAATGAATCTAGAAAGCATGCACACATACACACACACACACACACACACACACACACACACACACACACACACACACACACACACACAGGAGATTATAAAGCATTTGTAATATGATACCTTCCCCCTCCCCCATCAAACCCTGAGTAGAGAGAGATCCCTCCCTTGAATCCAAATGATATCCCCCCCCCCCCCCCACAAACACACACAAAAAGAAAGTATGGGTGCTAGGACAAGCTGATTGAATGTGATAAGAAGCAAATGAATACGGTGTAGAGAGGAGCTAAAATCAAAGATATAAATAAGTTCACATCTTCTTTAGATAGTAAAGCAACACACCAAAACTTCACTACAAAAAATCTGCAGAAAATAAAAATAAACCAGCAATTCCTGCAATAATGCTGATGCACAATTTTTGTTGAGCATGATGGGCATTCTTGTATGAGTTTCATGTGTAGTGCTGCCTTTACTCTGAGGGCTCTCAAAAAAAAAAAATTAAAGAAACATCGTGCACAAATGAAAAAACAAACAAACAAACATGAAAACAGACTCCAACAAGAAGAGACATGTATGAAATGGCATAGATGCTTGTTCTTGCTGTTGAAACTTTTGGTATAAAGAATTTCACCAAAAAATGCATTTGTTTTCTTTTCAAGACTTGTGGTACAATCTACTTTGCCCAAACAAAAAAACCCACAAAAAACCACGAAAAAAAAAATAAAAGAGGCAAGGGAAGAACAAATTATTACGCTTTTGCAGAGATTCTATTCTTAATTTCCTTACTTTCCCTGGATCACGAAACCCATTCCAGATTTTTTCCTAGGCATACCTTCACTGGGGTCATTGGAGAATGTAGGTTATCAACAAAGTCACATTGCTTCAAGAGGTTGAGAGTTGTGAATTTCTGACGTATAGCCAGATCATCTTTCCAAATTATACAAATCAATAATTTGGGAACGAATATAACAGTGATCTGAAGAGAGGCAAAATGGTGTCAGTTAACCACAGGATTTGAAAAAACAGAAATTATCATTCAAAACTGCCACGTAAAAACAAGGCAAGGATACACAGGTGTAGCTTCTCGTTTCATGCAACCACAACTGCTAGGATATTGTGGGCAGGGAAACCGACAAACCGCAGTCTAGACGATGAAAGTCAAACTTCTGTGATTGAATCTCCTGTTCGTATTCACAAGACCTTGTTCCTATTTCTGATGGAATTAAAACTGTTCGGGGGGGGGGGGGGATCATCCGACGCACCTTTGCCATTCAAGAGAAATAAGGGTAAGCAGAGATCTCTGTGACGTGGGAAAAAAAAGCAGTCTGAAAACTAATCAAAGGATTTCTTCTTTTTCTCCTCACTCTGGTGTAGTCAAGATGTAAAGACTAGCTTCTGATTTAAACAGCTGGCTAGCAACCTTATTCTGGTCACACCGCATTTTAATGAAAAGCGCTTTACAATGCGAGTCGTATGTAATCTTTCGATAACTTTCAGCGATGGGGTCATACTTTAGGGATCGTGGGGGAAAATCATTCCTCCACTCCATCTTATTAGAAGTTGATGTTTCAAGTTTTAATGACATCTGATACTCTTTCAATACTGTTAAAGGGAGTGTATAGTATGGAGATGAGGATTGGGCTTTTAGCTTTTTGCCAGATACCAAGAAACCACTTATGAAATAGTACAGAGCATGCCATTCTAAGAGTAATTCAAAGTTCATTTGATGAAAATCGGTGTCGGAATGGCTGAGACATTCAAAAACAAAGTAAAACAAAGCAATCATAATAAAAGATAGGTTCCACCTGTTATTAGTATCACTCTGTTTTGGATATCTCAGCCAGTTCAAGACCAATTTTCAGCAAATAAATTGTAAATTCCTCCTGGAATTACGTGCTCTTTCATACTTCATAAGAGGTTACTTATCAACTCACCAAAAAATGTTGGAAATGTGAAGTTAGGTCTTAACCAAAACTACATAACCCCTTTAAGGTAATTTCTATTATCTGTCATGCAATCTGGTACTTAGCAGGGGCAGCTGAACTGGTGGGGGGGGGGGGAGCAGTTACAGCTGAGGAACCGTTCCTCATTATAAGAACACAAACTTGATTATGCAGTAACACATTTCCAACCAGCCTCAAATGTGGTCAAATGGAAAGTCTACATGTTCGCTTAATTTTCAGGAGAGAGATTCAATTCTGGCTGACCACAAGAGAAAGAGGTGCACCTAGCCAAAGTCAAATGGTGAGAGCCAGCATGTGACCAGGCATTATATTTCATGACAAAAAAGAGCAGAATTTATTCATGACCAGTTCTGTTCTCTACTTGCAGACAGCCACAGACATGATGCATACAAAACTACTCATGAACTCTTGATTACAAGGCTTGATTTCTTTCTTATAGTGTAACATGATTCCACAAGAAGTAACATAACATGCAAAACATGAACAACTAACGCAACTTCCCTAACACAAAAAGATTGCATCATACAGCGCTGATACCAAATATTCACCTAGTTTGATGAAACATTCTAAACAAAACTCTCTTCTCTTTTTTTTATACCCTGTTTTGGACACTGTTTTAAAGTTTTACAAGCTCTGATAATTCCCACTAGCATGCAGTCAACAGAGCCTATGTCAATCTCACACAATTAAAAAGTTTACAATTTTCAGTCACACTACAACAAAGTACCTCAAACACCCAAAAGCATATCATAAAATGAAATGACGTTATGCAGGAAATAACAGTCTCATGTAAATATTGTGAAAAAATCTGTCAAAGAGCGATTTGTAAGATTAGTAAAGATGTCGCAAATTAAGTCTTGGAATAAAATGTCCCTCATTTTGAAAAGAAAAAAAAAACAAACAAAAAAACATAATCAAGATAATGTGTTGCAACACATAATGGTACATATACAGGCAGTTCTAACTTTTGTCTATGGTTAATGCCACAAAGAAGTAAGAAAACACGTGTTTGGCAGAAACCTCAGTATTCACTTCTCTCTCTCTCTCTCTTGGGTGGTGGTGGTGATAGTGGCAGTGGGGGATCTTTTTTTTAACACTTTAAGTATCAAAGGGAAGATGGAAAGTAAAAACTGTTGTCCTTGAGTCCAATTCCTCACAAGACTGATGCAAATGGATTCCAAATAGACCCTAATTCAATTTTCTCTACATCCGAGCACTCTCATGCTTTTCTACTTACGGAATAAAAACAAGTGTCCACATTTTAATTTGACATGATTCTTAAGAGTGATATTAACACAGTCCAATAATCGTCACATAAATCATGACTGCACAATACCAGTTTCATATATGTGTGTGTACACATATATGTAAACACATATTATATATTTTTTTAGAGGGCAGATTAGAGATAATGAATTATGATACAAATATTATGTCTATGTCTTGTTTCTCTATGCAGTTATCCGGTGCTACTAAGTTAAAAATGACGATAGGATTATATACTGCAATGACCAAACTGATCCAGTTATCTACATGTGCACAGTTGATTTCAGCAAATTTGTTCCAAGAACACACATGTAGGTATGCGAACTGCCCTTGAGGCCGTTCAGAACATGTTCCAACGTTTGTGTGAGAACGGGGCCCTTTCTCTCTCTCTCTCTCTCTCTCTCTCCTACAGCAGTGAGACTACAAATAAGCTGTGAGGAGTGAAAGTATTGAGTGGTGTAGGCAGGAATCATCTCGCAAACTCAATAGCTGATCGATGCGGGGTAACCATGACGATGGCCTCTTGTTTACAATATCAGCCATCGCGGTGTGCCGATATATTGCACCTGTGTTTGATTTCCGTGCGAGTGGGGGGGGGGGGGGGAGTGGGGACGGCAGGATGAAATAGAAGTGGAGAAATAGAAACGTTACACCTGGTATCACTAATGCAATTAGGCAATTAAAGGACGGAAAAGGTAGGGTAGACGTCATTGGTGGTGTTCTTGTGAGTGCGCACTTAGGTGGTAAGACAAAGCCGATTACTCGCATCAGCAAATTGGTGGGATGGACGGAAAATGCGCCTTACTTCTCTGGTAGCAGAGAGAGCAGTAATAATAAGCAAAAGAAAAAGAGAGGAATTTCTTGTCATTTGCTTGGCCCAAGGTTTCAGTATCATATGGCAGGACATCGTGTTGACATTTTTGGAGCGGAGGCAAGATGTTTTTTTTTTTTCCTTTCTTTTGAATGCAATTAAGAAGATGGAATTACATACATGCAGGAGTTTAGATGGCAAATGATGTAAAAGGAGACCACTTGCACGTCTGCCAGCTTTGCTGTCACTTAAGTGGTCGCAAAAAGGTCGACATTGTAAACAGAATTGATCGCACTACCTAGTTTACTACATTTCAGCACAATTCACGATCTATTCCTGAATAATTTACTTACATGTGTATGTGTGTGTGTGTGTGTGTGTGTGTGTGTGTGTGTTACTCAATTGTGCTTTATAGAATACTTTGAAAATTATTTGTTTCTCTTGGTTTGTCTTGCTCATATTTTATGACATAGGGAGCCTGATGAATTCTGAAATATGCATTTCTGGAACATGTTGGCATAAATAATGATGAATATTCCAAGGTACTGAATGTTCAGTTAACAATATGATAAATTTATCAAATATAAAGAATATCACTGTATTTCCATTTTTAAGTTTGCGCTTGGTGAAATACAACAGAAAATACCACAAAATGATCTTTCTGCCGGACCATCACTCATGCCAGGACAGTTCTTTCTACTGCATCTCATTCTTAAATGATGTCCTACGTTTGTGTGAAATGTATATAATGCAGTTTTGTATTTGTATTGTCATTTGTGCTGTGTACTTGTTTTCATGTAAGTATTTTACAATGAGTGACAAGAAATCATGGAAACTGGCAGAGAAACAAACCATACCATCAAATTTGGATATGTTTTCATTTTCTGCCAGGTTTAGCGGAGGAAGGACAGGGTTGTGCTAGGGGTATATAGGGGTCGGAGTTGGGAAGAATCTTGGGGTAAAAGCCTCTGCAAGCTATCAGTCTTCTTTGTTGATTGCATGGTTTTCCTTGTTAAGAGCCAAAAGTATAGGGAAACTACCACCGCCCCATCCCCCCCCCCCCATGGTCTCTCAATGAGGTTCAACATGCGTCATATCAAGTCCATCTTGAAAATAGAAGTGGGAGGGGGACACACACAGAAAACAATGCTCAACTAAAGACTTAACCCGATGAAGACTAGTCCCAAGTATACTCAGACAGGTGCCTATGGCAACTGCATGTTAGAGCAAAGTGAGCTCATCCTAAATGGATTAAACGACTTGCAATGGTAACACATAGAAGAGAGTGCCTTTACGCTAAAAGGAATCACAGAATTTAACTCCACTAATCATTAAAAATGCTCGAGAAACAAATGAGATGAAAATTCCTTCTCCACCATCGCTGTGACCCATCATTTGAAATCACAGATAAAATTGCACATCACTCCTCCCCCAACCCTCCAGAGAATCAATCTTCTATGGGGGTAAAGATGTGTGGGAGTGAAGATGAATTTTTTATTCACCAGAAATGATGTGACTGCCAACTGGTTTGAACAGAAATATATCTTTCATGATTCAGTTCTCCCTGACTCCTTAATACAGTTGAACCTCTATTATCCGGCCTCCCTTAATCCGGATCTCTCTATTATCCGGACGCAATCTCGCCGTGATTTTTTAATCTTTTTTTAATAATTACGGGAGGAAACACACATGAATCACATATACTTGATACATTTCTTAATAATTATTTAGGTAAATCATCCCAAGAATTTATAAAAGAAAATGATTTCCGCTTGCAAACACGAACCTCTATTTTGGGGTCTGTTACTGAGTGTAACAATGAAAAGGTCGCAGTATACACATTACTACATGTGGTACTACAATGGGCTACATCAGTACATGTGTATGTGTATGTACCATAGAGCTCTATTATACGGTATGTACATGTATAAAGCATTGAGTCTCCCGTATCCGGCCAAATCCCTTATCCGGATGAGCCCCGGTCACGACTTGTCCGTATACCAGAGGTTCAACTGTACTAAGAAGCACAAAAACATTAACAAAAAAGAACTAAAAACAACAAAGCATGTTGTGACTTGTTACTTAGTATTAATGTAGTGGAAAAGTGAGCAAAGAAAATGGGATTCCATCGGGATTCGAACCCGAGACCTCCGGATTGCTAGACCGGTGCTCTACCGACTGAGCTATAGAAAGCCCTAGTGCAGTGTTCGTCCCAGAAACCCTTAATTCTCAATGCTCGGGTGGTCAGAAGCTATAGCAGTGTGTTTGTGTGTGACACACACGCACACACTTGAACCTGGCATAAACCCGAAGGATAATTCAACTTGGGGATAAATGCGAGGGATCACCGAAGTGATGCAGCTTTTTGAGTTTGTAACAAATAAAGACAGAAAAAACTGACCAGAAAGAATATAAATTATTAGTGGAAAAGTGAGCAAAGAAAATGGGATTCCATCGGGATTCGAACCCGAGACCTCCGGATTGCTAGACCGGTGCTCTACCGACTGAGCTATAGAAAGCCCTAGTGCAGTGTTCGTCCCAGAAACCCTTAATTCTCAATGCTCGGGTGGTCAGAAGCTATAGCAGTGTGTTTGTGTGTGACACACACGCACACACTTGAACCTGGCATAAACCCGAAGGATAATTCAACTTGGGGATAAATGCGAGGGATCACCGAAGTGATGCAGCTTTTTGAGTTTGTAACAAATAAAGACAGAAAAAACTGACCAGAAAGAATATAAATTATTAGTGGAAAAGTGAGCAAAGAAAATGGGATTCCATCGGGATTCGAACCCGAGACCTCCGGATTGCTAGACCGGTGCTCTACCGACTGAGCTATAGAAAGCCCTAGTGCAGTGTTCGTCCCAGAAACCCTTAATTCTCAATGCTCGGGTGGTCAGAAGCTATAGCAGTGTGTTTGTGTGTGACACACACGCACACACTTGAACCTGGCATAAACCCGAAGGATAATTCAACTTGGGGATAAATGCGAGGGATCACCGAAGTGATGCAGCTTTTTGAGTTTGTAACAAATAAAGACAGAAAAAACTGACCAGAAAGAATATAAATTATTAGTGGAAAAGTGAGCAAAGAAAATGGGATTCCATCGGGATTCGAACCCGAGACCTCCGGATTGCTAGACCGGTGCTCTACCGACTGAGCTATAGAAAGCCCTAGTGCAGTGTTCGTCCCAGAAACCCTTAATTCTCAATGCTCGGGTGGTCAGAAGCTATAGCAGTGTGTTTGTGTGTGACACACACGCACACACTTGAACCTGGCATAAACCCGAAGGATAATTCAACTTGGGGATAAATGCGAGGGATCACCGAAGTGATGCAGCTTTTTGAGTTTGTAACAAATAAAGACAGAAAAAACTGACCAGAAAGAATATAAATTATTAGTGGAAAAGTGAGCAAAGAAAATGGGATTCCATCGGGATTCGAACCCGAGACCTCCGGATTGCTAGACCGGTGCTCTACCGACTGAGCTATAGAAAGCCCTAGTGCAGTGTTCGTCCCAGAAACCCTTAATTCTCAATGCTCGGGTGGTCAGAAGCTATAGCAGTGTGTTTGTGTGTGACACACACGCACACACTTGAACCTGGCATAAACCCGAAGGATAATTCAACTTGGGGATAAATGCGAGGGATCACCGAAGTGATGCAGCTTTTTGAGTTTGTAACAAATAAAGACAGAAAAAAGCTTCTGACCACCCGAGCATTGAGAATTAAGGGTTTCTGGGACGAACACTGCACTAGGGCTTTCTATAGCTCAGTCGGTAGAGCACCGGTCTAGCAATCCGGAGGTCTCGGGTTCGAATCCCGATGGAATCCCATTTTCTTTGCTCACTTTTCCACTAATAATTTATATTCTTTCTGGTCAGTTTTTTCTGTCTTTATTTGTTACAAACTCAAAAAGCTGCATCACTTCGGTGATCCCTCGCATTTATCCCCAAGTTGAATTATCCTTCGGGTTTATGCCAGGTTCAAGTGTGTGCGTGTGTGTCACACACAAACACACTGCTATAGCTTCTGACCACCCGAGCATTGAGAATCAAGGGTTTCTGGGACGAACACTGCACTAGGGCTTTCTATAGCTCAGTCGGTAGAGCACCGGTCTAGCAATCCGGAGGTCTCGGGTTCGAATCCCGATGGAATCCCATTTTCTTTGCTCACTTTTCCACTAATAATTTATATTCTTTCTGGTCAGTTTTTTCTGTCTTTATTTGTTACAAACTCAAAAAGCTGCATCACTTCGGTGATCCCTCGCATTTATCCCCAAGTTGAATTATCCTTCGGGTTTATGCCAGGTTCAAGTGTGTGCGTGTGTGTCACACACAAACACACTGCTATAGCTTCTGACCACCCGAGCATTGAGAATTAAGGGTTTCTGGGACGAACACTGCACTAGGGCTTTCTATAGCTCAGTCGGTAGAGCACCGGTCTAGCAATCCGGAGGTCTCGGGTTCGAATCCCGATGGAATCCCATTTTCTTTGCTCACTTTTCCACTAATAATTTATATTCTTTCTGGTCAGTTTTTTCTGTCTTTATTTGTTACAAACTCAAAAAGCTGCATCACTTCGGTGATCCCTCGCATTTATCCCCAAGTTGAATTATCCTTCGGGTTTATGCCAGGTTCAAGTGTGTGCGTGTGTGTCACACACAAACACACTGCTATAGCTTCTGACCACCCGAGCATTGAGAATTAAGGGTTTCTGGGACGAACACTGCACTAGGGCTTTCTATAGCTCAGTCGGTAGAGCACCGGTCTAGCAATCCGGAGGTCTCGGGTTCGAATCCCGATGGAATCCCATTTTCTTTGCTCACTTTTCCACTAATAATTTATATTCTTTCTGGTCAGTTTTTTCTGTCTTTATTTGTTACAAACTCAAAAAGCTGCATCACTTCGGTGATCCCTCGCATTTATCCCCAAGTTGAATTATCCTTCGGGTTTATGCCAGGTTCAAGTGTGTGCGTGTGTGTCACACACAAACACACTGCTATAGCTTCTGACCACCCGAGCATTGAGAATTAAGGGTTTCTGGGACGAACACTGCACTAGGGCTTTCTATAGCTCAGTCGGTAGAGCACCGGTCTAGCAATCCGGAGGTCTCGGGTTCGAATCCCGATGGAATCCCATTTTCTTTGCTCACTTTTCCACTAATAATTTATATTCTTTCTGGTCAGTTTTTTCTGTCTTTATTTGTTACAAACTCAAAAAGCTGCATCACTTCGGTGATCCCTCGCATTTATCCCCAAGTTGAATTATCCTTCGGGTTTATGCCAGGTTCAAGTGTGTGCGTGTGTGTCACACACAAACACACTGCTATAGCTTCTGACCACCCGAGCATTGAGAATTAAGGGTTTCTGGGACGAACACTGCACTAGGGCTTTCTATAGCTCAGTCGGTAGAGCACCGGTCTAGCAATCCGGAGGTCTCGGGTTCGAATCCCGATGGAATCCCATTTTCTTTGCTCACTTTTCCACTAATAATTTATATTCTTTCTGGTCAGTTTTTTCTGTCTTTATTTGTTACAAACTCAAAAAGCTGCATCACTTCGGTGATCCCTCGCATTTATCCCCAAGTTGAATTATCCTTCGGGTTTATGCCAGGTTCAAGTGTGTGCGTGTGTGTCACACACAAACACACTGCTATAGCTTCTGACCACCCGAGCATTGAGAATTAAGGGTTTCTGGGACGAACACTGCACTAGGGCTTTCTATAGCTCAGTCGGTAGAGCACCGGTCTAGCAATCCGGAGGTCTCGGGTTCGAATCCCGATGGAATCCCATTTTCTTTGCTCACTTTTCCACTAATAATTTATATTCTTTCTGGTCAGTTTTTTCTGTCTTTATTAGTATTAATGTACATACATTTGTTCATCATAGCTTTGGGTGTATCACACAGTGGGGTAGCACTAATGTATGTATGATGATTTTATCTACATGTATAAATGCTCAACAAAATCTTCAAAACAAGGGCATGACAAGCTAGAAACCAGCTACTAAATATTGTCCCAACTGCTTGTCACACAAATTCTGGAATATATATCACAATTCGGACTGAAGAAAGTGAAACAACACATCTCCAATTTTCTAAACGTGAAGTAAAAACATGGACAGTGCTAAGTGTGTTAGAAATAACATGACTATCTTGTGGACATCATGAAATATGTGTGGCTGGGTTTAACAGCCAAGTTTTACAGACACAAACTCACATATAAATATAACTACATTGTATCTTTAGATAGAGGCAGATATCAATACACTTATACACACACAAACACACACAAACATATACAGGAGATATATAAACTGACAGACAAAAATACATAGATATAGATAGGCATATACTATATATTGAAATAATTATGAACATTATCAATTTATCACAATATTTCAAGTTTTTATATCAAAAGCCTAAGGAGGGGAGAGGGAACAAGAATCGTGACATTTGTGCTTACTGGGAATATCATATTCATTCCTTTAGTCCTAATTAATTTGTACCTGAGCAGCATAGAGGCACAAGTGTGGATCATATTGCTCATTATTTGCAGCAACTTAAAGGAATACCAACTTTAAACACAATATCTAATTTGAAAAGTGGTGAGCTCTAAAGGTGCTGCATGCTTTTGGTATCTCTGATAAGGTTCAGAAATGAATTGTTGACCAAAATGATAGGATATGATTGATTAATACTTGAAAGAAAAAGAAATGAAAACTTTCAACTGATTTCATTTACCACTCAATGTGTCCAACACTGAGTTGTGTTAAAATACAGAATTTAAGAAATGGTCTAACATGGCAAGCTGACAATTGTTCTTAGATATCCTGATATCTTGAGATCTGTCCACATTAATGCTTTAACAGAAGTTACGTTTCCATGGAAACCTGCAAGTCTTAAAAGCTTTAACTTTTCAAAAAGTCTTCCTTAATGTCTCTCTCTCTCTTTCTCTGCTTTATTACATCTACAACATCAGCATAATATGACCATTTAATCAATTTCTGAAATTTAAGGGAGAAGGTATTTCTGTACTGTTTCATATTTTGGTTACCAAATGTATTGCTATATTTGAGAAATATGAAACGAACTAAACTGAAACTGATAGCAGCAGCATGATTTTTAGACACTTTGTACATTTATTATCAAAATGTTTCTTCATTTACATTGTACCTCTTTGTGCTTCTTGACTTAAGAGGAAACTGTACCATAATACTACTCGACCAGCAAATTTTAGCACATCTTTTTTTTTTTTTTTTTTTTTTAAATGGAGCCACCCATCGGAACATTAAAAATGTCTGCTAAAAACTTAAAATGCACACACACACACACACACACACACACACACACAAACAAGCCTTGGTGTATGGCTGGAAAAGTCCTTCAGAGAGGTGGAGCTAATGGATATACGTGCACATATGTGCACTGTTGTTTCTATTTGCTTTTTTGCGTGCAAAGTCCTTTTAGTCCTAACATAATGCATGTATACGTATATTTCCCTTGACAAACATCTACAGTGTATATGATTCACTCATGCATTTAATGAAAGAGATGGAGAGAAAGAAGAAAAAAAAAAGAGGCAAGAAGGGTCCCCGTGCATGAAAATAAGAGTGTGGCCACCGTTAAAATGATTAAGTATTTCAATTTTTAATTATTTTTCCCTTTTTTTTTGGAGATTATCAGATACGTTCCTAGTTGCGGAGTAAAATAAATAAAGTGACTGCCTTTGTTTATTTCTTTGTATTAACTGAAGGCATTTTTTTTTCTTATATGTAGTGTCACTTACTCCTCATGAGTTCAGGAACCACTTTATAACTTTACTCCATCAACACAACACAATGTACCTTTCTACCTTTAGTCTATCCCATTCAGACCACACATCGTACCATACTCTTCTTGAGATCATACAGCTATTAATCCAAGCCTACTTCCTCCAACCACAGATCGTCTTTCTACAGTAACATCTAGATCTATCACAAATGTCTCCCATCAAGCAGTATTGCCCCCATCCCAAGTGGTTCTGCCCCCTCCTCAAGTGATATTGCCCACTTTCCCAAGTGATATACCCACCTCCCTAAGTGGTATTACCCACTTCCATGAGAGGTATTACCCACTTCCCCGAGTTGCATTACCCGTACCTCCCCAAGTGGTATAAACAGCTCACCAAGTGATATTACTCACCTCCTCAAGTGGTATAACCCACCTTCCCAAGTGCTATTACCCACTTCCCAAGTGGTTTAACCCACCTCCATAAGTGGTACACATATTACGCACCTCCCCAAGTGGTATACCCATATCCCCAAGTGCTATTACTCACTTCCCCAAGTGCTATTACCCACCTCCCCAAGTGGTATAACCCACTTCCCCAAGTGACATAACCCACCTCCCCACGTGATATAACCCACCTTCCCAATTGGTATTACCCACCTCTATGAGTGGTATTACCCCCCTTGACTTACCCATCAAGTTGCTGAGATCCAGTCGGGGGCTGGGCGGTCCCTGGATGCTGCTCATGGCGGAGGATGCGGAGGAGGTGGAGTTTGGGGCGGGGCCGTTGCTCGTCTGCACCTGCAGCTTGCGCTGCTGGGCCTGGTGTCGCGGGCTGCGCCGTGCGCTCGGCTGCTTGGGGCGAGAAGCTTGGCGACGCACCGATGCCAACCAGCGCTCCAGCTGCTCGGCGGAGGAGTGGGAGACCACGTAGTCCTCCAGAAATTGGGGGTTCTCCGAGAGGTAGTGGCGGATGTGTTCCTGGACAATGTGCTCTGTGTCGGTGAGAACCACAGATACCAAGACAAGTTAACACCTCCATCAAATGAGCGTAACTACAAGAATTCCTCAGAAAATTTCACAGGCAATTGCATAACTATACTAACTATATTTCTAAAAGAGCAGAACTTTTCAAAAGAGCATAACCTATGAACATGTTCTTCTGCACTGCAAGAGCTTCTGATATGCTTGATAATAATGCACAGTAAAAAGAATAAAAAAAAATCTTTTGACTCTTGATTTGAAGACTGCTACACTTAGGGATTTCCTGATTTCTAAGTCTATGGGAATTTTAGAATTCAGCATGAAATGGGTTAATTAAGTATTTGTTTACAGGTTGGGATTCATAGAAGAGTGTCTTTTTGTGCAATTAGACCCTGTTTATGATTTTCTTTTTATGCACAATTTCTGTGCACCAAGAATAAAATGCCTGAAAACATTCTAACCATCAAAGAAGAGGATAGATGAATACGCAATGCCCAGGTAGAATTATGCCTTACCAAAGTCAACACAAGTTGACAGATGTTCCCACCTCACTCTGTTTACATTATATATCGTATGACAGTTAAAAGACAGCAACACATCAGACTTGAAGGCGCTATTTATAGCAAGTAAATGATGAAATGAAAAAAATGATGAAGAAATGAAAAATTAATGCACTACACAGATTTTTTTTTTTTTTAAAGAGTAAACAACATACACGCAATAAATGTTCTCTGCAAGTTTGCATGGTCAGAGGATCAGGTTCTGTTGCTTTGTGGTCCATCACGTAGGTGTTATTATTATTATTATTTATTCGACCAGGTAAAGAATATAACATGAAACAAAAACCAGAATGAACATTACAAAGGATACACTGTCCTGTACACGTTACACAAAATGAAAATGAAATGAATGGAGACTACATGAGGGTCAGGGCACACAGAAGTATTGCTCGTAGGCATGTGAACCCACACATGTTGCCCCTAAGAAACATTTAACAATCATTAAAAAATTATCACTCAACCCCTGATCCCCAACCCTTAACTCCATAATCCTTATCAAACTTCAAAACATTAAAAAAAACACTATACAATTCCAATATAAAAGGTCTTTCTCGAATGGATGTAGATTATTTCTAAAACCACACGCAGCCATGAAAGATTGTGGACTGCTATTCAACAAAGACAGAAATATGAACCTACGACTGACGTAGGAAAGGATAAGATATGAACTCAGGAGAGGGAAAAAGGGCTGCTATAGAATAAGATATCTTATGTTTTGAATGTCATATTTAACCCGTTGAAGATGAGTCCCGAGTATACTCGGGCAGGTGTCTATGGGAAATGCATGTTGTAGCAAAATCAGCCCATCCTCAATGGGTTAACATAAGACAGTTATAGACAGTTATAGACTTGTCAATGAATATAAAAGAGATTTAAAGAAATAATCATACATTTTTATCTGGGGCTATGGGAAGATGTCTTCCTAGTATTCAAAGATAGTGTATGGAAGTTTACAAATGAAACATGCTTTTTTTTTCACTGCTGAATGTGATATGGTATGAATATTTACATGCACATCATCCTAATGCTGGTCTCTATCGACACACAAATAAGATAAAGACGTTGCAGAAGTAGAAAAGAGCTCACAAGAAGAGTGAAGCTCACCTAATGGGGGAAAAAAAGGACAATTTTCTCTAAATTTAGCATGCTTTCCCCCTTCTTCGAGTGTCTCATTTCACCCTGGATGCTATCAACCGAAGCGAGTGCGACAGGTTGTTTAGCGCGCTCCGTGTTTCGAGCCTCGTCGGCTCTCCCCTAAAAGGTCTTCATCCATGCCGTATCACCTCTCACGCCACCCACGCGTGCAATCAGGCGACAGACCTACCCGTCCATCAAGCCAGTGTGCAGCCACACACCTTGCATATAGATGCCTACCCCTTTGGGTCAGACTTGAATTGAATTGCCCCAAATCAGCAACTTGTCACTTCAATGAAGTATATCAACTGGGACAACCATCAGAAGGCATGATACAAGGACATACCTGTATTACCTTTTCTGCTTTCAAGTTAATGTTCAATGTCATCTCTAACTCATTCCCTACCAGACTTTTGTACAAGACACCTGGGTCAGTATTCAATTCATAATTGAGAAAAAGTAAAATTTCCCTTGGTATTTGGCTTGGCTATTAAGTAGTTGGCGTATATTATATTAGATCTCGACTTTAAAATAGGTGACAGCAAAGTAAGAAACAAAAACAAAAATTAAGCACAGTTGCGATGTCACTCACATCGGCTGAATCAATAGCTGGCAAACAATTCTGTGTAAGAACTCTCTATGGCTATCTGCATGTTATCAAAAAAATGGCATAGTCGCTATGTGCAGTGAATTTCTATGGGTTTTATGTGCATGCCGCGTAGTTAGAACTTCGACCGGATGATTGAGATGATGATTGGAGTGCCATCATCCATTTGTTGAAAGCATCTCGTGATGTAAAACATACGGACAGACCCTATCAACTGATGAGATTGGATCAGTTGTGTTGCTCTAAGGTGAGATGTTCTGTGATATGAGTTGGGTTATGTGTTGCATTCCTTCATGACTGATGCGATACATTATATTTGATTGGTTCAGTTTTAAGCTATTTAAGAAAAGCTGTCGATCCTAGAGGGAGATAAATCAGATGGCGGCTAATTTCTTGATGGTAATTGTGATGATGAAAAATAATGGAGCTATTTCTAAAAACATGTCAAGAGGCAACAAATTTGCATCTAAGAGTAAGTTATGAATAGTTTTGATAGATATAGACAGACAGACAGACAGACAGATAGATAGATAGATAGATAAATAAATGAATAAATAAATAAATAAATACATAGATCAGATGGATAAAAGATAAATAGATATATACATAGATCAGATAGATAACAAAGATAGATAGATAGACGGATAGATCTATAGATAGAAAGATAGAGAGAGAGAGAGATACTTGTAGATAGATCTATAGATAGATAGATAGAAAAATAGATAGACATACGTATAGATAGATAAATAAACAGATAGATAGATGGATTGATATCTGTGATGTTTTACTGGTTGTTGTTTTACAGCTTTATACGGGGCCTGGAATGATAAAATCACCTCTAATAAACTGAATGGGAAGAAGCCAACATAGTTATTTTGAAAACTGGATGGCACCAGATAGATTGCGGGTGTACACGTACAAGCAACAGCGTAGCGTTTGTCTCCCGCAGAAATTCCAGATCTGTCATATCTAGAGGCAAGTTGGTATTATTCAGACATGCAGACTGTACAAGTAGGACAGGTTGAAAAGGCTCTTGACAAGTCTCCACGCTGTTCATAAGCCGCAACTTAGAATTGTTTGGCAGCTCCATTCCAATCTCCGTTCCACCTGCGCTTTTTAATTACACCGGACTCGTTTATTTTCTTTCCCTCGCCAGTTCCTGCACCCCCTGGGTATATCTGGACGGTGTGTTTGTACAAGATTTTACCATCTTTCCTTCTCTTTCATTCTTCATCACAAACAGAAATGCAGTGTCAAAACAAGATGCTGTGATTAGACAACAAACTGTTACCATATTTTTCTGCCCTCTAGATAATAGAGAAGAGATAACAAGGGTCTACTATTCCTCTTGTCAAGCTGGTCTGCTCAGTCTCAACTATAAATTTCAGAATAAAACTGAAAATTGGCATCAAAGAAGTGTCTACACTACTGCAATGCAAGAAGGAAGTATAATACTGTTATATCGTCGCTGGGGTGACAAGATTTTGTATCTGAAATTTTGGTGAAAATGACTTTTTTGGATTAATGGTCAAATAATTGGTTAAGTGATGTCCTGTCCAAATCCTAACTGTCTTACCCCAAAAATGAAGCTACCACAGCATGTCCAAGGAAAGGCTATCTCATTCGCCATAGTGCTTTGCCCGCCATGTTTTTTTGGCTCTCCTGAGCATTTGACATTTTTTTAGATACGAGGTCTTGTCACCCCAGTATATTATACTTTTATATATTTTTTTTTTATTATGGCCTGAATTTCAAGCAGACTATATATATCTTCTTCTTTTTTTTTACTGCCATGACCTGAATTTCTATTGCACTCGGAGTTAAGCACCATCTTGTACCAAACAAGCTATAGAAAACTCCCACTAACTGTCATGTAACAGGAGATGTGAGAGCCCACAAATTTGTTGCCTCCAAAAAGCATAATTCTCAACCGCCGCCATAAGAGGATCGAGGCGATCATTTTATGCTCTGGCATGTAGATGCCTTCGTTTCCCTACTTGTAAAAGACTCCTGGAGACATATACTCTGTTTACAGCTGATGATTTACTGTGCGGTTCTCTCATCTCCTTTTTTTCTGACCTATCATTTCCCAAAAAGCTCTGATCCATTACATCTTTCCTATTCCCCTTCCCCCCACCAGGGCAATCATGCTAAGTTGTGGTTAAAAGTTCAGTATTTACCTCTCATCTGTATCACCTGATGGATTTATACTGTGCTCTTACACAGCTGCTACTTCCCAATAATTCAAAATCGAAAGGAGACATTTTCACTAACATATAAACAGAAGATCTTCTTCTCTTCCCAAAAGCCTATGAAAATACATTAAAATTGCAGAACTTGCCTACAACAATGGCATATAAAATGTAAAGATATTTTTTGATGACTATTTGTTTGTTTGTTTGTTTGTTTGTTTTTTCTTGCTGTTCATTTGTGGAACATGTTAACCCATTGAGGACAGTTTGGTTTTGCTACAACACACATTTCCCATAGACGCTTGCCTGAGTATACTCAGGCATCCTCAACAGGTTAAAAGTCAGCATCCCTGTATTGAGAAAGCAGTGCAAGAAACACACACACCAACAAAGCTTAATACAACTGATCTTCTTATCAGCATGTAAAAAACAAAGAAACACAACAAATCACCTACAAAAAGTCATCAAAAGGCCCGTGCACATTCAACGAAAATCGAAATTACAATTGCGATCCAAATTTCGATTTTTTTTTTTGACCATTCATACACAAGGAAAAATCACACTTCGCAGCAAGGAAAGAACGATCGGTGGCCAAATTGCGCATGCACGAAACTTGCATGACCGAAGACTGACCCCGCGGTCCCAATAATGTTGACATTCATGCGCTACGAACGATGGGATTAAAAATACCGATTTCCGAATCTCGATCGCGCTCACACACACGACGCTTGGCAAAATAATTGCAATTATTCTGAAAAATCGCACTAATAGTGCGAGTTGGATCGCGATTAGGATCGCGAAAATTAGTGAAATTTTTCTGTCCACACAGGAAAAAATTTCAAAATTTTGATCGCGATAAGAAAATCAATTTTTAAATCTCACTTTTTCCCTTGTGTGTGAACGGGCCTAAAATGAGATTTCACAGAGTACTGTGTGCTTCATACTGAGCCTGTGGTTACCTCTCAATGCGTGTAATTAGGTATCACCAAATTCTCGAGTATTAGAGTGTTCTGTGTTGCATGTCACTTCAATTTGTTTGTTTAATTTTCCTACATGTACTGTGACCGTGCATCACAAAGCAAACAAAAAGTCGCAGCCTTTGATTTTACGTGAGGACTCAAAATAGATAGAATGGGTCAATCGAGTCAATGTTGAGTTTTTTATATTTTCTGAAAGAGCTATACTTCTTCTACATTAGTCTTTAGTTTGGGATCATAATATGAATGGGAAAGTGTGTTTTCAGCAGTTTTTCTACAACCCTTTTTTTTTTGAGGAAGTAGAATGATCAGGTAAATCCTAGAGGCCTTTTTTCATTTCTTGAAATCGTTTGCACACTCTTCACTTTCAAGTGTAATAACTTTTGAATGAATGATGTTACTGCTTTGAAAGTTGCCAATAATCATGGACAAAATGTGTTAATAGAGCATGCTAAATTTCAGCTTAATCTGATAATCCCTTCATTGTTGTTGCTCCAATGGTCTACATCCTGTGTTTTGTCTCTTTCATCACACAGCTAGCGTGGCTAGGTAAAGATTAAACACTTGAATAGACCGTGTACTTCAGAACCTCTTTTCTCCGTTCACACTTTTCCAGAGTGTGTGCTTTCTTTCCAGTATTTAGATAGGTAATAGGGGAATCCATTTCAGTCGGATAATACATCATTTTTTGAAAGCTAAGAGTCTACTCCTTCAGAATCTGCCCTTAACTTGAAATCCACGACTCTTTGTTCATTTTGTGATGCAGGGTCACATATAGACTAGGAAAGCTCTGTACGAAACAATGCGTAATTGGATTGCTATACTGGTCCAGGATTAGCAGCTAGCAAAATACTCTATTTACTTGTGAAAATCCAAGCTGAACTGACTTGCAATCATAAAAGAAAAGAGCAAATCTGGGCAAAAATCAGAAAGACCCGAGTGATTCAGCACATGAGATGATACCGAGCAATGACAACGAAAGAAAGTGAGGGCAAAAAGGCGGGAAAAAAAAACACACAACAGAGCTCACAAGAGCAGGTAAACTAACACAAGGGTCTGTTTTCTTGTTAATACTTTAAAAAAAAGGTATAAAATTGAAAGAGAGTGAAGAAAGAAGAAGAAGAGAAGGGGGAAGATGAAGAGGTAGAAATGGAGAGAGAGAGAGAGAGAGAGAATGGAGGGAGAGAATGAGCTAAATTGGCATACTACAGATGTGGATAGTGTTGCCAATTTTGCGCTCTACTGAACTGACTTGACAACAAAGCACACAGATTTTTTCAGGGAAATCTAAAATTATGTAGAGAAATGTAACTGTGCTGTCATCTGCAAATTTGTAGAAAAATGAAGTTCACTGAAATTGGCCAAGTGTAAAAAATGTGATCACATGGAAGTTTTTACAATATTCTATACCTGGAGCTATTTTTACTGCAGCTATTTTACTCCATTGGCTTGCCACTATCGGATATTCAAGCAGTTTTCAGCAGTTTTTTTTTTTTTTTTTACATTCTATATTCTACATGATGGAGAAAATTGAGATCTTGTAGAAAGAAATGTAGAGTTTGCTGCTTCTTTAATCTATAAATGCAAATATCACATTTTTATCATTATTATCTTATTTGTATTGATATAAATTTGATAAATGCAAACAGAAAAACTGACCAGAAATGAATATTATTTATCAATGGAAAATTGAGCAAAGAATCCCATTTTCTTTGCTTAATTTTCCACTGATATAATTTTGAGTAACATTCTATTACTTTTATTTCCAAAATGTACATATCATGTTAATGAAAAATATATATTACAGTTTACGCCGTCTATGGAAAGATCATGTTTAGATTTTTGTAATACATTTTTAACATTAGAAGTAAACAATTATATGTGCTATTTTGGTCTGTCAAAGGTGGAATTCTTCTGCAAACTGGCAAACACATCACAGAAATAATACAGTCATATCCCATCAACTTTATTCCACAGATCATGCAAAGAAGAATGACATTCTACCAGAGTGAAACAAATGTGTGCTTTTTGCAACCCCAAGTGAATAAATGTACTGTTTCCAATGGCTTAATAACTAAAAGCGAATCAAAGGGAATACACAGGAGAAAAAGAAACTGGACACACATGGAAGAAGATGGTCAAATGGTCAACACACACCACCATCGATAATGACCAAGGTATAAACATGTAAGTCTCTTTCTCTTCTAAACACTTCAGTGACACGAAGTATGCGGAATGAGGGAAGTTTATGGGATCTCACCTGGTATATTTCCGTACTGGTCAGTCACGCAGTGCGAGTGACCGGTCCGATTGTGCTTGGCGTAGCCGTTGCCTTGCGTTGAAAGACCTGAGGTGTGCAAGCAAAGAGATAAAAAATTGACATCAATTTTTTTAAGACCATTTTCTGAGACAAGTGATGCAAATCAAGACCAACCAATGCATATGTGTACATCGACAAGGGAAATACAACTCCAAGACATTTTCCTTGAAATCGCTGGATATATCTCTTGATCCGATAGATGAAATATAGTTGTCCACAGTAATGGCAGAATTACTGATTAAATTTCACTTCACTTCAATATGTCTAATTGAAATAGATTTACACTGTCAGAAAAAAAAAATGTTTACTCTTCAATTAGTCATTTTAAACATGCACTAATTGCAGCATGTTCCAAAATTTATTCATAAACTTCACATACTATGAAAAAAATTGTACAAAAGCAGACTTCATGAATATGTGCTTTATGAACAGTCTTGGAACATCTACTGAAAATACACAGAATTTGTTGCATCTTATTCTTGAAAATATTCTTCAACAACTTCTTTTGCCTTCTTTGCTACATTTAATAGGCTTAAAAACATTTTAGTCATTTAGAATTACTCTCAATCCTACCTACTAAAATGTTGAAAAAAAAGAAAAAGAAATGGCAAAGACAAATAAGAACATGCAGGAAATACAAAACATGAAAAAACAAAGTTGTTTCTGTTATAATGACTTACCATTCTCATAATATACTGCACGGCTTATTAGCAAATAAATGTTCATTTTGGCAGGTGTTTATAAAACTTGCACCTTCTCTAGAGATTTTCTCGAGAAAAAAAAAAGTATTTTACCCTTTGCAAAGTGAGAACGTTGAGTGAAATACATGGAAAACATTTTTCATCGTGTATCATTACATTACTCTGACGTAATGACAATTGATGATGCACATCCTCTGGTCGCAGTTACGTCCAAGGATAAATCCAACTCATTCCCGGTACCCTAGCAACCCAAATAGTTTCTCGCACATTTGCACCTTGACAAAATGAAAACATCATCCTGTGAATATTGCACATTAACTTTATGTTTTTTATGGGAGGAGAGATAGCAAATGAGTGATGTTTTACAATAGCAAAGTCCCATGACACTCTCTAACTTCTACCACATTCTGATGTGGGCACTCTCACTGCTATCTTGAATTAACCCATCGAGGACTGACTAAATTTGCTACAACACGCATTTCCCATAGACACTATCCCGAGTATACGCCAGACTCATCCTCAACGGGTTAAGAGACAAAACATTGCCACAAGAACGAACTTTTACTTGTGATCTGAAAATATGTTTTCATCTTAGCAACACAACACCCTCGTACAAAGAAAAAGACCATGTTTCATACAGCTGTATAATTCCTTATCATTAGGGAGTAAAATTGATGATACATTTGTAACTGTCATAATCCATTTATAATTCAATACATTCTGTATAGTACTCTTGAGAGAATTATTTTTGAAATATCATTCTGTCCATTGGGAAACCTCTGCAGAGGTTAAATTCATGCTTTTGACTGAAATTATGAACTATAAAGCAACAACATACATCTTCTCAAAAGTAATATGCACGTTCAAGAAAAATATAAAGCAACAACATACATCTTCTCAAAAGAAATATCAACGTTCAAGAAAAATATAATTTTATAAAACATGTACACATATTTATGAATACAGATGATACACATCATAGCTTTATTCACAAGGTTGTCATTCGCTCTGTGTAATCCTAAACCTGACCATACTGTATTTTGGAGTACTGTATGTATTCTACATAGCCTACGCAAACCCTCCCCCTCAAAAAAAAAAAAAAAAAAGTGGGGGAGGCATTTGAGTATGAGATAGAGTTGCTCTGTTTTAAAGTGTTACAATGATACCAAAATAGTCTTTAACAAGAGGAAAAACATATATTTCCAATGAAAGAAAACTGACAAATTCTGTATTTCATTTAGTAACGCTTATTTGATCTGATTTTTGTTCCTTTTAATTGGTTCCTCCAGTTACAGTATGGTCTAAAAAAAATCTGTATTTCATACTTCCCCTAATCTGATTTTATCACGGGACCTGCGGCTCTATACGAGCTTGCTTTTACGTAGGCCACTTCATATTTTTTGCATTATGACCTTAGTTTAACTCGCATGTACATAGACCTTGTGTTTATACCAAGACAAACTTTTGAACATTCCAGTGATGTTCCGGTTTAAATTATGTTCTGTATAATTTTCATACTTATATACTTTATTGTGATATATGTGAGAAATGTGAAAATAAATTGAAATGAAATGAAATGAAATGAAAGATTAATTTTTTAACAGTTATCCTTCTTCTGCATTAATCAAAGAGGAAAGGCAAAGTTGTACCATTATGATGAAAGTCATGGGGGGGGGGGGGGAGGGGAAGTATTCACATTGCTTGCCATAACTGATTTTATATTTTGCACACACAAAAAGTACACATGGGCAACAACGCATCCAAGACAGATTCCAATTGATGAACTGTCACTCAAATGACATGAGAGCCCTATCACATGTTACATATTTGCCCTAAAAAATGTAAATATTGCTATTTCCCCTTCATCATCACAACATTGGGTATTCAACTCTTGCTGACTCATACATCTGATTAAACTCTTTGTGTGTTTTGTGCCAAATGGCACAGAAATGCCCATAGCCTATAACACACTGCTCAAAGTCCCAGGTACAGTGACATACAATGTAGGCCTAAATGAAAGGTTTATGGCGATTTGGAAAAGCAATGAATTTCTGCTGCATGAAACAAGCATTCGTCTTGACTAATTATTTCTTAAAGGTCCTGTTTACCTTTGGGAGCAGTGATTTAAAAATGTTCAAAATATCACTTTTGATGCATATGTGTAGGTCTGTTGTATTAGAAAACATCCTACCATATAAAATTTTTGTAATAAAGCCTGTAATATAAGGAGATATCAATATTTTTCTCATTAAACTGTAACTGTATACGTTATAGTCTGGGAACATTTGTATTATAACTACTGTTCCCATTTTGTGTATTTAACAATATGTTACATCGATTATACGAATTCAAATTTTTACAGTGCTTGTTTCTATCCCAACTCACATTTTAGAACTATTTTAAAGCACTAATGCTGGGCTTTTGTTTCTTCTGCAAATGGTAAATTATGCCTTTAACTCTTTATGTGCCATGTTTGCACACCAGACTCAGTTGACGGCATGCCAAATTCACATATCCTGCTCAAACGCACAGAACCCGCCCAAACCAATCAATAAATCGCCAAATGCGGTAGTACAATGAAAGCATTTCTCGCGATTCCATTCCTGCCACATGTAGCTTGCATTTTATGTGATGACTGAATACAACGATGTGTTCCCTACTGGATTGGCAAATAAATTCTAAGTTTTCATTACTGTTTTGTATGTAAAAGTCATGGCTCTATACAATAATGTATCTACTGGTCATTTGAAAGAAAAACAATCATGAATTTGTTATACAATTTACATCAAAGCAAAGCGTGCCATTTTCTTCACAACTTCAATCATTTCATGTCCAGGGTAACAAAAATCTACGAAAGTTACATAAATTTGACAAACAGAATGTTTTCCGAAAGCATGACTACATTGCTGTCTCAGAATAATGTGGTACACAGGCGGCTTACACCATGGCACAAAGAGTTAATTGATGATATCAATAATTTTAAAGCAAAAGGCAAAAAATCTCCGTAGATACAGTCTAGTGCCCCTAGCACCCTTTGGCATGGAGGCATAAATATGATTGACTGCAACAAAATGCAGTCTGTGAATCTTCCCAGTGGTTCAAAATAGTACTAGCTTCAATATCGCGTCGCACCATGCCCTTAATTGGCCCCAAATTACCGTCCCTATCTTAAATCTCAGGTAAACATGATAAATTGGCTCCCAGCTGCCTATTGTTCTGGCAGAATAGAACCCAGCACCATTATTTGATCAACATTTCTCTACCTGACAGTGTAAAGCTTCGAGAATAAATATGTATCCATACATCATAATGACACTGCTTTAATGCAAAATCCAACTCCTACCCCATCCCTGCCAAAGCCTCAAGCTCTATAAATACAGTAGCTACAGTTGTAATTAGCATGCCAGAAGACCCATACTATAAAGACAGGCAAGATCATACCAAGCTGGCATTTTTCTGGTACCTGACATGATGGCTTTAATGTGCCATGTACATGTACGTTTGCACGCCAGACTCAGTTGACAGTATGCCAAGTTCTCTTATTTTGCTCTAACGTGCAAACTCACCCAAAACGATTGATAAATGCTACCAAATGCTACAGTAGTACTACGAAAGCTTCACTTTTGATTCCATTCCTCTCACATAGCTTACATTGTGTTGTGGCCGAATGGCAGACTTTTAGAGTAAATTCTAATTTTCTGTCACAGGTAGTTATCTAGGCAGACGTCATGTCTCAGATACCTGGACAATAATGTGATCTCCTAGCCATTTGATAGAAAAATAATCACAGATTTGTCATAAAAATTTCCATCACATCAAAACTTGGAATTTTCTCTGCAACTTTGCTCATTGCATGTCCTACCGTAAACATAAATATAAAAAATTTCAGCTTTGAAAAATAGAATAATCTCCGAAAATGTCTTCCGTGCGTTGGTATAATAGTGCTCCTATGACAGCTTTGTGTCAATTTGCGAAAACAACATCTCGCGAAAGTGTCTATGATCTCGTCATTTGCAAAAATACAATGTATCTGTGTACATGCAAATATAAATACAGTTGTTGTATGGGTAAATACAATGTGAATGAACTGAAAGAAAGTATAAAAATGGGAGAGAATAAAATTGAAACCATGAATAAACATTTTGAAAAGAAATATAATATGAGGGAAAAAAACAAATCAGAAAAAGGACAGGTCAAATGGATGGATGTTGAGTACTTGTAATGTATAAACAATTCTGAAAGTGGCTAGAGCCATTGCATTTAATTACGATCATACATGACAGTGATACAAACACTGTTCATCATAATGAAGATTGGTATCAGTGAGGCAGTTTGGGATCTGGGCTCTGCGAATACCACACATATCGTCAACAATTTCTCTCTCTTCCCCGGGCGGAATACCCCCCATGGCGAAAATGACCCGAGTTAAAACATGTCAGAGGCTTTGCGAGTCTCATTGATAGTCGTACTCGGCGCTGAAACACTGAATCTTTCTTGAGGGAGTCTGCGTTTTCTGGCCGTTGGCATTTTCATTCATTTCTGAGGTCTTTTTTTTAATCTATTCTTCTTCTTTTTTTTCAATGCAAGACGGCGCCCACTCATATTGTCATTTGCACATTGACTTGCTGCTCTCTGAAATAACACTTCATATCTCCAGGATACGGCTCAGAGTCTGCCCAAGATGATGAGATTGCTTGTGTCAGCGACCTACTTATATGTTGCATCTTCTTCTTCAGTCACATGTGTGATATACAACTGCAAACAGGAGTGAAAAAAAAAAAGATGAACAGTCTGACAAAATATCATCTGCATGCAGGAATCCCTTGATAGCTTTCAAAGTTGTTGCTTTTCCGATGTTTAAGACACCAGGAACCTTGCCCCTACTTGTATAATTTATATTTTTAGCGAGGGGGTAATTGGTGCTCTCCATTACCAAATGATTCATAATCGCCAAATGCCACATAGTATACTGAAAACATCACTCACGATTCCATTCTTGTATACAAAACATGTAGCTTGCATTATGTGGTGATTGAGCATCAAATCGTGTTACCTATTGAATACTTGCAAATAAATTTAAAGTTTCTGTCACTGTTTTGTGTGCAAAATTCATGCCTTGAAAATAATGAAGTTACTAGTAGTTTAAAAGAAAAAGAATAATAGATTAATAAACTTGTTTGAATGTAAAAAAAAGCTGTCTGAAATTTGGTTTATCGTAATGTTTTATTATAGAATTTACTTCAGAGCAAAGCTTATTATTTTCTTTACAACTTTGCCTACTGCATGTCAAGGGTAATAAAAATATTTAAAAAAAAAGTATGTAGACTTGAAGAACAGACTGTTTTCCCAAAGCATGCCTACGTTGCTGTCTCAGAATAATACAGTACTCAGAAGATATACACCATGGTGCAAAGAAAGGAAACACATGCCCAGAAAACCAGCAAACACTGCCAATTTCTTGTTGTCAGTCCAAGATGACAAACAATAGTCGGCTTACACTGTCAACATAGTATGTTTAGCAGCACAAGAGCTTCTCATTAGTTTCAAGCTTTTAATATTGAACTAGCCCAGATACAAGCACATGCAAATATTTTTGGGCAGTATTATTACAGATTTATTCTCAGAAGCAAGCACATGTAAATACTTTTGGGGCGGTCTTATTACAGATTTATTCTCTCATCCATACAATTTGAAACACGTTTAAGCTCACTAAATTTAGCTCGGCAAGAAAGTAATTGTGCAATTAAAGTTTCAAAGTTTACAATAGCATCAACCCACCACACTGAGCTGTTCGAATGAATGAATAACCCTAATGAGTGCATAAAGTCCCTTCCTATTGTGTGGTGATGCTAGGTGCTCTATTTACGTGACTTGGCAGCACAATTTCTCATCACTGATTAAATTTTACAACCCCTCTCCCCTGTTTTCCATATTTTTTCTCTCTCTCTCTTCTTTTGGCGACCAAAATCGTGCCTGTCTTTTGTTTACAAATACGTTTCGTGGCAATGAAAATACACATCAGGATAATTGGTTGTTGCTATTTTATGTCGTTATCATCCAAATATAACGCATAATTATATAAGTCTCTTACACAATACAACCTTCATCTCCAGGATTGCCATTTTAAAAGTGTACTATCAACATCACAGACTTTTGGTGTGGTTTGTATTTTGTTTGTTTGTTTTGTGTAGATATTTGCTTGCTAATTTGCTTTTTTGTTTGTTTGTTTGTTTGTCTGTCTGTATTGCATTACGTACCAAGAAATGTTAATTTTCTTCACCACTGAACTGGTATCTACTGACGTATTTGAAGTGCAGGATTTACACCTAGCAGGTAAACAATAATATTCAATTACACTCTGTATCATCATACTTGTGAAGGCAAAAGTTCCTCCGATGTGTGTGTGTGTCTCTCTCTCTCTCTCTCCCCTTTCTGAACATTGGACTCAAAACAATCAGGTGCAGTTTAAAGAAAACAAAAACTTGTATATAATGGAAGACACAATAAACTTAGAACTGGGTCAAAACTTTGAAGATTTTCCTCATCACCTGAGACGCGCTGCCTTGACGCTTGATAAACAGCAGCAGCGGCTTCAGGGACAGCGCGTCTCAGGTGATATGTGTCTTTTGCCTGAGACGCGCTGTCTTTGAAGATGTTGTTGTTGTTTATCAAGCGTTTTGATTGTGAGATCATGTTGTTGCCAAATTTTTACCTCCACGAAATAATCCTTATTACTCTAAAATCTCGTTCTTCAAAATAATCCCCTTAATCGAAAAAAAGCTACGACTATAATTTTTAAATCTTTTTAAGATAATAAAGATACCTAATGAATGATGTTCCTAGTTGTACTGAGTTTGTACTTAGCTCTCTTTTGCAGCGTCATGTAGGGTAGCCATAATGTGTCCATTTTTATCGCGCGCCTTCGTATCTTGTTATCTACTATCTTTGGTAGAAGTACAGATTTGCGGACGCGCGCGCTCTGCAGTACTCGCGCGCTATCGGTAAAGGTACGGTAACAACGGTACGGTATGGTAAAAGTTGTGCCAACGGTTAGCCCTCTCTTTACGTGAGTATTTTCCCAGTAGTCATGTCAGCTTTGCAACCGTTTTCAAATGGTAATGCTTGAATGAAAGCAGATCGGTAAGACAATATCTTACCAGTAAGGAACGGTTTTCCCGGTAGAGCATTAAGTTACTTCATAGCGGTAGTGTAGCATACTGTACACATGAATGTATGCCATTTATACATGCATAAAATTTGCTATATATGAATGACTGCAGATCTGACACCGTAACAGAACGCCTGATCACATTTATATAATCGTATATAATAATATATATATTCACATATATATTCATATATTCATATATTCATATATTCATATATTTATATATTCATATATTCATAGTATGGACCTTTTGATCATTTGTGATTATTTGTAATTATTTGTAATTATACAGTTACAGACAAGCTTGATTTCACATAGACCATGTACAAAGTACAGCCGGGCCAAAGGCGGGGCCTAAGGCCGGACCCAAGGCCACGGGCCTTAGCCCAGAACCAGGGGCCCAGAGCCCAAGTGGGCCCAGGTCCGGGGGCCCGGTGGCCCAGGGGCCCGGTGGACCAGGGGCCCAGGGGCTCACGGGGCCCAAGGCCGGGCCGAGGCCAGGAGCCTAAGTGCTGGCCCAAGGCAGGGGGCCCAGCCAGGGGCCACCAGACTGAGACCACTAAGAGTACCAGTCATGACTTGCTGTGATAATGATGTGACAGGCTTGTGCATACACATACTATGTAAATACACTGTACAGGGCTGTGCATATTATGTAAATACACTGTACACTAACTATACTCAGCCCAGTCGCTGTATAAATCGTGACAGGGCTGTATCTGAGCAGCCCACAACACAGAGCAAACACAAAGCAAATTCTACGATTGCATTTAGTTTTGATACTTGACATCATTTTTTGTCACCTCAAACGCATCAAAGACAATCTTTATTAATGAGACTTCATACCGTACCTGTTTTCCTGGGGTTATTTGTGGGAATTCTGCGATCTGGGTACTATTCGCAAACAACATGTGAAAAAAATCAACTCCTGATCATGTAACGTGCATGAGTACATTTCTGTGTTCACTGCTGTATTCCATGAACATGAATTCAACAACTACTGTTATATCCTGTAATATGAGCTGCCAGGACAAAACTCACATGGACCCCGTTTACAGTGCGAGGCTCGGCCGCGGCCGAGCCGCAGCCGAGCCCAGCCCCGCTTCAGTGTAAACGCGCAAAAGGCCAAATGCAAGGCCAAAATTGGCCTCGCATTTGGCCTCGCTCTGGAGGTGGTCTCGGCCGCGGCCGAGCCGCGGCCGAGCCCGGCCTCTTCTTGGTGTAAACGCAAACTGGGCCAAATGCGCGGCCAATTTTAGTCTGGCTTCCAGACCCTCTGCCCGTACTATTTCGCTATTCACGATATTAACACCCTCAACGTGGAAAACTAGTATAGTTTAAGGTGGTTTTGTCCTGCAAAGGATTTTTCCTTCGGCAAAGGCCTTTGCCCGAACGGCGACTTCGTCGCCACGGAATCCAGTTGGCAAAGGGTCTGAAAACCAGGCTATACCAAATTGCGTTTGTTTACAAGCAGAGCGCCACTACGACAAAATATTGAAAGGTTTGAATTAAAAGCGCGCCCGAGCCAAGCAGTGTAAACGGACAAAATTGCGAGGCTCGGCCGCGCACTGTAAATGGGGTCATACGCTCTGATTCTGTATAGTAATCACTTTCACAGCAATGTATTGATACATTGCTTTGAAAGTGATTATTTCATTTTTTATATACATTTTGTCTCTAAATAATTGTATTTTTTAAGGAAAAAAGCTTAAAAAATGGAATTTATGTAAATTTATGCAAATTAAGCAAAAGGCATTATTGTTTTTATTTCTAAATGTGTCCAATAATCTCATTACCCTTGAAAATATCAGGTTCAGCACTTAAATCACTTCAAATGGGTGCGCTAGCAGTTTCAAGACCTTTCTTTGGAGTATAATGCCTCTGTAAAACATGAAGCTATTGACCCCCTATTCATCGGATGTGCTGAAAATGTATTTTAGGACATTTCTGGAAGATTTCGCTGTAATTCTTTCCTTATTATCATTTAATTGTGATTATTTCATTTTTTATATACATTTTGTCTCTAAATAATTGTATTCTTTAAGGAAAAAAGCTTAAAAATGGAATTTATGTAAATTTATGCAAATTAAGCAAAAGGCATTAATTGTTCTTATTTCTAAATGTGTCCAATAATCTCATTACCCTTGAAAATATCAGGTTCAGCACTTAAATCACTTCAAATGGAGAGTTTTATCCAATTTTTTGACAAAAGTCTAGAAGTTGGCGGCCATCTTGGATTTTGGCGGCCATTTTGAGTATTTCTTACTTGTGTGCTTGACACTCAAACCAAAATTGATCTATAGACAATTACCTTTACAATAGTACCAAAAATTAAACATTTACATCAACTTGAACTGAAAATCAAAAATAACACATGCAAGGCCCCCACTATCACCATTGTACATTTTACATTCAAAATTACCTACTTAGGAAACCATAGAAGGATGACATGCACTTTACAGCACATAGATATTACTAGAATACATGTACATGTATCACTGAACCTGAGGGAGTTTAGCTTCATGTGCAATATTTTTGTACACTTGTAATTGCAAAAAAAAAGAGAGAAAATGTTGTTACCATGACAATGCATTGTTCAGCTGTGAAGACCCCATGCACTGTGTGTGGGTGGGGGTATGATTATCAGATTTTATTCCCTTGTTCATGTACTATGCTACGAATATCAAAAAAGCCCATTTAAGGATGTAATATGTAACCCTGCATCACAAAACCAACAAAAAGTTGCTAGACGTGGATCTTTAGTGAAGGGCAGATTCTGAAAGAGCAGACTTTAAAGGTAGGGGATACCTTTTGCAGACCTCCCAAAATGCAGCAAAACATTAAATATGAACCTCAGGGGACTTGTTTAGGCCACTGCTGAGAAATTTGGAAGTCAACAGTTATCTACAATTTGAATAATGCACAAAACTCAACTACTCAGTAGTTCTGTGCGTCAGCCACACTTAAGCCTTTTTGTTGCAGTCTTCTGTATTTTTTATCTATAAACACAAATCTAAAAGTATAAGAGCTGATGTAATAACATATAGAGTGTGTGGCAAGAATGTATATAGAAATGTTTGTAAGTTTTGATGAACTTTCTTCACAAAATATACATGATGGACACACATGCAGTGCATGGGTCTGCAAAGGTAGCCTAGTAATGTACTGGAATCTACGGTGAGCCCCGAAAAAAATTCAATTCAAAATCTAACGGTCAATAAAAATGTACTAAATGTTACCTTCCACTTTCAATACTTTATGGGAGTTTCTAAAATGATACTCTCTTCAACATACCACTGTATTTATACAACTCTTCATTTGAGGCATGCAAATGGGATTCCCTACCTTTAAGCTTTAAGCTGCATAATGTATAATTCCATTCAAACGGACTCCCATTAAAGCCATGTAAATCTTGGAAAGTAAGCACACACTCTGAAAAAGTGCGTACTGAGAAACGAGGCTCCGAAGTGTCGTACCAAGCCATGCTAGCTATGCAATGAACGGGACAAAAAAAAAAGGATATAAAACACATTAAATCCATTACCAATACCAATTTCAAAGCAGTAGCATAATCCATTAAAAAAATGTGAGTTGCAAGTGAAGTGTATAAAAAAAAAAGAAATGAAAAGGGGCCTCTAAGACATATCTAATCACACAATTCCACAAAACATGTTCTGGAAAAACTGCTAAAAACACAAATTCCCATTTGTTTTATGATCCCAAACTTTAGAATATTGTAGAACAACTGCTCTTTCAGGAAACTAAGAAAAGCTCAAGACTGACTAGTTTGACGCTTTTCATCAATTTTGAGTAGTCATGTAAAACCAGGGCGTGCAACTTTTTGTTAGTTTTGTGATGTGTGGTCACATATAGAGCAAAACATAAAATTTTAATACCTCTTTTCCATCTGACATTGGTTATTGCTTGTTGACAACAGTTATTGAGAAATCATTAGTTTCGATCTTGTTGATAAGATTCCAAACCTGTTTTTTACATTAAATTTTCCCTTTAACATTAGAGGGGAAAAGAAGGAAAAACATCTGATTGATTGATTGATTGATTGATTGATTGATTGATTGATCGATTGATTGATCGATTGACCGATCGATCGACAGACCAATTGATTTTATTTTTCACTTAAATGAGAGCGGCTGGATAGCCCAAAATTGCATAACTGTAAGTTTTGGCTGAAATTCTGAAGAATATTCACAACTTTGTGTATACAGTGTCAGTTCTACACTAAACTGTTTTCTCTTTTCATCATCGCCATGGAGGCGGATGTCGTATAACCTGTGCCGCGGAAAACGGCAGACGAGGCGTTGAGACCGTCGGTCGATAACAGCCTGGCAAACACGATCGCGGCACTGAGGATGAGGGGAGTCAACAAACATCGTGGGGGGGGGGGGGGATAGCTCCACCTCTTCCACCACATTGGGGTACATTCTCCCCCCATGGATGGGTATGGAATGATGATGTATCATTCAGAGAGGCTTCGTCGCCATGGTAATCACTCATCAGGAGTAAAAATGCAGCATCCCGAGGGTAAACTGAATCCATCACATTGTCAAGTTCTTTCCCGTTTATGATGCAGGATGATTTCTGCTCGAGTCATTGATATATCGATTCAGTCAGCAAATCAATCATGTATCTCTTCATCTTCTTCTTCACCAATACATATACATTAATGCTCACTAAGTAATTTACCTTCAGTTTATACTCAATGGGGTTTTGGTCATAAAAAGTAACGTAATTTATGTTTGCATATTAAGAGAATTGCAACATTGCCATACAATGTATCGACATCCCTGCATGCTAGAATGAAACACTTTTCTTTCTAGACCATTGTATTGTAACAATACACTTCTGCTTCACTTCATAACACTTCAGTTGACTCCAGAAAAGTCAACACAGGCCTGGATTTCTTTAATCACATCAAAGTTTTTAGGAAAATATTTCATGTTAGGGCTACAGTTTCCATTTGTAAATTAGATTTGTCTTGGCAGTCCATGTGACTAATGGAAAACTAACAGCACTGTCTTTATTTCTTTTTCTGTTTTTACATTAAGCACTGCACTAGATAAAAAACAAAACTTTGCTTTGATAATGATAAGAAGTGAGACTTTTACAGGGAGGAAAAAAAAAATCTTCAAACTTAATTAGTAAAAACATGACATTTTGAGCATGCCGCAAAATAATTGCAAAATCTTGCCACCGCTTCTACTTGTAGCAACTTGTTGTGAGTGATGACATTTTCACTGAAAACATGGAGAGAAACGTTACACTTTGAATTCTGGAGTTGGTGCTGCTTTCTTTACATGTTCTCCATGTTCATGAAACATAAACAGTATGCTGGGAATGGATAAACAGTTCAGCTTCATCACTATCCACAAGGCCTCATACGAGGAAACACAAAATGAGGAAACACCAGCACTGGAGAATGATAAACTCCCATGAGAGCTAGAATTGCATCTCTCCCTCCCTCCCTCTCGCTCTCTCCTCCTGAAAGCCGATTGGAATCTTAACCTTTTATGGCAAAAAAGGGGGTAAGAAAGGATGCTGTGCCGAGGCTGTTCAGAGGGCTTAAATCATCTGAGGGGTCTTTCATTAAAAGCTTGCGGCGTAATTAGAGGGGATGAGTTACACTACAGGGACCGACGCTCCGCAATCCCTGGTGGCAAGGAAAATGGGGGTGGGGGGGGGGGGTAAGCAAACTTTCATCTTTTTGCTCTTTTCACAGTTGCCATCTCAAGATGATACCCAGCATAACCCTGACGACAGAGCATCAAGGAGAAGTGTCCTCTGGAGCGGAAAATGCCGGCGATTCTCGAGCGCCGATACAACGGAGCCGAGTTTGGAAGTTACAATAACGCCTGCCCCAATTTGTTCAATGTACCATACTCACAGGTATCCCTACCTCCTTAGCTTGAAGTGACGATTGCACGCTTGAGATGATCGATAGAAAGAGGTGATTCTCATCTATGCCAATGTGATCAGATTATCACAAACTGATGGGTCTTATCTACATCGGGGAACAATTTGCAAGTATCATCGGGGGCAGCTAAACTAAGTCCAACTTTTTGAAGTAAACATCTTCAGAGTGCAACATCTTCCCATGTTACAAAATTTTCTCAATAGTACATCCATGGAGTATTAAGTACACTAATAGAAAGTTACTGCAGGACACTGTACTCTATTGGTTTCCATGGGGGGGGGGGGGGGGAGAGGAGGAGGGTACCTCTTAATAACTTTTCAGCATACAAAAGAAACATTTCATCTGGAGAACACATTCTTTCAAATGCATACACAAGATGTCTCAAACATCTAAAAAAATGCACATTCCTAACATTTTTTCTCCAATTCTGACAAATGTTTTCCTTGTAATTCATTTGTAATCTAATTCCTACCATAATCTATTCCAACCCTGTAGAGGATCAAGGGTTATCCCATAATAAACTGAAAACCCACCTATGCATGCAAGACAATGTTTTCAACAAAATCTTTGTAACAATCTAACACAATTGTAATTATTACATTAATGTGATCTTCCAATCAGGAACAAGCACAAGCTGCCATACTATACAGGAAAAATGCTTAGAGTGCAGCGTTGCTTGGGTCGGCAAAGGACACAAACAAACCAGCTGCACTGACACAATCCCAAAATTAATGGTCTTTGAAAACCTTTTGCAATACAATGCTAAAATATTAATTCCTGTGTGTGAACACATAAGAAATATCACTTCTGTGATATGCATTGCTTTGTAAAAATCAGTCCTGCTTCATTTTGTTTTTTTAACTCTCGTGAATATTTGTACTGCACAGTGTGTGTATGAAATGCAAAGAAACAGACAAAGAAACCATCAATATACATCTTTAAAGGTAGGGGATACCTTTTACAGACCTCCCAAAATGCAGCAAAACATTAAATATGAACCTCAGGGGAATTGTTTAAAGGCCACTGCTGAGAAATTTGGAAGTCAACAGTTATCTACAATTTGAATAATGCACAAAACTCAACTACTCAGTAGTTCTGTGTGTCAGCCACACTTAAGCCTTTTTGTTGCAGTCTTCTGTATTTTTTATCTATAAACACAAATCTAAAAGTATAAGAGCTGATGTAATAACATATAGAGTGTGTGGCAAGAATGTATATGGAAATGTTTGAAAGTTTTGATGAACTTTCTTCACAAAATATACATGATGGACACACATGCAGTGCATGGGTCTGCAAAGGTAGCCTAGTAATGTACTGGAATTCACTGTGAGCCCCGAAAAAAATTCAATTCAAAATCTAACGGTCAATAAAAATGTACTAAATGTTACCTTCCACTTTCAATACTTTATGGGAGTTTCTTAAATGATACTCTCTTCAACATACCACTGTATTTATACAACTCTTCATTTAAGGCATGCAAATGGGATTCCCTACCTTTAAGCCCACAATGCAATTTCCCTCAGAAGGTCCGTAGACTTGGATGACCGGGTCATTTGCATTCTGGAGATTCAAAGGGCTTTAAATTGACAGAGCGATCTTTTTTTTTTATTTCAGCTTATTTTTTCTTGGACACTTACAATAATTTGACCTGTGCAGTGTTTGTGAACATGCAGTGCCAAATAAAATCATTTTTTTTTTAAATCGATAACTACTGTGTGTGAATCTGGCTACTGTGTCATATTAACTACCGGTACTGTAAAAGTGGAAATTTTCGCCCATTTTGCGCAACCAGAAACAAGCGCGAAAATAAAAGCATGCGAATATTTTTGTATGATGTATGTTCCAGTGGTTGATGTCTTGATTCCACGGAATTACAAACATGCGAAACTCTTTTCGTCTGGCCAAGCGCGAAAATTTAGTCGCGTGAAAATATCCACTTTTACAGTAATGTGTCAATCAACGACTTGCAGAAAACCTTGGAGGATAGAATGTAGACAGTGTGGAAAGAAGTGATTAGGTTGTAGGATGTGCACATACCTTTGACGATCATGTCGTAGCTGATGTTCACCCTGACTCCAGACTGACTAGAGGTGCTGCTGCCCCCGCGGCTCCGGGCGCTGGACGTCTGGCTGCCATGGTAGGTGGATGAACCTCCGATGCTGCTCTTACCGACCCCATGGGGGCTTGTCGGCTGGGGGCGTCGGCCATTGCTCGGCGCCGGTAGAGGAGGCAGGCGGCGGGTGCCGACCTGCCGCGAGGCGTTGGACATTTTCTGACGGGGCGGCTGGTGGCCCTGGAGGGCGTGGTAGCGGGTGTGGTATCGTTGCAGGTGGTGGTGGCGCAAAGCAGGGGAGGGGTAGAGGTCAAGTTGGCCACTCCCACCCAGGGAAGCGTAGTAGGCGTTGTGCGCAGGGTGCCGTGCCGCGTGACCCACCAGAGGGTGGGGGCGTTTCAGTTTGCCGTTGGAGGGGATCGAACGTGCGTTTCGCCCCGTCAGAGACATTCATCTCAACTTGTCCCCAAACAGGCGGGGCAAATCAGTGCTAGGATGCAGAAAGAAGGTGAGCACAAACCTCTTACTAGTCACAGTTTGCCACTACTCGAATGAAAACAGCTACCATCATGATTCCTGATTTGCACGGTAATCTCGGAATGCATCAGCATTCTTATTAGTGCTTATCGCTATCATCACTAGTTGTAGCAATCCGTCTGAAAAGCGTTTCTCTGTTCTCACTCTAACTTTTCTCATGCAACTTTTCTTTTACCTCTTCTTTGAGGATAATGTGCTGAAGATAGCTCAGAGGCATGACAAATCCAACTCTGAGCGAGTTAATGCTGAGATGGAAATATATCCCACCAATCAAAAAAAGGTATAAAACAGACACATGGATTATATCACATCACGAAAAGAATGTTCATTGCATTTCATCACAGTCATATCACCCATTTGTCGTTTTCTCATTCCAGCACATCATCTCTTTGTTTCAAAGAAAACCCAGGCGAAATGGTTTTCACGTTTCGTTAAGCCCAACTTTGCTCATCCTCCGGGGACACGGCGAGGCAACCAACAGATAAATGATGCAAGTCTTGGTCTCGACCGTCAGACGATGAAGATGAAGCCGTGACTGGAGCTAAAGATCACCAATTACATTCTGATCTCCTCTTGCAATGGAGAAATCCCAAGTCAATTCGTCCATTTTATACCAGGTCAATCAAGACATGCATGAGGGCTACGTCTGCATTGCTTCTGCCCCCGAGGTTTACGCTGATTAGGGTCCAAACAATGCGCACACTTGGCTCGCTCGCGATGAGAAAAAAAGAGCTCTTCCCTCTTGACGCCTGCAAAATTCTGGTGTGAGGTTGGTCACGTATCCTCTCCAGGTTTGAGGAGGAATGAGGGGTGCATTTGGCTGGAATTAATAACATTTGTTGGCTGCACAGAGAGAAGACTACCCTCCTTTTTTGGTGGGGGGGGGGGGGGTCCAGTCACTCAGCAGCGTTTAAAATCAATCCACCGATAACGACTCTGTAGAAGAAGAAAGAGAGAAACAAGGAAAATATTAAGGGCATTCCTTTGATGTGCATTCAAAGGTAAAAGAGAGGCATAGCTGCCTTGCTTATCATGTCTGCAATTAGATACCTCTTGGAACACATCCAAGAATGCATCGTACGAACAATCTACAATGTAGGTGAGATTACCTCAGTTCACAGGGAGAAGTATTTTGTAATGAAAATTCATGATCGAGTGCTCCTACTCTGCTACATATATGCATTCTTCTTCTTTTTTTTTGTCCATTTCTTCCCCTTTTTTAACCAATCAGATCCAAGAGACCAGAACTATGTGATTTTACTCTGTGTCTTTTCATTACCATGGTTACAATACATCATTATTGTTTTGAAAAAGTAGAGTTTAAAAATATATTTTGGCCCTTTGCTCCTCATGAATAATTGTTTGTTTCAACAGCAGTCTTTAAAGCTTCTAAACTGCTAGATTTATAATTGTCTTTTGAATTGGCCACACATTTTACATCAAACCTATACTCCTGTAAATAGGCGTTTTGTAAATTTGTTCTGGTTTTCATGAAGTCTAAATGAATTTGCTTAGTTTTATCTAATGTTTCTGAACTACAAGATGTGCTTATGTTAAAGCATTGCCAATTCAGCGCGATGAATAGATGATTATTAATGCAGCAAGACTGACCTAAATACTTGATCATTAATAAAGGAGGGGGGGGGGCAAGGTTTGGATGCATACATGTCTGAGAAGCTGCAATGTTTCCTACTATGTACAAAGGAATTATGGCCATTCTCCATGGCAGCTGTGGTGGATTTTTCAAAGCAAGTTAGCTGCATACCTGGCCTAGAGCTGTTTTCTGTCAACCTTTTACAGTACAAAATACATCAAGGATAAAAACTAGCTAACCCATTGGCCTGAATTCACGAAGGTGGTACAAATGAAACCATGGTTTAAACCATGGACAAAAACCATGGAGCGCCAAGTGTCGCACTGAATATTTCATCACAAAATTGGTCATTTCGTCGACAAAATGACCGTTTCATTAACGAAATTATCATTTCGTGGACGAAATGTTCATTTAGTTACAAACTGTCGTCATTTTGTTACAAAATAATCATTTCATCAACGAAATAACTGATTTTGTAATGAAATATTCCATGCGACACTTGGCACTCCATGGTTTTTGTCCATGGTTTAAACCATGGTTTCATTTGTACCACCTTCGTGAATTCGGGCCATAGTGTTTTATGCACTGTCCAAAGTTCCTCCCACAGAGAGGGTTAAACTTTTTTATAGCATGCTGCAGTCTCCTGCACTGTTAGCTTCTACTCACTACAAGAAGCTATGAATTATTTCACTCTACCTTCCATGGATATAGAAATTAACATGGATTGTATATTTTGGGGATTAATTCACAGAGTACACTTGAAACAGAGACTACAATACATACACATATCATTCATGTAAGGTACGCTAAGGGCGGTTCAGTGAGTTTAACCCGTTGAAGACTAGTCCCGATTATACTCGGGCAGGTGTCTATTGGAAATGTGTGTTGCAGCTGAATAAGCCCGTCCTAAATGGGTTAAGGTGGGGAGCATCAACAACCTGTTATGGTGCAAAAGGGATATAAGGAACAATAGCTTATATGAAGTACATAGTGTATATTACTTGTTGCTCTTTATTTTACCCCTTGTCTATCCCTTATTAGTAGTCCGGATGGATCCTAACCATGAACACTATTTTTGATCAGTCTGCCTGTTGCGCTCTTCAAGCACCTATCACTCCACTCGATTATCAAAATTCTCGCGCGTGACAGCTGTTGGTTACCATGGTCACACGGCCTGCATGGTTTTAGGACCCAAGCTGGAATGTGACTCCTGAGCTCTATTGCCTTTGTACGTATTGTTTACATTCACGACAAATTTCATTATTATCCCACCTTCTACTTATGTATTTATGCCATATTGTTATGCAATTATTTCTACCTTCACACCCATTGAATCTCTACAACCTCATTTGTTGTTCTCCCAATGTCCTTACTTATAGTAGGTTATAATATTGTTGCAACGTTTGACCTTTCTGTATTCTATTTAGTAACACTTATTTGATCGGATTTTTTGTTTGTTTGTTTAAATTGGTTCCCTTAGTATTTTAAACTTCCCCTAATCTGATTTATCATGGGACCTGCGGCTGTACAAGCTAATGCTTTTACGCAGGCCCCATCATATTTTTTGCATCATGACCTCAGTTCAATTCGCATGTATACAGACCTTGTGCTTATACCAAAACAAACTTTTGTATATTTTGATGAAGTCTCATCTAATTTATGTTTTGTATAATTTTAGTATTTATTTACTTTATTGTGATATATGTGAGAAATATGAAAATAAATTGAAATAAAAGAATGAAAATGAAAATGACTATATAGAAATGTTATACAAAGTGTATGCATTTTCTTTTTCACAGCTGCAACAGTTTGGTATAATGCTGACAGGAAACATAGGCCTTATTCTGAATATTTCCTCGTGTGATTTTAACAGGACTAAAGTCTGCTCTCCTTTCTTATGAATTGCTCATAAAGCATTTCATTCAATGAAGATATCAACTCTTTCTGTGCTACAGTGTAAGCCCCTTGTGTGCTGCATTATTCTGAGATAGTAACGTAGTCTTGCTTTGGGAAAACACTGTTTTTCAAATCCATACAGCTTTTATAGATTTTTGTAAACTTGTACATGAAATGTGCAACGTTGCAGAGAAAATGCCATGTCTTGCCTTGATGTAAATTGTATGACAAATCTATGATTGTTTTTCCGTCAAATGACCAGTAGATACATTAGGCATGACTTTTGTGCACAAAACAATGACAGAAACTCCAGAAGTTACTCGCAAATCCAGTAGGGAACTTGATAATCAATCACTACATGAAAATGCAAGCTACATGTGACAGAAATGGAATCGCAAAAAACGCTTTCATTGTACTGTGGCATTTGGTGATTCATTCATCAGTTTGGGCAGGTTTGTGCATTTGAGTAGACTATGCAAACTTGGCAAATTCTCTTCTGAGTCAGGCATGTGAATGTGGCATATAAAGAGTTGATAAACAATATTGCTACAATGCAAAAGAAAAGATATGACAACAAAACATACGCTCATAAATTTTCTACACTGCAGCGCCATTTCTTTCATCAATTTCTTTTCATGTAGTTTGTTAGAAATTAATACAATTCACAGTGATCATTGGGGGTTTTTTTTCTGTCCTTGGCATTTAAACCTGGTCTATGACACCATACATTATTAATAAACTGCATTGGCATACATCATTGCACTTCACACTGAATCAGCCATGTTCTGAATCGTAGCTCACAGGAATTTATGTGCTTCCATCTGCATTACGTCCAATCAATTTTCCCCGAAACATTATTGCCCTCTCGTCTCCGAAATGAGCCGTCCACAACCTTGACGGTTTGCAAGATATATTGGGGACTGGCACAGACACCAATATGGCAGCTTTTTCCTATGCAGATCTTTGCATGCAGTCACGCCATCTTTAAATTCTGTTAACCTGTTGAGGATGGGCCGATTTTGCTACAACATGCATTTCCCATAGACACTTGCCGGAGTATACTGTAAAACGAGGAATGTTCGCATGCATTTTAATTTCGCGAATTTTGCGAGCGCCGAGAGTCGCGGAACTAAAATGCACGCGAAAGTTCTTGTCTACACTATATGCATTGAACGCCAGCGGCAATTTGCGAATAAAGGCCATTGGCTTCAATTCGTAAAAATTTGTTGCCGCGAATATAACATGTTTTACAGTATTCGGGACTCGTCTTCAACGGGTTAAGTTTCCCTATGTGTTTGCATTTGTAATTCAAAAAGCCGCATGACTCTGGTGATCCCTCACATTTCTTCTCAAGTTGCTTTCCATCCTTCCGGGTTTATGTCAGGTTTACGTAAGCTTCTGACCACACAAGCATTGAGAATTAGGGGGTTTCTGGGATGAACACTATACCAGGGCTTTCCATAGCTCAGTCAGTAAACAGCACTGGACTAGCACTCCCAAGGTCTCAGATTTGAATCCTAATGGAATTTCACTTTCCTTGCTCATTTTCATCTTTGAAGTCTTAAAGTGCATTCTGCATAGTTTGTATCCTTCTCACAAGAAGAGTGGACAATGACTACATAGTCTCAGCTTTAAAACACTATCCACTTAAATGATAAAAATGCATATTTTTCTCTCTTCTGTCATTGCTTAGTTTAGCCTCATTTTTATAGTAAGAGCGTGATTTCTTTTCATTTGAATCATACGTTTCCATATTCAAATAATTCACAGTAATTGCAAAGTAGCGTTTCAAATCAATTTGTAAAAGAAGGTGAAATGTCGTGTAGCAAATATAAATGCAAACAATATATCAAAAAAAGTATAATACATGTGCAGCTGCACCTACAAACACATATAGATACATGTGATTTACATAATTTGATTATCATGAATTCACTATGAGTTGAAATAGCCCCCGCTAGTAAGGAATATGGACGGAACTTGCAAAAAGAAAAAGCAGAACTTGTACCAATTAGCAAGTTCCCTGAGTTAAAAAAAAAAAATGAGTCTTTGCATACATGGGTACATGAACGAGTGGGCATAATGACTCAGAAGATATAGGAGGAAGAGGTACAAGTAAAGCAATGGACAAATTTGAATACAGTTGAACCTCTCGTATCCGGACAAGTCGGGACCGGGGCTCATCCGGATAAGGGATTTGGCCGGATACGGGAGACTCAATGCTTTATACTTGTACATATACATACACACGTACTGATGTATCCCATTGTAGTACCACATGTAGTACAAATATGTATACTGCAACCTTTTCATTGTTACATTTGGGGGTGTTTGGAGATGTTAAAATGTCTGAAAGTAATCAATTTGGAAGGACATTTGATGTAATGTATGTTAATCATGTTGGAAGTAATATGCAATTCATGTGTGTTTGTGTAGGAGTTCTCAAGGAGTTGGGAATCCCCCTCTCCTCCCGTAATTATAAAAAAAAAAAAAAAAAAAAAAAAAAATCACGGCGAGATTGCGTCCGTATAATAGAGAGATCCGGATAAAGGGAGGCCGGATAAGAGAGGTTCAACTGTACTGTATTCAAGGGAAAAGATGTAGGTGCATGCTCATATTGTAACAAATATCTAGTAAGTTGGAAAAAATAAGAGGTATACAGACCAAAATTGCAATCAATTGATGGATTTGACGAAGGAAAATGAAGGTGGCAGCATTTTCACATCTACCACTGATGTGAAAATACTCTTGAAAAGATACGCTTCATAATTACTTAATTCCATTTAACATAAAGGCCATAGTCATAATGTCCACAAAGAATCAAGGTCTGTGAGAGATCGTCTCCATGAGGCTCGCAAGGGTGATGTCAAACTGAATCTATATCACTTGTGAATTAATTAATTGGATAACAAGGTCTAAAAATAGCCTGAGCAGTATACATTTTTTTTCTTGTATTTTGTTTTAATCACCACCATATGATACTGAATTTTAGTTGTGAGTGACTGAGTGAAATAGACAGAAATATATATCTAAACACAGAAGCATACAAAAAAGATAGTTCTATTCTAAAATGTAAGCATGTGTTAACTGGCCATAATTAGTTTGTCTGTATATTTTGTCTCTTATTTTACAAACCGGGTGAGAATACACAAAGAGGGGAAATTTTGAAGAAGTCAACACTCTAAATCATTCCACAACTGTGTGTAACAAAACCTTTACTCTACATTCTCAACTTCAGAGAGCTAGAAACAACACAAAGCAGTACAGAACTAACCAAAAACATTATTTTTTTTTTCTTCAAAGATTACTCTGTAAGGACCACTATCACCAAAGAGCAATGACATTGCGAATCAACACTCTTATTTTTATCAATGAATATAAAAAGTTCTTTAATGCTGCCAAAAATCTTATTGATAAACATTAATATGTACAAAGGCATGTAAATAATATTCTTATACACATGTGTATACATGACTGTATTTGAAGCTGAAAAAAAAAGAAGAATTGAAAACAAATAGATAGAGAGAGTGTGTATGAAAGAGAAAGAATACAGAATGAATAGAAGAAGAGATAAGGAAGAACTGAATTTGACCTTTGACATGCCAAGCAGCAATTTAAACTTGAGATGCCATTCAATGCAAGGCTTTATCTGTACCCGCTCTTTTCCACCTGCAATACCGAGTGAATTGCTTCAATCTTTCATTTTAAAGCCTTGAGAGTAATCTGCATGTTGGGAATGAACTAAAGAATCTGCTTCCATTGTGCATCCCGACAGCTATTCAAAGTGCTGGCTCATCATACAGAAAGTTGCGAAAAGAGCGGCTTGAATCGCTGCACCGTTTGGAGACAGCAATCCAGAACTCATCTGTGCATGTCGCGTTCATCGATTTTTCACCGAGTGCTATCTGGCAGAGAGATGTACACTTAATTCGTCATCCTACGACAATTTCACAATTCTGAATTTTTTTTCAGAGTTTTTACCAAGCATGCATCATATCAGGCCAAATGGATTTTGGTATAAACCCATCCATCTCAGAACAAGAAGATGGGATTTTTTTCTCATGGTTGACAGAGCATCCACTTCCTCTCTGCTAACAATGCCAACCATTTCAATACATTTCTCTTTTCAATAGGATTCCCTGTCAAAAAAAAAAGGCTGTTTCATGGCACAGGGAATAATTTTGCTACTCAAATTTAATCAGAGGATTTGATCAATGGGAAAATACTTTAAACAAAGTTCTGTGCAGCCCTATGTAAAAAATTGAAAAAATTAAAAAAACTGCTACACACAAGATATTTTGTATAACAGTCATATAAAAAAGGTATAGCAAATTGCGACGCGATACTAGGAGATATATTCCCTGTGGAATGTGGCTCCCATGCCCTTTATCAATTTAAATATTTTGTTTTCTTTTTCTTCTGGTGACATCTAATGGGTATGAGTCTCTACTTTTTCTTTTCATTTCAGTATCTCCAGGATAATTGAGCTTTCAAGATATTTGCATCCTTTTGAAGTGGCATGTTAGAAGTGAAAGAAAAAATGTAGACTTTGTCATGCTGTAACCACACTTTACAGTTCAAGTATTGAACACTGACTATTGTGGGAGATGTCTGAAGACTGAAAATGGATGAATGTAGAAATCTCTTAAAATCATACAATTTCCGACAACAATGCTACTACTGTAGATCAGGTTTCACAATAATGCACACATCAGGTCAATCACATCAGATTCATATTGCAGAACGCCCCAAATCTTTCAAGGCAATGCAACTTAACATTGTCACTTTCATTTACTTCTAATTTCGACATGTGAAGGCAGCCTTTGAAAAAACTCACCACTTTACCCACAAGATATAACTGGCTGTCACAAGGCATTTTTCACACAGGATTCATACTTTAACCAGACATGGACTTAAACTGCAAATAATGCCCTTATGGCACCTACGGTACATGCTCTTTTGGTTTGTTGTTGTTATTGTTGTTTTGGACTGCTTTGTGTTTGTGTTTTGTTGTTGTTGTTGTTGTTGCTGTTGCTGGTTTTGAGGGGGGGGGGGGGGGTTGGGGCTTTGTCAACTACTACTTACGGTTGAGAACAGTTAATTTGACCCGTTGAGGATGAGTCCCGAGTATACCCGGGCAAGCGTCTATGGGAAATGCATGTTGTAGCAAAATCAAACCGTCCTAAACGGGTTAACACCGCCTCAAACAGTTTCACAATAGACAACTTGATCATGCCTGGCAATGTTTCGCAGAGTAGCAAATTGTTTTGGTTGGTTCCAAACTATAAAGTACAAAAAAATGCAAAAAGTAACAGTTGGCAGCTCTTAGATGCCCCCAACCCCCCCCCCACCAAAAAAAAAAAAAAAAAAAAAAAATGTTTAAAAAATCACATAATTTTAACAAGGGCAGAATAGCAATAGCTACAGTAATGTTTATAGGCCTACAAAGTGGTGCTGGCATACATGTATACATATACTGTAGGCACAGAGCAACTCACATTATTTTTGCTTTCAAGCACATTTTGCGAGTTGACTGATATGCACAAACTCAACAAGTCACAAAAATATCCCCTTCTGTAAAATTACACAAGTACTACATATCATCTCCAGCACGGCATGTTACAAACTTGTTCTCCCGAAAATGAATTACAATACTTATGTCTCATTTTGTCTCTCTGGTACACAATTGTTATTCCAGCCACTAGCAAAATCATCTTACAAATTCCAACTCGTGAAATGCTAAAGTCACAAAATGTATGGCATGTATGGAATTTACCAAAGGGCACTTTGGGAGAGTGTGATGTAGTGTACTCCTGTTTAACAAACACAATTACAGTATAATGAAATTCTTGTTACAGCAAAGCAAAAATTCAGGTCCTGAAATTATGATGTATATCTCTTTGTATACTTTACTCTTCGGTTACAAAGAAATTTTGCTATAACAAAAAAAAAAAAATGCGTCTCTAGATTTTTTTTTATATTGAGAGTCCACTGCATAGCTTTCCAGACATTTCATGGAGAAATAATGCCTTTGGTGACACTTCGTGGTGGAGGCATAAAAACCAAAAAGAGTAAACGATCAGGAAATTGCCGCCAGAATTCTCCAGGCCGCTTTTGAAGGCTGCACGACATTTATGAACAGACAAGCACCAAAGACAAACAGCTGAAGAGGCTGACAGACTTTCTAAGGCCAAACTAAATCCCTAGGATATCTAATGGCTCTCGAGTGCTTTCTAACAAGACACAGGTGCTGAGGATATTGCACAACACTTTCCAGACCTTGGTGCTCTGGAACCAACTCTGTTACGTGAATACATACACTATATTATATTCAAACAATGTCAGCACATTCTGTTTACAGTTAGTGCATCTTGTTTTCATTTCATAACTCTGTTGTGATGTGTTTGATCTCTTTTCTTTGTGGGGGGGGGGGGGAAATACTTCTACAATGAGAAGAAAGTGAACATGGGGTAACACTGTGACACATTACCACATTAGCCCATGGAGGACGGGCTGATTTTTCTACAACACTCATTTCCCATCTAGACATTTGCCCGAGCATACTCAGGACTCGTCCTTAACAGGTTAGGACTACTATCTCAAAAAAAGTCAGGGTTTTACATTTACACTTAGCTTTGTGTTCGAGAGGGTTAAAACCATATCATCAAGGCAAGGTTCTACCAACTAGTAAATCATAAACTTTTTCAGAATCACTCTATGCATATAGCAGTCCTGATTTCTCTGAACGTAAAAATAAAGTATGTTTTTAACATCATTTAGTGATAACCCCCATAATTTCTTTTCTAATTTTTTTTTTTCTGCAGTGGGAGGGGTAGTCAAGTGCATGAAAATGATGCAGGTCTCACATCACAGGCTTTAAGCTTCACGTTTTTACTAACAATTATAAACTTGTATCCCTTTTGACATCATGAATATAACAAAACCTCCAAGATGGCATAATATTTAGAGACGTTAGGAACAATGTTTATTGATGGGTATCAAAATGATAAAATTGGGTATTCACAGATACTGAATTCACATTGTAAATTTACTGCCATCTTGATTATGACCAACAAGGCATTTTACAGTACATTTTAATAATAGATAAATAGACAGACAACATATATTTTGCTCATAAACAAAAATGCGTTTTGGTCTCTTTGTACATATTTCATGACACTTTCAAGACATCCTGTTATTCCAAAGTCATGAAAAATGAAACAAAAAATGGGGAAAAGGTAACCATAACTTAAAGACATAAAGATTGTCAATAAAGTGTGAGTAGAAGAGTTTACAGTAATGATAGTATTATAGTTTCATATTCTAGAGCTAATGGCAATGCTGCATTTAAGTGTAACAGCATCACATACACACGAACATTTCAGAGATAGTTGATTTTTTGTAAACAGGAAAGCAGGCATTTGACGCAATTCGTAAACCTGATAAGCATCAGCGGAGAGTACAGGTGCGAGTGGAACGTGACCCAACGCAAAGATACAGATATCCCCCTTCAGATCACTAGGTCGTGTCTGCCTGGCATCACAGCCACGAGATACGTGTGAAAATGAAAAATGCACCCAACTTACCCACCAATAACACCACATAAAAAAACGAAGAAAAACTAAAACACAGGACGTGTCTCCCACAAAATCAACAGCTAGCACTCACTGAATGTTCCCCCTTGAAAATCCTGCCAAGTTTCGGGTTACACCGGTGAATTGAGCCGAAAAAGGGAGATAGATATGTATATACCACAGAGGACACGCTTGGCAACAACAGAGGTGAGTGATAATGTGGACTTGGCACACGAGAACACACCTATCGCGGCCGACGTTTAACTTGGTTATGAGAGCCAGTGAAGTCACTGAGAGATGCAATCAACAGACAGACGGACGGTGAGAGATCGAGAGAGAGTGCGTGTGTGTGCGTGTGTGTGTGTGTGTGTGTGGAGATAGCAGAGATAGGGGGAGAGAGAGAGTGGGAGTGTACGTGTATGTGTGAGAGAGAGATGGAGAGAGAGGGAGCTCCCCCCTGCACAATTCGAATGAGCCAAAATTTTTAATGGGATTGTGCGACTCCCGGACAATCAACATGGCACGCCGTTGCTATGATACGCCAGCGACCTGTTAATTCTGTATCACGATACAGGTGGAGGAAAACTGGTGATGAAATAATTGAAACAGAGAGACCGTGGGGAGAAGAGAAAAAGTGAGAGAGAGGGAGATATTTATAGGAGGGGTGTAGATATGACTTATTTTATATCTTAAAAGCTTAATGCGGTTTTTATTTCAGTTGGATTGGTTTCTGGGGGGATTATGTGAATCCTAAACCTGAAGTCACTACATATGGATGGGCAAAGTGTAGTAAAAGATGGGAAACGGAGAATACAATATCATTCATTAGAAAGGGAATAGGAATCTGCCTGACTGGAATCTGCCCGACATTCAACAGAAATGATGCTAAGTGTGTTTGATTTTGGCAAAATTACAGTCGACAGGGACAAGATAGAGAGATGGGACCATGCAAAATTTTCAGCACAAATTTGAAACAGTTCCATTCTAGTCCTCTTTAATTTTCACTGCACATGTATACAACCATCTAGCACATCATTATCACTTTTCAGTATCTGTTTGTTTGTTTTTTTAATATCATAGATATTATATTGGCACACATATTTGTTTTCACTCCATTTTCATCTTTAATATATTGATTCCAAAATAACATCATGAATTATTTTCATTGTCATTATCTTCACAATCAGCAAATGAAATACAACATACGTATAAATGTATTGTGATGCCTAACCATCATCACTGGGGCGACAAGACCTCATATCCACAAAATGTCAAATGTTCAGCAGAGCAAAAAAAAAACAACAAAAAACCTGGCAGCCAAAGCACTACATCAAATGGGAGAGAGAGCCTTTCCTTTCACAAGCCATGGTGGCTTCATTTTTGGGGTAAGACAAGTAAGATTTGGACAAGACATCACTTAACTGATTATCTGACCACTAATCCAAAAAAAGTCATTTTCACCAGAATTTCAGATTCGAGGTCTTGTCGCCCCAGCAACACTATGTCTCTTCAACAATCTGAGGTCTTTCAGTTTGATAATCTTTACTTCACTTTATCTACCTGATGTTGAAATTTCTACCAATCTCTTCTATTTTTTCTCTATCCACCATCACTCTCTTTCTTTCTCTTCCCCCCCCCCCCCCTTCCCTTGAATATCACTCTCTTACATGTATGTGGGAGGGGTCTATTCTTTACTACATTCATTCTTTCTCCAACTGGTTTTCAACCTATCTGCCTCTTTCTTTCCCAATCTAGGTATATATTTCTCTTTCCGTCTCCCTCAATATTCTCCACTTGCAATGCATTTCTAAAGCTCCCCCTTTCATGCCATATTCCTGCTTTTCTCAGTATGTTTCTATCTATCTCTCTCTCTGTCTTCTTTTATTTCTCTTCCTTAATATTTCTTTTTTCCTCCTTTTCTCTATCTATTTCTCTTTCTATCTACCCATCTATATCTTTCTCTGTCTATTCTTTTTTTCTCTTCCTCCTTTATTTCGTGTGCTTTGTGGTTAGAATTATGTGGTTTCCTTGATACAAGAAGTCGGTCATGCAACCCCTGCCATATGGACACTTTTCTATATCTCTACCTATCTATCTATCTATCTATCTATCTATCTATCTATCTATCTATCTATCTATCTATCTATCTATCAATGTATTTATCTAGATCTCTCTCCCTCTGTTTTCTCTTCCTCCTCCTTTATTTTGTGTGCTTTGTGGTTAGAATTGTGTGGTTTCCTTGACACATGCAGCCAGTCAGGCAACCCCTGCCATGCGATCACTGATGCAGCCGTCCCCACACCCGTCCAGTCCCACCTTACCCAGCTCTCTATCCTTCATCTTAGGCATGCTCTTAATTAAATTCATGCAAATTTGCTCCTCGGTACGTCGGTCGTCGTCGAGGGGGCCCGGAGAATAGAAGAGCTTGATGATTTAATTTGAGCAAACAAGATGAGGTGTTTGTCTCTCTTTGATGCTAGACAACTAAAAAGGAGGGCTTACTTTTCCTTCACTCTAAAAAAAGGTCATTTTATTATTGTTTTTGTTTTGTTCTATTTCTAAAGAATCAAGCAAGTCTTTGGGTGTGTGTGTCATCAACATTTACTTGGAGCAAATGGTTTAACATTCCTTCTTGATGACACAACTTACATTAGCTTTCCTTATACTGAACCCACAGTGAATCCAATAGTTACAAGCCTGCTCTATTAAAGGAAAACTTTGTAACAGTTCCAATCAAACAGTGTTGCTTGAAGAGAAAAGCTCAGGATAAGTACACGTAAAACTAGAAATGTTGCCATAATGGTATGCCTCTGCCATAATGCATGGTTCTCCCAATAGGTCTATGGTACGTCTTGACAATGTGTCATGACAGTTTCATATAATTGGCAAAATATCAAAATGATGTTCGTCACAAATGTGTTGAATGTTCACATTCCTTGATCTAGGTTTCTAGGTTCTAGACCTCATGACCCAAAACTCTCTTTAGAGAATCTTCATTGGGTAGTTCATGTAGTCACTAAATTTCAAGAAAACACCTTCAGGCACTACATAAATATGGGGAATATATAGTGAAATTTTGAGCATTTGACCTCAACCTTTGACCTAGAGCATGTGCGCCTAAAAGAATAGGCACAACTTAATAATGAAAAAAAAAAAAACAAGTGTGGAATATTATAAATGAAATCAAACCCATTGAAATGTCCAAGCAAAGGCCACCAATATGAAATGTACTAAATATCATTTGTTTGATGTAGGAACTACTGTAGAGCACCACCCACAGATCTTTAATATATGTATATATATGAAATTCCCATACTCTTGTCGATTCAATGCCATTTCAATTTTTTTATTTCCATCGAACAAAAAGGTAATACATAGTGCAATGTATACGAGCAAAAAGTAAGGAAGAAAAAACACTGTAAGGACCAGGACTAACGTAGATGAGAATGAATAAATAGTATAAAACAAATAATGCATACTTTTCAAAAATGAGATTAACACTTTCTATACCAATGAGTTGAATGTGCACAAATTTTGCACACATAGCTATGGACAGAAAGTTACTCTGATACTCAGAGGATTAAGAAATAGATAAAGCAATGGAAAAGAGTGATCCACAGTCATTTGACTGGTAAACAATGGAATCTTGGTTTTTGCTATGTCTGCAGAAAATTTACTATGCCTAGGACATTTTTTTTTTTCTGCTAGTACTGGGGCTTTCAACAAGATGTACAACACTTTTGGGGATAATGACTATCTTGTGGGTGATGCGAGTGTTGGTAGAATAAAGAATTGTGCCCTGGGCATAGTTGTTTTTGAAGCAATCCCCATAGGTTTTACGTGTAAAATCTGTCTTCAGTGTGAGCAGAAGCCATACAGTGCATGCAGAAGGATCAAACATGGCGCTTCAAGGCAATCACAACTGATGCAGCTATAACATGCCTGGCTGCAGTATGATGTTAAATTTGTGCTATGGTGAATAAAGCACAAATCTTAACTTGACTGGGCTAGCTAAAGATATGTTTTTGCAGTACATCAAGGAATAAGGTTAACTGCAATGATATTCAAGTCATGGCTGATATATATAGGCCAGTGCAGATCTTGTGACCATCCTACAATCCTTTGGAAGAGTGTATGGGTCTCAGAATGGTTGTGATACCCCTTGACCTCATAAAATCAGTAATGACTAATAACTCACATATATACCACTGATTGATAGCCAGCCGCATCCACACAGAATTCTTATCCTTATTGTACTGAACATATGATGCTATGACAAAAGAATGACAACTATTCATATTTTTTCTTTCCTTCCAAGTAGTAGGAAAACAAGAAACACAAGATAATTGATTGTAGACGTAATGGCTTTTGCCGCAGAAATTGTGTTGACTTCTTTGATGAAACAAACCATAGATGTCTCTGCCATCAATGGGAAAATACTTCCACTGGCATTTTGTCGTGTAGCATTGAAAAATACGGAAGATGATTTTTTTTTTCTTTTATTCATCCTGCTCTGTATTGAGCAACAGAAGGACGTTACCTCGATTCCTTGAATACAGCTAATCCCCTTTTGGCTCTGATCTGGTTCTGGGGGGGATTCTGTGTTTTATTTGATTGATATGGTAGTTGCAGCTTTACCTGTACATGAGTAGCAAGGGATCGACATAATGCAATGAACTGGCCTTGCTCTGACATGCTGTGATATTAATTACAAAATTAAAAGGGAAACAATTCATCCTTTCATCTCCCAATGACATTTTGCAAGCAGGTAGTATCATCAAGTACACTGCATACTGCTACCAAATGACAGTTTATTGGGAAGGATAAAACTAATCACTCTTTCTTCCCTGCTTAGTATGTGACTGATGATTTAATTTCTTTTAATGCATTTTTCCATCCTCTTCCTATTTCTCTCTCTCTGTCTATCCTTGTCATCTCATTTCATTTTATATGTTTTTCACGTCAATTTTCACGGAGGACGGACCTCATGGCCACTCAGCAATGATTGCCGCATTGCAGAATTCATGTAATTTTGCACTTTAGTACTTTTAACGCTACCCTCATTTCTTATTTAACAATATCACTTCTTTCCCTCAAGAACTCCAGGGCACTCCCACTTATCTATGGCTCACTCATGGATTTTTTTTTTTCTATTATTACGATATCTTCTCTTAGACCTCACCACTGCTTTATCTCTCTCGCTCTCTTACTCTCTCTCTCGCTCTTTACATTCATTTGTTCATCATTAAAGGACCAACAGCTACTAGCACTCGTGCTATCTCTTGGTTATTTAAGCAACTTCATTGTGTACATTATTGCCATCAATTGTATGTTCAATGAAAGCTCTTTTTTGATAAATTTGTTTTTAATAGAATACTTAATCATTTATCAATTATGCATTTCATATGTTTCTTAGATTGTTTAGACTGTTATGTGTGCTATGTATTGATGTTGATGTTAACACAAAAAGTGTAGCATTAAATTACCATTATGTGAAGAGTTTGTTCGCAAAAACCGATAAGTCCATTTTTGAACATTTTGAAGTACGGTCTCTGTCATAAAGTACAAAATAATACCTTTTAAATGATATATTGGTCACTACATATTGTCAGTTGAGAATGATAAGAGCGTTAAGTTGCCTCTAAACCCATAGTGTTCGGGACAACTTAACGCCCTTCTCATTCTCAACAGACGATATAAAGGTACATTTTTGAAGTTATGGTCAAAAGAAGGAGAAATTTTCTTATTATTCTCTTTATTTTTCTTGACCTTTAATCGCAAATATCTCCATTTGACAAATATGGACTTATCGGTTTTTGCAAACAAACTCTTCATGTATTCAAACTTTCTTGTATATAAGTTGCTATTATAAATAAATAAACTCAACTCAAATAAACTCAACTCTCTATCTCTTTCTATCTATCTCCCTCTTTTTCTCTCCATCTCATCTTTCTCTCTTTCTATCTCTCTAAACATCTCTCCCTCGTTATCTCTCACTTTCTCTCTCGATTTCTCCCCCATGAATCTTTATCCATCCCCTGTCCTATTTAGCACCAACTTGTGTCCTTCTTCCGTAAAGTATTCGAAGGTTTCTCACCTACTCCCTTTAGTAACGACCTGGGGGGTGTTTCACAAAGCCGTTCTTAAAGTTAAGAAGGACTTAAGTGCGACTGGTAATCAGTTCTTGTGTGCTATACCTATTAGAATATCAATAATTCAGCACAAGAACTGATCACCAGTCGCACTTAAGTCCTTCTTAACTTTAAGAACAGCTTTGTGAAACACCCCCCTGGTCATAAAGACCAACGAATCTGTTTCCCTTTAGAGTATTTTACATGCAAGGAAGGGGTCCTGTATATGAAGATTACCAGTCTGTAGAAACCAAGAACTGTTTCTCTTTAATAGAGAAATTCCAGACAAGTTGAAAGTTAGTCTGCAGAGAAAGAATACAAATCTAAAAGCACAAACAATGCCAATTTAAACAAAATAGAATGAAAATGAAAAAGATATGAAAATGTGAGGTTTGTTAATTTTTATGACACAGTTCTTGAACAGCCAACATAAATATACAAACTAGAGATTGTAATTTGTCATCACTGACAAATTAAGGTGATCCGATTTTTTTTTTTTTAATCAATGATTCAAGTCCTGATCGCAATAGGCATGGCCATGCAGGTTTCATCTGTGTTCGAGACATTGGCCGTGTGATGTTTGGATTCTCATTTAGAAAAGGGAGTCATATCTGCCATCTTTGGTACCAAATCTGTATACACTATAACGAAGATACAGCAACAAGTACATATGACCTTTGACCCCACTTTGCACAACCTAGATGGCATCTGAGCAAAAAGTGGTTATTTTGTGAAATGATTCTTGTAACATGATCTTTGCGTGTGCAAAATATGGGAAAGATAAGACATGTATTCACCAAGATACAGGATGAAACATTTGTGACCTTTGACCCTAATTTACATACCCAAGATATTGTCGATCAAGTATTTGTTATTTTATGAAATAATGTGCGTGACATGAACTAAACATGTGCAAAATATGGGGGTGATAGGGGCTGTTTTTCTTGAGTTATTGCAAAGAAAGTTGCAGAAACATAGAAATAGCTCAATACATCGAAGATAAGCTTTAATTTCAACCAAGTATTGTAACATGATCCCGACATCATATGAAAAAACAAAGGGCACGGAACGATAGCGCAAAATCTCAGTTACAACATATTAAAATCTGAGGAAAAATTCACCGAAGGGTAAGTGAGCTAGTGCTCGATAAAGACAATCATGTCAATTTTCACATCTAGAAAAATTCCCTCCCATAGAGATAACACGTCATAACGAAGAAACTGAAAGAAGTACATATGACCTTTTGACACCACTTTGCACAGACAAGATGGCATCTGAGCAAAGAGTGGTTATTTTGTGAAATGATTCTTGTAACATGATCTTTGCGTGTGCAAAATATGGGAAAGACAGGACATGTATTCACCAAGATACAGGATAAAACATTTATGACCTTTGACCCTAATTTACATACCCAAGATAGCGTCTGATCAAGTAGTTGTTCTTTTATGAAATAATGTTCGTGACATGAACTAAATATGTGCAAAATATGGTGGTGATAGGGTATGTTTTTCTTGAGTTATTGCACATAAAGTTGTAAAAAGAAAGAAATATTACAATACATCGAAGATAAGCTTTAATTTCAACCAAGTTTTTTTCACGTGATCCCGACGTATGAAAAAACAAATGGCACACTTACGATAGCCCTACATCTCAGCTACAACATATTAAAATCTTAGAGAAATTCACCGAAGCATAAGTGAGCTAGTGCTCGATAAAGATAGACATGTCAATTTTCATTTCCATAAAAATTGCACTCCCATAGAGATTACACGTAAACTGGTCAAATTTGACAAGGTTACCTTCAATCCATTTTTTCGAGGTGATGTCGTCATCTAATCAAATTTGTGTAATTACATTTATGAAAGAGCATTTCATAAGCTACAACATATTGAAATTTAGGTGAAAATTAGCAAAGGATAAGTGAGATACGCTCGAGCAAACTTGAAATTTGATGACGTCATTTTGAAAATTTACTTTTTTTACTTTATTCAGAAATTTGATATCTTTCAATCATTTTGTCAGCATAGCCAGCCCATGAAATGACATGTACAACTCATCAGCTTTCAGAATATGTCAAGAAAATGGGGGGTCACCGTCCATCCTGACGAGTAAAATCCGATTTAAAATTGGCGGTTTTTTGGCATAGTTGCACTGTGTATCCCCATTGACGCACGTGCGGAATTTTGAATTTGACGGGTCCGTATGACGTCATATTGAATCGGATCGACTTGAAACTTGGTATAAATATTCCTTGACATTTCGGACATCCGATCCGTGTGAAAAAATTGAAAATTTCTATTTCATATGAGCTGTGCGTGCGAATATGTGCGCGCGCGTACGCGTCCGTCCAATTTTTTCAATTTTTCAAAAAATGCTCCAAATGGTCTGAAACGTGTGCAAAAAAGTTTTGAGCTCGATTTGAGCATACAAATATTTTAACGCGCGCATACGCGCGCGTTTTGAGATAAAAACGAATTTTGAGAATATGAGTAGAATTCGCATGACTTGAAATATATGTGACGTAAATTTCATTGAAATATTCTATTCCATTAATGAGATATGCATGAAAATGTGTTTTCATATAATGACGTCATAGTGACGTCACGGTCGACTGATCACTATGTTTTTACTTGCGCTGTCGTCTTTGCGACATGATACATATATGGTATGAGTTTGACATTGAGAGGCAATGCACTTTCTGAGCTAACCTCTGCACAACTTTTGAGGAGAAATAAAGAAAGAAACAAAGAAAGAAGAAAGATTCAGTACAGATACAGAAGGTGATCCCAGAGGATACTCGGATCACCTAATAAGAAGATATTCTATCACATCACAAATCCATAAAATTTGATGGATCACTACCAACATTTAATCATCTGTTCCTTGTGTCATTCTCAATCTTTCCTGTAAGTTTCATTTAAATCTGTAAACAACTTTTTGAGTTATTCTGCACATGGACAAACAAACAACCGAACCAACACCGAAGAAAACATTAACCTCCTCCCTTGGTGGAGGTAACAAGTGAAACAAACAACCTTAAAGAGATAGTATAGTATTGGTGGAGAGGAGGATTGGGCTTTTAACTTCGGCAAGATACCAAGAAACCACTTATGAAATAGTACAGAGCATACCACTCTAAGAGGAATTTAAAGCAAAATCGGTTTTGGAATGGCTGAGGCATCTAAAAACAAAGCATAACGAAGTGATCATAATAGATGGGGGTCCCACCTTTTATTAGGATTGCTCAGCTTTGGATATCTCATCCATTTCAAAACCAATTTTCATTAAATAAATGGTGAATTCCTCTGAGATTTACATGTTTTCAATAGAGGTTTCTTGTTATCTCACCAAAAATGTTACAAACATGAAATTAGGTTTTAACCAAAACTATACAATCCCTTTAATAAATTAAATTAACAAATTAACAAGCGCTCTCCTTTCCCATCGCAGATGATAATATGGAAGGTTCAAATAGGAACCATGTGCAGCAAATTATTTGCCACCTTTCAAGTTTCCCAGGCACACCAGGCAGGATTTCGTCCTTCAAGAAATTCTTACACAAGCATGAGGTATTCATATATAAAGTGACTTTTCCATAACCTGCCATTACAGAGTGACCAGTTTCACGTCATTGATGCAGTATCTAGCTGCCTTACCCACAGTGAGAGATTTCAGTCAAATCTGAATACATCCTTGGAAAGAATGTTGAAGATATTGTGTGATCTTTGTGACAATACAATCGATCCCATCCCATTTACCCTCAAACCATCACAGATATCAAACAATTTAATACCTAACTGCCTTTTTTTCTTATTTTTTTTCTTATCCTTTTTAATCAACAGCACCATCTATCTCTTCTTCTCTCTCTCTCTCTCTTTCGCTATCTCTCTCTTCCATCTCACACACTCTGTTTTTCCCTTCTCTCTCTCTCTCCCTCTCTCTCCCTCTCTCTCTCTCTCTTCTGTCTTACATAAGCTGTAGATCTCTCTCCCTCCGATATATTCCACCCATGTGCAGATTAAAATTGCAACAACAACGGATAGCATTTTTCATTTATCAGGCCACATCGCAACCAAGGAATTTGGCATAACGTTTCAATTAGTATAATGGCCCAGAGAATTAAAGGGAAAGTGCTGGTGTAAACTGCAGAAAAACTCTAAGTATTTGGATGTACAAAGAAATCATAAAAAAGTTAAACCTGAGGGTAAGAGTATTATCAATGTACTATTTATCAACAAAATCTGTAATAGCACAAGTTTAAATGTGTTACTTCTATGTGGAAATGGCATTGCTTTGTGAACAAAAAAAAGGAAATAAAACAAAACAATGAAAGAAACAGACATGTAGATTTTAATCAGGCTTTCATAGATAAGACAAAGGCACAGAATGATATGTGCAATGCATAAAATTGCTAAATGGAGTCCATCCCCAAAGTCTGTGTCAGTTTTTTTTCTACTTAAACATGCAAATTATTATTATCATTATCATTTTTAGATGCACCATGTTAAAATTTGAGTTATGTAAGTTTACAACCAATTTCAAGCTTTACAATACAGGGGGAGCAAAGGGCAGAGTGTAATTTCATGATACTGAGATTATGAGTTTTGATAATTTCAAGCTTTATCTAAAACAGCAGGCATTATATGATGCATCACGCGTTACCCCGGGGTACCGTAGTACCCCGGATTACCGCGTTGTGTAGCGCCACCTCACGTCCACTCGAGGACAGCCAGAGAAAAATGCATGCACTATGTGTGCATGTACACAGTCATTCCCATGCCACTGCATGTTATACTGTATACGCTATAATTTTCGCGTACATAAATTTTCGCGAATTGCCGATGTCACACATTTTCGCGAGTGGTTAAATTCGCGATTGGGGGACCAGAGAAAATATGAAGTGGCAAAGAAAGTGTGAATTTTCAACTTACCAGCAACGAATGCTACCACAGCGACTGGGCTGTGTATACTAGTAGGTAGACGTGGACATGCTATATGTACGTAAACAAGCTTAGCCAGTATGGTCTGTTCGGTGAGCCGTAAAATGTTCGTATCATCAAGGCAAGGGATTCATTTTGGAAGGTAATATTTTCGCGTGTTGTTAATTTCGCGAATAGCTCCCGACTCACGAAATTCGCGAAAATAAAACCCACGAGAAATATATAGCGTATACAGTACTATGCGTGCATGGCACTACCACTAGCGTGTGCTTCAGTGCAGTGCAGTGCAGTGGCTAGCGTGCGCTAGCTCCAGCACCAAAATAATTTCCTCTTTTTGGCACCCAGGGTACAACCTTTTTAAAAAAATAAATAATTCAACAAAAATGGCTGATTTTTATTTGGTACCCCGCGATACAAGTTATGTCATCATATTGTCTCTTGTCAAACTGTTTACAAGTACATGTATCAAATTTTTCCTGTATTGTTCCAATGTTGTATGTATAGTTCTTGTGTTCTTTGTATTATTTTTTCTAAGCAGAATACGGAAATGAAATGAAACGAAGAAATGAAATTATAGTCTAATATACAATAAACTGAGGATAATTTTTAGTTATAAAGTTTAATATCATGTTATGAGATGACTACCTCTGTTGTTTTCTTTTATGTCAGTCTCTTGTCGATAATTGTCTTTTTTCATATTCTGTACACATATTTTTTTTCTCTATGTGATTTTTTAAACTCTTTATGTGCCACGTTCACACGTCCGACTCAGTCGACGGCGTGCCAACTTCGCATATTCTGCTCAAACGCACAAACCCGCCCAAACGGATCGATAAATCGCCAAATGCCACAATACAATGAACGCATTTCTCGTGATTCCGTTCCTCTCACATTTAACTTGCATTTTATGTGTTGACTGATTAGCACTTGGTGTTCCTTACTGGATTTGCGTGTAAATTCTAAGTTTCTGCTACTGTTTTGTGTGCAAAAGTCAGGCCTTTACAATAATGCAGCTACTGGTCGTTTGAAAGAAAATCAATCATAGATTTGACACGCAATTTGCATCAAAGCAAAGCTTGGCATTAATTTTTCTCTACAACTTTGCGCACTACATGACCAGCTCAGCAGATTTTTTTTTTTTAAATGTACATAGATTTGAAAAACAAAGTGCTTTCTCAAAGTATGTCTACGTTGGTGTCTCAGAACAATGTGGCACACAGGGGGTTTTCACCATGGCACATAAAGAGTTAAAATTATTTTACACTGAATCCATCGTGCTATAATTTTCTCTGATATATTGTATGCATGGATATGCAGAACACTGAACATCCACTGACTGAGCAAGTTCATTTTATCACTGTGTTGAAATAAAATGAAAATGAAAAAAAAAAATAATGACTTGATGCATTAATTGTGAAATGAAATATATGACATTGAGGACCCACCCACGCATTTTGTGCAGTTTTCACACTTGGGAGGGGAAAAAGAGGATTCATCAAAGATATACATTATTTGTCTTGCCATACAAACTGTTCCCATCATAAACAACAACAACAAAAATGTTTGTGACATTTTGAAAATGGCAGTTAATTTTGAGGAGAATAATCTTTTCTAATGGTTATGACACAAATTATGAAAGCAATCTATGACATAACTATGCTGCACCTGAGGCATACGAGCAAAATGATGCATGCATGTATCTCAAGCTGTCAATAGAGGGGGCTCTTCGTATTTCAAAAAATATCCCCATTGGGATGTAGGTGTGAAGTGGACCCAATATGCCTGAAGTTGTGATTCACAAGTTCAGTCTCTTAAACTGTATAGTGTACAACAATATGGTCACATATTTTTATCCATTCATACAATGAAGTGTATATTTTTCTTGCTACGTACCTTTACAACGTGATATATGTTTATGAAGATATTTTTTTTTCAATGTTTTCTCTCTATCATGAATTTTGTGTACATATACATTGTCATACTATTTCTTGAGACTAAGAAATGCATGAAAACAATTCTCCCTATCACATATAAATGTAAACATTTTGTCGCTAGCGGTCAGGTCAGTACATTCGCAATATACACTACATGCAAATGAATGAGATGGTCTTAGGCAGCAATGTGCAACACGCAGGTTTCAAGCTTGATCACATTTTCTGACGGGACTTTTACTTCCGGTAATGTGGTGCAGTGTGTGCAGCAGACACGTAGAACGATATTGTACATGCATCAATATACTGCTTAAGCCAAATATTTCACAAGGTTTCTAAATAGTTTCGTGAATGGAACCAGTCATGTGCTATTCACAGATTTAAATACATGCAAAGATATTAACTCACATCCCGACATGAATGTGACATGCGTGCATATATTTTTCCATTCTGTAGTGTACTTCACAATTGCAGATTTAACCACTCACGAAATAATTTATTGTCGGAAGTCCCAGTTCACAAATACAGTAATTACAATCGCTAAATACATAACTTGTACAGTATAAAGCTATAGGTTCAACTAATGTAGGACACAATGTTAGACGGGTATCAATAGATATATGTCAAGGCCATGGCTGATCCAAATAGGTAAGTTTCACCTTTTGGAGCACTGCTGTAGTTTTAACAGTTTGATAAAATTCAAGTGGCTATTGCATATAGCCTTTCTGAAATGATTTTAAGTTCTTAAGAACCTGATAATTGCTGTACAATATGTCCCCCCAAAAAATTACAGTCAGATTTTCGCATTGATAACACCCAATATGATTAAACTGTCTAAATGCTACTTCAGGGGGTTAAAATATAACATCTTAGCTCTATTTTGCAGAAAACCCTGTTCGATTTGGTTAAGTGGTCACAGAGAGATGTTGATTGTTGTAAAGCATTTCATGAGTCTTATTCTTCCAAGTTTAGCACTTCGATGCTCTTGTGTGTGAATACAATAGACAGAACTTGGAGGGAAGAAATTCCTGACATCCTCTACAAAATTCCTCATTTTCTTTGACCACTGAAGCAAATTGAATGGGGTGTTCTGTAAGATGTGGGCAATGAGTTATAGTTTCATACCCTGAATTTGTATTTAGATTGATTCACTGTTATTAAAGATATCATTGCGGAGGGTCCCGTTGTAATTTTTGGGGGGACATACGGTACAACAGAAAACATGAATACTTCACCAGAGAAGACTCAACACAACATAGCAACCTTGAGGCTCATGAGCCAAGTGCAGGCACATCAGTTTACTTAATTGGTAGGCCTTAAATCATAAATACATATTTACTGGAAGGTAGAACTTTTCATTAATATGCTACAATGGTGAAATGGCACTTCCGAAAATTCATCAACTTGTGCACATTTTCTACTGAAATGCATGTATGTCATTAAAACTCATGACCTTGTCCTCACCAAACAGTGTCCTTAATTAGTACAAAGATTCCCCCAAGGATCTGTAATATTTGCCCAAGGTTAAAATGATGATCAGAAAGACCATTAATCCATTGAAGACTAGTTCCGAGTATACTTGGGCAGGTGTCTGTGGGAAATGCGTGCTACAGCAAAATCAGTCCGTCCTCAATGGGTGTGATACTGCCTTGCATAAATGGATTCCATTTAACGTGATGGATTTTCCTCCATTCTTCAGCTTTAATGGACACTTATTACTTGTAACAACCAGGCTTTCAAAGAAACAGACGAACGATGGCGTCTTTACAGTCGACAGCCATTTCTGAGCTACTATAGGTCATAAATGACACTGTGATGATGAATAATGATAGTACTAGTATTACTCAGTGCCCAGCTAAGAAACAAACGACATCAGCTGTTTTGCATGCATCAAATGATATAATATTTATATAGTAAATAAATGATTAGCGTTAATGAGGATGATGATGAAAACTGTCAAGGTCTCATAACATAGACACACGTATAAAAAATAAACAATCAAGGAATTACAGATGAAACACAATAGACTTGATGTTTTTGGTTTTCACATCTAATTAGACATTTTTTCACTCCTGTCCTGAAATTCCCTATTTCTATAGCAAGAAATCATTTTCTTTATAACATCGACTTTAAAAAACTATTTAAAAAACACGTAAAGAACATATTTCCTAAAGATCATGGGGAAACAAAATCTTGGTATGAATTCAGAACAAAACCAAAGAGAAAGTTTCAAAGGTTTATTACCTTATTATTTAACATTTAATGAGCTGATGTCAATATTTGAAATGCTATGTGTGTATACAGTTATGTTGTGCTTCTGATTTTGTATAATTTTTTTTGTTAGAAATGGGAAGTAATACAAACAAACTAAAGAAGTAAAAGAACAGATCAAAGTCTGTACTTGATACATGCAGCATAGAAGTGAATATGCAGAACACACTCAAGGGACCAAGGCATCATTAAGCACTTTGCACCAACTGTAATTTACAGCTGAATGAAAGCCCTCACTATGGCAGCAATACTAGCCAATCAGCTTTGAGTCTCTCGTTTCCATGGCAGCCGCAATTATTGCAAACCTACAATAACTGCTGACCCCTCTACTTAAAAAAAAAAAAAAGACATGGTTCACCTTTATCAAAGTGTACTACACTACATATTACTACATTAATACACATACACTACATGAGGTAGTGAAAAAATTCTGGGTAATTTCACTAATCAGATCATGATATCACTGTTTGGTAATTCTTTTTTTTTTTCTGAAAACATCACCCTGTCTATGTGTATAATAAGCCAGAAAAATGACAAAGAAAAAGAATAAAATGCACATCAATCATTTTCAGCTATGCTTGCCATCTAAATATTACGACTAAAACCAGCGGCGTTAATGGAGTGCTTCCATTCTCATTAGTCTTGATGGGTGAGATGGATAATCGGTGCTCTTTGGATGTCCAGAGCGGCCAATGATGACCGGTGAGTGACCGCTTGAACTGACCAGGGAGAGTAAGTGGGCGACAGAAATTATGCATGAAGTTATTCTTTGCTTCTGTCATCATAGAGGCTAGTATCCTCTTATCGGAGTTATTTTTGGCGTACTGCGCATGGAGGGGTTATATATAATTGTATACTGCATATCAATACATCAGTCATGCATTCATGACTGATGACTGGGGGATATTTGTGTCCACTTTTATGGCACCGCCACTACATCTAGTTGGCATGAAAACAATGGCAGCAAAGCTACACAGATTAAGCTGGGAAGAGACCCACATGGAACCTGTCACGTTTAGATTATTCACTCATGATTGAAGCGGGGTTATCTTACCAGACCGACACTCACCTATGGCCCAGCAGTTTGACATTAGGCCCGTGCACACACAACAAAAATCGAAATTACAATGGCGATCCAAATTTCGATTTCTTTTTCGACCATTCATACACAAGGAAAAATCGCACTTCGCAGCAAGGAAAGGACGATCAGTGGCCAAATTGCGCATGCGCGAAACTTGCATGACCGAAGACTGACCCCGCGGTCCCAATAATGTTGACGTTCACGCGCTACGAAAGATGGGATTAAAAATACCGATTTCCTAATCTCGATCGCACTCACACACACGACGCTTGGCAAAATAATTGCGATTATTCTGAAAAATCGCACTAATAGTGCGAGTTGGATCGCGATTAGGATCGCGAAAATTAGTGAAATTTTTCTGTCCACACAGGAAAAAATTTCGAAATTTTGATCGCGATAAGAAACTCGATTTTTAAATCGCACTTTTTCCCTTGTGTGTGAACGGGCCTATTGAATAGAGGTCCATGAGTCATACAACCCACAAGTCATACACACCAAGAGTTCAACACTTAAGCACATAAGGCCCTCAAAATCAAAACTAAGCAAAAAAGGCCGAGTTCAACACTAGGTAAAAATGACCCACAACTTCAACATTATATCACAAGGCTTAATGTGTTGATTTCATGGGCCTTGTTTGCTTAGTGTCTAACTTGTGGGCCTTATTTGCCTCGTGTCGGACTCATGGGCTGTATGACTCGTGGGCTTTATGATTCGTGGGTGTCAAACTCATGAGGCACACTCATTAAAGCTGCCCAAACAGTGATCAGCAGTGCCTTGGCTCTGCACGGACAAAATATTCTCACAAGATTTGAGTTATCTGTGAAGCACTTCAAGAAATATGCTTGGAATATGGACTTGAATCCTTCTACAAGTAATTTCAAGAAGAATAAAAAAGGTACATTCGTATTTCATATTTTTTTTAACCCTTACAAATACTTCCTATGATAGAATCATGTAAAATCTTTCTCATAAAGTATCAATAAAAAAAATAACAAAAAAAAGCCAAACAAAATTTTATCATGATTAGAGAAAAGTTCTGCAAAACTACCAGATTCTATCTACAAAAGTAATTGGCATTGACATTTTTCTCCTTCTTTCATCCATCTATACTTAAAACACATAGATATTTCATGAGTGGTAATATACACACACTTTATATACATTCACATAGGCCTTATTTTGCAGTACTCAACCTCCACTCATCTCTCCTTCTCTCTCTCTCTCTCTCTCTCTCTCTCTTTTCTCTTTCCTTTCTCTCACAAAATCATTCCATCTCCTCCAGTATCTATTTTATCTCTTTCGATCCTGTATTCCCCACACAATTATTGTAGATATTATATCCCCACACTCGTTACATTGACATCTTTACTATTCTTTCTCACAAAAGGATTTCTTATCAAGACTTCCACACATCACCTCCTCCCCATTCAATCCAGTCTCTCTCTCTTTCATGAATAGAGTTGAAGAAATGACATCTAGTGCATAAAAGTTCATGGTCAACAAAGGCAGCTTCTCTTTCACACTCAAAATGCTATTCTTGGTTTTCACAGTGAAAAATACACCTGCCCTCTCTCCCCACCCCCCCCCCTCTCTTTCTCTCTCTCTCTCTCTGTGGGGTCATGTATATCATATCTCAACATTATTCATCTGGCATTGGTTCATTAACTTGCCGCAATATGTTGCAGCATTTTCTCTTTTATGATGTATCTATCAGAGCTATTGCTCGCTATGATTAGAAGTCTAAAATAAATGTTCTCTTTAACGACAAGCAGTAAAAGACACATCATTCATCTAAACACCTGTTGCTTTCACTCCCTGAAAACATGCCCCCCCCCCCCCCACCATTCTATTCCATCACGAGAAACTCACATATATGATGGTATACTCTTCTACACTATCGATCTGAGTGAGTGTCAGTCAGTTACTCTATACATCATGCACATCATTGTGTTTCTATTTTTGTTCTTTTTGTGAGTTAACTGATGTTCAAGTACAGTAATTGATAACAAAATATCACCTCTCTATACACAGAAGTGCAATTTGTATATCTTCCAAGTTGGGAAAATGCTAACAAATGGCAGGGGCCTCTGGTAGAGCAGTGGCAATACTGAAGAGGCTACCTTGGGTATTAAAGACCTGATTATGATTGTGATTGTGATTGTGATTGTGATTGTAATTGTAATTGTGATTGTGATTGTGATTGTGATTGTGATTGTGATTGTGATTGTGATTGTGATTGTGATTGTGATTGTGATTGTGATTGTGATTGTGATTGTGATTGTGATTATGATTGAGATTGTGATTGAGATTTTGACTGTGATTATGATTGTGATTATGATTGTGATTATTATTATCATTATCATCATCATCATCATTATTATCATCATGATTATCATTATCATTATCATCATCATTATCATTATCTTTGCTGCTGCTGCTACTACTACTATTAAAACGCTTCTGTCGAAAAAAATGATAAAATTTCTCTTTCTGTCACTTTAATTATTGCCTACAAATTAATTCATTCGTGAAATTGCTGACACACATTAAGATTTGCAACATATCATCATCATTGAAGGAAAAAAATGTGGTGAATAAACTGGTCATGAAGTCAGTTCATTTTTCACAAAATTAACTGCTTAAACCCAACATCACAGTGGTCTTAAAAATCCTTTTGTTCTGATCACATGATTAATCACCTGACATGATTAATCACCTGACACTTGACAAGTTTTGTTCCTCCTCTGATGAATGCAAACAGGCAAACAAAAAATCAGTATGGGAAAAACTTTTAGAAACACATTATGGAACACAATAATGTATACTTGAAGGTCTCTTCCTGTTTATGAGTACTTTAGAGGCAAGAAAGTCTCACACTCAATAAATGTATGTGTCTCTGTTTTCCTCCACACATCCAAAAAAAAAACAAGACTTTTTGTTTTTTAGTGAAAAAAAAAATGACACATTGATATAACAACATACTTTGGATAGCAAGCAAATAACTTTTATTTCACTTAAGTTCATCAATCAATCACACAGCTGAAGAATTTCTTTCCATGGCTCAACTTAGAATTATACATTGAAGCATATAGAACATTGATATCATTCAAAGATTACATCAATTTGTTTATATTTATGAATACTAATAGAAAGCACAATACCCAAGTGCATAATAATTACTTCCAAGAGTTTTTGAACTATTTTTGAAACCAATTAAAAATTGTATGCAATATTGTCCAATTAATATTATCACAGTCGTGGCTTTATCTTTTGATGGACTGTGATCATGCTCTGTCCAGTTAATCCTATTTTAGTATTGCATAAATGGATAAAGCAATGGTATATAATGTGCAATACAATTACTATATGATATACTCTACAATTAACATCATGTACTATGTTATGACCATAAATGCACAAAACACCAAGTGTTCAAATTTGCACATATCACCAATACAGATATGAGCATCAACTATGTATGTGTTACATTTTAATTCACCTTAATGATAGGGCAACAGGTAAGACAGAGATAATCAATGCCAATGCAAAATAAGTTTCAAGAGCTTTCAAAGAAGAAGGACAAAATTTGTTTTATACAAGACTGATTTTTTTTTTTTTTTCATTTCCAATCAATTCCAATCTCAAAATTCTGTTTTTATTTTTCTAACATATTATCCACGATAAAAAAGTGACATATAACTGCATAGTCACTAAGCTTACAATGAATATCAATTATTTCACAATAAGCACATAACTCCATTTTTTTCCCCTCTATTAAAGCAAAGGTGCGAGTACAGAGTATATGGAAATACATGGAGACATTTCTATGAAACATATGCACTTCATTTTTTTTTAATAAATGCATAACCTGCTTTATCATAAATGAATTACAGTAGAATTAACATCAAATTAGAAATCAATGATATACAGAGATATAGTACCTATTCAGGCAATAGAACAGTTATGCCTAAATTTGAACTTTGTTTGTTTATTGTTTGCTTCAAGTCAAGTTCTGTCAATACACATCTCTAACAATGTAATGAAATACGAGCTTGCTTAAATGTACAAAAGACTCTAGCCAAGGCTACAGACCTTACAGGTATGAAGTTAAGAGTTTGTTTGCAAAAACCGATAAGTCCATTTTTGAAGATTTTGAAGTACAGCCTCTGTCATAAAGTACAAAATAATACCTTTTAAATGATTATATTGGTCACTACATATAAAGGTACACCTTTGAAGTTAAGTCAAAAGAAGCAAAAATTTTCTTATTATTCTCTTTATTTTTCTTGACCTTTAATCGCAAATATCTCCATTTGGCAAATATGGACTTATCGGTTTTTGCGAACAAACTCTTCAAGTGTGCCTTTGACATGGCACACAACACTACATTTGGCAATTACATTACATGTACACTTTTAGGTGTAAAATACTTTTAACCAAGTACTGTATGTTACAACTCTTACACACTTTTTTTTTTGTCTGGAGAGATTAATTGTCAAGATGCCTGTAACAGAAAAGTGAAAGGTGGATTAAAAGAGAGAGAGAAAAAAAAAGAAAGAACACATACGGCTGGAAACAGAGGAAAACAAACACATAGACATACAGAGGTAGAAAAGATTGTCTTAAAATAAGAAAGAAATAGAAAGAGATTTAAAAACAAATCATACTCTATGTATAACTTATAAAGAAATGCAGAAAGGGAAAAAGATAAAGAAAAGTGAATTTATCCAGAGAGAAGCAGAGAGAAAAACAAATTCAGACACTGAGACATTAAAAAAAAATGAAACGGGGGGGGGGGGGGGGGGGCGGGAGGGGGGGGGGCAAGACACTTGAAGTGAGACTGAAAGAAGATTTCACAAAGGGGTGAAGAGTAAATAAAGGAATTTAAAAGTCTCTATGCAGCACTTGCCAAACATTAAAGGGATGGCATAGTATTGGTTGATTTGAGAACTCATCTCTTAACTTTTTGCGAGATACTTAAAAAAAAAACACTTCATGACATGTTCCAGAGCATAAAATTCTGAGAGGAATTTAGAGTTTATTTGATGAAAATCAGTTTTGAAATGGTTGAGATATCAGAAAACAAAGCAAAGCAAAAAGATCCTAATGAAAGGTGGGTCCCATCTTTTATTAGGATCACATTGTCTTGGACATCTCAGCTATTTTAAAACCAATTTTCATCAAATGAACTCTGAATTCCTCTTAGAATTGTATACTCTTTAACATTTCATGAAGTGGTTTCTAAGTGTCGCACAAAAAAGAAGAAGAAAAAGTTAGAGGCAAAATCATCACCTCCACCAATACTATACCATCCCTTTAAGGCACTGTGCAAACTTTCATTTGTGAGTGCATACTAAAGTCTCCTTAAGTGTGTTTGCAAGAAGACACTAGGCAACTTAGGGACATCTATCACATTGTCAATGATGAGCACTGCTCAGGGACCCTGTCTATCACGACAACGTATCCACTTCAAAAGAAAACGACAAAATAAGAGAGGCAGTTTGCCACAGGTTTGAGCCACACCAAAACAAGGGCAGAAAAAAAAAAAGTCATGTGAAATACATGTATCTACACAGACATCAACATGTCTACAGTGTTCACTGCTGCAAACCTTCAAGCAACATATATTTTCAATGTTCGGGGGGGGGGGGGGGGGGCGGTTAACATTAATATCTCTCTCTCTTGTACACTACCTGACATTGAGATAACTTTATGTGATTATTTTTCAATCGTACCTTTCATACACTGTGCATACTTATGTGTTATTGATTGTGTAGAAATGGAGAAAAATAAAAATGAACTTGAACTTGAACCAATCGCAGAGAAAGCAATTGAATCTACTATTGTTGTTGTTTTTAGGTTATACTAAATTATAGTCTATGTTGTGTGCTGTATGTATCATGCATTCATTTTAAATACTACTTTGACAGTAATACACTGTACATGTATGTTAAAAGTTTATTTGTGTGTATGGTAAAATGGATTTTGTAAAGAGCATAGGGAACATTAATATGTTATAGCAAGCTATAGCCCAACTATCATCATAGCATCATTTTAAACAGGAGGGGGGGGGAATGCTACAGATGAAAATGTGTTCAGATAACATGGGGAAAGGTACTCTACTCTGTTGTCTTGCTCAAGAGCACCATGTCATACAAATCAGTCTCTTTCATAAAAACAAAAACAAGTAAAAGTTCAAAGAAGGAAAACAGTGCATTATTATAAAAAAGAACAGTTTTGCCAAACACAAAGTACTTTTCACCAAGAGAAGTGTGAAGACAAGGACCAGAATACTTGGTATATCAACAACAAGCTGGTATTAACTATTGAGAACAGGTGAAATCGGCATCAACAGAGAAGATCCCTTGACTATTTTTGCCGCCAAATGTTTGATTTGTTGAAATCTATTGTTTCCCAGATAACAGCAGTTCCTGGAATTGATGGTTTTATGACTGGAAGTCATGTTTTGCAGGAGTATGAATTGCTTATCCCCTCCCCCCCTCCTCCCCCCCCCCCCCCACCATCCCCACCCCCTTCTTTAACATCAATGTAGCCTGCAGCATTTCCCAACATACTCCACAGAAGCAAAGCTGTAGAAGCGGAGACTTTCTTCACTCATTATATATCACAGCAAAATGCTTTTCAAACTCCTCCTCCCAAACTTAAAATGTAAGTATGGCATATTAAAAAAAAAAGTGATCATGTCTTCCCAAGGAGCCATGACTTACTGTAAAACAATAAATTCTCCCTTGCAAGAAAATTTCGCAAATTTCCCGAGGAATCAAGATTTGCAAAGGTAAAATGCACATTTTAGAGGGCGTTTGTTTTTCTATACATTTTTCTCTATGCATTGAGTGCAAAAGGTAAATTCACAAAAGTTTTATGCGGGGGGGGGGGGGGGGGGGGGGCTGTAAACTCCAATTTGCAAGTGTTTAATGCCACGATGGTTTTTCTGCACCTGTTATTCACAGTGCAGATAGAAGAACACTGACAAACTTAAAAAAGAAGAACAGTAAAGAACAGTAAAATTAATGAAACCAATGAACAATGTCGAGAAGATATATTTTTTGTCCCTACATTTACTTCTTTGTTATCCTTGTAAGGGTATGCTATGCAATGTTTTCTCATTATATACACATTTGTACATATGTTTTGTAGATACTTTATGACTTGAACTTTGTACAAATTGTTCCAACAGTACGATTTGTCTTCCATGAGACACTCATAGGAAAGGAAATCATTCTCTATCAGGAGCTATTGTAACTTAATTTCTCAGAATCTTCTACCATTTATACTACACAATTAAATACATCAATAAACCTAAATATCTTCAATGTACAACAATCCCAATTCATTTTCACTACAAAGTGACATTACCAGGACACAGTTGTGAGCAGTATTGGCTCAAATTGACAAATATTGTGATTCACACCAATCGGTCTCATTGTACTGTAACAACCACCTTAATGCTCTGCTCACTCTGACATGTCACATTCCTATGATTATGCCTTTTCCAAGCTCTCATGTTAGGAAATAAACTTTAAATGCCATTCACTCAGCCAGCAAATACAGTTTTAGCACAAATTTGTATATGCTAGCAATCTATAAAATCACGTTCAACCATAAAATGCCAATTTAAAGGACAAAATCACACTTTATTCATTCAAATACTTTTATGCTCACACTTGGCATATATACAAAAACTGCAGTGTAACTTATTAAAGGGAAGGTAAACCCAAGAGCAATGTTGATTGAGTGAAAGCAGCAACATTAGTAGAACACATCAGTGAAAGTTTGAGAAAAATCGGACAATCGATGCAAAAGTTATGAATTTTTAAAGTTTTGGTGTGGAACCGCTGGATGAGGAGACTACTAGAGGATATGACGTATGAGTGGACAACAATACAAAGAAAATATAAAGGATATTCAACAAAAATTCACTTTTCTAGAATTATGAAAGAGCAGTGGACCAACCGCTTTCAGAAAGCAGGGGGAATAATTGCTACCCTTAACATATGTCAATATCAAGTTGATGGAATTTGTAATTTTCATGAAAAATGGATTTTTGTAGTATTTTCTTTATATTTTCTTGATATTGTAGTCCACTCATACGTCATAACCTCTAGTAGTCTCCTCATCCAGCAGTTCCAACACCAAAACTTTAAAAATTCATAACTTTTGCATCGATTGTCCGATTTTTCTCAAAATTTCACTGATGTGTTCTACTAATGTTGCTGCTTTCACTCAATCCACATTGTTCTTTGGGTTTATCTTCCCTTTAAGCAGTGTAGTATGCATTTGATCACTTTGCTTCAGTCTCAAGAACTTACATATCTACAAATAAAAGATCATAAGTAATGTAAATATCTCTTTGAATGTACACAGCAATCTACAAATCATAAGGAGCCACAATGAATCTGAGACACTGTTTGAAGTACAACCCATTACAGCATAATCAGCATACAAAAACTGATTTTATCAGAGAATGTTATCCATCTGCCAATCATGATGCACTGCATTAACTCTTTATGTGCCATGGTGGCAACCCCCTGTGTGCCACGTTATTCTGAGACACGAAGGTAGTCATGCTTTGAGAAAGAATTCTGCGTTTCCAATTATTTGTATAACTTCTTCAAATTTCTGTTAAGCTGGACATGATAGTGAGCAAAGTGTTAGAGGAATGCCAAACTTTGCTGTGATATACATTGTATGACAAATCTATTTCAAAATTTCTTTTAAATGACCAGTTGCTACATTACTGTAAAGGCGTGACTTTTGCACATAAAACCATGACAGAAACTTAAAATGTAAACGCAAATCTAGTTAGGAACACCGCTTGATAGTTAACCACCACATAGACTGCAAGCCCTAAGTGAGAGGAACAAAAGCGCGAGAAACGCTTTTATTGTACCGGGGGATTAGCGATTTATCGATCGGTTTCGGCGGCTTTGTTTGTTGAGCAGAACATGCGAAGTTGGCATGCCGTCGACTGAGTCGGACGTGCGAACGTGGCACATAAAGAGTTAACACAGGTTTCAAACATCTTTCTTCTGTATACAATCAGAATCCCTATATTCAAAGCAGTAAAATAAAGATGGAAATTTAGAGAGCATGCTCAATCATAAATAGTAGGATTTAAGATATAGCAAACTGTCTTCTTCAGCCAAATTTTGTGACATATGGCATGCTTGTGCAGGCATTGAAGGATTCATTATAGTAATTACAATGCGTACAATTACTTCCTCAATGCTCGTCGTATGTTAAGAAAACCAATCATTCCTAACCTACTGCAAATCAATTGATCATTCTGCAAGTTTCAACACTCTTTGAATCATAAATGTGGTTTCTGCATCAAAATCATACTTTTCTGCAATGCCCTCAGCCTTTGGCAAAGACTAAAAATAAGTGTCATATTTTAGCTAGAGGAAAATTTTTCTACCTTTTCTTCTCAAAGAGTTTGATAGCACTGGCCCGGCGAGCCCTTGAGTGAGCAGTGGAACCTGCCGTACTAAGTGTCACATTGCCAAAAGTTTCCTCGAAGGTGGTAGCATCAACTCTGTTGGACTTATCTGACCCTTTTGTTGCTTTTGGTGAAGTCTTGTCGGTCTTCTTGGATTGCAGGCCCTCTGCTGACAATACAGAAGTGGTCCCTTCATCTGCATCTCCAGGCTTGTGTCTGACTGCAGTTGGATAGCTGAAATCTGTCAGGCAATCCAAGTAAGACAGGACAAGGATCCCATAGTCAATAACTGCTTCCTCGACCTTGATGCGATCCTCATCGCCAACCAGATCACTGTCCAGAGTCTCTGCAACACTCAGGTGACAGAAGTCCTTCAGGACGGGCACCAGGAGCGGGGCGAACTCCTCCAGGAATTTCCCCAAAATGGTGGTCTTCCAGTAGCGTTGCAGGAAGGCATCCACCTGGATCTCCTTGATGAAGCCGTCAAAGCTCAGAAGGTGGACCGCGGACAGGGCATTGCCAGCAGCCATCAACGCTGTCTCAAGATCTTTAGGACTGTCCAGGAGGATAGGTCCAAAGCGGATGACGTTGGTGAAGTAAAGGGATGCCCACAGGCACTCTGTGTCAACAAGAGCATCCGTATCCCACCTCGGCAAGTGGAAGAACTCTTCCTTTGCCTCTGTGACGTCACAAATTTTGAACTCGCCCGCCGAAAACTTGATACAGGATCTCTTTGGGTAGCAGAACTCTGGCAGCTGTCCGTACATGATCTCGGTCCAGGTTGCCAAGTAGCCGGCCTTGTTGGAGCAGACGTAGCTGAGCTTTGGCTTAACCGACCCACGACTACTCGTGTCCGACAGTTGCTTGACAACTTCTTCGATGTCATCTCGAGAGATGCTGGAGTCTGCGTGGAGGAGGGCAACCTTCCCAGCGACCTGGATGGCAATGACCGAGCAGATGCTGACTGGAGTGGTCATCAGCTCGTAGTTTGCAGAGCTGGTGCTTACTCCATGTCCCTGGACTGCTACCTTCCTATCTGGCACAACGTCTGGAGATCCCATGTCCAAGCTACAGAGAAAATGAATAACATTCGGACGTAAATGAATACATCAGAACTAATCACTCTACAACTCGTACAAAACTTGTGTAATGTCAATGACCATAAACATGCATAGAAAATATGAAACACATAAAAGTTTGCCAAGCTTCACTGACTAATCATGGTGAAAGCTAATTGATTTCCTATTCCTATGTGAATCATAAAATAGTACATCATGGAAGGCCAAGTTTTCTTTGCCTGATCTAGTCTTATTTCATCTGAAGAACAGCAATGATACTCTACCCTTAGCCCACCAGAAAGCACCACCATCAACCTGACCAACCCCGACCCGGATACAGTGAGCTGCCTGCAACGCCTGATCCAAACTGCATAGCTGACTCATACGCAAGAAGAAGAAGAAAGTTTCCCTCGCACCTACTCATATTTGTATACAATGTACAAAAGTGGAAAATGATTTGATCTGATTTGATTTGATTTGATTTGATTTGATTTGAATGTATCTCCACTTTGTGTTCACAATAGTATGAAACAAACGTAACTGAGTTACAATGACTATTACAATTATTACTACAGTGTATATAATAATATTCTGTCCATGTTTATGTGCAAAAATAATCAAAGCTAATACTAATAGTACTAAAAATGAAATTAATACTCAAATTCTTCACATTTTCTGGAAAACCAATACTAAAATTCCCCTACTTCAACCATCTCCCCACCCCCTCCCCAAGAAAAATGGAAGATTAAATATTTTGTGATGAATGCAGGCTAGTATATCATGTCACTTAAAACTGAATTCAGCCACTATCTGTTTTCAAGAGATAATCCAGCAGTGCATTATGGCCATACACTACCTTGAATCTAGTATTACTAATAGTATTAGATCTTGTGTCAACCTATTTGATATCACATTACACGCCATAAACTAGAATCTCTTCTTGTACAGTGTACTGCAAGATAATCTGGAGATTAAATGTTCTTCTCTTACAGAAAGAGATGTAGAAAATATCACTGTAAATCTAATGAAACCTATACATTTCAGTGCATATACAGATGACATGCCACAAATATACTGTTTGGTGGTTAGCTGTAGGCTTTGAAATTACTTTCAGAGAAAAATAAAAACAGGACTAGTTTCAACAGTCACCTATACCAGGTACTTATTATCAAAATATCAAACAACATGAACACGAACAAGCTACAAAGTGTAGGCTCTCAGGATAATAGAAATTTGAATATCTTCATGATAAAAAGTTCAAGAGCACAACCATTCAGCACCTCTCTGTGTAGTTTCAAATAATTTAGGATCATCATAATGAAATTAATTAGTCTGGGGCATGTCCTAAATGATGATGTGCTCAGGTGGGGATCTATGAGGAATGTGTAATGTCAAAACACACATGTCGTGGTGGAGTGTACACTCACTGAAAATCTAACATGTATACCATTAAGCAAATGATGACAATCACGCCAAATTAAGGGTATAAATGTTATGAGAAAGTTCAATCCCATTTCAGTATTGAGTTATTTTGTTGACACGTTAAAGATTATTTCACTTTCAAAGTCTATAAAAAGATAGATTTTTAATAACTCTCATCGAAAATCTTTCATAACTTGCATTGCATAGTAGTAGGACTAAATGACTGATCTAAAGATACAGACACAGAATAGTTTTAAATGTTTATAAATATGTACACTAAATATGAATATAAGATATAAATGTACATATGAATGGTTTCTTGGACTTACCAGTGTGCCTTTTTGTGATGCAATAGGTGAAAGACCAAAGTAAAGAGCCTTGATGGTTTAATAATGGTTTGATAAGAACTGCCCTTTCTTTGTACACCTCACTCCTTACAATTCTCCAGACTTTCGAATCAGTTTTGTTCCTCCTCTGGTCTGAGCTAGCTCTGCTGCACAACACAACATATCCTAAGCACAGGCAGTCACAAAGCTATCCACAAACTCTTCCGCCTACGCATCGTGCGGAGCGAAAAAACTTTGCTAAGGCTCGATAGGATCTATGTTGTGCTTTGTTTCCTCAATTGCCGTCATCTCCAGATATCCCCTCATGTTCGTGTGGATGCTTTCCAGAGGGGACAGAGTTTGGAGCGAAGTTCGTCGACAGCAGCAACGTAGCACGCTCATCTCTCCTCTCCCTAGCACCACCTGACACAGGCATCGCAAGGGCATCAAACGTAGCATTGCAATTTTTTCCTCTCTCCCTCCCTTTATCATGATAGCTCTCTCACGATAGCTACCACCCCCCCCCCATCTCTCTCTCTCTCCCTCCCTCCCTCTCCCTCAGTTTCCTCTCTCGCAGTATCTCTTCCCTTTTGTCTCCCGCTTCCTGGTACGGAAGCTCACTTTATTCGTCGCAGCTCCCACACTAAACCGAGGCAGGTTTTCAAATGTTATCCCTCACCTTGAACATATGTTTTTGACAGACATCTCTCACACAGAGTAAAAAAAAAAAATACAATTCAACAAAAGAAAATAACAACACAAAAATACAGAGAAAAATGGGGGAGGGGAGAGAGAGAACAAAATAAAGGAAGAAGCTTTCAATCGATCAAACATCTCCTGGCATATGTTTATCCAGTAAATGTCAGCAATAGGAATTTTTGTTTTGTTTTGTTTTGTTTTGTTTTGTTTTGTGGTGTTTTTTTTTCCCTCTCTCTTTTTTTTTTGTATCCTGCTGAAGGTGTTCAATTAAACGGTGGGAGACCTCAGTACAGTCCCTGCTCACAGGAGTACAAGGATTTTCACCGGATGCCGATGACAGCTTCATCTTTCAGTCACCGGTATACGTGATTAATATTGATTAGAAGTGATGCCTACGTTGTATTTTCTTTCTGTCTTGTTTTATATCATATTTCTTTTAACCTACACATGTACCTCTAATTCTTACAGAAAAAACAGTACAACAGGGGTGATAGCAATTAGAGAAGTGAGATTGACACAATTGAAACACACCAAGATAATTCCTAATTCTATTCATCATTATTTCTACCTCCTACAAGGAGTTACACTTTTGTTGGTGTTGGTTTGTCTGTCCGTCTGTTTGCAAAATAACTCAATAAAGTTACGAATGGATTTGAATAATTTTCAGGAAAAGTTGCTGAAAACATGAGGAACAGGTGATCAGATTTCAGTATTGATTTGAATCACCCTCTGCATCCAGGGCCCTGTTACATAAAGCTGTTGGTAAAGTTACAAACAACTTAAGAACGACTGGTGATCAATTCTGATGTGCTATACTTATCAGAATTTCCATAATTCAGCACAAGAACAGATCACCAGTCGTTCTTAAGTCGTCCATGAAATGCCTGAAAATTTCCACAACGCAAAAATGTCCACTTTTACAGTATTTAAAGCATCCATAACTTGGTAAAGGCCTCCAGTGTGCAGAGCAATGTCTTGATCTCAGAGCACTTATCAATAACTACTTGAAAAAACATGCCACAGCACTTTTGATCATATACACGTCAGGTTGTAAATGGAAGTATGGATCTATTGTAACGAGAACAAGCATTCAGTAACATTGCCATACATATTTATCGGTCTCCCTCAAATATCACGTTTGCACAAATAAGGTACCATTAGGGGATTAATGATGGCAACATAACAACGTCACGCCATGTTACAGGAGAGCCGTAACCATGGTAGTGGGTGTTTGTGGAGTTAACATCAGTTTGATTGCGTGTTAATGGCCTTCTTAATGATTGTATGCAAGTCCACGATGACAAATTAGCAGTCAAGTTTTAATGAGATGGATGTTTCATTGGCATGATGGTGAAGCCATCAATTAAAGAGGGACTGATCACATTGTCTTGATGACTCTCAAAGATTCTGACATATTTTTGGCTGCTAACATGATCCCTGATGAAGAAGGAGACATGGAAACCTATGAAAGAGCAAATGTTTGGCTGACTTGGCTGAAAATAAATGATTTGATATTTGTTTAAAAAATTGTGAGCTCAAGAACTCAAGTGTATCATTTCCAAATGTCAGAGGTTGAAAATGCTGCTTTTTTTTAATTAAAGAGCTTACCATATTTCTGTCAACTGTGGAGTTCTTTAATACAAAATGCATGGTATGTGTATTAACATTGATATGTTGTGTTGCAGCCTAATCTTCCTGTACAATTAACCATAAAATACTTCAGAACTATAGTACTCCAGTGGCGAGTTGTACATCAAGGTGAATAGGATATCTAACTAGAAAACTGCAAATATGGTGATAATGAACATTAAGAGTCCAGGACATCAATGTTCCACAATTTTTATCAGCCTTTTGTGAAGACAGGTCATGTGAAAGTTTGCACATAATGCTCACTTGTCATTGGTGGAAGAAGGATGCTTGTTTAAGTGATCATTTCTCAATGGCCTAAAGCCTGAAAAGTACACTTACTTACATATTCCATTTTGCTCATAATGTTCATGCATCTTAATTAATCTGAGCATCTGCATATATGTGCAAATGCATTAAATACAATACCAATATGATATAATTGGATGCATGGTTGTCCTTAAAAAGTAGACCTGAGGGAATTCACCTTTGAGTTTTTTCTTTTCTTTTCTTTTCTTTTTTCTTGGTGGAAACTAGAATAGCTTGCAAAAGAGATACAATAAAATGCCCTACAACTCTTTAACCAGCACATGACAGTATTTTTCCAGGCTCAAAATGATTCAATGCTTCAGCAACTGATGAGATATGGCAAATGTTGTAACACTATAGATAGCAAACATACACAGGTACTGTCCCTAGAATTGGTAGAAATTACAATGGTTACCCTCGCTATTCTGACTCCACAGATATATTCCAGTTTCACTCACCTCCGTCACCTCTGTTTCACATTCACAGATGTTTTAGCATTAACTTTAATTGGGCTCCAATTCATGAGGTTTTCTCTTAATACTATTCCATCTCTGTTAGTTCCTTCACGATGTCCTGATGTGTGTTCCATAGAGCATTCCATAGTCTTTCTCAAGTACCGCAAGTCCAGTAAAAGATCGTGTGGTCCTCATGCTTACAATCCTCCCTCTCTCGGGTATAACCACCGTGACACAAAAATAAGCCGCACTAATTGTTTGCGCATCGGTTACTGTCAACTGTTAGATGGGTCAAACTGTGCAATTAAGAGTTTGCAAGCCACAATGGGGGGGGGGGGGGGGGTAGGGAGGGGGCTAGTGCTTGTGATGTACTTGTATTGGCATCCTAGCTACTATACACAGAGGAAGAAAAAGAGCTGGGGGTGGGGTGGGGGAGGGGTGAGGGAGAGGAAATATTGGTAGACGAGGTAATCTTCCTTGCTGGGCCTATTGATGCCTATTACGGCGAGACTTGAGAGTACTTGAGGTAAGGGCTTCATGGTATTAATAGCTAGATACAAGCTCACTCTCCCTATGTAGGGTCCAGTTTTCACATGGAAAATGCACCTGTGTATATTGATGGGGGTAGGAAGCAAAGGTGGGACAACCATGATTAACCTGTTGTTTATGGGAACTGACTATGTGAATCAATGCTGAGTTACCATATTACAGAAGAAATGGGTTAAAGGTGCCTTAAAGGGAAGATAAACCTCAAGAACAATGTGGATTGAGTGAAAGCAGCAACATTAGTAGAACACATCAGTGAAAGTTTGAAGAAAATCGGACAGTCGATGCAAAAGTTATGAATTTTTAAAGTTTTGGTGTTGGAACCGCTGGATGAGGAGACTACTAGAGGTTATGACGTATGAGTGGACTACAATATCAAGAAAATATAAAGAAAATACTACAAAAATCAATTTTTCATGAAAATTACAAATTCTATCAACTTGATATTGACATATGTTAAAGGGACTGTATAGTACTGGTTGAGGTAGAGATTCATGTTTTGAACATTTCTAAGTGAGATAATGAAAAGCCTCTTATGAAATATGAAAGAGCATGTAATTTTAAGAAGGATTCAACGTTTATTTGATGAAAATTGGTTTTCAAATGGCTGAGATATCCAAAAAAGTGCTAATAATAAAAGGCGACATGCCCCAACTTTATTAGTATCTCTTTGTTTCACCTTGTTTTTGGATATCTCAGCCATTTCAAAATCGATTTTCATCGAATAAACTTTTGATACCCCTTAGAACTGCATGCTCTTTGACATCTCATAGAGTGGTTTCTGAATATCTCACAAAACGTTAAAAGCTAAATCTTCACCTCGACCAGAACTGTACACACCCTTTAAGGGTAGCAATTATTCCCCCTGCTTTCTGAAAGCGGTTGGTCCACTGCTCTTTCATAATTCTAGAAAAGTGAATTATTGTTGAATATCCTTTATATTTTCTTTGTATTGTTGTCCACTCATACGTCATATCCTCTAGTAGTCTCCTCATCCAGCGGTTCCAACACCAAAACTTTAAAAATTCATAACTTTTGCATCGATTGTCCGATTTGTCTCGAACTTTCACTGATGTGTTCTACTAATGTTGCTACTTTCACTCAATCCACATTGCTCTTTGGGTTTACCTTCCCTTTAAGACAAACCAAAGTGTCCAGTCACCATATCAGTCATTTGTTTTGATATAGACAACAAATTTCAAAGTACTTGAAATATCTAGCAGTAAGTTATGTTATTCACAAAATCTATGACTGAACTATTATATACATTTGGACGAGTAGAAAGTTTCTAAGGTTTGTATACGGAACTGGCGTTCCCATGACACGGTGTAAAGTGGGTCTCCAAGACCGGTTCCCCAGGTGAGCTGGTAGAAAGATGAGATGAGCAGATAGGACTGGATCAATGATACATTGTTGTTAGGCGACAAAGGGAAACATGCTTAGTCTAACGGTCGTGAGGATAAGTAATTGTGGCTATTCGGCCCATCAGGCCCGGCATTTACAACAGGTCAATTCCTCTAAGTCCATTTCGATCCTCATCAATATCTGCTTTCAACTGTCAAGGGTTTCTTTGCGTCACGGGTGCATTGGTCAAGGGAGGTGGGTGGGGTGGGGTAGGAGAGTAACTCATTGAAGGTGGAGTGGGAGGGGGGTGAGAATGAGCAAGTGTTCCCTAGGAACCTCTCTTTAACTCGTTGAAAACTAGTCCCAAGTATACTCTGACAAGTGTCTATGGGAAATGTGTGTTATTGTTATAGCAAAATTAGTTCATCCTCAATGGGTTGAACTTTGCATGTCCCTTTTGAAATCCTGAAAATTAGATTCCTTCCATGAGGTGGTATGTTGTAGAGGTAGGTAATTCAGACTTTTAGTTAAAATAGTAAAACTGGAAACATCTTTATGATGGGAGGGGGAACAATACTTCAAATTTCTAGTGAATTCATTCAGACCCCCCCCCCCCTCAATTTTTTTTTCTTCAGCTCTGAGGCATGTTTCCTATCATAAAATTTCAAACATGATGTTGAGAGACTTTATTCTTCAACCATGCGAAATTTTGTGACATTAGCAAAAGGGATTTAGATGACTTTAAAAAAACTTTACTGGTATAATGGTAAGGGTATTTGAAGGCTACAGAGGCTACTGTATCTCTTTCTGATCTCACAGAGGACTTAAGTTTTCACAAACTTTCCACATTCTGTTATACTCCCTACTACCTCATTAATGCATACGCTGGACAAATTTTCTAAAGATACATTGTAATACAAACCCACTTTAATACCAGTTTGCTGGGCAACTAAAAACTAAACTGTCTGGCAAGGAAAATGGACAGACACTGGATTTTCAAAAGTATATGAGGCCCTTGTCAGAAAAGGCAAATCAAAGAATATCTTTGCAATGTCCTATTGAAAATCGGCATGAACACACAACTGATAAACATTTCTGGCCAGTGCTGGGGTTTACATCAGCAACTTAATCTAAAGAAACGTCTCACTGGACTTGGCATCCGTCTGGATTTTTTTCTGTTCTATCTGAAAATGTGGATCATTATGAGATTATTACATACAAGTAGATCAAATTTGACACTGGCATTATCAGGAAATAATCTATGATATGCTCAGGTATGAAAGTCAGAAAAAAAAATCAAGGATTTGTTCTAGTTACAACTTCTCACCATAAAAAAAAGGAAAGAAAACTAGGACTATACTGGACATCACCTATACGGTACTTTAATAAATAGATTAAAGGTTTATCCATGACTTATAGGAGAGAAGTACCGAAGATACTCCTAATCAATGGTTATATCACTGCTATCAACACTATGTGAAACAGGCAATGCATCAAAGTGTAGATCATGTGATCAGTGTCTCATCACTCAGAACAGCATGAAACCATTACCAGTACATCATCTGATAGTTTATATGGTAACAGCTGGAAAACAATTAATCAAATGCAAGTATATCAGTTTCTGCCATGGTTACAGCAATAACTGTATCTTATCACAAAGTTGCATGATGTATTACTGCATTTTGATTTGACTTCTTCTGACTTGCTATCTGCTGCACCATTTCTGGCACGGGTGTAGATTTTGTACACATGTATACAGTATTAAGATACAAAAAAGTGCTGACAGAGCATTTATAAACTTGCATACCACTTCTAAGGTCAGATCTGCAACATCTCCAGGTTCACTGGTTTTAGGGGCAAATCCAGGAATTCCAAAAAGGGGCAGGGGGCACCAAAAATATTTCTGGTGCCACTTCCGGGGGGGGGGGGGGGGGGGGGGGGGTTTCACTGGTTGTCAGGCAAAAAAAAAAGGAAAAAAAAAACCTTCAGCATGCAATTTTTCCATTCCTCATGCCAAAAAAAAAAGGAAAAAAGTAGACTTCAGTGCAATTTTCTGCTGCCACTACAATCGACTGACAAAGATGGTTTCTTCAAAAATTAAAGGGGTGGTGCCCGCACCCTGTCACTTTTTTCTTTTTATTTCTTCTGTTTAAAAAAAAAAAAATAGGGGGCATGCACCAGGGGCGCCCCCTCTGGATCCGATCATGGGTTTAATGTGTCAGTAACAAATTAATTCCTTCCTGCTATCAAATATCATGGTGACTCAAAAACAACAGATTGAAGCTGAACATACACATTGTACAAGTATCACACAACACACACCAAGTGTGCACACAAAAAGGACCCTCAAAGTAAATACCGACAAGCTTGCCAATTAGAAACACACATGTGCAGCGCTAACGCAAAATCTACTGCACAGTGTACACATGTGTACTTGTCAACATGTTGCCCGGCAACCAAGTGGCTTGGTTGCTCTGCAACCATTCAAATCACAAGTACACACAAGTGCACTCACACACAACATTGTAACAAACATTATACACCCTCTTCAGATCTACATACCCTTGACATCCTATGGGATACCTTCTGATGGTCCACACAGAGTTAAGGGGGACTAAAACCCATAGACCCCTATGGATAGACTGAATGCAAAAAAAAAAAAAAAAATAGAAGAACACATCAGTGAAAATTGAGGGAAATCAAACCATCCATTCAAAGGGTATGAATCTTAAAGTTTCACTGCTGCCATCAATGGGTGAAGAAAAGACTACACCAGTTTGTGATGCTAGAAAAATGAAAATATATTGACTTTTCTTCATATTTTCTTTATATCATTGTCCAAGCACAATGCCACAAAATGATGCACTATGCATTCTTCTGATCCAGCAATGTTTTTTAGAAACTTAAAAAAAATAAAAATAAAAACTTAAAACTTTTGAAAGGATTGTATGATTTTCCCCAAACTTCACTGATAAGTTTGACTGATGTTGCTGCATTCACTCTATTCACATGTTTGGGTCTCATTCTCCTTTAACCTGTTGTCAAGCTACAAACAGTCTTAAAGGTAGGGAATCCCATTTGCATGCCTTAAATGAAGAGTTGTATAAATGCAGTGGTATGTTGAAGAGAGTATCATTTTAGAAACTCCCATAAAGTATTGAAAGTGGAAGGTAACATTTAGTACATTTTTATTTGAATGGAATTTTTTTTCGGGGCTCACCGTAAATTCCAGTACATTACTAGGCTACCTTTGCAGACCCATGCACTGCATGTGTGTCCATCATTGAATTGAACTGAATTGAATTGAATAACTGAAACTGCACCGGTCTTACACTCGAGACACAGTAAACAGTTCCAGCATATTTATTTTCATATTTCACATGAGATATACATTTCATCAAAACACACTAAAAAGAATACAAACCAAGCAAGATACAAAATATGTTATAAATCGGGGCATGGACAGAAAGTGTGTCAACGTATATAATGTACATAAGACAATTCTCTATAACTTGTGAAATATGATGGAACCGCAAAAGCAAAGCTTGTAAACGCAGGTTCCAAGAAAATATACCAGTGTAAATTTGATATGCATTCAATGGAGATAGGACACAAAGTAATAATGACGAAACTATATAAAAACTAAATTATCAAGGTACAAAGGAAAAAGAAAATAAAAGAGATGAAAAAGAAAAGGAAAAAAAAACAAAAAAACAAGAACCCAAGGAATAACAACAGGGTAAAAAGTTAATATAGCATATAGATACACAAGTATATACACACACATATCTAGAATCAAATTCATAACGAGTTCAATATGTTACTACAATGGTACGGATGCAGTGATTATATAATGGGAGCATAAACCAGAAGCAAACAATCGTAAACTGCAGGTTGATTCATCCTACATTAAATAAGGATACTGCAGATAACATATCAAAGAAAAATTCTAATCAGACAGGTTATATTCATTTATTAACTTTATTTATTATTAACTTCATTTATTAATCATGAATATTTTGTGAAGAAAGTTCATCAAAACTTACAAACATAACCTTGCCACACACTCTATATGTTATTACATCAGCTCTTATACTTTTAGATTTGTGCTTATATATAAAAAATACAGAAGACTGCAACAAAAAGGCTTAAGTGTGGCTGACACACAGAACTACTGAGTAGTTGAGTTTTGTGCATTATTCAAATTGTAGATAACTGTTGACTTCCAAATTTCTCAGCAGTGGCCTAAACAAGTCCCCTGAGGTTCATATTTAATGTTTTGCTGCATTTTGGGAGGTCTGTAAAAGGTATCCCCTACCTTTAAGTATACTTGGGCAGGTGTCTATGGGAAATGTGTTTCATATAGCAAAATCAGCACGTTTTTAACCTGTTGAGGACAAGTCCCGAGTATACTCGGGCAGGTGTCTATGGGAAATGCGTGTTGCAGCAAAATCAAATTGTCCTCAACGGGTTAACAGGTTAAAGAAACACCTGGTTTACATGATTCTACCTTTTTGTGATTGTTTAGTTTGATTACAATTGCTATCATGGGTCCAAGGGTTACTAAATTGTGTTGAAAATGGGATAAATGATTACATTGTTTCTACTGAAACTAGTGTTCCTACACACTGGACATACCTGACCTTAAAGGACAAGTTCACCTTCATAAACATAAGGATTGAGAGAATGCAGCAATATTAGTAGAACACATCAGTGAAAGTTTGAGGACAATTGGACAATCGATACAAAAGTTATGAATTTTTTAAATTTTTGTGTTGGAACCACTGGATGAGGAGACTACTAAGGCTTGTGATGTCATATGAGTACAACATTATAAAGAAAATGTAAAGAAAATTCAACATATTTTCACTTTTTTCGCATAATAAAAGAGGACTTGACTTGCCTCTTTCTAAAGGCAATGGGAATGATATTACCCATAACATATGTCAGTAACGAGTCGAGGGAATGTGCACTTTTTTCAAAAGATGAAATTTTGTGAAATTCTCTGTATATTTTCCTTATATTGTTGTACGCATGTGACATCATACACTGCAGTAGTCTTCTCATCCAGCGGTGACTGCACAAAAACTTCAAAAATTCAAAACTTTTGAACGGATTGTCCGATTTTCCTCAAAATTTCAATGATGTGTTCGACTAATAATGCTGCATTCTCTCAATCCTTATGTTAATGAAGGTGAACTTGTCCTTTGAACAGACCACAACGAACTACTGTCATGAACACTGTGATGCTTCCTTGAATATGATTAAAAAACTGCAAAATGCAATGAAAATATAATTTTGAACAAAATACCAAAAAACATTAAAATGCATGAACATAGACACATATCATAGGCCTATCTTCTATTTTCTATCTTTCGTATCCTGTCTTCTATCAGATACACTGTATAACATCAACGCATCTAGGAGGATATTAAAGAAATGATACTCAGTACTTATAAAAATCACAAGGCTCGTAATAAAATCTTTGAAGTAGCATCCACATACATGTATTCTAACACAATGCCAATGCTGTACTACATACAATTCAAAACTACATCATAATCGCCTGTTTCTTGCTATTACCCCGTTGAGGACGAGTCCCGAGTATACACTGGGCAGGCGTCTATGGGAAATGCATGTTGTAGCAAAATCAAACCGTCTTCAATGTGTTAAAGCAACTTGTCTTTCAGTCTCGTCAATTTAGCAATGAAAGTACATTCCATTGTCATAAAAGCACTCTGTAGCAGTGGTGGATCCAAATGGGGGGCGCACCGAGCAAGTGCCCCCTCTTTATTTTTGGTTAAAACAAAAGAAATAAAAAGAAAAAAATGGGGGTGCATGCGCCCCCCTTTGATTTTGCAAAGGCGCCTCCCCTTTATGGAATTCCTGGATTCACCCCTGGTGTAGAATAGCAGCAGAGAAATTTCATGGCTTAACCCAATGAAGACTAGTCACAAGTATTCTCGGGCTGAGGTGAATGGGAAATACGTGTTATAGGAAAATCAGTCCGTCTTCAGCACGCTAAAACTGTGTCTAGTTCAGTACAAATGTACCGTACAATTGGTTCCTTTGATTTTGTTTTATATCGGGTTGTATTTTCATTAATTCATCATTCATTTCGTTATGCATTTTCTGAGGGTCCCATATTGTATGAGCTTTGCTTTCTAGTGGGACCCTCCATTTCCATTCTCATCCCTATTTGATTAGTACTATGCACATATGTATATCTATACATGTATATATAATATATATATATGTATGTATATACATATATGAAGAGTTTGTTCGCAAAAACCGATAAGTTCATTTTTTAAGATTATGAAGTACGGTCTCTGTCATAAAGTACAAAATAATACCTTTTAAATGATATATTGGTCACTACATATAAAGGTACATTTTTGAAGTTATGGTCAAAAGAAGCAAAAATTTTCTTATTATTCTCTTTATTTTTCTTGACCTTTAATCGCAAATATCTCCACTTGGTAAATATGGACTTATTGGTTTTTGCGAACAAACTCTTTATATATATATATATATATATATATATATATATACAATTACGTTTTCTTCATTTTGTTACTCATTATCACATGTATTTTTTTCAATTTACGTTTTTGCAATTATTACAAATACACTCGTATGTTCTGCTTATACATCAATTGATTATAATTTCTCTGTTTATTTGATGGAAATGAAGTAAATTTGAATGCAATTGGTTAGGCACATTAACATGATAATTCATTTGACTGCAATATAAAACTTCTGGATTATTGACCTTCACCTCTGACCCATTTTCCACACCACCTTTGACGTATTGTCCTGTCCTACAAATCACAAATGGCATATATCTTTGGACTTGACAGGTATGATTATTAAAATAAAAACAATGAGTAAATAATCTCCATTTCAGCTTTTGCACTATAAAGAACATTTTGTATGGTTTACTGTAGTTATAATGTATGAGTAACTTCACTGCAGTATACTTTTAACATGAAAATTACTCATTATTCCTCTTTGTGTATAAAAAGATAAGTATAAAAGAACAGCGATTCACACCATTTGAATGCTAAATTATACTTTATACCTTCTGTATGTAAAATGATTGTGGCTGGAATGCAGAGAGAATGGGTCAATTAAAATCAACCGTCACAAAATCTGGCCAAACAAAAAAAGACATCAAATCGTCGAATGTGAAATTATCATCTCACATTTCAACAAATACTGTAGACCTGATGGAAGAATAACGTTAAGAATGATAAGATATGGTGGAAGCATACCGGTTACCGAAGAGGCATTTTTAATAATACAGTGAAATGAAGTTTGAATGGTAAAAATAAATTTTGTTATACAAACATATTTTGTATCCAATTCATTTTATCTCTACTATGCATGATATACCACGATACTTAACAATATTAACGTTGTTTTTTTTTACGAATCTTATAGGGCCCTATTATCATATTCTTACACGTACATTCACTCTAGTTCTCTGTATTATCATTATCATATCATCTTTATAATTTTTACATGTACTTAGGCTACTTTGTACCTTTCCCAAGATTATGTTGATGCTTTTATCATAGCATTAAACTATTATTTTTTAGCATATTTACAAATTATAGTCATTCATAGAAGCAGATTACAGTACCATACTGTTATCTCCTTGTAAAAGATGTCATAGTGTATGAATGATTACATAATTGTAAACATGTGCAAGTCAGCATCTGGCTGCCCCAGTAACACCCATTTTGAATTGAATTGAACAAGCAGACCCAGAATCTAGAAATAGTAAACTAGAACATAGTAACATCACCATTATATATTGCCTAATAGTATTAATAGAGAATGGAATATGGTTTTATATTACAGGGCATATCAATTTCAAGATTAGAAAGAATTTAATATGGCCAACGCAGTGATTTGAGGATTTGATGCCTGTGCTGTGATACTGATTTCCCTGATCTGCATAAACCTCAACCTCAGCTAAATGGACTAAAAACGAATACCAGCAGAGATATCTGTACAACGTAATTATCTCCGTGTAAACCACTGACATCAACACGGCGGTTAACCGCACATTGCATCATCTGCGGGCTGCATGGGATACCCAGTTTCTTGCAAGCCGCACTTCACCGTACAGAAAGACAACAGATGATCCACGCACACAATAACCGCATCAATACAGGCAATTGGCGCCTTATGATAGCGAGAGCTTATACTGTACACAACGACAACGCAAGTACGTAAGCTGATACTGTCGCCCATAGTGTCGGGTAATAGAAGATGTAGTTCTTATTTCTGCTTACCTTTCGATCCATATTGCCCTGAGATGCATTGCTTATTGTCGATACAGACATATTCACGACGTAACAGAGATATCACTAACGTCAGCTGCCACCGTTATGTAAATATTCATCAAGACGGCTAGCTAGCGTCGCGTAGTGTTAGTAACCGATCAATGGCAGGGTGATACATACCGGAAGATAACGTTGAATCTCACATTTAATTTAAGCGCAATTCGATGAGTGTTAATGACACAGAATTTTAACGTGTTAAACATTGCAAGAATGTTGATATTGTTTTTGTTTCATAAACAGCAGCCTGGTAGAAAGTGCACTGAGCGGAAGGAAAATATATGCAACCTAGACGATATTTCGTTTGTGCCCCCCTCCCTTCTGGAACAATCTCCATCCGTGACCATATTATTCAGGAATCGACCCCCGACTGAAGTAAAAGAGACTCAGCCGCACTTATTTGAAGAACGATGGATACTTTTAACTTGTGATTTATATTTACATTTTCTTTTGCTAACTGTCAAGGTTTACTGTGCACTGTAGGCTTATACTGCGCTATTATCTGTAAAAGCTTATAAATATTTTGTAATAATGTTCATGCAATTATACTTTGCCTTGAGAGTTTCTGGTTAAATTATGGACAGATGTGACTCTGACAACTCAGCACTGAGCTTTGGAGCAGCCCCGAAGTGAATAGTACTATTTTGTGAAGGCACTGAGACCCATAGTTTTAACCGGAAACTCGAAATTCGACAGAGTATTATATGTTTTATATTTGGGATAAAAAATATCAGACGAGAAGTCGAGTGGTGGATGCTATGTATTGTAGTGGATCCTACAGTGACGGTACGAAGCAGCGCGCGATATCAGAGTTGCTTTGTGATGTCACAATTGCTTTGCTAAGTACTTCTTTTCTTCTCTGTTTTTTTTTTATTATTATTATTACATGAACTATAATTTTACGGGGTGACAATAAGAAGTAGCGCGCGATGTCAGAATTGCTTTGTGATGTCACAATCGATTTGTAACATTTCGTGAAGTATTACAGTACTGTATGGAGCTGCAGCGCGCGATGTCAGAATTGCCTTGTGATGTCACAATTTGTTTATGACATAATTTCACAAATAGTGAATACAGTAGTATTGGAATAATGTTGTCATAAGTTGTGACGTCATTTTCCAGACAGTATACGATGAAGTGTCAAACAGGCCAACATTCTGAAATAGTTGAAAATGCATTCTAATGAAGCTCTTTCAACCAATCACTCGAGGGTTAATAATTTATGCAAAATATATTACATGTATCTAAATACACCAGGCCTGAGAGGTTCTGGTTGGAACTACGTGCATGAGGTGACTTCATGAGCACTAGGCCTATATTCTGAGGGGCGCAGGAGAGGTTGCAATCTCCCGTGTTACTATGAGAAACTGTTATTTTCCTCCGTATAAGAAAGTACAAATCACGGGAGATATACATTGTGCAGGACATAAAGCATCAGATGATAGTTACTGTATCATTATAACATAATCATACAGCAATGCCAAAGTCAGGGCGCACTGAGGCGTGACATTTTGTGGAGCATTAGTGCGGTGGGAGGCAAGTGGAAGGGTTCACCGCCACCCCCCCCCCCTCCTCTCCAAACGGTAAAGAGCTTTATCATTTTTGTGCTGTAGATCGTGCAATCTTATGCATACTTGATAGTATTTTAGTTTATTATAATTGAAAAAATCGGAAATTTCACTTTTCGTTGGTTGTTTATATATGCATGTTGCTGATTTCTTTTTTTTTCTTTTTTTTTATTGAGAAATAATCATGGACAATCACAATATATACAAATAATTACAGCAGCTGTGGGATACAGAATCACAAAAACAAAGACATGTTGCTGATTTCTTTTATTGGGGTGAAGATGTTTCGTTTTTGTTTGTTTGTTTGTTTGTTTTTAGTGCTGTTGTGTGTGTGTGTGTGTGTGTGTGTGTGTGTGTGTGTGTGAGCGTGAGAAAGACTCGTGCGGCGTGAGTCTTGCGCCTACTGAGTGAGACTTGCGAGGTCTGAATAATGATATGAGTACAACCGAAAGAAAAATTACATAACTAAGATAAATATCGTGTAGGCCCTACTTAGATGGTGAAAGGCATAATCATATTATAGGATCGGCACACACAAAAGAAGTGTAATGACACGGGACTCCCAAGTGATATTCGAAGCAAAATGCGACCGTGATGTAAGAGTTCATGCATGGTGACCATGGCAATATAAGGCCTATTAATCCTCACATTCTATAATGAGAGACAACTGAAGGAAATGTTGATCTGAAGTTTCTTGCCAACTCGAAAATAAAATATGGGAAACTCAAAAAAAAAAATAACAACACACACACACGTTTCAAATAGTCCACTTAACACTGAACAAATTATTAAAAAGAAATTAAATTAAGTACATTTTTTTTCAGATGGGAGGCTAACAATAATAATTATTAGTTTTTCAGTCAATGTTAGTACACTATTTGCATTGTGTTTATTCGGAGGAATAAACGTGACATGAAACGATCAAAAGAATTTAGTGTTTGCTCATCTGCGTTGATTTCTAGAGGCAGTAGAAGGTGGATGGGTTTATCAATTGGATAATCAATAAATTATAGTTCACTGATCACCAATCGCGGCATTGGAACAATTTATTTATTTATTTTTTTTTTTTTTGTCTGCTAGTAGTCAAAGAGGTTGCTTTATTCCCATTTTACCTATACTTGCAGGTAACCGCTTTCGAAGTATATACATGTACCTAGTCGTCGATAACTGTCTGGCGCCATCACCGTTGAATGTCAGCTCAACGTAATACAATTTCGCTGGTATAAAGTTACGTCCCATCAGCTTTTCTTGCACTCAATAATAAACAGTAGCTAATGTCATTTTTACAATCCCCCTTTTTTCTTCTTCATCTTCTTTTTTTTAATTTCTTTTAGGATGGGGTGACGATTTTCAAGACGAATCTTAGAGTAGGCCATATCCCAATAGAATAGCTGTATTTTGGTTTTTAGATGTTATAGATGTGCTAAATACGTAACGAACAAGACGATTCCTTTGACAAAAGTTAAACACAGGTTGTTATAACAATACATGTATTTCAAGCTCTGAGGTTTGTCATCACTGGATTACAAATGTTATCGCTTAAAATGTTTTTTTTTTTCTGTTTTATTTTGTTTGTTCGCTTTTTATGACAATTTCTTTTCTACTTTACTTTGCTCATTATTTAGACGCTAAGGATACCTTTATAATTCGTCATTACACTGCAATGATTTCGCAGCCAGCATGATTTCTGTAATTGAAACCTATTAAAGCAATGTCTTTAGCAGGCTGATAAAATTCAACATTCCTCAAGCATATATAACCTCGACCTTGATGATGATAACACAGGAATACTCATTAAACTAGAATGAGCATAATGAATGTGTGAAATATGATATGTGTGACGTAAATGTTGTCGAAAGAGTTTGATTTTACAAGCACTACAGTAATGTGAAAATTTTATCAAAGTTCCATTGATCGTGTACAAGAAACTATTTTTTTCCTGTTATAAAAGTGTAAAACGTAATTTTATTCCTGGCTGAATAATTTCAAATTAGTGATCAGTCAGATTTATCAGGATTTGAGACCGGGACATTATTGCGTTTGAATAAACTGGCACTGGAAATTTCAAGATTTTGTGTCCAAACTCTATGTTATACCGAAAGTTGTGAGGCGATGACAACATCAACTCAATATTTTTTTTTATATATTTGTATTGACTATTGAAGAACAGTAGTGTTTTAAGAAAATTGGCGAAACTTTAAAATTTCATAATTTCAGTCGTCGTAATTCGATTTTGATTAAATTTTCATTAGTAATTGTGCTTATTAGATTTTACTCTTTCTTTCCAGACCAACTCTTACCTGGTCCGGAATTGTTCTTTGAAGTGGAATTCCATAACCATTTTTTTTTAATCATTTACTTTGCTCACATATTTTGCATTTCGCGTTACTTCATCATGATTTATCTTAATATTATACTGCACTGCTGTTTAGGATTACTTCGTAAATGTCATCTATTTTGTTTTGTTTCTCACCTATATTATTGAAATATCCATCGGGGAAATCAAAAGTTATTCTTGGTGACAGGGCATTTTTGTACGCTGCACCAAAATTATGGAATAATGTTTTTGTAATCTTGTTAATTTGATCAATAAAAACTCAATGAAAAAAAAAAAGAAAAGTATAAACCTAAAAAAAAAAAAAAAATATGGAATAATTTCCCTTTGTAAGACGAGCAGTTACAATTAATGAGTTTAAGGTCAGGTTAAAAAGTCATCTTCTGAAGTAATGTATTTTCTTATATGCATGTCATTTTGTAATGCGCAGTAGATTATATTATTATAGTAGCTGCGCAATATAAATGTCCTTTATCATTATTATTATTATTATTATTATTATTATTATTATTATTATTATTATATGTAAACAGCTGTTATAATGTTGAATTTAAATAAAATCAGTTTGAATTTGATTTAAAGTACATTGAAATATAATTCTCTTTCAATTTTCGTGAGTACTTTTGCGACATAAAGGCTTATGCATATTGTAGCATTCAGTACATATTGATGTGATATTAATGTAAAAAGCCATAAGGCAGTTCAGTAGCATGAGTGAATACTAACTGAAAAACACTTTGTCTTATTCTGGCATGGGCATCATGGCATCATTAAACACATTTGTGGTCGGATTATGTAAACAACAAATAAGTTCAATTTACTTAGATAAACCCAAGTCGACAATGTCATACCTAAACTGCCTTCAATTATAATACAGAGTAGAATCAAGGAGATTTTATACCTGGAGTTCCAACTGGCTGTAATTATTCATATAGTTGTCAGATTTTTATTGCTTTACAAAAGAATTCTACAGGTGCACTTGTGCCTTTGATGATCGATGTTCGATGCCGCCGTCTTGCTGAGCAGTCTGAAGATTCATTTATCATAATGTTGGCCATACTTTGCTTATTTATTTATTAAATGAAATGAAATTTAACTTACTGAAAAAGCATGTAAAACAAAAGTCAATCCCGTTCAGAAATTTGTGCAAAAGTGTAAATCAGAGCTGTATCATGTGAAAATGTTTAAAACTGTGCCATCCTGGAAAGCTCGTTTTATCACTTTTCCGCTTAATTTCCACAAATGAAACTAATATGGAGTAGTCTTCAGGTATAATTCTTTATTAATAGATATATCAGATTAGTGCCCGGGTATGCCCAGTCGAGTACTTTTCATCTTTATTTCAGCATTTTTTGCTCGATTTCTATTCGCGCATCCTCGTGTCTTTACCACCTACCTTTTATAACAAGGGATAGCGAAAATAAATTACCATCACAAAGGCATATTTTCCTTTGGAAAGTGGCTGGTGATTATGTAATGAGACACGAGTCAATGTCTTCGTATCCTGTTTGGCACATGCTCTTTTGAGCGGCGGCCTCGAACATCTAGCAAAGGAAATAAGACAGTTGTGACTCCACTCTCTTGAACCTCCTTGGTAGAATTAACTGAGCGTGTATGAGTACACACCACCCGCCAGTTTATTCTTATTGTATTGTGCATAACGTGCAGGCGACCTTTCAGTTTTCCCACGTGCGGCGTGATGGAATGCGTGCGTGGTTTGAGTATGTCGTAAACGTAGCCGTCGACCACGTTCCATCACTTCATCGTCCAATTACAAATGAGGTTTGACATAACGCCTCGATACATTTTCATTCAAAATGTCATATAGAGTTTTACAAGAACTGCTCATTTTCGTCGTCTAACCACATTCAGCCTAACGTGGCGGTGGCGGTGGTTATGGTGGTGGTGGTGATGGGGGGAGGGGAGGGTGACTCCTAATGCCCCTTTGTACGCCCACGTCACTTCCAATGAGATGTTTGCTTACTCGTTGACTTATGCCAATGTTAGCGTTGCTGGTATCCATGCCATTCAATGGGGGCTACTGCAAGATCGCCTGTCTCGTTATGATCACAAGGTGGGAATCACCAAAACATGTGAGAGGTGATTCCTATATCGCAAACGATATCATTACAATGAAATTCAAAGCTTGCTCTACTGGATTTATTGCTTTCTTCCGTCTTTGCTCGCATTTGTGATAAGCTCGACAACCGAATGTTTCTGTGGTCTCATGTTGTTTTGTGATATTGTTGAAAATGAAATCGTTGTATTCGTGACTACATGATCGTATTGCAAAACTTGTAACTCTTTGTCGGAGATAAGAGAAACTTAGTTATGCATTATTCTTCTTATTTCCCTTTCTTCATAGTTTCTCTTTGAGCTCACACAAAACAGAATACACGCATACGTAAACACAGCTGTGATGAATTCACACCCCGTTTCGATCGTTGTTTTGAATATTGATAGAGTGGGGACTAGCAGATTTGACGGAGGTGATGAATGTACAGGTCATTAACGTTTCAAAAGTTGCTCATGAACAAGATCCATGATATTCTCATTCCAGTCGTCATGCCCTGAATGTCATTGTGTTATAGCCTTGTCCATGTTTGCCGTTTTCACTTATACTCTGTATAACAATTACAGACGACAACAGAGCCAGATCGGAGCGCGAAAGCCAGTAGAAATGTTACTCACTATTGCTGATTATCCAACTTTCAGAAATGATACAGTTCTCGCCACTTTGTACGATCAATAAAATTGCTAGATTCGCCAATAGGCCGCTAATGCGAAATGTATGATGCGCATAAGATTCTTCAGACAGAGCTCTGGTGACCTGTTACGATTTTGTTATCAATGAAACACCTGCATGTAATAATAATAATAATAATAACAATAATAATAATAATAATAATAATAATAATGATAATAATAATAATAATAATAATGATAACAACAACCACAATTGATAATAATGATAATAATAATAATAATAATAATAATAACTATTATTATAATTATAATAATAATTATAATAACAAGGTCTTATTTACCCAGGGTGGCCTCTACAGTGTTGCCACTTCTCTACCAGAGGGCCCTGCTATTATTATTGCCCTAACATAGCGTTGCCAGGTACCCATTTATTTATTTATTTATTTATTTATTTATTTATTTATTTATTTCCGTTTTACTTCAACAGGGTAGCCCTTTCAGTTAAAAAACTGCTCTATATATACCAAGGGGCCCTGCACAATAAAAAGATACAAAAACATATATTCAAATGCACAACGTTACAATCAAAACAAACGTAAACATATCAACCAGATAGCAAAGAAAAAAAATATGTGTAACAAAAAGTATACTATGATAAGAATACAGCTTATACACCTAGGGTCGAGAGGGACATGGTGGGCAAAAACATCTTGTCAAAGGAAGTAAGCACTGGGCGGGATTCGCACTCGAGTCCACCGACAGGGAGTCGGGAGTCCTATCCGCTATGCCACAGCGCCCTGTAACATAAATCAGGAGGTAACATAAATCCGTAACATAAATCAGGAGGTTCAAAATTCTGACAAATCTCAGAAGGCACCTTCATCAGAGGAGCTTTGCCTCTAGCTGGGCTCGACTTCTTTTATTAACCCATTGAGGGCGAGTCTCGAGTATACTCGGGCATGTGTCTATGGGAAATGCGTGTTGTACCAAAGTCAGCACGTGCGTAGCCGTCCTCAATGAGTCAATATGATGTCTCGATCCGCTGGCAGATAAGCTGCAAGAAGGTCTTCGACGAAGACTATCCAGTGCTTGCTTTCACGGCTTCTCACTTGAATACTAGTACAGTGTACTCTTCGACCTTTGTTCTGAGCGAAAGAGAGGGAAAGAAAGGGAGAGATAAAGAAAGAAAGAGGGAGCGCGAAAGAGAGGGAGCAATGAAAACAGCGCCTTCAAAGAATAAGCTTGAGCATTGTGTGCGTCCCGTTACTTCAATCATTAAGGGTGTACTGCGCAGCCCGGTGGGAACGTCCTCCTATCCAATCTCCTCCTCCCGTACCTCTCACATTTGCAGCTGGGCTGGGGCTTTAAGAGGTCACCTCTTCGCTTTAAGTTGAGTATACCAGCAGCTTGCATCTCGATGCATGGGCTGTCGAGTTTGGGTGACATGAGCATGTTGCGATATTGCAGAAAGCTGTAACGCCTTCGGCAGTACCAGTGGAGAAGAGCGGGGAGAAATGTTTGCTGCTTGGCATCGCTGGAGCATGGGTTGCTTTATCTTGGAATATTGATTGATACTTTTAGGTGGACTGGACGTGGCGGTTGGACCTAAAGAAATCGAAAGCTGCCCTCGCTAACGACTCAACGGAAGTGAAGGATCTTTCAGACTGTGATAGCACATGCTCTGTTACTGCGATAGATCAGTATACCGTGTACAGTAGACCGGTGAGTTGCAGAATAACGTTATTCTAGCGAACTGAAAAATAGAAGACCAATCTCCGAACCACTGAATGACTTGTGAGACGTCATCGAGTGCAAGACATTGCCACCATGCCTTCAGTAAGGGAATATCTTTGTGGTCACATTTGTGGGAAGATCATCCTGGATATAGCGTGTCTTTTAACGCTCAGTGCCCAGAACGCTTTCCTCGATCTCTTCATCATCCACCATAGTTCAGAGGAGGGCTTCTCTCAGGGGTACGTCTGGGTCATACTCGACACTTTCGTTACTCTCTTCTGGCTGGTCTGCTTCATCCTTCCATTTCTCGGCATCCGACCGAAGACTCAACTCCCACGGAGTCCCAATGGAAATATATGGGGTGAACTCCTCTACGCATACTCCTCGTGGCTCCTGTTCGCTCCGCTGCAGGTAGCCAAGATTCTCTCTCTCTACAACGCCGTTCCCACTCCGAGCGAGTCACGATGGGCGTTCACTGGGGAAATGTTGAGGATAGCTCTCTCCCTCACCGGCATCGTCTTCGTTCTGTTCGTCCACTGCCACGACTCCAACGTCGACAACATGAAATACCGGCTACGAATGCGCAGCATCGGGGGCGTGATCGCGCTCTCGATCCTAGACGGCAGCGATATCCTTTCGATGCTGCATGAAGAAGGATCGAGCGGCGAGTACCCCAGACCGCTCCGCAACGCCATTATGGTGTTCGGCAGCGCGTGGTTCATTCTCCCTCTGGTTCCTCTGTTCGCCTTGCGGGTCATGGTTGCTGAGATGGAGGTGGGCAAGCTGAACGAGCAGGAGAGCGACGAAGAACCAAAGGACGACGTGCAGATGACGGACGTCGATCTGGGCGTGACACCGACGACGCCCCAAGATCCTAGCCGAAGACGGGCAAAGTCGTTGAACGAAGGTCAGCTCGACAACGACACCAGCCAGGAGAAAAACGATGTGTCCGACGGTGAGTTAAAAAGTGGTCGACGATACCGAAGTTACACCAGTCTTAACTCACAGGAGGCTTCATCCACCGAGGCGAAGTCGCAGTCGTCAAGATTAAGTCAGAGCTTAGACCTCAGTCACATGAATGACAACCAAAATTGCAATGCTGATCTCACCACGTCCGAAAAGAGTCATGCCAACTCTACAAAGCGAAAGGACGAGGGGGACGGATTTCTTCCAATGGAGATCGACACCGACGCTGATGCTGAGGACGGTGACCAGGGGAAGAAAAAGGAGAAGAGGAAAAAGCACGATCACGTGACTCGAGAGTCGATGCGGCACTCGAAGAGCGCGATCTTCAACATCTTGCTCCTTCGTAACGACATCATGGTGTGTGTGTTCGACATCCCCTTCCTAGCCATCCGACTTCACCTCTGGCGTATTCACGATGTCTCGGCTTCCGTCTTCCTCACCAAGAACATCCTCATGGTCGTCAGCCTCATCCTGGAGATCTTTCACGAGCCGCCAAACTACGGACGAAAGAAGCCAAGACGAGGCCTCTGGAGATTGGGGAAATCAGACTAATGTTTCGATTTCTCCTGGATGTCAGCTTGATCCGACAGAGCTGTCTCATAATGCTTTACCAAAGATGAAAACATGATAGAAAAGTGCTGCGAAAAAAAGAAAATACAGTTTTGATGAAGACTTTTTGCTCTGATATGATTGAAAAACGATGAATACCTCTTCCAAAACCCCTCAACCACCTGGACTCTTTGCGGTGCTGTTTATGAAGTCGAGTTTGGCGTCGGAATTTGTGATACGCATGCAATGCCAGGAAGAATATTTGCGGAAATTATCAGTGAAACGATAAGTGAAAATGTCATTCGTGAATATACGCTGTGGGGGAAAAGTGATAGGAGCCTGACAATGTACAATTACCAAAATAGTTTTTGATATATACTTTTATAAGATGCTTTTGGTCAGACCGGAACGTATTTTGTCAGACATTAATTTGTTAAAGGCATTTAGAATGAACGTGTATTAGGTACAACTTTGTATTTTGTTATGTTTCTTTTCTAGCTGAATGATAATGAGTCTTTGTAAAAATTCACTACACACTGCTATAACTTCTGACCATTCAAGCATTGAGAATGAAGGGTTTGTGGGACGGACACTTTACTATTAGGGCTTCCTATAGCTCAGTTTGCAGAGCACCGGGCTAGCATTGTGGAGGTCTCGGGTTCGAATCTCTATGATATCCCAATTTCTTTGCTCAATCTATAACTACATATCAAATGTAAAGCGCCGCAGATCACGCTTTAAGTATGCACAGAAGGACATAGTGTTTTCATTTTTGTATTTCTTTATTAAAGATCAGACTTCTATTATAGATAATAGAAAGAGGACGTTATGAAAGCATGTAAAAGTATGAATCATGCTCATTCCCTATAGTCATGGAGTGGTTCAACTGTGAAAAGTCACATGCTAGTTCGTAATTAGCTCATGTGCACGATTGGTTAAAATTACCTCCATTTTTTTCTCAGTCGGTTAGGCATTGCACTTGTTTCAAAGCGACATAATACATGAGCCTGCCTGACGTAACAATTAATGTCATTCATCTTCAAACAAAGAATGGACTAACGTAGACCGAGTGACTAGAATATTCCGTCAATTATCAATTATTGTGGAAACATATATACATTTCATTGTTTTCCTTTGAATGCATTTGCAACTTCCTTCTTTTGATAGTTATTACTAAACACCAAGCTTGATATCAGGTGGATGTGCTCGCAAGCATAATTTATAAGGATTTGGCCCTACACATGAATAATTATTACATCGCATATGTTTACGTCAGTAAATTTACAGACCGAAGTGCCTATTGTTACAATTACAAATGACCTTTTCTGCTCATGGGCAAAGTGGAAGTGGTCTGTTAGTGAAAAAGGAAAAATCCTTGCCACAGTTTATCTCGGTGAATTAGTCACACAATGCATTCCACTCATGATAATTTTAACTCCCTACTCTTGACCAAGTGTTAAAGGGATCGTATAGTTTTGGTTGAGACCTAATTTCAGGTTTCTAACATTTTTGGTGAGATAATGAGAAACTTCATATGACATATTATGAAAGAGCATGTAATTCCATGAGGAATTCAACGTTTATTCGATGAAAATTGGTTTTGAAATGGCTGAGATATTCAAAACAGAGCATAAAGGTATGACCCACCTTTTATTACGATCGCTTTGTTTTACTTTATTTTTGGATTTTTCAGTCATTCCAAACCCGATTTTCATCAAATAAACTTGAATTCCTCTTAAAATATTATGCTCTGTACTATTTCATAATTGTTTTCTTGGTATCTCGCAAAAACTTAAAAGCCCAATTCTCATCTCCACCAATACTGTATCATCCCTTTAAAGCAAATAAAAAATAGGAACTGTAGATTCCGAACTATTTTGAAGCCATGCTACGTGAATAAGACAAAATATAGCAATAATAATGGTGATAATGATTACGGTTTTAATAATGTAGTTCAGCATAACGATATCAGTAATAATGATAATGACAAGTCGACCTCGTACAAGTCGAAATGTTGTCTTAGTCGAAGCACAATTCTCCCCGGATGGTTACAAACATGTTTCAGTAATAGTTATTAGTGTTTAAGTCGAAATTCACGAATGAAATCGAATGAATGTCGAAATTCATGATTCGAATTTCTCCCGTCTATTTTGATTCGACTTAGGCAAGGTTAACTATTATGACCATTAGATTGGTAGTCCCTTTCTTGTTGGCGTTTAACCATAGCAGAGGGCCTATCATGCCTATAAACCCATCTATGTAGAAAATCAACGAATAGAGGAAAGTGAATCTTTGTATATACCAAAGTATGAACCTAGTTTTATCTGAATGAGAAGAAGATACTCTCGTTATGAAACTGGTGAGATTCTTTTGCTGTCCATTCTTTCTTGATCAACATTGCTGCCTTGTAAATTGTTTGTTTTTTATTTAAGTTTTACCATTGTCTTTGTCTTCTTGGAGTGCAACCTTATGAATGTTAAACTTGTTTGTTCTTTTACGAGAAATACAACATCTGTGCTGCTACTCTTACTAGAGTGATTAATGTGATGCAAGTTTAATGTCCTACTCTGTAAAGGATGATGAATCAGTCGCCACCAGTGTTTTAGGATCGAAATAAAACATGTCCTTTTTCTATTCCGTACATTCGGGAATATCTCTTCTCACGTATCAAAGTTAAACATTAAACATTGTGCACATTCATTCATCATTTTCTGGTACATACATCGATGTTTATTTTTGTTATGATTGTCATGGTTCTAAAACGTCTGTCGAGAAAATGTTAAAGAAAACGAACATGAACTGACTTAAAGAGTTTTCAAGAACAGGAGATTATGGAATTCAGATGATATATTGCGGATGCACATTCTATAACAGTTAGCTGCTGGGTATTCAAAACACTCCCTCGTTTCTTCATTGTCATAAGATTAGTATCAGCAAAGAATTGCCGGGGAATGTCTGCAACAGCAACCTCATTACTTTGGGTATTCTTTTAATTTTCGAGGCATATACTGTACATCATTCTCTCTTCCTTTGACTTGAGAAATACTTAGAGAATTACAATAACATTTGGAGGATTTTATTCAGAGGGAATATTATAGTTCTACAGCGCAATACCATGTTTGTATACTACTCAACGGTATTTCACTGAAGAAAGTACGAAATCCACATTCTAAATCAAATTGATAAGACATGAAGATTGTATATAGATGGAGGAAATCAAGATGGCGGCCTACGAGTGAGACGTATATCAAACACCTGGGAATTGAAAATGCCTAAGTCTAAGCCCTCCTCCGGTTTCTTCGCCTCTGGAATCACACCTCAGAAGAAGAAAACCAAACTGTTTACTCAGAAAGACTCTCAAGTCATCAACTCAACGGTAAGCCAGAGTTCAACTGAAATTGAAAACCAGCCGAACGTGGCAGCGCAAGTGATCATATCTGACCATCATGCTCGCGGGGGCTCCGCCGGGGCTGCCCCGGTCGCAGCTGCCAGTACCAGTGCGGGCTCTACCTCGGCTAGCTCGGAATCTTCAGTCACATCAGCCCATACCCGGGATGACAAGCTTCAGGCACCGGCTTGGTTTCAGGCGTTTGAGACCCGGCTTGAAAGCCGTTTTGACGTATTGCTTGCTGAGTGTCGCGAGAAGCATGAAAGCATGGAGATGGATATTGCCAGTCTCAAAGAGGAAGTGGAGAGATTGTCCATTTCATTGAAAAAAGCTGAGGAGAAAGTGGACGACATTGAAAACCGAAACAGACGCAATAACATAGTTCTGTTCAATGTGGCAGAAAAAGCTGAAGGCGCTGACTGTGCAAGCTTCGTAAACAACCTGCTTAACGAGGCTGGCTGTCCGGATGTCAGAGATGCAGTACAAAGAGCACACAGAAGTGGCAAGTTGTCCAGAGAGCAAAATCCCCGCCCGCGCCCCATTCACGTTGGATTCAGCACTTACCTGGCCAAGGAAAAAGCGCGCAAGTCCCTGATCGAGTTCTTCAAGAGCAAGAGACAGAGTGATCACCAGACTAGAATGTTTGTCTCCGACGACTTCAGTCGCAGAGTACAGGCAATGAGAAAGGAGAAGCTACCTCAATTGATCAAGCTCAAGAAAGAAGGAAAGATTGCTTTTATGATCTATCCAGCCACTATCCGTATCCGCGATAAGATTACTGGAGTTACTAAGGACATTTGACTGCTGTACTTTTATGATTGTTGGTGAGTGGGAGTAGACCTCTTTTTGGTCACCTCCTCTCCAATCTACCTGTACTGGATATGCACTACTGTGTGGCAGGAATGTTCTCTTGAGGGGAGGGGTATGGCTGTGTCCCATGTAGTTTTTGTTTTATAAACAAATCTTGTACATATTTCAGACTTTACCTTTTTTTTTTCCTGCATGTTTCAAAGCAGCGCCAAATATGTAATTCAGTTGATCATATTACAGTTGAGATACATGTAGATCTTCCAATTTTTTGTTTGGAACGTGTCTGTGTCCCGCCATGATGTGTATGTATTGTATGTGTGTGTATGTATGCGTGTTTTTGCTTTGTACGATGCTGTGTTTGTAATTAATACATGATTGTTGTTAGAACTTATTTCATATTTACCGCAGAATGTTGATCTTAGTATTGTTTTTCTTTTTCGGTGAATTTCCTTTTTTCTTTTTTTTTCTTTTTTTGGAAATTTGGGCTTACATATTTGTACTTAATATTTTTGCAGAGATACCCCAGGTGTTTACTTGAACATCAGTCGCTGTCTATGACCGATTGTAGTATGTTTTTATGTCATGTTTTCGTTATTTATTGTTCAATTTTGCATCCAGCCATTAATTTTTCTTCATTTCACATTTTGGTACTTTGGTTCGTATGTGTCAAGAGAAGAAGCCAGACTATCGCATACCTTTGAATTATTATGGATTGTCTCATGTCGTCATTGAAAATCAGTTCTTTTAATTGTAGAGGAATTCAGGATTTTTTTAAAAGGAAAAGTTTATTTAATCATTTCCATAAGAGAGGTGATGATATTATATTTCTACAAGAGACTCATTCTCATAAAAGAGATGAAAATATTTGGTCTACACAATGGGGAGGTAATGCATGGTTTGCGAGTTACACCTCCAATAGTAGGGGAGTAGGAATATTAGTTAAACCCTCTAAAAAAGTACATATAAATTCTTCTTGTGAGGACCCAGAGGGGAGATTTCTTGTTTTAGAGGTTGTGATAGATAGTTTTATTTTAGTTTTAGTTAATATCTATGGGCCAAATAAGGACTGTCCTGAATTTTGGGGGGACTTACATGGTAAGCTAGAAGAGATAGGATCTTCCCACCTGGTAGTAGCAGGAGACCTGAATCTGGTATTAGGCCCATTTGATTATTATGGTTCTAAACCACACCACTCTAATACTCAGTCTCAAAGAGCATGTAGACTCTTCATGGAAGACTTTAATTTGGTAGATATATGGCGGAAAGATCACCCAAACGAGAGGATTTTTACCCGATACCAGTCAAACCCTGTTGCTTCCTCACGTTTGGATTATATACTAATTTCTACAGATTTGATTAATAATGCTAAGAATAGTGATATTGTTTCTGGTGTAGGGTCAGACCATTCAGTGGTTTCCGTGCAGTTACTGTGTAATGAGTCTATTCGTGGTAAGGGATATTGGAAATGTAATACTATGCTTCTTAAACATGATTCAGATTTTGGTTTGTTTATAAAGGAAAAAATAAAAGATTTTAAAGAAAATCATAACGATTCGGATTGTAATCCAAATATTATCTGGGATGCCTTTAAATGTACAATAAGAGGATATTGTATAGAATACAGTGCCAGAAAAAAACGAGAAAAATACAAAATTAAGAAGGAAGTAAAAGATAAAATTGAATATGTGAAAAAAAGAATTTCAGATACTATTATCACATATGGGGATGGAGCTCAAGATCAGTTAGTAGAATTAACCAAAGAATTGGTGAATTATGAAAATGTTATCAAGGAAATGGAAGATAAAGAAACAGCAGGTCTGATAGTGAGATCAAGAGTGAAGTGGGTAGAGGAAGGAGAACGTAGCACAAAATACTTTTGTAATTTGGAGAAAAGGGTTGGTGAAAAGAAAGTTATTCGTCAACTAAGGTTGCAGAATGATAAAATAATAGGGGAAAAAGATGAGGTACTGTTAGAATTACAAATTTTTTATTCTCACCTCTACACTTCTGAAAATGATCAGAACTCGTTTGAAAAGATGTCAGAATTTTTGAACAATATAGATATTCCCCAGATAGCAGAGACAGAAAAAACAAAATTAAATGCCCCAGTGACAAAATCAGAAATTTGGGCTATAGTGAAAGCAATGAGTTCCAATAAAACTCCAGGACTGGATGGGCTTCCAGTCGAATTTTATATTGTCTTCTTTAACGATATTATTGATTTATTGTTAGATATGTATAACTTCTCATTTATAAACTCTTTGTTACCGCAGTCTCTGAGACATGGTGTCATAACGTTGCTACCAAAGAAAGATAAGGATCCTTATTTAGTGAAAAATTACAGACCCATATCATTACTGAATGTAGATTATAAAATAATAGCAAAGCTTTTTGCAAATAGATTAAGATTGAGTTTACATACCATAATTAAGGAAGATCAACAAGGCTTTATGCCAGGTAGAAATATAAGTGCTAATATTCGGACCATTGTGGACATGATTGAATATACGGACATATTGAAGATACCAGGAACAATTTTGCTTCTAGATTTTGAAAAAGCATTTGATAGGGTTGAACATAATTTTTTATTTGAAATTCTTAAGAAATTTAACCTTGGAAACAACTTCATTCAGTGGATCAAAACTTTTTATAATGAGAGAAGTAGTTTTGTGGTGAATAATGGTTTTTTCACTGATCAAATTTCTTTATCTAGAGGTATTTTCCAAGGTTGTCCAATATCCCCACTACTTTTCATTTTAGCCATAGAAGTTCTGGGTATTGCTATTCGTAGCAGTGAACATATTAAAGGTATACCCATTGGGAATTATGAAAAAAAGTTGAGTATGTATGCAGATGATACAACAGTATTTTTGAATGGTGATGCAGAGTCTTTTCAAAATCTGTTTGAGTTGTTACACAAATTTGCAATATTCTCTGGATGTAAAATAAATCTATCAAAATCTGAAGCTATACACATTGGATCCTTAAAAGGGTCTACCTTTCATCCTCTTCAGTTGGAAGGTTTACAATGGAAGGAAAATTCATTTAAAGCATTGGGTGTTCTCTTTTCGCTGAATACGAAATCTTTGTATGAATTGAATTATGTACCCAAGTTAGTACAAATAGAACATACACTTAATTGTTGGAAGCAAAGAAATTTGTCATTATTAGGAAAGATAGCTGTGGTCAAAGCACTGCTCTTACCTCAGCTGACTTTTATGTTTACTGTGCTTTGTTTAAATATACCTCAGTCGTTCTTTAAACGACTGAATAGTATGCTCTTTAAATTTATATGGAAAGGGGGTAGAGATAGAGTGAAAAGAGAGTTAATATGTAATGATTATGATTCAGGCGGTTTGCGTATGATTGATCCTTTGGTTTATGCACAGGCTCAGAAGATGACATGGGTTGCAAAATTCTTAGATCCTTATTATTCAAATACATGGAAGGATATTGAACAGATAATGCTATTGAATTTTCATGAACAAAGCTTAGTCTTGTGGAGAGCAAATGCCCCAGGTTGTGTTTTGAACAAGCTTAAGAATTCTCAATTAGTTGAAACCTTAAAAGTATGGTACATTTATAGAGAAGGTATTTTGAAAGACCTTGGCCTTTCAAATTTTCATTTACAGGACTATGTATGGTGGAATAAGAAAGTTAGTTTGAAACATAGACCTTTTTTCTATTACCCTGACTGGTTTGAGAAAGGAATTCATTTTATTAATGATTTGCACATAGGGGGTCGTGTCAAAACCTTTGAAGAGCTAGTTCTGGAATTTGATATTGCAATTAAGGATAGGAGAAAATATAACTCTTTAATGAATGGTATTTATCTTTCATGGTTTGATTCTTCCTTGGATACCGATGAAGATATGTTTGATAAAATAGTGTCAGAGCTGGTGAAAAAAAAGAAAATTTCTAAACATGCTTATCCGGTAATAAGAAATGTACATTGTGACTCCTCATGTGAGAAAAGAATAGGTAAATGGAAAGACCTCTTCTCCATTAATGATGAAACAGTTCAGTGGGATGTTATTCATATGAATAACTATAAATGTACTGTTGAAACACAACTTCGTTCCTTTTATTTTAAGGTTTTTCATGATGTTATTGGTTTAAATGCATTCTTATTTAAGATTAAAAGAATAGAACACCCAAACTGCATGTTTTGTAGTCAAGAACAGGAAACTGCTTTTCATCTATTTGTACACTGTCCTAAAACACTACCTTTATGGAAAAAATTATTTGATTTCATAGAGGAAAAGACCAAAAAGGTATATACCTTTTTGCCTTTTAATATGATGTTTGGTGTAAATAATGACGTAGAATTTTGTACATGTATAAATTTTTTATTTCTTTGTCTTAAGTTTTATATATATAGATGTAGATTTCAAGGTTCAACTTTGAATTTTGATGCATTTATGGCTTTAGTAAAGTATAAACAGAAAACTGAATATGCTATAGCACAAAAGAAAGGTAAATTACAATGTCATTTGAGGAAGTGGTCCATGCTTTTGTAATGGTTGATCCTCTATTTTCATATATCTCATAGACATCCATCTTCTTGTGTTATTCCATTATGGCAGATAGTTTAATGTGACTTGTTTACTGAACCCTTTTTAATGCTATAGGCTGGACATTTGTACATTGTTTTTATTGTGTGCTTTGTTTGTTTTATGGTTGCATAAAAAAATAAAAAGAGAAAAAAAAAAAAAAGATTGTATATAGATAAGACTTTGCTTTGAATGTTGACAGATGGTATAGGATGATAGACATTCCCACGATTGATTGCATAGTTCAGATCATTTCATTAATTTCCATATTTCAATATATATATATATATATATATATATATATATAATCTTGATATATATATATGCATCATATATCTACTTTCTTTGCTCAAAGTTTTCAATATAACTCTAAATGCAATACGACGGCATAATTATACAAACCATATAAACATTCTAAAACTCGACAAAATAATCAATGACATAATAACATTGAATGTGTAAAGAAAATACAAAGAACTTCAATGTTACCTACAATAAAACAAAATTGTCTGATTACAGGCCCCATTATGACAATAGGACGTCGTATTATTAATCCTAGCATTCAAAATAATACCAACAATATTGATCATATTTGTGATAATTGTATATTTTATAATCATTAATATAAACTTAGTTCAAAGAGTACCATGAAATGTAGTTTGTGAATTAAAAACACATACCCGCCTACTGTATTTGTTGTGGGCCAAAAGGGAGGTGATTATCAAAGGTGAGGTAAATGATTTACGACGCCTCGATCCCTTTGCCAATTTTGGCGAATCATTCTCCAAACATTGGCCGCAGGCTGTGGGGCAAATATTTGATCGTTATTGTGGGAAAAAAAATGATTGGCATATCTCTCAGTCACTTAACATTGCCCTGGCCCATCTAACAGCTCTTTTGTATTCGTGTCTGTGCATGTTATTTGAGTCTCTTCAATCATACTTATATATAGAATGCCTATATTAATTATATAATTATATATCACTTAATGTAATGTTTAACACATTATACCCTGGAATTAAGAAAAGCAGAACTTGATCGCTGGCTATTTTTAGTTGCTGTTGATTTTGTCAGGTAAATATAATAATATTTGCTGTCACACAGATCATGAGTGTTGCTTGTTTTGTGAATTTAGAACGTATATATACGCAAACTGCATGGCAATGGACCAATACACTGGCATTACTCAAATTTCATAAGTACAAGCTGTACATTTCAGAAAGAAGCTCCCAAACAAATGCCAAACGACCAGAAATCTTGTCCGAAACTTCCCCCACATACACTTGTATCAGCAACTAATGAATGTAAAATAATTTGATTCCAAGTGTCAACATGCATTTATAGTATGCACGTGTAGATGGGATATCTTGCTTCCATGTCTTTATAAAGGGAAAATCCATAAATTTGAACCCAGGTAAACAGGATTAATTAATTACTGAGAGACTGAATAGACCGGTTGTGCAGTGCATTCAGATTTTATGCGTGATTTTTTCGCAAAAGTTGCCCTTAGCTACCACAAAGCTTGCTGTAGACTTGCCCTACCTAACAACAACTAAATGAATTCCTGTCTTTGGAACATATTGGAGGGAGCAGGAAAATTGAATTAGTAAAATGCTGTAAAAAAAAAGAAACATTCCTAAATGTTGATACATTAAAGCAACGGTCCATTGATCAGAATGTACGGAAGTCGTGCATATCGGGTAAGTGTACCAGTAGTTAGTTTGTATTATGCACAAGGACTCCAAAACATCCATCGATTTATCTTCTTCGTTCCCTACCTTTCAAGGAGACCCAATTGTTTCATTGTCATGAATCCCGATTATTCTGTCATATCAGATAACGGCCTACACCGTATTTAGGTTTGACATTAATTCTTAGCTCGTTTATCAAGTGGGAGTCTGTATGTAGGCCTACGTCATGCGTTTGAACGATGTTGGAGTGTGTGTACTAGAAACTGAGATGGACCAAAATTAATTCAATTCTCTCTCTCTCTCTCTCTTATCGTTTACACACACACACACACACACACTCACATATCATATGCATTATATATATATATATATATATATATATATATATATATAAGGATGACGAAGTAGGGTAGTAATGCATTTCAGTCCAACAGTGCTATTTATTCAGACCAAATTTTCGACGAATACATACGTCTTCCTCAGGGTCGACAATGACAATGACCCTGAGGAAGACGTATGTACTCGTCGAAAATTTGGTCTGAATAAATACCACTGTTGGACTGAAATGTATTAATACCCTACTTCGTCATCTTTTCTGTACTGGTACCAACACGCGGACTACAAACATCATTATATATATGAATATATAGACATATATATGTATATATATATATATATATATATATATATATATATATATATATAGTGGGATGATGCTGATATTTTTATTAACCCATTTCCTACGGGAACCTGGTGGCCTGTGTTTTAAGTCTATGGGGAATTCAAAATTCAGAATGAAATGGGTTAAACGCTTCTGTCATTTTGGGGAAGAATGATATAATTGAGACAATAATGAAGACAGTGGATGTCGCACGATGCCGGCTGGTGATAGAAGCTTTTGACCTAGGTCTTCGTTAGCTTTATTGTCTGTTTATACGAAATGGAATATAATTGAATATTATAAACATTATATATATATACTATATATATATATATATATATATATATATATATATATATATACATATATATATATATATATATATATATATATATATATATATATATAATTGGCAGCAAAACTTGCACATAGACGTGGCTGATGTTGGGTTGCACCCCTTTAATCAAGCTTTCTGGCGAAATGCCCCGCCATGTTCTGGTCAAGCCCTTTGCTTTCAATATAAATAATACTGTATATATATATATATATATATATATATATATATATATATACTGTTTCTGTTATTTATGTACAAATGTATGTGTCTGATGTACCAAATACTCATTATTCACAAAGGCTCTAGTCCGTCAAAGTCCGTCAGCCTTATAATTATCGACATTGACTTACAGCGCCTACATTTCATGTCCGAATACTGTCGTAGCAGATTAAATCAACCTAATTCTATTTTTTTTTTTCCTTGAAGACTAATTATTTCAGCAGAAGAATTTTTGTGACGCATGCTTCGCGCGCCTCGACAGAACATTATTCAGAGTGGTGAGATAATTATACTCTATCGTGTTCATTTTATCTGGCCCATCCGTATCCGGGCAATTACCCCCCGAGGGCAATTACCCCCCGGCTATATACTGATTAGTGGTAAGGTTAGAGTTAAGATTAGGGTTAGGGTTGGGTTTAGTGTTAGGAGTTTGGGTTATGGTTAGGATTAGTTTCAGGATTAGGATTAGGATTAGGGACAGGGGAAGGGTCCGGGGTAATTGCCCAGGGGGTAATTGCCCTAGACCCGGCCCATCACATGTCAATTCTTAATCTTAGGAAAGATAGCGATTTATACTATGAACGTTCTGCTTTAATCACGACATTTCAGAGAATAAATGACATAAACTGCAACAAAAAGCACAGTTTTGGACCTGTGTTAACAAAATGCGACTTCAGAATTATGCCACGCTGTGTTAGAGACAACCTATTATGATATTACATGCCTGTGTTACTTCGTGAGGTCTTGTTTTGGTTTTCTTAAGTTAACATCTGTTGCTTTCACAATCTTATCCCGTGGTATAGGAGGTTAAACAAATTTATACGGGTGTTGTGACAGACGCGAAGAGGAATTTCAAGTGGACATACTCAAAGCAAGGCTCGGCACTTATCAAGTGTTAAAACAATATATAAGGTTTGGTTTCTATCTATACGATAATCCGTTATTGATATAAAGAGGGTGAGGTTTAAGGGGTGATACAAGCCCATCGAGTCATGGATTAGTTGCTGATAACATGTATGTTGTTTTGATATTCAGCTCCTACTCACTGCGCTTGTTCTGAATATTACAAGTCATCATCAAATTGCAAATTTGCTATTTCTTCGGCAGTCGACTACTTTAAACCACCTCATTTTGAATCTACCTTTATTTCTTATCTAATTTCTACAAAGGCATAGTTTTGTTAAGGACGTTGTTGCTGTATATGCTAATCGTCGTTTTATCATGCTGCTCTTTCTGTTTCTCCTACCCTGTTAGAAAGAACACAGTGTCTCACAGTGTATTCACAATCTGTCGGCTATGTGAAAACGCTCGAATTCAACAGTGTGAAGATGATTTCACACTGTGGCGTGGCATTTCGCAGAGAGTTCACAAAGTAACATTCTGTTTCTCATTGTTAATTGATGACTCACAATGTGTTCACAATGTTAAAACGCTCGAATTTAACTGTATGGAGAGATTTCACACATGTGTTCACACTGTGTTTCACACTGTGAAACACAGTGTGTTCTTTCCATGAAGGTTGATTCTTGTGTGTTGTCTTTTTCTCATTTTCGATCATCGTCCGTTTTACCACTGTTAATGATGATACAATACTATCACTATACAAACACCTGTTCGTAGTACTATCATACTGTGCTGTAGTTGCTGACATTACTACTACTGTACATGATATGATTACTGCTACAAGTAGGTCGACTACATAGGCATATCCTAATGCAATACTATTACTGCTCAAATAGTGCCACCATATACGTACCATGTTTCTACTATTACGATTATATATTAATGCACTTGTACCACTCCTGAATTGATACTGCTCTCATACCACTGTACTGCTCTTTTTATTTTCCGATTCATAAGTTCCCCTTATCTAAATTACTATGCGTCTCTCTCTCTCTCTCTCTCTCTCTCTCATTCTCTCTCTCTCTTTCGAGAAGGGATTATTGATTATGCCTTATGTTTCATCAGTAATGTTTGCGATGTGTCTGTGGTTCATTTTAAAGGGGAATACCAAACGATTTTCATAATTGTAATTGCATTACAACACAGCTTGTTCAACAAGTTCACCTGTGTAGAATTTCTGTATGCTTTCTTCTTTTGTTCTGCTTCCTTGAGCCCCTTCTTATGCATTCTCAAGGAGAAGCTGCCATGTCATCGTCCATGTTCGTTGTGATTCGTTTTAAATTTTGAAAACAATCTTACAAGCTGTATTCCTCATCCCAACTCACTATAAATTCTGAAACCTTTTACCCATAGTATAAACAATTTATAATGATTGTTCAAATAATTAATGTAACTTTAGGTCTGAAATGCATCCGGAGGCCTCCTTTGATACTCCTACTTCACTTAAGGAGCTTTGATTTTGGATTCGCCCAACACAAGCAAAATGTTTCTAAAGCTCAGACATGATGAAACATGATACTGTGTTCTCCATCACTTGTGAACGTCTGAATACGCCAGCAGTGGAAAAAAAAAAATGTATATAATTCAGTAACATAGTACCATATCCCGATGCATACAAGGAACGCGCGAAACTTTTTTTTTCTTTTTTTAAATCCGTGAATATATCTTTGTCTCACCAAAGATGATTTGAATTGCAGGTATTTTAATCACAAAGCCAACTGGTGGCAATGTAAGTGAACCTCATCTCCTGTTTCCGATACGACATATTCTGGTACACTGTAATAAGAAAATAAACAGTACTTAACATCAGTAACTCTCATTCTCTTTCAATGTGTTTAAAAGGTGACTCCTTATTTGACCTTTAATAGAGAACTCGTTTTGTCATGTGCATAAACAATACACGTATGATATGCATGTATTTATGTATGTGCGTTTGTGGACGTGTGTACTGCTCTGTAAAGTACAGGTTGTAATGCGAGTCCAGGCGATAAAAAACCCTCTAAACCTCTACCGGGGGCAGTGTAGGGGGCACCGTCCTTGGAGGGAAACTATAAAGTCCACGGGAAATCTCGTGGGACTTGCAACATGCGTGCCCCTTTTAATCCACCGAGCCCCTCTAGAATACTCTTTGCTCAACTACACGAACACGCACCCCCCCCACTCAACACACACTCATTCACACAAAGACACCCCGTCACACACACACACACACACACGCACACACACACACACACACACACACACGCACACACACACACGCACACACACGCAATATCACAGTGTAAAACTGAACATCGTCAGAGATATGAAATGAAAACGAATGCCTCTCGACATTTTTGTAGAATTTATAGATTCATATCGAATGAATGATGGGTTTCTCGAGTGCGTGAATAAATGAATAATGAATGCATGAATCATGAATAAACAATGATTGGATGATGATAAAATGGTGACGGAGTGAACATTATGATGGAATGACTTGATAGAAAGATAATGTCATATTTTTTGGGCTACATCGATCAATCTAGTCAGTTATATATAAGATCAACATATAAATTGATGATAAGCAAACGCCGACTTGTGTGAAAGCTGGGAAAAGAAAGTTGGTTGATGGAAAAAAAAAACTCTTGGGCTTCAAATTAAGAGTGAACCAGAACAGTTGTGTGTCATTTCTCATTCTTTCCCCCTCCCCCCTCCCCCCATCCCATTCCATTTTCCCCTCTACTCTCTCCTGCTCTCCTTTTTATTTCTATTGATGTATATTGCTATTGTTCACATTATCTCACCATCGTGAGGTCTTTAGTTCGATGTCTGCTACGATGAAATCTTGACATTGTGTTCACAAGGAACAATAAATATAAAATGTATTAATACGATGGTCAGAACTGTCAAAAGAGGATCTGTGGATGATATGACATTGGCGTACTTTCCATTTTATTGAACTATTTTGACTCCATCTATTCAATTCCATTACGGTAATTTTCATTTCAGTTGCTCACATCAATACACTAACATTACAAAAACAAGCGTACGAAAACGTTAGCATAATCACGATAATGGCGGCTTGCTATAGATCTGTACAATCGTTCGTCCGATTTATTTCCTCATCAAAAGTTAGAAGAAAAAGTAACAAAATTATTGCACTGTTCGATTTCATGTATTTTAGAAAACTACTCATCGTAACCTTTCACTGGTCTAACTTGTGCATAAACAAGATAAAAAGTTTAAAAACTTGCATTAAACTAATTTTATCAGTTCGCACTTCAGCATTCTGCTAACGTCAAATATTTTCCTTCATAAACAGATATAGAGAATAAAAGAATGGCTCAAAGAGGAATTGCATACATTAAGCATGATCCGAAGAAACTGTTAATATTTCACAGAAACTAAAGAAGTAGCGTGATAAGAGACAGATTATCTATATACTCGAATATTCAGGACTCCGAAATCATTTTCTTCATCTAAATACAAACATGTAGGCATGCTCTTTCTCAACATATATTGACGCTATTAATCTTATGATCATGCATGTGATCCCCCGATCGTGCCTATAACGATTGCAAGATACAAGGAAAACAGCAAAGCATCCCTTTCTAAGCTTTGTGTGCGTTTAAAGAGAGAACTTCAGCAAAAGTCTGATTATTTCGCCTGACATCAGGATATCAAAATCTTATACATGGAGTCCTTGACGGGTCTTGAGATGCCCTCACCTTCTAGAGTAATTCACAAATTTGACAAGCTATGCTTTTCTTGTGAATTCCTCTTTTCCATGTAGAGTTATAAATTAAGATTGTATTGCTTACTTGTTTATTTATCCAAACCAGAGTTGATATCATTATGATAATTGTATTCATGTTTTGTTGAAAATTACGTGATTCAAAGTTCCTTTTGATGTTATGTATTCATGTAAGCGTTATGTATATCACTTTGTATTACTTTATATGGAAATAAAATAACTTGAATTGAATTGAAAAAAAAAAAACAACAACAGAGGATGCGGCCGGGGAGTTTTAAGGGGGGGGGGCATTAGGGTGCAGTGGCGGATCCAGAGGGGGCGCACCGGGCGCGAGCCCCCTCTTTATTTTTTGCTAAAACAAAAGAAATAAAAAAAAAATGGGGGGGGGGCGTGCGCCCCCTTTAATTTTGTAAAGGCGCCTCCCCTTTACGGAATTCCTGGATCCGCCCAGCCTGCGGTGAGGGTGCGGTGAGGGAACTTAGATCAGACATTGCGTGCCAGGCTGTTAAAAACATGACGACTTTGCGATTCTACTATAACCTAAACTTGATATCGAGACAGGAAAGTCCCATTGGCCCTTTCATCTTAAACTGAATACCAGATCTCTCGAGAAAAAGACTCCGAATGTCGTGCAGATGTCATTATCTAGTTTCCGGACACAGGTGTCAAAGTTTAGCTGAAGCTACGATAGACTTGTGTCCGATCGAAGAGAAAGTGTTCTTGAACTTTGTACCCCCCCCCCCCACCCCCCATGACATTCAAAATGACAACAGACCTTGATGGATGTAACGTTCCTGAACTGTTTGATTTCTTTCATGACGCGGATTTGAGTCGCCACTTAACGCGGCTTCGGGTTTGAAATCTTCTAAATTCTTTTCGTGAACGTATACCCCATCCCACCCCACCCCAAGAAATGAAAGTCCGGGGTTAAGAAACACAAGTGTAAAAAGCCCTAATGCTAATTGATGTAAAGACAATTTAGCATTATACCCGCGTAGAAAACTCGCGGTATTTACTAAACTTCAGCAAAACACTCATTTTATGTCAGAAACTTACAGCAAGTATCAGATCCAAACTGATTTCCATCTACTGCACGAGCAAGATAATATGTACAAACTGTATCAGCATATCGAAACTGGTCACTTAAGATAATGATGGCGATATTCTATCCACTAAGAATCAAAGGGGCTGCCAGTAGTTATTAGAGAGAGATAAAATTGAATGGCAATTCTGGACTAGTTAACAGTCTAAAAAGGAAGAGTAAAAATTGATAAGTACAACAATGAAAATCTTATAAAAATGGGAGAAAAATTTGGAAAATTGTGATTTTTTTTCACAATTTTCACAAAACAGTTCTAAACGGTCAGTATGATTTTTTTTTAGTTGATGATGTTATCGTTTCACAACTTGCCATAATGTTTTAACACGAAATTTTCAGAATTCCAGGGTTTCATTTTTTTTTCAAATGCAGTCTGAAATATCCGACTGATCATTACTAGTCAGTCATCATGAATAACACTATTTTATACTTTCACTGCAGAAACATTGAATATACTCGTCAGTTTCTTTGTAGTGTTTGTGCATGATCACTGGAAATTGTAAGGTGATGACATCATCAGCTCTCTTATTTGCATATTCATATCAACAGTTAGAGAACTGTTTGGCAAAATTTCACTTCATAATTTCATATAAACTTCTGAAGTTTTATCCGTCTTTGATCAAATTACTATTGCTCTGTTTCTGTAAGACTTTACTCTTTATTTTCAGACTACGCCTTTTAACTGGGTACCGTTTCATGAAAGTTGTCAGCGCTGACAAGTTGTCAGTCTCTGACTATAACCATAGTAACAGTCAGTGACAAGAGCATCTCAGCCAATCAAAACCAAGGATTTTGCTGAAATAGTCAGCGCTGACTAAATTGATGAAACACCCCCCCCCCCCAGGTCTTGAAGTCCTCTTTGACGCCCCTAAGATCCTCAACGGATAGATCACTAAGGCAGTTGTAACAATCTCAGATCATTCAAAAGCGAACGATGGCGGACCAAATTATTGGAGCCTCCTAAGTCTTTGGCCGGTCATCTTTATCCTTGGCGCCGTGTTTGAGGATGCGGGTAAAGTCTCGGTAGTCAAGGAGACCGTCTTTGATGGGAGCTTCCCTGGTCATTTCATCCATGTCCTCTTTGCTGAAGCGGTCGCCCATCGTCGTCATCAACTCCCGGAAGTAGTCCTCTGGTATCGTGCCTTTAAAAAAAAAGACATAATGGTCCGAATTCACGAAGGTGGTTTAAACTAAGACCATGGTACAAATTTAGACCATGGTCTAAAATAAGCGTGAAATATGCGAATCTTTGACATGCGCGTATCAACGCGCGTTTGTTACTGGACGTCTGTTGGCGTACGCAATCTGTCAATCGTATTTACACAGAAGAAATTTGCATAAATCATGGTTTAGATTTAAACCACCTTCGTGAATTCTTATATATATATATTATCGTGCCTTTGAGGAATATATGATATAGCAGTGTGTGAAATAATTACTACATTATCATCACTGCGTAATAATTGAACAATCAATCCAAGTATCACCAAATACGATTGATAACCATTTATACCTTTTTCAAAGTAGGGGAATATAGAACTGATGGGTCAAGACACGCACACTTTAGGCACTTTAGGTAATAAGTCAACAGAAACATTCTGCAGATCATTCCACGTGCCACATTATGACGACAAAAAAGGTAAAACGCTCCATGAGATTGTCAGACAGCACAGAGTCCTAATATACATGCAAAAATCATGTCTAGCACTTTTTTTTTGTTGAAAACTGTGACCATATGGATACGACGTCTACTCGCCGTCAACAAGTACACACACACACACATACACACACAATCCACAAAAGACGGCACATAATTATCTTCAGGTTAGGCCTGTTATAAAAATCTACCAGCAATCATCTAACTTTTACTGAAGAACATGTGGATGCACATGGAGCTCCACAAGGCTGTTTTTTTTTTTCTCTCCCCGATATGATTACCAACTAATGGATATAACATTGCCTTTAGTTCGACAAAACTCACATCAAATTATAAATCTATACTGCAAGGCTTTACCGGGAATCACTTGAGTTACTCAAGAAGTGTAACAGTGGTTTACTCCAAAGACCAACCGACCACACGTGCTGGCAGACAAATAACAAACATACTGATTGTAAGGTAATTATCAACGTATAAACGTAGCAGTTATAATAGTTATATTGGTGCTGTGGTCATTGCTGTGGTTTATATATAAGGCTGGTTTTTCATGTGTTTGCTGTTGATGTTGTCTTCGCAGTCGTAATTGGAGTGATCTTACCTGTCCCTTCCTGATCGAGATAGGCGAATGCGTTGAGGATGACGTTCTCCGGGTCGGTTCCGTTGAGTTTCTCGCCGAAGAGCGTGAGGAACATGGTGAAGTTGATGGGACCCGGTGCTTCATTCATCATGGCGTCCAGCTGTTTAGACGTGGGATCCTTTCCTTTTCATATCCGAGACAAGAAGTTTGCACGATATTGCCAATGAAAACTCATTTTCTCATTATTGTTTTATTATGCATATTACCATAATCTCCTTCTTCGTCTCCATTTCTTCCTCCTCCTCATCATCATCTTCTTCTTCTTCATTTTGTCTCTTTCTTTCGTCCTTCTCTTCCCTTTCTCGACAGAATGAGTTTGAGAAGATGATTTATATTCACTGCAAGTTTTTTTGTTTGTTTGCTTGTTTGTATGTTGTTGTTGTTTTTTTTACAAATTGGCGATTTTTACAAAACGTGGCAACCACATCGTTAAGGTATCGTCAGAAACAGCATATCATCAATTTTTGTCAGGAACTAAACACAATGAGCAAACTATAATAAACAAGAAACCCCCCCCCCAAAAAAAAAAAAAACACACACACAAACACACACACACACACACACACACACATTGACTCTGACATTTTGTGATCACGTGATCATCTCTTTTACCATTTTCAGAATGAAATTGTCATGTTGCTATCATGTGAAAACAAAAATACATTAACCATTAAACTTTTGATAGAGTACTTGCGACTCATGTAGAGAGTTGAGGACCTATTATTGTCATAAAGATGAATGAAAACACAAACCACGCCTAGGTCATCAATGATAGTCCGCTATAATTACTTTCTCATGGGTCAAAAAGCAAACAAGAATTGGAAGTATCAAGATAAAGTGTATGGATTCCTGAACTGGAAATAATCAAAGATGTAGGATATACTCAAAATCAGAGTGCGGACTTATACAGTTGTGGAGATGATGCACATTTATTACCTAGCGAGGCCAGCATGTCATGGAGGTCGTCCTTGTCGATGAACCCATCCCGGTTCTGATCGATGATGTTGAAGGCCTCCTTAAACTCCTGGATTTGCGCCTTTTCGAACATGGAGAACACGTTGGTGGTCCTGCGGCCGGCGGCGCGCCCAGGTCGCTTCTTCTTCTTCCCGTGCTGATGCGGAGTGGAATGGCTGGCCATAGTAGCTTCTCGTCTTTATATATAATAATCCAGCTAGACAGGGCGAATGTCAAGAAAAGAAATTAATCTTTCATTTAGTTTTCGAGACACAGATCTATTTTGCTCACATGGCATGATATAACCTGGTGTTCCAGCATCATATTATGCATCTATAATAACATACATGTACATTATGCCGAACATTACTGCGTTATACAGGTTATCATCGTCTGAGTTACCATCTGAAAGATTGTAAATCAAGTATTTTTGAGGCCCAGTTACATGTATAGATCAAATACAAAACTGTTTTCTCATCATTATTATTATTGTTATTACTATTATTGTTATTATTATTGTTGTTATTACTATTATTGTTATAATTGTTGTTATTATTATTATTATTATTATTATTATCATTATTGTTGTTGTTGTTGTTGTTGTTGTTGTTGTTGTTGTTGTTGTTGTTGTTGTTGTTGTTGATATCGTTATCACTATTATTAGTTTTGGGTTTTTTTTTAAGATATCGTTATCACTATCATTAGTTTTGGGGGTTTTGTTTTAAGATATCGCGGCTCACCTGAGAGCTTCGTGGCACACCAATGGACCGCGGCCCACTGGTGCACTGACAAACTCGTAGCAAGTAATGGTCTGTTTTCTTTGCTATGTTTTCTTCTTTTTTGTCCTCCTCCACCTCGTCAAATTACTACTATTACTTTTACTACTACATGTTGTACTACTACTACTACTACTACTGTATACTACTTCTACTGCTACCACTACTATACTACTGCTACTAATACCAGTACTACTACTACTACTACTACTACTACTACTACTACTACTACTACTACTACTACTACTACTACTACTACTACTACTAGTAGTAGTAGTACTACTTCTGCTACTAATACTACTACTCTGCTAACTACTACTGCTGCTGCTGCAGGTGCTACAACTACTACTACCTCTTCATGTGTGCTACTACTTCTGCTGCTGCTCCTATATGCCTATCATACTATCATTGCTCAAGCTAACATACTCCTCCTCGCCCTTAAAGTTTTAAATTTTTCTATTTCCCTGTTTCTATCTTATTTCCATGTATTTGTATAATACGCGGAACTGACAACCAGGCAGCGAGCAAGGACTCCACAGCGATCTTAACAAGCAGTTAATCGGTACACCGTTATGAATGTCATTCATTATTTACATTTCTTCTTTTCGTTCCCCTCCCTCCATTTTCACTTGATTTTGAGGGGGCAAACTGAAATACTATGATGAAAAAGGTGGAGAAAAAGGGGAGGAAATCGATTATATGTCAGATCATTAAGTCTCCGCAATCCGAGGAAGGGTGCGCCTGTAGAGGATGAAGGTGAAATGAAAAATAAAAACAAAATGAAAACAAAATCATTGTTGTGGACAAAGGGTGCCATAGAAATCAAGCTTTTTAATGGTCTGTCACCTAGAGGCAAAGAAAAAAAGCTGCTTCCCATCGTAATGTGACACTTACAAATGACAAACACACAAAACACATTAACTCCATTCAAAGGAAGAGCAAATACTGCGAAGAGACCGAAGTCGACACAAGGTAGTAAAAGAGATAGACAGATAGATAGATAGAGAGAAAGAAGTGAGGGCGAGAGGGAGAGGCACAAAAATAATGGGAAAGATGGGAGAGATACTTGTGGATAAATAAAGAGAAAATGAGAACGGAGAGTAGAGACACATAGAGACAAATAAAGAAAGAAAGATATAATATATACATACATATATATATATATATATATATTACAGAAATAGATAAAGAAAGAGAAAGACAGATATATATATAATATAGAGAGATGAAGAGATATAGAGAGATAGAGAGATATAGATAGATGAAGAAAGACAAGAAGAGAAAGATACATGGAGATAGACAGAAGAGCAAGAGAGACAGAAAGAGATATATATAGAGATAGATAGATAGAAAGAGAGGGAAAGACAGAAAGAGAAATATACTGAAATAGATAAGAAGGGAAAGGAAAAGAGGGGAAGATAGATATACACAGAGGTAGATAAGGAAAGAAAGAGAGAGAGAGAGACAGAAAGAGAGATAGGGTGAGATATAGATGGAGAAAAGGAGTGAGAGAAAGAAAAAGCGAAATACAGAGAGGGAGGGAGAGTGGGCTTTTAGGATAATGTGTTTTTCCCATCAATGACAATGCACATGCATGAAAGAAGAGGAAAAAATAAACTTACTAAACCATTGTGCGTTTTCCCATTAAAATCAGAGGGCGTCCCACTTTAACGTTGTATCGGTGCAATTAATGTGCCACCCTCTGGATACACATGAAGTATTATTGACACAGGGAAGTTTGGAGAGAAATGAGAAGTCTTATGAAGACTACATCAGTGGCATAGCGCTCTGAAAGGATCCATTTAATTTTCCCTAAATATTTCCAACATCAGTAATTCTGATTCAAAGCAAATGACCCAACATTAAAGACGGTTAATGTCTCTGTGTGTGTGTGTGTGTGTGTGTACACACACACACACACACACACACACACAATGGAAAATGATTTTGCAGCACAAGAGAGAATGCAGTTGCTTATTTTTGTTCATGTTAATTTTGTTGTTAACATGGACCTGATATTGAATGAAACTCAAATAAAGAATGTCATAAAACAAAAAAGGTATGTCTGTGTGCGTCATGTGTGTGTGCGCGTGTGTGGGCATTTATTTGTGCGTGTGTGGGTGTGCGTGTGTATTTATCTGTTTGTTATAATTACAGACAGATGAAGTAGTGCAGTTGCAAATTAACTTTTTTTATAAGGAAAAAGTGATTGGTGAAAGAAGACGAGCATAATCATTGTACCCAAATAGGAACTGGCAGAGAAATAATTGCCGATCTATTTTATTAAGGAACTCGTATCTCAAGGTAGTTTATTTTGCTATTTTATTCGCAGATTCTCGCATTCAAAAAAAAAAAAGAGAGAGGGAGAGAGAGATTGCTGTCATCGTAAGTGTTTATCCAAGGTTTGTTAGTTGACGTGTGGGTGTCTGTGTGTATAATGATATCCACTGAAATAAAGGCTCGATGTGCAATGACTCTCACGAGCAATAGTTGCATCATTAATTCGCCTTTCTAAATTTTTGACAATACATGCATTATACGGTATAATAGACTTTAAACCATTCCGCCGAATTCCACCCGATTCCAGGCGCCAAGCCGAGTTATGGTGCGATCTACAAAGTGTGTTTCAACTCCAAGACAAAGGCCACAAAATCCTAACTAGCATCATCGCTGTGTTTGTACAGAATCGTTGTGTAAAGTGTGTTCAACACTTTTGACTAAACCCTTTATTGTACTCTTCTACTAACAATCGAAAATTTGCAATAAAGAAATTATTTGATTGGTGAAATATATATTAGGAAAAAAAGGAAATTGCTGAGACAACATGCATGAGGGAACTTCTTCACGACAACGCATGAGCGAGTTAGTGTTAGTGGTACTCGTATAGACAATCACATACATGGCCGAGTCCACAGATACTAGCAGTGACGTATCAGCAGCAGAGCTGCTGCTCAGCAGTATGTTGGTGCGCCCTCTTTTGATATCGTTAGCCCATTCCAGGGTGACCTTATCCCATTATCCCCACCTACACTACTAGTATTCCTCAGGCTATATACATGCATCATGCACACTAGAAAGAAGTTTATGATCTAATGTCGTATGATACACTGGATAGTGAAGCTAATGGATGTACTTACTGAAGTTACAAATACTCTTTATCACGCGATTCCTCATGATATTATGCACACATTATGTTATCTATGATGTCAATAACATTATGTTTTGTTGTTGTTGTTTTTTTTTGTCTTGGTGTGTTCGGGTAAAATGTATAATATCATAGTTATCGTATAAAGTTCGTGGTAAATATTGATTTGTTTCCATGCGTTTATATACTCAACAAGTTATTTATCATCTATACTGTTTGAAACCGCCAGCATTTGAGAAGAAAATGCCAGCGACATTGTGACTTTATCAAAAGCAGGGCCCTGTTTATCAAGCAAAACAACTTACCCATGATTGATCCAATCATGACTATTGTTACCTTTTAATTACTCTGACCCATTCAAAATCAATCATAACTTTCGATCAACTGTAAGTCGCAGTTTTATGGAGAGAATTAGGCCTATATGATTGATTACACCTCAATCGATCGCCGTGGCTTATAATTGATTTAAATCATAAGTCTCTTGCTCATACGGAATTATACACTTGATCAAAAGGTTATGATTGATTCATGGACTTATGATTAATTTGGGGAGTTAAATGATATCTGGGACTCAATATAATCAATTGCAAATTTTGATAAAACAGTGCCCAGATCCTAAGAGAGATATAAAATTTTGAATGTCACATTCTTTAACGAAACAGTGATATTATCACAAATCATAAATGGAAATCAGAGGAGGTCGTGATCAATATGAATCGAATGAAACTGATTTTATTTGAACCTATAAGGCAACATTGCTTCGTCTGACATGGAATCGTGAAGAATAAGTAACAACCCTTGTGTCCTTTTCATCAGCTTGTTGAAGTTTTGTGATGATCTCGTAACGTAACCGATTATTAAGGATGAGGGAGGTTGTTGGCAATTAGTTATCGACCCAAGTCATGACCTGTATAATATTTTTGTGCACAACCAACTTGAGCATTTTGAGGTAATGACGTCATCAGTTCATTAACTAGTAATCTATAATGTGTGGATGCCATATCGATGTCTCTTTTAGGTGAAAACAAGTGAAATTATCATTTCCCATAGCCTTCGTATTTCACATCCGGTATTGATGAAAGTCCGTGGTTAACACGACCAGCCATTCATGATCTCCATATTGAGATGATTCATTGATGATATAATAAACCATGCTATAGAGCCTAAACTCGATATGATAAAACTTGCTTTACTGTATATAGCCTGCCCTAATCAGTCGTAACGATGCTAACGATATCAATAATCATCTGCAATTCCAGCATTTATACCGGTGCATACAGGCGCAGATTTTTGCGCCAGCACCTATAAAGCTGCGTTTACACCATGTTCCCGGCAGTCACGGCAGCCCCATTTGCCCGAAACGCAGTACACCCTGGGAAGATGAGACATTCTCCTGTCCCCCCCCCCCCCCCCCCCTTCGCATTCTAGTCTTGTTTGTTCCAGTCCTCTCCCTGGTGAACATAATAGTTATCAGACGCTGTTCTCACGGCGTCTGATCAGGTTAGACTATCAATATTTTCCGTCGAATCCCGCTACGGACCGCCTAGAAGTTTTGTCACGGTCTATTACGTGCCGCCCTGTATCGTTGCGTTCACCCCGTTGTAACACAGTATACAAAATTCCTCATTAGCACCGGGACTGCCGTGGCAAATATTTTGACAATTTAAAAAATTGACACGGCATATACACGGCAATCACGGCCTGCCACGTTTGACAATCCTGTCTCACCGCGTCGTTTTACGTCCATCCCGTTTTGGGTTTTTTTTTTCTGAGTTTTACGGTGGCATGAAACGGGGCTGCCGTGGTTGCCGGGAACATGGTGTAAACCCAGCTATATATCAACCATTACCTGCCAAAGAGAGATGGAACCATCTATGCTGGCTTGCATACTACTAACACTACATAAGACCAGTCTTGTCACGTGATCTGTTTTCAAGCGATAATAATGACAGCATTGCCACTGCACCATAGATTGGTGACTCATTGTGTAAACAGGGCAGGGTTAAAAGCGAAGCATTTCGGTTAAAAAAAAAAGCACAAAGAAAACGAAATCGGTCTTTTTTTCAATCTAACAAAGGTTAGGTGGAAGATGCTGCATGAATTCGATGATCACGAAAGACAGTTCAAGAAGTGTTTTCAATTCCCTATGAAAACAATGAGTTGACTTACTGGTCACAATTTAAAGAATAAGATTGTTTTGTTCACATTATGTCATCTATAGGAAGACAATGCGTGGACATTTTTATGTGAGAACATGAACTATAAAAGTTCTAGATCGTCAAAGAAAGGCACACGACCATATATATTTTATAACAGACACACAGTCATCATAATTATATGGAGAACAAACTTGACGTACAAAGCGTGAACCTTACTTCTTACCAAAATCAATTCACGACCCCGCAGCCAGTCCTAATCGGTCGCAACGATGCAGCTGACCACACGAAGGATCGTCTGCATTTCCAACATTCACTCCGGCTCGGATTTTCGCGCCGTTAACAGGTTACAGTAGCCTGCCTGCTCGAGACAGTCGATCAACACATACTCAAAACCACTCGCATCACTCACTCTGTATGACACATTGAGAAACGATGATGTATTTTCATTGCAACGCACACAGCGTCGTCAAGTTAGAGTGTGTTATATGAAGGCAATTCATTCAATACAGTATATTTGATTTGCTTGGTGTTTGCACTATGATAACTCAGGCAGACAATAGAAGATGTACATTATGGCTCAGAACATAACGGTCTGGCTTCCTCACGCGTCCCACCTTTAGACTTTGAGTCCAAGAAAATCTTCGACGTGCCTTGCAAGTAGGGCCAAGGCCTACGAACAAAGACCCACCTGAACACCATCAGCAAGCAGCCCCCACCCCCCCCCCCCCCCTGCTACCTCCAACACCTGCATGTCCGCACACCCATTGTACAAACTGCATACGTTTCACGGGTATTGGACAATAGAGGGCGCAAAGTGAAATTTAAAGCTCTACTTCATGTTCAAGTTCATTAAATAAATGGACGGAGTATCTAACTATAAAAAAGAAAGTTTCATTCGGAAGCAACACTTAAAAAAACGCGCTTTCGTTCAAATAACAATATGGGATGGCATGGACGTTACGGGGGGGGGGGGGAGGACCAGGTGCGTTGGTGCGAATGCATCTCCCTTCAGATCCTTAAAAAATAAGTTTTACTTATCATAATAATGCACGCACAATTTAAATCTCCATGGTCTCGAAGGTGGGACACCCTCATCCAGACCCTCCCCCGCTCGCTCATCCGGGCTCGGTCACTTCGCTCCCTCTCATGCGCGGGGGTAAGAGGCCTTTTTCTTCTTCTTCTTCTTTTTTTTTTTTTACTTGTCAGCTGAAGAAACCCGAAATAAGCTGGTGATGCCCTTGTATGGCGTAATAATTCACAAGTCTGTTAAAATGGGCTGGCCACATAATCTTTCAATCCTTTCCTTTTTGTAATGATTTCCGAAAGTGGAAATTGTAATCCTTGCATATTGTTTGGGTCAAAATTATGGCCAAATCGTGATATTTTCAATGATTTCACTCTATTTCGATGATGCTGAATCCGAATCTGGATGATGTAACTTTTGCATCCACGAGGATTTTGATACATTCAAGAAGGCCACCAAAATCTGAAATTGCTATGGCCAGTACACATTAAAATTTTCCTTGTAAATGCCGCATGGATACAAAAATGACGGGTTTTCTCTATTTCGAGAGTGCTGAATCCGAATCTGTATGATACAGTGTTGGCACCCTTGACGGTTTTGAGATGTTCAAGATGGCCACCATAATTGTTGCCAAAATGGCCACCACAATCCCAATTTTGAGATAAAATTGAGTGTGTGTGTGTGTGTGTGTGTGTGTGTGTGTGTAAACTTCAAGTATATTGATGTTTTACGAGCGGGACAATTTGAGTCTTGCTTTGTAAGTTTTTAGTTTAAGTGTTGGGCGTGACACTTGTATTCTTACATTTTGCGCCTATGCCTGCATGCCCTGCCTTAAATTAATACGGAGCGAATGAGTAAGGGCATAATGCCTCCAACACTAACTCGCGGTAAGCAATCCGTACAGAAAACCCGACTTGCGTTATCAATAATGTTCACTCCAGTCTTTTGAATTTCAATCCTCGGCCATACTGGAAGAATAAACTTGGTGTCAAAGTTCCTTTTCAGTGACGAGTAACGTCTACTAACAGGTATATTCAAACTGCCATCACTATTCACAAACTGTTGTATGCAGATTCACGTCATAGAACGCTGGGATTGTCGTTAGCTACATTATGGACAATTAATCTGGACAATAAAGGGTTGGTCTCAACGTGCAAGTCTCTTTCACATCATCCAACATAAAGTGGTTGTGCTGTTCTGGAGGCTGTCTTCTGTGGACTTTAGAAAGCGGCTGGCATCAAAAGACTAGGCTACTTTATAGGGGATCATTCATGCAGATCACCCAGGAAGCAATAAAAGAGATGCAACCCAAGTATGGTAAATGTTGGGCGGAACTCTCCCTCGTGGCGCCATGAGTGGACGTGCTGCACAAGCCGTTCACGCCCCCGACCCAGCGCGGACACACCCACCACAGGAACAAACACACCACCACACTGACCACTCCACGCCCAGCACTACGGACCACCACCACCACTCCACGCCCAGCACCGCACCACCACCACCATCACCACCATCACGACTCACGCCCAGCACCAGCACCAGCACCAGCACCACCACTCACGCCCAACACCAGCACCACCACCACCATTCCACGCCAAGCACCACCACCACCACAAACACGAAGCCGCTGAGGCGTGACAAGTACAGCAGACACGCAATATTTCAACCCTTCATACATTCATTGCATAATTCTTCTCCAACTATAATAAAAAAAAAATCGATTTACCTATCGATATATCTATGTATACCATTTTTTATCAATACAACAAATACAACATAATCAGCAGAACACATGGTAATTAATCTGAGTACTTCAAAATAAATGTCCGTAATGACTGCTAATGATTATTATGAACATCTTTCACCAGATGTGGAATTTTTATAGGCTGGGATCCAGTGGGAGGGGTCACTTCATCTTTAATATTTCAAAACCCTCAAGGATGTAAGAGTTGCATTATCTATATTTGGCTATAGCATCCTCGAAATAGGGCATGGATTTTAAAAAAACATTTGGACGGAAGGTATGAAAACAAGGTTGTGCCTCTGGCTCCCAGACTCGTTGATGTGCAGTCTCTTCGGTTCGGCTGCGGTGACAAACCAACACTAGATGGCGCTCGACTACTATAGAAAACCGTACACAATATGTATTCACCTGACTCAAGTTTCACAGGAGACTTTCCTCATACCTGTCAACGACGGTGACATAATTTCACAAACAAATCATTACATACATCAAATGAAATCAAGATATTATAAAGCAGAAGGATAAAGAGAGGTGCGCTTTATACAAATAAATTTTGTAAGATCGCAATTCACCCCCGTCTTATAAAGACTTGTGATTGATTCAAATCAATCACAACTTTACGATTGAATGCAAATCCATCTTATAAAAAAGTTATGATTGAAATTAAGACGGAGAACTGCAATCAATCAATCACAGGTTGCGACTGATTGCAGCTTTCAAGAGATTTGTGATTGATTGATTTCTATCACAAGTTTTATAAGACAGGGCCCAAAAATAATAGCAAACATTGTCGGACAAAAAAAAAAAAAAAGAAACAGGCTAGAAACCACGGTCGACTCGAACATGTCATCTATACTGCTTTCCGGGCAGTGACAATACCACCAGGCTATCCCTGGTTGCCGGCAGTGACACGTCTAACTTGGAACAAACACCCAAGCTTTGAAAAATTCCCACATTGTTATCGATATGTAAAGTATCAACATTGAAGGCGGACAAGACATATCAAATAAAAGCAAGATAAGTAATAATCTCTTGTTTTCATTAAACATTAGAGAAACGCTATAGGTACCTATACGAGAATGATCACCGGAATGAGCAATTCTATTGGTCTGCTCAGAATAAGTACGATCAAGCGCTTGTCGCTTCCATAATTATTCCAAACAAAATTCGATAGTATTCATACAAGAATAGAACAGATTGATACAACAGTATGATTGACATTATTGTAGGTCAAAATTTCGGACAAAATTCACTTGATATCACTTTATGCAATAACCGCTTCCACTGGTAACCCCAAAAGTAGAATAACTCATTCTTACAGAATTAATCTGCTATAATGTTGTCGGTGGTGTTGTGTTGAAAAAAAAGAAAGAAAATGGGACCATATTAGAAAAAAAAAGAATTGTCTCAAACAATATTGACATCAAATCAGTCATCTTCTTTCTTTCTTTCTTTCTTTCTTTCTTTCTTTCTTTCTTTCTTTCTTTTTTGGAGGATACTCGCGAAACTGATGAAAGGCTTTCGCTAGCTAATGCTGACAAACTGGCGTTTGAATGTTAAATGATGAATGGTCTATATTATAGGATGTTGGCCTACAAATCAAACAGAGTTTGGTGTTTATTCAAATGTATATATGCCAAGTCAACATCTCTTATTTTCTCCAAAAAAAAAATGTTACTGTCCATAAACATTAATTATTCATTCCTAAAACACCAAGACTGTCTGCATTAATGAGAGCCTCTCACCAAAGTGAACTGATGATGACACTCGGGAGCCCCCCCCCCCCCCCCCCGGGAAGGGGGGGGGGTGGGAGATGGGCAAGGAGGTTCCAATAATCAGACGGATGGCGTGTGGGGGAAAATGTCCCCTAGTAGTGACGTGCGGACCTTTGGGATAACGGATCAAGTGGATCGGTTGTCATGATTTCATCAAAGATCCAAAGATCCTACACTACGTTGTATAGTGTAGGATTACTAGGACCTTTGATTTCATGTCTTATCAATTCAGATGTGTATAATTATGATATAGTGTGAAGAGATGCATGTCTACAGTCACGGTTGTTGGTCTTGTTCTTGTACATCGACCTTATTGGTCGAAAAAAATTGAATATATAATAATCATTTATTTGTTTTAACTGTCATATTCAAATTATACTGTGCTCAATAAGTTCGTTCGATTGACTTTGTATTGCATTTATGTATGAAAAAGAAATTCAGAAATAAAATCAAAATCAAATCAAATCAATCAAATGTTTTGACGATAATTTTTACAGGGTGTCCCAATGAAGGCTCTCAGCATGGCGGTGACACTGCTCTCCTTTATCCGTTCCTATCCATTCCTGTGTAACATAATTATGATCTCTCTATCTTTATAATTCAAAACGCTGTTAGCTTTTTTATCTTGATAATTTTGATTTCTTGAAATGTGAAACAGCACAAGTGATTTGTGTCTTGAGTACAGAGACCAATGGACACGGCATGCATGTGATGCTAATAAAAGTACATTATTTACTTTTCTCTGTGCGCATGCGCGACCTGGTACACGAAGGGTTTGGTCGCCGTCGAACCGAGCACGTCCTCTCTGAGTAAAGGTAAATATGAACTAGAATTTTATCACCTATGTGTATTTAAGGTATGATATCGGTGATCTATATCAGGATGAACTTTAGCTGTCCTCGCGTTACATTTAGTATAGAGCCGTGATCCCTAAGCATGCTTTTTGAAGGAAGTTGTTGTGTGTTAACAACTATTAAACGTTAGGTGATCGCCTCAGTACATGCAACCACCTTGCGTCGAGTTTCCCCGTACTGTACAGTGGTTGCATGTACTGCAATCGCGTTTTCCGCGGCTCCGTTCCGCTAGCCGACATCCATACTTGCGGTCAGCCAGCCAAGTGACTCAAAATTCCATTCTGATTACGTCACTTGCACATCATTTTCTTAACAAGATCTTTAGTTCGGGGTGTGCCTTATCTCATCGTCGTAGTAATTTATTGTCTCTGGTAAGTAAAATGTCTTTATCGAGTCGGAAATACGTTTGAGAAATCGTACTCTGCACATTGAGAATACAGTACAGTTTCGCTGTGGTGAGTGTGTAGTTAGTTGTGTGCAGGGAGATTGGAGAAAGCAGCAGAGAGGCGCGGCGTAGCAGATTGTTTGCCAATACGGAAGTGCCCGCTCCCGAGTATCGCATTGCACTGAAGTTGTTTGTGCACGAGATTATTTCGGCAGAACCAGTAAAAGAAGCCACCTATATGCACATATAGACTGATCCAATAGATCGACTTCTAATCTGAAGGTTACACATTCCAACTGTACATGTAAGTCAGTTACACTCTAAGGTTATATATAATACCAATGCATATATGCATGGTGTACCGAAATCGTTCCTATCTCGGTGGTGTTGTCATGAATTATGCTCTATGACAATATGTGATTGGTAGGAGTAGGCCTAGTCTCATGATAATGCCGACAGGAAAATATCCATGCCTTGATACATAGGTGAATGATCGGTAATGGTATATGATCGGTAATTGTATCTTGTTCAAATTAGTGAAATTCTTCCGTCGAGATGTTTTTTCATACCATGGACCTACAACGAACTGATTGACAAATTGCCCTACGTCGATGTAGGGCAATTTGTCAATCAGTTGCAATGAAATTGTATCTTGATTGGTAAAAGTGTAGTACACATGTAGGCCTAGTAGTAGGGCCTTACATGGACGTACATGGATAACCCAGTATGCAGATTTGAAAGTAACAACACCCGCACCAAGGTTCAACCTCCTGTGCCAAGGTCTGACCATACACAGAAGCATAGGTTTCTACATGACCTTGTAGCCGATGGTCAAATTTTGGACGGTATTGGTGGGATTATGGATGAGTGCAGTTGCGTTAGGACTGCAAACCATACATTTTTGTGTAGGCCTACATGAGATTTTCATGCATTTCGTGAGGAGTCACGATATGCAAAATTGAAATGCATAAGTTCTTTACTATAAACTACTGCATGTATTGAATGCCAGTGGCATTTCTCAAAAATTTAATGTGGCAAATTTTCTGGTTTTAGAGTAATTGCTTTATTTGGGGGTAATTTGAACGGAAGGAATACTGTACTTGGCTGATATCTTTGTTTGAATTGTAATATTTTATAAGGACACTGTATCTTTATCCCAAAATGAAACTCAAGAGTGAAAATAACATCTAGAATATGGCCCAAATACATTTAATCTTCATAATCAGAAAATAAAATAAATTCACATTTATGCTCCTTACAGAACATCAAGATTTGTTTCCTTGCTGATCCATAGTGCATAGGCCATACTGTACATTTCAAACATGTGCATACATGTTTGACGATACTGTGTACATCGATGCCCCTACGCTTTTCTAATCCCTTCTAAATCCTACATGAACATCATTACATAGATCAAACTATGCAGTCAAATGCAATTGAAAACAATTGATGGCTAATTTTACTGTAAATCAAGGTGCCTGTAAATTAGGTAATTCATTATGATGGGGAGCAACCTCACACTCTCAGATTTCTTGGGGACATTACCAGTACAATAAACTGCAATGCAATGTCAGAAAATTTAAGTTTTGAGTACAGATACCCTTTAAGTTTTTACCACATAGTGGTACAGTGTATTGGTCTCAATCCCAATTATCAAATGATATCACCTGTACCTGATGATTAGTTGTTAATGTATCAATTCACAAGACTAGTTCCACTGGTAATATATGTGTTATGTACAGTGTATAAGGGTTATTTTTGTGCAAATGGAATGATGTATGTACAATACATTCTTCTCATTTCATTTGTAGTTTCAGATTGTGCATTCAGCCAATTGCAAAATGGTCTTAGAAGTCCTAATAGGTGAAATATATCCCTCCTGAAAAATAATTGTTGTGATTCCCAACCCTATCGGGTATTTCATAATTTTGTCTGCCATGAAAAAAAAAAAAAAAAAATCAATGAATCTGAAGTTTCTGTGCTGGTGAGTTAATGGATGCTGTTGTAAGAGCTGTTGCTACAATTTGTATATCTGCTACTTTGACAAAATATGGTGTAATAGAAAAAGGAAGAGGAGGAGGGAGAGGATGAGAAGGTACTACTTGTAGAAGAGGAGGAGGAGGAGGAGAAGAAGAAAAACCTAAAAGGAAAAGAGGAAGAGCAGCCCCTATTAAATTCTGCCGCAAATTGCAGGATGTTCTTCCTCTTCCGCATGTTAAGCAGAGGAAACTTCTGTCGGTTAGAAACGTCACCTTGGGTCATAAATATCTCTTGCACAAACATCGCACAGATAAGGGCACTATCTGCAATGTACTGTAGGTTGTGTTTTTCATAAACAACTATAGCCAATATGATATTGGAGATACATTCAGTGCTATACAGATGATACACTGTATTCCATTGCAATTCTCCGGACTGCTAGTGTTTAATTTTGTTCTTGATAAGATCTTTGACAAAACATCTTGTATCCTTTACCAGTACTTTTCAGCTTCCAGTACTCTATTGTACAGTTGTACCGTAGACTACAAGATATATGTATACTAAACATTTACGGTATGTATGCAAAGTTGTTGAAAGATAAGCCATGATAATAGGTGATCAGGTTAACCAAATCATTTACTTATAATTTTTTTTTTTATTGCAAGTCCAAATGTCGTATTCTTTGCTACCTAAAACTGACAGATTAAAGAGAATAATATGCAGTATATATCAGACATTAAATTCCTACATAACTTATTCCTTTTAATTCAATGAATCTATCTTGTTTTACGTGTTTTTGGTATTGTGCTGATTTATAAATCCAACAAATACTGTGATATATGTAGGTGCATAAACACATGCAGTCCTTCATTTTAGGCCAAGCAAAAAGTTGTTTATTAATGTTAAAGTGTATAATGCCCATACCACCTTATCAGTTCTGTGTAGTGTTCACATAAAGTGACATTTAATGTACAAGCATCAGAGGAGATGGCACTGTGATAGTGGAGGAAAAACAAGTTGTTGAGGTGGTGCCCCCCCCCCCCCAAGAATTAAACATTCCTCCCATCAGTCACCTTTGACCTCTGGTCACAAGGCAGACACAACTTGATTTGACCCACATTGTCAGGTTCCCAAGTCCTGCTGTGTGTGTAGCCTCTGGGCCAGTGTCAGTGATAGGGAGTGGTAGAACCTTCCTGTTATTATTATCTAAAGTCTAGAATATACATGTAATCATGATCTGCAAGGTCGGTCAGAAGTAATGCATACAATACTCTGATCTGATGCACATTATTTGGTACCGTTGATACCAATCTCCTTGGGTAAGGAAACAATAACCCTCCAAGTTCATAGGGTCTTATCAGCAACATTCTATGAATGCCCTTGCTTTATTTCAGGCGGAATGTGTCTTGACAGTATTAGAATGGCATGTTACATACCGACTACCTGAATAGTGTGATTTTCTGTTTTCATACAACATTGACTGGAAAATTGCACTGAACTGAGGCAATACAAAGGGGCCTATAGGGAATGTCTATGTAGGCCCTACCATCTTTCATGTATGCCGGGGCCATTGTCCATCCTGTGCAAGTGTGTGTTTGACCACACCCTCGTCGGATGGGTGTGTCCATTGTGGTCAAAACCCGAATGAAGATCAGCCTAGTCACATGTGTTGGCATACATAGTACATGATGTAAGCCCTGCATGTAGGGAATTGCAAACAATACATCAATGTATTTCTCCCTCTTGCCCCATTTGGCATTCTAGCAAAGGCTCCACAGTTTATAAAAAAGGGGGTACAATCCTGATTATTGTGTTCCTTTGGTCGAGAACAGAAATATCAGAGATGTATGATAATGTAGATCAGTGAAAATTTGGAGGAAAAAATGGAGCACAAAAAAGTTACGAATGGTAAAAGTTTAAAATTAAGACAAATTGCTCTATACCGACAGAGGGAAAAGTGTATTCATGGGAGTCTCTCATGTTTGCTTTAAAAACTTTAACACATTTTGCAGCAAATGACGAACAGTGCAGTTAGAATGAGGAGGACGAGTTGAGGATGAGTCCTGAGTATGCCCGGGCAGATGTCTATGGGAAATGCGTGTTGTAGCAAAATCAGCCCATCCTCGACGGATTAAAGAAATTACATGTAGTTCTTGTGCCCACCTTAAAACCCAGACAGCAGCAGTTTCTACAATTAATCGCCCCTGACTTCAAATCTTGTTAACCTGATTCTTTTAAGTCTACCAACGTGAGGGAAAACAAACTAATGAGATTAGGTCTGGGAGGTTAGTAGTGTCTTCTGTGTCTGGTCTTGAAACCAAGTATTCCTTGGACACCATTGCAGTGAGCTAATCAGAAGATGTAGAATGGGAGTAGTCTCAAGCATACACCTTATGTGTGAGTGAATTTTTATATTAAGAATCATTTTCCATCCACAGTAATCCCTGAAAGATTCATTGGAAACATTTTTAAACATGAAAATTTTCATCTTGTCGAAAAGAAAAAAATGAAGGTACAAAAAAAAAAAAATTAATGTAGATTAACCACTTTGTAATTTAGTGTCAGACTTTGAGTTTTTTTTTTTTTTTTAATTTGACAGAATAAAGAACCTTTGCAAGTCATGTGTGATTAAACACATGTGCACGAGCAGTGTCATCCCCCCTCCATTACATTGTGAGCAATTATTTGTCACTACAACTACACTGGAAGTCTAAAATAAGCTTTTGCATGAACTGATATAATTCACCAATTGTCATCTTGACCAAGCTTTGATTATGATATCTGCTATTCATAGTAACTCGAGATACAGTGTATGCCATGGCCAGTGTACATTTGTTGTAATTCATCACCCAAATTACATGAAAGCTGTAAGCAGAAGAGCATAAACCATTTAACCTCTGGGCTCACACAGAGTAATCATCTTGCCTCAACAATCTCAGTGCGGCTGAACCGGGAGCATTATCAGTTTCTGTAAGTTGTAGGACTTCTCCTTACATCCAGTGCAATTTGCAATACAACTGGGATATTTTCGATGATTATGACTGCTTTTAAAGACTGCAATAGATGCAAAATAGAGGTGAGATCATTATCTGCAAGCTGATTAGTAGAAGGGCAGGTTTCTGCATCACAATTTGATTTCCTTTCTTCTAATGCTGTATCAGTTTGTTGTCCCTAGGCGTACGGAAATGGCACAGTGCACAATAGAAGTAATTGCAGCTCGCAGAGAGTGATGTGTAAGAGGGAACAAGGATATATACACTGATGTCAATTATATCTGACCTCAAGCCATACAATCAGCTGTCATTGTAGCAGGTCTCTCCTTCACAAATTATCTATCAACATATTATGTAATTTCAAATAGAAAGGATCATGTAGTTACCATGTGCTTTTTCTCTTTATCCTCCCCCTGCCCTGATACAATTAACTCTACATCTATATTTGTGTACTTCTGATACAGTACAACTATTTACTGTAATTTTGTTGATTGCTTGCATTCTTTTTCTTCCCAAATTGGATCATATGAAGTGACGTATCTTTGAATGTATACAACCTTGCATGTATGTGCAGATTTGGGTACAAAATATGCATACTTCCGCCCATTAATAGATGTAAGAATAGAAATACACCTGACAATAAATAAATTTGTGTTCCTTTTTCTTTTTCAGTTTTGTTGTTGTTCATAATGCCTGGTGCATATCGAATGTGCCAAAGATATAGTTCATGCGATATATTAGCCTTTCTCATTGTCCTTATGTTCAGTACAGGTTCTTTGTCGTGAACACCCAACTTGGAATACATCCACAATCTCACTATGTACAGATACATGGAGTACCATTACCTAATATGACTGATTCGAAAAGACTACGATCAGATCTTGATACACAGTCAAGTCCCATGGTGGTTAATGGCGAGTTGGCATTACAATCACCACAAGCACACGGGAGTCATTATAAGAAGTTGTAGATCCTTCTCACTGATTTCAAACCATTCTTCCCCATCAGACTCTGGTAAAGTCACAACAAGGTGTGTTTTTATGTCTTGACAATTCAGTCTTGACATTCGCAGAAACTGGCTCAAACATTAGTATTGCTTTGTTGGTCCCTCCTCAGATGTGATGGTTTCATGCCTGTAAATTATAATCTCTCTTTACCCCTTCCTCCTTCTCTCTGTCAACATCATCATCAGATAACCACACCCAGCGGTAACCATGGCGAGTAGGACCAAAGTGAAGAAGACCAAGAAGAGGGCCCAGAGGGCCACCTCCAACGTCTTCGCTATGTTTGACCAGGCCCAGATCCAGGAGTTCAAGGAGGCCTTCAACATGATTGACCAGAACCGGGACGGCTTCATCGACAAGGAGGATCTCCACGACATGCTCGCATCCCTGGGTACGTTTCTGGGCGGGGCAGGACCATTCGTACCCCGCGGCACCCTCTCTCCCTCTACCAATGTCCAGAGCACCAACACTTTTCATTAGAAATCAAATTGAACATGGCCCTTTTTGTGCAATTACCATACATTGTACATCTGTAAATCTCCTACTGGGTGATGGAAACCAGTAATAGAATTTGCATTTCAATTGCAGTCCCATGCATAGCAAAAGGTGTGCAGAAAATTCCAGAAGTAGCTTCTCCATTTACCATGACTTTGTGCAGAATTTTGAACAGATTGAGTATGAATGAATGGTTCTGTGGTTTCCATGTGTTAAATATTTTTTTTTCTTCAAGTCACTACAAACCAATACAGTGTATTATGTTAAGTTTGAACTCAATGGAGCTCTGACATTGAGTCTAAGATTGTTTTGCTGTTATTGCAAATTGTGAATGAGTGACTACTGCAGCAACCCAGTTTGTTAAGGTATACACAAACATGGCATTCAAAAGGTTAACTAACAAACTCCTCTCTTATCTCCGTCCTCCCCCCCCCCCCTTCTCCCACAGGCAAAGACCCGACTGATAAGTACCTGGAGGATATGATGAGCCAAGCCCCAGGTCCCATCAATTTCACCATGTTCCTCACCCTCTTTGGGGAGAAACTCAACGGCACCGACCCAGAGGACGTCATCCTCAATGCCTTCGCCTGCTTTGATCCAGAGGCCAGTGGTTAGTAGAAGGAATACTGAACATGCCTACACTAACATTCACACATGCACACTCTTTATGGGAATGTTTGTCATGCTGCTCCTGTATATTTACCTCCACCAAGGGGGGAAGTTATGTTTTCGTTACCGTTGGTTTGTGTGTTTGTCCGTGTGCAAAATAACTCAAAAAGTTGTGCATGGATTTGGATGAAACTTGCAGGAAAGGTTTAGAATGATACAAGTAACAATCGATTAACTTTTGGTAGTGATCCGAGAATTTTTTTGGAATTTATGAAGGATTTTTGACATTTTGGCAGGTAGGGTCAATGAACTTGGGAGTTCAGGCTGCACCTATTGAGGTTTGCATGCGCACTCTAAAGTGTGTGCTCTAGTTTCTGCTAGGGCGAGGCGCGCCATGCAGCTGAGGGTTTGTGACGTAACAATGGCTTCTATATTGGGAAATCGGGCGATTTTCAGCACACAATGCTATAAGTACATATGGGTGGAAATCACTGATCTCTAATGGAAGAACAAGACTTTCTGTGGTGGAAATGAGCTGCATGCTTGGCGGAGGTCTCCGCTCTCAGAGTGCTTTTCTAGTCTTACAAGAAATTTCATTCAGTGTCATGGAAATCAAACAAATAGTTTATCAATTGAACACAGACACCCATTCACATGCACACTTTTTTTTTTTTTTTTAAACTTTCTTTCTTGAAATTACATTCCGCAGCAAGAAAGTCAAACAAATAGTGTAAGAGATGTACAGTGCACTCCCGTTAAAACGAACACGGTTATAACGAAATTTCGTTATAACGAAGTAAAACTTCTAGTCCCAAAATTATCGCCATTAAAGTCTATGGTACAAAATCCGCTTATAACGAAGACGGTTATAGCGAAATTTTCGTTACAACGAAGTCTTTTCCGAGCACCACTGACAAAGAAAAACAAAAGAAATGTGTTCCGTTACAACGAAATGCGGATCGCTTTCGAAAATACGTAGCGGAACAAGCATTTACAGCGTCTCTGCATGAGTGAACGCTTCATATAACTGTGTGTTGGCTCTGTGTGTCACGCACGTTTTTCGAGAAGAACTTGCGTTATTATAATAAATCTGAAATCAAATAAAGTTCCTTTTATTGTTTTGAAGGTTCTTTATTACAAAAGACACAGATTCTGATACACCTAAATGTCCGTTAGTTCGGAAATGAAATAGGGTTTGTTATTTGTTCCCTTGTTTCATTGTTTTTGTGATAGGCCCTATATTGTACGTATTTGTTCGGTTATAACAAAATTTCGTTATAACGAAAGAAAACTGCCGGTCCCGAGCATTTCGTTATAACGGGAGTGCACTGTACAAACCATGCCATTGTAGAACTCCATACACACAAGCTTTCTAAGCTTACTTTCCTGTCTGTGTATTCACTGATTTAGCAGCTTCTCTGATTTTATATGAGGGGGGGGGGGGGGGGGGGGGAGTTATTCAAATTGGAAAAGGCTATGAACCCGTGGACATGTCATAGATGGTATTGATTGCACAGTGCCCCGCAGTAGGCTAGAGAAACAGTACAGCAATTGCACTGAGGTTGCGTGATGCCTGTACGATCTCCGGTTTTACCGGTCCTGCTCCTTGATGAGTCGGTACAAAAAAAAGGACACAATACTCAGAGATCGTATAAATAGGACTCCATGGCACACACCACCCTATATGGCCACCCGAAACAGCTCATAAAAATTGTCGAGAAACTTACTGCGCTGTGTCCGGGACAGATGTGAAAAGGGCATAAGTGTGCAAATGTTATACAGGGAAAACTCATTGTAATAAGTTGCTTGGGATGGCTAAAATTTCCTTGTTATATCAGGGATGAAAACAAAGAATGTGAAAGGAATGGGACCTACGGAGTTGGCTCAGCCGGTAGCGCATCTGCCTCACGATCCTAAGGCCCTGGTTCGAACCCGCGTCTGGACTGAGCAATGTTGTGTAATCATACCATCCCCTCTAGCAAGAGGCAAAACACTCTGTCCCTCGGATAGGACATAAAATGGAGGTCCCGTGTATGAGAGAGTAAAACTCATGCCCGTGAAAGATCCCGCTTCATTCATTCATCGTAAAGAGCAGGGTGTCTAACCCGGTGAAGTGGTCCCACCCCACATCCAACTGGACCCCATGGAAGACCAGCTTAGTGTAGCTGAATATGGGCTATCCAGCCATCTTCTCAGATGGAAATGAACTGATAAACAAACAAAAAAACCTCGTTATATCAGGTATCTTTTTACATGGGGGATTAAAAAAAAGAGTATATAAAAGAAATGAGGCCTGTAATATTACCTCATGATATCAGGTATCTTATCTGACATCATTATAAGAAGGTTCCACTGTACACACACATATTTCAGGACACTTGCCACACGAGCATGTACGATGGTAGTTTACATCTCTGTGCATTGCACCACCTGCACCATTTTAGAATTAAGGCTAAGTGCCAGGTGCTTTTAGGTTCTTCAAATTGAATCCCTTATTTGATTACTAAAGTCCCTGACATTCAAAATGGTTCAGCCTAATTCAATTTGTATATTCCCTTAGCATTAGCTGGCAAGAGATATTCAGAGATGTGTTCACCATATTTTTTTTTTTCATTAAGTTAGGAATTATGAATACAGGGTCAACTTTAAAGGGGATGGCTAGTAACTGATCACTGGGAATCAGTGGGAATGCTGGGGGATGATGGTTGCCCCGTCAATGTACAGGCATGCTAACCTGGAAACATTTAACTGCACATTACTTGAATATGAGACCATTCTGAAGCAAATAATTTTCACACAACAATAGATATATAATGTACTCTTCAATGAATCCCACAAGGATTGGAACACTCATCCCCCAGCATTCCCACTGATTCCCACTGATCAGTTACTAGCCATCCCCTTTAATGCAATCTCAAGATTTAGGTTGAGAAGGGGGGGGGGGGGGTAAAGATGACAATGGTTGCTTGGTAGTGTTTAGCAAGATTGAAAAGGATGACTTATATAGCAGTGATAGTTGTAGAAACAGAAGATTTGTCACAGTCAGGCCAAAAACAACATGATAGTGGTGAATTGTGATTGCATTTTTGTGTGGAAAGTAGACAATTTGTAGACGTCCATTTAAAAGTCGGGCTGTTGTTTGAATTTTATAAAAAAACATTTTACCAACTGTCAGGAAGAATGTATTCTGTGCAAATCTCTGGTTTGATTCTCTGCTCATTCATTCCATGCTGTTTTCCTCTACAGTGTAGGGAATTGAGGTGCAGAATTCAATTTGGACTAATACAAAGCATTGTAGTTCTCTCCTAACATGACCTGACCATATTACGTATGTCACACAATCACATTTTGCCCAACAGGGGTCATCTAACTAATTGACTTACGCATGCAGGTAATATGGTTAACTGGCTGAGGTTTCAAACCTAATTTGATTCCACAGCATGGGATACCGATAGGTGTCATGTTTTTACCTGCAATGCTGCCCTCTAGTGGTTAGTAGTGCAGTGTGTACAATATTCAGGGTGAATCTGATCTCAGGGTTTTGTGTGAAGCAGTTATTGCAGTGAGATATGGAAAACTACTCCACTATGCATTTAATTTTTTCACAAATTGCTGTTACCCCAAGCAGATAACGCATCAACGAACTAAATAATGTAGTCTCATCTGCCTTTATCATAATCAAGCATGATTAATAGATTAGTATATTCTGAAATGTTAGTATGTAACTAGCAACAAGTCCTTCTTTACTGGTCCCTGCTGCATTTTTTGTTTGTTTGTTTGTTTGTTTGTTGTGATGAGTCTATCGAGGTCACAGTAGCTCATGAGTTATGACTCGGCTCCATCCTTATTGAAGACATGCAATTTGTGTGCATATGCCATGATAAAGGAAAATGAAATGTCTTGAAACAAATCCTAAGAAAATTGATGTTTCATGAACAAAATTACATTCTAAAAAAGTGGAAATTTTTTTGAATTTTGCTTCATTTCAATTTAGTTACTTACCAGAATCAAACAATATTAATCTATTTCATATTATCAATAATCATTTGTACAAGCATGTGAAAAGGCATATCAGGATTGTACAGCATGAAACTAGTGTGAAAATAAAAGCACATAAAATTTTGGCTGTTTTATGTAATGTTATAATGTATATCTTTGATTTCATAAAATCAAATGTAGTGCAAAATTTGTCTTCCCCTACAACAGAGCAAGAAAAATTACTCAAATGAAAAACTCCACTTTCCCAGTGAGTGAATCAGAACAGGTGTTACGTGCGTGAACATGACCATCATGTGACTGAGGAAAGCATGCGTTTTTGATTGTCACGTGTATGGGATATTTTACCGATAATTACTGGGAACCCTTTTCACAGTTATCAGTGTTCGAATTTGTATGATTTTCTGCTTTGGATGTCTTCCCCCATGGAAATATTTTGTCTCTGTTGAGCAACGTTACCGGGAATGTCTCTTTTCTATTCCATCTACCCTCCCTCCAGGCTTCATCCGCGAGAAAAACCTGCGAGAGCTGCTCATGACGATGGGCGACCGCTTCACAGAGGAAGAGGTGGACGAGATCTTCCGCGAGCCGCGCATCACCGACGGCAACTTCAACTACCGGGAGTTCACTCGCATCCTCAAGCACGGAACCAAGGACCCCGACGATGATCCAAGACCATGAAGGAATAATGCTAACAGTAATAATAATAATGATATCGTCGGTTGAGAATGATAAGGGCGTTAAGTTGCCTCTAAACCCATAGTGTTTGGGACAACTTAACGCCCTTCTCATTCTCAACAGACGATATCGTATCGTGATAGATGGGTCCAGATTCCTTCATTTTTTCAAATTTTTTTCTTTTTTTAACTTTTCAATTTTCAGTTTTCAATTTTTTTTTTTTGCCTCCCCAACAGAGGCGGGTCTAGTTGGGTCATATTAAAGAACGGAAAACTGGTGTGTCCTCTCCTATGTGGTAATCAAGGGTCACAACTCTTAAAATGGCCCATCCCTGTCCATGGCCTGTTTCCTAAAGATGCGAGCAATTACTGTGCTGTACATCACTTGCTGTTACCATGGAAACTGGAGCTGCAACTATACAATTTTCATCTGTATCTTTATGCTGTATAACACAAAGGATGTGATACTATGTCTCATGTGTTTTACAGATGTCTGAAGAAAGGGGGAAAAATCCACATGTCTGGTTCTTTAACACAGTTCCAGTCAAACTACTTCGGTGAACAGTTAATCCATACATTCCACACAAGGCTAACTGCAAGCTGAGTAGTAGACAAATATATGGATGAACTGCACATTGCCTAGGCGAATATTTCTGGGGGGGGGGCACACCAGTTACTCACCGTGTCATTATTATTTTGCTGAGTTTCAGTCTTGAGACTTATGTAAATGTAACATCAAGCAATCTAAAGTTCAGTGAAATGAAATAATGTATGGGTAGCCAAGACGAAAATAACAGTATAACAATCTCTTAGATTTTTAATACAGATTAGATTAAGGTAGTGCCATTTTTTTTTTTCTTGACCTAAAACAAACAAACAAACAAATCTAAACCACAAACATTTGTAATGTGTCAGTGCTCATCCAACCTGTGTGCATTTTGTCATAACGAGGCGTCTAATGAGGAATGTTCAGCCAAGATGATATGGTCCTTTTTCATATCTAAATTTTTTGCTCTGAGACTGACCTTTTCAATCAAGACGTCAGTATTGACTGACGTTGCTGATTTGCACGAAATTGAATATTTTGAAAATATTTACTTCTGTGGAGAAAAAAAAAAAAAATGTATATAACTTGATATTGGAGATGCTAATTAACATTAGAGAGGGATCATTTGAAATACCAGGCCAAGGTCTAGCTTGAGTGGAATTGAAATGTGAATGGACACAGTGTGATTTTTTTTTTTCCATGTAACATATCGTTGTTGTTGTTGTTTTTTTTTTTGTAGCAAATGGTGTTTGGAATTCCATATGAAATTATGATCTGGACTTTTTGTCCTATTTTATATTCTGATTTGCTGTTCCTCAAGGCTAGAGTTGCATGAAAATCCAAAAGGGACTAAGATACGGGAAAGAGTGTATGTTTATTTTTGTAGCTTTCGTGTAGTTCATCGAATGCAAATCTGCAGTTTGTTCCATTTCCTCATAATTATTAACAGTATATGCATTGTACGTTTGTAGTCTTGAAGTGTAAGATTTTCCAAAGAAGACATTATGAGAATTAAGCCGTACTTTTGTGAATCAATTAGATTGATTGTGAATTTGTAGTTTATGAACAATATGACAGGTAACTATTTATACAAAGTTCTGATGCCGAGGATTTAAACTTAATTTGATATGAATCGAAGTAAACAGCAATTATGCCCATGAAATCGGACAGTATTTTATGCTCCTGGCATTAAAACTGCCGGCAGCATTTCTGACCAACATAAAACCGAAAAATAAATCATCAAATCAGTTAAGAATTCTTTTGATCTCGTACCATTCCTATGTAAATGGAACTATTATATTATATCTAACAGACATGTATATATAAAAGTGGTATTACCATTTAGTATTGCTCATCTCTGTTCGTATCAGGTTATCACATTTTATATTTGGTGCTTTGGCCTTTTCCTACGACGTTCTGGCAAGATGATATAATCTCATGTGCTTACTTGCAAGATACCTTGTCTATTTACCATTAGAATACGCTTTTGTGTCACTTTATATAAAGATGTGATATATATTTCTTATACATCAGTCAGAGAGAATAGGGGAAAAGAGAAAGATGTTCATCTAATACCTGCATACCAGATTATCAGCACAAGAAATAGTGATTCAGACCTCGCATTGCACAAATTCTATTATGCAATGGATACATACTCTACAAGGGAGACTAAATTATATCAAATGTCTTGTATACCAGCCACATACCACAGTGAAGGGTTGGCTCGTAGAGGTGTAATGATTTTATGTATTAACATTGTACAAAATGGTGACTATATATATACTATATAGCTTGCCGGTAGTGACAAAGAGGAATTAGAGAGACCAAAAAACAGAAATAACAGCAAATGGGTGATTCCCCAACTTGGAAAAAAAAAAACAACTGAGACATTGCGAAGAATTTCAACTCGGAGCGTAGCACATTTTATGATTTTTTTTCCTTGTTCTTTTCTTTGTCTGCATTGTTTGGTTATTCCAGATATCTTATTTCCATTAAACAATGATATTCCAACTGGGTGTCTATAGGAAATCATTCCCTGACTTGGTTTGTCAAGCATTCCATAGCAAATGTAGAGAAACTGCCACACCATGCTGTCTTACAAGCCACAACAATCCCTTGGATACACGGCATAGTTCATTCCCAAAGTGTGCACTTGGCCTTGTGTGTTTCCGCGGCAGTACTTGGCAGCTCTCATGGTGTATTCTAAGTTAATTCCTGACTTCTCTGACTTTTCCTTCAAATCTTTGAAGCTTGTTATGGGGGTTTCCCCTATGGGGATTACCTGTCAATGGAATAACTGATACAAACAGCCTGCATTCTACATTGGTATGCAGGCTGTATTCAGGATGTATGTATCACACTCGTCTATGTGCTTGTAAGCTTAGGCCTATATTTAAACGAAAGCATGCATGAATGAATGGAATATATCATGAGACCAGCCCGGTGTATGCAATCCATAGGGACACATTTCCCCTATCTAGAAGGTACAGATGCTCTAAAATCTGTGGAATGTGTTGCCATGGAAACAGTGGGATCGTTCAGAATGCTGTGTGATCCGCCACGTCTTAATCCACTTCCTACTCCTTGGTAATGCATTTGTTAGTGAGGAGTAGTGTTTTATAATAAAGGCATTATGTAAAGATGCCTTGAAGCCATTCCTCTGTCTATTTTCCCGTTTCAATAAATTATCTAACTCCAAAGAATTGTGGATATCCTTGTGATTTTTTCTTTTTCTTTTGTTGCCTTGTCATGTGTTATTGAAACACAAATTATTTTGTTATCCCTGCAAACCACACACACCTAAGGCTGGCTCTGTGTGTGTGTGTGCGTGTGTGTGTGTGTGTGTGTATGTATGTGTGTGCATGAGTGTGTGTGAAGGGCATCCCTGTATCGAACTTTAGGTAACTCCCATCGTAGCGATGTCCTCGAGACTGGCAGTTTTGTTATATCGAAATTTTGTTATACTAGTAGCTGAACAGATGAAGTTTTATGAAAATACAGACAATTTTTTTTTTTTGACCCTAATATTCACATTGATGTAGAAAAGTTTCATTATACAATGTATATGTAACTGTATAACAACGGGAGTGCATTGTACTTAGGAATCACAATCATCCTTGCACATAAATTCAAACTATAATGTACTTTATATATGCAAACTGCAGGTACGCATAATTGTGTGAAAATGTTCTTCCTTCAGTGAGTAGAGTGGCTAGGTTGCCAAAATGCGTGGGTTTTTGAGGTCAATGCTCAAACTTAATAATCTTGCCTTCAATAGATAATTTTTCTTTGATGAATATAAGCGCTACATTGTGGAGTTTCTTTCAAAACATGGTCTAACACAGTGGATTACAAACCCTCAGACAGTCTGAATTTTATTGTGATTTTTAGCTATACCTCCTTCCCCCCCCCCCTCCCATTTTTTTAAAAAGAGCCAAAAGTTTGTGAATGGGCCCTGATTTTATACACATGGCCAGTAATAGCGAGCTTCAAATTTGCAACGCGAATGCTTGAAATGAAAGGGGTTATCCAGTCAAGATATAAGTTAGCCTGGTAAGAAAGAGTAAAATATTACGAGCTCAACGGTATAATTTTGATCGAAATCGTATGAAAAATAAGGAAGTTGTGACATTAATGAAGTTCGCTATTTTGCAGGAAACAGTTCTTGGACGGTCAATATGAATATGAAAATGGCAAAGTGAGCATGTCAGACCCTCACAACTTACCATATAGTTTGTACATAAAATTTTGAAATTTCCAGTTTTTCATTCAAACGTAATTATGCCCGAAGCTCAAATCCTCGTATATCGAACTGATCACTATTCTAAAGTTATCCAACCAGGAATAACATCATGTTTCATACTTCAATGACAGAAACATTACATTTTCGTCATTATTTTGTACATGATCAATAGAAAATTGAGGTTATGACATGGTTAGCTCACTCATTTGCATATTCATATCCACTGTACAAGAACTGTCTTGCAGAAATTAGCAAAACTTCAAAATGTCATAACTTCCTTGTTTTCCATCCAATTTGAGCCAAATTTTTACCACTGAACTCGTAAAATTTTACTCTCTTTTATCAGGTAAACTTATATTTGGACAGGATTTCCCCTTTAAGACGACCCAGCCTCCGGGGTCGGACAATGGAATTGACAGCTGTCTCGCGCATGTGCAGAACGCCATTTTTTGCCTAATTAGCATCGCCGATCTAAAGCTCGCTAATGACCGGTAATGAAGTGAGTAATTGCTTGAGAGAAACCAGTCTCTGAGGGACTAGGCAGGCAATGAGGATAAAGAGCCCCGAGGTAGGGCACGACCGCCGCAGACTGCCAGCGGATGTGAACCGGCGATCTCGGGTATGAGAGTCCTTGGTAGTATCCTCTGAACCTCATCAGCTTGCTGATATTCTCCCCTTGAAACTTCAAGTGAACAATTATTTTATTTCTCATTATCACTGATTGCTGATGATTACAACAAAACAAGTGATGTAATGATTAATCCTGAATGGGTTCAAGAATGACCTCTTCACACTAAGTTGTCACCGTCTTGCCATTACGTCCTGTATCGTCACACCTTGGGGAGCATTTCATGAAGCGTTTTGTCAGATACACGCGTGTATATTTTCTGACAAACTGTTATAAGCTACTGAAATCCTTCCATCTGGTTGGCTGAGAGCTAATTTGTCCAACCAATTTGTCAGACAAAACACTCCATGATAATAATAATAATAATAATAATAATAATAATAATAATAATAATAATAATAATAATAATAATAATAATAATAATAACAATAATAATAATAATAATAATGATAATAATAATAATAATAATAATAACAAAAATAATATATAACAATCAAGCAGTAGTAAAAGGAGACAGCTGGCTTGGTCTTTGAAGAGCGACATCACAGTCAAATAATGCGTGTCGCGAACTCACACCTTCCTTGTTTGAACATCCTTTTCCTTTTAAAAATCTTTTCTGTGTGAAAGAATCAGACCACAATAACGCAAAGTATATCTCTATCACCGTTTTGAGTTCATAAACCTCACGTCGCATAGGCCTACATTATGATTAGTGATAGTTGGTATGCAAATTACAAGAGGTTGCGCTGGAAGTCACTTCCATAACGGTTCTCATTAAGCCAACTAATGAGAATTACATTCTGAAAATCTTGATAAGTAGTCAAATTGCCCCCTCGGCGTGGCATATGTACTGACCATCAGAAGCTTTCCGTTTATCGGAAAGTCAACATCCGGAAAGATAGACAGAACGGATAAGAAAGAAGGACATGAATAGCATGAGAACTGACTGAAGGTTAGAGCTGTAAGGCCTTTCCGGCTTTGAGACTTAAGCCCCGGTCACACAGCGCTTTACGGCTTAATCACGGCCAAAACACGTCAAAAAGTGGTCTCCCGTGAAACAGACGATGTTGTTCGCGTTGATGTCGAGAAAATCTGAACGGCGTCGGACGCGGTAAAAAGTTTTGAACTGCTCAAACTTTTATTCCGCGGACAACCACGGGCGGCACATGTGGTAAAGACGTGCAACACACGTGAAACACACGTGATAATCCGTGTTCCGGCAGTGATTAAAACTTGGGGAGACGCGGTAAAGACGCGAAAGTTTAGCGTTCTGTCACGGGCAGAGCACGGTCATCTGACGCGTGTTACGCGTTGGTATCACTGGAAATAGCGTGTGTTTAGCGGCTTATCGCTGACAAATGGGCTTTATACCGACTTCACAGGTGATATAACCCCTGAAATTCATCATCATATTTGACTATTGTTAAACATTTTGTCGGAAGATCTATAGCGTATCGTAAAAATCAGCTCACTCTTTAATGCGTATAAGTCTCTTTAATAATATCCAGAATATTCTGCTTAATGTCTTCTTTTTTTCTTTTCTCGACACGCATTTGGCGATATTTCCAGCCGTCTGATGATGAACACAGTCTGCCATACATGACAGATATAGCATTCGCATGCAGATCTCGTGAATATTGTGTCGAGAGATGTGTGCAAATCAACATAAAGTTATTGGGACTCTCGTCTTCTTCAGCTTCGTAAAGAATTCAAACCAGTGTTTTTAAAATGAGGTTTAATATCTCTTAGAGATTTCTCCAGAGAACGTGTTGTAGGTAGAGTAGACGCGATAGAACATGCGTTTCATAATGACGTCATAAAGGTGTATAATTGTCAAGGTTTTCCGTGATCGTTCTTGAAATCAAGTTTCCTATAATATTCTTTTCTATTCTTCTTCTTCTTCTTCTTGAAGGGGAGGGGGCTTTTACCCATATTGTGTGTCAATTTCGTTCCAGACTCTTTCATGCTTTTTATTATAGATTACTGGATATCGTTTATTGTGCATGCAGGGCCCCTTGGTAGAGTATAAACTACAGGCACTTTACTTTGAAAACATAATAGACTACCCTACCAAGAGAAAAAGGAGCAAAGAACAAAGAAACAAGAAAAGGAAAAGTTCAGCACAGTCTATCGGAAGTTACCGTGAAGAAATGTGACGAAACCATGCATTCATGGACGAAAGATGACAGAAATTGGAGTTGAAATAACGAAAGTTTGACCCATTCAGCTAATGAGGGTAGACGAGTAAATCTCATTCGTGCCCTTGTGGGCCCCGGAAGCTTATTTGACATTGTGCTTCTGTGATATTGATGTTTCGTAGTACGTTCTCGATTATTTCGTTTTACAAGAGGCAAGAGTTCCGTTTGAGGGTGGTGCTACAGAAACAGTTGTAAACATGCAGAAAATAATTTTTTGAAGATAATGTAGAAATCTGATTCAAAAGAGCACCAGTTGATGGCAGTGTATTCACAAACCCATGTAATGAGCAAAATGATGTATGTTGTCTTTGAACTTTGTGTGGATGGAGCGATGTTGCAGACCAAAGTGTAATTCGCCCTCAAATTTACTACTAAGTGATAATACGATGATATCGAAATGACTGGCACGGTGTACATCCAAAGGTAATGATCTCTACTGCGCGAATAATAATAATCATTGCTTCATTGAAAAGCGCCCTCACTTTAATCTTCGAACAGGGCGCCGCCTGCGGGACATCGTCGGAGAAAGTATTGAAACATAGAGCTGTATTTACTATAGAGCTCTATGTATTGAAAGCAATGTGCGTGAGGATTTCCTTCGAAGAATAACGGTTGACAATGCAAAAGGTGACGCGTTGATGAATGGCGAAAATCGGTCTTTCACTTTCATTTGCTGGCAAACAAAAGTTGTACGATAAAGATAGGCTATGGACGTATGATAAACCTAGGCCAATGCACCTGTGCTCGTTTGTACACTGTGAAGTGAAAGAGCTGTGCCATCATTGGTAGGGGTCATCCCACGAGACCGACACCCACGAGTCATACAGGATACAGCCCACGAGTTCGACATTGAAAACAGGTCTATGAGTCACAAAGCTCACGAGTCATACAGCCCATGAGTTCGACACTAGGCAAATAAAGCCCATGAGTTCGACACTAGGTAAAAACAGCCCACGAGTTTGATAGATACAACACGGGGCTTGATGTGTTGGTCTCGTGAGCCTTGTTTGCTCAGTGTCGAACTCATGCACGGGCTGTATGACTTGTGAGCTGTATAACTCGTGGGCTGTATTTGACTCATGGGCTGTATGACTCGTGGGTGTCGGTCTCGTGACGTGCACCCTCATTGGTATACATTCTACGAGAGTGATTTTCTAGCCAGAACAAAATCAAGGGAAAAAGAAAGTTGTCGTATCTTCACACATTGTCTACCTGAATTGGATCCACCTATCCTGGTGGTGACCTCAGAGACAGACATCAATGCATGACCTGCCTAAACTGATTAACACAATAATAATGCACAACGTGCCACAGCAAGAACAATGAAACTCTCGAACTAGGTCAATCTAAACTAGAGGTTAAACATACGAAAAAATAGACGGTCAGGATTTACATTGTACATTTTTATATTCTTTTTTTCAGTATGGAAAGGAAAGAGTTTAAGAGTGTGTTATAACCGAATTTATGAATGAATAAATGAATGTAATAGATATACATATAGTTACAAATATGAATAATTCAAGGAATACTCAAACCTTCGCGAACATTTTATAATACAACTTTTTTTTCCCCAAAGAACAAAACCAATGTTTTAAACAAAGATTTTGCAATTCTGAAATGTGTTTTCTCTTGGGGTTTAGTAACGTACAATATTATCGCACTAGTCAATGAGCCGATTTCATTATTACATGTTTCCCCTTTCTTCCTCTATCCCGTAGTGTGGGCGGCGCCACAGAAAAAAAAAAAAAATGTCCACCTCCATTATGGTTATTTTGTATTTCCATCCCCATAATTATCGAAGTATGATAGCGATCATTATAGCCTTCAACACAAATTGGTTCTTCCTTTTAATGTGATCATAATTGGATTTCTATAAAGCGATCTAGAACTTTACATAGCACAGCAATCAAAGCGAGGTTTTATTCTTTCAGGGTCTTCGTTAAAGGGGAAAAATACCAAGTGGAAAGGTGCATCAGGTTGTCTCAAATCATCTTGAAAACCATGCCTAGGACTGTAATTATGTTAGAGGTATTGTAAGCTAACTCTCCTGAAAATTTTGACCAGAAAAACTGCTTATTATTAATTCTGGGGAAGAAAATGTGAGGCCTTCCGATCGGCTAAATTCTTCGAGTTTTAGAGCAACCCGCTGTACTAAGGCAACGATTGACCGTTATTGTAATAGCGCCACCGTGCGGTGGCGAGGCGAAATACTATACCGAGCCGTTGTGATGTGTGGTGGCCGCCGTGCGAAAAACCAATGATCCACCACACAACCAACCAGCGCTGCATACTGTACGTCTGAAGCTCCTTTGCACTGCTGTCATGCCATGCGGTTATATGCGGTTATATGCATTGGCATGCCCCAGACGCGAAGGCCAGGCAGGGCTGACATCGAATAATGACCAGCAGCTAGGCAGGCAGGAGGGGTCGGAGTGTCCGTGTACTGTATGCAACCTGATACCACAGGACCAGCTCCAATATACTATCGTGTTTCCACACAACACACACACACACACACACACACACACACACACACACACATACTAGTATATAGCCCAACCAACACTCCATACAGCGCTGCTGGTTAGCTAGCTGGCAGGTACATACACCGAAGAGATTTTTCTCCTCGATCTCTTCGTGGTACACATCTCACTGATCGATACTGCACTGCACCCAGGTTGCGTTGCCGACTGCATTATTTTGTACAGTGTGTACTAGCTACATGTAGTAGTACAATCAGCGAGCTCGAGATTGGCGGGAAGTTGGAGTCTTGGACCTACACCTGTGTATGAGCAGGGAGGTGGATTTCTTTCTTCCACCTCCCCGGACCTAGCTAGCAGAGCAAAAGTTTACTGTATACGCTGTTATTTTCGCGTACAGATTTTCACGAGTAACAGAGCCATAGACCTTTTTTTTTTTTTTTTTTTTTTTTAACTCCACGAAGGGAGGTGAGAGTCTCTTCCCACATCCCCGCTCCAAGCAAAATTTTGCTTCGTGTCTGTCTCTAGTATAGTATTGTGGGTATTTATTGTCGCGCTATGTACACCCCAATCACCCCAATCACAAGTCCCCAAATCAATCGCAACTTGCATTGCAGCACACACAAAACTTGTGATTGATTTCTATCACAAGTCTTTATAAGACATGCCCCTGAGCTGACGAGGAACAGTTACGGGAGGGCTGCCCTCTCGCTCAAGACTTGTAATGTTCAAATCAATACAACACAGATAAATAAACGTTGCCGCAAAAGTACCACCAGTGAGTGATTTAGTAGACAGTTCACCGGTACTATACATGTGCTCCGTCAGGGTCAGGGAATAATCTTTCAGAATCCACACTGAAACGTCATGCCTTGTACAAATGTAATACATATTGCAGCAGCATTCTGGCAGCATGCTGGAGCTGACAGTGCCCGTAACCCGTGGCACTAAAGGTTTCGGGTTTTGTTTGGTTTTGCTTTTGTTTGTTTGTTTGGGTTTTTTGCGAGCCCCTAGTACCTTGTACTACGTTGCACTACATGTATAATGGTTACCTTGAAATACTGTTACATGTATGGAGCCTAGCAATACAGAGGTATACAATTTTCCTAAATCTCCTAGCTGTTCTCCTGCTTGAGATTTATTTTCTAACTTGACTGTCATCGTCTGTTGAAAAATAAGCCTTAGATAGCATGAGATAACATCTAAGAACCCTATATAGAGCTGGACCCCGGCCACAAGGAACTCATCGCGCTTCGCGCACATCGAGTTGGAGTGTCCCGTTTGCTAGGGGTTTCAGGCGGGAGAATCTCCAGATCAGAAGCGTGCTTGAGGTTGGAGTCACTGGCAAGTCTAGTAAATACTAATAAACTGACTCTCTCATTGTGACAATCATACTGTGTGTATACTACTGGACGAAAATCTTTTAGAGGAACAGGTCACCTCGATCAATCCATGAAAGTACTCGTAATAACCTTCAACGTAGTGAGTATAGTGTACAATGTAATATGCCAATGTAATGACCTACCTCCTCTGAAATTCGTTATTCCTAAGTTAATCCGAAGGTGAAATAAGACCCTATAGTCATGCTACATGCACATGACTCGAAAGTTAAAAAAAAAAAAGAATTAACAAATGAAAAATATAATAATGACAAACGTTTGGAATAATTTTTTTTTTTAGTTTACAAATTATTTTCTTTTTCATTTTCAGATTATACCGCGCTTCTATGACAGTGATGATGATTATAATTACAACTAGAGAAGCACTCTGAGAGCGCAGACCTCCGCCAAGCATGCAAATCATTTTCACCACTGATCTTGTTCTTCCGTAGAAATATCAGTGATTTCCACCCATACGTACTGCATTGTGTGCTGAAAGTTGCCAGATTTCCCAATATAACAGAATAATAAAAAATCATGTCTGGGGAGAAACGGCGCAGACAAGTCTGTCTATATGTCATGTCAATGCGTTGTGATGTACAAGAAAATATCAAAACCAAATGCAAGATAATTATGTCCAATACTTAATTGAAAGATATTTCGGATGAGCTATCGAGTTGCGTGATTCTTAATTTGGATAACGAAAAAAAAAAAAACATTAAAAAGAACAAAACAGTAGCAAAATAATAATCAAAACATACACTGCTAAATAACCATGCTCTGCTTGACAGTTGAAATAAAACGTAGACCACGATGTATTTGGTTTTTTTTTTTTTTTTTTCACGCTGATTTAACCGCTTCTGAATTATAGGCATATTAAAATAAATAGGACTTCGATATATACTTGGCGGGGGAGGGGAATCGTGCAAAATTACACGTACAAAAGTATAAATGATAAAAATAATAATAAAGCCCTGGGTTACTGCTTTAGTCAACCAATAGCGGTGTGTGTGTGTGTGTGAGAGTGTGTGTTTTAATTCTCACTCAATTTCTTGCGTGATAAACTTCCGCGAATGTAAGTTATTGACTTGTCATATACCTCCGTCAAAGGAAGGAGGTTATATATGCATGTTTTCTTCGGCATTCGTTGGTTTGTTTGTTGGTTTGTCTGTGTGCAAAATAAGTCATAAAGTTGCGAACGGATTTGAATGAAATTTACATCAAAGGTTGAGAGTGACACAATTTTACAGATTTTATGACGAATTTTCGATATTTTGGCAAGGATATTATAGCGGGTCAATGAATATGGGAGTAATGGACAATTATTTGCCAACGATTTGCCTATATAACATATTTGTGTATAAAAGTTAAAGAAAAACTCTCCAGTCTTGTGAACCCATCATAATCAGAAGACGAAACCACTTTACTGTCCGGGCGCGTATATTATATTACATTCTTTTAGCTCAAAAAATTATTGTCTTCATCGGAACTTATCCTGCATGATCTCTCCAGAAACTTAATATAAACTCATGTTCTTCTATTTTTATTTCAAAATTGCATGTTATCCATTGAAAATGATTCCTTTGTCCATTGTTTGTTTATTTTTTCTTCTTCTTATTTGTCCTTTTCTTTCTATTTTTCGTATACTTCGCGGTATATAATAATGTGCAAGCTATGTATACTTTTGCGGTTCATCCTATACATCTTTCACCTCTTATTCAGGATAGGTCTTTTTCATATTATAATACATATAAAACATCTCGTATACGCTGACGCACTTTCTACATTAATGATCAATGTATCGTAATTGCATGTGTATTCTAGCATTTTTTCCTTCTTCTGTGTACTATAAATATATATATTACATCAGTGTGACGTAAATTGAATGTGCTGAAACTGCGTGTCTACACAGGCCAGAGTCTCAACGGTTGATAAGACTGCGGTTTTAGTAATTCAAATCATTAAGTTTACAATATTGAAAGATGTCATGAAAATTATGTTTAGAGAGAAAATGACCAGACAGAAATATTTTGTTGCGTAGTAGGAAAGGTATATACTGCAATACTGCAATTTACGATTATCGACGAATTTAGGAAGAAATATTCAGTTGACTGATATTTTGATGAGACATCCAAGGTCATTGATGTGTCTGGCGAGAAGGACAGACAAAAATCTTTCATATTTGTGTTGTGGATGAAGTATAGTCCTAATTATAATCAATCAATGTGAAACATTATCGAAGCAAGTACGCGAGAAAATCATATCCGATTTATAGAGAACAATAATGAGATAGGAAGGAAAGAAAAGGTGTAGGCCCAATGAGGTTGGAGTTCCAACTGGTGTATAAACATTCAAACCGCTGTCAGTTTTCTTTTGATGTATAAAAGAATTCCACATACATGTGCATTTGTGACTTTGATGATCGGGTTTCAAATAGGCGTTTTCACATCAGCCCGATGTTTCGAGATTAGCGCGCTATTTTCTGACTTGGGAAATTTTCCCGATAGCGAAATAGCGCGCTATTTGATAATGTGAACACAAATTATCGCGCTAGTTGTATCGCTCTGATCGAGAAAATTTCTCAAGTCCAACTAGGGAAATTTCTGAAATAGCTGGATAGTAGCGCGCTATTTGATAGTATAGGCGTTTTCACATCAGCCCGATGTTTCGAGATAGCGCGCTATTTTCTGACTTGGGAAATTTTCCCGATAGGGATAAGGGATAAGGATGAATTCAATCGGTAAACTCAGAGGGATGTTTTCTGCGAAATAATAATAATAATAATGATAATTATAATAATGATAATAACAATAAGCACATGGAGAGAAAATAAAACCAAACATCACAAATAGGTCATCATCATAGAGGAGCCCAAAGGGTTTTGTTATGTTTTTTGTACGTCCAACCTGTATTTTTTTTTTTTGTTATAGTGGCGTGATAACAATACAGTATACATTTCAACTGAGCATTCAAGTACGTTGAGTTGGTGGGCGAGTAATGAGATAAGGTACTAGAGTAGGTTGGAAAACTATAAGTGCCCAAGATGAGGGCATGATTTTTTTTTTTTTATTTCTGCATAGCCGCTAAAACAAACAAACACACACACACACACACACCAACAATTTCGAGGCGGGTCTGATCAGGTGAATGTGTGCCTTAGTAGGTCGCTTAGTATGAAAATGTATAAGCCAGGCGTGAGATTGATGGGAATTGAAGAGTAACATTCTAACCGCCAGATTCCCATGTGGGGGGACAGTCCATCACGAGAGTGAGGCCCCTTATGAGCCAACTAAAGTTAACTTGTACAATGTAATTCAAATACATTGTACACTGTACATGATGTACTGAGTATTAGGCTAAATCGTTAGGTAATTATGTAGAAATGCACACCTACCGTTCGCTTCGCCGTTTGTCAATCAAATTTTGTGCAGCTATTGGAGATGCTAAATTGAACCATATCAGAGAGTTTTCATGGAATTAGAAAGCCGAAAAGGTAAGAAAAATGAGAAATCGGAGTTGAAAGTTACGTCGGAAAGTAGTGCACCGATTTCGCAGAGAACGATGTCAACTACTATAATCAATTCTGGTTGTCTCTAATTAGCCGCTTACTACAATATTGAACTTGAGTCGTGCAATACGTGTAGCTCCTACTTTCTTTTTCATATTTTTTCTAGTTAGCTCACCTGCAGTGGCGTATCTGGGGGGGGGGGGGGGGAGGCAAGGGGGGCACGTGCCCTGGGCGCCACTCCTTGGGGGCGCAAAAAAAAACGAAAAAAAAAACCGAAGAAGAAGAAAAAAAAAGAAAAAAGAAAAGAAGAAGAAGAAGAAGAAGAAGAAGAAGAAGAAGAAGAAAAAAAAAAAAAAACCTCGCCCGGAAAAAAAGGGGGGGGGGGAAGGAGGGAGAATGGTGGGGGCGGGGTAGAAAACCAAATCAAACACAAAACATGATGATGACGCGGACAAAATGACAATGTCTATTGTGTTCACACATTTCATTTTATATTTAGCAGGCAAAGTGTTTCACAGAGCAGCGGCTGCAATTTATTTCGTTCTGAAGCGATGGCCAATTGGATCAATAGAAGGCGCCAACGGTTTCGAACATGGGGGGGGGGGGGCGCACAAAAAAATCAAACAAGTTAAGAACAAAACGTAATGATGACGCGGAAATATACAAATTTCTGCTCACTCGCTCTTACTACATTAAAGTATTTTTTCAAGTCCTCAGTTTGTTGGTATAAATCGTTATCGATAAGGCCGTAACTACAGTATATCTTGATTAGAATTGTAAGATTTAATAAGCAAAAAAATGACAAGAATTTCATGTTTTGTAAGCTGAAATACAAACAATTTCGGCTCGCTCGCTGCGGTCGCTTGCCAAAATTTATCAAAAAAAAAAAAGAAAGAAAAAAGATTAGAACAAAACGTGACGATGACGCGGACAAAATGACAATGTCTTTTGTGTTCACACATGTTAATTTATACTCAGCAGGAAAAATGTTACACGGAGCAGTGGCTGCAATTTCATTCGTTCTGAAGCGATCGCCGATTGGATCAAAAGAGGACGCCAACGGCTTCGAACGGGGGGGGGGGGGGGCGCAAATAAAATCAAACAAGATAAGAACAAAACGTAATGATGACGCGGAAATACACAAATTTCGGCTCACTTTCTCATACTAATTTAGAGTATTGTTATCTGTAAGGTCGTCACTATATCTTGACTAGAATGGTAAGATTTAATAAGCAAAAAATGATAAGAATTCCATGCTTTGTAAGCTGAAATACAAACAATTTCGGCTCGCTCGCCAAAGTTTATCCCCCCCCCCCCAAAAAAAAAAAGAAAAGAAAAGAAGATAAGAACAAAACGTGATGATGACGCGGAAATACAAATTTCGGCTCACTCGCTCGTACTAATTCAGAGTATTTTTTTCAAGTCCTCAGTTTGTTGGTATAAATCGTTATCTATCAGTCAGTCACTATCTTGATTATAATGCATGCAAATCCATAATACATTTTACAAGCTTGAAGACGAGTTACTGTATTTCTCTTTCCAGAAAAAAAAGTAAGATTTGATGGGCAAAAAAAGACAAGAATTCCATGTCTTGTAAGCTCAAATACAAACAATTTCGGCTCGCTCGCCAAAGTTTATCCAAAAAAAAGAAAAGAAAAAAAAGATAAGAACAAAACGTGATGATGACGCGGAAATATACAAATTTCGGCTCACTCGCTCGTACTTATTTAGAGTATTGTTATCTATAAGGTCGTCACTATATCTTGATTAGAATTGTAAAATTTAATAAGCAAAAAATGATAAGAATTCCATGTTTTGTAAGCTGAAATACAAACAATTTCCGCTCGCTCGCTGCGCTCGCTCGCCAAAGTTTATCCAAAATAAAAAGAAAAAAAATAAGAACAAAACGTGATGATGATGCGGAAATATACAAATTTCGGCTCACTCGCGCCTACTAATTTAGAGTATTTTTTTTAAGTCCTCAGTTTGTTGGTACTGTATAAATCGTTATCTATCAGTCAGTCACTATCTTGATTATAATGCATGCAAATCCATATAATTTTACAAGCTTGAAGACGAGTTACTGTATTCCTCTTTCCAGAAAAAAAAAAGTAAGATTTGTTGGGCAAAAAAGACAAGAATTCCATGTCTTGTAAGCTGAAATACAAAAAAAAAAAAAAAAAAAAAAAAAAAAAATCGGCTCGCTCGCTACAATTCATCAAAATTCATTACATTTAAATCACCCTCAAAAAGACCCCTTTTAAGTGCTTGAAAAAGTATATCATGTGGACTTTGTTTAAAGTCCCTGCCGGGATTGAGTTGGGGTTGAACACTTTTTCAGAAATTAGGGGAGCAATTTTCGCGCCTGCCCCGGGCGCCGTTTTCCCTAGATACGCCACTGCTCACCTGAGTTGAAGGCTCAAGTGAGCTATTGTGATATTTCTTTGTTTTCATTGCCACTATGATTATCACTATTCAAAATATTGATACAGATTATTCATACCAGGATTTAGACATCGATCCTTTCTTTAAAAATTATGGCAATTATTGATTTTATCACGACAAAGTTGATAATATTATTATCAACTTTGTCATGATACAATCACATACATGTAATTTGAGTATAGTGTTGAAAGGAATAGAATGAGGTTGAAGGAAAAGTGGAAGAAAATGGTTAGGCTATTAGTAGGAGGGAGAGAGAAAGAGAGAGAAAAGAAGATGAGAAGGAAGTTGAATTCAAAGGGGATTTGTTTCTAGTAATCTACATAATTTATAGGCCTAATTTAATAATTTAAAGAGAATATTATTACAAAAAGTGTTATACAATCATGTATTGACATTGTGAACTTTTAGTGCTCATTTTACCTAAAAAGAAACAGAATATTGAAATTAAAATGGTAATATGTTTTTAATTGACAAGTTCATCTTAGGGATATCAGAAAGTAATTGTTTTCATGATAGTATTTATTTTTCCATTTCATTTTTTTTTATCATGTATATATATACATGTACAAAAACTGCAACCCCAGTATTTGCTTTTGTTTTGTAGTAAAAATCCATTTGTTGTGCAATATTCATGATGGATAATTCCCATTTTTTCATATATCTTTTACTGTTTTGTACACATATTATCCGTCCATCATTTAGTCAGTAAACAATGTTGACAGATACACAGTCACACGCAGGAGAAATTAACTAAAACGATAAAAAGCAGACGCATCAAGATCACTTTCTTTCTTCCACATTTTACTGTCGAGCCGACGTAGTAGAAGCGGCTGTATCACAGACTACAACAATCGATTATCATCGTTATATCGCTCTTCCACATAATCGATCACCCATCATGCTACACTGACACAGCTGCCGTCGATCGGCGTACTTTTGAGTCACTTTTCTTCTGTAATTGACAATGAAATTTCATAAAACCGTCAGATATGGTCCATCTTGACATTTCTGATAGCCAGAAGAAGTTTTCATTGACAAAAGGAAGGAAATGGTAGGTTTGCATGGTGTGCATTTGTACATGATTACTAAACAGGACTTTCATCGCACAGCGGCAGGTACGAGCGTAGGAACACGAGACCGCCCGAGACCCTCGTACCACTCGCTCGCGAGGCACTTGCACTTTAGACATCTGCTATACTACGTGATTAAAATCACGCAAGTATTGCAGTAGTATAGCTATAAGCCGCCCGACAGTCCATCTAAAGACACTGTTTAGTACAGCTCTGTATTGTCACATTGTCGGGCATTGTCACATGCCGAAGCGGATATACTATAGCGACCACTGAGCGAGTCGAGCAAACGTGAGGTACAGAAGACGCGCAATAGTTTTACGTGGGCTCGCGCTGTGCGGTAAGCTATGGTAGTGGTGTGTGTGTGCTGATGAGTTCTTTTGCTCGCTAGTATTGACCGATTCTGTGACGCGCTATGTGTATTTTTGGCATGGGCGCAGCCATAGTGGGTGTATCAGCCGACCCCCCCTCCGCACTCCCCCACCCCTCTCCCTACACTAGCACGCGCGCAGAATGAAAAACTGCTTTAGCCAATAGGCGTCTCGTACTGAGTGCGCGAATGCTTTGCTTAGTGCGCGAACCTTTGTTACAAGTGCGTGTAAACATGTTGCCCGGGGGTGGGGGAGAGCAGGGGGGGTCCGCTGATACACCCACTATGGCTGCGCCCTGTGCCGTAAAATGTCTGCTGCCCTCAACGAACCCGAATCGGTCAATAGCTGATATAGCTGCTGGGTAGTGTAATCCAATGGCATGTAAAGGTCGTAGAGGGAGGTAGACAGGTATTACAGTTCGAAATTTTGGCCGTTAACAATCATCCCGTCGCTGACCAGGGACACTCACCTAAAAACATTGAACTGCACATTACTTGAATATGAGACCATACTGAAGCCAATAATTTTCACATAACAATGGATATATAATGTACTCTTAAATGAATCCCAAAAGGACTGGAACAATCTTCCCTCTAGCATTCCCACTGATCAGTTAGTAGTCTTCCCCTTTAAACTTGGTTTGCAGTTTTAGGGTGAATAAAAGTAAGAATAGAGCAATATAAGACCATGGAGGATGGTGAGACAGAGGTTGTCACCACACTGGCCCGAATTCACGAAGGTGGTACAAATGAAACCATGGTTTAAACCATGGACAGAAACCATAGAGTGCCAAGTATCGCATAGGATATTTTGTTACGAAATCAGTCGTTTCGTCGATGAAATGATTATTTTGTAACGAAATGACAACATTTTGTAAGTAAATGAACATTTCTTCCACGAAGTGATAATTTCGTTAATGATTTTAACGGTCATTTTGTTGACGAAATGACCAATTTCGTAACGAAATATTCCGTGCGATACTTGGCGCTCCATGGTTTTAGTCCATGGCTTAAATCATGGTTTCATTTGTACCACCTTTGTGAATTCGGGCCATTGAGTCTCACACTTTTTTCATTTTCTTTCAACGATTAAAGTAACGTCACCAGTCAATCAAAGTACACTAGATCGGGTTATATCCACCTTTATTACACCGTGAATCTATATATGTCTTTGATCACGTTTTCCAAAACTTACAGACAAGCAAAAGAACAAAATCTTAATAATAAAGAAGCAAACATAGAAACAAACATACAAAGCAGAGTATTCAAGGAATTATCAAGAAACTGATACAAAGATTGTTTATTTTTCCGTCACGTCTGTCATTTGTGGGAGATTTTGTTGTTGTTGTTGTTGCTGTTGTTGTTTAACTCGGTGTAAGATGCACATTAGACAGGACAACAGGGTATGAAAAAAAAAAATGTCTGGAGACTCCCCTGTCCAATAACATGACTTTTTCCAGGTATGAGGCGAACAAAACCCCCACCCAAACACACACACACACACACACACACACACACAAATAAATAGACAAACGAACCAAAATCAATCAATAATGACATCATTATCTGTTCCACATTCCCATTTATTATGCATATTCAATTCAATTCATATTCATTTCCACCAATACAAGGAAATACATGTAGTATATAAACTGATACATTTATCAACAGAACTGTTAAAAAAGAAAGAAAAAAAAGAACAAATTATGAAGTATAATACAATGATAATGTTGGTCCATTTCAACGAGTGATTGTCAATTAAATTGTAAGCGAAATAATGTACAGTTATTATCATAATAATATATGCTGGTTTAGTTTAGAGTTTGCTATAAAGGATGCCAGAGGTTGAAAAGGATCAGTTTGGTTTGAAACTATCAAGTTCGACGGATTCTCCTCCTTGGAGATTTACAACGCTCAACAACACCGCAGATGACTAATGATGTTGAATAAAAGGCGTGAGGGGGCAGCTTGAACTACATTTCAGTATGACGAAGATTCACTGTCGGAGGTGAAAACGTCAGAGGTAAAACATACAGGTGAAAAATATTAGGTCTTAAAATGTCAGATGTTAAATATGATGACAGAGTTGCAAATGTCGGAGGCATTAACTATTTATAGGCTAAAATAAGTGCAGTCCAAATGAAAATCCACAGTAATTGGTGATAACATTCAAATACAATATAGTTGTGAACCATACATTTGCGTTCACTTTGTAGCAAAGTTTTACTCCTTGACATTTTTTTTTTCGTGTGTGTACCATACTGATATGCTTTAACGTTCGTCATTATACCTCTGACATTTTTACCCCTGATATTTTCACCGCTGACGTTTTTATCACTGGCATTTTGACCTGTAACATTCTGCTCGGGATCATTACCTCAATGACAAACTGATCCAAATCTAGCTAATGAAAAGAACTATTTGAATGGCAATAAATCATCAGACACAATGTTCGTCGTCATCGGTATGTCATGTGATCGTGACGTCACTCACACAGTGGAGTGCCCAACCAAGGGCCGAGGTACAGTGAATTGACCCAACGGTGTTCCTACTTTCAGTTCTCGAATGATTATGTACTGCTATGGTGTCATGTACTGTATAGATTGAACCTCTTTTCCTCAGATATAAAAATATTGTTCCTATTACTGTATAAAGGTGCTGAACTCCGTAACATTTTTGCCGGAATGTGCTCAAGAAGACTTTATACAATATACCTTCTTTCAATCCCACTAGATAATATTTTGGCCACATTGTAGTCAAATTTTTTCTCTTCTTCCCTCTTTTGTTACGACCAAAATCACTCTGAGAATGATCGCACAAAAGAAACAATCAACTGATGTTCAGGCGGTTTATTAACAGTGATATTGTGGGTACAGACTCGTAATCAGTTTTTACATCAGTACAATAATGATCAATAGAAACAATTATAAATCGGTAGTGAAATCACTTACAGCCAAATTTGAAAGCAAGTAATCCTTTGACAGTGTCCAGATACGATGTTCGGTGCACCGATGAATGATCCTTGACGCACCGATGAATGGTTCCTCCGACGTAACTCCAAAGGCACTGGTTGCAATAATCCACTTTATAAATCCGGGGTAAAGTCCACGATAAACAAGGTGTATGTCCACGGCGAAACGTGCAAAATCCAAACGTTATGACGACCACGTCCAGTTGATGCGTTGAATGATGATTCGCTTTATAATGTCCAGCAAGGAATCCAGCCCGTCACAACTTTGCCGTAATAATGTCCGTTGACACTAAAATATGGAGTCTATCTCCAATGTAGGCAAATTAATTCTCTGCAGGCAAAATGTCTCCCAGGCCTTATCTCCACAAACACAGGTTGTATAGCAGGTCAGCAGGTAACACAGGACTGACTATAACAAGTCGCTTCAGAGCCAGAAGTGACGTAACTCTCAGAGCAGAGGTGTTGGGTACTCTGCCTACTGCAGAATTTCTCCGGCTTATATACTATCCATTCACCCCTTTCTAGTACATTCTGTAATTTTCTCCAACCTGGGGCCACATACCTGAACATACTAGCAAGTCCAAATTCCAGGAATCCTGGATGACTCACTGCCTAATATGTGCATAACATCATTGCCAAAATTAACTACCAATCACATTGGGCTACAGGGACAGTGCCTCACTCATCCAAATATGTAAGCACTTCCCAGAATTTTCTGGGATGGGTTAAATCATTCTAGATTGAGTGAGCTATAATGTATTTCCTGTCACATGCATACATGTACTGTAGCTACATTGTATACCATGTAGAAAATTCTCCACTGATCTGGTCAGCCTGTATGTACTATATCTATATCATATAGAATGTTCTCCATTATTCTGGTTCACCTGTGTACATACACATTAAAACAACCATGCATACACAGCCTTGATACATTATGCATGTACATAACTACTTGTGTGTACATTTGTGACACTTTCTATATGTCTGTCTGTCTGTTTGTATGTCTGTCTGTCTTTATCTTTCATTTCCAAGCAACCAACTGAGAAAGGAAATGACAGATGACGAATATAACTACAATTTCAAATGACATGAATTCTCTTTCTTCGTTCAAGACAATCAAAGATCTAACGTTGATTTCATATCATTACCCCCACCACCATACATTTATTTGCACAGGAGTTTTTTCCGGAGTTCTAGAAACCTATCATTAGGTAATGAATGTTCTGCAAAATAATGATGGCTAACAACGGTATCATCAAAATGAAGTATTAATAAATCCTTTCTCCGTGTACAGAGTTGTGAAAGAAGGTGGATTAACATGGAGGACACTGATCAAGCTGAGAATCCTTACACTGATTCTATACGGGGAATTATTGCAATGGACGAAAAGTAACATTGTGTGTAAGAAAGATGGGGGATATAGGTTTGGGGAAAACGCATTTCGATTGAATTATGATCATTGTGATCCATAATGATAATAGTCTTGTTTGCAATGCATGTCTGTGCGTTTGCATTCTAATGATGATGATGATGATGATGGCAATAATAATGATGACAACTACAGTGATAATAATGATAATAATGATAATAACAATGTCATTTTCTTATGTTGCACATTTTCATACCTGAAGAGACTGGAGTGTGAGTACGCTTCACAAAACAAATCATAACATAATACAACTTAAATATACCAGTGAACGATTACAATAAACGTGAAATATCAAGTAGGCCCTACATTCTAGGGCCTATACTCGCGTACACGTCTATAACAGCTAAAACGTGTCAATATGTCTGACATAATTATAAATGAAGTCAATTTTGATTAACATGTTATTTTATACAAATAATTTTAAAGTTCTGTTTGATATTGCATATGTATCTATACTTTTGTTGTCTTTCATCTACACGTACTAGTATTTCAATTAATCTCAGATCAAGAACTTGTGATACCAACTTTTCTGTCTCTGCTCTTCCCCTCCATCGTAAATTATGAATAAATCAATCGATAAATACTTATTTAAATGAATATATATATATATATATATATATATATATATATATATATAACGCTGTATATACATACATATATATCCCTTTCTCTCTCCCTATTAGTCTTCCTTCATTGTATGCATGACATGTATGTAATACACAAAGGGGATGTCATGTGTGGTAATGAATTAAAGACAAACGGTAAATGATAAAATGCATCAGTGTTTCTCTAATAAAATTATGCTTGGTTTGTACTTCTCTGTGTGATGTATTCTATTACTGAATCGATTCCATGTTATACCCGGCGCAATTATGACCCATTAGGGATTCGTGTGCCCTCATTCTCCCATTCTTCATTCTAATATTAATCGTTGGCTAAATAATTATCGTATTCTTCCTTTTTTACCTTCCCCTTTTGTGTGACGCAATTATTATGCTAATCGCCAAAGCAGGGCAGGCGAAAAGAACGGGGAAATTGGAAAATTCGTGTTGCGATATTGGAGTGTGTCGCGTAGTTCGCGTGAGTGTATGAATGGTGCTCAGTCAGTGTGCATTTTTTTCTTCCCCCGCGCCAGCTAGCTACCAATCCATCCAACCTACGTACTACACGCAATACATGGAGGATACAGCACGCTTTACACTTCTACCAGTCGTCAGTCTCGAACACACGAAAGAAGGGTACCAAGCCAACGCCAAGGCACTCGTGTTATCGCGGTGAAAACATCTGACAGTACAACGTACCGTACAGGAAACAAACCAACACGAGACTCACGCATGAAAGCCAAGTTTTAGGATTTTATACTTGGATCAAAGACTCACTGCAGATTTGGTGATATTACTCTGGAATAATTGCAAGGTGTGCTCGAATGTTGTCGCCTCGACTGCTTGGCAGACGATGCGAATGACGATTCAGTTGGTCTGCCCAAGCTCGTCTGAGGTGTTACATGCTCGCTGTGGTGGCCCCCTGCTTCTTTGGCGCTGGAGCTATGGCGATGTGCCATGAACTACCCGTGCTGCCGTTAGATCGGTACGTCCCACCCCATGTGTTGGAAAGGCGGGGAGCCATCTCCTTCAGCTCGGGTTCTTCTTTATTCAACAGCCTGCCACGATTAGAGGTAAGATTTCCCTAGAACGAACGTAAACCCCCCAGCCCCACCCACATTTGTTCGATTATCGATCTCTCCGAATCAGAGTACGGCTCTCGGCGACACCTTCATTTTTTAGCCAGCCATGCGAAGGGTGATTGAGAACCGATGTGGTCGGGTCAAATTTGCCCTTGGGGAGGCTGTCCGAAACCAGGGGTCGCGCTTGTGCCATTGGCTTCAGCTTCCGCTGGACGTAAACAAAGGTTCAGGTACTTGGCCTGGAGAAGTAGGGGAGCGTGTGATTTTACTGCACCATCCACTCTTCATATTTTGCCAAATGTGTGCATTTGGCATGATAATACCATTTAAAGTTGTTACATTTGTAGTATTTTGTTGTTGTTTTGTTGTTGTACGTGGATATAAATGCTGTCTCAACTTAGCAATGTACTTTGTATTAGATTTAAAGCCTGTGTGGTTTGGAATAAGTAGCTGGAAGTGGTCGGCCATACTTGTGATGCATCAAGGCATTTTAAACTGTACAGTACTTGCATTTCACTATTGCTGCTAAAATGCTGGGAAATAAATTATTGTAGTGCTAGTAGTTGCTAGTACTGTGAGTCATGACATGAATCCAGTCAGTATTTAAACATGCATTTGTTCTTTTGTCAAATTAAGATGAAATAGTAAGCTTCGGACTGTGTTATAATCGTATGGAATCTTCCTGTACTTGCTGCAAGATTTGATTCAATAAGAAAGTAATAAAACAGTTTAATGCACCTCAAAGTTTTACCAATAAACTGGCCTATATAGCAACCTTTACTGCATGCAACCACTTGTAGCTGCATGCAGAATAGGCAAATGAGGAGCATGTCTGAAGTCTCAATTTGAATTATTTCAAGCCATGGAGGACAAGCTGATTTTTGCGATGTAAAAGAGTAACACAAATTTCCCATCAAGCAGCTGCCTGCCAAAGCATGACTTGAGATAAGTCTTCAAGGGTTAATAGAACAATCCTATAAGCCATCATTCTTTATACCACAATGTACATTGTACAACATTTGCATACCTTTCTGACCATCTAAAAGATGAAAACTCGTGCAACCACAACACATGTCAAGTGGCGAATTCTTTAAGTTCTATCCACCTGCTAGTACAATTGTTTTGTATGCGTGACAGCATTAAACCATACTGTGCTTAAGTTCTATCCACCTGCTAGTACAATTGTTTTGTATGCGTGACAGCATTAAACCATACTGTGCTTTTGTCACTAATTAGCACACATGCTTGATTGCTTTCATCTCACAGATGGCTGTAAAGTAATTGTCATCAAAGAGAGATTAATGCATTTAAATCCTGTAATCCCCATTATGTCACCATGGATTTCCTGTTGGACTGGGGAACAACGCTACACTTGAGTGGGCTTGCTAATCTACAACTTGGTCAGGTTTAGCCTATGGGTGTGTCGAACCCTGGTGAAAAAGGTTTGTGGGTTATTTAAGCTAATGTAAGTCTCTGAGCATATCAAGGGTTAAACAGTATTCATGTTGGTCCACAGAATGACATGTTGTTCCCAGCACCTGCAAAAACATTTATTGCATTTCATGCAACAGGTAGAAGAGGAAGTGTTGATGGCTTTTCAGATTGTCTGCGATGTATGTATGCAGTCGAAAACATAATCCCTTCTGCATATATGACATGAATGGCTGCATACTCGGATCTTATTATTATTTTTTTTTTGGTCTCTTGTGTGCATTGTAATATGAATAATGCACCCACACCACAAACACGCAAATCAGCTGTTATGGTACTTATTCAATTGTTGTTCTACAGATGCATATAAAGTGTATACATTAGATGTACACATGGCAAAAGTTGATTGGATAGAAATTGAAAGAATCCGGTTTCCATTTCTGAATGTTGAAATCTGTTCTTTTTTTTTGTGTGTGTTTTGACGGAACCATATAATAGTGTGTAGCTATAACTTTACAGACTGTAGTTTTGACAGCATAAACCCTTGGCCAGAATCTATGATAATGCACATACCCTATGTGCATGCTGTGCAGTCTGTAGACTGTGAAGGGAGAAACAGACACAGCATACTACTCACTGGGAAACATCCCCAGTGGTTCCCTATTATCAGTGCAGTAAACCGTACTTTGTATACTCCAGAGAACTCCATGCATACGAAGGAAGATAATCAGCAATACTACAATGTATCTCCTTCCTCTTTTTCTTCTTCTTCTTCCTTTTTGCCTTCACTTCTTCTTCTCCTTCACCTCTCCTTGTCCTTAGCCTATTCTGTACTTTATCTCCCCTTCTCGCTTTCCACTCCCTGTACTCTTTAGCATTTTCTTCCATTTTTTCTTTCCTCCCCCTTTTCTAGTCCGTAGCATCTATATCCTGTTCTTCTTCTTCCTCCTCACTTCCTTTTTTCTTGTTGTTTGGTAAATCCTGTCTTGAGCTCCATCTCTTCTTTTTCTTCTGCCACATTTCTGTCCTCCTCTTTCTCCTCCCTGTGCTCTTTTGCCATTCTTTTCCAATTTTGTCCCTCCTCCTCAAATGTCTTTTGTCCCACCTTCTTCTTTTTCCTTCTTCCTTCTTTTGTCCCTCCTCGTCCTTTTGTCCTACCTTCTTCTTTTGTTCCTCCTCCCTCTTTGTATCTCCTTCTTTCCTTCTGCTTGTTATTGCTCCTCCCTCTTCTGTCCGTCCACTTGTTGCTCTTCCTTCTTTTGTTCCTTTGCCTCCTTTTGTCCCGTATTCTTTTGTCCTTGGTGTCTTAACATTCTTCTCTTTCCTCATCTTCTCTCTCCGTCCTTACATCTTCTTTTCTGCGACAGGGTTTTTGTTTGCCTCTTCCTCTTCCCTGATGCTCTTTAACCTTTCTCTACTTCTGTGGCCCTCCTCCTTTCCCCTACCCGCCCTTCTCCCCTTGTCCCTCTCCCTCCCATCCTCTTGCCATTGTCATCTTCTTCATCTTCTTTCCCTCCTTTTACTGTCTCTTCCTCTTCCTTGTCCTCTCTCTCTCTCTCTGTTCCCTCTTTCTCTTCTGCTTGATACTCTCCTTCCTCCTGTTCTTTACATCCTCACCATCCTCCCTTCCTCTTCTTTCTCCTGTTCTTTACATCCTCACCATCCTCCCTTCCTCTTCTTTCTCCTGTTCTTCCATGTTTTTAATACTCCAGTCATTTGTCTACACACCTTCCTTTTTATTCTTACTTTCCTGCTTCCTGCTTACTCCAGTAATTTGTATGTACACTTCCTTCTTATTCTTACCTCCCTGTTTCTTTACTCTCCAGAAAAAAATTGAGTGAAAATATTCACTCTTGAAGAAGTGAATAACAGAAAAGAGTGAGTTTAGAGTGAAATTGGAGTGAATTTTGAGTGAAAATGTTCATTTTCATTCATTTTAGAGTGACCTCAGGGATCACTCGAAGACTGCAATTTCACTCTAAACTCACTCTTTTCTGTTATTTACTCCTTCAAAAGTGAATATTTTCACTTGTTTTTTTTTTAAGGGAGTATCCTCCTGGTTTTTTTTGCTCAGTGTTCCACCTGCTATTTCTTGTAGTTCTTTCTCATTTCGTGTCCCTTTTATTTTCAACACAATTCTGTTCTCTTTTTCCCATCTCTCTTCTTTTGGCTCTTTTGGTTATTGTTTCTCCACTTTTTGCCATTTGATCCCTCCTTCTCATCTCTTCCTCTTTCTGTTCATCTGTACTTTCTTTTCTTTCCCAATACTTCAATTCATACATGTAGGAGCATTATGTATATGATTTCCAATGTGACTTTGTGCTTCAAGGATGTGCTTCAACCTGATTTTGATGATTTATTCAATTTTCGTGCATACCCTCCTACACTGTACTTCACAATGTTTGAAATAATTCATAACAACACTGAATTCTGTGTGAATTTGCCCGGGGCTTGCTGAACCTAGCACAAACATTGCCTACACTGATGCATTCTACCCTCACCAGTACAGATGCAGGTAAAATTGAAGCAAATCAATAGGGTATCTAGGACGACAAACAGGTATGAATTTGATTACTATGTCTACGATGTACAATGTATGTTGATTTATACATTAAAATGGAACTGACATCCTGCAAGCGTTGTCCTTGTATCAGCTTTGAATTGACCAAAGATGTATTTTCATGTAGACCTGTCAAAGTTCGATTCCAGAACACATCTTCCCTGAATTCTATCAATACATTGAAACAACCATGCTTGAAGTAAAAGTACACCTCTACTTCTGAGGTGTTATACTGTTGTTTGTTTGCTGCTGTTGTTGTTGTTGTTGTTGTTTTTTTTTTTTTTGCACAACACTATTCCAAGTAAAATGGATTCAGGGGCCAGTTCCACCTGAAATTATGTAGCTCTTGGCTTATAATAGCGCAGAAACATTGAAGATTCCATGACAAGTTCAGCTGTTCAATTACAGTCGATGATTATTTTTCCCCCAAATATCATATTTTTGAAGGCCACAGTAATCGTGGTCTGTTTGTAAAATTCAACATCACACTCCTTCGAACTTAAAATGTCAAACTGTCAATCGATCATGCAAACTACTTGATGAGATGGTGGGGGAAAAAGGATGTGAGCTCTCCACAAAAAGTGGAAAGTTCCTCATGTACCGATTGATAATCTTTTTATAATGAATATTTGGCCTCTTTGCGAAATCATGAATGATTGACGGGATTATTCATCAGTGGCATTAATTTTGACATACAGTGTAGGCCAATATCTTACCCCCTTGTGTGTTTTTAGTGCCGATCCAGTGCAGAAAGCCCCATTACTTTTGACACACTGTACAAAGCCCCTGGTGGAAGAAGTGTTAACCCGAGAACTGTCCTCCAGAATCTAGTTAAAACTGACTTGCCATTGTGAATGTCTATCATGACATACAATTCAGATGCTTTTTAAAGTATCAAATATTTATGGGTACATCCAATCTGTATTCCCTGCTTCTGTAGCCTACATGTAGCAATTAAACTGGTGTGCAGTTTATGTCACATATTGTGAAGGAATCATATTTTGCAATTTAAAGTTTGCAGGACAGTTTCATGAGTGGTTGAATGCACAATGGAAAATTGCAGTAATGGATTGAAAATTTATATTTATAAAGTTCTATTCAACAAGAAATTAGGTTTTTCCACCTTCAAATACAATGTAATAGATTGCATAGGCCTATACTACATGTATATTTCTGTTTGCAGAAGACCATATTCTGCAAGTTAATTCACAAATATCAGTGAAAGATTCAAAGATAAACAAAACACTATGAAATTTAGTACATGATCTTATTGCATTTCAAGCTGTTGTGCCAGCATACAAACATCGACATTCTTGAGAATTACATTACAATTAGAAAGTCAAAGGCCCGAATTCACGAAGGTGGTACAAATGAAACCGTGGTTTAAACCATGGACAAAAACCATGGAGCGCTAAGTGTCGCATGGAATATTTCGTTACGAAATTGGTCATTTCGTCGATTGGTCATTTCGTCGATCAAATGATTATTTTGTAACGAAATGACAACATTTTGTAAGTAAATGAACATTTTGTCCACGAAATGAAAATTTCGTTAATGAAATGGTCATTTTGTCGATGAAATGACCAATTTCGTATTGAAATATTCCGTGCGACACTTGGTGCTCCATGGTTTAAACCATGTTTTCATTTGTACAAAGTACCAGCTTCATGAATTCAGGCCAAAGGGTTGAGATCAAGGGCTGAATTGAAATTTCAGTCAGCTGGTCCCTTCCTTCTTTGTAGCTTTGAGTCAGTATACAACACTAAACAGTGTCATTAGCACACATAATGGATATCATAAGCAAACAATCTACCTCTTTTACTCTGTACACATTACAGAGATGGTTTATGCAGTAAAGTACTGGCTGTTTAAAGGTGATAGTATGACATTGTCAATTTGCAGTTGTGAGCAGAGCTCTGAGCATGAGTGTGTTATCTGTACATAAATTGCCATCAACCATATATCTGATGGATGTAGATTAAAGTAAGGAGGGTACATACTTGGATTATTTACAATGCTCTTTAATAGATACAGCATCGAAGCTCATACTGTAGGAACTATTGAATAATTTTCTTTTGCCTTTACCTTCAAACAGTTTTTAAGTAAACCCTCTGTCAAACTCAGATTGCTTGTTGCATTATAGAACTTATTTTCTGCTCGCTTTTTCCCCACCTTTATTGATAATAATACTGATCATAGTGATAAAAGCACTGATCATATTAATGATACACTAATGACATTGATGATGATAAAAGTAAAGATAAAAATACAGCTGTCTGTTAAAGTCCTTTGATAGTACTACTCATATCGGTATAGGGATTATCAACTTCAGCATTGTTATTACTGTCAATACACTACATGTACTGTTATCCGTATTAGTGATCATTTATAATTTGGGCATCGTTTGGTTGTTAGTACTGGTTTCTTTAAAGATATCCTGATTCAAGATCATAGATGTTTCAAACATAAACAGGATGTGCTTGCATGTGGATAATTGAAATGATTATGCTCTAAACTTTTTCTTTCTAAACAATGACAGCTTTCATTGTTGTAATCCAAGAAGATGTGTAACTTTCACACTTTCTTTACGTCATGCTGCTTGATGTAGTTATATGCAGTAATATTTAAAGCCATGATGTAGTTTTGATTATAAAAGTTCACTCTGAAAGAAGTACACATACATGTAGATCAATACTTCTTCTTTGCAATGCATTTAAAGAAAGAAAATTAAAAGCAACAATTCTTTCATAGCGTGGGATTTGATGCACAAAATAAAGGTAGACAAAGTTTAAACTACAGCTGTATCATGTTTAATATATGAAGGAAATATGATATATATTGCAAAAAGTCATATTTTTGTCCACAGAAAAAAGGACAATTTTGTCTGGAGCCACTGAATCTAATAGAAATTACATCTACATATCTCTTTTTATTTTTATCCATTTGGACTCTATTTGCTTTTGAATCTCAGGTGGAAAACATATATTTACATTGTTTTTTTCCCCACTTGGGGATCAGACAAAACTGAGGTAGTCTTCACTTTACCAAGTTAGGTGGCCACTTTGCACACTTTACCTGCGTTATTAACTAAGGAAGACTGAGCTAAATATAATACTCAATTTGTGTAATGAAAGTGTGCACATAAAATGCAAACAGCAACAAAAACAGACCAAACCAAAACCCAAACAACACAATCAGCCGTATTGTGTTTATGTAGTGTCTGGATTTCGGACTAGTTTACAAGGATAGGGTACTGATTACTGAATAAATGGTTTCTGAAAATCAATTTTTGCAATGTGATGCGGAAATCGTTTAATAATTCCTGTTTATGGACACAAAAAAGTTGTTTACTCATGCGCTCCAAATGGCACTGTGAAAAAAAAAAATCAGTCCTACAAACTATCATAATAATTTGTCCTGTATATATTGTTTGCCCATGGAACACAGAGAGGATTTGTTGTCTTTTTTTTTGAATATTTAATCCCATTTAATGCAACTCGCCACAGTATGTTTATACACTTGAATGCCTGGGTTCATGTTCTGGTCACTGTTTATGTACTTTTTTACACTCTTTAATACGATAATTTGTCCGGTACAGTATGTGCGAACTGCACATGGCAAATAAATCTATTTATAAATAAATTTATTTTTTTTAAACTCTTCTGAGAATTCGTCTTGTGCAGCATGTGTGCACGGTGGCAAATAAAATGTACCTAACAGGTGTACATATTTTTGCATTGCAATGCAAAAAAATGATACCAGTAACTCCTGTGTGTTAATACGAAGCCCTATTAAAAAAGATAAAATGTCTCTAAGAATGGAAATGCAGCAAGGTGTTCTTTCAAGCCGCCAGTTACATTTGTTTTGGGCCACTTTCATACATCATATGGATACATACGCCATCTGTATGTACATGGATATGAGATCATCCAGACACACAGGCACAATGTAAGTTAATTATATGGCAGCATCAAACCTTGAGCACTGCATAAAAAATGTTATTTGGAAGCTCGTGATATATGAGGTCGCCCTTGGGCAGTCAAAACTTGCGTTGGCTTTGCACACTGTGTATCATTACATACTTTGTCGCTTATACTATCTGGTAGTTTGTGCTAACTCTAATGAGCACCTTAAAGAAACTTGCCTACTCATATGACATATCTATGAGAGCATTCAGACTTGAATAAATGTACGGATATGCATCATAAATCGAAACGATGCTCGAACCATAGTTTCAGAATGTTTACAAGCATGTATCATATCAATGTTCAAGCATTCAGACACATAAAAAACATCCTATATCATTACGTGTACCTTGTATGATATGGTGGATATGTACATAATGTTGTATATTGGAGAAGTCTCTTGTTTGAAAGGGGTCAGTAACACATTTCAGATCTACAAATAGAGGCTGTAGAGGGCTTGCCCAAGGCTTTTCTGACCCATCAACAATGATTCCTGCAGCTGAATTCTGTGTGAGTTTTGTATTCAATGGGGATATCAAGGAATTGATTTGAAAATCTTGGTAATAAAAACCCCATGATCCAAAGTGTGATTTCCAACTGAATGAATTGTCAGTGAAATAAGCAGACCTGTGAGAAACTTTGAGCTAATTTTCCAGACCAGCCAAATCTTTTGTTTTTTCCTTTATATTTTTCTTTCAATAATTTAAATTTTCATGGAATTTATTATTTGTTATTGTTTTTGTGAATTTACAGCTTTGTGGTTACAGTGTATTCAACGTTTTGATGGCTGTTTAACCTTTATGATACTTTAGGAACAATTGACACAAATATCCTAGGACTAACTGTCAATAGGGATTTAATTGTTTATCAATTGATCCCTTTACATACGTATTTCCTATGGTCTGTATAGTAGGCCTACTAACCAATCCTTCAGTGGGATTTGACATCATTATGTTTGGATTTTAGGTTAATCCAACTCACAGTTAGTTGTACAGTACTGTAATTTTGAGGGGGTAGGGGGAGAGTAAAGGAATTACTGTAAGTGCTACTGTATACGCCGAATATTTAGCGAGTTTAGGTGCTATTCGCGAAATGAAAGACACATGATAATATTGACTCTGATCCCGCTATGGCTGTGACGTACGCATGCGTGCACATTTCTCCATTCAGTACAGGACTCCACGAACACGAATCTAACGAATTCCCGATTCGCAAAAATTTAGACTCCCGATATGGCGTATACAGTATTCTACAATGAAACTGAACTCATGGTATGTCCCAGCTATTGAGTTAATACATGAGTACATTTTTACCTTTCTGTGGCAGGGACTTTGGGTACACTGTATAGAGTTTTCTGTCCCAGCCAACACTCGTGGGACAGAAAGGGTTAAAGAGAGACTTCTCTATGTCCTTATGTTGGCTTTAAAGTCACCTTTAAGTCCATGCATAGAGGGGCCAGGGGTCGCACTTAACTTTTTTTTTTAACTAGCCAGGCGGACTACTTAGAATCAATTTTGACACTGAAGCAATATTTAGGCTGGCCAGACAGACTAGTAACTTCAGAATTTTTCGATTTTTAGCTAGACCGACGTGATTTCGGGTGGTCAATGGCCTGGGCACCATCGCCAATTTCGAACCCTGAGGGCGCTTCTCATAGTGCTCACCAAATTTGGGAGCCAATATCCCTAGCATGAATTCACTGTGAATATTTACAGCCTGACAGCAAACCTGCTGGAGTGACCATAGTTGTTAAAGTCTCTTTATACAAGTGTGTGTTATGGGATAATTAAGTACAAGCAATAACGCTCTAACAAATGATGTGTTCAGCTAGTCCGTGTGTGATACACAGTACTTGATATAGAATCATATGTTAATGCATAAACTTGCAGGTTATAGCCTTGGGTTTATTGCTGTCAGGTGGTGTGCCTGTGCTGTTTTTACATCGGCCGTAAAATTTGTACAATGTATGCCTCTCCCTTTGGCCACTCTTTTGTGTACTGCTTTGTGTGCAATATTGAAATATAAATACAGCTGACCTCACCTAAAAGTCGACCTCGCACAAAGTCGGAAAATTGGCTATAAAATCGAAGAAAAATTCAACCCAGAGGGAAATACAGTTATTGTAATTTATTCATACATTGTATGTAGAGCTGCTTGTATACGGGAGTCCAAATTCATGTACAATTTGAAGGATCTTCTTCTGTCAATGTCGATTTGACTCTAATAGGCGAGATGACTGTAGATATGGGAATTTGGGAACAAACAGATTATTAGATAATTATTTATTTTTTTTACAGACTTTATTGCATTTTTTTTTTTTTAGTTACTACCAGTTTTTGAAGAGTTTGCCTCTTTACAACACTGCAATGTCGATTTGTAGTAAAGTCAAACAGAACAGTTTTGGGTATGTTAGAATCAAACAGAATTATAAAGAGTTACAGAATTTTGAAGTTTGCATTAAAAAACAAACAAACCATAGTCCCAATCACGCCACATTGTGTAATGTATACGCCATATGCTTGCCTAGATACATGTACATGTAACTTTTTTTTTTTTTTTTTTTTTTGTGAATTGGGACTTTCCGACAATTTCGTGAGTGGTTAACTTTGTGATTGTATCAGAGTACAGGAATAAATGGAGAATGTGTGTGTGCATGTCACATTCATGTTAGGATCAGAGTTAATATTTTCACATGTTTATAAACTCGCGAATAGCTCCCGACTCCAAAAAATTAAAACCTCGCAAAATGTTCAGCATACAGTATGTACTGAGCTCTGTGATGATTTTCAAATCCATTCATGAAGAAATACGGCATGTGGTACAAAAGTGTTGGGAATCATATTATTTCATTTCATCCATTTTTCATTTCCATCACAGTATACACTGATAAACACAACATGATCATATGACTATACAGTATTTCAAATATTAGCATCCTATAAATATCATGCTGTCACTATCAAAGAGATCTACAATCGTTGTATGAATAAACATCACTATACATGTACTGACAAACCATCTGTTGAATAATTCATTCCAGCGCCACTGTATATTACAAATAGCATATTATATATGGCGTGTCTTGTCACCCACAATGTGTTTATTTTATGAAGTGTTTAGCTTCTGATTTCCACCCAAATTTTATTCATCTTTAAAAAAAAAAAAGAAAAAAGCTTCAGATTTGCACAAAGAGATGCTAGGAGCATGCATATTATTTATGACCTTGCACAATGTAGCTCAACGTTTTCTTTTAAACTATTCCCATGTTCAGGTATACCACTTCGGTTATAGAGTGAAAACAAACAGCTCGCCTATGTACAGTACATGTGCGGAGCTTGTTTGAGCGTGAATGCATGCAGCGTACTGGAATCATGCACTGTACCAATCTATGCGATGATACAGATGACAAAGGCTAGTACGCCTAGATGGAGTCGGCATTCAGAATCCTCAATCTACTATTCTTTTCCGTAATTTGTCAATAAAATTTCTTGTGGCAGAAATGTTATGATGGATGATATCTGACTATTTCATGGACTTTCAAAGTCAGTTATGGAAGAAAAGTAGATCATTTTGGTGGGTTTACAGCAATCACCTTCTGGGCAATTACCCTGACCCTTTCCCTGGCCCTAATCCTAATCCTGAACCTAATCCTAACCCTAACTACAAATTTTGTCTATAGTAAAGAATATGTTTATTGCGGGTTTGTTTTTCACTCCAGTTGCTGCTAAACACCCAGAAGTCCAACCATGATAATACACATTGTTAAATAGTGCCTTTAAGGTTAGACTGAATGCCATGTGTTGTTTTTCCCACCTGTACTGCCTGACATTAAGCAGTGCTCAAAGTCTGTCACATCCTGCTATTTCTTCCTTTCCTCGGTTCCGTTTTTCGGTCGGAAAGATGACCCATCGCTGTCCTCGGAGTTCAAAGTCCACTGATAAAACGTGGCACTTAAAGACAACGATTAACATTTATGTGGATAGCTCACTGGGCCAGTTTATTATTGATATGCTGATATTGGATGTGTGGCGATGCATGCCTGGATACCAAAGGCTTTTCCTGACAGTCACATAATTATCCAAAGGCTTGGCTAACATAGCAACAATCAGTGTGTGCAAATTATTATTTTTTTCCTCCAGGTATTGAAATGTAATGAGTAGGCCTATACAGGTGGATGGAATGGTAGTTTTATCCGTGAGGAAAAAAAAAATGAAAATGTTGGTAAAGTAGCACATTAAAAACAAAGCTCACTGGACTCTGTTGACTGAGTTTAGATGATTTAGCAGGATGGAAAAACAAATTTAAAACATTTTTAATGTGTTTGAGAACCCAATATCATTGTGTACAGTGTCCCTGGTACCGAAAGAATTAAACAGCAAATTATGAGGATGCTCATTCCAGAATATGAATAGTTTGTTTCATAGTTCAAAAAATCATTAGAATGGAGTTTCAGAAACATTATTACTTAATGAGAGATTTGTGTTGTTTAACCCATTAGTCACTGAATCACTTAAACACTTAAAACCACCCATCAGATTAATCTCAAAACTGCCTGAAATCGCCCTTCCATTTATGTATAGTTTTATGCTTTACTATTTTTATTATTTCCAAATAGAATTCATTGTTATGTAATTTGAAAGATGTCAAAGGTCAGCTAAAGTATGTCAAAATTATTTCTGTGACACACAAGTCTCTTGGTAAAGTCTCCATAGGCTTTCAAATAAACGTAAGTTATAATATCTATAGACAGGCAAAAATAAACGTGCATAGTGATCTATTTTGCATAATTGAGAAAGTTGTTTAAGTTAGAATAATATCGGTGTACCTTCCAGGGAACAAAATGCCATTATGTACGGAATTTTCAGTTGCTAACGGGTTAATAGCCTTCAGGATCACTTGAGGGTAGACAATTGTTTAATTTACTTTAATACAGTGGCCATCATACGGGTAGGGACATTAAACATTGTACTACACCAGGATCACTCATCAAAGTTGATTGCTTTCATTTCTGCTGTTTGCAGCTCCGGATGAACAAATATTTAATGTGTGTTGAATGCCTGGCAAGCTGCAAATGTATTCTGTGTATGTTTATGTTGAATGTTACAAGGTATACTTGGTGTACGCAAAAGCCATTAGTCACCAGAAGAATGCAATGGTAGATTTCCCAGGGTTGTGCCATCTACATTGCTGGAGGACCTTGAGAAATATCGGAAATTAGGAATATCAAAGGGTCGTTAACATTTAGTTTGCTGGCAACTTTTCAAGCTATTGATTTACATGTAGCCTCACTCACTAGCAGAGTCCAATTTTGCCGTTGAGCGTTAATAACAAGCTGCGCAATTTACCTTTTTCCCCCTACACTAAATACATGTTTCAGCACTTGAAATCCACCCTGCACACATAGTGTTTGCTATGCCAAGCAAGCCATGGGCAAGCTTTCAGATTTAAAAACCAGGAGCTATTTTTTCTAAATAGATACAATGTATTTATACAGAAACATGCAGAAATGGTTTTTATTAGTAGTAATATTGTCTTTCCGTAAGGAGTGGTGTGATATAGATATCAAAGCGTCATATCTACATGTGACGACAACACCATGAATGAAAGCATCTTTTTGAAAATGTGTGCAGATTAGAATTAGAAAAGAAAACATGATGATCAATATAACATTGTACAATTTCTTGTTTTTTTCATAGTCACACACACAAAATATAGCTCTTTGTTATGGGCGTGACACATGAGGGCTCACACACCTCCTGGCAGTAATTCAGAATTCTGCTTTTGTTTAGCCCTTGCAAAAATGTGTCACTCCCTAATAATATTTTATTCATACAAATGTAAATGTATGTTATACTGCAATTGTATGACCAAATGGACAATAACAAGAACTATGAATAGAAAATGTGTACTCTATAACGGCCTAGAAGCTTCTGTTCCATCTTATATGGTAGATCTGTGAATATTACATGTACATTGGTCTTCGACCTTTCTTTTTACTGTGTGGTTTGAAGTTTTTAATCTCCATTTAAGTAAGTGTTAGACAGTCTTGAAAGGACTGTACCTGTCACCAAAATTGTACTGTGGCTTTAAGTTGCTCTCACCCATGTGATCACGAATGTATGCCAAAGATTTGTTTGTGAGAGATGCGATGTCACCTTGCCCAGTGGAATGTCGACATTTACAATGTGTGACATCGGCTTTTTTCTCCATTTCTGTTAGACAGCCGTGTCTGACTAAGCTGGCTGCAGTCAATCAATCGATCGATCGATCAATCAATCAATCAATCAATCAATCAATCAATCAATCAACCAACCAACCAACCAACCAACCAACCAACCAACCAACCAACCAACCAATCAATCAATCAATCAATCAATCAATCAATCAATCAATCAATCAATCAATCAATCAATCAATCAATCAATCAATCAATCAATCAATCAATCAATCAATCAATCAATCAACCAACCAACCAACCAACCAATCAATCAATCAATCAATCAATCAAATCAATCAATCGCAGAAGAGATCGGATTGTAATGTGCTGGCAAGATGGTAATAAGCTGCAGATGATAGAATATTATTTCCACCACAAGTGGACACTGCAATGGACAATTGGCAGGCCATTTAGTACATTGCATGATATGATTTAGCCATATAGCCCTCTCTACTGCAAGGTCACAAAAACAATCTAGACATTTTTAGTTGGCCCAGGACTGGTCTAACTCATACAGTTGTAAGTAATACCTATGTAGGTGAATCATAATGGTACATGCATACATGTATAATGAATTTACTTTGTATCCACATCATGGGGTGGAACACCCTGATGGGCAGAACTGCTTTCCATGGGTTTACACTATACAGAGTGATCATATCACAATTGATATATTATATGATACATGATATATCATTAGATTATATGTACATATTTGATAGTTATCCTCATGTATCTACAAGATCCTACCAAGGCATTCACGTCGAAATACAAGTAAATGCAGAATTTATGTCGAATAGTATGTCCTGCCTCACAGTAAGGTAGAGAGACACTTTTAGATCTGTTTTATGGAGAAGAATCTGGCCCATGTCTGGAATGGAAAAAGGGAGGATATACTCAAAAGGTCATGTGGGATTGAAGAAATTCACTTCACTCAATGTCATCGATCGTTTGTAATCCCAAATCATCCCACACTTACTTGCATGGTATGACTCATCAGACACTGAAATGGGATGATATTCCAATAAATCTGATATTTGAAAGAAATGGAAGCAAAAAATTTGAAGATTCTTACAGACTTCAGATGAAATGATGACCAAGAAAAGTGTTTTAATATCTCACTGGTTGCGGATATCAACCCGTTGAGGACGAGTCCCGAGTATACTTGGGCAAGTGTCTATGGGAAATATGTGTTGTACATAGCAAAATCAGTCTGTCCTCAACGGGTTAAGCAGCAACCTGGTGCTGACTCAAGTCTTGTTGGTAGCAGAGACATCTCTGCGACATCTCCACATCTCCTGGAGATGAGCCTTATCTCAGGTTACTCAAGAGAATCAAACATGTAGCTCAGATTTTTTTTTGGAGACTTTTTCAGTCTCCAGCTGGTCTCGGAGACACCTCCGTGAAGCCTTCTTTGTCTTGGAGACTAATTTTGTCTGCAATGTCTCTGCAACAACTCAGCAACCTTTCAGAGACCCATCAACAACCTACTGGAGACGTCTTGGAGAGGATGATGTCCCCACAACTTCCGGGTAAATAAGCTGTCACCATGTTTAGAGACATCTTGAACGTCGTCTTGAACGTCACCCTGGAGTCGCCTTCTCGGGGAGAGCGCAAGCCATTTTCTGGTTTGTAGAGTCTCTGAGTCGTGGTGACAGATCTGACGCGACAGTCACTGCAAAGTGTCTTCTCGTGAGATACGCCCTTTGACTTGCCCACAATTGTAAGCCTCAACAGCTCACACTGATTCACTGTACTGACTTTAATAATATATCACTTTTGAATAGAGTGTTGTTTCTTTGTTTGTGTACATGTGAAGTGATCTCCCAAAACTTCTTGAAAAAACGAAAACAAAAACAGAATCATATCATGTACATGTGAGGGTGTGAGAGATGCACTGTGAGTAGATTTGGGAATGATACCATGTTTTTGGTATCAAAGGAAAGGTGGCATTTTGTGACATTTAATGTGGAAAATGAATGAAAAGCCCTGCTGAAGTACACTGTAGCATGACAGTCCCTAACAGAAATATTATGTCAGGAGAGGTTTTCTATAGGCTAACAGATACATTGTATGAGTTAATGGTGTGCATATATTCCTAAAGTGGAGTACTCACTCACAAGCACTTGTAGAGATGTTATCATTTATAAATCATATCAGGTTTTCTCATTAATGTATTTTTTGTTTCGTTTTTATATTTGCTTTTGATATCATTAGTAGTATTGATTCAACGAAAAACATTAACAAAATACAAATCGATTCTCCTCAAGGAAGTATGCATTAGAAAGCATTAGAGACTTCTACAAATTTAGCCAGTTGGGCATGGTTTCACACACGGAGTCTTTTATACACCCGAGCACTTTGAGTTTTGAATTCGACGTAAACTCCACTTCTCTGCCTTGAGACGGTTTCCAAGAAGCGATCCTCCCTTGGCACACCTCGCAATATTTCCAACGAATCCCGTCGCGAAATGGCGAATAACATCAGAGAAGTGCGTGGGGGGTGGGAAAAAAAAATTCAGGTCAAGTTGCCCCCGAGCAATGAGAAATGAAAGCAGTTGTTGAAGTTCGCCCGGTTCAACTTGAATGTCCATTCCATCCTCTGCGAGCCTAGTGGAGAGCAGATGAGAATCCCTATGGTTATCACGGAAACAAACTCTGCATGTCCCTGTGAAACTAGACATCAACATGTTAGTGTCATTTGAGAGATCCTCTTAAACATAGCTATGATATCCACTTAAAGGTGCATGGTCTCGGTGTTTTAGTCAAATGTGTACGCGGGCGCATGGCGCAAGTTTCCTATAGAGACCTACGCTATCGACTCCTCTTTAGCGCTTACGCTGTTGCCCACTTCCCCGAGTCCGAAGAAGTCCGATTCACTGTAGTCAGTGGTCCGATCACATTTTGGCTCATGATTCGCTGAGGGGGATGACAGCTTTAGCAAACTTCTTTTGTGATGTCATAATAACAAGCACATATGGACGCACCCTGGCATTACTACAGACTGCGCAATGCGCAGAGAAGACAACAAAGGCAACGTTACTTAGCAACACCTACGCACTTTACTCTTGATGACAGCTCAACTTCGGTAATCTTCGTATCAGTGCTAACGGTGATCGGCAGTATCATCAACAGCGCCCTCTACACTACCGGGACTATGCACCTTTAAAGTGTAGACATTTAAATGTCCCCACTCAGGTGTAACAGTGTGACATTCCACACAATGATTTTGTTGACTGCCATTTTATGGTTTTACCATCCATTTAAGGTTAGTGTATTAAAGGACTTTTTATTTCGGACATTTCCCAGGACAATATCTGGACAAGTATCAGCTTTGAGTCAGCTTTGAAAATATGCCAGTGGACAGGTGCCGTTGGCACAACAAAGAAGGAAAGGTATTAAAGGTCGATGAAATATAGATACATCATACACTGTACATGCTGTTTCAGAAAGTCACTTTGAATTGATCTTCGTGGTGAAATAATGTCTTCACAATAATTTGCAAATGAGGGCTCTAGCAGCCATTAAAAAGAAATGGCCAAGAATTATTCTAAAGTGCAGCTACATATACCATTATATGTTGTGTAGCCTTGAGACCACAAGGTACTGTACATGCCATTTTACATCAGCACTGCTGCAGCTTATCCGTTTTCATCACGTGTCGTACACAAAAACACATTTTATTGCCTCATTACCTTTGTGGAAAGGCATTGAAGACTGGTGGCATGGCAATAGGGAGGTTTGATCAAACTACTGTACAAGCTACAAAGTACAGCACATTTTTGGGGTTGAAATTTTCACCTAGTGAACCTGTACATGTACATCTTTTGCAGTTTTATACCCCCACCCCCCAAAAAAGAGGAAAAGTGGCTTAAAGAAAAGGGTACATGTAGGTAGCTAATGAAAGCTAATAGTATTCAAGAAATCTGCCATGATTTCTTTTTTAGTCCATGCACTTTAATAGACAGTAGAATGTAATGTTAACAAGTTTCCATGGTAACAAAATAAATAAAAAGTTTTCTGGTTTAGCAGTGCAGGAAGATTGTGGATCTTTACCTCCTTTTTACAGGAATCTAGTCATATCAAGCAAACTTTATTTCATTTTTGGAGGTCATTGTTGAGTCCCCATGAATGAAAAAAAAAATGTTTACTGAATGCTAGAAAGCATTGCTTTTTGTAAAGGCTGCATTATTTTATGCATACTACTATGCAGACAGTCAATATTCAACTTATTGACCAACATACGATCACCAAATGCAGAATTTGAATGCAAAAACAGATCTACAATGTAAATCCATTTCTGCCAGTTCAAGATTTGAAATTTGAGATTAAAGCTGCTGAAAAACAGGGAAAGTAATTAGTGTACATACATTTCATTAATATACTACATGTGATGAATATTTTCAAAAATATTTCTTGTTTTGTAGCAAGTGCAGAATCATTGAAATAAAAATAATGTTTTTACTCTTTGATGGCCTTCCTTTGAAGAATTTTCACATAACATTTGTATGTTTGTGCACTAAAACTCTTCAAGTATTTGCAAACAAACAAATGAAGCAACAGAACAAAGAAGGACATTGATTGAATAAATGCAAAGGTCAAAACATCTCACTGTTTCCCTGCAGTGGAGTCTACTAAACTTTAGTTGACTCATAGCCATGGTAACACTGGCAAAAGATCGCAAAGTTTAACTTCCAGAAGTCTTCATGAAGTTTGCTCGTCTGTCCACACTGGCAGTCAGACTTCTCGATGTTTTAGTTTTGAAGTTAGGGTCACTCGTGCACATGCGCAAGAAAGAAGAAAGAGCACTCCTTCTGACAGCTAATGATTGTGATGATACAATGCACACAGCTACATCCCATTGAGCATGCGCTTGGGGGGGGGGGGGGAGGGGGCACTGCCCACGAACAGGTGGTGGACTGGTCACATGACAAACTGTGCGAAGTTTCAGCTGCACGCATTCTGACTGCACAAACATCAAGCAGATTGGTGGGGGTCTGGGAAATTTCCCTTGTTTGAGTGGGAAGTTTCACAAGAAGTTTTGTGAGAAGTTTCCTGAGAGTTTGTGGTCACACTTGCAAAACTTGCAAGATCTTAAAGATTTGCAATGTTAAACCTCACAATCTTTTGCCAGCGTGACAGCGGCTATAAGGGCTTTTTACACTTGTAAATTTTTGCTTAGCCCCGGACTATCGGTGGGGCTAAGGGGGGGCCTTAGCCCCACCGATAGTACGGGACTATCCTTAGCCCACTTTCTGTTTACACTCGTTTTTGCCAAAGTGGGCTAGCCCCACCGATAGTACGGTACTATCTGGCCCTGCAAAATAGCAGGGGTTAGCACCGCAATTGCGGTGCTAGCACCGCAATTGCGGTGCCAAGCAAGTGAGTGTAAACAGAACGAAAAAATAATCCTGGGCTAAGCGACGGAGACGAAGTGCGACCCTCACTGACCAATCAGAAACGAGGTAATCAAGTGCTGCCGGTGCGTGCGTGTACGTGTACAGTACACAGCGTAATTATGAATATTCATGTGGTTTGGAAAGTCCGGGGCTAAGAAAGACGAGTGTAAAAAGGTCAGTTTTCTCCTTAGCCCCGGACAAGAGATAGTACGGGACTAATTGGCGAGTGTAAAAAGCTGAAAAAATTGGTACGGGACTAACGATAGTCCTGGGTCAGAGAAAGTCCGGGGTTAAGAAACACAAGTGTAAAAAGCCCTTTAGTCTCTGCTAAAACCAGCTAAATTTTAAAACTACTAAATCTGAACTATATATAAAACCTTTGAAAAAGTTTTTAGTGCTTTCCAACATTGACAACATATCTACACGATTATCACTTTATGGCAATGATAGCCTTGTGACCAGTTGGCAAATTAGTTGTCACTGTGTTTGGAGACGTCTCCGAAGTCACCCTGGAGGTCCCTTCTTTGTGAGAGCGCAAGCCATTTTTTTTTTTCCTTTCCAGTCACAGGTGTCGCAACGACTGATCAGTTGCGGCAGTTGTGGCAGCATCTCCATTGAGATAGGCCCTTTACCCAACACAGCAACAACTTATGCATGCATAGTACATTCCACGTATTGCAATGCATTGTCTACAGGTAAATGGCATATTATACGTATATGCAGTGTAGCTTGTCGGAAGGTCGTAAGAGGAAAATATCGGTAAGTTTGAATACACAGGTAACTGGCCTTTGACAAGCCATGGACTTTGCATCACAGTTGTTGACTGGAAGTTTGTGTGCAGATCATGTCAATCTTGGTCTCTCATATGACTCAGATACTATGAACATCTTTCATATCATCATTCTATGGTTTCTCTAAAAATCCCTTTGGAGGTGTTGAAGGGACTGTACAGTACTGGTTTAGGTGGAGATTCATGTTTTGAACATTCCTAAGTGAGATACTGAGAAACCTCTTATATGAAATATGAAATATTTTAAGAAGGATTCAATGTTTATTTGATGAAAATTGGTTTTCAAATGGCTGAGATATCCAAAAAAGTGATGATAATAAAAGACTACAGGCCACGCCTTTTATTAGGCTCTCTTTGTTACACCTTGTTTTTGGATATCTCAGCCATTTCAAAACCGATTTTCATCAAATAAACTTTTGATACCCCTTAGCATTGCATGCTCTTTGACATCTCTTGGAGTGGTTTCTGAATATCTCGCAAAACGTTAAAAGCTAAATCCTCACCTCGACCTGAACTATACACACCCTTTAATCCTACACTGAAGCCTGTCAACTGAGCTGTTGTGTCTGGCAAGAAGTGATGAGCAGGCTTTTGACCTTGGATCATCTCATTATCATATTGTCGTCCTTCACCCATGTGACAGGTTCATCTGGCCTTGGCGGGGAATGACAGGTGTAATTAACCTCCACTGCTCATCGTAGTTTGTCAGAGTTGGTGTATATTATAAAAGAAACCTTATAGTGACATTTGTAGTGATTCCAAGCATTGCCGTCATATAGTTTAAAGGCTGGTAGTTTTGTGCAGGCTATTTGCTCGCTTGTCCACACTTGGTATACAATTATGTAGGACATGGGAGTTCCCATCTGTAAAACACTTGCGTGGAGCAATGAGTATTAAATAAATTTACTGTTAGTTTCCGACTGTGAACCTGGTGTGAAATTTGCTCAGCTGGATCCTGAGCATTGTGTGTTACATCTTGATCGTGTATGACTGTGTTTGGATCTTTAAAATCCATGTAACACAGCACATGCTGCATTAGAAGCAAAAATTAGCTTGATCTCGTTGATGGTACACAGTCAGTGGTATTGATTCTGCCTTAAAGCACTCATTTCAAGCTCCATGAAATGTTTGCTGATGAATAGAAGGAATTCTGTTGATGTATTGTCATGGACACAAAGACAATCTTTACACTTGTTTTGTTTCTCTTGTTTGAGAAAAGGGAAAAAGAATTCCCCACAAGTGGTTCTCATTTAAATAGAATAAATTGACATTTTAACGATCAGAAGTTAATGAGGTATATACATTTCATGCCTTACAAATTCTATAGAGTGAGAAACTGAAATGAAAACTAATTTATGGAAATGAATCCCACAAGCCTCAAATTGTGTGTTCATGTTGTCCAATTGAGTATGTTCTAATAGTCAAATGGCCTACCTTCTGTAATGGCAGAGAGTACAATGTATTTCCCTGCTGCGTGGCATTTTATAGTTGTTGTTACATAGCAACCAGCTTTCTATTTATGTTAACCAGTGAAAGGACTTTTGTGCCTTTGTTTGTTTGTTTGTTTGTTTTTGAGAGAAAAAAATGAATGGGGTACAAAACTGTTGTGCACGTTTCCATTATGTTATGTTTTCTATTCTATTGTTTTTGTTTATTGCACGGCACATGTCTTTGAAAGATTTGGATGAGGTATCCTGGAGAATAGAGAGTTTGCATTGTGTGCGTGTGTGTGTACAGTGTATATCATTTAGGAGCATGTGAGTGTTGTGTGTGTTGTGTTCACACATGCTACTTCACATGCTTGACCTTCTATACTTGTTCATTACAGAAAATTTAAGACAGATACTCTGCCTGCAGTACAAGTGTGCCACATCAAAACATAGTTCTGTTATTTCAAGCATCATGATTGGTGAAAATGTCTCACGTGACATGCAGTTTTGTTTTCTTTTCTGTGCAGTCTGCATGGACTGTGTTCATACTCATGCATGTTAGGCATTGTGCTATTATACAAGTAATGCACAAGTGAGAGTGCATGGGAGATTCAGTGCACTTGAGGGTGTTTACAGTTGTGCAACATACTTGTGCAACATTGTGGATACCAGACGGTGTGCTGCACATCCACTTTAATGTCATGAACTGAAGCTCACAAGTGTAATATTTGTTTTATAAAATGGGTCTAGGAACTATTAGATCAACTGGTAAAGCTTTGTATTTCAGTACAACGGGGCTGCTCTGCCGGAAGCATCATGCAAATGACAGTGTGAATCATATAAAGCCATTGTTTATGACTTGTGCCGCGCTCGCCATGCGCACAGCTAGCTAGCTAGCTACACATTCACGTATGCACATAACAAGCAACAATCTGCCATAGGATAGCACACTGTGCAGTTTAAGCTTTTTGTCCTGCACCCTTTTTGCGCACCCATGCATGTTTTAAACAAAATAAAGGGTGTGCACATGACTCATTTCAGTGCTTATGATTGGCTATATTCTAGAACCCATTTTATGTGCTCTACAATCTTCCCATCTTCTGTAGATGTGAACATGGCAGAATGCATTCAAACTGTATATTCGTAACCTATAAAAGTTGACATTTGAACAATCAGGAGTTAATGAGGTAGATACATACATTTCATGCCTTATAAGTTTTATAAAATTAGAAACTGAATTGAATTCAAACTCATGAACATGGAATTGTGTGCTCATTTTGTCTAATTGAGTATGTTCTAATAGTCAAATAGCCTACCTTCTGTAATGGCAGAGAGTACAATGTATTTCTCTGCTGCGTGGCGTTTTATAGTTGTGGTTACCATAGCAACTGGCTTCCCATTTTATGTTAACCAGTGGCAGGACTTAATGCCTTTGTTTGCTTGTTTTTGTTTTTGTTTCCGTTGATGTGTTTAAAGTTTAAACGCCTGTCGTTTAACATAGACTGATTTACTTCAATAATTTAGAATTGTGTTCTATAACAAAAAGGAGACTTTTAAGTTTGATGTAACTCAAAATAAATGCTCATTGCCACACATTCAAGTTTATTAAAAAGATATAGTTCTGTCTGATCATGAGAATCCCGTTGATTGTGTACAATATGTTATGTGTGTACGGATCGGAACTTGAGATACATAGTTCTGCCAGCCGCTGGAGCTGCCTCAAGGAAGGAGTACGATCCGGCAAAACTACGTAACTATAGCAGTTACGTATTTCTGCCAGCTCAATGACGTAATTTTAACCCCAAAACCTTGATATATGAGAATTTTATTTTAGAAATGACATAGAGTTATTACATCATATTTTAACATATTGAACATGATGCTATGAAAAACTCTATAAGCCAAAAACAAAAAATGTCAAAAAAAAAAAAAATCGAGATACGTAGTTCTGCCAAATCACAGCTGTACTGTACATGACTAAACTGCACAAATTTATAGTCTCTTAGCAGAAGTTAGCTCGTCACATTTTGTACTGCAGCTTCGATTCAGTCAAACATCAGGATGTAGCCATCTTTTTTCCTCTGCCAGGCTAATAAATTGTGTTTACACAGCGTTTGAGAGAGGCAAGACCTTTCAGAGGGATTTTCCCTACCCCTTTCTGTGATACAAAATACCATCATGCATTGACCATCATTTTCTGCTTGTTGAAATATTGATGATTACCACCTACACTTGTATCTCGTACAGGCTCTTTTGTGAAAAGTAAAATTTCTCGTTATGTTGACGTTGTCGCAACTGATTGACAGATTGCCCTTCATCGACATAAGTGAGCACTGATTATTCAGTGTTTTAGAAGTAGCCATGACAGAAAAAAAAAAATCTTGGGCATACAAATTTGTTTTGGACTGAAACCAATGATCTCCTAATTTAGACAGGCATTGTATGCAGTAGATCACCAAGCTTTTGCCCAAGCAGCCAGTGCTGGTCTGCATATAATTTGAATGGTCAAGTCATCAGTAATAAATAACACATAAGAACAGAATGGATCTCATTTGCATAAACTGTGTGTATTGATTTATATGTTGTGACAAATAATATCATTTATTCATGAAAACACATGAAATTTTAATTCCAAATTCCATAGCTGTCTCATTTCAGGTTAGATGGCAATGAAACCCATATCATTTCATTAAATGTGGTTGTACTCTCTCTGTAAAAGCTAACTCGGACATAGTGTGGAATGGCCCTTCAAACGAGCAGACACCTGTCATTTGCAATGCATTGTGGGGGTATCCAATGGAAACAACTCACGTCAAGAATAGTGACTCATGGCCAGACGTTTATCATGTGGTCACGGGTGACATTTAGACAAGAAATTATCGGTTTTGTATTTACAGTCGAAAAGACACCTTTAATGATAGTACGTTTCATAATCTTGATACTACTTGGAGTTTGCACAATGCGAGGCTCCTCGTAGCACTAAGTGGCAGTCTGTTTGATGAATATTGACAGAACAATCAATCAATGTGGCAATCATGACATTTTTGCGTACTTTAGTAAAAAATTAACTGTTTAAGCTTTTTATACTCACCCTACATATCAGTATGACATTTAGCTAAATGATAGACTCTAAAATAGTCCTTGAATACCTACAATTTTGTACATTTTATGTACATTATGTATAATCAAGATAACATTTGATGCCCTTTCAAACATTGACATTTGGCATTTAGACTTCAGAAAATTCCTAGAATATTTATAACATGACTTGTAATTCAATGGCTGTGGAATATTTAGATATTTTCTTTGAAGAAAATTTTATTCAGGTGATTTAGAGAAAATTAGGAATTTTTCATGTAAATGCTGTAGGAAAACATTACTCAGCTGTTGCATTTGTTTTGTTTTCCTTAATTGTCCTATTTGTTCTTGTAAGAATTTATTTGCTTTACATGTACAAGACTCACATAATCTCATGCAAACGAACGGAGGCTCCTACTGCATTGAATCAGGATGGTCTTTGAAATCCCAGTTTGACGTCATCCGTCACAATCAAGGTCCATGAGAAGATGCAATGTAGGGCTGGGAATGTGATTTTTCAAGTGTTCACAAGTACATAGCATGTACAACCTTTGAGCCATACACGCTCCTCTGCGTCTGTGTAGATTAAATGCATCTTAATATGAACCTAACATTTTCTGAGAGATGTAATTAAAACAACAGCAAAAACAACAGCAAATCAATGAAGCAAAACTGAAGAGGAGGAGGAGGATGGTCCACTGTTGCCATGGAAATGATGCTGGATTCAACAAAAAGACAAACAAACTGGTCGGATGTCTGAGTCTCGGGTCATGAGAGGTGGATATAGATGTGAAGGAATGCAGGAGGATGGAAGAGAAACAGAAGGAGAGAGAAAGAATACAGCTTGGTAGCAAAGTGACTGAAAATGGTGGAGGGAAAAATGCAAAGTGGAGATGATGGCAAGAGGAGACATACAGTATGTAGATAGATTGAAACAACTAAAGCAGTGCAAATGCATGATGACTTATTTTGATTCATGATACCTTCAACATAACTTTTAATAAGTGTCCAAATATAGCATATACAGTGCTGTAGCTTATAGCTGTTGAACAGAACAGCAAAGAAACAAACAAAAACAAAAACAGGTAATGTGAGGAATGAAGATTATTCAGTCAAATTCTTTATTGTGTTTTTTATTTTAAAAAAGTAACAAATGTCAGAAGAATGCTCCTTCAAAATTTTATCATGGTACAGATAGATCTTCTATGCATGTTTTTTTTTTTTTTTTTTTTTTTTTTTTTCCAGCCATCTTTGTGAATCTCACCTTGAGAAAGTAGGAAAGAGAAGTGAATAGCACTTCTAAAATTTGATAGCGTATAAACAGCTAGGCAAGTGAGCCTTCACTATCTATGAGAAATAAATATCAGTTGTGAACCAGAAGGGCTTTATCGCAGTTTTGGGATGTATTGAGTTATATCTATTGTGTTTTAGAGCTTGCTGTCCTCTACATTATGGTATTGATTTTAAATCATATTTATTGTCAGTAAAATGTTAAAAATCAAAATCATGAGGGCACTATTTTAATAAAAATAGTTGAGATTTTTAGAGTGCCTTTTCCACTGGATAGAAAGCACTATGAGATGTCATCCCTGGTTGCCATAGGAAATAGAATGTATACAAAATTACCTGATATTTTGGAACAGTGCTTTATTTAAAGTCTACCCACTTTTGGATGAATAAACTTTTTTATTTCATGAGAATTGAATGTTTCGTTTTATTTATGCTCAAATTGATAGAACGTGATAGTTCCCTTTTGGTTCTGAGCTGACAGTATTGCTGTCTAAGAACTTTTCCTTTTTTAAAAAAAATCTTTTTTCTTCAATACATTTTTCTGACGGGAGTGGGAGGTGGGGAGTTTAATGCCCGCATAATTGAGGCAAGGTGTGAGACTAACTGATGGGTTGGGTCAAATGATGAGCCAGGAACCATCCATTGTTCACCCCCTCGGGGTATCCCATGGAGACGAGCTCTGGTGGAGGGGGATAAAATGGATCTCTTCAGAGCGATGGAAAGGTGAGGAAGAGCAAGAGATAAACAGATAGAAATAGCAGGAGAGAGAGGGAGAGAGAGAGAGGGAGCAAAAGATAGAGAAAGATAGGAGAGATAGAGGAGAGATATAGGAGATATAGAAGGAGAGAGAGGGAGAGATAAAAAAAGAGAGGGAGAGATCATCCTGTAAAAGTGGAAATTTTCACCCTTTTTTCATGACCAGAAACCAGCTTGAAAATAATATTAGAATGTGAATATTTTTTTGCATGTCCTATGTTCCACTATGGAATGTTGTGATTCTGCGAAATTAAGAATACGCGAAATTCATCTTACCCAGCTGATTGTGAAAAATTGCCTGCGTGAAAATATCTGCTTTTACAGTAGAGGAGAGAAGGGGGGAGAGAGAAGGAAAAATAGGAAGAGATTGAGGGAGGAAAACAGCAGAAAGAAATGGGTCAGACAGCAGCATTAGCAGTGTCTTAGCTTGTTTTTGTCTTCCTTCCATGTTCATGAAAACGTGCCACCCCTGTGATCACGTAATGGGTAAGGATGCTCTGTGATGGGCAGAGATAACTAGAGTGCAGATGGAAAGATGCTGGGGGTGGGGGGGGGGGGGGGGGGGCTGGTCTAACTAGAGGAGCATCACATTCTGGGTGGTGCGCCAGAAGGGGTCCACCTCACCACTTCCATTTTATCAGTTCTTTCTTAGCCCATTGAGGATGGGCTGATTTTGATATGGACACACATTTCCCATAGACACCTGCCCCAGTATACTTGGGACTATACTCTTAAGCAGAATAATGTGTGTACAGATAAATTGTAGTGTTTACATGGCACAGTGCACTCTTGCTACATTACAGATCTTTCTATACAGATGTCCTCCCACAGACAAACAGAAACACAAACACATGCACACGTGCACACACACATATGTACACACACCTATCATACAGTATATACCAAAATAAACTTTGCGTTAATCAACAGTAACGTTTCATTAACGCAAGCGGTTTCACCTGAATCGTTAGTAACGCAAAGTAACGATCGGGAAAATTAACGTTTGTAGTAACGATGAGTAACGATGAGTAACGATCCCTAACGCAAATTAACGATGTTTCGTTAAAATTAACGATAGGTAACGCAAGAACTCACACGAGATTTTGGTTTTGTAACGAGACCTGGTGAAAGGACGATGTAGCCCCTGCCGAGAGTAGCGATTTAGCGGAGTCTTATCGCGAATCGAATCACGATTTCGCGAATGGTTAATTTGCGACCCGCGTCACCAAAAACGCACGCCGGACGGGCCGCGTGGCCACCAAAAAAGCCGGATGTTTGCCTTCAGTTTTGAAAATGAACAGCGGTAACTATCGGCTCCGTAAGCTGCTAGAATAAATGTCAGATGTTTGCTCTTAATTTTGGAAATGAATAATGGTAATATTCGACTCCGTATTATACAAAAATAAATGTCGGATGTTTGCTTATACTTTTGGAAATGAATAATGGTAAGATTCAGCTCCGTACGGTGCTGAAATTAACGTCAGATATTTGATTTTGCGTTCGGAAATCAATAGGGATAAAATACGGCTCCGGAAGATGCTGAAATAAATGTCGAATGTTTGCTTTGACGGTCGGATATAAGTGATAATGAATTTCAACTCCGTATACGATGATAAAATAAATGCCGGAAGTTTACTTTTACGTTCGAAAATAAATAATAATAATATTTAGCTCTGGAAGATGCTAAGGTAAATGTCGAATTATCCCCTTGGCGTTCGGAAATGAATAACAATAATAATAAACTTCGTACAACGACGAGATAAATGTTGGATGTTTGCTTTTACTTTCGAAAGTGAATAGCAATAACATTCGGCTCCAGAAGATGCTGAAATATATGTCAGATGATTGTTTTTACGTTTGGAAGTAAATAACAGTAATATTTTGCTCCATACGATGCTAAATAACTGTCGGATGTTTGCTTTAAAATTTCGAAATGAATAACAGTAACATTTAACTGCGTTTGATGGTGAAGTTAATGTTTGCTTTGACGTTCGGAAATGAATAACAATAGTATTCAACTCCGTCCGATGATGAATTAGAATAAATGTTTGATGTTTACTTTTATGTTCGAAAGTAAATAGCAATAACAATCAGCTCCGGAAGATGCTAAAATAAATGTTGAATGTTTGCTTTGGCGTTCGGAAATGAATAAAAATAGTATTCAACTCAGTACGATGATGAAATAATTGCTGGATGTTCGCTTTTACGTTCAAAAGTAAATGGCAATAACATTCAGCTCCGGAAGATACTAAAATATATGTCGAATGATCCCATTGACGTTCGGAAATGAATAACAATGATATTCAGCTCCGTACGACGATGAAATGCCGAATGTTCGCTTTCACGTTCGAAAGTAAATAGTGCTCAATAACATTCGGCTTCGGAAGATGCCAAAATAAATGTCAGATGATTAAAGATTGCTTGAACGTTCGGAAGTGACAAGCAGTAACATTGTGCTCCATAATTAAAATGCTAAAATGAATATCAGACATTTGCTATAAATTTAATATTTCGAAATGAATAACAATAACATTCAGTGGCGTTTGATGGTAAATTTAATGTCGGATGACGTTTGAATGTGAAAAACAGTATAACATTCGGCTCCGTACGATGCTGAAATATGTCAGATGATTCATTTCACTTTCGGAAGTGGACAGTAGTAACATTCGGCTCCTTCAATCATAAAGTAAATGTCGGGTGTTTGCTTTTGAATTTGGAGATGAATAACGGTAATATTCTGCTCCGTACGATGCTAAAATAAGTAACAGATTGTTGTTTGTACATTTGGAAATTATAAACGGTATCAATCGGCTCAGTTAGATGATAAAATAAAGAGCGGATGTTTGCTTTCACGTTCGGAAATGAATAAGGATGATATTCAGGTCCGTAAGATGATAGAATGAATGTCGGTTGCTTGGTTTTACATTTGAAAATGATTATCGGTAACATTCGGCTCCGGAAGGTGTTAAAATACTTGTAAATGTTGAATGATTGCTTGAATTTCCACCAGAAATAAATAACGGTAATTTTTTGGCTCTTTACGGTGCTAAAACAAATGTCGGATGTTTACAATGTCTGCAAATGCTCCCATTTTCTCATTTCAAACGTAAATTTTGACCAATTTAATAGGCATCAACTTTTATAATAATCTATAAGCCTATTTGCGAAATCTTAGAACTCAGAATAACGGTATAAGATGATTAAATTTTCTATTCATTTATTTTAGGCGTGGGTACCTGTATCACGTCAGTAATACTTGATATTTATTTTTCTATGTTTAGTAGGACCGATAGTTTTGCTTGTTTGTTTTTCTTTTCGGGCCACCAAAAAATAAAAATCAATCATTTTGGTGGCCCGATCGGGCCACCGAAATAAAAGTTAGTGTGGAGCCCTGGCCTTTTGTGGATAAAGTGTCTTGCTGAAAGGCAAATAAACTGTCTGTATCGGGCTTCGAGGGGATTGAAACCGCAAACCGGTACCATGGCTAATTGATTCATTCAGATTTTACTTAATTGTATTTGAAGGTCAACTTTAGATAGACTTCTTTTCTTTCTTTTTTCTTTTTTTTTTTTTTTGCGATACAGCTGGGGCTCCATGCGCATTTATTTACAACAACAGTATAATCGGAAGACGAGCAAAAAGAATGTCAGCACCAGGAGTAATCGCACCGGGCCGAAAGGGTAAAAGGAAAAGTATATCCTGAATCTATACCCCCCACATCGACAAGAAGACAAACGATAGAAAAAAGAAAGAAAATGAATGGACCCACATGACGCATAATTTTGGTAAATCTGCGGGATATTCGTTATTTCATTTTGCTGTGTTCAAACTATACACCAGTTTTGCTTTTCGAGTGTGATCGTAATGGGTATGAATGTTCTATGGACTTTTAAGTTTATAATGCGACAGAGGGTAACTATAAAACAATTAACGACATTGATAACGCCAAACAATAGGAAATTTCAGAGTGCAAGAAAAATAAGATGTCCCGGAAGTACGCCAGACGTCATAATTGCTTTTTTTGTTTTGTTCCTTTCTAGCTCCACAGCATCACCTAGGAAAATCGATTTGACCAAGAACAAAAGCGTGTCCCTCTTTTCTTCCTGGGCAATTACCCCGGACCCTTCCCCTGGCCCTAATCCTAACCATAACCCAAACTCCTCGCCCTAAACCTAACCCTAATCTTTACTCTAACCTTTCCATTCATTAACCAGTATTTAGCGGGGGAGGGGGGGGGGGTAATTGCCCTCTGGGGTTAATTGCCCGGATTAGGTTGCAACACACAACAAAAACCTCTTCTCAGCCCTACACCTTCCTGATCTCCGTGTGTTGATGCCAGGTGAAACGACATGTTCAAATACAATAATAAAACAACAGTAGGTATTGATTGAAACTCGACACCCATTCGTGCCAGCCAGGCCAGGCTGAAATGTAACTTCAAAGCACATTCCGACAGCTGGCTGGCAAAACCACATGGCAAAGGAATTTGCGCGCGCGTGTGGATTGCTCAATTGGAGGGCCTGGGAGCGGGAAAAACAAGGGTGATTTGATAGTCTGTGAGTTATCAAAAGCAGACCTTTCGAACAATTGCAAACGTCATGATACTATTTTGTCTTCCTTTTGGACTGAAAGAAAAAAAAATCACAAAGACGAGTTGAGTACACGTTGTATCACAATTTTTTACATAGCCATGCAAAACGATTACTATACACTCATGTCATGACAAGAAATGAATCAATATTCCAAGACAAAAGCAGCCTCGGGTACGGACGGTGACAAGAAACGCCACGCATTCACGATGCACGTCGGGGAGCAACAGAGAGGTGGGAAGAGACTCTTCCCGCCTCCCTGGGAGCAACATGGAGTTGGCAGGGAGGGGTGATCCTGGAGTTTGTGACAACTTCCCGATACTCCGTGACAACAGGGACTGGGAGGTAGAAGAGAGACACTCCACCTCCCTGGTGACAACACGATTGTGACGATCTCAAAGCATGGACCCTACCACGCCCAGCAAATCTGCGTGCTACTTCTCAAAATTTGAAGGAACTTTGTCTCTGATCTGTTGAGTTGTTTTGGCTGAATATCAGGAGCTTTTCATGCCTGAAGTTCAAATGGATGGTTGCCAAAAATTTCATAATTTATAAATCTCTCAGTAATTTATCTTAGGCTGTTGATGCTGCCGTAAAAACATTAGAAATTACATGTGAACTAGTCAGGATAAAGACAAAAAATCTCCGCACAAAACAAATACAAGTATTTCTTTTTATTCTCATTGGTAGTCAAATTTGTGTTTTACAGATATGAATAAAGCAATAGGTATAGTATAAACTATTGTATTACACGTAGTAACACTTTCATGGTAAGTTTGACGTTTTAAACGGCTACATTAAGTTAACAAAGATCGCAGGAGAGTTTTTTTTTTAAGGAGTGCAACCATTTCTAAACGTGAAGGCATGTTAAATGAAAGGAGAAAAAACAACGTTTGTAATCCTGGGTCTTCGACTAGAGCTATCTTTAACCCATCCACGTCTCATCCCACAAAAAACGTGGGAAGCATTATTTATGACCAAAAGAGGGCGTCCTCAGACCTCAGGCTTGGCCAGGAGCTGCAGAATAATTTTAGCCAATCACAGAGATCCTTACTGGGACTCAGAAAAATAATTTATGCAAAGAAACCTATTTTAGAATGTCTCTTATTGGCCAAAACACCTGCCAGGGGTTCGAGCCTGCTGAGAAACTAATCAATATTCATGGGGTGGTATTCTGTAAGGATCCTAGGACAGCTCTCGCTCCTAAATACGCGATTGGTATTCTGTAACACCGCGCGTAGGAGGAGAAATAGGATAGTGACGTCAGAGATCCTTATTTCTCTCCCAGCTTAGGATAGGGGCGTAACTTGGTATGTTAATTAGATGTAATTAGATGTAAATGAGATCTTAAGATAAGTGGTATTCTGTAAGCTCAAGTAGGATCAACTTTAGGAGCAAAATTAAGGATAGCCTCTAGGCAATCTTTCTCGGGCGCTTTATGTCGGGCGACCTGCTGTCTCTTATTCTATATGTTCATGAACAAGAAAATAGATACATGAATCGTATAACAGAGTTATCTGTTCCTCTCACACTGAGGATTTTAAAACTGCAGTCTATGGAATGTTCGTAACAATAATTCTTTATCTGGTATGTGTTTATTTGTTTAGTGTTCGTCATTTTCTAAATTCTCTATTTTCATGTTTGAACATAATATACTTATAGGGCATATCTATCTTTTCAATTTTTTTTTTGTTTGAAGCGCCATGAGTACTGAAAGGTTGGCCTGTGCGCTATACAAGAAACCACTATTATCATTTATATTATTGTATTATTATTATTATCATTATTATTATTATTATTATTATTATTATTATTATTATTATTATTATTATTAATATTATTATCATCATCATCATTATTATTATGCTCAACGTCGGCCCGGACGTCATGCGGACGCAGTGCCAGATTCGGGGGGGGGGGGGGGGGGCACACCAATTTAGTTCCAAAGGGATGACTTGCGAAAATACTGAGAAATGTGCGCGAAGGGGCGCGAAGCGCGAGGTCCCTTGCGGCGGGGGACAGGAAGCTCAGGCGGGTTCTAGATGCTCTCTGGTGCAATCTGAGCCTTATTGGGGAGGATTTTATCCTGCAAACAGAGTTGTGTTTGAAAAAAGTACAATTTTCAAAACTGGGAGTAATTTATTTCTTAATATCTCAAGGATGTCACAAACAATAATACGTAGTTCATGCATTGTTGATATCACGCAACTATAGTCTATGGTTGTATCGCATTTTATCCTATCATTTATTTCTCTTTTTGTTTTAAGATCGTGCCATTTGAAGACATAGCAAGGGAAAAAAATGAAGAAGAGGAAGAAGAAAAACTGAATAATGAAACTCGCGAAGCTGCATTGCACCTATGTCAACGCTGCATATTGTGTAATGAGTTAAGGTGTCCGGAATGATCTTGACAGGATTGTCGATTAATTTTATCATGTAACTAAAGTTTAGGTTTGCATTCCATTTTATCCTTCCTTTTTTTCGCTCTTTTGTTTTAATTTAAAAAATCACGCAATTTAGAAGAGAAAAGAAGCAAAAAGAAATTAAAAAGGAGAAAATACCGATGGAACCAATGGGAGCGACATCGCACTATCAACGCTGTATTTATTAATTAGGTAACTTTGTGCCGTCTTCAAGTCTCCTAAATTACATCTTTAATGACCATATAGTGAATACTATCAATAAAGTGTGGGTGCGCATTGCTTTTCATGCTCTCTTTTGCGTTTATTGTTCATTTTAAGGATCACATTATTTAGAAAGAATAAGCATAGAAAAAGGGAAGGAAATATTGGTCCAACTAACGGAGCGGCATCGCAGTACAACGCTGCGTTTTGCTTAGCTTTATCGCTGAAAATATCACTTATATTCTGCGAAATTATCTTTTCTTTCATGACAATGATGGATGCCTATCACTTTACAAAGTGTGAGTTTGCATCACTTTTTACACTTTCTTTTGCGTTTCTTTTTTCTTATTTCAAGGATTACACTGATTTGAAGGAAAAAAAAAAGGAATAAGAAGAAAATATTGGTGCAACTATAACGAAGCGGCATTCCGCTATATCAAAGCTGCGTTTAGCGTCTCTGAAAACGTGACTTAGAGTCTTTGCGCTGTGAGTTTTTTATATAATTCAAGAATCGACGAATTTAAAAGAAAAGAAAAACAAAAAATTATTGAAAGAAAAAAATATGAGTGGAACGAGCTTAGCGCAGAGTCAGCGGCATCGCACAATCAACGCTTTGTGTCGCTAAAATGTGACCTAACATTGTCCGAAATTATCATTTCGTTGATAATCGTTGATACTTGGGCCTATCACATGTAATAAAATGTAGGTTTGCATCACAGTCTATCCTCTCATTTATTTTTTTATCCCGCAATACTTCAAAGATCACGCAATTTACGAGAACATCGAAGAAAAGGAAGAAGAGGTACATGAAAAAAAAATTAATAATGCGACTGTCACGAAGCGGTATCCGCAACTATCAACGTTGCATACTGTGAAGTAGGAATTGCTATCGATCTAATTGAGCTAATCTTTGCAAAATCTTGATGCAAATTATTGGAACTCATAAGGCCTACATTTATTATGGTGTGCTAATTAAGTGCCTGCTAAAGTTTTGATAATTAAAATTGTTTTTTTTTTAACTGTAAAATTAGACTGACAAGTAATACATCTCTAACTCCTCGCACAGTAGAGCTACGTGAAGCGCATGTTTGAGCAATGTAGACCTTGGGCGCGCATTGCGTAAAATTAGGAAGATGATTGGCTTATAGAGACTGCGTCGGGCGTGTCCTGTCTTTTCTCATTAATATTCATTATTCATAACTGACTGTCCTAGGATAGGCTTAGGACAGGCTTACAGAATACCGATTTTGCCTGTCCTAAGGGTATCCTATTTTCTGTCCTACGCGCGCTCCTAGGATCGAAAGAAGGATCGCGCTTACAGAATACCACCCATGTTTACAGCGCGCATGCATCTTTGTTGCCCCAGCAACTGCAGTGATTCCTTACGCGCGGTATCGTGATATCGATCTCCTCATAGAGTGCTTGACGATATCTGATTACTAGTACACGAGCTCTTGATCCTTGTGTGTACGGTGTGTACGTACGTGTGTGTGTGTTGAATTCCATTTACGTTAGTGAGTGTGGGTAACTTTTCAAGGTTTCCCGTCCATTTCTCTCTCTTTTCTCTCTTTTGCTTTCGTATCATTCTATATCTTTTATTCTCAGAGTACAATCGTACTTCTGAGAGTGTTTTGTTCATTTTTCTCAGTGACTATCTCGTTTGCGACAATTTAGAGGTGAGTTTTTGTCCTAGTGTCTGTTGAGTTTTTGGATTGAACACGATGTAGCTTATCTACGTGTGTGAGAGAACATCGTAGTTTGTGCGGTACCCACTCGTTTGTTTCCGTGTAAGCATTTTTACCGTAAAGTGTCTTCATCGTTCGTCTTCCAAGCATCGTGTTTTCACCCTAGTTTTCCTCATCGTAGTTTTTTACCTCGATTTTTTTTTGCGGTGCAAGATGTTCTGTGTATTTTTTTCTACGGTAAAATGCCATCGTTGATGATCTTCGTGTATTCATTACTAGTTTTTCACCTCCGTTTCATTTTTATGTCTAACGTAGCGTAGTTACAACTATGTTTAGAGCTAGTTAGCTAGGTCTGCGATGTCTGTATCGTTTGCTGATGTGTTTTGTGAGCTGAGAGTGACTATGATGGGAGTGATATTCACGGTTTTGCTGTGGTGGAGGTGATGGAAAGATGCAATTTATTTCGTGTAACCATGCATGACGTTGATGATGGCGAGTAAAACTACGACAATGACGAGAGCGACACTGAAGTCAAGAAACGGGGCCGATGCTTGCTCGTGCACGGGAGTGGTCTAGAGACCTGCATTATTTATAATTTTTTTTTCTTATTCACTCGGGTATCTAGTGCTACAAACCCAAAATTCGTGTCTCTGAAGAAACTCAACCAAAAGCTTGACAACAAGTTTGCATCAGGTCTATTCTGTAGTAAATATTAGATCTAGATTCTAGGCCTAAATGGCGATGCTAATTTAGTTTTCATTTAGAACTCGACGAAATCCATTTTCTTTGCTCATTTTTCAACTGATAAATTATTTAGAACTGTACTAAATTTCTGATGTACTGCATTCACCATTAGTGTAATAAAGAACCTGCTGATCAGGTGTTTTATTCTATCCTTTTCATTTCCTCCCTATCCTTTTGGTTTCCTTCCTGTCACTTTCTTCATTGACCCTGGATGGAAAAAAAAAAATCCCATCTTGCCATGTAAAGACAGAACACATACCATCATGAAATATCATGACATTGAAATAATAATGAAAAATATATAAGTGACCAAAATACTTGTTTGTGAAAATAAATAACAAATGAAAGGTGATTTCTTATGGAGCAGTTCTTTCAAATGTCAAACAGCTTCGATAATGAAGCAAGTGAAATCTGAAAACTATCCTGGCAACAAGTTGATATTGATAGGGAATTCTAACGAAAACTGTCACACCATTTGATGTTTGAATTTGTCTTTTTTATTGGATGAGGTTATAAAACTATAAATGCCACCGATAAAATAACAATCCTCTCAATTTGAACAAGAGCAGTAGGGTGGTACACTGGTACGACTCCGTAAACAACTGATTATATATGCATCGTATCCATGGGCAACTGCGGGATAACTGTAAGAAGGCGCAGGAAATTAGACTTGAGTCAAGAACGATTATTTATTTTTTTTTTTTTATTCAAACTATTATTTTTTTTTCTTGGACTGGAAAAATGCCAAAATATTTCATATTACGCTTCTAAAATATATATGAATATCTGAAGTCTTTTTATCGTGATTTTATGAAGAATTAGAATTATTTTAAAAAATATAAATACTAGACGGGCTGAACAAGGAAGTCTAATTTCACCCCAAGAATTTGCAGCACACCGCATCTCGGGTGCATTCCTAGCGTTCTTGCCGCACTCTCACCAGGGAGGTGAGACCTCCCTGCTCTCACCTAGCTAGCTGCCATGTGCAAGCCAGTCTAGTCACAGTGCATGTTCACCGCGCACAGTACACACGTTGTAGCCAGTTCACCGATCTCATTCCTGATCTCGTGCGTGTAGAAAATTCTCCCAAAACTAAGCCAGACATGATTTTGGAACATACATTACAGTGTCAAGACCTTTTCAGTGGACTTTGAATTCGCTATTTGTCTGTTTTAGCTCTTGAATGTACGACTTCGAACGTCCGATTTGTTTTTTACCATACCACGTGGAGCTAGCTGCGTGTTTTTTCAGCCCCATGCTTCTCCACACACGCATCACACACAAGCCATCGCGATCGAAGTTTGAGCGATAGCGATAACATGTGCGGAGCAGACATGCGGATTTCAGCACAGGGTAAATGAGTAGTTGAACGTATCACGATTTTAAAACAAATCTTTTTCTATGTCTCTGCAAATTTGAATGAGGTTATCTCAGCATAGATAGATTATGATACATTACAAAATAGATTAGCCATAGCAAGAACTTGCGTACATGAGCGTTATTAGATAACGTTGCAAAATAAAAACCCCGTCATTGAATGGAATGTTCCAGAGCTATCTCTGGGGGCTCGAGGACACTATGGACACGTCTATTCGCAAGTGGGTAAGATGTGATTACAGATGGCTTGAAATGAAGAGGATTTATGAATGAAATACACAGAAACAATATTTTTTTTCATAATTCCTGCACAGTTTATTATTTCTTTTCATAAAATCCACATAAACTAGTGCTGCATTGAGTCGAATAAGTGCACATTAGCACGAGTGTACACGCATCATCCCTCCTGCCTAGTGGGAATGACACAGGCAGTTTTTTCAATGACGTATGAATGCTCTTCGCGTGTAGATCGCGCCGTAGGGAAGATCGCGCCCAAGTTCATGGCCAACTTACTAGGCAGGCACGATTTTACAGATTACACAGAGGCCCGTACGTGGATGGGTTAATTAAACATTCCTTCTCTGTTCATCTCCAAGACCCCACAGGGGTGGTATTCTGTAAGCGCGATCCTTATTTCGATCCTAGGAGCGCGCGTAGGACAGAAAATAGGATACCCTTAGGACAGGCAAAATCGGTATTCTGTAAGCCTGTCCTAAGCCTATCCTAGGACAGTCATTTATGAATAATGAATATTAATGAGGAAAGACAGGACACGCCCGGCGCAGTATCTATAAGCCAATCATCTGGCTAATTTTACGCAATGCGCGCCCAAGATCTACGTTGCTCAAACATGCGCTTCACGCAGCTCTACTGTGCAAGGAGTTAAAAATGTATCGTCAGTCTAATTTTACAGTTAAGAATACAATTTTGATTATCAAAGCTTTAGCACGCACTTAGCCCACCATAGTAAATGTGACCTTACGAGTTCCATTAATTTGCATTTAAAGTTTTTTGCAGAAATTAGCTCAAATTTTGAACTTTTGGAGGATTTGATTTGATTGATTTGATTTTATTGTTCCACATCTCAAAACATCAAACATGATACGATCGACTGAACATCAGATTAAACATAGCGTCGTAATTACAAAGAATACAAGAGAAGACAATTTAACAAACATCATTTATAACTTTCCAAGTAGATTTGATATCATTTTTATGGATTTGAAATTGTGCAGAAAAATAATCTTTTTTTTTTTTTTGCTTTACGTATAGCACAGAAGTTAAAGTATTTCGGTAAGCTGAGTATTTGCGTTTTGCTTCTTCTGTGCCACTGGACTTATATCTATAAAACAAATTATTTTTACGATTTATAGATCACAAAATTGAATTGGTGATCCAAGGACTTCTTGGGATTTTTTTTTAATTCAATTTGATCGAAGAAATTGGGAAATGAGCATCATATAAACGCAAAACAATTTCATTGAATATATCAACAGCTATATCAGCGTCATTCGTACTATGAACAACAGACCAGTCGGTATGATCAAGACTCATTTTAAAACTTTCTATACGTTGTTGTGACATAACTCGAAATCCCTTTTTATTATAATTTGTTTTACCTTTTTCAAAAATATCATGTAACGTCACAAATATAGGGAAGTGATCTGATATATTATCAGAAACAATGATTCTTTGATCGGCAACGTGAGATAAATTTGTAAATATGTTGTCAGTTAGTTGTATATCAGAAACCCTTGTTAGTTTCGTGATACAAGGTAATGAATTATACATCATTGTATCTAAGAATTCCTGACACTAGGGCTTTTCATTATAATGAAATAGATTAATATTAAAGTCTCCCATCAATATGAAATGCTTGTTCATGAGAGAGGGAGGGTCAAGTATAGTTTGCATGCAATACACCAACAAAATCTTTAAAATTACTATTTGGTGGCCTGTAAATTTCTCCAACTATAAGGCTTTTCGCATTTGGTATAACAATTTCTATAAAGACACACAAGGATGTTGGGTAAACTGGGATATCATCACTGCATGCCAAACTTCGCCCTTAATTCAAAGTTATTATAAAATATATAAGATTTTCTTAAATAAATATAAAGAATAATAATAATAATAGATGCACACACAGACACACACACACATGCGCTCACATTATTCTATGATCGATATTCTTGTAATAATAATATCTTGCTTATAGTGACTGTTTGTCCCACAAACAAACCAATGTTCCACTTATCCCAGGAAAAAAATGATAACACAAATATGAGACTTATAGGAATATAGCGTAGCAACCCGTTATATTATGGCTAGCATCAAAAGTCTTTTGGTCCGATACAATGGTCATGTGTGCCCCATTCTAAATATCAGAAAGTTATTCGAGAAACTCCATCAAATCACAATTTTTGTCCCACTTAATTCACCCCGCTAGCTCTCCCCTATCTTTATGGTAGTATAGACTTACATGCAGGGCAATGATGGCAGAATAAATAAAGGAGATTACTGATAGATTAAACAAAGATATAAACATGGAGCTACTATATAGCTCCATGATATCCTTGTATACGGGTGCTGTTCGTTATTCCGAAGGTTCGTTAATCTGAAACACACAAATTCTCCATACCTAGAGGTTCGTTAATCCGAAAATGAAAAGGGGTTCGTTAATCCGAAAATGAAAAAGGGTTCGTTAATCCGAAAATGAAAAAGGGTTCGTTAATCCGAAAATGAAAAAAGGGGTCGTTAATCCGAACATTTGTGGCGTTATTTCGAAGGTTCGTTATTCCGAAGATTTGTTAATTCGAAAATGAAATTCGGAATAACAAACCTTCGGACAGGAAGAGCCTTCGGAATAACGAACCTTCGGAATAACGAGCTGTAACCGTACAAAACACGTAAGTTCGCTACATTTTGAAAAAAAAAAATTAACCCATGCACATGGACTGTTAGGTCACCGGGTTGCGTTACACACTATACGTACGTCTTAACAATAATGTGAGCGTATGGATCCTTGCGTTATTATGTACTTTACATGGCCGGCGGAACCGTGGGGGCCGTGGGGGCTCAGGCCCCCACACTTTTTGTGCACCATACAAAGAAATACATAAGGTGTCATCACTTTGGGCCCCCACAATTTTTTTTTAACCCGGAAGTACGTAAGTGGCACTTAATAGAAATAGATAGAGATCTTGAAGTGTGCGGAGCGCGGTAAGGTTATGTTTTTCCAATGTAGACCTTTTTTTTTTTTTAATTCGCTTGTCAGCTGAAGAAACCATGAAATGGAAAGGGTGAGAGAAGCTGAGGACCTTTTTTTTTTTTTTTTTTTTTCTTGTTAGCTCATGAAACCAGGAAGTAGGCCCCCACGCTTTTAAAAACGTTCCGCCGGCCCTGCTTTATTCTTCACGCGACCTAGAAGCACACTGCGTACGTTTCTTTTTCTTTGGTTACTAGATCTTCATAGCAACGACTCCGAGGGTCACGCAATGTGGGCGGCGAAGGTAGGCTACTTGCACTGCGTCCGCATGACGTTCGGGCAGACGTTGAGCATAATGATAATGATAACAACAATAATGACAATAATAATAATAATAATAATAATAATAATAATAATAATAATAATAATAATAGTAATAATAACAACAATAATAATGATAATGATAATAATAATAATAATAATAACAATGATAATATTAATAATGATAATAATTATCATTATTACAATATTAATTATAATTATAATAATAGCTTTTGTTGTTATTGTGTACATAATGTACTTTTTATTTATTTTGTGCCGAATAAAATGAAGTGTGAATTGAATTGAAAATGGCGAAAAACAAACAAATAAACACATACCAGCTAGATAAAAAATAACAATTGTATCGAACATTATAGACTGCAGTTTTAGAATCCTCAGTATGAGAGGAACAGATAACTCTGTTATACGATTCATGTATTTATTTTCTTGTTCATGAATATACAAAATAAGAGACAGTGGGTCGTCAGTAGGCCTATATTCGCAATAGCCCGGCATAATCACCAGAGAAAGATTGCCTAGAGGCTATCCTTATTTTTGCTCCTAAACTTGATCCTACCTGTGCTTACAGAATACCACTTATCTTAAGATCTCATTAACATCTAATTATATCTAATTAACATATCAAGTTACGCCCCTATCCTAAGCTGGGAGAGAAATAAGGATCCCTGACGTCACTATCCTATTTCTCCTCCTACGCGCGGTGTTACAGAATACCAATCGCGTATTTAGGAGCGAGAGCTGTCCTAGGATCCTTACAGAATACCACCCCAGACTGTTCATGACCTCCGAGAATGCGCCAGTACGCGCGGTTTCTTCTGTTAATTGGTCTCTCTCTCTCTCTCCACCCCTCCCCATTCCCACTCTGGCACCTTGGCATCGTGGGATTTTTCATGTTTCTGGGTAAACTTTCACATGAAAGCGTGCCTATCAAGTCACCACTTGACTCACCTGCTGGCAGTGTAATAATGCGAGCAGAAAGTGGCAGACATTTTCTTCTGCTGCCCGCTACTTTTACTGCCGAAATACTCGGCTTTGTCACCACACACTACCACCAGTTATTCAGCGAGACACACGTTGTGTATTGGAATATAAATGGACTTTTACACCTTCCTGAATTGAGTAAGTGTCTGACAGTTAAAAATCGTGACATCGCTAACGTTAGACAGTCGGCGTTAACAGTCGTTAGTTTTAGGCTTGCGTATGCGTGATTTCATGGGTTCAATGTTCGATGGAAAATGTTGGCTCTGGGGGAAAAAGGTGGCTTCGACATTTTTGCTTGCCCGATTCCATTGACTGCGCCCATGAGTACAAATTTGACGACCATGACAATACGACATTGCCAGGGGAGTTCTGCTCAACTATAAAATCTTTTCGGTATTTGTATCGCTATTTTGATGCCCTCCGCCGGCAGGAAATTGTCCGTAGTAAATATAAAGAACGACAGGCATCTCCGAGTCTCGCAATTTCCGAGATTTCTTCCCAGTCCACATGACAAGTCCGCTAACGCAAGATCTAAAAATTAACGCACAGTAACGATCTGTAACGCACAGTAACGATCTGTAACGATCATTCACGCACGGTGATCGTTAATTTTGTAACGCAGAAAGATTAACGCAGTAACGATCGGCGCTTGCGTTACACGTAAATTTAACGCAAAGTTTCTTTTGGTATATACTGTACATGCACTAATATGTCCAACTACCCACACATGTGCATTGTACACATGTATGCATTTGTAATGTATGGACAAAATAAAGTTTACCAAGCCAGAAATATGTCTCCCCCTGGAGTTACAAGCAATGGAAAAGATTCAGGTGAAATTTGAGAATTTATGTACCACATTTAGTGGATACTGTGTATTAATTCAAATTAATCACACTTTGATATATTATTATTATCATTGTTATTATTATTATTATTATTATTATTATTATTGTTATTATTATTATTATTATTATTATTATTATTATTATTATTGTTATTATTATTATTATTATTATTATTATTATTATTATTATTATTATTATTGTTATTATTATTATTATTATTATTATTATTATTATTATTATTATTATCATTATTATTTATTCGGCTTTAAATCACAAATATCATATTACGTTTTTCAAAATCAGAATATACACTGCAGTGGTAAGGGTGCACCAGGTTGGGTAGAATCATTCATTTGAAAAAGAAGTGTAGATACTGCCGCTATAAGGGATAAAAACCATCGCTGACTCTCGGATGGATGCCATAAAATGGAAAAGTTTCAATTGGAAGTGTTCTAGATGATGATAAAAGGCTGTTCCCCCAGAATGTGGTTACCCTCATTTGCTAGCTACATTGTACATTGTAGTGCGATGACATTTAATTGGAGAATCTTGTGTGGAACATAGCATTATTCCCTCACCATTTCAGCCCACATTTCCTGTCTTACATTTTCTACAAGATTTACTCTGAGTCTGACTGCCTTCTTTTGTGACATTTAAGAGGAGCTGGAAAAAAGAATGGCAACAAAAACTGATGCTCTAGTTTCTCTCAAAAGATATTTTTTTCAGTAAGACGTGAATTGGAAAAGTGGCATGTTTTACGACACAGGAATTATTAAATTCTGTGATGGTCACGCCATGTGATGATTAGACTAGTCGCTATCAAATTTTTAATTCCCTCCATATGTAAAGAGATGGTGAATGCGACGAACTATTAACTTTCCTAACAGTTGATCCGTGCCTTGCCAAACAACTGCCACTCTTGATAGCTATTATAAGAACGAATATTTGTCATGAGACAAGCATTGACCGCGGTAGTTGATGCGGTGCGTTTCATCACTGAGCTTGATTAAGTAATGAACGTTGTGCCGTTGCAAAAGCGGGATCGTCTCTACGACGCAAATCATCGGGAATTGCAGGATCGCTCCGTGTCGTTTGTGCGACACATTCATCGTGTATCCGAAGAACCGCTCACAATGTGTGATATTATGACCATGCACAATGCATTTGATGCATAACATCTTAGAATTAACATATTTGATATGTTAAGTGCCTTTTGTATATCAGGAATATGTGTGTGTGTGTGTGTGTGAGTGAGTGTGAGTGAGGGGGAGGGAGGTTGTGTGTTTCATCAAAATAATGTCTGCTGTTTTTTTTTTCATGCTGATTTCCAAGAGAAGAACCAATAATTCCATAAAGCAGCTTAGATTCCTTGCACTTTAAGGAGAAAAAGGAAGAGAAGATTCTTTCCCTGACTCTCAGATATACATAATCTGCAAATATTGCTGCCATAGATCTTTGAATATAGCAGGCCATTGCCTTTGTATTATGACATCATCATTTCAAGGGATGATGCGTAACCGTGGATACAGATACTCAGGAGGATACTGATCATCTTACATCATAGCAGTCAGCACGAACTGCCAAGCATTAAATCAACCGGCCCTTCTGTTCTCTATTTGAAACTCAATGTATGGTCATAATATTTCAAGTCATAACTGTCCAACAGATTGTTTTAGGTATTTATATGTACATAGGAAAAGAGAGTTTTCAGCTTAAATGAATGAATTCTGAGATGATATCTTCAAGCAGAAATGAGAGAAGAATATATTCATTTAAGTATCGTAAACATAATTTCAATCTCTGTATGAAGGTAATTCGATTATGTGTGCTCCAGTAGTGATTCCAGAATACAATAATGTAGAATTTGTATGTGTGTGTGTGTATGTGTTTGTGTGTGTGTGTGTACAGTATAATGTATGAATATATAAAAGACCTGTGTGTGGGAAGCATCTCCACACGTTAGTATGCAAAGCAGTGCGTGTGTGACATTTGATGCATGGGTAAGGGTAGCACAGTGCATGTGGGTTCCACGATGACTGAGATTGTGCCATAGTGCTCTGTGTGTAGTCTGTTTTCAGACTCTATTCTCGTTAATGCCCTTCTCTTATCTAATGCCCATCACCCGATATACATGTACATTGAAGAATGGTCATGGAAAAAAAAAAACCCCACACAAATAGAAAGAGCTGTTGATTGATTGATTGATTGATTGACGTCTGTTCATTTTCTATGATATTTTGTGAAGCAGTGTGCATGTAGGGGTATACAACTATGCCAATTATCATTTACTTCACTCTATTAAAAATCATGAAAACAAAATATGTGCAGTGTATAATGTGATGGGGAGTTCATGGAGAAAACCAAAGACTTGAGACAAATGCGATCCCCTTTGTTAGTTAAATATATAAAATCATACAATTATAGATTCAGAGTCGAAATCAGAATACTATTAATAAAAGAAATAGATTAAATACACAAATTGAATAAAATGTAATATGTATATATCATATCAAACTTCAAAATTAAGGGCATTTTTATTTCATTTTTAAAAAAAATCCATCCTCAACTCATGGGAAGGATTGCATTTTCAGCATCATTCAAAGCTGATTTTCAAAAGCTCCTTGAAATTTGCCTGACTTGCCAGACTGGAGGCCAATGAATTATTATGAGTTTAATAGACCAAGAGAGAATAAAAGAGATAGATAGATAGAGAGAGAGAGAGAGAGAGAGAGGTATTGAATATATGAAGAGTTTGTTTGCAAAAACCGATAAGTCCATATTTGTCAAATGGAGATATTTGCGATTAAAGGTCAATAAAAATAAAGAGAATAATAAGAAAATTTTTGCTTCTTTTGACCATAACTTCAAAAATATACCTTTAGATGTAGTGACCAATATATCATTTAAAAGGTATTATTTTGTACTTTATGACAGAGACCGTACTTCAAAATCTTCAAAAATGGACTTATCGGTTTTTGCAAACAAACTCTTCATATGTTCCACCTTCCTTATGTCAAAAACCTCTGTTTGTAGTATAATCAAGCTTGCTCCCAATCTGGAAATGAAAACTAGCAGTATGTGATTGTAGCTCTGTTTGGGCTAGATATTTCACTTGGTTCTGTATGTTCAGATGTTTCCTCCAAATTAAAAATAGAATGATTTTATCACCAACCATATTGAAGAACAATTGTGGGAAAAAAACCCTCAAACATATTGAACTTGGGCTCTGTATGTTCAGATGTTTGGTGTATCTAAGGAAAATAATCTGATTTTCAGAATGTTGTTGTTGAATGGCGATGGTGATATACTGTGGTGATATTGCCCCCCCTTCTGTTATATTTTAGATTACTGCACCATTTCCCAAAGGATATCAAAGATTGTACATGTATTCCATTGACAGCTGATACAATGTCCAACAATAACAACATATTCTGAATCGGATAAAGAATTGATGATCTGTTGCTTTTGACATTAATCAATTCTCCCTATAGCATACTGCTTTCCGAATCTGAACGTGTGTGGCGCTCTAATTTTTGTACCTTTATTTCTTGGGATATAAACTTCTGGTTATGAACGCATGATGTGTAAATGTAGGCTTTTATTATACACATTGAACGCAGAAGTACTAGCTAGTATTCATAGATCGTATCAAATTCTGTAGTACAATCTCGCGAATAATAGAGTTATTTTTTAAATCTGTAACTTTACATTTGATAAATGGGATTCTTCTGCGAAGCAGCCCAATGCCGGGCTGATGATGCCAAACAACAAAATTATGAAAAATATCCATAGATGAAGGACGTGATGTGGGTGGTTCCCAACAGACAAAGTTCAGTGGAGAGCAGGGAAAAATGTACTTTGCAGGAAAGACCACTTCAACCTGAAGTCAAACTCCCATTTGTTCGAGACAATTCCAGAAAGGAATGTACAACTGTACGATCAAAGATCCTACACTATGTAAAATCCTTGGTACGATTTTTCAGAACTGCAAAATCGGAAGTATACGTCCAAAAAGTGATTGATCAGATATTGATATCGTGAGGTGATATCGCTTGATATCAGCTGTATACGATAGGGAGAATTACTAATAACCACGACACCATCAACCACGACACCATCAACAACAACACAGAAGAATGTCAAGCATATGATAAAATATTTTGGAGCTCACGAGATTGGAGTAGGTGGAAAATATAGCATGTGTGTGCATTGCATTTTCCACTCTTATATTTCATTTTCACTCTTACATGTACGCGTAGGAAAACATTTGCTGTTGAAGAAAGCAAATTCTTTTTTGGAGTGTTGATGTTTGTGGAGGTGGAAACATGAAGATAGGGTCTGGTGTGTGAGACTAGCAGGCATCTCTCCTGCTTTATTTCAATCGATTTGCACTGAGGAGCAATGCAATGAGATGATGGATGGTGGATGACAGTAGAAGACAGAGCTCCGAGCCCCCCTCCGACCGTCATGGTTTATTGAAGGATGATTCTCTTCTCTCGTGGTCCCCCGCAACCAACCTGTCTGTCCCTTTCTTCCTCGGTTTGTATGTACCACTCTCTCCGTCTGTCTGTATGTCTGTGTGTCTGCCTAATTGGTCATTCTGTTTGCCCGTCTTGCAATCTCTGTATCAAAGACGATCTTTCCAGTTTTCCTTCTTTTTTACAAGTTATGGTGTATGTGTGTGTACACAATGTATTGTCACAACCCTTTGTGCTTCATCTTTCATTCTCTTCTTGCTGTGTACCACTGTCTGTCTGTCTGTCTGTCAGTGTGTGTGTATTGAGACGAACAGAAATGTCCATATGAACTCTATAAGCTGTTTTTAGGTTTCTATTAATGAATTAATGCATTTCTAGTGCCTTGTAGAGCAGACATGTATGTTAATAATTTTCATACACACTTCCAATCTTCTCGCTCGTGCTGTCTTTCTGGGTTTGTCTATCTGTCTGTCTGTCTGTCTGTATGTATGTTTGACTGTCTTTCCTCATTCCTCTCTGACTGCAAACTTGTAGCATCTGTTTGTCTGTCCATGTGTTTGATTTAATCCTTGACCGGAATGCGGTGGTCATGAATAGGAAAAAACCAAGGTTGGGGTTTATTCAAAATCTAGTTAGTTGGAGTGGCTTCCTGCGAGGGAGAGAGAAATGGATAGTCTATAGAAAGCCCAACAAATCCAAAAGCTAAAGGCAGATATGCTGAATAGGAGCAGTTGGAGATTTTTTTTTTTTTTTGGTATAAAATTTTATGTAGGCTTTTTCCTTTGCTGTATTATATATATATATATATATATATATATATATATATATATATATATATATATATATATATATTTTTTTTTTTTTTGTGTTTTTTTTGTTTTTGAACCCAAGATTCAAGTAACGTTAACAATCACCACGTCACTGTACGGGCATGCTAACCTGGAAACATTGAACTGCACATTACTGTACTTGAATATGAGACCATCCTGAAGCAAATAATTTTCACACAACAATAGATATATAATGTACTCTTAAATGAATCCCACAAGGATTGGAACAATCATCCTTCAGCATTCCCACTGATTCCCACTGATCAGTTACTAGCCATCCCCTTTAAAGGTCCAGTTTACATACTGTACCTTTGGGAACAGTCATTTAAAAAAAATGTTCAAGATATCACATTTGATGCATATGTGTAGGTCTGTTGTATCACAAAACATCCTACCATATAAATTTTTTTTTGCAATAAAGCCTAAGATATAAGGAACTATCAGTGTTTTTCTCAATTAAACTGTACCTGTAGACGGTTCAGTCTGGAAACATTTTTATTATAACTATTGTTCACGTTTTGTATAATAAACATAACTTAACATTGATTATAGGGATTCAAATTTTTATAGTGGTTGTTCCTATCCCTAACTCACATTTTAGAATTAAAAGCACTAATGCCTGGGTTTTTTGTTTCATCTGCAAATGGTAAATTATGCCTGAAATGCTGCACACTGGCACTGGTACGATGGTCCCTGACCAGTAAAAGTCACTGTCGGACCAGTATTTTTTTTTTTTCAGGAATGGACTAGTAAAAAAAATCTCTTTTGATGAATGTAAGGGATCTGTGCAAGAGACATGTTTCGTCATGAGGAAAACATGATTTGTAATATATTTGTGATATCAGGAGCAGAGTGTGAATGAGGTGAGCCATTAATTCTCACAGACATGCAGCCTGTGCCCCTTGCAGAACATGATACATCTGAGCATGTTTGCAAAGGGGGGGGGGGGGGGGGGGGGCGTTCACACGGGGAACCGGGTCGGCGAAAATGCTGTGATCCGCCTCTTGATGCGCATCAGATATAATTATCCCTGCACAGATGTGTTGTGAAGCCTGACATGTCAAGTAGAAATTAACAAGCGCCCGGCCGCCTCCCATGTGGTTTGAGTCAAAATTAATCACCTCTCCGCCTTAATTGGTAGGATCTCCGCCTCATCACGGCCTAGCAGACGAAGCAATGTGTGTGACTGTATGATTCCAGAGGTATGGATATGTAAGATTCCTGTGGAATATGCATAGAATTGTTCCTTTTGAGTGTGCGTTATTCTTTGCTGTAGGATCACCTGGTCATTATCTATCTGTGGGTTTTCTGAAGATATTGAATCAGAGACAAAAGAAAGGAATGAGGGAGATGTATGAATAGAAAGAGGGATAAAAAGATAATGATGAGGACAGAATGGTTTTGAAGATTGAGATGACATGTTTATAATGTAGATGACTTGACAGAAAGACAACTAAATAATCAAAGGAAAAGAAGGTTATAGATGTAGACAGATTTCGCTATCGGTGGTTGTCAGCTGGGTGTAAATTGATTTATACACTATGTCCCCCCAAAAATTACAATCCACTTTTTGCATTGATAACACCAAATATGATTGAACCGTCTCAATGCAACTTCGGGGTCATAAAATATGACATCTTAGCTCTATTTTGCAGAAAACCCCATTCAATTTGGTTAAGCGGTCACAGAGAAATGTGGATTGTTGTAAATCATGTTGTGAGTCTGATTCTCCCAAGTTTAGCACTTGGATGCTCTTGGAAATGTGAATTAAAGTGTGACCACAATAGACAGAACTTGTAGAGAAGAGATTTCTGACATGCTCTGATTCAAAATTCCTCATTTCTCTGTGACCACTGAAGCAAAACGAATGGGGGTTTCTGTAAGACGTGGGCAATGAGTTATAGTTTCATACCCTGAAATTGTATTTGGATTAATTCACTATTTTAAAGTTATTGTTGTGGAGGGTACCATTGTATTTTTTGGGGGACATACGGTACTGCAAAGGGACAGATAGATAAATGAAAAGATGAAAGAGGCATAGGAAGAGAAGGTGTGAGAGAGGGATGGGGAAAGATTCATGGATCCATTTTACAGAAGATGTGCAAGAGATTTTAATAGAGATTGAGAGGAGTGTACTCCTGTAGACCACATTACAATGACCAAACATGCAATCACTTACAACTCATAAAGATTCCATTGCCTTGGTAACCTCCAAATACATACATATAGTGAACGTTTTCTAATTGGAATGCTTTACCCTGCGATGCATATCTTGGAAATCATACCGTGGAAGTGGGCTTAAGGCACATGGACCCGGTGGTTTAGTTGAATGTGTACAATGTGTACGTGGGCGCACAACGCAAGTTTCCTTCAGAGACCTACGGTTGTATGCTATGGACTCCTCTTTAGCGCTTACGCTTTGCCCCATTTCAATGAGTCCGAAGAAATCCGTAGTCAGTGGTCTGGTCACAGTTCGGCTCATGATTCGGCTGAGGGGGATGACAGCTTTAGCAAACTTCTTTTGTGATGTCATACTAAGAAGCACATAAGCACGCTTCCTGGCATCACTACAGACTGCGATTTGCAGAGAAGACAACGAAGGCAACGTTACCTTGTAACACCTACACGTTTCACTCTTGTTGACAGCTCAACTTCGGCTATCTTCGTATCCATGCTACTGTAATCGGCAGTATCATCCGACAGCGCCCCTGCACCCACCGGGTCTATGTGCCTTTAAAGTTTACCAAACTTATTTGCCCCTCTACAGCAATAAAGGTGATAAAGTTCTATGTTCAAAGGCTCTGTTGCAGCTGGAGTACATGGCCATTTGAAAACTTCATCTTGATTAAAGTCATTTATCTTAATTGCCCAAAATGTCTATAGATTTGTTTTGAATGTATTGATGGTAGACTGTTCCTTTCCATTACTATCACTCTTTGAGAAAAAGAGGATGCCACCATATTTGCTCTCCTTTCTTTAACGCTTTGAGGCTTTTCATATTAATACTTTGATAATCAGCAATTGTATGACCATCAACTTTTGGACATGTCGAGGAAGGATCCGTATGCAAAAGAATTGATGGTCATAATGCTGATCATCGAAGTATTGATATGAAAAGCCTCAAATCACTAAAGACAGGAGCGCAAATATGGCGGCATCCTTTGAGAGGTACATATTGTACAGTAGTACAAATTGTAGGTCTATTTATAATTCATGTGTATTAGCATATTAATTTGGAATCATGTCAGATTGGTAGTGGATCGAAGCAGAAATATTATTTGGAGGGCTTGTGTGATATTAAAAGTAATCATACACAGACAGAGATGCGTGATAGCTGCATGTGATGAATGTCCTTCCGTGGTGGGGGATGACCTCACACGTGGTAGGCAGCGTGCGTAGCAGGCTCTGCCTGCGCCGAAGATATTGATCGCCCAAGCTTTCATCGAGGGCTCGTCGATACTCGTACAAATCTCATCGTCGCATTTGAAGGACATTTCAGTTGTGCAATTTTTTTCTTCCGTGTGTGTGTTTGTGTGTGTGTTGTTTCCAGTTGTAATACATGGTAATGTTACTGATATGAATGAATCCAATGGAAAAAAAAATGATTGTGGATCTGGTATGATTTGAATGGCAGAGAATTGTGCTTTACAGCTCCTGTTTCTATAGAATTCTTATTTGAGTAGCATTGCAGTTGAGAGAGAAAAGAAGTAAGCCAAAATATCAGGTCATGTGTATACTGTTCTTAATGTCAGATAATGTCATAATGGCGCACAAGTTACATATTTTCGAAAAATGAAAAAAAAAGAAGGTAAGAAGAGATGATACTTCTAATCTGATATAATTGATGAGATACCCTTTTCATTTCTGAAGCACAGCTGATTATGTACATGCAATTATGAGTCCTGGTTTTCTTCATCTTTGACATTTTTGTCGTATCTTGAATATTTCATGCGATGAATTGCAAAATTTACCATTTAGAGGGAGTTACTCAATTCTGTGTCACTGATGATGTAAAGGAGACATATGTGCTCTCAAAACTGTAATCCCTGGGCGGCTTATGTTGTCAGTCAAAATTGTAAATCAGACTCATTTTACCGAGCCAACTGCATGTTTGAGATTTCAATTCAATTAAAGTTTAATGCAAGTTACGTCTATTTCCTCTCATGAATAAAACAACACTGGACAGCTGCGTAGTTTTAAACAAGTCTTAGAAACACAGAAACTAATTTATACACAGATGAAAGATGGGTAAAGTGGGTATCTTATAAGACTTGGAGACCAGGTGGCGACCTAGTGGAGACGCGAGTCTCCCTGGTCGGGAAGGAGTCGTTGAGACGTCATGTAGACATCTGGAGACTACAGTAGTCTGGTCTCCGGGGAGTCGCAAGAGAATCAAACATATTTGATTTTTTTTTGAGACTTTTTGCAGTCTCCAGCTGATCTCAGAGACATCTCAGGGATGTCTATGCGATGTCTCCTAATAGTTGCAGCCAAGTCATTGAGACTAATTTTGTTCACAACGTCTTGGAGACTTCTCTGCGACGTTGTGGAGACCCAAGGGAACCTCCCGACATCAATGTGGGGACATTGTGGAGCGTCTCCACGACTAAGAAGATGTTTAAGAGACGTTGTGGTGATGTTGCAACAACATCCCCGCAACATCCGGCAGAATAAGTTGTCACCTTGCTTGGAGACATCTTGGAAGTCGCCCTCGCCTTCTTGGTGAGATCGCAAGCCATTTTTTCTGAGTTGCACGAGTTATGGGGACATCTTTTTAAACAATATGATAGGCTCTTAAATAGCAAATGTGAAATGTGACATAAACAATGAGAAACAAAAATGAGCATTGATCTGTGTCAAACTTACATGCATTTATTTTTATGAAGAGAAGTAAAATTAGGGAAAGAAATTGAAAAGATGTATGTCAAAATAAATTGAATTTAAAGTACAGTTTGATAGCAATTTCTGTGAAAGTGGAATATGAATTCTCTATGTATACAATAGAGATTTTCAATGTATGGGTATGTTGGAAACTGTCATCCCATATTATTGATTCTTTCTTTTTGGATACTCTATTTCAAGCTGTATAGGACTCCAACCCTCCGTGTGATTTCAGACTGCTCGTATATCAAATACTGTATACTCCGAATATTTTGTGAGGTTTTCATTTTCGCAAATCTCAAGAGTCAGGTGCTATTAGCGCATTTAAAGACACAAAAAGATGTTGATTCTTATCGAGATATGAATGTGATGAGCATGTATACATTTCTCTGTTCAGTACTGCACTCCACAATTGCACATATTTAACCACTTATGAAATAATTTGGAAGCCCTGATTCGCGAAAATTTAAGCTCACTAAATATATGGCGTACACAGTAGTTTGCAGTCCATAGGTAATGAGTATAAACTCTCTTTAATGATACTATCATCTTGGTGTGTGAAGAATGCGGCCTGGATTTTATATTGTGATGCACCTTGCTGGGCCAAGGGTCTGCTGATGATTGGCCATTTCCCAGAGTTTGTACTTTTTCAGTTCAATTAATTTCAAATTAAATTTCATTTCCAATAACTAATGTTTGTTATCGATACAGATTCACAGAAAACAAAACGTACAACGTATTACAACAATAAATGTGCATATATAATGGAAGTAATTGTTCAAAATAATTACATTATTGGAAAAGAGAAACCCACATAAAAGACAGGTTTGTAGAAATGTGGGCAACTTAATGCATGACTGCTGAATAGTCAAGTCTATGAAAAAACACAAAACAGACCCTGCATGCAGTTGTAGCTGTACATTTTACACGCACACATACACATGCATATGAATGCTCACACGTTCACTCATACAGTTGTACATGTGTTTGTATATAGGTCTCTATCTATCTATCTATCTATCTATCTATCTATCTATCTATCTACCTATATATCTATCTATCTGCTGTATCTATCTATCTATCCAATAAACAGCATATATAATACACATGCTATTGTATGGATACAGCAGGCATGCTACAGAAAATGCCTCTTACCAGCATTACTAAAAATGTACAGATCATATTACACCCTGCATCATGCTATGAAATATTTCATCTTTTTTTTTTTTCAAGCAGCTCCTGTCAGTTTCCAACTAATATTGTTCCTCCCAGCCCAGTTACTACAGAGTCTACATTATCACCAGTATATCATGGAAAGAAAAAGCATTACACATGTAATACCACAACGCCAGAAAAACAAGGTGTGTGTAGTTTTAATGCACGTAGTCAATTACCATAAGTGCCCACGTTTTGCCACAATGTGGAAAAAAAAAATACACCTGTATACAAAGAGGCATTGATGTATGGTCAATTAAGTGATGAGTTCATATTACTTTGCCATAGACATGTACATTATTTAGTTGTGAATGCGTTGACCTGTTTCAGATTGTTTGCGTGGACCCTGGAGGTTGCCAATTTGAAGAGGGAAGTGATTGTCGAGTCAGAGTGGTTGAAGCTTAATATTGTTTGCCATAAAGTGCTCCGTTTGAGTGTACACAAACGATATTACATCCATTGGATTTGTTTGAACTGTATTTTTGCTCTGACAAGCAGCCTCTGTAATGAGCATTTGTCAGGAATCTTGTTGCATAAAATAGAATGAATAATAAAAAAAAGCACATGATGGTGCACACGTGTAGATTTGTGTTTGAAGTATGAATGTAATGTGCAAGTGTGTGTTTGCCCCATATTGTATGCATTGTATGTGTGTGTTTGTGTGAACATGAATGTGTATGTGTATATTTGTAAGATGTAATAATATGCGAGAAGTATGTTTATGTAGTCTTTATGCTTCAGCTGCTAATATAATACAACTTCCACAGAGCAACCAGTGTAAGAGGTACACTGTACATTGTATAAGGAAGCATTGTATTAACATAAAAAAATGTTGAAAAAGAAAAACAACATCATGTGTATGTATAATGCCCACGTGTATGAGCCTATAGCTGTGTGTGTATGTGTGCATTCATTTGTGATATGTGGGAATTCTTTTCTGCTTTAATATCATATAGAAGCTGCCCCCATTCCAGGGCTACTATTGGTTATCCCTTTAATACAGAACCAAGAATTGAGAATGCCATAGATATTGTGTGTGAACAAGTTACTGATGGTACTAGCAGAGTTCAACTCCTGTCAAACAGCTTGTGTCATAGGAATACACAGACTCCAACCCCATGTATCTCTTTAAACCCGTTGACGACGAGTCCCGAGTATACTCGGACAAGTGTCTATGGGAAATGCGTGTTATAGCAAAATCAGCCCATCCTCAATGGGTTAAAGTGCCTGGGCACAGAAAAGATTAAGCGTGCCTCATTCATACCATTACCCACTTGATGAAATATGCCACATACAATGTAGATTCCCCCATTTCTTCCAGTTTGCCAAGATCTCGCAAAACCCCCAACTTGTGTAGATTATTGAAATATGCACATTATGCATGAAAGATCCCGTTGTGCAGTGCATGCATGTATTGCTCTAGTTTGGTTCCGCTGACAGTGCCAAGTAAAGAATTCATTTGAATATATTGCAAATTTGAAAGAGTGCCCACCATTTGCTGTGAAATGGAAATCTGGCATTTTAGCAAATTGCAATATTGCTATCAGATATCTGCATCTCTTGCAGCTTTTGAAGGGTTGATTTGTGGTAGAACCACATAGGAAAGATATAAAACAAAATGCAGATTAGGCAGTGGGAACTCAATCATAAAAATCTATACACTCACCTCCATTTGAATCGATTTGAATTCAGTTGCATATAGGGTAAGAATTAATAACATGAAAATTTTTTAAAAGGACACCAGTATGGCAATACAATCCCAGGTATGTCACTTTAAATCTCTGAGATTGATTGCTCTAAGGTATGAAAATTAGATTGTTTAATGATGAAAATGTAGCCATTGGTATTATGCAACCTCCATTGAAGAGTTATGGAAGTTTGGTGTATGGAGGAACAGCCAACAGTAGCTGAAGATTTATTGCTGAGCGCTGCATCACAGGATCCAGCCTGGTCCCTGGATGAATTATGCCAATGTTCACTTTTGTTGCATGTAAATCCTTATTACAAGTTTATGCAACTGGAAAGACTTGAAGAGTTTGTTCGCAAAAACCGATAAGTCCATTTTTAAAGATTTTGAAGTACGGTCTCTTTCATAAAGTACAAAATAATACCTTTTAAATGATATATTGGTCTCTACATATAAAGGTACATTTTTTAAGTTATGGTCAAAAGAAGCAAACATTTTCTTATTATTCTCTTTATTTTTCTTGACCATTTAATAATCGCAAGTATCTCCATTTGGCAAATATGGACTTATCGGTTTTTGCGAACAAACTCTTCACTTGTCAGTGATCACTGAATGTGAAAACTTGTCTGCAGTGAATGTATACAGGTGCAATACACAGTGTGAGTGTATCGTTTTGTGCCCTGTAGAATGACCTGAACACACGCGAGGGGCGTGTATTACTTACAGGCCTTGCATGCAGACGCGTCTTTCTTCATGGCACATACAAAGCTTTATCTTCTGATGTACTTTGAATGATACAGTTGCTTCATCTGGACAAGGGTGATACTCCCGAGTCACACCAGTCAAGTGGTGGCAATTGAATACACATATTTACACTGCATGTGTTCACTGTCCCTTGGATAGGACATTTAAATGAAGGTCCCATGTGTGAGGGAGTCATGACTCATGCACGTAAAAGATCCAACTTCATTCATCCATCTCAAAGAGCAGGGTGCTAACCTGGTGAAGTGGTCCAGCTGCCCCATACAAGAAAACCAGATGAATGATGCAGACCCCACGTGGTTTGCCCCAGGTGACAAGCAATACTCAGCAAACGGTATCAACCAGGCTCATCGTGTCATAAGAAGAAGAAGAAAGCTGCGTTCACATCTACATCAGATGACATCTTGGCAACTGAGTGATTAACACCATTTCGGGAGGTTTAATGTGTGATGCATTGCCTTTATAAAGGGGACCTCTGGGTGATTTTCAGACTTTCACATTTGAACAACTATAAATTAGTTAAACTGAGTACAGAGTTTCAGAACTTATAGCGATTAAGATGAGGAAGATGAATGTTTTCAAAATTTGTAATAATAAGCCAGTTCGGGGTTCCACTTTGAGCATGAGCAGAAAAAGGTCAACCGTACCATCAGAGCATGTTGGTTTTTAAATTCACTGAGATAAGCATCTGTGATGTAATGATTATTCAAGTGATCCTTATAAGTGGTGCTTGCCAGCACATCCACCTGACAGCTAAAGCAGTATCTGACAATTTAATATCAATACATTCAATGCAAAATAATGATATGGATCCTTTCCAAAATGCCAATGGCAGGATCATTCAGGTCACCTGGTCTACGCAAGTTCATCCTTTGTTTGAACATGACTGATGAGTTCCATTTATTGTTACGTTAGGCAAGCTTATGCCTTCTGTCGCTTGAAACTAGTGGAGTGCCTAATCAACTGAGAAAGAAGAAAGGTCATTTGTACCCATGTGCCCATGAGCTAACCCCGAACTGGCTTATTGCAATGAACAAGGATGATGACATGGCAGCCTCACCATAAGAATGCATGAGTTGGGGCTGAAGGAAGCAAAACAAAAGAAGAAGGCATGCATAGATTCTACACAGGTAAACTTGTTGAGCAAGCGGTATTGTAATGGAATTACACTGCTACATCTCTGAAATATGTGAGGCTCTGATGTCATCAACACTGTTCAGTGTAATTTGATTACTATTTTCAGTTTATTGGTTTCTCTGCTCAAGGACCACAATAAATTCCACGATTTTATACATGGAGCTGACGATTTATGTACTACATGATGTGAAATTATGAAAATTGTCTGGAATGCCCCTTTAACCCTTTGAGCACTATGAAGTTTGGAGCCTGTACCTTTCCTTACCATTCATTAGCATGTCTTGTGGTCAGTGTGTCAGATAAAAGAACTAGACAAGACCATTTCAACATGTCAGCTACATTTGTGCCATAAGGATGTCCATGACAAAAAAAAAAAAAGAGCAAACACCAGGAAAATGCAAAGCCTGACAAAGAGTCAGTCAAGAGTATGAAGAATCTCATAGAATCCAAGGTTTATGACAGATTTTAAAGGTGTATGACTTGTGAAAAGTCATCCTAACCTCGTTTTTCCAATTACTTGTACTTTGCTTTTGCAGTCTTCCATATTGTCCTTTAGAGGTTTTTCATGAACAAGCCTTTGAGAACCTTCGCACTTTGCTATTAATCACGTTATAACTCTGCCTTTTGATTTTAGTCTGAATAAGTCCACTCTGATGTATCAATCCTGTAGGCCTACAGGGAGGCTACTTGCAATACAATACAACAAAGGATGGAGAAGTTCACATAATCAATACCCAGCCCACAGTTGGAGGATACAGGAACTTGTAGCTGATTGGCTAATGAGGCATACTGGAGGATGCCCTCACTGGCAGACAGTGATCAGCAATGGTTCACATCACCTTCAGCTTTTAATAGAAGATTAAAGAAAAAAGATATGATTGCAACCTTCATTATAACCTTCATTTAGAGTCGAGCACGGCACAACACTCTTTATTGTAATCAACTAATCAGCCATATTCAATGACACTGGTAGGTGTAAATCCTCATTTACGAGACTCATGAGGGTGATGTTTGAGTTACATGCACTTCTGATGCAAAGTTTTGTTTGGTTTATCGGTTAGTGAAATAACAATCATCTGTTTCCTTGCTACATCCTAATTTCATTTGGTATTCTTTAATACAATTTATACTTTTTTTTTCTGAAGGTGCCATACAAGTCCCCCCCCCCCAGCATTTACAAGCTATATATGTGACCTGCTGCAACAAAAGAATCCTAAAGTCGCTGACGGCTGAGCCGAGAAAATCGAGTTTGAAGACACATCATCAGTACTGGCCAAAACAATAAGATTTCTGTTTTTGGCATAATTTTGTAGTCTAATGTTTTGTCTATCATAAGCCAAAATTTTGAAGCTAAATGATTAAAGGAAAGGCAAGAAATCAGCATTTTTCTGGGCCATGATTCGACGTAACAGGAAACATGTCCGAAGATTTGGATTTAGTGTCGCAGCTAGACTCTGCCCCTAGCAACGAGGGAGTGATCTTATTGGTCAGTGCGTGGCATCCTGATAACTGATTGGTAGTGCGTAGGCTACTGGCGCTAAGCTTGAATGAACATCGCGGAGGTCGCTAAGAGCATGCCTTCTATTGTCAAGCGGTGAAAACCGCCTCGTCTCCCATTGATAATGATAGCCTCGGAAGGAAAACTTTGAAGGCACTTTTCTCGAAACTCTGATTTCCTTAACCACTTGACATGCACTAATAAAATCATCGATATCTCCGCAACCGAGTACTTTTATGAGTTGTGCTATATATGAAATTACAGTAGAAGAGTAAGGGAATAATGTCATGCCATTTTTAGAAAATTGTCCTCCCCGACTTTCGGATCCTTTTATTGTAGCGGGTCACATATTTTCACAGATCTAGTTACTCTAAATATTGGCTAAATCTATAATTGCCACTGGTGAATTTGAGTGAAAAAACATTAACTTGATCTTTTAATACATGTTGCCAATGTCACGATCAGTTATGGATAAGTAGGTAAAATCTTGTGATAGTTTTGCAACCAAAATAAACAATGAAAGAGAATATTAATCAGAGGGGTGAAGGTTGAGGTGTGAATTTGTCTCCCTCTACAAATGAAATTTGTAAGAAATTTGTGAAAGTACAGATCAGCAGTTGCGATCTCACAAATTTTATTTGTAGAGGGAGACAAATTTAAAAGAATTAACACCTTAAAATAAATATGTACATATGACCCAAATAAGGTTTAAATGCAAGAGGAGTTTTTATTCTATCTTATGAAATACTACCAATGGAAAGTACAAGTCAAAAGACATAGCACCAAACCAGGAAACTGTGTTATATTGGGTTTGATTGGTTCAAGAAAACGGTGATCACAGTTGGGTTTGCATGCATACACATCAACTTTTATATCAAATTAATCTTTCAAAAAATAATGCGAGGAAATGCAAAAAAAGATGATGACTGCACAGAATGAGTTAGGGATCTATAGGCAGGAAGAAATTACAGAAAATTTTAGATTTTTATAACATTTCAGATATATGCTAGTTGCCGGCCATTGATGTTCTAGTGTCAGAGAAGGACTCGCTTTACTATGCGAAGCTGAATGCACAGTCTGCCGTCAAAACAAATTCACAGAAATGCGGCAAATTAGGGATGTGACCTCGTCAAGGAGTAGGAAGGTGACTTCAGAGCACCAGGCTACGAGAGCATCGACAATTCTCTTTCCCCTCCGATTGCTCGTTTGCTTTTCTTTTTTGTTTGTTGTTTCGTAGACGAGCGATGCTGATTCTATGATCATCCATTTTGTTGTTGTTGTTTTGTCCCGATGATGAGAAGAAGGTGACCAAAGGAAGAAGCCAAGATGTTGGGTCATCTGGCCTGGTCATCCGCATCACAATCATAATCTTACGACTGTCCATCCTCGGACAGACTCGAGGAAAGAGAACTAATCTAATAGCCATGCCAAGGACAGTTTGTGGAAGAAGGTCCGCTTGTTTGATGCGGCCGTGTGCTGCATGTCCCGACAAATTATCATCCTGCAATTTCTTTAATAGCTTGATTCTTCTCTGTGCATCTCACTGCATTATCAACTGTGTAAAGGTTGACGCTGTCCAGCTACGGTGTAATTCTCTTGTCCTTAACCCGTTCAGGACGAGTCCCGAGCATACTCGGGGAACTGTCAATGGGATATGCGTGTTATAGCAAAATCAGCCCATCCTCAAAGGGTTAATGTTGATTTCCCCCCCCCCCCCCTTTGATGGGTCAAAAGGTGTAGTGATATCATCATAGACTCAGGAATTTCATCACCAGTCTTCTTGTGGTACCATCATGCAAGAGATCAGTTGGCTTTGATACCATGATTGACAGGTTTTCACCAGGCACGTAAAATGAGTGTCAGTTTGGATACATAGTTCACCAGGCACGTAAAATGAGTGTCAATTTGGATACATCTAAAGGACCTTCTTTTTTTTTTGCTCCGAGAAGAATGGATAATAAATTGACACATTTTCAGCAGTTATTAATAAATTCTTGGACAAAATGGCCAGAAGTAGAATATGTTGATGTCATTGTAACATTCTCCAGTATATTGGTGCCAACTTCTTCTTACATGGTTGTTGCAATTAGAATTATTCTGACATGTTGAGCCAAACCTTGAATCTTCAAATCATATTTTGGCTGTTATCCAGGTACTACATGGCTGTGTTCTATAAATCATCCCCAAGCTGTGATGTAGATTTACCCATAGCATACAAAGGCAATGCAATTAGGAAAGACTCTGTAATTTCTAATGAGTTGATATGAGATGAGGTAATGTGAATTCTCACAGGCAACATGCAAACGGAAGTCCAACTTCTGTTTCATACACAATCTGTGTGTGTGTGTTTTTGTTTCTTTTTTTTTAGGAGGATTTTTCTGTTGATGACCACGAAGTATCTCAACTTTTGCTCCCTGTATCAGGGCAACTACCCACCGAGGGCAATTATCCCCCAGCTAATTACTGGTTAGTAATATGGTCAGAGTAAAGATTAGGGTTAGGGTTAGGTTTAGGGTTCGGAGTTTGGGTTAGGGTTAGGATTAGGTTCAGGATTGGGATTAGGGGTTAGGGTCAGGGGAATGGTCCAGGGGTAATTGCCAAGGGGGTAATTGCCCTAGACCCTTGCTCCCCTCTCTCTTCTCCTCTGTATCTATCTATCTCTTGCAGTTTTCATCTCTTTCTTTGTCTTTGTATTTTTCTGTAATATCTCACTTTTCTCTCTCTTTTTCTCTCCTCTCTTTTTTATCGCTATCTTTTTTCCGTCTGTTTGTCTGACTGTATTTTCGTCTGTGTGTCTGTGTTTCTTTGTCCCATGATGTATCTCATGAGCTGTCTTCCATCTCTCTGACGCCCACCGGCTCTGCCTCATCATTCCCCCGTCTCCTCATCTTCCCAAAGTCTCACCGTTTCCTCCCTCCTCGTCTCCCGCGAGTCGTTATTGCTCTCTTCATTTCGGAGTTTGGAGTCTTTATTACTCTACCCGGTGATTGGTTAATCCAACTTGGATGACAGGTATGAGAAAAGAAAGCCAGAGAGAGGGGAAGAGAGAGAGAGGAAGAATAGGGGTGGGGGGAGGGAATGGAGGCGAAATGAAACGATCGAACCTGAAGTACAACGGTGGCGGTCCCAGGGACCGTGTAAACATGTCGGGAGCTGCGCCTTGCACCCGTCGTTGGATGGGCAGTCGCTGGATTGACAGTACTTATTACAAAATGGAGGAGGCAGATCTCAGCTTTGGTGAATGATTCGCTGTAAGCCGACTGGGTGCCCCAATTGATGGGGGCTGAATCTCTTCCCTCCATTTCTAGGACTGAGGGGAAAACATAACCCCTTTTTCTTTGTAATCATGAAACTTTATCTCAAATAAAGGAACTCACATGATTGTTTTTGGTTTTGTTTTGAACTTAACCTGCTAGGTGGACGTGTAGAGTGTCAACAATATTAGAGGTATTTGTTCATGTTCCATCACATTTTTTTTTCATGATTGGCTGGACATTGATTTCAGCTATAATAGCAATAAACCTTTGAAAAAAAAAATATGTAAACAATAAATGCTCTTTTGGTTTGGGCAGCTTTATGTATAGTGTATGACACCAGTAATAAGAATTTGAATATTTACGTCTACAAATTCATTCCCAGGGTAGTGTCAGCGAGGTAAGCACTACCCTTGGCCAGTGGCCTGCCACTATCATCACTCCAGCCATACCAGGTACTTATTTTTAACACCTAGGTCAAGAGGGACATGGTGTATAGAACACCTTGTCCGTGGATGAATGCACTGCGGCAGGAATTACACCTGGGAGGTCTTGTATACAGAGTTCACAGTGCTTCTGATATATGTATACACACTTTTATTTTTGCACCTGTTACCCAATGGAGCAGATGAACTGTAGGTATAGATGGTATATATGTATATGTATATGTATGTCTATATATATACTTACTTACTTTTGATGCTATCTGCCCTTCTAAAAAAACTATAAAACAAAAATGAAAATTAAACCATAAAATAACCAAATAAAAGCAAGAGATTTTTAGGCAGAGGGATGAAGGTTTGAGGTATGAGTTTTCTTCAATTTGCCTGCCCACTGTACAATTGGAATCTGTAAAATTGAAATTACTGATCTACATTTTTGAAATATAACTAGTATAGAGAGAAAAAAAAAAACATAGCCACTTACAGTTCATACTCGCATGTTTAGGTGTTAAGATGCCATTGTATTAAACAAAAACTAAAAAAAAAAAAAAGAAAATTCTACTCCTGTACTGTACAGTTGGAATTAGTAGCATGACATAATTGCTTTTATTTCTTTACTAACTGTGCCATTTGGGCAAGGAAGGCGAACGTGCAGATTAGCAAACAACGCTGAGTTAATATTAAAGTGTATGGCTGAAGTGGTGTGCACTCTGATCATTGGTGTTCCACAATACCTGCGTGCTACCAATTCTTGCCTTTATCTCCCTCTCTCTCTCTCCTCCTCTCCATCTATCTCACATCCTCATTCTCTCTCCGTTTAAAGGGACTGGTCAGTTCTGGTTGAGTTGAGGATTCAGCTTGTAACATTTTTTTTTTGATATTTAGAAACCACTTTAGAATATGAAATGTTAAAGAGCATACAATTCTAAGAGGAATCAAAAGTTTATTTGATAAGAATCGATTTTGAAATGACTGAGATATCTAAAATACAAGGTAAAACAAAGCGATCCCAATAGAAGTCCTGGCCTGTCAATTTTATTAGGATCGCTTTTTTTAAATTTTTTTATTAGGATCGCTTTTTTGATATCTTGGCCATTTAAAGACCAATTTTCATCGTAGAATTAGAAATGTTAAATCCTTCAAATTACATGCTTTGTCATAATTTGTAAGAGGTTTCTCATTATCTCACCAAAAAATGTTATAAACCTGATATTATGTCTCGACCAAAAATGTACGATCCCATTAAAGACCCAGTAGCGTTTGGATTCATGGATGGCCTAAGTCATTCATTGCTCACCGGGGTACATTCGAAAAATCATGAATAGCATCGGTCAGCGAATGTGTACATTGAAGAATGTGCTCATCGTTAGTGGTCGACTCCAGTCAAGATTTTGTCAGCTGTGTATATAGTGTAAGAGCTGGTATTTTCATATACAGATATTTTCAAGAATGAGGCAGTTACAGACATTTTCACAAGATGTTGTTTTTACAATTTGATAAGGAGGCTATTGTAAGTGCTCTAATGAGTGTCCGTGTGCGATATTTCCACGTGTTCTTAAATTCGTGGCCAAAAAGTGATTCATGAAATATACGAAAATTTAGACTCGCGCGAAAATAACAGTTTGTACAGTACCTATGCAGAGATCAGTAATAAACTTATACACAATCACGGGATTCAATTCATATATTTTGTTAAAATTCAATAATAAAAAAATTGTTTAGATATATATATACAGTACATAATGTTTACAAAATGTAACATGAACAATTCAGCGAAAGCCAGAGTTCTGTTAAAATAGAATGTACCCGTAAAAATAAATCATACACAAATTGCAATTTAAACAGTAACATACAAAATAAAATATAAGTTACCGACAACAATATTAAAGGAACACAGAGAAAATAAAACATGCTAAAGCAGGCGCAAAACTAAAATGATGAATGTTGCCAACAATATCAGAGGAACATGGAGAGAATGAAATATATTAAAACAGGCACAGAATTCTTGAATATATTCGAGCTGGGCTAACCTTCCCACTCCATAGTATTTCCATGCTGCTGGGTCTTTAAAGGGATGGTATGGTATTGGTTGAAATGAGGATTCAGCTTTTAACTTTTTGTGAGATACCTATATAGAAACCACTTAATGAAATGTTAAAGAGCATACAATTCTAGAGGAATTCAAAGTGTATTTGATGAAAATCGGTTTTGAAATGACTGAGATATCCAGAAACAAAATAAAACAAAGCGATCGTAATAAAAGGGGGAGGGGTCCCACCTTTTATGAGGATTGCTTTGTTTTGGATATCTCAGCCATTTCCAAACCAATTTTTATTCAAATAGACTTTGAATTCCTATAGAACTACATGCTCTCTCATATTTCATAAAATAGGTTTCTCATTATCTAAGAAAAAAAAAAGTCACCATCAAAAAGCATTGGAAACCTGAAGCCCCACCTCAACCCAAACTGTACCATCCCTTTAAAGGCATAATTTACCATTTGCAGATGAAACGAAAACCCAGCATTCGTGCTTTGAAATAGTTCTAAAATGTGAGTTATGGATAGAAACATACAAAACGTGTAACAAATTTGAATCTGTATAATCATTGTTCAGTGTTGTTAGATACACAAAATGTGAACAATAAAAATGTTTCCAGACTAAACCGTCTACAGTTAAGGTTTATTGAGAGAAACAGTGATATCTCTTTATATTTTAGGCTTTATTGTGAAAATTTTATATGGTAGGATGTTTTGTGACACAACAGACCTACACATTATTATGCATCACATGTGATATCTTGAACATTTTTCAAATCACTGCTCCCAAAGGGTAAACAGTACCTTTAAGTGCCGCTCTCTATCTTTCGCTCTCTCTCTCTACCTCTTGCGATCTCACTTCGGCCACTTCAAGCGAGCCTTGATGAGTCACTGATGATACAATGGACCAAGGTGACCTGTGGCAATCAATGCTCTCACTGGATGGAGGGAGGAAACAAACTGAGGAGAGGAAGAAGATTCTGGGAGAGAGACAAAAATATATATCTAGAGAGACAGAATGTGAGATGAAAAGAAGAGAGAAGAGGTTAATGTGTGTAGAGGGAGAGAGGGAGATGGAGGGAGGAAGCGAGGAACAAGAGAGAAAGTTAAAATATCAAAGAGGAGAGAAGGTTGAAAAAAAGAATATTACGGAAAAAGAAGGTTTAGCAACGATTGGATGAGAGAGGGGGAGAGGGAAAGATATATAGATAGATAAATATTATAGATAGGTAGATGCATGTAGATGGATAGAAAGATAGATAGATAGGTAGATAGATAGAGATAGATAGATAGAGCTACGTCAATAGATGGATAGGTGGATTGGCTGAGAGAGGGATGGAGGGGTTGGATATGGAAAGATGTATAGATAGATAGATGGAGATAGGTAGATAGATCTATAGGTACAGATAGGTAGGTAGATATAGATAGATGGATAGAGGGATAGATAGATAGATAGATAGAGATAGATGGAGATAGAGAGAGGTATAGGTAGATAGATAAAATAGAGATAGATAGATAGATAGATAGATAGATAGATAGATAGATAGATAGATAGATTGGCTGATAGAGGGATGAAGGGGTGGGAGAGGGAAAGATGTATCTAGAATGATATAGATATCTGCAGAGATATATAGCAAAATAGAGATAGGTAGATGCATGGATAGATAGATTGGTAGAAAGAGATGTAGAGAAAGAGAACAAAATGATAGGAATAGAGAGATAAAGAAGCAGAGAAATATTGAGAGTAATAAAGAAATAGAAAAAAGGAGAGAGAGAGAGAGTAATATGAATAGAGAGTAATAAAGAGAGAGAGAGATGGAGAGGGGGAGAGAAAGAGAAGCAGAAGAAGAGAGACTGGCAGTAAGAAGGAGGGGGTGGAGAATGAAGAGTGCATCCAAAGGTCGTCTGTAGTGAAAGCTGCCAAACCTAAACATTCACAAAACCATCTCCCTGGCATGGTGTGTGATGACTAATTAAGTGTGAGGCAAACATAAGAAATTCTGATATGTTTTATCGCTGGTTCTCATTTTCCATCTGCTCTTCGAGAGTTGAGAGGTGAGCAGGGGCAAAATCTAATGATTTGCCTTGTGATATTGGTATTTTTGTTTGAGAGATTTTTGCGTTGAGCATATGCATCTGTTTGAAGACATTATATCTATTGTTTTATAGTTTTCAAGTCTCTCTCATGTGAGTTTGATTAAAAGTGTGATATCTAATGAAATATGATATTCATATGATTTTAATGCAATTCAACTCACTAAAATACGAGGTGTATATTTGCCTCCCACTGCACTAAAAACTTACTCCACGTGTGAGTGTGTAGTCTAGAACAGATATGAGTGAAATCGTTTTTATGCCTTGTCATTTTTTATTCATGGGATTTGACAGACGAGGGGAAAAAACAGAATTTAGAAGAATAGCTCAGTAATGGATTGAAATCGGAAGTTTCAAAGGCTTTATGTAGATCACTGGTAGCACAAAATACACCAGCAGTGAACAGGAATTGAGAGAAACGCTCATTGTATTGTTCACTACAGCCTCTCTGGTTGAATGAGATACGAAGAGATAAATAATGAACCTTTTTCTACTTCTATATTTATGTGTTTGTATACGTGTGATTTCTTTTTCTGTGTAAAACTGGTATCTGTGGGCTAAGATATAGAAACGTATAAAGAGAAAGGATGAGATGGAGGGTGAAAAAAAAACAAACCCAGATACAGTCGACAAAATAAGTTAAGGGAAAGGAGAGAGAAAGAGATGAAGATTAGAGAAAGAAGAAATAACAGAAGGAGAGGGAAAGAAGGATGGAGGGAAAAACATGTAGAAAAATAGAGTGATAGATAGAGAAAGGTAGAGAAGAGAGAGAAAGAGAGAGATATGTTTCATATTCTCAAATGCTAAGACTGAAGACGCTGCCTTGATACATGGTAAACCCTTGCTTGTGCTCTGGTCTCCGTGAGACAGACAGCTGAAAAAAAAAAATTTTTTTGGCTGTAAGCGAAGCACTTTAATTTTCTGAACTATGCATGCCTAATGACCAGCATTTGACCCCAGGCACCCTAGTGTGCAAACTAGAGTGGCGAGTTGCATCATCGCATTATAAAACTTGAGTTTTTTTTTTTTTTCCCATTTTATTTAAACACACACAGTGCAAGGGCAAATTACTGCAAGGATTTCAAAGGGTAAGAACGGAGATGGACTGATTTTTGCATGGCAATGCATATCGTGATGGTTACCCATTTTTGTTTGTTTTTGTGTATCCACACACAAAAATTATTGATTTTGCATTGAAAATTTTTGAGAGCTGTTCATATCGGGTGTATGTGAACAGGACTATTATATGATATGCAATGATTCTGCCAACGAATGCATGGGGAGATGGTCCTTGCCTGACTCAATAGGTACAGCCCCATACAACCCCTTTGCTGTTAAGAGCTCACGTTTCAGCAGAAGGTGGCAGTAGAATGTTAATGTACCCAAAATAAAGTCAAACATCTTTTCTCTTCATGAGGAGAAACTGAAACGTAGTGAATCCCCCCCCCAAAAAAAAAAAGAAGAAAGAAAGAAAGTAGAATTCTCTTCCATCGTTCGAGATGAGTCATGTTACTGCTACTTGAAAATGTTCAGCGTAAAGACAGTGGTAGAAATACCAAGCTGAACTCACTACCCCCTATGCACCCTTGTGGCTCCTGGACAAAGTCCATTAGGATTCAGAAACTCGTAGACATTGGTTTTGTATACTATCAATTTTTTTTTCCCCCAAGATTTTCTGTAGGCTCTGCCAGCTACCGCAAGCATGTTTTGTCAAAATGGAAGATACTATTTTATCTTCTTTTTCAGTCATCACTGATGAGTGTGGATCTGTTTCTCTGCTAAATGCACATTCTCTTTAATACAGCTTCTGGCATGTATATGTTTGTGTAAATGTGTACATTCATTATTTTGAGGAAGGTGACAGACTGTTTACCATTTCTTTGGCATCAGTGGCTCCTGACAAGATATTTCAACAGCATGGTAGTATTTCCCCTCAAAGAATAACCTTATTATTTAAGTTAATATCGATTTCATAAAAACGTAGAGAAATATATGTATGCATTATAGTCATAGGAATGCAGATTTGTTTTAGAGGAAATCTATTATTCAGAAATTGTCAGCAGCGTGAATGAGTTTGTCATGCTCTTGGTCTCTTGGTTTTGTTCTCGGAGACGGGGCGGGTCTCTTGGACTGCGGGGGCACGTAGGCGAACATTGACATTATCCAAGTGCATACATTAAGCCTCTTCAGTTGAGCTCTCCAAAGCGTTTGAAGCGCCCCGCTACCGGGCTCTTGCACTTTCAATAGCAGCGTCCGGCCTGACAGAGCGCCGCCAAGCAGACGCAACCTGTTTCCACAATTAGGATTTGCTCTCTTTCGCCATCTCGTTTATCTCCCCTTCTCTCTCTTCCCCTTCTCGATCGTCTCCCCTTTATGTTCTCTCCTTGTGTGGCCCACTTTAGTGTTTCTGTCTGATTTTCTGTCTGTCTGTCTGTCTGTCTGTCTGATGGTGCCTCTTATTGTTTTTCCTAATCCGTCTCGTTTGTTCCACCAACTTTTGCCTCCCACACTGGGTAAGATTTTCCAGACCTTCTCTCTACCAGCTGGATGTACAGATAATGCCCAATTCGCGGTCGTCATGGCGATTCATTCTCTCTCTTACTCTCCTCCCCCTCGTGCCCAGGTAGCGACCCGCGATGGTCGGCGCGGCGAACCGATTTCGAGGGAAGGGAAAAGGTGCATACATATATGCGTCTGCCTTTGAACGGCAGCAGCAAGAATAAGAGCTGAAATGAGCGGCCAATTAGGGCGATTGTTTCAGCACGCAGCTTTGATTGATAGCGGGGCGACATAGCCGCTCGCCAGATTCTGAAACATTTATGTTCTCGTCGAATCTCCTCTTTTGTCAAGACCAATTCGGCAGATGTTCCCACGGATGAATTTGTCAGTTGGGGCGATCCGTCGTCACGGAAACGTTCGCTTCTCGCTCCGTGATCAGACGTGAGCATTGTGATCTCAATGCATATATGCATCACCGCTACTTCTTTTTCATTTCAAACTAAATCAAATCTCTACCATAGCAAAAGAGGATAAATTGATTCAGATATAGAGTTGACAGATACACAGCTTAATGCCTCATCAAATGAAATTAGTTCATTTTGTGAATCCTTTGGTAACATGCAGTATATCACCTTTGTGTAATAACAGGACACTTTTCTATGAAGATGTGAGACAAGGCATTGGTGTGTGTATGTGTGTACTCAATCAGTCCAAATTCAGAGTCTAGGTAAGGAAGTTAAAAAAAGCATAATTTTTGTTAAGGGTGATCACACTGAAATTACCCTTATCCCAGATGCTGCACGGCAGGTGTAACAAGCTGAATCAGAATTTGCTGATTGTTCTGATTAGTGTTTGCATCACAAGATGATGACAAACCAATTTCATATTTTCCTCTGAGGTAAAAGACCCTCCGTTGGTGTACTTTCCCTGCCTCCAACACCAGAAATCTTGCGGGTAACATGAATAACAATAACAACGACTATGATTTTGACTACGACGATGACGACGACGACAACAACAACGACAACAATAATAATGATAAAAATAATAATGACAATAATAATGATGATAATAATAATAATGATAATGATGATATAATGATAATAATAACATAATAATAATAATAATAATAATAATAATAATAATAATAATGATAATGATAATAATAATAATAATAATAATAATAATAATAATAATAATAATAGTGATAATAATAATAATAATGATAATAATAATAATAGTGATAATAATAATGATAATAATAATAATAATAGTAATAATAATAATAATAATAATAATAATAATAATAATAATAATAATAATATATTTGTATAGCACATTTTTCATAAACGTACATGTCCAAATGCGCTTTACCAGTGGATTATTGACATCAATGAAACAAGTGAGTTTTTAAATGTTTTTTGAAGGTGAGTTTTTGGTAGTTGATTCCACAGTTTTAGAGTGCTCAGCAGATGAAAACAAAATCATAAGGGGACTTAAAAAATTAGATGTATTCTTGGTCAAGTGAAACACAACCCACACCTTTGCTGGGTCAAACCATAGACCGCACTCAAGCACTCAAAAGCAAAGCAAACCATACCAAACCATACAGCATTGTGGGATCATTTTAGCGCTCTGTGGAGATGGCGTACCTATTGAGCTAGAGGGGTCACATGTTTTGAAGCAACCAATACATTCACCTTGCAGCCTACGCTGCATACAGGCAAAGAGAATCATCTTCCTGTATTATCATGTAGTGCATGTTTAGCGCTTTCTACTCATGTCATGTTTTGGACCATTTTGCTTTTGAGCGCTCTCTGACATGGCATGTTATGGTATGGTACACTTTTAGAACACATCAAAAGTGGTCCACTTTTGGCTCAGTATGGCACTGTAAGGTACACTTTGGGAACCTTTGAGCGCTCCTCTGGTGCGGGTATGGTCTGGTATGGTATGCCTTATATGAGAGCACTTGAATGCACCCTTAGTCAAATGGATTCTATCAAATGATAGAAACTGGAGCTAGCAGAGTTCAAGTAACAACCAGCATGTTTCTGATGGCACCTATGAGATTTCAGACTAGAAACAGACAGCATTTCATACAGGCTTGGGACTTGAAAGATTGTAATCTAAAACCTTCCATATTTCATATAAATATTGCAGTGCTACTCGAGATCTCCGATCTGTCCTTGTGATGTTGTGTTGGCGGTATTTTCACCACCTTTCCATGAATTTTGTGCATAATTGTAAAGGATCCCAGATTTTGAGAAAAAGCATGTAGGTTTTCCTTCAGTGAGTGTATGTATCTCAGGGAAGAATGACCTTTTGTTACCCATTGTTATGTTCTAATCTGTTTTTATTAGCTCACCTGAGCCAAAGGCTCAAGTGAGCTATTGCGATCGCCCTTCGTCCGGCGTCCGTCGTGCGTCGTGCGTCGTGCGTCGTGCGTCGTCCGTCGTGCGTCGTCCGTCGTGCGTCGTCCGTCGTGCGTCGTCCGTCGTGCGTAAACTTTTACATTTTTATCTTCTTCTTGAAAACCCCAAGACCGATTTTCATCAAACTTGGCAGGTAGCATCCCTAGGGGGTTAGGAACTCAATTTGTTAAAATGGGCACCATGCCCCACCCAGGGGGCCCCCAGGGGGGCCCAAACCCCCCAAAATTAAGGAATCTGTAAAAATCTTCTTCTCTAGAACCAGAAGTGATAGAGCTAAGTTAATACTATGAGTTAGTACATTGATGACTGTAGTTTCAAGTTTGTTCATGGCAGAATCAGGGGTACCCCCCTTGGGACCCAGGGGAGGGGGGTGGGGAGGGGTCCTAATGGGGCCTAAATTATACATTTTCATCTTCTTCTTGAGAACCCCATGACCAGTTTTCACCAAACTTGGCAGGTAGTATCCCTAGGGTGTTAGGATCTCAATTTGTTAAAATGGGCACCATGCCCCACCCAGGGGCCCCAGCGGGGCCAAACCCCCCAAAATGAAGGAATCTTTAAAAATCTTCTCTAGAATCAGAAGTTATAGAGCTAAGATAATACTATGAGTGAGTACATTAATGACTGTAGTTTCAAGTTTGTTCATAGCAAATCCAGGGGTGCCCCTCTTGGGGGCAGGGGGGGGGGGTTGGGAAGGTCCAAATGGGGGCCTGAATTGTACATTTTCATCTTCTTCCTGAAAACCTTATGATGGATTTTCGTCAAACTTGGCAGGTAGCATCCCTAGGGGGTCAGGATCTCAATTTATCAAAATGGGCACCATGCCCCACCCAGAGGGCCCCAGGGGGCCCCCAATCCCCCCAAATGAAGGAATCTTTAAAAATTTCGGCCCTTATTGTACATTTTCATCTTCTACTTGAGAAGCCTGGTCAAATTTTAGTAGAGCTGTGAATAATTTAGATTAGTGACTGCGTGAAAGGTGAACTTGCGATACTCAGGTGAGCGCTAGACCCGCGGGTCTCTTGTTCAAATGTTGGTCATTTGTGCCTTTATTGCAGTAATCAAGAGAATGACTTCGTTACAATCAGAATGGTAAATCATGCTTTCTCTACAATGATTAGGATTGAGTGTGCTTTTGCCGTACCACATAGAACCCTTTGTAAAAATACCCAACGCTTGTAGTGGGTTGTGTTTCCCTGTCTAGGCAAATTAATGAATAAATCAATGAAAAGAATGAAAAAAGACTCTCAGTCGATGCAAATCAAAGTTTATGTCATGTAATGGAAAAGATGTTCTTTCTCTATCTGTCTATCTATCTATCTATCTATCTATCTATCTATCTATCTATCTATCTATCTATCTATCAATATACCTATCTATCTATCTATCTATCTGTCTATCTATCTGTCCATTCATCTGTCTATCTATCTATCTATCTATATACCTACCTATCTATCTATATACCTATCTATCTATCTATATATCTATATACCTACCTACCTATCTATCTATCTATTTATCTATCTATCTATCTATATACCTATCTATCTATCTGTTTATTTATCTATCTATCTATCTATCTATCTATCTCTCTATCTATCTACCTATCTATCTATCTATCTATCTATATATCTATCTATCTATCTATCTATCTATCTATATACCTACCTATCTATCTATATACCTATCTATCTATCTATCTGTATATCTATCTATATACCTATCTACCTATATATCTATCTATCTTATCTATCTATCTATCTATATACCTACCTATCTATCTATTTATCTATCTATCTATCTATCTATCTATCTATCTATCTATCTATCTATCTATCTATCTGTCTGTCTGTCTGTCCCTCTATCTGTCTTTTTTTCTCTCTCTCTCCTTTCTTCTAACTGACAAGAGCTCAATTAGATAGTGAGACACAAGTGTGAATATCATGAGGGCATAATGCCAAAAAACCCCAAAATCGGTGTGAATTGTTTTAGCAGATCTTCATTTTCATTTTGTGCCATATTTCAAGAGCACCCTTGATAATTTCCATTATCATCATTGCCATTCTAGTTTATATCACACTCTCCTGACAAAAAAACAACAAAGAAAAACCAGTTCAGTTCCCTTTTTATAGTATTGATAACTTGTCCTCATGATTTGTTATCGTGCTGGTTTCATGGCAACATATGGACATTTTCTTCGAGTGACATGCTGTGTACTTGCATGACATGATTATAAATGCATGGGACTGAACTAGGAGAGGCCCAATATTCATTGTCATCAAATCACAATGTTCACCAATGTCGTAGGATCCCTTCCCCATCTCACTGGGAGACAATAAAAGAATTCAATTTCCTATTTCAGGAGGGTTAGTTGATCCATAATTCATGTCTCATTGCGGGAAATTAGTTTTGAGTGGGGGATAATAAAATTCCCCACACATGATGTCGAGTTGCTGTCATATCAATAATACACAAGTTCGCTGGTTCACACATACATGTAATATGTGCATGCACATATGGACTGACTTACACATACACACACACAAACACACATGCACGTAAGACACAATCGCGCACACACACACACACACACACACACATACAGGTAAACATATAATCGCACGTAAAACATACACATAAAGGACACACTACACATACCAAAAGAGTCACACATTTAAAAGATTCTCTCACATGAAGCTGAGCTACAGGATGGGAACATGGAAGTCGATAAGATGCTGATAGAGAGAGCTCCAAGCAATATTCTAGGACAGCTTTTGTGCCAGTAAATCAACACAAATATATTCCTTCCTCATTCTACACACTCCCCTCATGTGCCACAGTCCAGTGTGTCATATTTGATATCGTCTGTATGTGAGGAAAACATGTCGGAATTTGCAGCATGCGGGAATGTGATAAGGGGAGAAGTGCGCGTGGGCGAATTCATGCGCAATGTACAATGTCTGGACCTCTGTGCTGGTCACATTATACATTAGCATTCCAGGGAGGGTGAGAGAAAAAAAGGTATATTCCCTCCTCATGTTGTTTGGGGAGAGAACGATGAACAGCGCCCTCAGGTGGTCAGAGGCTTTCTCTCCTACAGTTGTGATTGATAAGTAGAAAAACAGCCTGCTGTGAAGTAAATCAGTCAGAATTAGATTTGTTGATATATATATCTCCTTCCCAGTTTTACACATATGTCTTTCTCTTATACATCATTATGGCTGGTGTGCATAATGTACACCATCTCTCATGAGTGTATGGATTTGATAAAGGAAATATTCCCGATGTTACTATATGGTTGGAATCAAGTTCTTGTATGCCTTGTTTTTGGCCATGGTGCCACTTTACCTTCAGAGGATAAAAGATCTCTTAACCGTTCCCTACAGGAACCTGGTTTACCAGTTTCTCGTGGCGTCAACTGATACTGGAACTTGGTACACCAGGTACCTAAAATATAGACTAGAGTGCCTGCATTTGTGTACTAGATTTATGTTTATTTGTGTTATGCTGCCCAGAAAAATGGCTTTGAGAGAATGATGGGGGTTTCTTCTATCAGTATCAGTTTTCTTTCTGTATGAAAACCGCATATATTGCGGTATTATTTGCCTTTTTTTTTTTGATACCTGTAGTCACTATGACTTGTATTCCCATGCCAGTATTCTTCAGCAACTTCCTTTTTGTGATCAGCATCTGATGATACATAGTCACTATGATCTTAAAGGACAAGTCCACCTTCATATACATAAGGATTGAGAGAATGCAGCAATATTAGCAGAACACATCAGTGAAAGTTTGAGGAAAATTGGACAATCCGTTCAAAAGTTACGAATATCTAAAGTATCTGGGCAGTCACTGCTGGAAGAGAAGACTACTACAGTGTCTGATGTCATATGCGTACAACTATATAAGGAAAATAAAAAGAGAATTTCACAAAACTTTACTTTTTGAATAAAGTACACAGTTCTTCCACTTGCTACTGACGTATGTTAAGGGTACTATTATTCTCCCTGCCTTCTGAAAGAGAGAAGTCGAGTGTTCTTTTGTTATGCGAGAAAAATGGAAATATGTTGAATTTTCTTTATTATTTCTTTATATCGTTGTACTCATGTGACATCACAAGCTATAGTAGTCTTTTCATCCAGCCGTGACTGAGCAGAAACTTCAAAAATTCATAACTTTTTAACGGATTGTCCGATTTTGCTCTAACTCTCACTTATGTGTTCCACTAATATTGCTGCATTCACTCAACCCACATGTCTATGAAGGTGAACTTGTCCTTTAAATCTTTTCATCTTCATTTGTTCTTTCCCTTTGTTTTCACTTCCTAATGCTTTGAAATATGAAATTAAAGGGAGTGTACAGTTCTGGTTGAGGTGAGGATTTAACTTTTAACGTTTTGCGAGATATTCAGAAACCACTCTATGAGATGTCAAAAAGCATGCAATTCTAAGGGGTATCAAAAGCTTATTTGATGAAAATTGGTTTTGAAATGGCTGAGATATCCAAAAACAAGGTGAAACAAAGAGATCCTAATAAAAGCCGTGGCCTGTCGCCTTTTATTATTACCGCTTTTTGGGATATCTCAGCCATTTGAAAACCAATTTTCATCAATAAATGTTGAATCCTTCTTAAAATTACATGCTCTTTCATATTTCATAAGAGGTTTCTCATTATCTCACTTAGGAATGCTCAAAACATGAATCCCCACCTCAGCAAGTACTGTACAGTCCCTTTAAGGGCTTCACAAATGTTACAGATATCATCATTATAATTATTGTTATTTTTACAGTTGAACCTCTCGTATCCGGACAAGTTGGGACCGGGGCTCATCCGGATAAGGGATTTGGCCGGATATGGGAGACTCAATGCTTTATACATACATACACATGTACTGATGTAGCCCATTGTAGTATGATACCACATGTAGTAATGTGTATACTGCAACCTTTTCATTGTTACACTCAGTGACAGACCCCAAAATAGAGGTTTGTGTTTGCAAGAATGAAATCATTTTCTTTTATAAATTCTTGGGATGATTTACCTAAATAATTATTAAGAAATGTATCAAGTATATGTAATTCATGTGTGTTTGTGTAGGAGTTCTCAAGGAGTTGGGAATCCCCCTTTCCTCCCGTAATTATAATATTAAAAAAAAAATCACGGCGAGATTGCGTCTGTATAATAGAGAGATCCGGATAAAGGGAGGCCGGATAATAGAGGTTCAGCTGTATATATTCTTCTTCTTCTTCTTCTTCTTATTATTATTATTATTATCATTATCATACTGATATGTTTATGTTATTTACATGGGAAGAAAGGTAGAGAGAGAGAGAGAGAGAGATGATATTAAGCGCTTTATATGTTATATCATTATTATTATAATTACAATGATTATTGTTATTATTATTATTATTACTATTATATACTGGTAAGTTTATGATATGGACACTGAAATAAAGGCGGAAAGAGAGAGAGGGAGAGAGAAAACAGTCCCTTCTTCACTCTTTGTGTGCAATGCTTGCTTGAGGAACGTTGAATGTGTGAAGTGTGCAGGGGGAGTGAGGTTCAATGACTGTATATCAGCTGGATATTCAATTAAAATTTCCTTTTGCCGACCACTCCATCTAGAGGCAAAGCAAGGGACCAATGCTGAAGACGGGGACTATGTCTGATTTTGCTCCAATCTCCTGCGTTCAGTTATACCTTCCTCGGGATGGCGAAACACGTGTCTGGATTTCGTCGGAAGGGAAATGGAGAAGAGGCTCGGGGGCAGATGCGTGAGAGGAGAATGAACAAATCAATATCACCATAAATTAAGTCCGTCCCAGGTTTGGTCTTGTCTTGCACATCTTTCATTTTTGCGCAGACATCCTTTGCACGGCGGGAGAAGAAATACCAGGTTGGACGTGTGCATACTTGTGTAAACAGCAGTGTTTGGTGCGTGCAGCTGATATATTTCCTATATTGAGAGATGATCATGGTCCTTTTTTATTCTTATTTAAAATTTTCGACCCAATAAGACATCCAGATGCTGAAGGAGCACCCCTACTAGTGTAGACACAGCGATATTGCCGTTGCTGCTTGTTCGGCAGGTGAGGCAATTATGAGACATCCCAGGGAGGTTGGGATGCGAGCCCACAGCCTGAGGGGAGAGGGCTGGAGTGTCTCTCTCGTCCTCCCCTCCTAGTGTGCAATCAATGCCTGGTCAATAGTGAGCGGAGGGGTTACCATGGCAACGGCCTTGGTGGTGTGTAACTGATATCCAAGCTAGCCTCTTGATGGTCCATCAAGATGGACACTAGAAGTTTAAGGGGGGGGGGGGATGGGGCTTGCAGAGTGACCTCTTTAGGGAGTACTGTTGGCGGGGGAAGACAAAGAATTCCATAATCATTAAATGGAACTTGAAATGATGGGCTTTAATCCAATTTAAGTTGGCCTGAAATTCAAGAAGGATTGTGAGGAGGTAAGTGATTTTGCTAGCCTTTCCAAATGTTCAGTCTAGTGATGGAGAAAACCAAGTGACCTCAGTGATGGTGCTATAGAGGGATGATGCTTTCCATACTTTCATTCTTGAGATGAAAAGGAACCAATACAAAGATAGCGATAATAATAGATGAGGCATTCTATTGTTGGGAGAGGGGGAATGCTCCTCAGTACCTCCTAAGGCATGCCTCTGGCTATGGTCGTACATTTCTTTTCTTCACACTTTCGATAAATTCGAGATAAACAAAATTGTAGATGTTGTAGAGCCCATACAACTGTGGAAAAACTGTAACTAATGGCAGATTCTTTTTTTCAACTCTACCCTTTTTATGTTTTGAAATCATGTATCACAATCTGATAGCAATAAAAAGATGCACTCAGACTGGGATGCCTAACTAGAGAAGCAATCTGAGAGCGCAGACCTCCGCCAAGCATGCAGCTCATTTCCACCACTGATCTTGTTCTTCCATAGAGATATCAGTGATTTCCACCCATACATACTTAACTCTTTATGTGCCATGGTGGAAACCCCCTGTGTGCCACGTTATTCTGAGACACGAAGGTAGTCATGTTTTGAGCAAGAATTCTGTTTTTCGAATTGGTATAACTTTTACAAATTCATGTTAAGCTGGACATAATAGTGAGCAAAGTTAAAGAGGAATGCCAAACTTTGCTTCCATACAAAGTTTAACAATTCTATTTTCAATTTTTCTTTTGAATTACCAGTTGCTACATTACTGTAAAGGCATGACTTTTGCACATAAAGTTTCAGAAACTTAGAATGTACATGCAAATCTAGTTGGGAACAATGCTTGATAGTCAATCACCACATAGAACGCTAGCCGTATGTGAGAGGAACAAAAGCGCGAGAAACGCTTTGATGGTACCGCGGGATTGGCGATTTATCGATCGGTTTTGGCGGCTTTGTTTGTTGAGCAGAATATGTGAAGTTGGCACGCCGTCGACTGAGCCGGACGTGCGAATGTGGCACATAAAGAGTTAATATACAAATGTGCTGAAAGCCGCCCAATTTCCCAATATAGAAGCCTTTGTTATGTCATAAATTCTCAGCTGCATGGCGCGCCTCGCCCTAGCAGAAACTAGAGCACGCACTTTAGTGCGCGCATGCAAACCTCAAATACGCGCAGCATGAACTCCCAAGTTCATTGACCCTACCTGCCAAAATATCAAAAATCCTTCATAGATTCCCCCATAATTCTTGGATCACTACCAAAAGTTAATCGTTTGTTACCTGTATCATTTTCAACCTTTCCTGCAAGTTTCATCCCAATCCGTTAACTACTTTTTGAGTTATTTTGCACACGGACAAACTAACAAGCAAACCACTGGTAACAAAAACATAACCTCCTCCCTTTGGGAGCTCATCATGTGGCTTGATCAAATTTTGCCAGCTGTACTTTGTAGAGAAAATGCAGACAATGGTATATAAACCCCATTCACACGTACAAAATAGCAAGATAACAATTGTGATCCACTTCTTCATTTTTTTTTTTGCAAGGATTCACATGGACCAAAAAAAAGCAGGATAACAATAGCGATCCAAATTTTTTGCAAGCGTTCATACAGACAGAGATATCCCACCAATTGGCGTGCGCTTCACTGTGTGCACTTCTCTCAGCCTTCTGTCCTTGCTTGTCACACTGGTGTGATGCACATGCTGTTGTTATGTGTGCTTTGAATGATGGCAACATTCGCAACAATTTTCATCTGGAAAAATTTGTAACAACTTTACACAAGGACAGCATTCTTGCAATTCTTTGCCACGTTGAGACACTGAAATGATATATCGCTCAATGCAAGCGATGTGAATCGATAATATCCCTGGCCTCTTGCATGATGATATAGCAATTCAATACCTACTGAAAATGCGAATGTGTGGCCAATACTTTACTATTATCGATATATGTTGGACTCAATCCTGTGGAAGCAACGAACATATAAAGGGATGGTATAGTATTGGTGGAGATGACTGTTAGGCTTTCAACTTTTCGTGAGATACCAAGAAACCACTTGTGAAATGATACAGAGCATACCATTTTAAGAGGACTTCAAAGTTTATTTGATGAAAATCGGTTTTAGAATGGCTGAGATATCCGAAAACAAAGTAAAACAAAGCTGTCGTAGTAAAAGTTGGGTCCCACCTTTTTATTAGGATTGCTCTTTTTTGGATATCTCAGCCATTTCAAAAGCAGTTTTCATCAAATAAACGTTGAATTCCTCTTGGAATTTCATGCTCTTTCACATTTTGTAAGAGGCATCTCATTATCTCAACAAATATGTTAGAAACCCGAAGTTGGGTCTCAACCAAAACTATACCATCCCTTTATCATGAAAGTGCGCAACAGAGGAATTGCACATAGAATTTTATGTTCTTGATATTTTCCCTGTACAGCCTCAGTTATCTACTTGTTTGTTCCTCAAGGACAATTGAGGCTATATGTTACAGATAATTTATTGCTGTGTATTCTTAAAGACATAAATAGGCATTTATATGTTTCTCATTATCTCACAAAAAAATGTTAGAAACGTGAAATTAGGTCTCAACCAAAACTATACCATCCCTTTTATGTCCATTTTCATAGTGATGATAGCTGAAGCACTTGTAAAGCATTCTGTGGAATACAGATGATGATTTCAAATGGTTTCACACTTGCGCGAAAGAACTTGTCACAGTGATCACCAATCTAAAATGTTTGCGGAATGCGTGAAAAGTTTACTAGGTTTGCCAAGTGGTAGTTGCCATCCTTACTTATTCCACACAACAGCTTGGCGACAAACTGAACAGCTTGTTTGTCAAATATGCGACTCGAGTACCTTAATGCGGATAGGATGCGGGTGCACCCTGGTTGAAATAAATGTTTAAAATCAAGCAAGGTTTCAAATTGTTAATCGTGTTTTGGAGGCCCAAACTATTCAGATGACAAACATGCATACTCAGAATCTAGCAAAATATTTTGGACAAACTGTCTGGACCATGACATGCCAAGCCTGATTGTAAAAATATGTGTTGGAGAAACGTGAATTACATATCGTCGCTGGGGTGACAAGACCTTGTATCTGCAATTTTGGTGAAAATGACTTTTTTTGCATTTATGGTCAAATAATCGGTTAAGTGATGTCCTGTCCAAATCCTAGTTGTCTTACCCAAAAAATGAAGCCACCATGGCACGTCAAAGGAATGGCTGTCCCATTCGGTATAGTGCTTTGGCCGCCATGTTTTTTGGCTCTTCTGAATTTTGTAGATATGAGGTCTTGTCGTCCCAGCGACGATATGCTTTCATAACCCCCCCCCCCAAAAAAAAAAAAAAAAAAAAAATGACTTCCTTGATATTTGTTTCGAAACATGTTTGTGAATAATTTTTTTTTTTTTTTTTTTTTAATTAAATGAAAGTGAAGGCCCTCATTTAGTGACTTTGACATATGAGATGACAGTTTAAACAGAGTCAGGGTTATTAAGGGATGTATGATGAATACCATTGTCATATTAATCATAAGTACTTACTAATTATTTCTATGAAATTAATTTTTATTATGTTTTCTCCTCTTTCTCCTTTCTCTTTGCTTCGTTTGCTGGAATTTGATCGTCATTTGTGGTTCATTATGGAATGTTTGACCCCATGACATCAGGTGAGTGATGATATTTTTTCTATGGAACATCATTATCCCATTGAAAACGAGTCCCGAGTAATACCCGGGCAGATGTCTATGGGAAATGTGTGTTATAGCAAAATCAGCCCATCCTCAATGGGTTAAGTGATGCCAGGACATTGCAGGTGGGGACATAATCATCTTATCATCCCTAATCTAGGATATCTTGTGTCAATTTGGGGGCAGAAGGCTGCTGGTTGCCAACTGATCCTTGCAGTGGCATCAAATTTCTGCGATTGACAATCTTGTCCATTAAAGAATGTTGATGTGGACCCATACTCTTATGTATCATAACACTCGTGTGTTGCATGTTGTAGATGAAAAGTTGCAGTAGTCGAAATTATGCAAAATTAACATGCACCTGTACTCACAACAAGCATATATGCTCCTTCAGATAACTGCAAGGCATGGGTGCTTGTCTGCTATTGTGATTTATGGCATCGCTTACTACTAACTTTTGCTGTTGATATAATTGAAATGTTCGTGTATCGATGTGATTGCACATGTAAAATGATTAAATCATCACACAACCACCACAGATTTCATACATACAGACAAAGCAGCCAAAAGGACAATGTACTATGTTCAATTTCCAAGAACACACCAACAAACAGACAAACAAAGCTGTTTCTATGGGTAGTACCATGAAATGTTCTGTGATGGTTCTTTTGACTTGTACAAAATTCGATCAGTTAGGATGATGCTAGATTGAACACAAGCGATACCATTTTGGTGGAGACCATTATAGCATTGAGTAGATCGTTGGATCCATTATTGTGCAGATGAATATAATTGTTGGAAATATCACATGATTGCCTGGGAACATGTTGGTTGTTGTTGTTTTTTTTTCTGTTATAGCCCTTTGGATAGCTTATCCAACTCACCTTACCCCTCTTGGACAGTAGAGGGTGCTGTGGCTAATTAGTGCGACTCCTGTCAAGTTGATCCTCTTCTGAATGAATGACTAAATCATGTCCCTCCACATCAGATTGATTCATAAGGCGCTCTTCAGACTGCATGCAATTTTTTGGCAGTTTCAAGTCAATTCAGTTCAATTCGGTAATTTATTTGTTTCCATTAAAAAAAAAAAAACATGATACAAAGCGGTACATAGGTCAGTTTGACTCTCATACAGCATGGAAGGATCCATTTAACACAATATAAAATATACATGCGAATGGTATTATAACAAAAATGGAACAATACTCTCTTTGCCATGGTAATAAATTAGAAGAAGTAATCATAATGAAGGAAAAGAATGTTTCACTAAAAAGCTAAGCTTGTTGGATGTGGAACACCGAAAAGAAAATGCGAATGTGTTTCACGGAGTGTTGCAACTCAAATTCTATAATATTAGACCAGAACATTCAGGTATGACTGTTCAAATTATTTCTTTCTAGAGTTGTTAAAGATTGCAGTCGGGTCTTCCATGTTCCATGGGCATTAAAGTGATTGATAATGTCGGTATTCATTGCAAAACATGTGAAGTGTTCAAAGTTCCATTACTGCCTGGAACACGTACATCTTCTCTTGCCGTAACCCCAACCTGCTTCAGAGATACCAAGTTCAAAAATATTTCATGAGTGAGATTTTCATGACTCGGTGTCTTGGCATGAACGCATGCATGTGAACGAGGGAGCAAAGTGACCGAGTGGGGGGAGGGTGAAACCCCTCTTCCCCGGTAGGGAGCTTTTTCAATTTTTACCTCTTAAAGGTAGGGAATCCCATTTGCATGCCTTGAATGAAGAGTTGTATAAACACAGTGGTATGTTGAAGAGAGTATCATTTTAGAAACTCCCATAAAGTATTGAAAGTGGAAGGTAACATTTAGTACATTTTTATTGACCGTTAGATTTTGAATTGAATTCTTTTCGGGGCTCACCGTAAATTCCAGTACATTACTAGGCTGCCTTTGCAGACCCATGCACTGCATGTGTGTCCATCATGTATATTTTGTGAATAAAGTTCATCAAAACTTACAAACATTTCTATATACATTCTTGCCACACACTCTATATGTTATTACATCAGCTCTTATACTTTTAGATTTGTGTTTATAGATAAAAAATACAGAAGACTGCAACAAAAAGGCTTAAGTGTGGCTGACACACAGAACTACTGAGTAGTTGAGTTTTGTGCATTATTCAAATTGTAGATAACTGTTGACTTCCAAATTTCTAAGCAGTGGCCTAAACAACTCACCTGAGGTTCATATTTAATGTTTTGCTGCATTTTGGGAGTTCTGTAAAAGGTATCCCCTACCTTTAATGGTGCGATCTGGTGCATACATAAGTGACTATTTTTTACTTATTTTGAAAGGCAAAAGGGAAATATACCTTCAATTGCAGCTATCTCCTTTGAGCTATGCGTGGGAAAGATGGGTGCCATGCGTGAGATCGTGAGACGGACCCTAAATGCGCGAGTCTCATGCAGAATGCGTGAGACTTGGTAGCTCTGCTGCTTCCAGTTGTTTTTCGCAACTTCCAATGTAACACCCCTATGTTCCCTCCCCTTCTGGTTCTTTCCTCTACCATAGAGCTTTCCTTCTTTCGACTCATTGTGTTTTAATGATCCTACATACCTGACTTTGCTGATGGAGACATCACAAAAACTGCAACAGTAGGTCCATTCACATTGAACGTGAAAATAAATATTGTGGTATTCATGGTGGTAACTCAAATTTTGCAAACTATGCATGCAAGATTTGAGTGTGAATCATGTCATGAATTACCACTTATCATAAAGTGATGTATTTCTCGCTTGACCTGACACACTCTGTGTCTTTTTCCATCGGATATGCATGTACAGGTGCAATGCTTAACAGAAATACCACAGTAATTTCATACATAAGGATGGTACTAAGCGAATTACCAGTACTGCAGTATATATTGCTGTGGTATCTTGCCACCGAGTGCGTACAAATTAATGTGGTGTCTAGTACCACAGTAACTCCAGTGTGAATGCATGTAGTACCGATAAACAGCAGGTGAAATAACCCCAGAAATGAGGCTGCACAAATTCTAGTCTTGTCTCTCCATAACCCCCCCCCCCCCCCCCCCCCCCCCCCCGGAAATTACAATTGCATAATTTTTGCCTCGGGTCATCTTCAATCTGCCATCTGCACACAAAGAAATGGATGAATGGGTAAAAGGGAGTGGGGGAAAAAAAAAACCCTGAGCAAAATCTGAATATTGCATTTAGGCAGAAGTGGGAGTTATGTGTTTGGCAGGCTTTGTTCTCATCTCCTTTTTTTTTTCTTCCAGTCGAGCCTAGAAGCATCGTCGGGGGGGGGGGGGGGGGGGGGGGAGGGGGAGGGTAGGATGAAATAGAGAGAGGTAGCTTCAATAGATTATCAAACTAAATCGCAATTATGTATACCAAGCCAGCCTATAGCCTGTCATGCTTCATGCAATCTAGACATTGGTCTTGACTCTCATTCCTAATGAAATAGCAGCCAAGGAAAAACTTGCATCAAAGCATGATGACATACAGTTAAAGAATTCAATCGCAAAATGGGTCAAGCGCCATTTATTAGTGGAAAATTGAGCAAAGAAGATGCAATTCCCATCCCGATGGAATCCCCTTTTCTTTGCTCCATTTTCCACTAATAATTTATCTTCATTTCTGGTTAGTTTCCCTTTGTTTGCATTTGTAAACATTTGTAAAGTAGTAGTCTGCCTTTGAATAGAGCAAAATATCTTTCCAGTAATACCTCCTTTGCTGCTTAACAAGAAGTTTTTTTAAAGTTATGATTAAACATATCCCATGTTTTCTTAGTATCTCCTTTTTGTGTAGCTCTCATTGCAAATATCTCAAATTGTCAAAAATGGAGTTGACTCATTTTGCAATGAAATATTTTGCAATATTGTTGGTAGAGTTAGGATTAAACATTATTTACTGCGGTAAAAATATGTGTCTGCATTCAAGGGATCGTACAGTGTTGGTTGAGACCTAATTTCAGGTTTCTAACATTTTTTGTTGTTGGAGATACTGAGAAATCTCTCATGAAATATGAAAGAGCATGTAATTCAAAGAGGAATTCAATGTTTATTCGATGAAAATTGGTTTTGAAATGGCTAAGATATCAAAAAGAGAGCAATTCTAATAAAGTGTGGGACCCATACTTTTAATTACGATCACTTTGTTTTACTTTGTTTTTGGATGTTTCAGTCATGTCAAACCCAATTTTCATCAAATAAACTTTATTTCCTCTTAAAATGGTATGCTCTGTACTATATCATAAGTGTTTTCTTGGTATCTCGCAAAAAGTTAAAAGCCCAATTCTCATCTCCACCAATACTGTACCATCCCTTTAAAGGTAGGGAATCCCATTTGCATGCCTTAAATGAAGAGTTGTATAAATACAGTGGTATGTTGAAGAGAGTATCATTTTAGAAACTCCCATAAAGTATTGAAAGTGGAAGGTAACATTAGTACATTTTCATTGACCGTTAGATTTTGAATTGAATTTTTTTTCGGGGCTCACTGTAAATTCCAGTACATTACTAGGCTACCTTTGCAGACCCATGCACTTCATCAGTTCATGTGTGTCCATCATGTATATTTTGTGAAGAAAGTTCATCAAAACTTTACAAACATGTCTAACATACATTCTTGCCACACACTCTATAGGCCTATGTACATCAGCTCTTATACTTTTAGATTTGTGTTTATAGATAAAAGATACAGAAGACTGCAACAAAAAGGCTTAAGTGTGGCTGACACACAAAACTACTGAGTAGTTGAGTTTTGTGCATTATTCAAATTGTAGATAACTGTTGACTTCCAAATTTCTCAGCAGTGGCCTAAACAAGTCCCCTGAGGTTCATATTTAATGTTTTGCTGCATTTTGGGAGGTCTGTAAAAGGTATCCCCTACCTTTAAACAAATAATCCATTTGCTGTAGGTATAAAACCGTATATGCTGTCTTATCGTTTACCAGGTTTATGCCCCTTTTGAGTTTGTTTATGCTTAGAGTCACCACAAGCTGAAACTGTATGACTTCCAGAGACGTCTGCACATATAACTGTTGTAGTAACCTTTATGAGAGTGGGAAATTTGAACAAACACACTGTGCATACCATTTGTTTGTATATGAATGGTCTACACCACTTCCGGAGTGCCCGAAATGTTGTAGACCATACAGAGTTCTGAGGGGCATTTTATGAAGCGTTTTGTCAGATTTTTTCTTTTTTCTGACAAAATGTTATAAGCTACTGAAATCCTTGCATCTGAGAGCAAATTTGTCTGACAAATTTTTAAGACAACATGCTTCATGAAATCCCCCCCCCCCCCCCCCCCCCCCCCCCCCCCGTGAGCTCTTCAGGAGCGCTCCTGAATGTAGCCTTCAGAGGGGCATGATGTGAGAGTGCTCCGGGGCCCGATTGTTTGTTCATACAGAGTTAAGGGCACTTCAAGAGTGCTTCTAGAGCTCTACATGACCTGTATGTATGGAGTATGATGCCAGTCAATGTTTGCAAACAGAGAATTCAATATTATCAAGGAAGGTTTACAAGTTGGAATAGCTAATTTGGGTTCGAGTGGTGTCCCAGCCACCAGCCTTGTGGTGTGAATGTGTATAGCGCCCTCTGTTGTTGCCCAGCATCTTGGCCTCCCACCCCTACTGCCCAGCTCCGCTAATGCAATTTGAGAGGTGCCGATGCCATTATTACATTTGGTCGGCATTGTCATGCTATGTGTAGTTATGTGATCTTGTAGGAAATCAAACTGGGACTTGGACATAGATATAGATACTTTTGTTTTTGCTGTGAATACTTAAAGGGATGGTATAGTTTTGGTTGAGATGGGGCTTTTCAGGTTACTAACTTTTATTGTGAGGTTATGAGAAGCTTCTTATGAAATATGAAAGAGCATACAGTTCTAAGAGGAATGAAATATATTGCTTCAAGTCTTGGGTGTCCATGAAGTTTTTATGAAATCTGTGTGCTGCCCTAGTGAGACCGGAAGTTACATGTAAGCGTGATATCACACAAGAATAACAAAGAACTACAAAGATAGAAATAAAATATGAAATTCATTTTTAAAAATACAACAAAAAAGAATTGAAATATGCAAGTTTCAGAAAGAAACAGGATCGTAACCAAGGATCAGTTGTAATTTAGCAATTAGGAATTTTTTTTTTTTTGACAAACTCTGCACAAATGAAACAAACATTTATGATATGAAATACACAAACCACTGGCATTTTTGTGGTTTCGTCAACATTTGACTATTGCACAAAATATTGGCTGTATTGCTTTTATGAAATCAATAAATTGAATTGAATTGAATATGGAAAGAACAAAGGGCTAAAATGAAAGATAATGTTTTGCTCAATCCTGTGAAACTCTAACAATGAATACTAAAAGTATTATAGAACAAATGTGACCCGCTGTAACAAAAGGATCCGAAAGTCGGGGGAGGACAATTTTCTGAAAATGGCATGACATTATTCCCTTACTCTTCTTCTTTAATTTCATATATAGCACAACTCATAAAAGTACTCGGTTGCGGAGATATCACTATTTTATTACCGCATGTCAAGTGGTTGTGGAAATTAGAGTTTCGAGAAAAACGCCTTCGAAGTTTTCCTTCCGATGCTATCATGATCAAGGGATGGTGAGATAGTTTTCACCGCTTGACAATAGAAGGTATGCTCCTAGCGACCTCTGTGATGTTCATTCAAGCTTAGCGCCAGCGGTCTACACACAACCAATCAGTAATCTGGATGCCACGCACTGACCAATAAGATCACTCCCTCGTTGCTAGGGGCGGAGTCTAGCTGCGGCGCTAAATCCAAATCTTCGGACACGTTTCTGTTACGCTGAAAGTTGGAAAATCATGGCCCAGAAAAACACTGATTTCTTGCCTTTCCTTGTATCATTTAGCTTTGAAATTTTGGCAGATGATAGATAAAACATTAGACTACAAAATTCTGCCAAAAACAGAAATCCGATTGTTTTGACCAATTTTGATGATGTGACTTGAAACTCGATTTTCCCGGCTCAGCCGTCAGCGACTTTAGGATCCTTTTGTTGTAGCGGGTCACAAATAGAGTACCAAACCAAAGAAAAATAGCTTTTGGCACTTGGTGGGTTAAATGATAGATGTTGCCTTCAGGGGGGTGTTTCATCAACGTTTGTCAGCCCTAAAAGTTGTCATCGCTGACAATTACCATAGTAACAGTCAGTAACCAGAGCATCTCATCCAATCAAAACCAAGGATTTTGCTGAAATTGTCAGTGCTGACAAACGTTGATGAAACACCCCCCAGATGTTGCCCTTTCTTCATCCTGATTGCATTGGTTTTGTTGATCCTCACATCTCCTGGTTGGCTTTCTCTGTCAAGCAGTATGGATGACCTGAAAATGAAAGAAGAGGTATTTCAGACTGCGAACATGTATAGTTTTGTAACGATATTTCTGAAACAAGTTTCTGGTGATGCTTTAATAGAATTATGAGTCATTCAGACACTGAAATGTGGCAGGTTGCAGACTAAAATTATAAATCATATTCAATACTTCCAGTAGCTGTGTCACACAAGTCTATGACATGCCAATCGAGCACAAAACTCGTGCTACTCTTCCACAATGAACTAAGTGCATAAAATGCATACACTGTGGTGAAAGTAAGTAGGTAGATTGCTGAGGAATGGTCTCACCTACTTCTAGAGGAAATCCACCCCCAAAATAAATAAACTCCACAAAATAATCCCTACAGAACTTTCCAAAAATGATATAGATCGGGTAAGAAATAAGAAAAATTTGACATTTTGAAGTTTCACATTTTTTCGCGAAGCATTTTTTTTTTTTTTACTAGTCCTCATGTATATTCAAGTGAGTGAGTTGATGATGTCATGCCCTCACAATTTTTCACATATGTTACATATGAAATTCAGAAAATTTCTTATTTTCACCTAAAACAGTAAAAAGCATATTCCCATACCAAAATATATCTGAGGTAACATTTCTTTCTCTTTATTTTTGGGTGGTTTTAAGGCAAGATTTATATTCATACAACTGAAATATGAGATTTTTGTCGTATATGAAATGAATAAGAAATTATGAGAGCATGACTTCATCAACTTTGCTGATTTGAATATTCATAACAAGTGTTTTTAGAAAATTTTTGAGATTTCAGAATGTCATAACTTCCTTATTTCTTATCTGATCACTTGTCCATTGTTCTGCAGGAAATTTGTTTTTCTCTTTCTTATGAAATTGATAACATTCTTGAGTGGGTTTCTTCTTTAACAGAGCTTTTTACAGTTGGAGCAAAACATTTAGGCTGAAAACTCCATTAAGACTTAAAGGGGCTTAGTCCCGGTAGTGTAGAGGGCGCTGTTGATGATACTGCCGATCACCATTAGCATTGATACGAAGATTACCGAAGTTGAGCTCTCATCAAGAGTAAAGTGCGTAGGTGTTGCTAAGTAGCATTGCCTTCATTGTCTTCTCTGCGCATCGCACAGTCTGTAGTAATGCCAGGGTGCGTGCTTATGTGCTTGTTATTATGACATCACAAAAGAAGTTTGCTAAAGCTGTCATCCCCCTCAGCCGAATCATAAGCCGAACTGTGATCCGACCACTGACTACAGTGAAATGGACTTCTTCGGACTCGGGGGAAGTGGGCCACTGCGTAAGCGCTAAAGAGGAGTGGATAGCGTAGGTCTCTATAAGAAACTTGCGCAGTGCGCCCGCGTACACATTTGACTAAAACACCGGGACCATTCACCTTTAAGAGCCAAACTTGATTGGTACATATTATCGACCACGATGCCTGAGCACTGCAGAAATAGCTAGATCAACATGCGTTTCTCAAGAAGTTTGGCAAGAAGTTTCGTGCGAATCTCAAACCCCTCAACCTGACGATATCCTTGGAGTATATCTTTCTAGGCGGGAATGTCCCTGTGATACACCTGAATGGATTGGAGCACGTTAAGCCTTTCTGTGCCAGGGGCTTTGAACAGTGTATACAATGCAATGGTGTTTTACGTGCCAATCATTAGTCAGAGCACACTAAGGTTAACAAAGAAAAGAGAAGATAACTCAGTTCATAATATACACTGAGGTTACGCTTTCAGTTTCATTTTGGCACAGAGTCACAGAACAAGGTTGGGAGCCATCTACTGTTGGAAATGGGTAAAGGTTATTAGGGCTTCCTAATGATTCACTGATCACTAATATGGCTTTGCAAAGCTGGGAACTCAGAATATGAGATGATGTCAAGAAGGTTAATATTGAAATAGATTGACAAACTGCCCTTCATCGATGTAAATAAGCATTATTCAGGTATGGGCATACACTCTGGGGTCATACTCAAACCAACCATTTCCTGATTACTAGACAGGCATCACATCCACTAGACTACCAAGCTTCAACCCATCAGCCAGTGATATAATCCAGCAGTGGATGCTGCCTGTCGATATAACTTGATACAAGATTTCATCAATTTGAATGCTTGTTGCTGCAACACCTTCAATTTACTATTAAATTACAAACTTTACAAAACTGACCCTCGTTTATATAATTATTTGACAAGTTTGACCACAAAATGGATGAAGTGCTATTTTTGAACATTTTAAAGTAAGTCCATCATCAGATAGAGCAAAATAAAACCCTTTCCAATGATACTATTTTCAGTACATAACAAGGACTATTCTTGAAGTTATGATTAAAATGTCTGATATTTTCGTATTATTTCTTTTTTTTTGTAAGCAGCTCTAATTGCAAACATCTCAAATTAAACACAAATGGAGTTACCTCGTTTTGCAGTCAAACTGTCCTCATCGACAAAGAAAAGTGAAGCTTGTAAAGGTGATTTTTTACATTAATCCGGGTTCCTTCATCGTCCTCTATCTCCCTGTCACTCTTTCCTTTCCATTTTCTTTTTTTTAAAATCTTTTATCTTCTCTCATCCTTTCTATCTTTTCCCATAATTCATTTCTTTTTTCATCCTTTCTTTCTTCTCTCATACTTTCCATCTTCTCCTATCCTTTCCATCTTTCATCTTTTCTTTCTATCTTCTCTTGTGCTTTCTATCTTCTGTCATACTTTCTTTCTATCTTTCCTTATCTCTCCTTCTACCTCTTCCTCATTTATTCTTTCTCATTTTTTTTTCTCTCTTTCCCCTCTCTAGTCTTTTCCATTTTCGATCTCTCTGCCTTTCAAGTGAGAATGCACACCCTCATGCAGGAGAAATTGAGTTGCGATCAGATTGACAAGTTAAGAGAACACAGTGAAACATTCACTGCAGACGTGGAGGGTGATGTGGAAACAAGTAGGTTTGGTATTATCGACCCCTCTATCGAAATCTTTCAAGAAAATCTTCTGTATACACAACCCATAAAAGCCTCTAGCTGTTACTCAAGTTCTAATAGCCAATTCTACCTGCCCTGTTTCGTACCTCCCGAACATTTTTTTTGTGATGTACTGTCATTATTTTGATGTTGTTGGTTTGAAGACAGCCAGATCCCATCATGCATAATGAGTAGAAAGAGACTATGACATCACGCAGGTCATTTAAGGAGGCCCTCATCTCAAAGTTTTCTTGGAAGGTGGGAGTGAACACCCCCATCATGTCAGCAAGCTAAATTTTTCATTCATGTGCATGGAAGAGCGAACTGTGTTCATGGAGATTGTCATCAATTTTCCCCTCCTCTTAGCAAACAGCCAGGGAGATGTGTGGTCATTTCTCCGGCATAATCACCTCCCCCTCACATCACGTTACCGCGGTGATGCCTCGAGAGAAGACGGTGCCGGTTGTGATTGGCATGTGCTCACTCGTCCGTTCAAGTGAACCACTAGTTGCGTGGGCAAATTTATGTACCTTTCTTTCCCCCGTTTCCACGTAGCTCACCCCGCTCTCGAAAATCGTGACTTGCGAGCAAGTCAGCCGCACGTGTCGGCAGGGAATTCAGTTCTCCTCCTTTCTCTCCTCTTCTCTCCCCGCTCCTGAATCGGAAGGAGGATGAGGATGCCTGCCCGTCTCCGGTTGCTAGGAGAAATCTGACCTTCCCATCCTCCTCTCCTTGCTTGTGGTTCTTAAGCTACAGACAGTGTGTTCAGAACTTGACTTTGATGACAATGAAAAGCAGAGTCGCTTGAGGGTCACTTCTTGTCATGCCGCTAGATAGTAGACTGTCCATGGTTTTGGGTTCATTTTGTCTGGCATTCCAATCAATATCAGAAACCGTAGTTTGGCGGGGTTTTGCATCTTTTTGTTATAACTTTTATCACTCAATGTTAGTGTTTCATATTAAAGTAGAGTAAAAACTTATCTTTCTTTTCAGCTGTATTTTACTCGCCTGTCATTTTTTAATTTTGATTGTAGAATTATAAATATTCTCTAAATCATTGAATTAATAACTTATTCTTAACTTTGAAACACAATTTAGAATATTTAGTTCATATTTCTTTACAATTTAGGAAATTGTCTTTTTTTTCTTATAATGTGCAAGTTTAATAAATGTGCCTAGTTTCATCTTTAATAATTCATAACTTGTCTTTTAGTTTACAATGTATTCTATAGAAGATAATGCTTTCTAATCAGGTGAGGAAAATTTTCTTATTTTGTTTTTTCTTCTTGTGTGCAGGTGTTTAAATTTATCTAGTTCCATCCTACGCTCTTTACACTTTCTACGTGAGAGTTGCTTTATGTCGGGGAAATAGCTAAAGTCTGTATTGCTGTCCATATATTCCGAGAGCTACCGATATGGAATTAGATATGCTGGACTGTGTATTGTGGCTTAAATTCTTATTCTGCCTACAAGAACTGTTATTTCATTTTATGGATATATACATATTATCATGGTTTTTTAGTACAAGCAATGAAGTGTCAATGATTTGATTGCTGGAACTTTTGTAGTGAAATGCTAATGAAAATACCCTTTTTGCTGAAGTCGACCTAGAATTACTCTGCTAAATATATCTAGCTGTGAGAGATAGATGCTTGGAGCCATGAGATACATGCAAGTAACAGAGCATTATCTCTGGCATGCTCTCTGAAGCAGTTTACTGGCTCTGTAATGTTGATAATACTTGTTTCTTCAAAAGAATTATATGGAAACAGAGATTGACACCACCCAGTTTAGCCTATGTGACATAAAATAGATATCTGCTCCTTGCCAAGAGTTTGATATAATACTGTTGGGTGCTTTTGGATTTGAACCCGGGAAAAGAAACTTGGGATTGGGTTGTAAGGGTGGGGTAGGACTTTCTACTTCTTGGGGGAGTTTAATAAAGAATGCATTCTCAGCTATGCTCTGTCACTGTGCATGCATTATTCATTCATACCACATTCTGTTGCCACCAGTCTTTTTGTTATCATCCCCCCTTACTTTTCCCTGCATTCAACTGATTTTGGCTGCTGCCATGGCAACCGAAGTGGTGCAGGTCATGTGCATGTGTGGGATGCGAGCTCGATTCCTCGTAGCTCACCGGCAGGCATAAGACGCTCCGTCTTCTGTGGGATTTTGGATGCGAGCTGATTCATTTGGGATTAGCTCCCTTCCCCCGCTTTTGCATCGCGAGACTGATCATCTTCTTGTGCATTTTAGACGCGCGATGTACCTCGCAGCAGCCGTGTCCCTCGACTTCTGCCTGGTAGTTTTCCATCTGCATTGATCTCTGCTCCAGTGGGATCCACCTGAAAAGCACCGTTGCTCGTCTCTGAGAAGTTGTGAGTAAGGGTTTGATGAGAGACAGTAGTAACTTTGTTTGAATACCACGGGAGCAAGACGAGATTGAAGATGTCTTTCACTTTAGTTTCCACAGTCAGAGATGCCACATCATGAGCTGCAGTAATCACCAGAATGAGATATTCGCAGTGTGTGGAACCTCCTTTAGCAGATGGTGAAATATGTCGCTATGGATCACTATATGTTTTTTAAAGGACAGTAAGTTCTGATAATGGATTTTTCAATTAAGGTAATGTTACGTGCATAATGCTTTGTTCACGAGCGATCTCGCACTTCAAAAATTGCATATTTTCTCGCTAGAAGTGAGCCGTGGCTATCTTTCATTGTCACTACTTCTTCGTCTCCCATGTGATATTCTACTTGCCGTGAGCCAAAAGAGATCCTACTTTCCCCGAATTTGCTTTCCATCGATCTTTCCTTCATACTCCTTAGGAAGTTTTATTGACTGGCTCACCGCCACCGTGCCTATGGGATAACCAGCTTCGCCGTCCTGATGGAATCTGCGAATAACACTAATTGAAGTGTCATTTTCAAATTGCGATTAATCAATGCCCAGCGTGGAATTGTGGGATACATTCGTCGTCAGTGGGGATGATGGTGGAGTGGGAAAAAAAGCGAGATGCAATCTTTCCGGAGTGAGCATCCGTTTGTCTGCCTCCTCCTCTTCTCGCCTTCCTGTACATCGTCGAACGGATCAGAGGAATAGATGAATCGAAGCAAGGCTGCATCTCGAAATCGACCACTAATGCCCTTTGTCAGATAATGCTGGGGCTGTCTGATGTCATCAGTTAGCAGCCATTTAACCTCTTAAAGCCCTCCATTTCATCCCCAGCCAGTCCAACAATGCCCGCGCCGGCCTTCGAAGAGATGCGGCAGCGAGACTTGTTAGCTCGCCATCGATTCCCAAGGTTGTGCGCTGACCCCTCCGAGTCTGAGCGTGGTGAATGGCGGCTGCTTAATTACAGCGACTGACCCCAAAGTTTTGCAACGCCGCCTAGCTGTGTTTGCTCCCATCTTCCTCAGTATCATCACGACGGGTCATACCATCCTGTTTGTCTGAGGGTAACATGCTCTTGCTGCTCTGAAGTATCTTGTTCTCTCAAGCTCTCTTTCTCTCGCTGAGTTTTAGTGCACGGGGGAGAAAAAAAAAACCCTCGAACAAACAAAAGTGATGCCCTTGGGTCTTGCTCATACAAAGATGCACCTAGAGACACGAGCATCACTATCGGTATAGGAGTGAAGTTACACATGAGGCATCCAGTGGAATTTCTGCCTATTCAAATATGTGAGTGTAAGACATTCCTGCTGCCACTATAGCAACGGCACATTAAGCAACAGCATTTTATGAAAACTCATCCGTAGGTGTGTGAGTGTGTGTTTGCAGTCATTCATGTGGAGTGTCCATGGACATATCATTTGTCATCCTATTCTCGGAGGGGAGAAGAACCCATCTTTTGATAAATGCTGTTGGAAGTGTTTCTCGGCACGCATCTGCAACAGCTTTCTCGATAGATCAATTAATAAATGAGAATTCATCAGAGAGTACAAGGAATGCTGGACGCATATTGATTTATCATCAATTTCCAGGCGTGCCTTGAGCAGTCTGTCGTAAACTGCACCGTGCGTAGACTCGAGTGCTTGAGGTAGCTCCTCGCTAATGCTGGAAAATCTTCTTCCACGCAGGCCTGATTGGAACTACGAGGATTTTTACCCATCTCTTGATAATGATGTTGCGTTTCTACCCCCGTGGACTAACTTTGCTCAAGCCTCCAGCTTTCGTTAATGGAAAACAAGGAGAATACAGGTGCTAGATGTGCCTCGTAGAGGAATATAGATACACCAGCATCGAGATTCTGAGAAATTACTTCTTCTCTAGGCAGTGGTAACCAACAGCAGATTTTCCCCCTTTTTTCCTCTCTTTCTTTTCTTATGCCTGGCGGTTGATATTTCATCTTGTTGGATTCGTGATTAACCTGGAGTAACATCCCCCCAATTGACCTGCGGTTGTTGGTTGTCGCTTTTGCAGATCTCATGATGTTATAAAGTAGGATATTCAAAATTGCCATGGTAACTTGCTTCAAAAATTAGTTCAAATTTCAAACCAGTTTTCTGAAAAAGGCTGTGAAATTTTAGCATGATGAAGAAAGTTATACATCTTAACATATTGTAACATAAGATTTCTTATTATTTACCAAAATCATGTGTATCACACAATTCTAAGGCTTGAATGTTTTCAGTTTTAGTCAGGATGCTATGGTGACCGCTACAGGGTTTTAAGGGCTAAATCACTGTTATAAAGGCATAGGAAAGTTGCTACTATTTAAAAGACAAATTACCCTTACTATGCATTTGGATTGAGAGAATGCAGCAATTTTAGTAGAATACATCCGTGAAAGTTTGGGAAGAAAAATCAGACAACCCATTCTTACGTTTTGAATATTTTAAGTTTCAGTGCCGCCATCACTGGCTGGTAAGTCAACTACAGCTTGTGAGATCACATGCATAGAATGATATTATAGAGAAAATGTGAAAAAAAGAAGAAGATAATTCGACATATTTTCATTTTCTTGCATAATAAAAAAGCTCTTGACTTGCCTCTTCCAGAAGGCAGGGAGAATAATATTACCCATAACGTATCTCAGCTACAAGTCAAGAGAATGTGTCCTTTTTTCAAAAATTGAATTTTTGCGGAATTCTCTTTATATTTCCTTATATTGTACTGTGCATGTGACATCATAAACTCATGTTTTTCTATCAGAGAAATGCTAAGTTTCTGGTCTGAAGTACAATTACAATCACAGTAGAGAATTACAAAGCAGATGAACCCTCTTCAACTATAGTCCCTTGCATTGGACCACTAGTAGTGCCTGTATGTTTGTGCAGTCTGTAGTTGAGGAACATCTCTAATCCAATTTATCCGCAGTACAGCCAGGGACAGTAATCTTTAGAAGCCAGACAGTTGATTCCTGTGACCCTCTGAACCAGCTCGTTCTGTCGTCTGCAAAGATTGTTACTCCTTCGCATACCATTCATCTCAGTTAAAGATGACATAAATATTTAACGAGCAAATCACTTAATTGGCTGGAAAGTAAAGCATCCTTTTAATCTAATACTAGCATGACCTAGTTGAACCTGTGACCTTTTCGATGCCGGTGATGCTCACGGTCTTCCCATGGATACCGCCCCCTGAAATGATGATGAGTCTGAATTCTACTCGGTGGTGGAGGTTCGAAGCGGGGATGGGAGTGTGTAGGCACTACTGTACATGCTGATATCTTCATGAATGACATTTGATCGTACATTTTCCTGAGTTTGGTACTTTCGCACACTTTATGGTCTTCTCATTGTCATGATAAATTGCAAAAAGAAACCACCAAACAAACACAACAACATAACACCCACGTTCAAAAGAAAGTGGCACTTCTAAATACAAATTACATGTATCTCTCAGAATAAGTACTAGTACGGTATGCCAGGAATCACTGTTGATATGTGTATGACATTGAGGCTGTACTGCTTATAGTCACTTGATAATTGAAAGCTAGTGTGCTAGCTTGGGACAATGCATGCTGGGAAATTTGTGGTTTTGTTTTTTTCTTTAAAAAATTTGCACATTGTCATATCTGCAATTGCGAGTCTATTCACAAAATTCTTAAAGAAGTAAAATCACTGCAAAAATTGAAGTGTAGAACATAAACAGTATACTCAATATTAAGCTCTTTCTATTTTTCACTACTTCAGATGACAACAGTTTTCTGTTTTTCCAGCATTGCAAAGTTACAGATGCCTAAAAGCCTACATCAAATGGGCTGAAGAAAGTTTGGAATACATTCAAAGTCTTACAAAGATAAAGGTGCATTTCAAAAACAAATGCACAAACAAAGTTGCCTTTCTAAAAACACAGAAAACAACTGCTGTAAAAGCAGAAATTTTAGCTGTATTTTTGTATTTGCATTTGGCTGGGTAAGACAAATTCTGTGTGTTCTAAATTTTTTGGAATTGAAATAAGAAATAGTGTGCTTTTGTTTGTCATGTCAGTTACGTGTTGAGCGAAATTTGTCACTGCAAAAATATCCACTTGTACAGTTTATACCAATATGGATGACAAATGCACAACAACACAATGTGCACCCATTAGGCCAGGGATACCAAACAGTGAGAGCAATCAGAGGGAAGGCTTGATGTCCTTTAACCCATTAAAGGACAAGTTCACCTTCATATACATGTGGATTGAGTGAATGCAGCAATATTAGTAGAACACATCAGGGAAAGTTTGAGGAAAATCGGACAATCCGTTCAAAAGTTATGAATTTTTGAATTGTCTGCTCAGTCATTGCTGGATGAGAAGGCTACTACAGCTGATGATGTCACATGTGTACAACGATATATTAAAGGAAAATAAAAAGAGAATTTCACGAAACTTTACTTTTGGAATAAAGTGCACATTTCTTGGACTATTTACTGATGTATGTTAAGGATAATATTATTCCCCTTGCCTTCTGAAAGAGAGAAGTCGGGTGTTCTTTTGTTATTCGAGAAAAGTGAAAATAAGTTGAATTTTCTTTATACTTTCTTTATACCGTTGTACACATGTGACATCACAAGCTATAGTAGTCTTCTCATCCAGCCGTGACTGAGCAGAAACTTGAAAAATTCATAACTTTTGAACGGATTGTCTGATTTCCCTCAAACTCTCACTGATGTGTTCTACTAATATTGCTGCATTCACTCAATCTACATGTCTATGAAGGTGAACTTGTCCTTTAAGGACGGACTGATTTTTGCCATAACACATATTTCCCATCTATTATAGACACCTGCTGGAGTATACTCGGGACTAGTCTTCAACGGGTTAAAGTGAAATACAAAACTTCATCTCTAATGGTGTTTACCACGGCAACTCTTTGAATCCTACCTCACTGGAAACTGGAAAATGTAAAGTGCACCTTGTGCATGGAAACAGAACATTTCGTTAACTTCCGCCAAGTAATGTCCCCGCTTGGGCATTGTGAAGAGAAAGCAGTGACCTTTTAAAGGAAACTTACCGATGTGATGTCATCTCCAATTATATTAGATAGTTTGAAACCACTTTATGAAATGTTAAAGAGCATACATTACTGAGAGGACCCAAAGATTCGATGAAAATCTATTTTAAAAGGGCTGAGATATGCAAAAACAAAGTAAAACAAAGCGATCATTGCAATATAAAAGGTGAGTCCTACTTTTATGGGGATTGCTTTATTTTGGAGATCACAGCCATTTCAAAACCAATTTTCATGTTAGATAAACTTTAAGTTCCCCTGAGAACTGTATGCTCTTACATATTTCATAAGAGGTTTTTCATTATCTCACAAAAAATTTGAAAACCTAGAGCCCCACCTTGACCAAGACTACAGTATATCATTTTATTATCATTTTATTGTGCAGAAATCAGTCCCTCTTGATCTTTGTTTATTTGTTATTTTTTAGTGTTTGGAGAAAAAATTGCCTTGTGCAGTATGTTTGAACAGAATGGTAAGGAAATATGGGGATAAAGAAAAAATTTTATCCTGTGGTTCCATTCCCTGCACTTAGCCTCAGGAAGGGTACTTCCAAGGGGTCATATACTCTCATCATTGTTTAGGCATGTATAGTTCAGAGATTAAAAAAGTGCTTTGCTTGCAACCAAATAAGCATTTTTTTCTTCTTCTTTTAAAAACCAATGTGTGAATGGCAGTGAATGAAATAAATTTCTGTGTCCTGACCCTAATGCCGATAATTCTTGTGTGTGAATGGGCCTTTTCAAATCCTTATGCTGCTATTGCTACCATCATTCTGTGGCCTTGACCTTACTGGTCTGTAATTATTGATTCTTGGCCATCCACTTAGATAATTGGCTGTATGGATAAAGATTGGTGATTATTTGTGCTAGCCTTTTTCTTGAATTCATGCGTTTATAACAATAAACAGTTGCTTGCAAGCAAAAGCTCTTTCTATCAAGCACAAACAATTGTTTAGAGATAAAGCATTTGATTGAAAATATTTTTTAACATGCGTGAAATTAACATTTTGCTTGCTTCTGTTAGCAGTTGCCTTCATTTTTTCAAGTTCAATCAAAACAGCATAAGTTTTAGCTTGAGTAGGTCATTTGCTTTAAAAGGACTGTACAGTACTGGTTGAGGTGGGGATTCAAGTTTATAACATTCCTAAGTGAGATAATGAGAAACCTCTTATGAAATATGAAAGAGCGTGTAATTTTAAGAAGGATTCAATATTCATTTGATGGAAATTGGTTTTCAAATGGCTGAGATATCCAAAAAAGTGATAATATTAAAAGGCGACAGGCCACGCCTTTTATTAAGATCTCTTTTTTTCACCTTGTTTTTGGATATCTCAGCCATTTCAAAACCGATTTGCATCAAATAAACTTTTGATACCCCTTAGAATTGCATGCTCTTTGACATCTCATGGAGTGGTTTCTGAATATCTTGCAAAACGTTAAAAGCTAAATCCTCACCTTGACCACACCCTTGAAGCATCATGTTCATGTTCATATTAAAAAGAAAAAGGGAAGTTGTACTGGAGTAGAATGAATTCAGAAGAAATTGTCCCAGAGATATTTTGAAAACTATTTAGCTCTGTAATGTATGTAGCTATTGAGAATTCTGGATGATTTACAACTTGGAAATGGACTTTTTAAATCTAATGGTGTGGTGGTCTAATGCTTGTAATTTTGAAATTCTCCAAGATTGACAGCTGATTACAAAGCTAAGATCATCTCATTGGCAGTAGCTAAGTGATAACCGCAGCTATTGTGTACGAGAACTGCCCTTCTGGCCAAGCAAGCATTGAACAATAGATTCATAGATGGTAACATTACGGTAAGCAATACTTCCATTCATATCAGTTTCCTTGGGCAGATTACGTCAACCCCGACTCTTGGAAAATGAGATTTTCCTCCAGTGCTGAAGAATGAATGGAAATGAAGCCACTATCTACTTGAAAATGATTATAACTCAGATCACCCTCACAAGGAACAAGGAGGCAATTCACATACTGTGATAATTTCAAGATAACAGAAATTTTAGATATCTTATTTGTTTGTAGTATTAATAGGAAGAATAAAGACAGCACTTAAAGGTAGGGGATACCTTTTACAGACCTCCCAAAATGCAGCAAAACATTAAATATGAACCTCAGGGGACTTGTTAAGGCCACTGCTGAGAAATTTGGAAGTCAACAGTTATCTACAATTTGAATAATGCACAAAACTCAACTACTCAGTAGTTCTGTGTGTCAGCCACACTTAAGCCTTTTTGTTGCAGTCTTATGTATTTTTTTTTATCTATAAACACAAATCAAAAAGTATAAGAGCTGATGTAATAACATATAGAGTGTGTGGCAAGAATGTATATAGAAATGTTTGTAAGTTTTGATATACTTTCTTCACAAAATATACATGATGGACACACATGCAGTGCATGGGTCTGCAAAGCTAGCCTAGTAATGTACTGGAATTTACGGTGAGCCCCGAAAAAAATTCAATTCAAAATCCAACGGTCAATAAAAATGTACTAAATGTTACCTTCCACTTTCAATACTTTATGGGAGTTTCTAAAATGATACTCTCTTCAACATACCACTGTATTTATACAACTCTTCATTTAAGGCATGCAAATGGGATTCCCTACCTTTAACACATGGTGATAATTCTAAAAATATCAGAAATTTTGATATCCTATTCTTTTGTAGTATTAATAAAGAGAATATGGATAATTTAGATTTTGAAGAGAATGTAACAAAAAAGGTGTGTAAAGGTAATGCTAAATGTCATTTCACGCAAGAAAAAAGGTCAATGGCAAAACCACAAGAACAAATATGTGTGGGGATATACAAACATGGTAGTACTCAACATAACACGAAGGGAGGAATAGGTGAATAGTATATCACATGTCCGCTATGCACACCGGCACCGCTAGCTTGGAGGTACGTCCATCAGACGGGGTATGCTGAGGTGACAGGAGAGATGGGAAAAACATTATCGATGCGGCAGCTCCTTGGTTCCCCTGGCCCTTGAGTTTTACCATGCTTGCGTATCCCCATCACGACTTCTATTTTGTTGCCATTACAATTCATGGCCGCTCTTTGCCCCCCCTTTTTTCCCGTGTCTGAAATTGTTAGATTTCGTTGTAAGGAAACAAAACCCAAAGACAAGATGGATAGATCATTCTTTGTATTTCATTCTTTTTTTCGTTGCTTTCTCTCTCTCTCTTTCTGTATTTCTTTCTCTCTCCTGAACACCCCGATCTTCCATGCCCTGTCCGGGGTATGTTTTTTAATCGGTCCAATCCATTTACGCAAAGTTTCATCCCTGGCGGGTTATTTTAGAGGAGTGTGCAACGGGGATGACGTGTGTTAGTGTTGCCGACAGCGAAAATACAGGGAAGGTATCAACATCTCGCATTCCCTGGCCTTCGTCGGCCCGTTGTTTTCTTCGCCCCAACGAAAACTGTGAGTTGGAAATGGGTTGGGAATTGACTTAATGGAATTAGTATCAATTGTTCTGTCGGGTACGCATATCTCCCGTTTTCATCTAAACTGAAGCAGTCTGTCTTACTTTTGCGCAGCTTTGAAGTGGGCAATTACATCATGAGGTCCTTACGTTGAAGAAGCTGCTCGAGGAATCTCTCACAAATTAAGTATTGAGTGGCTCATTACACAGAAATATTTTCAGCCTCAAATAGACAATGCATATGATCACCATTGTCGTTGTTTCATTATAACTTCTGTGATATAAACTTTTTATTTTTGCACCTTTTTTTAATGACACAAGACATTCCATCGAGATGTTTGATTTTTTTCCCCACTCAGATGTAGTATTTTTTTTTTTTTTTTGTAATGTGCTGTGTGGCTGTCAGTCCATTTTAGTCAGCAGTGGCCAGCAGATCATATTGTTCTTGAATCACATTGTGAGTGGATTCTAATTGAGCATCTGGAATACTTCAGAAACCTCTCAAAAAGTGCATTTTATAATACAAACTTTTCCTTTGTGTATGCTTTACAGTGTATGACAAGATACAACAGAAAAGTAGGGTAAAAAGTGTTTTGTTTTGTTTTGTTCATGACATACATTTTTTAGTATCTTTTAGTTCAGGACATACATTTTTTAGTATCTTTCTTGAGTGAATTTATTTTATGAACATAATGAACTAGTCATGGGACTGTGGAGATGTTACATGGACTTTATCATAATCTTATGGAGTTTTTATACAATGGAGAAAAATGACATTCAGCAGTTCTCTTAGGGGTTTCATGATGTTTAACTGAACTGGAGCTAATGGCTACAGATGCTAAAATATGAAATAAAATCTGTATTGAAATACATGTCAATTACCAGTCTGATAACTTTTCTGAGCAACACAAATCATATTTGTTAGTCCCATGTAGGCATTTGTATACTGTGTGTAATTGCATACAGTGTACTTTGAAAATTACATAGTCAACCCCACATTTCTGCTTACTACTTATACAAAGCTTTGCTTGAGAAGCAGTAAGCTACTGTGGAGCTAATGGCTGCAGAAGCTAAAATATGAAATGAAATCAGTGCTAGAATGCATCTCGAATACCAGTCTGATGGGTTTTCTGAGTGATCATATTTGTTAGTCCCATACAGGCATTTGCATGTGTGGACTTGCATACTTATGAAACTACACTCTCAACCCCACATTTCTGCTTAATACTTATACAAAACTTCTTGAGAAGCAGTAAGCTACCGTGGATAGAGAATGGAGTGAACACATGTTTGATTTTTCTGCAGAAAATGCATATAGTTCATCGACTATTCGTAGTATTTCCAGATGAAGCACTCGGATATAAATGTCAAGCATACAGTGCGCATGTGTTGGTGCTAGCGATCTGTCAAGGCATGGAAGGCTGTCTGCTGCTATTGCATGTGTTCTTGTGTCTGACATTAAGAGAAAAGCTATACAAATTGTCATGTCAGGCCTGAAAATGTGAAAGGAGGGGTGGGGGGGGGGTGGGGCAGAGGAAACGCTGTGGAAAAGGCAGAACAAGAGGACAAAGAAGCGTAAACTGATTGCCTACTGAAGAATAATCTGATTAGCTCCTTTGGAGTCACCACGCAAGCAGGTTGATGAAGGGAGTATGAATTGAAGGAGAGGAGAGGGGTAAGGTGTTGGGAAGGGGGGAGGGGCAGAGAAAGAGAGGGGAGGGGTAGTGGAGCTCATTGATTCTAAGCCCGTCAGTATTTCAAAAGCAAACACTTCACCGTCTCGTTCCGAGACCCCCCCTCGCCGAATCAATTCCCGCCAAATGTGTGGGGACTACATCCCAATCAATATCGCGACTTCTTTTACGAAATCTTGTGCGAAATCCATGAAACCTCTTTCAACCACTCCTTCCACCTCTCCACTCTCTTCGTCTTCTTGAGGTAGTTTTTTTTTTTCTTTGCACATTTTTTCCCCTCCTTACAAACACCATTCTCAAAGCTGAGAGGGAGAGAGAGAGAGAAAGAAAGAGGGAGAGAGGGGGAGAGAGAAAACCGTACCACAAGTGGGTGTAATGTGGTTACCTGCGGTTTAACTTAATTACCACTCACTGTGTTATTAAGTTTTGGGCACACAACTTGTCAGCTCACACAATGGCACGGCAACCAGAATCGGGCTGTTCCGCTGCTCGATGGGCGGTCAATAGTTTGTGATTACGCTCTGGTTGAGGAAATTAAGGTATAGTAATACAAGAGGCAAAGAGAGGAGGGAGGGGGAAAGAAAAAAACAGGATACGGGAGATCTTTCGGTGACACGTCCAGTCTTTCGCCTCAATTCTTATACGATGTGTGAGGTACAGTGTAGACTGGACCTCAGTTCACATCTGCTGTAGATAATTCTAGGCGGAACACTAACCTCTTTCCTTGACTATGGTCATCTGGCATTGCCGCCATGGCAACGCCGCCATGGCAATGCCTTCCGGCTCATCACATGGGTGCAAAATTTGGGGGACACAAATCTGGTATACTAATGGCTTGAAGAGAGCAACAGGACTCAGTTGCAGAAGTTTCATTGGGGTCATCCCACAAGACCGACACCCACAAGTCATACAGCTTATGAGTTTGACATTGAAAAGAGGTCCATGAGTCATACAGCTCACAAGTCATACAGCCCATAAGTTCGACGCTAGGGAAATAAAGCCCATGAATTCAACACAAGGTAAAAGCAGCCCACAAGTTCGACAGATACAGCACGGCGCTTCATGTGTCGGTCTTGTGGGCCTTGTTAGCTTAGTGTCGAACTCATGGCTGTATGACTCGTGAGCTGTATAACTCATGGGATGTATGACTTGTGAGCTCTATGACTTGTGGGCTGTATGACTGGTGGGTGTCGGTCTTATGACGTGCACCTGTTTCATTGAATAGTTTCATTCAAAAGGCACCGCCTTTCTATCTTCTGCTTTTGTTGCTTCTCTCTTTTTATTCCTTATATCCTTTTATTCTGCCTTTTCTTTATTTCATTCGTATTTTATCCCATCTATCTTTCTTTTTCTCTCCATCTCCATTTTGTCTCATCTTTCTCTCTCATTTTATCATTCCATCTCTCATGTTCATTCTGTCTCCTTTTTTCTAATTGTCCTCTAATTCCACCGCATTTATATTCCATCTCTCTCCTTTCTATTTCTCATTGTTTTTCATTCTCTTGCTTTTTCTACCTTTTCCTGTTGTGTTTCATCTCTCTTCTTTGATATTCCATCTTTCACTGTTTTACTTGATTCCTTCTCTCTTTCATTTTTATTCATCTTTCTCAATGATATTACTATTCAATCTCTCTCTTTTCCTAGTCTTTATTCCAGTCTCCTCTCTTTTTATTCCATCTCTGCTTCATCTCTCCCTACTAGTTCTACTTTTCAGTCTCTCTATCTTCCTACTCTGTATTCTAATTCCCTCTCTTTCATTTATTCCACATCTCCTGACTAGCTCTACTATTCAATTGATATCTTGTCCTAGTCTTTATTCCAGTTTCCTCTCTTTTATTTATTCTATCTCTCCTTCATATCTCCTGACTAGCTCTGCTATTCAATCTATATCTTGTCCTAGTCTTTATTCAAGTCTCCTCTCTTTATATGCCATTTCTCCTTCATCTCTTTCTACTAGCTCTACTGTTCAATCAATATCTTGTCCTAGTCTTCATTCAAGTCTCCTCCCTTTATATGCCATTTCTCCTTCATCTCTTTCTACTAGCTCTACTGTTCAATCAATATCTTGTCCTAGTCTTTATTCAAGTCTCCTCCCTTTATATGCCATTTCTCCTTGATCTCTTTCTACTAGCTCTACTGTTCAATCTATATCTTGTCCTAGTCTTTATTCAAGTCTCCTCTCTTTATATGCCATTTCTCCTTCATCTCTTTCTACTAGCTCTACTGTTCAATCTATATCTTGTCCTAGTCTTTATTCAAGTCTCCTCTCTTTATATGCCATTTCTCCTTCATCTCTCTCTACTAGCTCTACTATTCAATCTATATCTTGTCCTAGTCTTTATTCAAGTCTCCTCTCTTTATATGCCATTTCTCCTTCATCTCTTTCTACTAGCTCTACTATTCAATCTCTCTATCTTTCTACTCTCCAGTCTGTTTTATCTTTTTTTTTTTCTGTATTTCATTCCTCTCTCTCTCAACTTTCTCTCTGATCTATCTCTCACATTCTTCTTACTGTCCTACTCTTAATTTTTTCTTCTCTTTTTACTCTTTATACCATCTCTCTTCTAACCCTCTACTCCATCTCTCCCTCTCTCCATCTCTCTCTCTCTCTCTCGTCTCTCTTTGATTTCGGTAATTCGCAGTGGACCTAGTTTTGGTAGATGAATTTGATTATATTACAGATTTCCTGGGAGAGCCGTACGCAGGACTTTCATTTCTGATACCCTCAATCTTCTCGGTTTCACCTCAAACTAGTTCATCATTTTTTCCACACCGTAATGTTTGCGTGTGTCAGAAAAGTAATCTAAGGACTTGCTTGCTGAAGGGAACAAAAAAAAAAAAAATGAAATAAAGTGAAGAGGTTTTTTTTTTTTTTTTTTTTTCTTTTCTTTTCTCCTCTGTTAACCATGCCTATGACTTTGTTCACGGCAGTTGTATCAGATATTATATTCTCTGGCTGTGAAACCCTTGTTGCAGGTCATAGAGAATAAAGTCAAGATATGGGCTAATAATGAATATACACTTACACCCACAGATGCACTCACACACACACACACACACACACCCTCACCCACACACACGCATGCACACACAGACACACACATACATGCACAGCCCACTGGATTTTAGGAAGAGGTTTACCTGCCACTGATATTATGTTGCAGGTACAAGAGCCCAGTTCTTTGAAAAAGAGAAAAAGAGTTTGCAGTCATTGCATCTTGTAACAATACATTAATGCAGTTGAATGTCAATGAGTTGTGAGAATTCAAGTTGTTGCCATAGAAACTAATTATTGCAGTACAGTAATTGCACAAATTTGTATGTTACCTGTCCTAGACATACAATACTCGAGGAGCTACAATCATAGACATTTTCTTTAATGTCGTCTGATAGTAAAAAATGTATACGCGTATGACTGATGTTAATAGCTTTGTGATCTGATATCATTTTGATATTTCAAAGCAATATACATACATGTAAATATGTATACACATACTGTGCAAATATACACATATATGTGCATATATGCAGTGTATGTATACTACATGTGTGTAAAATGTATACATTTGTACGCTGATGAATGAGTTTTTGTCACTGCTTCAGTAGATATGAAAATATTTTCTCTCAATTTTGTTTTGTTTTTGTCTTCCTCTGCATGATATCAATGGATGGTTTCTGCTACAACACATGATCTGACTTGGAATTGAATCAGGTAAGCAAAAGAATCCAAGCTTTGAAATTACAGAATCAGAAGATTGTAAGATTAAAAGAATCATCTGGGTTTATGAAGCAAGTAATGTTTGTGGACAGGAATTATGATGACTGCAGACTTCTGAGCAACAGATGACTGACGTTGCCTTGCATTCTTCCCTTAACTAAATACTATGTGTGTATAATGTGCAGTGTGCATATGATATATTTCTTTGTGTGTGTGTGTGTGTGTGTGTGTGTGTGTGAGCACAATCAGCGATATTGTGTTGATGTGTGTATACTTGTGTGTGTGTGTGTGTGTGCATATGATTTCCTCTGTGTAGGTGTGCTTGTGCATATTATGTTTATGTGTGTGTCGGTGTGTGTATTTGTTTGTGTTTTGGTGTCCATTTTCGTGTATATTCTGGTGTGTGTATGATAAGGTGTGTAGTGTGCTCAGATGTATACACATTCATGTGTGTTTCTGTGTTTACTTAGTGTGTATTTTCCTCTCCTTGTGTTTATATACTCAAGATTGATATGATTGTGTTAGTGTATGCACTTGCATGCGTGACTTGAGTATATGCAATTAGTGGTAGTCAGTGTTTAATGAAAAAATGACCCCATACTTAATTTTCATGTCCTGGTCTCACTCTCAGCCCAGTATGTTTTTATATGAAGTTTTGCTATTATTTATTTAAAGGGACTGTACAGTACTGGTTGAGGTGGGGATTCATGTTTTGAACATTCCTAAGTGAGATAATGAAAAGCCTCTTATGAAATATGAAAGAGCATGTAATTTTAAGAAGGATTCAATGTTTATTTGATGAAAATTGGTTTTCAAATGGCCGAGATATCCAAAAAAGTGTTAATAATAAAAGGCGACATGCCACAACTTTATTAGGATCTCTTTGTTTCACCATGTTTTTGGATATAACTCGGCCATTTCAAAACCAATTTTCATCGAATAAACTTTTGATACCCCTTAGAACTGCATGCTCTTTGACATCACATAGAGTGCTTTCTGAATATCTCACAAAACGTTAAAAGCTAAATCCTCACCTCGACCAGAACTGTACACACCATTTAAAGACACTCTACATAATACAACTAGATCACAGCATTATAAACAAAAAAGAAATACAAAGAAGTAAACAGTATATCATTAGGACTGATGGAAAAAAAGAAGAAGTATTTCTTGACAAGTTGTAGACCGTCACAGTCATGCAGTGTCTGAGACCAAGGTTTTATCTATTAGCCTGTTTTGGTGGAGAGGTCTCGGGATACGTGAGACTGGTCATTACTTTAAGAGTACCATTAGGGAGAATCAGAGAGATGGGCAAATATAGCAGATCTTGAGACAAAAGATTTCAGCCAAATTACCGTAACGCAGCGTGTATTGTGCCGCCGCGCATTGTCGTTAAAAGGTTGCCACCCTCGTTTGCAAATCATTAGAGGGGTTGAGGATTTGGAACAAAAAAAAAAAAGAAAGAAAGATATAAAAGACGTATCGTAGTTGGAAATTGAAGGCTTATTTGTAACACATACTTCCAGCTCTGTGTCTATGACACTTATGTTACATTTCGCTAATAACTTTGCCATGTGATATTTCATATGTTATTTTTAAAGGACAAAAGAAATGATGTGAGAGCGCTTCACCTAGTATGAATTCCAAGGAAATTACAGGTGGATAATAGTTTGATTAATTGATTACTTTATCATTCACTCTGGAAATTCTTTGTACATTGGATATCTCAACAAAACAAACATTAAATACATCACAGGTACACCACAGACATACCACAAATTATTTATATCAATTATTTATATTTTGGCAAATATAAAGCACAAAGTATTGGAGCAGCCAATTTTGCAGACAAAAACAGATGAAGATATGTTGGCTGACCACAATGTATAAATCTGACACATTCTATTGGAACAGAGATTGATCTGTGCATTCTGAAGCTTGCCAAAGACTTGTCTGATATAGCAATGATTAGAACATATAAACCATATTCCAGGTATTAATATAAAGTCAATTCTACAGTTGATGGTTATTTTGAGAAATAGCTGCTGTGACTTTAAGTTAAAGGTACAGTTTACCATTGGGACCAGTGATTTAAAAAATGTTCAAGTTATCACATTTGATGCATGTGTGTAGGTCAGTTATATCACAAAACATCCTACCATATAAAAGTTTTTGTAATAAAACCTAAAATATATGGAGATATCACAATTTTTTTCAATAAACCATAACTGTAGACGGTTTAGTCTAGAAACAATGTAATTATAGCTATTGTTCACATTTTGAATATTTAACAATACTTAACATTGCTTTATATCCTGATTAGAATTTTGACATTGGTTGTTTCTATCCCCAACTCACATTTTAAAACTACATAAGTGTAGTTTGAAGCACTAAAGCTGGGTTTCTGTTTCATCTGCAAATGGTAGATAATTCCTTTAAGTGATTCTGATGTCAATTTGAAATCGGCGACCATGTACATTATCTCTAGAATCGACATGACACTGGTACTTGACTCATAAATCATTGCATATTTGGATAGCTAGATAATTAGACAGCAATGATGTAGCTGATGTCATAATGCCCTAGATGCCTCTTTGTTTTCACTTCTTTGATAACAACTCTTTTGCTTTCTTTGATGTACTTAGTCTCTTGTATTAGCCATGATTATTGAAGAAAACCTGCAGTAGCAAGAAAGCAACAGGTGTGACAATCCATTTGTCATTCACATTCGATTTATTAGAATTTAAATAGAAGGAAACCATCCATATTACAACAGCGAAGCAGTACAACACTTCCCAGCTGACTTTTTCCCCTACTACGTGGAAGAAAAAAATGAAGAAGGAAAAGAAAGAACAATAAACATATAGAAAGTGTGTAGGTGTAGCACCTTGGGGTAGAAAGCCATTACTGGTGTTTACTCCACATCACACGGGAAGGTAATACTTGGCGTTCGTTGCTAAGAAGCCATAATTTCAGCCGCCGTGACATTCGTGGAGAGTAAAGTCAATAGCGTCTGGCCGTGAGAGCCTTTTTGGAAATGGAACCCGACACCCAGTCAGTCACTGGTGGACGTCCTTAACCCTTTCCTCCTCAAACTTGACAGCTCCCTTCTGAAAAACCATGGCAAAAGCAACGTGATCACAATTTTCAATTAAATTTTGATCGACCGGCAAAGCTTGATTTCATGAATAGGAGCATTTGTACATGAATTAATACAAAGGATAAGTAGTTATCATTTTTGTTATTCCTACTTCTATGGTGCTTCTCATCAAAACCTGTTCAGCAACTGGATGAGGGTTTGTGGTGTAGTGTTTCTGACAGTGGATGGCATTTGTGCTTTGTGCTCTTTCAAATGTTATCATTAGTTTTAATGAGTTGTGTCCATTTTGAAAGATTCTGCAAAATGTAGTATAGAGATTTGGATATGTTGCATGAATTCATCTCATTTTAACTCTTTGAAACCTGGAAGAAGTTTGCTGTGAAAGTAGTCATCCTGAAATTAAAATGGCAACTCTGAACTTCACTCCACATCTTGTAGACCGTAGGAATGATTAGAGGAGACTGCATATGTTCATGAAATCTGTGCAAAATGAAGGATTTTTTTTTTGAATTTTTCAATCCACCTTTAGACAGAATCATATTGTTATTCACTCTCTCATTTTAGATGTATTGCCAATCTAAGGGTTACATGTACACTTTGAAAATATCTTCGAGGATTGTGAAAATTCTGTTACTGGAATATGATGATATATGTGTGACTGAAATAGAGTGTATGAACACATTCTTTATTTTACCTGTTGAAGAACTAGCAATAAATAGCAAAAATCTTAATACAGTTGAACCTCTCGTATCCGGACAAGTCGGGACCGGGGCTCGTCCGGATAAGCGATTTGGCCGGATACGGGAGACTCAATGCTTTATACATGTAGAGTCTACATAAACGGGTCATGTACTGATGTAGCCCATTGTAGTACCATATGTAGTAATGTGTATACTGCAACCTTTTCATTGTTACACACAGTAACAGACCCCAAAATAGAGGTTCGTGTTTGCAAGAATGAAATCATTTTCTTTTATAAATTCTTGGGATGATTTACCTAAATAATTATTAAGAAATGTTGGGAATCCCCCTTTCCTCCCGTAATTATCAAAAAAAGATTTAAAAATCACGGCGAGATTGCGTCCGGATAATAGAGAGATCCGGATAAAGGGAGGCCGGATAATAGAGGTTCAACTGTAAGTAGATACAACATCACCCCCAACCCCAACCCCCAAACATTAGCAATGCGATCCTATTTGTTATATGGCCAATACTTTCCAAAAGGAAACTGCAATTTGTATTACTGTACAAGCTTGAATTTTCATGGTGGTTTTATTTTCACAAATTTGGCGAATCATCTTTAAACCACAAAAATAGCAATGTGCAAATAAAAAGAAAAATAGTGGAAAACAGCATCTGTCACGACAATATATTCTAAATATGTGACTGTGCATCACAAAACAAACAAAGAGTCGCACGCAGTGATTTTGTGTGAGGACTGAAAATAGGTGAAATGGGTCAACCTAACCAATCTTGAGTTTTTCATATTTTCTGAAAGAGCCAGTCTTTTTCTCTACAATATCAAAATTTGGGATCATAGAACAAATGGGAACTTGTATATTCAGCAGTTTTTCTCAAACACTTTTTGGTGGAATAGTGTGATTAGGTGTTTCTCATAGAACCCTCTTCTCATTTCCTGAAAACCCTGTCCATACTCTTCTTCACTTTCAACTCTAATAACTTTGGAATGAGAAATGCTACTGCACTGAAGTTAGCATTAATCATCTGCAGAATGTGTTAATGAAGCATGCTTGATTTCAGCTTAATCTGATAATCTCTTCATTGTTGTTGCTCCGGTGGTCAACATCCTGTTTTTTGTTCCATTCATCCCATAGCTAGCATGGCTTGGTAAAGATTTTAGCACTTGAATACACCCTGTACTTCAGAGCCTGTTTTCTCAGTTCACACTTTCCAGAGTGTGTCCTTTCTTTCCAATATTTAGATAGGCTAGGAGAGTCCATTTGAATTGAGTTTAAATACATCATTTTAAAGCTTAGAGTCTGGTCTTTCAGAATCTGATCTTAACTAAAAATCCATGTATGGCGACTTTTTGCTGGTTTTGTGATGCATGGTCACATATAAAGGTGTCAGGTCATTCTGGCACTGGACCGAGCATTTTATAAATACTTACTGCTGTAGATCCAGCTCACTGCAAGGGCTATGTCATGACATAGTGATATTTGGAGCATAACAATATGCTAGTGCTGTATTCAACAGTAAGTGCGGAATACACTGCTGGGGGGTTTTTCATCAATTTAGTCAGTGCTGACAAGTTGTCAGTCTCTGACAATCACCATGGTAACAGTCAGTGACCAGAGCATCTCAGCCAATCGAAACCAAGGATTTTGCTGAAATTGTCACAGACTGACAACTTGTCAGTGCTGACTAAATTAATGAAACACCCCCCTGATGTTCAGAGAATCACCCAGTATTAAACACATTCAATACTCGTATTGTCACTTGTGACTAATTTTTACTTATTTTGTGAAAGGTGAAGTAACAATTACGAGATCCTCGCAGCTGGGAAATTGATATGTGAAAGTGTCCGACAAATAGTGATTCCCAAAAATATCTGTACACAAAAATTTCAGCTTGTACAGTAACCCATCATTGTCTTGTGGCAGTTTTCATCTTTTATTTTCTTTAATATTCCTGGGTCAAAATGGACATTGCACATCAAATATCTTGTGTCAAAGAATGATTGCACCAGCTGAGATTTGAACCCACAACCTTGTCCTTATGTGATGGAGAGCCTTGTCCACTGTACCCCAGCCTCTCACCCATCCTTCTTGAGATAAAGCTCTGCCATATCGTCGCTGGGGTGACAAGACCTCTATCTACAAAATGTCAAATGTTCAGGAGAGCCAAAAAAATATGGTGGCCAAAGCACTGTAGCAAATGGGATAGCCTTTCCTTTGACATGCTGTGGTGGCTTCATTTTTGGAGTAAGACAGTTGGAATTTGGACAGCACATCACTTAACCCATTATTTGACCATTAATCAAAAAAAGTCATTTTCACCAAAATTGCAGATACAAGGTCTTGTCACCCCAGGGACGATATGTGATTCTGCACTACAAATTCCACAAAGGTCATGGGAAGATTTTCCAGAAGGCCTGAAACAAATTTATCGAAATTTTGGTCAGCTTGGCTGAGTTTCAGGGTTTCAGTGTTTTCTGATGTAGGTACTGCAAAACCAGAAATTTTTGCATGCATGAAACTTTTACAAATTTTGCAAAGAGCCAAGTAAAATGCGCATGAAAGTGCTTGTCCACACAATGCATTGAATGCCAGTGGCAATTTGTGAAAATGCCATGTTGCGGAAAAGGCTGTCGGCTCCAATTCACAAATGTTTCATGCAATGAATGTTTCTGGTTTTACAGTATTATACCCCTCTTATATTCAAAATGTTTTAAGCACAAAGTGTATGGAAATAGTGCTCTCCTAGTCCCATACCCCGTCTAAAATGGCTTTCTCCATAATTAGCCCAAATTATGTGTTAGTGAAGCTGTGAATGACATCAGTAGGAATATTTAAAAAGTAATCAGCAGTACCTTTTATGCTTTGATGCAATCAGAAACGAAATGCTGTTGAATCCACCAAGTTCTTGGAAAAGAGACAGTATGGTATTGGTTGAGGTAAAGATTCAGCGTTAACATTTTTGCAAGATACGTAGAAACCACCTTGTGAAATGTTAAAGAGCAAACAATCCTAAGAGGAATTCAAAGTTTATTCGATGAAAATTGCTTTTGTAATGGCTGAGATATCAAAAAAAAAAAAAACAATGTAAAACTAAGCTATCCTAATAAAAGATGGGCTCCACCTTTTACTTGGGTATCTCAGCCATTTCAAAACCAATTTTCATCAAATAAACTTTGAATACCTCTTAGAATTATATGCACTTTCATATCTTATAAGAGATTTTGCATTATCTTAAAAAAAAATCACCATGAAAAAAAAAAATGGAAACCTGAAGCCCCCATCTCAAACAAACCTGTACTATCCCTTTAATGTAGTATTGCCTTCACTGTAGCTTGTAGTCTCTTTTTGTTCTGCAGAGAATAGCTTGTTACTGAGTTGACCAAAACTTTTCTTTTTTCTTTAAAGACAGCATTCATTCATGTTTTTACATTAATCATGCATTTTAACTATAACTCAAAAGAAAAAAAAAAAAACGTCTTTCAGAATCTGTCTTTCCGGTGTAGAATGTTTTCTGACATTTTGTGTGTGTGTGTGTGTGTGTGTGTATGTGATGTAAGGTCACATGTACTGGTATAATCCTTACTCATTTTGTTATGAAATGCTGAATGCATTTACTATATGAATTACACTGAGCCTGTTGTTGTTATTGATATCTACAGTATATGATCCCAAAGTACTTTGCACAAAGTAGGGATTTTCCCCTTTAGGTTTTGTCATTCACAAATTTACTGATTTCATTTTAGCCATTTATATGAAGATTGCTCGCTGGATTAGTACCAGCAATTTAGTCATGCAATGGCTGTGATAACAGGAAAAATGTCCAACAATTAAAGCAAGCTTCATTAAGTTTTAGGAGATTTTGACCAAAGGGAAAATCCCTCTCAGAATTCTCTTAATCCTTTTTCATGTTCTGTAATGTGTGAATGTACTATCAGTGTGTAATGCAACAAGATTTGAAGCGTAATTAAACTTTATTTGAATTTTTCTAACTGTTCAAAATGTCTTGAAGTTTCAGTGGACTCACTCAGCTTGTGTAAACAAGGATTGACTTTTGATTTTATTCTTTTTCTTTATATTATACATGCAATACAGTGTATGTGGCAGAAGGACATGGTATTTAACTGCATCAAGGAATATGTTGGATCTATTGACAATAAAGTAAAAGGGACTTTGTTTGCTCCAGCTTTGAAAAGTACTCCTTGACATATGTCTGCAATATTTCTGCATCACTCTTTCTATTTACCAGTATATCTGTATCTGTCTATCTTCTGATCTATCCATCCAAACTCCACCTATAAAGTGAATAGATAAATTCATAGGGTGAAAAGGTTGGGTGGTAGTCCCAAGTGGGCGTGGAGAGGACACACAACCTTTTTAGTTGATCTCACTCTGGTCTTGATCCGGTACTTGAGTGCGTCATTTTCGTCTCTGTAAGAATTGAAACTGTCGTGGTTGTAGCTCAGATGCTTTGTCTGTGGTCTCCTGAAGTTTCTTGGTGCAAAAACTACCATTGAAGAGATGTTGGCTAGTAATGTTGAGGAGTATTACACCACCACGTAGACACTTCACTTCACTGGCATCATCCACACCTTGATTATCTCCCAGCATCCATCTGTATGTGAAGTAAGGAATAATTTCATCTTGCCCGTTATGTTCACACAACGCTTGTAATCTTTGAAGTTTTGAACTTTGATGATTAGCTTTAATAGTCTTAAGACTATGATGCGTATCAACACGATATCTAATATTAACCCATTTAAGACGAGTCCCGAGAATACTTGGGCAAGTGTCTATGGGAAATGCATGTTGAAGCAAAATCAGCCCGTCCACAATGGATTAAGGATTGCATTTTTGAACAAGAGTTCCACTCTATGATTCAATCACAGAACTGGAAGAGATACATATATGCAGCGCTAGTGATAACCCAGTAATATGTGATGATACCGGTAGTGTATGACATGTACTTGAGGTTGACCCAGAAGGTGGGGCTTTTAAAGTTCATAGCGAGGCCATGTTAACTTTGGAGTTCATTGATTTTCATCTCCACATCCTGCGGCTGGGGGATAGAGTGTAGACCTTAAAATGTCTTGTGGGTCTAATCAGCAACTGATCTTTAACCTGTTGAGGACAAACCTATTTTGCTTTATAACAGGCATGTCCTATAGACACCTGCCCGAGTATTCTCGGACTCGTCTTCAATGGGTAAGATTGCTAACTTTTGAGTGTTTCTACATGGAGATAAACTACAAGCTTTTCTTTGCAGATTGAAACTTTAAGCTAATCTTTGAATTTTAAAAGGAGCATAACTACACAAAACCTTGTTTATCCTACTGTTTGAATATTTTGTCTTTTGTTGAAGCAATCATGTAGCCTGTGAGAAAACCCTTTTTAGTTTTACCCTCAGGCAATCTTGTATTTTACTTTTTTTTATACTCTTGTATGTTTGTGTGTGTGTATGTGTGATTGCTTGTGTGTGTGTCTTTTATTGTTTTAATTGATATGTGTAGAGGAGTTCTGTAAGATAGAGTTGACATATCTGTGTCAATAGATGTATGCAGCCGGGGCATGGGGGAATAAAAGGTTGACAAGTACGATGACAACTAAGAGAAAAACCCAACTGTGACCACTATAGGCTTGAGGCTGAGAGCTTGTTGACTTGTCACACACAAACCAATTAAGACTCCGCTAAGTGTATACTGATACCGGTCTTCCCACCTTCCCCTCCCCCCAACCAACTACACACCCTGCAAAGACACTTACAGGAGTGTTTTGTACCCCCATGCCAAATTGGTATTCTAATGTTTGTTTGGCAATTAGATCTTTCATGAATTCGTTCTCCACTTGCTCAAGTACCCTCTTTTTTTCTCCCTTCTCTCTCTCTTTCCATCTCTCCCTCTGTCGTATTTGCCCTCTTACACTCCAGCTACTGTTGTTGTTCCTTTTTTCAAAACCCTTTTGTCCTCACCCCTCTTGTGTCTCATACTAACCCCCTCCTCCCCTTCCACCCTCCCTGCCCCCCCCCCCCCCCCCAACACACACACAGCTCAGTTGTGCAGGAATATTTGCATATTCTTTGATTTGTTGCATTGTTTCTTTACAGTGTCTGTGTACTCCATTTGGTTAGGTAAAGTAACCAGGATGGGGGCTGTCTGAATACCTAAACGTTACCTAACGGGCCCGTGAGTTGGCTCAGTCGGTAGCGCATCTGCCTTCGACCCAAGCGACCCGGGTTCAAACCCGAGTCTGGACTGAGCAATGTTGTGTGTAATCATACCGTCCTCTCTAGCAAGAGGCAAAACACCCTGTTTCTCGGATAGGACATAAAATGGGAGTCCCGTGTGTTAGAGAGTCACAACTCATGCACGTAAAGGATCCCGCTTCATTCATTCATCGCAAAGAGCAGGGTGTTTAACCCTATGGAGTGGTCCAGCCTCATATCCAACTGGACCCCATGGAAGACCAGCCTAGCCTGGCTGAATATGGGCTATCCATCCATCTTTTCAGATGGAAAGTAAACAAACAAACTAAAAAACAAACAAACAAACAAACAGACAAACCTCTGTACGCGCATCTGTCTCCCTGTTAATGGTTAATTATGCCTTTAGTGTGTGGTGTTTGCCAATTAGCATGCACATTAGAATCCTTTCTTCACTGATTGACATGGCTTTCCTGAAACTAATTGTCAATGAATGGAGATTACCTAATCTCCCTTATACCTATTGTGTCACCATCGCCTTCCTGTTGGACTGATCTAGTCACATTGCTGCACATCAGTGGGTGTGCTTATCTACAACTAATTCAAGTTTGGACAGACTACTGAATGCTAATGAAGGAGCTTGACAAGTTTTAAAGGGATGATATATAGTTTGGTAGAGGTGAGGTATAGGTGGTTAGTTTTTTGTATGATACTTAGAAACCACTTCATGAAGAGTTTAAAAGCATACAATTCTAAGAGGAGTTCAAAGTTGTTTATTTGATGAAAATCTGTTTTGAAATGGCCAAGGTATCTAAAAACAAAGTAAAATGCAGTGACCTTAATAAAAGGTGGATCCCATTTTTTATTAGGATCTCTTTGTTTTGGATATCTCAGCCACTTCAAAATCAATTTTCATCAAATGAACTTTGAATTCCTCTTAGAATTATATGTTTTTTTCATATTCAACAAGAGGTTTTCTGTTCTTTATTTGTTATTATTATTATTATGTTCCTATCTTAAAAGAAATAATCATCATAAAAAAATTAAAACCCTCAAGTCCCATCTCAACCAAAAGTGTGCCATCCCTTTAACCGTTGAAGACAGACTGATTTTGCTACAACATGCATTTCCCATAGACACTTGCCCGAGTATACCTGTGACTCGTCCTCAATGGGTTAAGCTTAGCGCCATGGCACATGAAGGAGTAATGACATGCTTTCTATGCCTCCATTTTCTCCTAAAAGCATGCATTGTTTTACCCGTGAATCCTTCTTCTAGGCCTCACTCGTTCTGTTATGATCATCTCCATCAGCTGTGTTGCCATGGAGATTTGCATGTGGCATGGGAGACTGGCATCCAGAGAGGAGAATGAGGCTGAAAGATTTGTATCACAAGTTTACACTTGTTGAAAGTTATCTTCCGTGAAGGCCTTCTAGTTTGCAAAGAAAAGGAGCATCAGGGCATCACAATATGGATGAAGAGCGTATCATCTTTTCTTACATCATTTGATTATTTTTCCACAGTTGCCATGGAAACACAATTCTAATTCTTTATTAAGGTATCCAGACATTTTTTCTTCACTAAAGCATCCGTGTGTCCAGGATTATGTCGCCTCCATAAAAAGAGATCCTCCAACTACTCTGCATCTGCCGTCTGCTTCGCCAACCACGCCTCTGTCTGCGACTGTCATTTTATTGCTCACCCCATCTTTCTCCCTCCGCCCCCACTCCATTTGATTGGGGATGATTAGACATTAATGATCAAGCATTTTTGCACATCATCTGTCCCATTAAAGAGTAATGTATTACCGCTGCTACTCATAAACTAGTCCTTCAAGGCAACTGTGGTCTGTATCTTGAAGGGTGGGGGGGGGGGGGGAGGGGAGAGATGTAAGATGGAATTCTTGGAAGTGAGAAATCATCCAGTGGCCAACCAGCACCAGTCATTGTTATTTCTGTTCCCACGCATTCACGTTGCCTTTAGAATCTCAGTCTGCTTCAATGTCTGTAGTATCACTGTGCGTCATCATCATCATCATCATCACCACCATCATCTGAATGCCATCATCATCATCATCATCATCATAATCATCATCATCATCTTCACATCATCATCATCATTATCCTCGTCCTCCTCCTCCTTATCACCATCATCGTCATCGTCGTCATCATCACCGTCATCATCTTTACATGATTGTCTTCATCATCATCATCGTCATCATCATCATCATCATCATTAACATCATCACCCGCAACATCATCTTCACGTCATCATCATCGTCATCATCATCATCATCATTATCCTCATCCTCCTCTTCATCATCATCACCATCATCATCTTTACATCATCATAATCATCATCATCATCACCAGCATCATCGTCATCATCATCATCTTCACATCATTGTCATCCTCTTCCTCATCATCATCGTCTCTGTCATCATCATCGTCACCATCATCATCTTCACATCATCATTATCTTCATCATCAACATCATCATCATCGTCGTCGTCATCATCATCGTCATCGTCATCATCATCACCATCATCACCATCACCATCATCACCATCATCACCATCAACAGCATCATCACCATAATCACCATCATCACTTCACTATCATCATCATCAGCAGCACCAGCAGTAGCACCAGCACCAGCAGCATCATCATTTCAGTTGGCTGTTGGATGCTGTGGCATGGATGATTGCACACCAACCTTTCCAATCTGTCGTCGACAGGATGCAACCAAGCAACTACAGCTCTGTGTATTTCTTAAAGTTTTCCATCCAAGTTGTTATTTGTCTCTATCGACTCCTCTTTTTTTTTTTAATGTCTACCACTTTTGCTTGAATGAGAGTCTTTTCCAAGCAATTTCTTCTCATGATGGGTCCAAAAAGTCAGAGCTTTTGAGTGATCCTCGTATGCACGGCGCGACCATTTTTTTTTTCTGTTGTCCCATTCTGGTGGCCCATGTTAATGGTCCATTTGGGCCCATAGTATTTCCATTATTCTTGTTTATTCTTTTCCCTTACAATGATTTTTTTCTTTTCCTCACTCTCCACATATTAATGGGAATATGGAAAAAGAGAAATATATATTTACACATACATATACATATGTTTATATATATATACATATATATATACACACACACACATATTCATAGAGAGAGAGAGAGAGAGAGTTGAAGAAATAGAATTAGGGATGATTTGAAAACCACCTTACAGGAAGAGAGAAAGTTAGAGAGAGAGAGAGAGAGAGGGGAGAGGGTGAGGGGGAGAGAGAGAACCGTCAGAGATAATAGATTCTGTCCGAGCTGAATCCTCTGCAGATGCAATTTGAAAAGGTCAATTTCTCAATCATTATAGTTTTCCCAGCAAATGGTTAATGCCAGTGATATATATGCAGGATTCTCAAATTATCGTGACTCCGGTTATCGAATGCAGACAGTGCACCAAAATGCCACAGTCGAAAATTCTTTTTACTGCCAGAATATTTGCCAATCAGGCATTGCAAAACAATCGTACCTGTGCATTTCATTTGTCGATCTCTGATAAGAAATAATGAGTTGTCAAGGCGGATCCTTCATTAGTTGAAATTCTTTGTAAAAATCATTTGCAGGATTCCACACGCTCTCTTTTCTGCATAGAGTGAAATTTTTGACTAAAAAAGAAAGAAAGAAGAGAAACGTCTTCAAAGAAGACAAACTTTACTTTAAGTCATTTAACATTTAACAGGTTACCCTGTCTTGTTATGTAATATTGGTTCTGTTATGAGTTTAAATTAGATTGTTTCTGTTTGTTTGTTTGTTTTTCTTGTTTAGTTGTTTTTGTGTCTGACTTGGTATATTTTTATCTCTTTACACTGTGCAGATAATAAGTTTCAATCTGTATTGTATATTCATGTTAACAGGGCTCTTTTTTAAAGCAGGCCTTTTGGCTCTGAAAAGACTACCCTGTTGTTAAATAAGACTGAATAAATGAATGAATGAATGAATGAATGAATGAATGAATGAATGAATGAATGAATGAATGAATGAATGAATGAATGAATGAATGAATGAATGAATGAATGAATAAATACATGAATAAATAAATAAATACACTTGATTAGTAAATGATATATATTCTCCCTTTTCCTCTTGGAAAACTTGTGGGTCCACATGTCAAGCAGTACTGCATGGGTTAAACCAGACTTTGTTGTTACTGCCACAGTTTTCAGTTAGTCTTAATTGAAATATTTGTCAGGTGATCAGTAGAGTCACACTGAGAAGGAAATGTGAAGTTGCCAGAGATTATGCTCTGACAGTGTAGTGGTCCAGGCTAACATATCGATTTGTCTAGATGTGACTTTTACTCAAAGTTTCCATCACCTCGTTTCTTCTACCTCCACCTCTCCTTTTGTCAAATTGGCGTTTTCTCATCGTGGTGAACTTCTCTTTTTCAGGAATGGAGCTAACGTTTCTAGTAGAGAAAAAACTCAAAGATGTGAGAGATTATTATAGTATTTGGAAAAAAACAGCAACAACATAAGACATTGGTCTTGGAAGATGGCAGTCAGTGTGCAGTATAGAATAGAACCCTATAAAATGTGTATTTCCACATCGGTTCTTTGGGCGACACCAAATTTGCTCCTGCGACAATTGCTCCAGTCTTATTTTCTCTCGGGACTTAGGGTTGTGATAGGGTTTTAGGTTTAGTTTGACATGAAGAGATAGTATGAAATATATAAATATATGGGTAGATAGTATGAAATATATAAATATATGGGTAGATGGAGAAACAAGTAGATAGAGAGGGAAAGATAGAAGTATAGAGATATATATTGATGAATAGATTAAGAGAGAGAGAGAGAGAGAGAGAGATTGGTAGATAGATAAAGAGATACATACTGTAAACGCAATATTTTTGTGGCATGAAATTTTCGTTAATTGCCTCTAACATTCAATGTGTATAGTGTAGACAGGAACTTTTATGGGCATTTCAATTTCGCGAATCTTGGCTCTCGCAAAATTCGTGAAATTAAATGTATGCGAAACATTCCTCATTTTACAGTAGCCACAGGTAGATGGATAGATTTAAATATAAAGAGAGAGAGATAGGAAAATAGTGAGATACTATAGATAGATTGATGTAAGTATAATGATGTAGATAGTGGAATAGATAAAGAGAGAGATGGAGAAGGAGAGAGAGAAGTATATATAAAAAGATAGGTAGATAGATGAAGAGGGAGAGGCAGGTAGATACAAGTATAAAGATGTAGGCAGACAAATATATTGACTGAGAGAGAAAGGGAGAAAGAGAGAGAGAGAGAGAGAAAGGGAGAGAGAGAGGGAGTTATGATGAAGCCTCTCTTTTGTATTCCAACCTATTCACAAGAAAAAAATTGTGAAGGTAAGAGAGAGATATTATGAGATGTATAGATAGCTAAGAAGAGGAAACATCTTCTTGTATATATGTTCCCATTTAAGGAGGCCATTAGTTATGTAATCATCTGTGCTTGAACATCCATGGGCGAAGCTAATTGTCAAGTAGTCAGGAATCTGTAAACACTAAACCTTGTGGAGCTATGGAGCACTTAATTAAGTCGGCAGGAATGTGGAATGATAATTCGCGGCCTCTTATGAAACCAGTTCATTCGGTTAACATGCCTGCCTGCCGCTGGATTATTTATATCGTAATCGTTGGTTTATTTTTGGATGCCACGGTCATCTCGGAGAAGAAAATAGACAAGCTCATCAATTGTGTATTTCTATTTCCGGCGATACCCTCTTGACCAGAAAGGTTGGCTCTTCAAGTTTGTGATGATGGCTCAAGATGACCACATACCGATACTTGACCATGTGTTCTGTAGTCTTTTCCTGCAGACCTCATTTCTCTCTTTCTCTACTCTCCTCTTCCTTGACTTCCATTGATTTTGTTACTTTTTTTGCATAAAATACTTCAGCACCTGAACCCACTCCTTTGGCATTCATGGAATTATGAAGGCAAAAGGAGATTTTGTCCAATCCTACACCTGTTTTGCTTTTCCTTGCTATCTTGGTCTTAGGTTCCAGCCTCTATGTAGACTTGAAATTCATAACAATGTGCTAGGCTCTATGCATGCATCAGAGTTCTCTAGTACTTCACAACGGATGCTCATCTATTTTTGCTCCAAAAGAGTTCACGAAAGATGAAACTATGTAAAGGGGTTGGAATTCAAGACGAGTATGCTATATTCTAGCCCTCGCTAGTATCGCTGATTTTTTCTTCAATTTATAGTGGGCAATATTTAATCAACCTAGGATAGCCTTCAGCAGGGATGCTGCAATGACAAAGATTCTAGCTCATTATTTCAGACTGTTATTCCTTTAAGTTGCTATAGTGTCCTTGTGTTATACTTCCTGTCAACCGTTTATGCTTGTTGCAATACATTGTGGGTCATAATATCCTTGTAGTTACATCTCAGTATCAAGGCGTATACCTGAAGCTATTTTCTCCCTGGCTTCCTGACATGACAGTGGCGGATCCAGAGGGGGGGCGCACCGGGCGCGCGCCCCCTCTTTATTTTTTGTTGAAACAAAAGAAAAAAAAATGGGGTGGGGGGCACATGCACCCCCTTTAATTTTGTAAAGGTACCTCCCCTTTACAGTATTCCTGGATCTGCCCCTGAAATACCATTCAGTAATTCATGAGTAATGTTGGGAGTTTCACCGGTAGGTCAAAGGTCAATGTCAAAGGTTACTGAAATGTAATCTGAATGTATAAAATATGTCTGTAGTTGCTGCTGCTAAAGTCTAGTTTAATAAATGATAAGGTCATTGGTGTGGATAGGTTATTGTCATTGTCATAGATCATAGATATTGACTGGAGCAGTGGAACAGCCTCCAAGAGGACCCAGCTTCTTCTTCTTCTCTCGACGCCTTCCGGCTTGTCTTGAGTGGGAAGAAGAAATAGTTTTGTCTCCAGAGGACACAAATTTTTACTTACACGTTGTATATCCCCACTTGCACAAAAGCTACAATATCCTGTCTTAGATGTGTGTGAGGATCCACACACTCACACACATTTCACAGTGCGATAATCTTCAAAACTTGAAGCTGCACTCTACCTGGAAGAAGAAGAAGAAGAAGAAGAAGAAGAAGATATTATCTCTATGATAATGTAATGTTTCATTGTCATCATTATTGTTACCATTTTGTAATTATCATTATCACTGATATTTTGAGTCTTGGAAAGATATAACCATTATTACTACCATCATTGTCATTAATGATAATTCTACATAAAAAAAAATAATAATCATATCATCTTGACACTAGGGCCTATGACTACCTTGTTAAAGAGTAATGTTTGAATTTGGAGAAAAATATGCATGTGTGTGCCTGGATTGCAGGCTAGCACGTCTCTGGACTGTGGGACACCATATCCCCCAATTGTCGATGGAACGACAGCAGGCCGTCACCTGGCTCCTGGAGGCAGCTTGTAGTCATAATGTTTTGATGGACGTTTGATGGCTGGGATAGTTGATCTAGGTAAGCGAGTCGTGCACGATCTGATTGAGTCGCGTCAATCGCGGATGGCATCTGCCAGACATTCCCTGTCGAAACACGGCAGCGGCATGCCCCACATGTCGCGTGCATTCCGCTCATACCACTTGACGGAGGTGTTAGTGAAATGAGCAGTCACAGTAGCAAGTAACCTTCATGCTCATGTCGTGTCCCTTCAGGAATTAAAAAATAAAGTAAAACAAGTGTCTTACAATATCATTCTCAGTAAGGGGTGATAACAACCTATAGATATTAATGGTACACAAATCTATTTTTCTGCCTATTTTTGAGTAAAGTTTCCATTCTCTTGCTCTCTTCTGTTAGCAAGACTAAGCTGGAATGAAATGTTTTCAATAGACCAATGTTTTGTGTCCCATCAAAAATATGATTCCAATTTCAGGGAGAAATAAAAAAGATACTTGGAGTCAAGATTGCATGCTACTTTTCCCTTCCAATTCAGAAATTAAACGCAAGGGAATTTTACAGCTGAAATTGAAAGGAACCGAACCGGATTCATTATGGTGTCACATTTTGCCCATGAATGATCGTCATGACCCATTAAGCTAATGCTCAGCGAAACTGTAAGCAGCTATTATGGATCCCTCCCAGACCACAAATGGTATCATGGAAAATGATCGTACGAATAAAGAGATTCTGAAATAGAATTTCTGGTACGTCAAAGTTGGAAGATTCTGAAAGAAATTTCCCGGTAGCTCATTGATCCAAAGCCATTAACCTGATGAGGACGGGCTGATTTTGCTACAGCAGGCATTTCCCATATATACTTGCCCGAGTATACTCGAGACTTGTCCGCAATGGGTTAATAATACTATTCTGAGTGAGGACAAGTCTGGTATAGACAACTGGTGCTCCCCGCCCCCTTTTTATGAGTCCGAATGATCACAAGACCATCTAAGTAGTGGATACTTGTACATTGCTGTGGAAATGTAACTCCGTAACCATGGAGGGAAAAAAATGGAAAAGCTTTATTAATTAAAGATATTTGTTAACAAAATTAGAACTCTTTCTCTTTCTGTTAAATGTATCGTTTTAAAGACTTTCTAAATGGGTTTCACGAGATGGTGGTAGCCTTCATCTGAGCTCTTCCGATACTCTCCTTATCGACGAATGGATTTAACCCGAGGAAGTTACCCTTATCTGCCATCACGCAAAATCACAGTCGGCCTGTAATCAAGCGTGGTTATGCCAATCACGCCCCATTATCACACCGCAATTTGCGACAGTCTAGGACATATTTGGAAGTTGAATGCTGTGTCTGACTCACTGGCCTCTAGATGAAATGAGGGAGCTATTTATGAATGCAGAGCAGAACTGAAAAAAAAAAAAAAACGCACGATTGTATTGAAGGCATTGGAATAATTATGTGAAAAAAATTGCAGACTACACTCGCCATTATGTATTCCATGGTCTATTCGGTGCCATGCTTTGATATAGTGCCTGTTTCTCGGTAAAGCTTGCGATTTGGGGAAGCACAACAGAAACTTGCTGAGCCTTGATATATGAGGAGCTAAATTTGAACACCTTATTTGACAAGATGTCGTGTGAGCAATAATGAAAGCCTATAAATCCGTCCCCTTGTCACCATTCTGCCGAAGAGGTCACTGAGAGTTTACCTCTCAAAGGAATATTGCAATGTCATTACCAAAGTTATTTTCTATTTTTCTTTGTAAATACTGCCAGACTGTGATTAGGAATTTGATGCACGGAGCATTTCCGAAGGAATGAATTGATAATGCCTCAAGAGTATTGCAAATGGTCTGTACCCCTCCTCCTAATAGTAGTTGACATTTCCGTATCTTTCTTTGATTGTGTGCGGGTTTTTGTCTTATCTGCTGCGGGAGCCATGCCTTGTATCGAATCTGTGGAAAATCATGGCCTATAGAAGGGAAAGGGTTAATGTATGATTCATGCGGGATCAATACCAAGAAACATGTCATTTAGTCTAGTGAGAGTGTTTAACCCAATAGTGACCTTTTCAGCATTTTTAAAAAAAATATAATTTTGTCTCTGCATCAACTAATTCAGAACTTCCTTGTTTAAAAGTTTTTTTCAATACATCCTATCCCTTGTGCTGTATGCAACCGTTAAACCCTCAAAATCTCTTATCAGAATCTTGATTGTACTGAAGGAGGAATGAACCTTTCAGTGAATGGAATTTCCGATGGAATTTAGCTTCAATATGATATTTTACCCAGGATATATATATTTTTTTCTTTCTGAAACCCCCTTATTTTCACATCAGATGGAATATCGTTAAAATGTCCTCTTGATTTCATGTGTTTTACTGGATGTTAGCTCAAGTTTACCATTTGCTGATTCTTCTTTGCCATAAACAGCTTTTACTTCTTTTGATTTTCATTATAAAAACAGAGAGGAAGATTGAAAGAAAGTGATTAAATTTGAATGTATTTATTTGCCTACATACATACATACATACATACATACATACATACAGTGTACACACATAGCAGTACAGATATATTCATATCTTCTTATATGTGAATATATATGCATTACATATCTGTTTATATGTATGAATATATGAAGTAAACATACATACGTAGATGCATACATATATCAATACATGTAGATGATATATTCTGGCTGCTCTGTCTCGTCTGTGTATTTGAATAAAGGAAGATTGAAAGAAAAGGTGACAAAATTTGAATGTAAATAATATCCATTTGCCTATATGCATACATACATACACACACACACACACACACACATACAGTGTACATACAAGTGTACATAGCAGCACAGATATATTCATATATTCTTATATGTGAATATATATGTGCATTACATATCTGTTCATATGTATGAATATATAAAGTATGTATATATAAACATACATACATAGATACGTACATATATAAATACATGTAGATGATATATTCTGGCTGCTTTATCTCTCCTGTGTATTTGAATATCTAGCTGAAGATAATGGTGAATTTGAAACAGCCTTGAGGGGCTTGTGCTGGTATTCAATATGTCCAAAGTCTTGACAATGGAAGCAGGTGGATTGTGTCCCTTTCCTAATAGCTGGCAGCCTACAGTATATAAGGAGGGCCTCTTGGTGTTCCTTCTGCATTGGATAAGGTAGGAAAGTCTGCAGCCAGCTTGCATTGTATATATCAACCTTTTCTCTTTCCCTAGCGACCCCACCCCCTTGCATCCACCCTCCCCCATTGGCGGCATTCTGTACTGCCTTGTCAGAAAGTTAAAAAAAAGGGGAGGAAAATCAATCCATCCACGATTAGCATGCGACAAATGATGCAAGCCCGTTGCACTCGGGACGACGGACAGGCATGACTGGGGTTTGAATTAAAACGTCAATTGTGGCAGGTTTAATTGTCCCCCCTCTCTCCCCTCCCCTTGATGTTATTTGGACCGCGAGACAAACTTGCGATGTATGCCGTGCCTCGCTGGGGCCACGCGGGAGACAGCCCACGATATTTGTGCGTACGAATTTTCGGTGCGGCCCCACGCAGTTATGTGACGAGCGCTCTGGTGATTTGCTGAGCAGACGACCCGGTCATTGATATGTCTGCAAAGATAGCAGCGGCCCTGATTTGCCTGGCATTGTGGGATAGCTGAGTAATTTGGAAGTATCATTTCTACCAGCATGCTTAACAGGACACATGCTGTACTGCATTTGGTAAATTGGTGAGTGAAAGGGTTCTCTCACATGGAGAGCGTTATTATCTATGACGCCCTGTGTGTGAATTTGGTCACTTCTCACTTGAACGTTTGCGTGTTCATTTTTTTTTTCCAGGTTTAATTCTGTGCATTCTGAACTGATAGTCTGAGGTAGAGGGTGGTTTATAGAAAAGAAATATTACTTTATTTAGTAAAATCATAATTCATTTGGATGCTGCAGAAGTTTTAAAGAGATACAAAATTTACTTTGTAAACATTCAATTATGTGTCACTTCTCATGTGTGTAATGATGCAAACTCCATTTTAACAGGAAACTTTATACATGATTTTGCACATAATCATCTATGGATAGAATAGAATATTTAAGACAAAGTGAAAGAGAGAGATAGAGAGATGGAGATCGATGCAAAGTATGACTTTTTTAATTTTTAATTTTAGAGTCACCTGATAGAAGCATTGCAAAACACATGAAGTCACATTTTCATTTGATTTGATGTTTGATTTATTTGATTGAGTTATTCTCTGTATGGCATCATTTACAATTTTTCAAAACAATATAATGAAATATAATATATACATGTATGGTACTCACTGCAGCTAATCGTTTAATACATTTTTAACAATTTTCATTTACACATACAGCTGTGACATAATTCTTAATGTGGAAAATCAGTTCTGACATGTATATAGTAAGATACTTTTCAAGGAAGGAACATACAAAGTATTCACAGTGTAAAGACTAAAGAGAGATTCTAGGGTTACATATGGTGTGCAGATTAATGTGCAGAAACAGACAAATGCCCATAGCTTGTCCCTCTTGTTATCTAAGGTAGATAACAACTTGCTAAAGCACTGTCCATTTCCTCTTTGCTGCACCCTGCTGTACTCCCACTGGGTACTGCCATACCCTGGGTTATGCCAATTGTGTAACACCAACTTGTGTTTGTAAGATGTACAGTTACACACTGCCATCATGGCAGCCATAATAAACCCAATGCCAATGCAGTCATGATAGCACTCTCTTCCCCCCCCCCCCCCCAGTAATTACAATAGTAATAAAACAAATAGTTTTGTATGATGTTTTTTAAAACAACTATTAAAATTGTTTCATAGTAACATATAATGAGATCATTTTATAATGAGATCACTATACAAATGCTGTGGATCATCATCATCATCATATTTACCCATAAAGTCATTCTATGATTGTTTATTCTACATTTTTACTTTTTCTACACTTATTCTTCATTTATTCTACACTTATTTTGTGGACGGACTAGTAATGCATATAGAGCAATGCGGCTGTCTGAGTATAACACTGAGATCACTGGTGCAGTGTGTGTGATGAGCCCTGAGTACAGCTATGTATAACACTGAGATCACTGGTGTAGTGTGTGTGATGAGCCCTGAGTATAACACTGAGATCACGGGTGTAGTGTGTGTGATGAGCCCTGAGTATAACACTGAGATCACTGGTGTAGTGTGTGTGATGAGCCCTGAGTATAACACTGAGATCACTGGTGTAGTGAGTGTGATGAGCCCTGAGTATAACACTGAGATCACTGGTGTAGTGTGTGTGATGAGCCCTGATGTCATGATGTTGCAGCACTGCTGAGCTCATTGTTGCAACACAATTATCTGCCATAAAACACCATGAATTACTTTCACCCAGTTTTGATAACTCAGGGCATGGCACTGAAAAAAAAAAATAATTCAACAAAATGGCTTGTTTCTATGTGGAACCTCAGGGTACCAAAACTGCATCGTATGTATACCAAGTCAGAGAAAGAGAGAGAGAAAGAGATAGCGAGAGAGATAGAGGCAGACAGAGAGAAAGAGATAGATAGATAGATAGAAAGAGAGAGAGAGAGGGGGGGGGGGGGGGGGGAGTGAGAACATTTTTATGGGTTGTATGTGACGGATTATGCCCATAACTTCAAATTTTCCAATTTTGATAAATTATAGCCAGAGGGGTTTGGAATTCCGAATGGACTTTGGATAATATGTTTGCATATGAATGTTTGTATGACATTAAATTAACAACCTAGGAGCTCAACGACTCGCAGCCTGAGCGCACAGCTTAGGATGTGTCAATGCCTAAAATGTATGAAATGGAACCTTATGTTAACTTAATGTTTGAGAACCATGTAAGCTGATTGTCTTTATTGTTTTGTTTTCAAGTTCTACATAATATGTATCTGTGGATACCTGCCTGCATGTGTGCATATATGCATATGTATGTGCATATATTTATACTTGTGTAAATGTCTCTCGCTCTCTTTCTATTGTTACGGAGGTTAACTTGGCCTAACGAACCATCATAACCACCAAAAATACCCAGACTCTCAAACAAGGTGTTTGGTCGATGTTGGTCATCTTGTCGAACTCTTTATTTACATAACTTATTTCTCCGCGGAACAATAAAGTGCCCAGAAATGATAGTACAATGCACATGTATCCATAACACTATACATACAATATTGATGATTATATCAACCTGTTGTATTCTTGTTGAACTGACCCCATAGGTCAAAACACTAATATCATGTTTATTTTACATTTGTCAGCAAAAAAATAAAAAAAATAAATAAAGAAACCATGAGTTTTGGGCCCCTCTCGCTTCAAGCTAAAAAGACCCGGGCGTGGGATTTTTTTTTTTTTTTCTAGATCAGTATGGATGATGACATGTAGTTGGGTGAGTTTATTATGTGCACTACTGACAATCCTTTTTTCTTTTTACCTTTTTTTTGGAGTATACTTGGGCAGGTGTCTATGGAAAAAATGTGTGTTATAAAAAAACATCAAAATCAGCCCGTCCTCAATAGGTAAAGACTAGACTCTTGTGAATGTACATCCAGAGAAACAGGTGGAAATATTTACAAGAAACCAAATCATGTGTCTCTTCTTATCTGTACAGCTATCCATCACTTGAAGTGAAGATAGAGAGAAAAAAAGGCGAGAAGAGAGCTATGAATATCAAGGATTGAAAATATGCGCTGCATTGCCGTGGGCGGAATCGTGCCTCGGTGATGTATAATATTGTACATGCAAAGAGACTAACCTCACAGGATGATGTTCTCACAGCATTTGGATCAGGCTGTAAGTCTGAGATGCTATTTGAAATTTGCTCAATATTGAGGAAAGGGATGGGGAGGGGGAGGGGTGGGGATGGGGAGGGAGGGGGTGAGGATGGGGTGGTGGAAGGATGGGGGGACGGGGTTAGGGAAGGAGGTAGAGCTGGTAGTAGATTTGTCGTGATTGAGTATGTGTGTGCTCATGGTTATCCCTCATTCATCTTCAGAGGATGTCGTAATTCAACAGACACTTGTGGCAACGCTAGGGCTGTTGACTCTGGCGCCCTCGCTCTCGCTAAACGCTTTCTTTCTCCCCCCCCCCCCCCTCCTTTCTTGGTGTTGACAGGCAACAGATATTTTGTTTCGTCTGTCATGTTTTGCTGGAGCGACTGTGAGGCCGAAGACGCCCAAGACTGGCTCGAGTGTGTGCGGAATATTTATTCTTTGGCAAATTGACGATGGGATTGACAAACACTCGCTGCAAACGGTTATCCAATCAAAAACTAGGGGGGGGGGGAAGAAGGAGAAAAGAGAGAAAATAAAACAAGTGCAGAGAGAAGGAAATTGAAGGGGTGACCTCAATTCTTGGGGAAACTCCCCCGGGAAATATATCCCACTTTGTCTTTGGTGGGGTTGAATACAAATTCTATCCACCGACAGAAGGACTCCCGTAGTATTCAGCAGTCTGCATTGGCCCAAAAGGCAAGTAATATGGGAACACTGTGGTGTAGTGGATATGGTAGTTGATCTTTTATAGGAGATTTCACGTTTTGATCCTGCCCAATGCAGACATAGTTGGTCTAGGGATGATTTTAAACCAGTAGGTATCCCTTCGCAAACTTGTATTACCCTATCAGGTACTTAGCTTAAAGGACAAATCCACCTTCATATACATAAGGATTGAGAGAATGCAGCAATATTAGTAGAACACATCAGTGAAAGTTTGAGGAAAATTGTACAATCCGTTCAAAAGTTACAAATATTTTAAGTATCTGCGCAGTCACTGCTGGAAGAGAAGACTACTACAGTGTATGATGTCACATGTGTACAACTATATAAGGAAAATAAAAAGAGAATTTCACAAAACTTTACTTTTTGAATAAAGTGCACAGTTCTTCGACTTGCTACTGACGTATGTTAAGGGTAATATTATTCCCCCTGCTTTCTGAAAGAGAGAAGTCGAGTGTTCTTTTGTTATGCGATAAAAATGGAAATATGTTGAATTTTCTTTATTTTTTCTTTATATCGTTGTACTCATGTGACATCACAAGCTATAGTAGTCTTTTCATACAGCCGTGACTGAGCAGAAACTTCAAAAATTCATAACTTTTTAATAGATTGTCCGATTTTGCTCAAACTCTCACTGATGTGTTCTACTAATATTGCTGCATTCACTCAACCCACATGTCTATGAAGGTGAACTTGTCCTTTAACTTGCCAAACTTTTTCATTAGCATTTAGTAATCCATTCAAACTTGACCTAGTTGCAAAGTTAGCTAGCCCACCCAAGTGTAGCAGTGTATCTCAGTCTATCCAGAAAGCCATAATGGAAGTTACTACTGAAACTGTTTCTACACTGTAATGGAGGACTTGGAATGAAATGTAAGTTAATATCTACTGAAGATACTCCTTCTCATGCTTTCTGGGTGCACTCATTTCTGGTGGCAACTGCATCTTTGACAAATAAATGTATGCTCATAATTTGACACAAATTAAATCATATATGTGACTATTTTTAAGTTTTAGCAAAGTATACGTTGTGTGATGCTTTATTTGGATTCTGGAAAGTGTATCTATTGCGCAGATTTAAACCCAAATGAATCATGATTATGTTCATTTATGAAAAAAATAACATGAAACAATGGATTTTAACATTCCTTTGGAATGCATGCAGAGAGCGTGGCTAACTGGCTCTCTTGTAAAACAAAACAAAACGAAACAAAACAAAACTGACCCATTCCATATAAAGCATTGTAGACTTGTAATGCAAAAGTTCTAACATACCACCCGTCCCCACCCAAAAAAACCCCAAGGAAAACAAAAGAAAACAAAACACATGAACCTCTCACCTCCAAAGTAGGAGATGTGATGAGTAACAAAACGGTGAGGAACTACAGTGTACAATACAGCTATTACTGCAATGGACATTTCTGAATGAGTGTAGCTGTCTTGATGAGTCTTGTACTTCTGCTTCCATGTAATAATAATAGTGATGATGATGATGATAATAATGATAATAATAATAATAATAATAGTAATAATAATAATAATAATAATGATAATAATAATGATAATATTAATAGTAATAATAAAAATAATAATGATAACAACAACTACAATAATGATACTAGTAATAATGATAAAAGTAATAAAAGTAATGATAATAAGGTCTTTTTTTATCCAGGATAGCCTCTGCAGTGTTGCCACTGCTCTACCAGAGGGCCCTGCCATTTTTAAATTTTAAGGATAAGGGTTTTAAGAAGGGGGGGGGGGGGGTGAGGATTAACAAGTAACTGGTGATGTCCTCTATTTAGGTTAATACGGAAAGCCTTTGACAGAGAATGATCTCTGATGTGTGAGATTAATATTAGAGAAGAAATTGAAGTGATGGATTTTTTAATTTTTTGCTTAATCTAAATCTGCCTTTGATGGAATTTGGTATTATATATTTGATACAACGTAGAGCTTGAATCTGATGTCCAGAAAAATTAGAACAAGGTAGTCATCAAGCGCTGATTTATCTGTAGAGCGTATCTGTGCCACATTTATCATTTTCTGCAGTAGCAAAGTAGAGTCCAGATGGTTGACAGAGCTGCTTAAAGGAAAGGAAAGTAGAAAGGAAAGAAAAGGGAAAGAAAAGGAAGGAAAAAGAAAAAAAAAACCAGGAGAGAAAATGAGGGAATGAAGAATGGATATGGGTAATGTAATATTCAGTGAGCAACCCGACACAAGATAATCCACATGTCATTCTGATATAGATACTGACTGGCATGGCTCAGTGGAGTAGATTTGTTTTCTTCATTTCACCCTCCACTCCCCCATGTAACCCTTTGTATGCTAAGAGGGTTGGATTGGCACAGAAAACCTCATAGCATTGTACACACTGTCCAATGTCCCAAGCACTGAAGAGGTTTATCAGTGTCCTTGCTCAGGGGGTGTATCAGGTGCGGGTCTGCTCAAATCAATAGGGAATGCCAAGGAGAAAGACATTAATGAATTTGATATCACATCTGCGGTACATGGATTTTGCGTCTTGTTATCATTTCTCGTCCTGTTGTCGTCATTTCTCGACATAGTCTTTTCCTCTACGTGAAGTATCTCTAACCCAAGAAATTCAATTCTGACAATGCTTCTTCTCCCCTTCCATATCCCCCAGTGCTTGGCTGAGGAGAGTTTCTGAAATAAATGAGAGTTTGTTTTTCTTTTTTTTTTTTTTTTTTTTGCAAGCCATATCTTTGCTTGTGAAAGAAAATATAAATTAAAATCTTTAGGCATCACAGTTTGTCTTAGGTGTTTTTGTTTCCTTTTCCTTTGACTTTTTTCTGGGCGATACTTGAAATATTGGAAGTAGACCCTGACAAACCAATTACGGAAGTGAATAACACAGAAGGAAGATGTGACATTTTTGCATTGGATTTACATTAGTTGATTTACCCCTTCTTTTCTTTTACAGTCATTGTTAAACTAAATGCTGAGTAGACTTTATCCTTGCTCTATATAACTTTGCTCTGTTCTTTCAAGTTAAATGCTAATGCTTAGTTGAATGTCTGTACCATATTTGCTTTATGGATGGACTATTTCATTTGAAATGATGAAAAGAGAACCAAAGATTTTTACAATAATTTTGATAGATTTACCGACTCCCATTAAAACTAGATGGAAACTACAAATGCAAATGTACATTCTAGGAAATCTTAGGGTTGGAAGAATTAACAAAATCCAAATCTAAAGAGTGATTCTTGACAGATGAATTGCTCTTTCATTCTGACGCACCATATAAGACTTACACACGCAAACGAGACTCAAACGGCAACACACAAATTTCTGTATGAAAAAAATGCAGTGTGGTTGAAATCACACATTTTAATATCATTACGACTGCAAGATGACTGTTGTCTGTCGCAAACATTCCTCCCAAGTGATGTATGACGCTGTCAAAAGTCTATCGGATCGAATTACTGCTGCCTGCAAAATCCATGTGTCAGCCATTCCTTGTCTCAATACTAGACCCTGCTAGTTCCATTGTCTACTCCTGGAGTTGTTCCTTGGCTGCAGGGTGTGAAAAGCATTTGATTCTAAAGGGAATGAACCATAGATTAAATTTGCCTACATCTCCACTTTTTTTCCAATGTGAATTTTAACTTTCACATGAAATTGTATTCAATTTATTAAAATGTAAATGTAGCTCAGTATTCACAGTTTATTCTCAGAGCACATGAGTAGTCCATTCCTGTCCATGATAACATAATTAGTGGGAAGTTGTTAATGTATTTATGGGGAAGTAGATAGAACCTATGTAAGGTTTGTTTATCCGGATTAATCTTATTAAAGGCGTAATTTACCACTTGCAGATAAAACAAAAACCAAGCATTAGTGCTTCAAAACAGTTGTAAAATGTGAGATGGGGATAGAAACAACCAATGTAAAAATTTGAATCAGCGTAATCAATGTTAAGTATTGTTGAATATACAAAATGTGAACATTAGTTATAATAAAAATGTTTCCAGATTAAACCATGTACAGTTTATGGTTTATCGAGAAAAACAGAGATATCTCCTTTATTAGGCTTTATAGGTCAGTCCATTTTAATAGAAAGTATCAATTTGTATGTATGATTACATGTATGTTAGACATGCAGTACTGTAAATGCATGTATCTATGTACCATATGTACCATATGTGAATTGGTATGTGTGTGTGAGGGCGATCCCATCCATTTTCATTAATTCAACATGAATTAAAAATATGTGAAAGTTCACAAGCTGCAAAGGGGCTCTTTAATGTTGCAAGTACTGTCAATATCCTTCAAAATGTAATAAGCCAGTTCTTAATTAGCTCATGCACACATTGGTACAAATGACCTTTCATTTTTCTCAGTTGATTAGGCAATTCAGTCATTTTCTAAATGGCATAATGCATAAGTTTGCCCAACGTATCGATTCATGGAATTTGTGTTCAAACAAAGAATGAACTCGCATTTAGACCAGGTAATCAGAAGAGTCTGTCAGATGACATTCTAGCAGGCATCCATTTCATTGAATTTTGCATTGAATGCAATAACAACGTTTTTCTTTTGATATTGCCAAATCCCAGGCTTGCTGTCAGGTGGATATGCCGGCAAGCACCATTTTAGATAAGGATCACTTGAATAATCATGATATCACGGGTGCTTATCTCGGTGAATAAACAAACCAAAATGCCTGTTGGTACAAACGACCTTTTTCTGCTCATGCGCAAAGTGGAATTACGAAAAGGTCTTTTCACTGCCTGTTTGTAAGGGTATGGAAAATAAGTGCATAAGCATTCTTGGTCGGAATTGATTCTCCTTAGAGCAATAATTTGTAAATTGAACGCCAAATTCTTCTCCCGTTTAAGACGTGTGTTTCCTCAATTGCTCTTCCTTGGCAAACACGTCACGGGGAACCTATTAGGGGGTTGATATTGGCCAATTGAATCGACGCATGCAGATGGTTTATAATGGGGAAGAGGGGGTCTTACGATAAGACTCATTTTAGAATTTGTCGCATTTATCATCCATCATTTCCTGCTCGTGTCGTTTCATTTCCTTTCATCAAGACTGTCTTGTATGGACGGGAGCCTCCTACATCGGGAAATTTAGGAAGACGGTCGTAATGATTACGGCTCAAATTATGAGCCCATAACAAAGCAAAACAAAATGCATCTGTGAAGATCTGTGTGGCACTCTTACATCTAAATGATTGCGTGAATTCATGCCATTAAAGGGGATGGCTAGTAACTGATCAGTGGGAATCAGTGGGAATGCTGGGGGATGATTGTTCCAATCTTTGTGGGATTCATTTAAGAGTACATATATCTATTGTTGTGTGAAGATTATTTGCTTCAGAATGGTCTCATATTCAAGTAATGTGCAGGTTAATGTTTCCAGGTTAGCATGCCTGTACAGTGATGGGGCATTAAACTGCACATTACTTGAATATGAGACCATTCTGAAGCAAATAATTTTCACACAACAATAGTTATAAAATGTACTCTTAAATGAATCTCACAAGGATTGGAACAAGCATCCCTCAGCATTCCCACTGATTCCCACTGATCAGTTACTAGCCATCCCCTTTAAACATATTTTAGGTTACTAATGTTGATTGTCCAATCTCAGTATACAAAGTGTGTAAGATGTGCTTGTATTGAACATTACGCACAATACACATGTTCTTAAATCTAGCAGACTCTTTATTCAAAAGCTTTCCAGAATGATATGATTATTCAGTAAAGGCTTATTATGTATGATTGAAGATTTGCACTGTGAAAATCATTCAAACCTTTGAAAAGGACATGCTTTGATACATATGTATGTGTGAAATGGGTTACTAAAGAGGAAAAAGGAGTTGAACTGAAAGTAATGTACTGTTCTTTCAAACCTGGGAGTGTACTGAAACTTGAAACTTAATCAGGTGTTATAGATACATTTTATGTGTCTCTGCATGCAGTGTTTTAATACCCATAAACACAAGTAAAGTTAGTTTACCATGTATAAAGTTTATTGGGCCTCACACTGTTGTAGAGAGTGGGTTGAATATAGCTATTTTTTTTTAGTAACTCATCATGTTGGCACAACACTTATATTCTAAAGGATATATAAAAAAAGACATTCATCACTGAGTTTTTCTATTTGTTTTCTTTTATTGTTTTCATTTTAAATGAATATAAAAAAGATAGCTTGTACTTGTGGCTCAGAGGCATTTCATAAAGAATAACAAAAACATTTATATACAAATAAGTAGATTTTTATCTTTTAAAAGCCTATTTTAGTGCAACTCTTTTTGCGTCATGACCATATGATATGCCCAACTCGGACAACAACTTGCCAGCTTTGCAATTGAAAACATTGTTGCCATAACTTTGTGATAAAATTCATATCACACAAAAGCTTTCAATAGCATAAATTCTTGCAAAAACAAATGTTTCTGTATGCATTATTGTCTCAGAATAACATGGCACAAGGGAAGGGTGGGGGGGGGGGGTGCAATTTGAAATGCAAAGAGTCAATCACCCAAAGTAATTTGCAGATGATGTGAACAGACTGATGAAATTGAAGACAAAATATGCATTTTATTAAGAAAATAGAGGCTGTTGTGATGGCTATAAACAATTTGCATATATAGAATTTCATTGAAATCAATTCATATACTGAGGAGAGGCTCTCTATTCTAAAAAGGCCCCAAATTTCAAGGCTATTTGATTTTTTTTCTTTTGTTTAAATATATTGATCATTTTGTGTGCCAAAACGAAATGACAAAAACAAACACCATGCCATTTAAGTCTCTGTTGCTGTTTTTTTTTGTGTCATCTAATATGGAAGTGGTGTTTACAGTTAGGATGAAGATGAAATTGAAAAGAAAAAAAAAGCAGCAAACTGATGATATCTTTCTTGCTCATGGCAGTTTATGTGATCAAACTGTTCAGACGGGACTAGAAGAAACAAACACAGAAGATGGGAAAGAAAAGAAAAATGAAAACGAAAGATGGGAAAGGAACGGAAGACATGCATGCAGTGAATGGATCGGCACTTGGAGATCTCGCTTCGCTATATCTGCTCAGTTTCCCCCCCCCCCCTTTTTTTTTCTTAGCAGAGTTATAATCACATGCACATTCTGGAAAGGAACTAATCATTCTTCTGTCCTGAAAGTGGTATTTCTTCGACCCAGAAGTATCAATTTTCCATTTAATGGAGAGAGGGGTACATTCCCGCACTGACTGCCAAGAACGGGCTAAGACACGCTAGATTTCGTTTCGTTCGTGGCTACCGTGGACTCACCGTCGTTACCTCTCGTACCATTCTCATTTCTCAGTGCTCCTTAGCCATTTGCATACAGCCATACTGGGTACTAACCCCTTTACACTATTTTTTTGTTTAGTTCATCAGACCACATACTTATTCTTCAAAGAATTGCTGCACTCTTTCAAAAATTTCAATGCTTCAAAGATGTTGATGCAACCTGTTATAAAATAGCCTTGTATTATTTGAAGTTGATTTTGTGCATGCCCAATCAGCTAAGTTATTTTCCTCACAGTAAGAAATATTGGAATTCACCTTCTCCTATATAGACTGAGCATAACTTTTACATTTCCAGGCAATGTCTTGTGAATGATATGAGTACATTAGGAGTAACTGACAGCTGATGTCAATGGTGGAATCTTGGTTTCAGAGATTTTTATGGATATATGAAATTTATATGAAGGAAAATAGTAGAAAATATATAAAATGAGTAGCACACTAGATATTCTTTTGGTCACATAAGGGGTGTTGAGGGTATTGTAAATCAACACAAGTCAACATGCATTTTTATTGTGTAGGTCCCTTAACCAGCTCCAATTTACAAATTTATGCTTATCCCGTGGGGGCGCTTTACCAAGAAAGCATCTTTTTTTATTTTTATTTTTATTTTTTTTTAAGTGGGTGTGATATTTCCTGAGGTTTCAGGAACGTGGGTGTATGAGTGTGTGTGTGGGATTACTGTTCTAAGAAAGGGGGCAAGGGGGTGGGGTTGTAGAAGGAGAGTTAAGGGAGGGGGAGGTTTACATTTATGTCATCATTTTTTTAATTAATTGGAGAAAAGGCTCTTCTCCTTGTGAATAATTTGTAGTATGTAAATTGGATGAAATAGAATCAAAATTCACAGAGAAAAACTTGGTGGACATGCATGTGTGGTTCTGTGTTAGTTGTTTTGGGTTTTTTGTTTTTGTTTTTGTTTTGCACCGAGATCTGATTTTCTGAAGTGAGTAAAGTATTTTTCTTACTGTGTAGTGTCGATGACATGGGTGAGAATGTAACAGGTGTATTGGTGGATGTATGGCCTTCATATGTATCATTTTAGTAGTATTATATGCCATATGTTTCCCTAGTATAGATTCAGTGATTTAGGACTCTTGTGAGTGGTTGATATCACTATTGAGAACGACATTTAAGGAATAAGAAGGAAGTGCCATCCATCTAATATCTAGGCAAAGTGCAACAGTTTCCCCAACTTGGAGACATTATTCAACACATTTCTGTCACTGGAGGCACTATTTTTCTATTTCTTATTAGAAAAAAAAAATGAGTTGTTGATTGTGCAATTATGTGGTAACTGTTAAAATTTGCAAAAGTAAACACACTGCAAAATATACCACATACGCAGTATGTATCAAAGTAATTAAGGTGATCACATGAATGTTATTGTGCCGAATAAGGATTATTACCTTAAAAGAATACAGTATGAAAGCCAGTTTGTGATTCAGTGACACCCGTCTTTTTTAACCCATTGAGGACAGACTGATTTTTGCATTTCCCATAGACACTTGCCCGAGTATACTTAGGACTCGTCCTCAACGGGTTAATGCCCTCTTCACAGAAAAGAAAAGACCTCATAGAAAATAGATTGATAACAGGTGAGTTTCTCATTCACCCTCTAGTATCAAAGCAATTCTAAGTTTTGGCCTAAGCTCTCTGCCCACTCAAAAAAAAAAAAGAATATAGGAGAAGAGGAAGAGATAGAGAAGGAAAAGAAGAGTAAAAGAAAGAAAGAGGAAAAGAGAGAAGAAAGAGGAACAGGGGAGAGAGTACAAATGGAAAAGAGAGAGAGAGGGAGATGGAGAGACTTTGTTTGATTCTCTAAGTCTCTTTTTATGGTCGTCAGATGGATGATTTTTCTTATTTTCTTTTAACCCATTGAGGACGGGCTGATTTTGCTACAACAGTGATCAAACACGCATTTCCCACAAACACTTGCCCGAGTATACTCGGGACTCCTCAATGGGTTAAGAATGCAGTAGGCATGCAGATATCACACTGTGTTGTAAACTATTTGGCATTTTATTTTTGTCATTGTCTTTATTATTTTCAGGGATGAAATAGTCTACACATTGTTGATCGATTTCCCTAAGATGTTAGCCCATTGAAGACTAGTCCCGAGTATACTCGGGCAGGTGTGTATGGGAAATGCGTGTTGCAGCAAAACCAGCCCGTCCTCAATGAATTGACAGAGACTGAACCTATATATGGTGATAATTCAACCGGAATGATCTTATTAAGATCATATCACAGAAATGTTTAAGGTAGTGATGATGATATATTTTTTAATGATTTTTTTTTTCCAGCATAGTTGTAAAACTAAAGGGGGTGGAGAGGTTTCTTTTTCAAATTCAATATAAATTTATATCTAAATTTCTCAAAAAAGGTGTCATACAAAAAATATACAGCTCAAAAGTTCAAAAGTTCAAAAGTACAAATTAGGTGAAATCTTTGCCCGAATGTACGGCTATCTCAATATAAAGACAAACCTGAGGCTTACATAAATGCTTGTTCAGTCATACATGTAGGTCTCAGAATAAATTGGATATAGAGAAATATAAAGCACAGATTTCTATCAAGACCATGCAAATGAGGGGAAAATGGACAAAAAACAAACAAACAAAAAACAAGCAAAGAAATTTCAGGTTTCATCTGAAAAAAAAAATCCTGTGCTTGTTTTTATACCTGATTTTATATCAGTGTCAGCAGTTAATGCATTGAATGAATGAATTATGTTTAACAACTAGATTCACATTTTATCATCACGTAGGGTATTAACCCGTTGAAGACGAGTCCCGAGGATACTCGGCAGGTGTCTATGGGAAATGCGTGTTGTAGCAAAATCAGTCCGTCCTCAATGGATTAAGGGGGGGGGGGGGGCACAGGGGGAGGGGAGGGGAAGGGATGAACACAAGAGATAGTTGAGTTGGTCTTCAATTGCAATGGTGTCAGGGTTATCAAGAGGTGTCAGTAATGAGGTCTTCCCATTCTGTGTCCAAACTCTGTGTCAGTCTGACGCGCTGTCCTCTCCTGAAAGCTAAGTGGAAATCTGTAATTCTTTTTTCCCCTTTTCTGCCAAACCCTGAAGCGCTGACAGCGTCCTCGTGGGCAGATGTTCCCGGCAGGAAGCTCAGTTTCTTTTTGGGTGACCAGGAAAAGTGCAAATGTGTTAAGGCGAAAGGAGAGCTCTCTGCACAGACCATGGTCTCTTGCTACCATTTTTTTCCTCTTTTTTTCTTCGGTCTGGTTTCATGTCGTTACAATCTCCCTGATGCCGTCCCTGTAAATTGCATGCATAATTCCCAGAAGTGTCGCGGGTGACCCCCCACATTGCATGGCGATAGAAATATGATGTGCTTGCTCTCCCGGTTTATCACAGATCATTTTTTCCCCCATTGCTCGCTGCATTTGTAATGATTCTAGTCTTTGTGGCAGAATAGAGTAGCGCTTTTAGTTTCAAATGAATGAAATGAAATTAATGAACAAATATGAAAGTCTTCTCTGATGTAAGAAGTATGCATAGTTCACAGTTTTTTTATAGCAATCTTAAGTAGAGACTAATTGAGTAGATCAAATTGTATGAATGTTCTAAAAGTGAACATCTTTTTCACTATAATTTTGTTTCTTTTTTATGCTTGTCCAGTTTCAGTGAATTGCAATTGCTCTGTGTGTGTGTGTGTGTGTGTGTGTGTGTGTGTGTGTGTATGGATGAGACTACTCCTTTACATATTTCACTATTTTTCTATCTTTAAAGCTAACTGGCACAGAATATTCATGGAAAATTCCAGTCTAGGTGTATAATATACAGCGTACTTCTTTATTAATACCTTGATACCTAATTCATCTTCTCATCTACTAGTGTAGATATTTTTCCTACTACAGTACTATATTACTCTGCTTGTACTACAGTCTATATTCTTTTAATCACTCATTCATTCATGTATTCACTTTATTTATTTATTCATTCAATCATTTATTTATTCATTTGTTTTCAATTCATACATATATCCATTTATTCATTCATTCTTTCATTCATTCATTCATATTCATTTGTTTATTTATTCATTCCTTCCTTTATTCCTTCATTAATTGATTCACTCATTCATTTAATCATTCATTCATTCATTCATTCATCCATCTGTCCGTCCATCCATCCATCCATCCATTCATTCATTTCATTCATTCATTCATTTATTCATTCTTTCATTCATTCATTCATATTCATTTGTTTATTTATTCATTCCTTCCTTTATTCCTTCATTCATTGATTCACTCATTCGTTTAATCATTCATTCATTCATTCATTCATCCATCTGTCCGTCCATCCATCCATCCATCCATCCATTCATTCATTTCATTCATTCATTCATTTATTTATTTATTCATTCATTCATTCATCCATTCATCCATCCATCATCCATCTGTCCAGCCAAAAATCAATTACTCCATACAAATTGTACTTTCATCATCACTCATTCATTCATTCATTCATTCATTCATTCATTCATTCATTTCATTCATTCATTCATTCATTCATTCTTTCTTTCATTCATTCATTCATTCATTCATTCATTCATTCATTCATTCATTCATTCATTCATTCATTCATTCATTCATTCATTCATTCATTCATTCAACCACTGAGATTAAAAGAAAAGAGAGTCCAGCATTCTATGTAAGCAATCTGTTGATGAGCTACCACACTGCGTAACAGAAGCACTTGAGCAGTCGGGTCTGAATCCCGACAGGCGTGGTGATACATATTTAATGGTGTTGCACAGATTTGTGCGGGGCTTCACGCGGTGCACCGATGAGGACACTGAATCTGCAGCATCGGGTTTCATTCCAGGCATTTGTCGAAGCACAAAGATAGAAGTGCGGCTTGGGTAAACCACTAGAAAAGAAAAAAATAGATCAGAAACCATGACTCTTTCTCCGTAATTATACTAAAAAAAGAAGATGTATATCAAAGGTGAAGTAAATTGGCCCCAAAGTAGATATACTGGTAGTTAAGAAAGTGACAAATTAATTTTCACACACTTATAGCAACATGCACACGAGCCCTCAGTGAGCTGTTTTTATGATAACTGTTTGGCATTTATAGATTTTGGAAGGAGAGATAGTTATGAATTTCTTCTTGGTAGCTCTTGCGATCAAGATTATGTATGAATCAGTGTATTGGTACACTCACCTTTTAAAATCAATGATCTATTTCTTGAGAAAAATCTATTTCCTGAAATGTTTCTTCCAAGACTGAAAGTAGGGTCATAATAGGAGTGTAGTATTCTAGGGCAACCTGAACCAAAACTCTTTCCCCCCCCCCTAAATTGTTTCTAGGTTTTTTTCTGAGAATGTGAGGATTGCACACTGAATGTATTCTTACAATGTTTTGTGCATGATGTGCAGGAGAATACTTCATATGGCATATGTGACCCGCCACGACAAAAGGATTGTAAAGTCGCTGATGGCTGAGACGAGAAAATCAAGTTTGAAGTCAGGGCATCAAAATCGGTCAATACCATCGAATTTCTGTTTTGACACAATTTTGTTGTCTAATGTTTGGTCTATCATCTGCCGAAATTTTGAAGCTAAATGATCATATAGAAAAGGCAAGAAACTAGTGTTTTTCTGCGCCATGATTTTCCGACTTTGAACGGAACAAAAACTTGTCCGAAGATTTGGATTTAGTGCAGCAGATAGACTCTGCCCCAGCAATGAGGGTGTGATCTTATTGGTCAGTGCGTGGCATCCTGGTTTATACTGATTGGTCGTGCGTAGACTGCTGGCACTAAGCTTGAATGAATGCAGAGGTTGCTAAGAGCATTCCTTCTATTGTCAAGAGGTGAAAACTGTCTTACCTCCTCTTGATCACGATTGTGTCGGAAGGAAAACTTAAAAGGCGGTTTTCTTAAAACACTGATTTCCTAGACCACTCGACATGCGCTCATAAAATCGTCAATATTTCCGCAACAGAATACTTTTATCAGTCGTGTTATATATGAAATTCAAGTGGAAGAGTAATGGAATAATATCATGTCATTTTCAGAACATTGACTTTCCCCGACATTCGGATCCTTTTGTTGTAGCAGGCCACATGATATCATCTCTGTAATTGAAAATAAAATGTGATGTAGACTTGAAGGTGCTTGGTTACCAGTAGACTCTTTCAGCTCCTATTTTGAAAGAAAGCCTGGTATAGAGTGATGGTATATTATGACGAAGATAGGGATAAATCACGGCTGCATCAGAGGCATCGGCCAAAATAACTTTCCGTGCTCCTTCCCGCAAGCGAGACGAGAAGGGATAACCGAGGCGAAAATGAATTGGGAGTTATGAGACTACGGTGTTTGCAAAATTCATAGGTGCCCTGAAATCACCTGCCGAGCGGCTTCGTAGTTTACCGCCATCATTCTTGCACTTTTATGGCCGTACCTTAGCCAAGCAACACCCCACATAAGAGTCGAGCAGGCAAAGAAGGGTATTTAATCGAGCGTCCATTAGCGTGTAAGGGAACAAGGAGACAAGGGGGAAAAACCAGCTGCTGTTACTTCCTTTTTGCCCTTTTATTTTGGGAGGAGGTAAAATCCTTGTTGGGCCATGCAATCGATCTAGGGTTTGCTTACTTGTCATCGAGAAAAACACACCCGGGGGGAGGTTATAACTAAAGATTTCGCCGGTATTTTCCGAGTAAGGTGTCTATTTTTAGGGCAGACGCCAAAGAGCGAGCTTTGTTGTTTTCTTTTGAGTGGGCTGGAGCGATGGGGCAGAAAGGACAGGAAAAGCTTGTTGAACACTCGAGGGGTGAGGTTTTGATAGATCACGCGGCTCTCGGTGAGGATCTGGTGGAGGATGCCTCCGAAAGCGATGCAGGGGAATAGGGATGAAGGATGAAAATATGTTTTCCGACCAGGGACTCGTTGTTTGAGGATTGCGAAACCATCTCCCTCCCCTGAGACCCAGCAGATTATATCAGCTTACTGTTTACAGTTGTCGAATATTTACATTTTAGGCTTTTTTTTTTTGGTGATAATGCCATCTATATCATGGAAACCACTGCAAAGATTTAAAGCGTCAAAACTAAATGTTGAAGTAAACAGGTCTACTGAGAATACAAATGTAAATGTCTAGTTGAAATGTAATCATTTTTGTAGTTGAGATAAAATCCCTTTTTTCTTTAGCTGTTCTGCACTCACCTTTAAGTTATTGCATTGATTCCAATTACTTTACTCTGCCAACGTCTAGCAGACTTTTGAAAAGTGATATTATTGACCTTTCATTGTTCCTAATATCAGACTATTTTCTTCAAAATCAGACTGTCCACCGAGTTGTCCGTTTAAATGCCTTTGCCATAACTGACTTTGATAGTAAGATACAAAATATGCTGTTACACATTCTCACAATGCATGTACTCATACACATAAATGCACAGAGTCATATATATTGTCTGCTGAGAACCAAGAGGGCACTGGTGCATTGTAAATAAAAATGAGACAATCAATTCTCATGAAATCAAAAAAGTTTATTTAATCAAAGTGGGTAGGTTTATGAACATTGTTCCAAGTATTAGGCAAGATAGCCCCCTTGTAGTTTTGATTTATAACATTTTAATGACAATGACAGTGATTGAAATTTGCCACCATAATGTAGAAGAGTTCAAGCTCTACAATGTGATACCAATAATGCAATACCTCCAAAGTTGCGATAATCCCCTTCTGGTTGTCAGCCAATGATATGCAGAGTCATACTCAAACAAACTCACACACAGTCATGCACACACATTCACTAATGCACATACTGTCTTGTGCACCCTGACACATACACTCACACAAATACACACACACACACACACACACACACACACACTGTACAACACGCATTTCCCATCGACACTTGCCAGAGTATACTTGGGACTTGTCCTCAATGGCCCGAATTCACGAAGGTGGTTTAAACTTAGACCATGGTACAAATTTAGACCATGGTCTAAAATAAGCGTTAAATAGGCGTACCAATATATGCGCGCATCAATGCACGTTTTTTTACTGGATGCCTGTTAGCGTACGCAATCTGTCAATCATGTCTACACAGAAGAAATTTACATAAACTATGGTTTAAATTTAGACCACCTTCGTGAATTCGGGCCAATGGGTTAACACAATCACAGACTTGCACATAACACAACTCCACCTGCTATCACTAATCACTTCACATCTAATGCTGATAGCATACTAGTCTTACTCTGCTACTTTTTTCTTTATATATACATGAAGTTGATTCTCAACCTGATTTAAAATTAGTTACAACTTTTTTTGTATCATATTGATGGACAGTTTTTTGAGATATGATTAGTAATGCAGAAAGAAAATGATAAGTTTATTTATTTATTTATTTATTTATTTATTTAGTCATATTTATACAGGGTGGCCCTATCAGTAGTCAATGCACTGTTCTCCCTAGAGGCCCTGTGTCACAAACTCATTCATAAAAGTCAAACGAAACAGACAAATAACACTACAGAAATATACAACAGAGATTACAGAAAATGGATCTAACAAGATCTACATATATCAGATAGCAAATAACCCAGGTTATGAGGCAAAATGTTTCAAATAATTACAGCAAAAGGTAGCTTTTGAAGGAGAAATGCGTATAATTGCAGGAAGTGCATTCCAAAGCATAGCTCCAGAGAAAGAAAAAGCCCTTTTCCCACTCTCAGAGGTGACTCTGGGCAAAACAAGACCATGGGTGCCCACCCTTCTTGTCCTGTACCGATGTGTACTACTGCATAGCGTGAAGCGATCAATCAAATAGGATGGAGCAGAACCATTAATTACATCATAGAGCTTAGCCCGAATGAACCGCCAATGTTCCTCCATAGGAATCCAATGCAAAGTTTTGAACATTTGAGAGGAGGGTGTTAAAGGATTTGCTTTCAGTATTATCCTTGCCATTTGTTTATGTTGTTTGATCAGTATCGACCTGTTGGAGAGAATTATCTAAATTGTAAATCATCTAAGATCTGAATTTCGAACCACTGGAAACAAAATTATCCAAGAGAGTGTCTTCTATCATGGGCAATAACATTCCTGGTTGGCAGTAAATTCAATGCAATTCAATTCAGATTTTATTTCCAGTATCAGTGTTCAAAAACTGAAAACCTTTTATTCAAGAGTTTTGTTTAAATGCAGCAGGACTTGGTTTATTTGTAGATTATCACTTTTTTAATTGAATCCAAAAACCTTGCCTTGTATAAACAAATTTATTCCTTGCAAAAAAAAAAAAAATGGAGTAAAGTTGAAGTAAATGAAATTTGTTGGACAGTCTTGTAGAGTGTTTTCTGTCTGAACACAGATATCGTTACAAAATATATCATTGCATATTTTTGATAACTTTTTTTTTTTTGTAATTCAGATAGGTTGTCCTAGTTGCTAAAAGTTTAAGTGTCTGATCTTGAGAATTTTTTCATAAGAAATAATTCATTAGCATGGTTGCATTGTTGTATATGAAATTTAATTCTCAGAGCCTTTTTAAAAAATGAGTACAATGAAGGAAATGCTGAGTATTAAACCATGCAAAAATATTTCAATTCAAAATATGGTAATATAAGATAATAATACAGGGTAAGTAGTGCATATCTGGGGGGGGGGGGAAGCTTTGGCATATCAATGATACAATTTAACAATAATCAGTGACACAATATTTCCATGAAGATTTACTGTCTACATGAACACTGAGGACTTTAGTGGATGAAACTATTTCCAGTTGAGTGTCATCAAATATAGCAGGTCTCAATTTCATCATTCAGTAGCATGAAATTGGTCTTTCGCAGGGTGAGGAATGATTTGCTGGTACCTTGTATATACTGCGTAACATATTTGACTTCCTCTTTAATCTCTTGTAAAAGAATATTACAATCTCTATGAGAACAAAAGAGACCAGAGTCATCGCAAACAAGATGACAGAACGTCTTTCGGAAGATCTATAAAAGTCAGTGATATAGATAATAAATAATAGGTGCCTATCAGGCTGCCTCTGGGCATACCGCAAGTAGCAGTGACTGCCTGCACATGTACACTTGCATGCAGTTTTACAACTTCCGGCGCAAGTGTACGTCGGCATATATGGGAGTCGCGTGCCGTGTGAAAAGTGGGACGTAATTGAAGGCGTTTGACCTCCTCTGTGTGACCTAGATTCCCATGAAGGGAATGTTAATGTTGATTGCAAACACATCAGTCTTACAGGGTTTAGTGCCCTCCTGGTGCCAAGTCACAAGGTTGTTATAGTATTGTTAAACTTTAAAGCAACAATCTACTTTGCATGCCACATATATGACATGAGGATAGACAATAGAACTGTATGGTTGCTGTAGAGTATCAGGGCAATTCTCTCCCCCCCCCCCCCCCCCCCAGCTAAGTACTGGTTAGTGATAAGATTAGAGTAAAGATTAGGGTTAGTGTTAGGTTTAGGGTTAGAGTTTGGATTAGGTTTAGGATTAGGTTCAGGATCAGGATTAGGGTTAGGGTCAGGGGAAGGGTCTGGGGTAATTGCCTAGGGGGTAATTGCCCTAGACCCTAGCAGTAGATATGATCTGAGCACTGTAATATCAACTAAATATGTCCAGTCACATTGAGCAAATAACAAACTGACCAAACCAAAACCAAAACAATACAAAATGAATGTTAAAACACTGAATTTGGTTACAAAATAACAATTTGCTGTCTTAGCTACCTTCTCTCAAACTTTGACAGTCCGAAAATGAAGCATGGAGCATGTTACCATGGTGATTTGATTGGTCTTTTTGTGTTTAAATCCCAAATTACTTGTTTGCGTGACTGTGTCTTAATATTTAAGCTTATTCTTTTGGTTAAAAACTGTACATGTGTATTTATCAGGTGGCTTTAACGATAACAAGTTATATTCCCCTTGCTTGATGTATTTTGGAATTACTTTTTTTTTTACCTTAAGCAGTGTAAAATGAACATTGGCGCACGTCTTTCAAACATTAACTGGCACACATCTTTCAAATGGTAAATGGCACACGTCTTTCAAACGTTAAATGGCACACGTCTTTCAAATGGTAAATGCCACGTACTGACGAAGTCTACCGGATATAAAGGGAGCTGTGAAGGAAAGTGGCTGCCTTTGATGTGACGAAGTCTTGTGGAGTAGAATGGATGTAGTCTATCACGACTAATAGATTGCCGATAGAATGTTGATTGCCTTAATCACGAGTTAGTTTCCTTTCATTCCGCTGATTAAATACACCGCCTGTGCCATGGATGGAAACAAAGGGAGAAGAAAGAGAAGGAGAAGGAAGAGAAAAAAAGAAGGAACGATGGAATAGAAAGGATGGCATCATCGACGAGTGGGCTGACATTGAATACCGGGAAGTGACATTTAAATGTCGCTTTCCTCGTCAACGGCGAAGATGCGAGACTCTTGCTCGAGAGCTGGCTTGTTTGTCATCGATATGCGGCTCTGGCCTTTCCTCGAGTAACCTCTCTCTGCGCTGGAGACGGGCCAGGGAATGTGAAGGCATCACGTAGTGGGTTCCACCAGGATGTGATCATTGTTCTCTCACCTCTATCTCTTCCTTCTGTCCATCTCTTTCTTTCTATTTCTCTTTCATTTTTCTTTATATGTCTCTCTTTCTCTGTATCTCTATCCCTCTATCACTTTCTTTATCTTTCTATCACTCTATCTCTCTCTTCATTTATCCATCTCTCTTCTTCTCTAGTTATCTTTTGTTTTCTATCTTTCTCTTTCTTTATCTATCTCTCTTTCCTTGTATCTCTATCCCTCTTTCTCTTTCTTTGTGTCTCTCTCTCCCTTTCTCTATCTTTGTTTCTTTCACTCTGTATTTCTATTTTGTATTTCTCCCTTTATCTATCTCTATTCCATTGACTTTTTCTTTATCTCTCTCCCTTTCTCTATCTTTCTGTCTTTCATTCTATATTTGTATTTTCTATCTCTCTTTCCTTCTGTTTCTATTCCTCTATCACATTCTTCCTCTATCTTTCTGTTTATATATATATATATATATATATATATATATATATATATATATATATATATATATATTCTCTACTTCCTTTTTTTTTATCTCTATCTTTTCCTTCTACCTCTATCTCTTTCTCTGGCTCAATCTACCTTTCTCTCCTCTCTCCTCCTATATTTCTGTCTTCTATCTATCTCTTCATCGATCTCTAGCTCACTCTGTATCTGTCTCCCTTTTGTTTTGTATCTCTAATTATGCTCTTGTGTTGAAGTGAGCCATATATCTTTTTCATACATACTTTTAGTTGCATATTGTAAGTTTTTGCATACGTTTAAATGAAGCCTTTGCTTTTTATGCAAATTCCCAGACACAGTGTTTTTGACATTTATTTGCTATTTTACTATAAAAAATGGTATAAATTCAATTGAATTCACTCAAAGTTAGTATATAGTTTTATGTGAGTATCATCGACTAAGACCGAGAAGAACAATTCCTATGTACTTCTTTCAATAATAACATACGGGATTTATCAGGCGCCAAATCCATCTAATCATCAAATGAAGGGTTTGTTTGCAAAAACCGATAAGTCCATTTTTGAAGATTTTGAAGTACGATCTGTGTCATAAAGTACAAAATGATACCTTTTAAATGATATATTGGTCACTGCATATAAAGGTATATTTTTAAAGTTATGGTCAAAAGAAGCAACAATTTTCTTATTATTCTCTTTATTTTTCTTGACCTTTAATCGCAAATATCTCCATTTGGCAAATATGGACTTATCAGTTTTTGCAAACAAACTCTTCATATGGTCCAGGCAAAACCATGTGCAAGATGCAAATTGCATTCAGTTACAGAAGAGAAAGAAAATGACAAAGTGAAACTGTACAGGACATTTATGAAAATAATGATAATAACCAATTATTGTCAGCCAAATTAGATAAATACTTCCTGTGAATTACTATTCTTAATGGAATGAAATTAAATTCTCTGTGTGGTTAACTCTGAGTTTCCATGCCATTCAGATGTGCTAGTCCCCTCATTCCAGATTTATTTTGACGCATAAATAACCAAAGTTTACTCCAGCCAAAGATGTAAAAACATGCAGACATATAAAACAAAGATGCTCAGGGATTTCATAATGTGGTGGAATCAGTCATTGATGCAGTAAAATCTGTCAAGATCAATTAATAGACACAGACAACCCCTGGATACTGATTACCATGACGAATCGTATCTGCTGTAGAGCAGTGCACACAAATAAGGCACTTTGTCAGGGGCGAGTTCAACGTCAACATGAAATGTTAAAGGTTAACGTCCACCACCCGTGGGTTCTAATCTGAAATCCGAGATATGAGCGTATGATTTGCGAGATGAAGCATTCTTCTTCCGGCCTTTAAATATGAATGATATCTGCCTCTGCTGTGGCTCTCAACATTATGCTATGCTCATACGTTAATGGAAGTCATCGTGGTGTGCAGGCCATCCGTGCCCGTGGCTGTTTCGCAACCTTTCCTTCACCTCTTGAGTAGCTTCACTGTGTCATTCAACCACCCCTGTGATCTAAACCCTGGATGGAGGAAATGTAGAAGATACTGATTAAAATCTTGCTGCCCCTGGGGGGGGGGGGGGGGAGAAAAAGAGGAAATGTTAAACTTCTGACTGAACTCCATTAGGATGTTGACACGGCTGAAAAACAAAAAAATAACAACACATGGATTCATATTTTCGGGAAATTTCAAGATGTCTCTGGCCAGAATTGTAATGATAATATACATTATGCAGATCAGTTTAGCCAGTAACAGCAGAATTGTTGTGGTGCTATAGCCTTTTAACGTGGTTAAGTGTAAATTATGCAACTGATTAACAAATTGCCCTGCATCGAAGTAAAATCAGTTCATTATTAATCAGTTACAATAACAAAAAAAAAAACCAACAAAACTCGATGGAAGAATTTCATGAATTTGGATCAGTGCAGCCTAACATTGCTGTCTATGGGAAATTTTGAGTATGGTATATCAGGTCACTCCCAGACTGACTGATTTTGAAACATTTATTTTCAACAATATTTCTTTTTTTTCATAGCTTCATTTGCACTCGCTAGGTGCATTCGCTCTAAGATTTTATATGAAGTTTGAATAAATACCCAAAATACCACAATATTTGCTATATATTTTGCAGTGTATTTTTGCATTTACATTGTAAAATTTAAGGCAAATACCAAAATATTTCAGCATCATGATTGTGAATGCCCCTATTATCAGACTCACTGGAACTGGTAGGACCATACAGCTCAGCTCAGATGTTTTTGATTTTTTGATTCAAAAGCCTCCATCTGCTTTGAGTTTTTGATTTATCATGAACTTTTATTTTACTCATTAAAAGCACAAATTCATTCTGATTTTGAAAAGATGTTTTTGTGCCTCATCCCAAGTGCCATTTGTAGTCATCGTGGCATGTTTACATTAAATGCTTCTGTATTTCTTTCTGACTTGTATTTGATTTTAAGTTCTTTTTTTTTGTATCTTTTTCTTGTCAGTAAATTTTGAAAGTTGACATTATCATTCGAAGGTAGTTGGCATGCTGTAAAGCAAGAAATTTTAGTGGCATGAAATTTTCACAAATTGGAGGCCGACAACCCTTTTTTGCGGCTTGATTTTTTTTTTTTTTTTTTTTTTGCAAATTGCCACTGGCATTCATTGCATATAGTGTAGACAAGAACTTATGCGTGCATTTTAATTTCTTAAATCTTGGCTCTTGTGAAATTTGCCAAATTTGAATGCACACAAAAATTGCTGGTTCTGCAGTAGACAATCTTGAAGAATAAATATGACTGAGTAAGATATCTCATTAACTATGACTGTATTAGACAGAATTGCAAGAGAAAGAAAATCAGTTAAACTCTCCAGAAGAACTGAACTTGTCTAAACAGGTTGTAATATGTAATCTCATCCAAATTTTACCAATCTGGGACAAGTTTTGGTATACCTGCATCTATTCCCAACTCTCCTTTTCTTTACTTGATTATCTTCCTCTGTTTATATTCCATGTAAATTTTTTTTTTCCCCGAATTAGAAATGATGGAATCGAATGAAATATGAGGCTTTTGTATTATCTGTTATGATTACTTACAGGAGGGAATAAGTATATCTCGTAGACACTTTTGGTCGTGTAATTCTGTATACAGGAAAGTGGGGTAAAATATGTGGCAAAGATGTATCTACACTTGTACCTTAAAGAACAACACGTTTGTGAAGAAAGTGAGTGGTGGTCGGTCATCCAGCATATTTTTCTGAAATTTAGGCTTTTGTGTTGCCCCGGGCAACTGGACACAGCTGCTGCTGCGGCGTGGTGCTCAATTTATGCACTCTTTTCTCCCAATGCTGTTGCTCCCAGCACTATGGAGAAAACAACAAGGTAATGATTAAATGAGTGTCAAACTCTGTGCCTACGCTGTGACATAAGGGAAGGAAAAGTGAATTATAGAAGAGGATGGTTTATATTTTTTCTGTTCTTTTATCAAGCTATGACTGATGATCTAAAGTAGTAACTTACCTTTCTAAGCCCAAGACCAAACACAACCTGTCGCTGAATATACTTATTAACTCACTGAAGACTAGTCTTGAATAAACTTGGGCAGGTGTCTCTGGAAAACATGTTATCTTAAAGGGATGGTACAGAATTCGAGGAGATGAGAATTGGGCTTTTAACTTTTTGCGAGATACCAAGAAAACACTTATGATATTACAGGGCATACCATTTTAAGAGGAATTCAAAGTTTATTAGATGAAAATCGGGTTTGGAATGACTGAAACATCCAAAAACAAAGTAAAACAAAGTGATCGTAATAAAGTGTGGGTCCCACACTTTATTAGAATTGCTCTTTTTTGGATATCTCAGCCATTTCAAAACCAATTTTCATCAAATGTTGAATTCCTCATAGAATTACATGCTCTTTCATATTTCATAAGAGGTTTCTCATTATCTCACCAAAAAATGTTAGAAACCTGAAATTGGGTCTCAACCAAAACTATACGATCCCTTTAACAGAAAAATCAGCTCACCCTTACTGGCCCAAATTCACAAATGTGGTACAATTGAAACCATGGTTTAAACCATGGACAATTTGTATGGAGCGCCAAGTGTTGCATGGCCTATTTCGTTACGAAATCAGTCATTTCGTCATTTCGTAAATGAAATGATCATTTCTTGATGAAATGATTTGTTAATGAAATGAACATTTCATCAACAAAATGGTCAACTGATTTTGTAACAAAATAAGCCATCCGACACTTGGTGCTCCATACACATTGTCCATGGTTTGAACCATGGTTTCAATTGTACCACCGTCGTGAATTCGGGCCAATGGGTCAACTCACGTGTGCATCATTCACATACATGTACATGTTGTGCTTATGCGGGTTTACACCATAGAAATGAAAATGAAATGAGCTTTGAAGGTTAAGCTAATTCCCTGGGGATCGGAAGGGTTAAACTTGCAACCTCTCCTTCTAATTCCCCATCAGAATCTCATGATTTCATGGCAAAGAAAAAAAAATGGAAGTGTGGAACCCCAGAAACATTTGTGACATGAAGCTTTTGTGATAGGAGCTTATAGTCTTTTGGGGGGGCATGAAAATTTTGTGTATTGCCAACCATGAAGAAATATTGAGTATACTACATGTATATTGTGTAGACAAAAACTTTTGTGATTTTTGTCACTTTACTTTTGCGAATCTTGGCTCCTTGAAAAAATTGTGAAAGTTTCATACACACAAAATTATCTGGTTTTACAGTATATGTTCACACAATATATACATGCCTATGTTAACCCCTGGTTGATTTTACTTTGCTACTAAAATGGGATAGATTATAATTAAGTTTATTCCAATTCTGGATATTTTCCCTCAAAGGACCTAGTAAAAAAGTCTTCTACCCATCTGAAGATGCCCAATGCATTGCAATATTTGAATGTACTTTGCATGCATCAGTTATTGCTATGTTGGGCATATCTTTGGAGAGTTTCTGGCTCTCGAAGAAATGTCTTTGTTAAGAAGATTTACATAAGATTTAAATACATTTTATAGCAACTGGTTTATTGTTTTAATTCCCTGTATGCAATGCTTATCTATCAGTGAAGATGTTTGTCGCCCTCAGTGGTACCCAAACTACGTATCTTTGCACACAAATGTATATCTATCTAGAGCTATGTTTGTTTGTATGTGTGTGTGCACATGGTGTGTGTGTGTGTTTGTGTGTGTGTGTGTCTGTGTGTGATAGAAGTATGTAAAGTGTATGTATGCATCTGTATACTGCAATATGTCGAGACAGATAGTTGATATGATGATTTGATATCTGAACATGTACGTGTCAGTGTTTGGGAATGTTTTGTGCTGAAAGAGAATTTTGATGAGAAAAGCAGTTGCAACCATGACGAGATGACCGAAACTGTCCTTAACTGGGTCACTGATGCCACTACTCCAAGTCAAGCTTTTTTTTTGTGTGTGACATGAAACTAGCCTGCCAAAAAAGCAAACAAACAAACAAACAAAAAACAGTAGTTCACTTGTTATATGAAATAATATTTTATACTTTATGAGGAATTGAAAATATGCAAGATTTATCTTACCCCACCAAGTGTGAAAAAAAAATGCTCATGCAAAGAAAAAGATAAAATCTATATTTTACAGTATGGTGCTTCAAATTCCACTTGACATTTAAAGCTGATAAGAGAAGCCCCAATTAAGTGCCTACATGTTTGATCACCTCCAAATAAGTAGTACATTGTAGAAGCCGTAGGAACTTCTTCCCTGGTAGGTAGTCACACATTTGACCAGTCACTATGAAAGCGTAATGACGTTACTAAATGCTGATTACCCAAGTTGTGGTATTTGCAAATTGTCTGGATTCCTAGAGTTCCAATGATGCATAATTTGTCCAGCTTTGATTTGGCGTAAACATTATTGAACTAATTCGTTATGACAGAGAGAATGGAATCTATTCAGGTCAATTATTTTATACTTTAGTGTCTTGCATCATGTTCATTTGCAAGACAGACAGTTTGATTGCCTATTCATGCCCTTGTTCATCTGCATATGCTTGTGCTTATGTAATTCATAGACAAATTCTGCATTTACATTGAATAACAAGGTCAAAGTTGTATGTTAATTGTTATTGTTCATGCAGGGATTCCATATTACCATATGATTATTAATTTGAGTTTATCTCTTGTCTATTTCTCTCCTCATGATCGTCGCTGGTTCCTTTGCATTCTTCTCGTCTCATTTAACAGGTGAGTGATTCACTTTACTTTAATCCATTGAGTGTCATAGTGACATGCCCCTTTGACATAATCTTGCTTCTTTTAAAGGGATGGTATAGTATTGGCGGAGAAAAGGAATGGGCTTTTAACTTTTTGCAAGATACTAAGAAACCACTTATAAAATAGTACAGAGCATACTATTCTAAGAGGAATTTTGATGAAAATCGGTTTTGGAATGGCTGAGATGTCCAAAAACAAATAAAACAAAGTGATCATAATAAAAGGTGTGTTCCACATTTTATTACAATTGCTCTGTTGTGGGTATCTCAGCCATTTCAGAACCAGTTTTCATCAAATAAATGTTGAATCCCTCTTGGAATTACATGCTCTTTCATATTTCATAAGAGCTTTCTTATTATCTCATCCAAAAATGTTAGAAACCTGAAGTTAGATGCCAACTAAAACTATATGATCCCTTTAATGCTTGCCATGTTTGTATCATGAAATCAATGCCAAGTAGCACACAATGGGGCTAAAACAAAAAATCAATATCAAACAATAGAGGGTATGGTGTAATGACTGGAATGTACATTGCAAGGGCTTCCACAAAAGCCTTTTATTACCATCAGCAACACGCCTGTTTTCAATACCAATGATATTTTGAAATGGAGGTCTTGAGAGGGTTAAATACAGTGTAGAGCTCCAAGTTATGGACGACACATACATATGGAAAGTTTACAGTTTGGAACACCTGTTGAAATCCAAGGGAATCTATAACTTTTTCCATCTGTGCATTGCATTCTTGGAATTATGTTACCACACACATACACCATAACAAAGACAGACATATGTTTCTATCTGGCGTGAAGTGTGGGAGAGATACATGTATACCGATATGATGACTTGCATGAGAGTAAACACACACACACACACAAATGTTAAACCCAAAGGCCCGAATTCACGAAGGTGGTACAAACAAAACCATGGTTTAAACCATGGACAAAAACCATGGAGCGCCAAGTGTCGCACAGGATATTTCGTTACGAAATTGGTCATTTCGTCGATAAAATGACAGGTTTCGTTAACGAAATTATCATTCCGTGGACGAAATGTTCATTTAGTTACAAAATGTTGTCATTTTGTTACAAAATAATAATTTTATCAACGAAATGACTGATTTTGTGACGAAATATTCCATGCGACACTTGGCACTCCATGGTTTTTGTCCATGGTTTAAACCATGGTTTTGTTTGTATCACCTTCGTGAATTCGGGCCAAAGGATATGAAATTGTAATGAGAAGGGTTAGATTCTCAAGATGAAGGCATGGAACTAAAGCATACAATCTCCACAAAATAGCCTGGAAGAATGTTCGATTTATAGAACACACTTTATATTTCCCACTAGCAAGTTTTCATCTGCTGTAATGCTGTAACTGGTATGTAAATTTTAGCCGAAGTAATTTTTCATGCTCGGCCGAGTAAGATGAATTTCATGTTTTCCTACAGAGGGAGATTTTTTTTTCCTCCTGTTTGTGATTGACCAAGACAAAAAGATATAATCAGAGAGCAATAGAAAAGAATGGAAACATCAAGTATATAGGGAGATAGATAGCAGATGAATAAAGAGAAAAAGATTCGTTGCCAATTTAAGAATTTCATGTGAATTTATGAATTAAAGATTTAAAAAAAAATCTAATTCTTCACCTGAAATAACCAATGATAGATGAACCCCAGAAAAGGTTCAAGTGCATGAGATTTTACTCCACTTTATAAAACACAGACAATTAATTCGAAAATCGTATAAAAAAGGAACAGAACGAAACCACAAAAGTTTGGTTTCTGAGATCCACCTTGTTAACATCCGCATCGATTGTACCCCTCTTTCCCCCACCCCAAGCTCATATCACTGGACTTTTCACTTGTTACGCTCTCACACGATCCTGACCATGCAATGCGCAGTAAAGCAAATCTGATCTGAGGCTCATATGATGCTCTCGATGCTGCGACGCTCATGTTACGGCACTGTAGCGTGAACCACTTCTTCATCTCCATCACGCAAACTTTGGCTCCATCTCTCTCTCTCTCTCTGTGTCCTCGTAACGTGTCAACGCACTCTCCCTCCGATCCCATCCTTACCACCGCATTCCTCGTGATGTTTTCAACTCGCTGCGTCTTCATTACCAGTTTGCGCACTGACAGGAGCTTTCTTCCAAATGGATTAACCTTTTCATCTCACCGTGATAATCGATTAGTCCAGGCAAGAAGAAGAGCTTCACTGGTGTGGGAGTCTCTCCTTTTTTACTCCAGCTCCATCCCACCCCCTCTCTCCCCGTCCTCTCTCTCTGTCTTTCTGTTTGTCTGTCTTTTTGTCTCTCTTTCTTTCTATCTACCTCCCTGATATGACAGAAACATAGGCTGCACAGAGATACATACATTGGCAATGCTTCCCTTAGCACTGAATGCAGATATATCATTTGATTTAAGGTTTAAAAGTGCTTGAAATTCCCTTTGAATTGTGTGTGTCTGTTCATGTGTGTGTGTATGTTATGTGCCTTGAGTTTAGATTGGATTATCATTTCAAGAACCTTCAAGAATATTCTGGATAAAAGGTGACTTTATGAGTGTACAAATTTTATCTTGATAAAAATGCATCAAATATACTGCCTTTTCAAGAGTGGTGGCTTTTTGATTGCTAGTGTTTTTCAAAGTTTATGTTTTTTTTTTCTTTTTAGCAATTGAAAATTAAAGGCATTATTTACCATTTACAGATGAAACAAAAATCCAGCATAAGTGCTGCAAAATAGTTCAAAGATCAGGGGCGGATCTGGGAATTCTGTAAAAGGGGAGCACTGACAAAGATGGTTTCTTTGAAAATAAAAAAATAAAGGGAAACTTCATTTTTCTTAGTTTTATTTGTTTTGTTTTAATGATGAATAAAGGGGGGCATGCCTGGGGTGCCCCCTCCTGAGTCGGCACTGAAAATGTGCACATAATAATCACAGAGAGTGGCAAGAGGCATGAAACTCACTGAAAAAGCATATTTTACAAGCAACTTTCAAACTACATGTAGGAGAAGTAACCCCAAACCTTTCCTTATTCATTGAGAACATCCTGATTTGATTCTGAAAATTTATAGTTGTCTGAAAGTAAGTTGTATGTCTGCAACACAGTTGAAAAAAAAAAAACAAATAAAACAAAACTAAATGATACAAATGCTTTAACTAATGAAAAAAATTAGCCAAATGATTTCATGTTTTGATAATTAGTTGAACTGTGTATTGCATAAACCTAGAAAATTATCTTAGGGCTGTTACTGTGTCCGACACATTCATTTCTGTGTTGGTATTTCTGTGTGTTGTGTCTTCAGCAAAGTTTGCTCGCTTGTTAAAAATTTTGTTTAAGATCAGATGTATGGCTGAATTCAAACAAGGTTGAATGTTTGCATGATGGATTCCTCGTGACAGACTGCGGGCAACATGCGTCATGTATATGAGAGGGTTTTCTGGTTTTGCTGTTGTTTTCTTCTTTGTAGTAGGTTGATAGAATTTCATGTTAAATCTAGTGTGGCTTTCATCAAACTAAGATCTCCAAATGCCAAGTGAGTCTCCATCAATGTTACTGACGTGAAAATGTTGCTGCATCGTTGGGTTTTGATACCCATCAAACCGACAAGTGGGGGAACATGCATGTTTGGCGTGCCTCAAGATCCAAAGATGGTCGTGTGGTTAGAGTGTTGGTTGAGTGGATGTTGATATGTTCCCTCACCTTTCCACCTTGACCGGTTGAGTGGGATAGGATTGGGTTTGTGCACAGAGAGAAGAAAATTTAACCCATTGAACACTACTCCGGAGTATATACTCGAGCAGGTGTCTATGGGAAATGCATGTTTTCGCAAAATTAGCTTCTCCTTTTAGGGGCTGACATTTCTTATTCACATCAAATGGCCACAACCATAAAGATCATGCCAACACAAGAAGGAAAGGTGTGTTCCATGATAAATCATGGCATTCATCTAATTGCTTCACATATGTACATCATGCACATATATAACACATGGTGTACATTTCTGTATGTGTTTGTATGGAATAACCGCACCAGAGAAATATGAGATGGAACTGTCAAATACAATTAGATCATGAAAAATGCCAAAATGTACCAATTTTAGACAAACTCATTAAGTTTATTCTTCTAAAATGGATTGCAATTGTGTGAAACTGATTTAGCTATCTACAGGTATTTGCAGATTCTGTAATTGAAATAAAGAATCATACATGGCCAATATAGAGCTTAAAGGTAGTAAGGTTTTATTTTAGTTAATATATGAAATACTGGCAATATTGTACTGTGAGGAATGGATGAGTTGGGAGGCTATTTAACTTGCCAATAACATTAAGAAATATGGAGACCATAAAATTGCTCAGATTTATATTGGGATGACTGTAATGTGTGATAAATAGCAAACATTATGTATTTATTTCTTTGTCTCTATGAGAAAGAAAAAAAATATGATTGTACAGATTTTAGTGCTGGAAAACTGTGACATCTCAACATCAATAATTTGTATCAACTTGAATAGAATATTTCCATGGCAACACAGACGTGGAGAAGTAGACCGCACCTGTCATCTGTGACACAGATTTAGCTCTCCTCTGGGTACTTTTATTTGTTTGTATTTTTTTTTTTTTGTGGACACTGTATTTGGACATTCTCTTTGATCAAACCACTCCAGAGTGCTGGTTTATTTTCCTATGGAACAATATAATCAGTAGGGAAGCTTGCAAAGTGATAATGTCGCAAATGTTCTCTTAAGCAAGTACTTAATTGATATCCTTAATCTCAAAGTAGGTAAACTTCTAATAGTAGTTGATAATTGTAGCAAGGGTAATGATGATACTAAGAATGCAATGATTGTGATAATCACTGAATTGATGTTGATGGACAAAAAAAAAAGTGTGTCAAATTTCTAATCAGGTTTAATAGGTATTGACTGCAGAGCCTGAAATGAATTTATATCTCATTTTTAGTTTTTGTATGGTTTGATCTGTCTAAATATCTATCAGTATGTTCATCTTTCTATCAATCTATTGGATCTGTCTATCTATCTATCTATCTATCTTTCTATCTATCTATCTATCTATCTATCTATCTATCTGTCTATCTATCTATCTTTCTATCTATCTATCTTTCTATCTATCTATCTATCTATCTTTCTATCTATCTATCTTTCTATCTATCTATCTATCTATCTGTCTATCTATCTATCTATCTATCTATATATATATCTATCTATCTTTCTATCTATCTATCTATCTATCTATCTATCTATCTATCTTTCTATCTATCTATCTATCTATCTGTCTATCTATCTGTCTATCTATCTTTCTATCTATCTATCTATCTATCTGTCTATCTATCTGTCTATCTATCTATCTATCTTTCTATCTATCTATCTATCTATCTGTCTATCTATCTGTCTATCTATCTTTCTATCTATCTATCTATCTATCTATCTATCTATCCATTTATAAATCAGTCTTTATCTATCCATCCATCAGATCTTTCATCTATCAAATTTATTATCTGTCTATCTACCTTTCCATCTGTCTAGTTTTCTTCCTGTATGTTCACATGAGATACTATCAGATTTAAACTGTGTGTCACCATCTATTAGGGAAATTCAGCTGTATAGCTATGTATGAAAGGAATACCAACTATTGTAACAGTGTTTTACACTATGAGCCCTATCCGTTATGTCAAACACATCACCACAATCCCCTCTCCTCCTGGCCAATAATGAAATGATGTTAGAGACAAGATAGCAGATGTTGTAGTGCCGTGATGCGACGAAAGGTGTCAAAACATTCTTTTTATCAGCTGAGTATGAATCTGCCTTCAGGCATTTACCACCAAACTCATTTTTTTTTTTATTCTCTAAAACTTTCATTGGCATTGCAATACGTACATACATTTTAATATTTCTTTTTCTTTTACTTTTCTTTGTCTCTCTAGCTCTCCTTTTTCCTAAATTTTGGATGCTTACCAAATTTCAGTGAAATCAGTTATTTTCATTTTCATATATATGTATTTCTGATCATATGCCTATAACATGTGTATATATGAAGTACCTTTAAAAATAAAAGTTATTTGTACTGTTTTGATATTACTCTGTACACATGTACACATAAATTTGCTATACTATCTATTATGCACTTAAAGTGCTGATTTGGTATATTTTGATTTATTTTTTCAGGACAGATTTTTTTTTTCTTATGAACTCACATGTGATTTACTTTACTTCACCTCTTTATAAAATGTATAGATATAATCTTCACCGTAGCTACTTTTATTATTGTTCATTCATTCATTCATTCATTTTATTTAACCACGGTACTAACATCAGCCACGGCTGTTTTTCAGTCAGTCCGTGCAATAAAAACAAGTATACATAACGTGATTCATCATCATCATAGATACAAAGCAAATAAAAACTACATAAAACTACACAAATCCATTAACATAACATCGTAGGCAAGACACAAAACAGGCAAGACTATCAAATTACAAAACAAAATAACATTTCATTAAAATCATAGATATCTTAAAATAATTGATTAAATAATTACTTGATTAATAAAACAATAGAATAAGATAAAACACAAAATTGCCGAAATAATATCTAACACACACGAAAAACACATTTAAGACTATTGATAACAGATTGCTGTAAAACGAACACTGCACATCCCCTCTAACTACCCTAACCTACGCGTACACACACACACACACACGCACACACAACTGCAAGCCACCCGCCCCTGCATATAAATTCAAAACAATCTCTTTAATAAAATAAAACATATAATCACAAATATTATCTGGACATTAAAAATTCCTTTGCTCTAACTAAAACACTTTCATCCTCATTTACTCGCCTTTTGAACTCACCCCAATTTGCTACCTTAATATCATCTCTCAAATTATTCCACAGTTTTGTCCCATAATAAGAAATACTCCTTCGTTTCAACTCCGTGCGAATCGGCGGTAATATAAAATTCTTTATCGTTTGTCTTAGACTGTAATTATAACTCTTAAAAACAAAATGACGTCGCAAACATAAAGGCACTAAATCATGAACTACTTTATACATAAAACAAAAAACACGTTTAATCTTTCGATCTTGTAATCTATCTAATTTAAGCATATCATAAACCGTATCAGAAGAAACTGCCCAATCTACTCCCATAACTGTTCGCACTGCCCTATTTTGTACAACCTGTAGCTTTCGTTCAAAACCCTTTCCCACATTTCCCCACACAATACTACAATAATCAAATTTAGATTGGATAATACATTTATAAAACATAAGTGCGGTTTTTTGACCTATAAAATACTTAATCCGCCTCAACAAATATACATCTTTTACAATCTTTTTTCTTAACGTTTCCACTTGAACTGACCAGTCAAGGTGTTCATCAATCATAATTCCTAGATATTTTACATGCTTTACACGTTGTATTGTCTTGCCTCCAATAACAACATCACGTACAACAACATCTCTTATTCTCTTCCTGGATCCTACCAGCATAAACTCACATTTCTTTACATTCAAAACCAGTTTATGTCGGGTCAGCCATCGATTTACCAATTCTAATTCTTCATTTAAAGTGTCAATGACGGTGGAAGGGTTTTTGTGCGAAAAATAAATACACGTATCATCAGCGTAGAGGGAGACTTTACACTTCTTTATGCACTTTGCTAGGTCGTTGATGTATAATGTGAACAATAGAGGGCCAAGATTACTTCCCTGTGGGATACCACAATCTACTTTCTGCATCGATGACGTAACACCATTGACAACAGTGCACTGATACCTATCTTGTAAGTAACTCCGAAACCATGTAAGAGCTCTTTCAGTCTGTCCCGTTCTTCTGAGTTTATACAATAAAATACCATGGTGGACAGTATCGAAAGCTTTTTTCAAATCTAAGGCCACCATTCCTACCAATCTGCCCTCGTCTATAGAATCTGACCAGTTTGCCGTCACATTCAATAGAGCTGTTTCAGTCGAATGTTTCGGTCTAAAGCCAAACTGACTTTCACTCAATATAGATTCTTCAATCAAATATCTGTAAAACTGGTTACATACTAATTTTTCCATAATTTTAGCAAAAATGGGTAAAACAGATATAGGTCTATAATTCCCCATGTCACTCTTATCCCCTCCTTTGTGGATCGGGGTTACCTGTGACAATTTCCATTCTCTGGGAAATGAACCATGCATTATGGACACATTGAAAATGTGGGTAAGAGGTCTGACAATGTAACTTGCTACGGGCTTTATTAGGGATGCTGGGATTGTGTCTAAACCACTTGATTTATTTTCCTGTAAACCATTCAACATATCCAACACTTCTTGTTCAGTTATTTCTTTGAAATCAAATTCAGTATTACTCTCGTTTTCTTCTTCATCACCTTCTTCATTATCATCATCATTATTGTAACCATCTTCTTCTCCTTCATGTCTGCTGTGAAAATCATCATCGGTTGAGATAGTTTCCTGTATTTGTTTGCCTATGTTTGTAAAATATAAATTCATCTTTTCTGCTATCACATTTTTGTCATCAATTTCTATTCCATTTTCCCCAATCTGATTAATGGCACAAGTTTTGTTTTTCTGTGGGAGTACATACTGCAGTGCTTTCCAGATATCACCTGACTGACCCTGGCAAGAGGAAATAGATGCTGAAATATATTCTTTCTTCGCCAAACGTATTTGAGCAGTGACTTTATTTCTTAATACTCTGTATCGATCCCAGTCATCAGGTGATTGCGTCTCTTTAGCTTTTTTCTTTTGTTTATTTCTATTTTGAATAAGTTCAATAATACATTCATTTATCCATGGTGATTCTTTCTTTTTTACTCTCTTCTTCCGTAGAGGTGCATGTTTATCTAATATTCCCTTGAACTTGTTCTCAAATAATATGTATGCCTTCTCAGCATCTTGCTCTTCAAAAACATCTGTCCATATCAGTGAATTTATATCATATTTATACAGCAATATATCTATTTTCTTTATATTTCTGCTATACTTATACCTGTGCAGACCGTCTTCACCTTGCTTTGTATTGCCCCATGCACAATATATAAGATAATGATCACTCAAAGCGATTGGTAACACTTTAACATTTCTTATCTTATCTTCATTACTTGTTAATATCACATCCACCAACGTACTTGTCACTGAAGTTACTCTTGTCGGTGATTTTACACATTGTACCAAACCAAAATTTTCTGTTATGTCACAAAGTCTTCGCGTTTGCCATGACTGAGGACTAAGCATATCGCAATTCATATCACCTAATATCAAATAATCAGTACCAGTATCATCTAATTTCTGTAAAACTTTCTCGAAAAGTTGAAAAACTGCCGAGGTCGTATTTGGTGGTCTGTACCATACTACTACAAACAATGGCTTAGCATTTGGCAAAAAAATCTCAACAACAATCATTTCAAGTTCTTTCTCTTCTAAATCAGTTCTTACTTTAAAAACAATGTTTTCTTTTAAATACATAGCTACTCCGCCACCTGAGCGGTTCCTGTCTTTCCTAAGAAAATTATATGAATCAATATTTAATTCATTATCTTTTATGCTGTCATTCAAATGAGTTTCACTTAACGATAATACATCGAAATCTGTCACATGAGTAAGATGACGCAATTCATCTATATTCTTTGTTAATGACAAACAGTTGAGGTGAGTTATTTTCAGACCTTTTTCTTGTTTCAAAGTTTGAATTTGTTCAACAGGCATATCAAGCGACGGTGATGGGCATGCTACCGGGGTAACAGCCGATTTGCTGACTGAAGGATCAGGATACTTGGTAGTTTCATCAGATGTAAAAGGAAGCTGTTTCCAACAACATTTTCGGCAGATCCAGTCCTTATCACTTTTGAAAAAATCGATTTCTTTCTCTGAGCAAACGAGGTGATACCAGTTATGGCATAAAATACACAGGATAGCATTTTGATTATTCCGCACACTTTTGCCGCAACAGATACATGGATATTTCAATTTCATTTTAGGGATAAAACACGGAGATAGCACAATATCGTCATGCGACTTACTCGAGAAGTGCGAGGTCGTCCACGGTCCTGACTAGAACTCGTTTCTCCTTGCCATCAGGTGTCGATCTCCATACCGTGATTCTGCCATCGTTGGTTCGGACGCGTTTCACATTGGGCAGTTTCCTCGCTTTGTTCATCAGGTCTCTTCTGAAGGGGGTCAGGTCCTCCTGAACGAAGATGTCTGAGCCCTTCAGCTTGGTCTTCGCTTCGTACACTCGTTGGCGAATGTTGTACGTTGAGAATCGCACGATGATGGGATTTGGGCGTCCTTCCCTCCTTCCGCTTCTGGGAGTGATTCGATGGCTCCTGGCGATGTCATTTTCAGTGAGCTTCACTTGTAGATGTTTGCTGGAGATATCTCGGACGATATCATCGGTGTTTTCGGATTCATGTTCTGGGACGCCGTAGAATCTGAGGCATTCTCTGCGGCTGTACTGCTCCTGGTCGTCAAGACTAGCTTGCAGGTTTCTCAGCTTTCTCTGCAGTTTGTCGACATTTTCCTTGATTGTGTCTTGTTCTTTCCGTATGGCAGCTAGATCCATTGACATGGCGTCGTAGACATCTTGAGTGACTTGTTGCGTGATTGCCTCCATTATCACATTCTTGATCTTTTCCAGCACATCATCGCAACACAAAGCCTCCTTTATTCTTGGTAGGAGATTAAGTCCTAGTTCGTCGAGAGTGAATGGGGCTCCTTCGCTCTGTTGAGCAGCTGCATTGCCTTCGCTAACATCGATCGGAACTACTGGAGAGCTTCCCCGGAGCCTGTCGCTCCACTGTCCGTTTGATGTTTTCAGCTTTGCCTTTGGGTTCTTCGATGCCATTTCCTGATTTTTCTCCTCCTCAGTTTACCAAATCAGAATGCTTAGTCCAGTGACACAATATGCTCAGTGGTTGGAGGATGTCATGTATTCCTTAATATGACCCTTGATATGAAGTTTCGAGGTCGAGAATAGGTGAAAATAAGTGAAAATATCACTAGTTCTCAGAGTAGTTTCTCAAGACGTGCGTCTCAACTCAACTCGTTTTGTGTTTTAAGCAAGTAGAATTCCTGTTATCTTCAGATATGGATCTCCCTTGTCAAATGAGAACCATTTGACTCCATCTCTGTTTGTGTGTGACAAGTTGTGCCTTTAAAATGAAATAAAATTTGTTATTCCGAAGGTTCATTGATCCAAAATGAAATAAGGTTCCTTATTCTGAAAGATTGCTTATCTGAAAATGAAAAAAAAAAAAAAAAAATTGCTGCTCCGAAGGTTGGTTAATCCGAAAACGAAATAAGGTTCATGATTGGGAAGGTTCTTTAACCCGTTGAGGACGGTTTGATTTTGCTACAACACGCATTTCCCATAGAAACTTACCCGAGTATACTTGAGACTCATCCTCAATGGGTTAATACGCACCTTCTTCACATTTTCACATTATTACACCATACGCGATTTTCAGATTAACAAACCTTTTGTATAACGAATATCACCCATTAGACCCAGACATTTCAAAACTTTGGATCTGGGACTACCCAAGGGGCTAATTCATTGCCAGTTCTGACCCCTTTGCTTTGAGATTCTGAAACTCCCTGTACACTTAACCCCTTGTTTGCTCTGAGTGCAAATTTGACACAGAAAACCCCATAGCATTGTACACACTGCCCAAAGTCCCTGCCACAGGCAGGGTTAAGCTAGACCTACCAGGTGCCTGAAGGCAGTGACTCAGAAAAAAGTCATTGTCCATGTTCAGAAGGGAAATTCCAGGTGAAAAGGAAAAGAATCCCTGATTTTGGACTTATTGTTTGTTTCGTTAGCTTCACACATCAGGTCACTTCCCCCCGGAGGAAGTTGGATGATGTCACTACTTTCCAGAACATCCTTTGGAATTTTTGTTTTGTTTTCACCCAAACTTTGGTTTGCTTGCTACATTATTGCGGGATGGAATACTGGAGGCAGAGTCAAGGTGAATGTTTTGAACCTGGTACTTTAAAGGGATCGTATAGTTTTGGTTGAGATCTAATTTCAGGTTTCTAACATTTTTGGTGAGATAATATGAAATATGAAAGAGCATGTAATTCTATGAGGAATTCAACGTTTATTTGATGAAAATTGGTTTTTGAAATGGCTGAGATATCCAAAAAGAGTGATTCTAATAAAGTGTGGGACCCACACTTCATTACGAATGCTTTCTTTTACTTTGTTTTTGGATGTTTCAGTCATTCCAAACCCGATTTTCATCAAATAAACTTTGAATTCCTCTTAAAATGGTATGCTCTGTACTAAATCATAAGTGTTTTCTTGGTATCTTGCAAAAAGTTAAAAGCCCAATTCTCATCTCCACCAATACTGTACCGTCCCTTTAAAACCAGAAACACTCACAGCATGAAACTGTCACAAATCAGAGCCAACAGCCTTTGTAGCGGCATGAAGTATGAACCAAAAATTATGAGCATACTACAGTGTACATATATGTGACCCGCTACAACAAAATGATCCTAAAGTCGGGCGAGGTCGATTATTTGAAAATTGCATGACACAATTCCCTAATCTTTCTGCTTTAAATTGATATATAACACGTCTCATAAAAATAATCGGCTGCGGAGATATCGATGTTTAAAAGAGAGCATGTTAAGACGTCTGGGAATTCACTGTTTCGAGAAAAGCGCCCTAAAAGTTCTCCTTGCGACGCAATCACAATCAAGAGACACGCAAGTCAGTATTCACCTCCGGACAATAGAAGTTAAGCCCTAGCAACCCCCGAAATGCTCATTCAAACACAGCGTCGGCGGTCTCCTCACCGACCAATCAGTGACCAGGATGTCAGGAGAAGCGGCTAGGCATAGCGCAACCCGCCCGCACGCACTAGTCGACTGGGCAGTGTGCGAGCTTCACACTTCGGTTAGCGGCAAGCAGCAAACTGACCAATGAGATCACTCTGGTCGTTGTTAGGGGCGGAGCCTATGTGTGGCGCTCAATCCAAATGTTCGAACCAGTTCTGCTTCGTTGAAACGCAAAAAAAATATGGCCCAGAAAAACGCTATTTTTTGGTCTTTCCTTTCATCATTTTGCTTCAAAATTTCGACAGATGATAGAAGACATGTCAGACTCTAATAATATGTCAAATTAAGAAAATCGTAAGTTTTGACCAATTTTGATGCTCTAACTTCAAACTCGATTTTCACGGTTTCGACCGTGCGCGACTTTAGGACCATTTTGTTGTAGCGGGTCACATATACTGGATTGTGTAGAAAAAAGCCTTTGCCTGCATTGTACATGTACTTTTTGCAAATTATGGCTTGCAAAAATTGTAGCTCTAGGTATAATGCATCCAAAAAAAGTCTTGTTTTACAGTAGTTATTGTAGGCTGATGACTGCTTCTTGTTGATGAAAAGCAAAACAAAATTTTGCAGTGAATGTCAATATAAGAAAAAACAATGTAATTACATTGTAATTGTTTGTTTTAAGCCAAAACTTGTGAGGAGTAATTGTTTGTGAGAGCCAAGAAACAATATACTATTTACACCATGTAGCAGTGCTGAAAGCAGAAGAGAAAGGTTTGTAGAATGAACACAATCATTTAATTTTTTTTTCTTTGATAGGCAATACGGCGGTAGTGATGCATACCATAAAATAGATCAATTTTATACTCGAGAAAGGCACTGCTTTACACAGTTTCCACTTTTGGAAAAAAAAATCTGACCTGCTTAGGTTTAGGGTTAGTAGTTTGGGTTAGGGTTAGGATTATTTTCAGGATTAAGATTAGGATTAGGGCCAGGAGAAGGGTCTGGGGTAATTGCCCAGGGGGTAATTGCCCTAGACCCTCCTTGGAGCTACCAGAGTCTATGATATTGAGAGTACAAGAAGCTATGAAAAAAGACCACCTTAAAACTGGAAATAATTGTCAAATTCTTCAAAAGAATGAAAGTTTTTCTATTGACTGGTTTTACCATACTGAATTTATCCCATAGACAGTAGTGTTAGAATGGAATATTCAGTTAACTGCTGAATCCCTGCTTATCTGCATTGACTTAATATTATAAATTACTTTTCAAGTCCCCTCTAGAAAATATCCAGTTTGTCCATGTCTATGTTTGAAGTTGTTGTGTGTGGCTCACTGATTAAAGTAATGTTATAGTTTAAGTAAAGGATTTATCACAGTTGTCTCTGAAATGATAGAAATGATATATGACTTCATAAGAGAATATTCATTAATTGTCTTCTTTTGTTCATATTACTAGTAAGTAAAGGAATAATATTCTGATTCCCTGTTGGTTTTGCTAAAGAAAGAAAAAAAAAAAAAAGATCCAGTGAGTATTTGCGGCCGGTTTTAAAATAAATTAACTCGGGACCTTTTATGGAGAATTGAAATATAAGTTTTGGTGAAAAAACTGGATATTGGCACTGTAGGCCACACTTTGTTGCTCTGCTGAAGAGGGGGATGTCTGTAGTCCCACACATGCAAAGTCATGCTTCTTGTTGTCATGTGGTTTACTGTGCTATCAAGGTATCAGAAGCTTTGGATGAAACTTGATTGTATGGACACTTTGTGGCCTGGCTTTCCGCTGGCTCGTTACCCCTGGCCGATTTCCTCTTTGATTACGAAACCTCAACCAGTTCAAGGACATGGCTGTATTCAAGTTTCCTTGCTGGCACAGATATGGTTAGATCACATGGTCTCTATCTGCGACTAATAGACTATATCATTTAGCAAACCTGATTTTCAAACTACAAGCTACTTCAGAAATTTACTCATACACTCGAGAGTATCTGATAGGCCTATATGTTACAGCATACCAACAGGAATATATTATCTTTCATAGTAAAGGCCTGGCAAAGTCTTTTTTATTTTTTTTAAAGTCTAATCTGATTTTTTAGTGTTTAACTTCTCTTTCACCACCACATAAACACAATTTTAACCTGTTCCATACTGAATTCTGATACCCCCATAGACTTAATACACAGGCCACCAGGTTCCCGTATGGAACAGGTTAATAATAGACTCTCGACTTCACTTCATAGCACAATACTAACATGATTCCTGAAAATTTAAAAGTTTCCAGTATTTTGCAACATTCTTACATTTTGATATTTAGACAGGAGATAGATGAAATGTAAAAGATTTAATTTTGAAAAAAGTTGTACATTTCAATTTTTTCACCCAGTCCACCCTACTGTCTTAACTCTGTGTATCTCAGAATTATATTTTGGGAATTTGTTTCATTTTAGTTTTTATAAAGCAGGTTTCTATGGCCTTATGAATTAAACTTTTTTTTTTATCAAATTACATATCTATGTTCAATAAATTTTGGTAGTTTAGATGCTTTTTAGATGATTCTGGCTCCCAGCAATATCTAATTGAATTTGCTTTTATTCTGGAAACCTACTTCAGAAATGAAATGAAAACTGGCAGCTATATTGATCAACACCATTTGGTTAAAATGGGCATTGAAGCTTGCACACAATATTGGATATTTATAGTATCAATGCATTTCAGATTGCTTCTTTTATGTATCCCTTCACCAAAGAGTTATACCTTATGCTTTTAATGATTATTTCATTTATAATTTTGATGTGAATATGTATGTTACTAGAAATTCCCATAAAATGTATATTCCTTTTTATAGATATAAATTCTCGAGAACAGTGATTTCTTATAAAGGTCCTGTACTTTGGAATAATATGTTAGATAAGTTTAAACAGTGTTCCACTTTAAGTGATTTTAAAAGGAAGTATAAATTTTTATTTAATTCAGAAAGAATAATATGCAATATATTATGAGGTATCTCTAAGATTTATTGATCGCCTGTTGTTTGTTCATGTATTGTTTGTTATTGTTGTTGTAGCTCATTAGCTTGTTTGTATTTGTCTTTTGAGTTATTACCTGTAAATCTTGTCATTGCTTCTTTTTATCTTATTCTTGCCATGTTCTTTACTGTCTTTCATTTTGTCTCCGTTTATGTTCTGTAATTTAAACACAATTTTTAAAATGCAAATATGTAAGATGCAGTCCATCAAGGGTTTGACCTTTGACAGGCCAATGGCCTTTTCCCACACATCTGCTGCAGTTCTTACTGTTTTTACTGTGTTTATACTTCACTGTAACTGTCCTTGTACTGCTTACGCTTTGTTTTGTGTATATTTCTGTGTTATGTTCTGTACATTTTATACATATGTCTATTTTTGGTGGTTTTTTGGAAAGATGTGAATTAAATTGAATTGAGTTTGAATTGAATTTGGTATGTACAATTGTAGGCATTCAAATGCAACGGGATAATTCACAGTTGTTTAGCAACAAGCTACTGAAATTTAGTCAAAAAGATTATCCTTTTTTTTTTCAACATTTTCAGTCATTGGTATCAAGACTAGTTAGTTGTGATATCCAGCTTTCAATTTTCAAAACATTAAGTTTCATATTTGTCATACAATTATTTTTGCTTTCAACATAATATGGGTCCTTTAGCAGGGCAATGTTTTGAGAAGTCATTATTGGAGTGCAAGTAAGACACCACCAGCATGCTACAGTCTCAAAACACTCCTACCAGCAAAGCATAAAACTGTCACAGAACCATCTTTAATCTTCATAATTCAATGACACTGACCCCATAACACTAGAATTGTGTCATTCCCAAGCCTTAAAACTCAAGAATACTGTACCTAGCTTGATGTAAAGGATATAATTATATGCAATTCCAATGGAAAAAAAAAAGGCAATGAGGAGATCAGTGAACATTTAAGTAGAAGCAAGTGGAATGTCTTAAATTTTGACATTATTGTGTGATCTGATCTAATTTGTATTAATAGATTGTGATGTACATCACCATTTTCAAAAAATTACATGAGAAATACAAGAATTCCATAGCCTTGTTTTTTTCATCCAATGTTGTAAAATCTGCAGTTTGAATTCTATTGAACTTGTACTGCACTGCACTTGTACTTGATACATGATACATGTTTGCAATGTTGTGTTTTCTGAAGAAAAAAAAAAAATAATGTCAGTTTTCCTGGTACTAAGATTGGAAGCTTTACTCTTAATTCTAGGAAAAATGGCAGGATATGCGAGAAATGAATACCAATCCCGGTGATATATGACGAACATTGATGTTTTGATGTAGAAGAGGAAGTCTACCAAACCTATGTGTTTATCCTGGAAGTAAACCGAGAAATGTAGGGAGGCGGTGAAGTCAAACTTTATCCGTAATGTATGTCAACTAATTTTAAATGTATGACCAGCTAAATGAGAGAAAAGTTCTGAAAAGTTTACACCCTCTTGTAAGAAAGGGTCATGCAAAGTATAGAGTACCTTCATTCTGTCATCAGTTAAAAACTAGTCATACTGTTTGTTTTATATTTACAATACAAAATCTATGCAAACTGAAAATTAAAAATGAGTATTTTCAAAGCTCCTCATTTAAAAGTCTGCACGATTTGTTTTTATTTGTGTTTTTTTCCATCCACCCCCCCCCCTTTTCACCCTCTGTCCACTTTCACATATTCTGTCCTTCCTGAACATTTGAGGATGAGTCGCGAGTATACTCAGGCAGGTGTCTATGGGAAATGCGTTTTGTAGTGAAATCAGTCTGTCCTCAACAGGTTAAGTAACCAGTTTTTAATGATGATTCTTGATTTAGGTAAACAAAAAGTTTGTAGACGGCATTGCCTGGTGACTTATGGGTGTTTTTGTGATGCAACATGAAAATAACACTACCATTCAATTGCAGAGTTTGCATAAATTATGCAAGGCGTAAAGTGATAGTCTTGATGGTTACAGTTCTCTACTACTAGTAGCCTCTTGGTTGGTGTGTGATTTCACTGTTGTGTAATGTCATGTGGCGTGTGGTAGTATCAGTGGAAGATAATACATAATACTCATCTCTGCAGATTATATATTATCAGCTTCTTTTGGACCTGTTCAGACGGATGCCAGTTTAGACCAAAACTTGATAAAGAAATGATGTATAAAGAATCGTCGTACAGCCGACAAACTGGTCAGACTGTAGTCTCGATCGTTATGGAAAACGTTGTATAGATGTGTAGTATCCCACTGTGCGGGTTGTTATAGTCATGACATCGCCACTAGTGAGAGGAATAACCTCACTTTTTGCGGGAGCTCACATTAAGCCCCGCCCACTTATACAGTTCAGTGGTCATCATATGTTCAGATGCATGATGTCATGCTGATTCGTTATCAAGTTCGAAACGATGCCCTGACCAATGTTTTGGTGTGAATCATTCAAATTACATATCTATGTTCAATAAATTTTGGTAGTTTAGATGCTTGTTAGATGATTCTGGCTCCCAACTATATCTAATTGAATTTGATTTTATTCTGGAAACCTACTTCAGAAATGAAATGAAAACTGGCAGCTATATTGATCAACACCATTTGGTTAAAATGGGCATTGAAGCTTGCACACAGTATGTAGGCATTCAAATGCAACAGGATAATTCACAGTCATTTATCAACAAGCTACTGAAATTGAGTCAAAAAGATTTTCCTTTTTTTTTCAACATTTTCAGTCATTGTCATCAAGACTAGTTAGCTGTGATATCCAGCTTTCAATTTTCAAAACATTAATTTTCATATTTGTCATAAAATTATTTTTGCTTTCAACATAATATAGGTCCTTTAGCAGGGCAATGTTTTGAGAGGTCATTGTTGGAGTGCAAGTAAGACACCGCCAGCATGCTACAGTCTCAAAACACTCTCACCAGCAAAGCATAAAACTGTTACAGAACCAGCTTTAAAGGACAAGTCCACCTTCATATACATAAGGATTGAGAGAATGCAGAAATATTAGTAGAACACATCAGTGAAAGTTTGAGGAAAATTGGACAATCCGTTCAAAAGTTACGAATATTTTAAGTATCTGCGCAGTCACTGCTGGAAGAGAAGACTACTACAGTGTATGATGTCACATGCGTACAACTATATATTCAAGAAAGGAAAATAAAAAGAGAATTTCACAAAACTTTACTTTTTTAATAAAGTGCACATTTCTTTGACTTGCTACTGACGTATGTTAAGGGTAATATTATTCCCCCTGCCTTCTGAAAGGGAGAAGTCGAGTGTTCTTTTGTTAAGTGAGAAAAATGGAAATATGTTGAATTATCTTTATTCCTTCTTTATATCATTGTACTCATGTGACATCACAAGCTATAGTAGTCTTTTCATCCAGCCGTGACTGAGCAGAAACTTTGAAATTCATAACTTTTGAACGGATTGTCCAATTTTGCTCAAACTCTCACTGATGTGTTCTACTAATATTGCTGCATTCACTCAACCCACAAGTCTACAAAGGTGAACTTGTCCTTTAATCTTCATAATTCAATGACATTGACCCCATAACACTAGAATTGTGTCATTCCTAAGCCTTAAAACTCAAGAATACTGTACCTAGCTTGATGTAAAGGATATAATTATATGCAATTCCAATGGAAAAAAAAAAGCAATGAGGAGATCAGTGAACATTTAAGTAGAAGCAAGTGGAATGTCTTAAATTTTGACATTATTGTGTGATCTGATCTAATTTTCATTAATAGATTGTGATGTACATCACCATTTTCAAAAAATTACATGAGAAATACGAGAATTCCATAGCCTTGTTTTTTTTCACCCAATATTGTCAAATCTGCAGTTTGAATTCTATTGAACTTGTACTGCACTGCACTTGTACTTGATACATGATACATGTTTGCAGTGTTGTGTTTTCTGAAGAAAAAAAAATTATGTCAGTTTTCCTGGTACTAAAATTGGAAGCTTTACTCTTAATTCTAGGAAAAATGGCAGGATATGGGAGAAATGAATACCAATCCCGGTGATATATGACAAACATTGATGTTTTGATGTAGAAGAGGAAGTCTACCAAACCTGTGTGTTTATCCTGGAAGTAAACCGAGAAATGTAGGGAGGCGGTGAAGTCAAACTTTATCCGTAATGTATGTCAACTAATTTTAAATGTATGACCAGCTAAATGAGAGAAAAGTTCTGAAATGTTCACACCCTCTTGTAAGAAAGGGTCATACAAAGTATAGAGTACATTCATTCTGTTATCAGTTCAAAACTAGTCATACTTTTTGTTTTATATTTACAATACAAAATCTATGCAAACTGAAGATTAAAAATTATTATTTTCAAAGCTCCTCATTTAAAAGTCTGCACGATTTGTTTTTATTTGTGTTTCTTTCCATCCACCCCCCCCCCCACATTTCACCCTCTGTCCAATTTCACATATTCTGTCCTTCCTGAACATTATCTTAACCCGTTGAGGATGAGTCGCGAGTATACTCAGGCAGGTGTCTATGGGAAATGCGTTTTGTAGTGAAATCAGTACGTCCTCAACAGGTTAAGTAGCCAGTTATCGATGATTCCTGATTTAGGTAAACAAAAAGTTTGTAGACGGCATTGCCTGGTGACTTATGGGTGTTTTTGTGATGCAACATGAAAATAACACTACCATTCAATTGCAGAGTTTGCATAAATTATGCAAGGCGTAAAGTGATAGTCTTGATGGTTACAGTTCTCTACTACTGGTAGCCTCTTGGTTGGTGTGTGATTTCACTGTTGTGTAATATCATGTGGCGTGTGGTAGTATCAGTGGAAGATAATGCATAATACTCATCTCTGCAGATTATATATTATCAGCTTCTTTTGGACCTGTTCAGACGGAAGCTAGTTTACACCAAAACTTGATAAAGAAATGATGTATAAAGAATCGTCGTACAGCCGACAAACTGTTCAGACTGTAGTTTCGATCGTTACGGAAAACGTTGTATAGATGTGTAGTATCCCACTGTGCGGGTTGTTATGGTCATGACATCGCCACTAGTGAGAGGAATAACCTCACCTTTCGCGAGAGCTCACATTAAGCCCCGCCCACTTATACCGTTCAGTGGTCATCATATGTTCAGATGTCATGCTGATTCGTTATCGAGTTCGAAACGATGCCCTGACCAATGTTTTGTTGTGAATTATTTCATTTCATTTTGTTTCATTAGTCAGCGTTCAGATGTATAGTCATCATATAGCTATACCGTTTCAGTATTGCTAATGCTATACTCTTTTGGTATAAATTTTTTTGTGTCTGAACACCCTGTCTGATGATCCCTCTATCAGTGGAAGTGGGGAATGATCTAATCTCTCAAGGTAATCATGTCTCTTACAAAACTTTTAGTTATCCAACTTTTTGTTATCTTCATTGAATAGTTTTACTAATATGATGTAGCAAAGGTTTGGTATTTGTTTTTGTAATGTGACACTTTGTTTTTGCAGTGTGACACAGTTAAAAGTGTTCTCTGCTGTGAATTGTGTATCAGATATATGTATACTAAAGATATAGATTATGCAAATACACACACACACAAATAATTCTTGTAGAATTTATTCCTCTTTTACATTTTGTGAGATGCAAAGGCCTGAATATCCGCTAACTCATTTGCTTCATATGAAATTATCTGGCCTATTGCTTTTCCATATCTTTCTGTAACTTTTGAAAGATAAATCATGTTATATGTGAGGTCACTGCTATTGGGTTCAGGATGCATCGAGATAAGTTGGGGGTGATACAACATTTGCTCCTGTGACAGTTGCTCCTGTCTTATTTTTTCCAAGGACTTAGGGTTGGGGTTAGGGTTGTGATAGGGTTTTAGGTTTAGTTTGATGCAAGGATTAGGATTAGGGTTAGGGTCATATTTGTGGGTAGAATTCATGTTTGGTTTAGCATGTAGATATTTCATGGGAGCAATTGTTGCAGGAGCAAATGACATGGAATTATGGGGGAGGGTAGTCCCTTCCCTGGACCAGGAATCTCACATAATGATAATTTGGATATAAACTCCAAATTTTATTGTCCAAGAAAGGAAATTCTTTTTGCCCAATTGATCGTGGGCCCGGTAGCCACTGAGCAGCGCCAGATCGACGTTGCTCTAACCTTTTCAACTGTTGAACGGCAAACAAGGTGGCAGCAACTCCCCATCTTTTAACGTCTTTTGGTATGACGCGGCCGGGGTTTGAACCCACGACCTCCCGATTGTGAGGGCAGCCGCTCTACTCACTGAGCCAACACATCGGTCTGAGTATTTCAATTTGATACTAAGATCTGAGTATTTCAATTTAATCCCAATTGTTATCCCATTATTTTGTCTGTGGTTATTGTAATGCAACTATGAATGATGATGATGATGATGACGACGACGTGGAGGCCAACGACAACAACAACAACAACAATGAAAATAATGTCTTATTTATCCAAGGTAGTCTCTTCAGTGTTACCACTGCTCTACCAGAGGGCCCTGCTATTATTATTACCCTAGCATTGCCAGGTACCCATTTATACACCTAGATTGAGAGGGACGTACATAGTGGGTAAAAACATCTTGTCCAAGGACGTAAGCATTGGGCGGGATTCGAACTCGGGTCCTCCGATCGGGAGTCGGGAATCTTATCCACTATGCCACAGCGCCCCCAACTGATGATGAGGTAACTGGGTGACCACAAGCTCTTGTGACAATATGTCGCATGATGGCAATGAATGGGATTGTGAAGAGTGATTTCAAGTCTGAATCACCATGGTAACCTGTGATAGCCTCATTTCCCTTAAACCCTAACAGAACCTTCCTATCAAAATACCATTGGGATTCTATGCAAACAAGTAGCCGGTAGTACTCATAGAGGTAACATTTCCCACTTATTTGTTTTGTTTTGTATTGTTTTAATTTGTTTTGTTGTTACATAGATTGCAAAAGGAAGCTTCCACCTCTTAGGCATAAAGGATGGGGGGGGGGGGGTATTGGTGTATTCCGAGAGGGACATACACACTAGTACACCTGCAGATGACAGCTCATCAAGTAATTGTATCGCTAAGTTGACAAAGTGCATCTTTCAGTGCTGACTGACACATCTGTGCAGGCCCCCCTTCTCTTCCCCCTCCAGAAATATGAACCATCTTGCTGATGCAGTCGATACCGTTGCCACGGATACGGACTTTTATCAGATATCTCCTCTCTGACCACTTTGTTGGATGGGGGGTGGGGAAGGAAAGGGATGTTACTAGAAGAGGAGAAGGCAAGTTAAAGGGACTGTACAGCACTGGTTGAGGTGAGGATTCAGGTTTATAACATTCCTAAGTGAGATAATGAGAAACCTCTTAATGAATATGAAAGAGCATGTAATTTTAAGAAGGACTCAACGTTTATTTGATGAAAATCAGTTTTCAAATGGTTGAGATATCCCAAAAAGTTATAATAATAAAAGGCGACAGGCCACGCCTGTTATTAGGATCTCTTTGTTTCACCTTATTTTTGGTTATCTCAGCCATTTCAAGACCGATTTTCATCAAATAAACTTTTGATTCCTCTTAGAATTGCATGCTCTTTGACATCTCATAGAGTGGTTTCTGAATATCTGACAAAACGTTAAAAGCTAAATCCTCGCCTCAACCAGAACTGTACAGTCTCTTTAATCCAGTGATGACATCCCCATTCATGGACAACTGCTGAAACTACAGTTGTAATGACTACCTGTCCAGCATGCAAGGGATTAATCGTTATTTGTGGAGTCCATCGCTCCTCCAGGAAGGCATCCTGTAGTAACTGATGCAATGACAACAAACAAACACATTCGTCAGTGACTGAGTGAGTGATGATGATGATAATGATGACGTGAGGAGAGAATCCGCCTCCTCCGTCCTAGTGTGGACAGAAGTCAGAGGAGCGTTGCAGCATCAAGTCTCATACCTCGCTTCAAACCCTTCCAGGAAGTCGTGTGAAATTTCACGCCATTTTTCATTTCAACTCAAGGAAGTCAGACACTGTAATTTTTACCACAGCCTTGGTTCCAGACCCCATTCTTTGCCTACTATCATGATGGATGTATACCAAGTTTTGTGCTGCATGCTATTTCTAAGAAATAAACCATAAAGCCTTCCACTTGCTGTTCAGGAAGATTTTAATGACACACAGGGCGGCACAGTTTGATGATGGCATTGACTTCTCCTGAAAAAAAAGGTGGTTTCTTTGCAGCTTTTCTCTACCAGGTGACACATTTTTTTTTTCCAATATGCAAATCGTCATCTGAGATTGGAGGATGAGTCTTGCTGTACACACAAGTAATATTGTGTTCATCAACCAGTGGTCTATTTGAATGTGTTGAGTAATGACTTCATGGGTGGAATATAAACTTTGAAGAAGGCATTTGGAAATAACCCTCTCCCCCACCAAAATAAAAGGAAAGAAAGAAAGAAAAGAAAAGAAAAGAAAATGTAAAAGCAAGTATAAAAGGGTTAAATTTCATTGAAAAAAAAAAGAGAAAGTGGAAGAGTAGAAACAACCACAAGGCTTACCATAGCCCTCTTTCTTCTCTTTGATCATGTTGTAGTAAACAGTCATTATGAAATGTTTCTAAACAATTTGTGAGCAGTCAAGTTTCTTTTTGTTGCCAATTTGAAGAGCTGTATGACTGAAATTACCAGTTTACCCAGAAAAGCCATCGTTTCAAATCCACTACATCTGAATTTGTTTCTACACCCCCCCCCCCCAAAGAAAGTACCAATTTGATATGCCATGCTGAAGGTCCTCCACCTTTACTAAAAGAAGTTGACTGTCACTACCCTTGGTCTTAGTCCCATTGTCTTTGGTCCCCCCCCCCCCCCCCCCCCCGACTTGGTTGATTGTACTCTAATGGGCCAACCCTTTGCTTCTACCCTTCATTTCCACCCTTCACTTCCAATCTTTGCTTCCACCCTCTTGGGCCATTGTGAATGGAGTCAAGGTCGTGAGAAAGACTTTCAAAGAATAACGATGGTGTGTTCTTCAGTTCTTCTTGTCCTTTGTACTTATTTGAAGGTGATTACTTCATATTATGCTGATATTGAATGCTAGAGGGCCAGGAGTTACATTACATTGCAACTTGATATACTCCAAATAATGCTCAGTTACTATGGCAGCTGGTCTGATGATGATTTATTTCATTTCATTTGCTTTCATTTCATTTCATTTCATTTCATTTCATTTCATTTCATTCCATTCCATTCCATTTCATTTCATTTCGTTTCATTTCATTTCGTTTCATTTCATTTCATTTCATTTCATTCCATTCCATTTCATTTCATTTCATTTCATTTCATTTCATTTCATTTCATTTCGTGAGTAAATTTCATTTCATTTCAATATTAATAGATTTCATGATAGCATATATCTAAGCAAGTCAGTGATGATATATTGTCAGTTCCTGTTGTTGTTGTTTTACTGAATAAATATTGCATCTGAAATCTAAGGCGAGATTTTGCCCCAGGAGGCATGTGCATAGAATCTGGTAAACGGCAGCCAACCCAACTGAGTTTAATGCACTATTATTTCTGATATGTTGTAGTTTTTTTTTTTCGATTATAACAATATCCCTGACAATGACGATGTCCTGATTCTGTAGGTCACTTGGCCCACAGGTCAATGATCGTGAAGGGCCCCGTCTAGACCCTAATCCTCGCCCCAAAAAGCAACCGAGGCATATTCTCCGTAATCAAGGAGGATGTATGCCTGTGTAACACCAACAAAATGTGCTGAACCCACCTGGGCTCACCCTTTTGTGACAGTAAAGCAACATCCCGAGGCATTGAAGCGTGACATTCAGCGATCTGTCCATTGTTTTCAGGCAGAGGAAACCAAGACTGAATGAGTGTCAGTTGCTCATGCATGATAACAGTTACACAATGCGCCATTAACAACCAGTAGCTGATTAGTTTCATGGAAAGGACTGATTATGTATGTATGTTTGTTTGTTTGTTGATGAAAGTGACTCAATTTCCCTTTTCCTCCGCACAGTCTCACAAGACAAAGTGTGTAAATATGAGATGAAATGATTGAAACAAGCATTATTTATGTCATGCTTCCATATTCTGATATTGGTGTGTTGGCACATGCTACTCCAAATTACAATCCGGTAATTTCTGTGTTTTTCCTATAGACCGATTCTGTGACGCGCTATGTGTATTTTTGGCATGGGCAGCGCCATTACTGCGGTGTCTCAGCCGACCCCCCCTTCTCTCTCCCCACCCCTCTCACGCGCATGGAATGAAAAACTGATGCGTGGTTGTTTTAGCCAATGGGCGTCTTGTACTGAGTGCGCGAATGCTTGCTTAGTGCGCGAACCTTTGTTACAAGTGCGCGATAAACATGTTGCCCGTGGGGTGGGGGAGAGGGGGGGGGGTCGGCTGGGACACCGCAAAATGAGCTTATGGCTGCGCCCAGTGCCACACATTGTCTGCTGCCCTCAACGAACCCGAATCGGTTTATAGATTTATAGAAAAACCACACTGTTTAGTAGGATTGATCTGTAAGCAGTTTGGAATGAAATTGAATGAATTTTTTTTTTTCAGGCAAAATTTAAACAAGTTTAAATGCCAAAAAAGTTGATATTTCTTTTGAACTGTAAACCATATGGAGAGAAACTGTGTCTTTATCAATATTTTACTTTTGTAAAAAGATGGCAGTGCTAATTTTGGGTTTCAGCATATTCAGGGTCAAGGAAAAGACATCCGTTGATGACATGATGTTTATCCTTCACACTGTAACCCTGTGGAAAGAGAGATGTTATGTAAGGATCAATGAGTGGGATTACCAGATTAGTGAATCTTTGTCGTGATGTCGTTGGATTTGATTGTAGATTGATTCTTCGCGATCTGCCCTGATGGCATGAAAGAAACTGTAAATCCCTCTCTTATTACAAAAATGCACAGTCCCTGGAAACGCTTACCCACCTTCCCTGGCTGCATTGATTCGTGGCATGACATTACACGTGAGGGCACTGAAGCTTGACAGGGGCCGTGTCATTTAAGCAGGGGGACGTTCATACCTCTCGACTTTTTGACAGACTTCAGGGTTCCACACATAATGCAAGATGGAAAGTGGTTTACATAAGCCGAGTCCCTTGAGCTGGCGCCATGTGGATGCAATGCCCTTATCTTGGTGTTTCCTTTAAGTCTCTCTCCTTCCTGTTTGTTTGTTTGTTTGTTTTTGTTTCTCTGCCTATTTCTCTGAGATCCAGATCACTTAATTTAACTTTGGATATGACCACCCAGCTTGAAACCCACAAACCCCTGTTCAGATGCAAACCAGTTTACACCAAAACTTCATAATCAAGAAACGACATATAAATAATTATTGTGTAGCTGACAGACTGTTCGGACGCTAATCTTGACCATTCTGGAAAATGTCACGTAGATGCATAATTTCCCACTGCGCATGTTGTTATGGTCATGACATCGCCGCTAGTGAGAGGCGTAAGTCACCTTTCGTGGGCACTCACATTAAACCCCACCCAGTTATACCATTCTATGGTCACCATACGTTCAGACGCATGGACAAGATGGAATGCTGATTTCTTATCGAATTCTAGTTCAAAACGATGCTTCTTTTACCTTGTTTTATTAGTCAGCATATTCATCATATGCTATACTATTCTGGTATAGCTATATTTTGTTATAATCTTTTTTTTTTTCATCTGAACACCCTGAAAACGTCACAGAGTTTGATTCTCTGTAATGGACCAAATATCTCATTTGGGTTGACCGACTCAAATTTTATCTGTTTGCTACTTGCTGCTAAAATTTGTCATCTTAAAAGGAAAATGAAATCAATACATGAACAGTTTGTGCATTTTTGACAGGGGCTGCTTTTACTGTGAAACATATATATATATATATATATTTTTTTTTTAAATACTTTTGCCTAGCACTCTTTAGTGACCCTTGTCTTTAAATAATGTTCATTTTTTTTTTTTTAAATGAAACTGCACCTCTTATCTTTCCCTTATTTCAATCACTTTTTGAAGGGGTTAGGATGGTAGAGTTTTACAAATGAGTAGTGTAATTCATTTCTTTGTGGTTTAGTTTATGTAGTTTTGATACAATTCATGACAATTCAGACCAATTCAAAGTCTGTTCAACCTTATTCAATTCAGTTTAATGAAATTTCAGTACAGTTTCAGTCATTTCAATGCAAGTCCAAATAATGTAACATTCACTTAAGATCCATTTGGTTTTATGTTTTACTTGTTGAATCACTGGAATTGAATTAATTCAAATTGATGCAATTCAGGATATTCATTGAATTTAGTGAAGTTTGATTTACTTCAATACCATTCAACTTTGATTCATACCTATCAATGTACTGCAGATTATTAATTCAATTAATTTAATTCAATGAAGTTCAATTCATTCACATCAATGCTCTGCAAAATATTTGTTTAATTGATTCATATCAATTCTGTTTAGTTCAGTTTAATACGATTCAATTTAGTGTAGTTCACAGTCATTCAAATCAGTGAAGGCCAGTGCAATTCTATTTTGTATGGAGGTCAATTTATTTATGTCCATTTATTCATTGTATATTGATATTATTGAAGGAAAATGGAGAACTTTGTGTTTGGCTTGTGTACCAGCAACTCTGCTGAAGTTTGCGTCTTGGTGCGGTATCAGAGTGGAAAATATTGATGGCTGGAAAGGAGATCGTTTCTGGGAAGGTGGAGTTTTAAGATTTTGACCTATCCGTGCGCATGAGTCCCTGCCTACTCACATTCAATAGTTCAATTTGTGTATGGGAGCAGTGCTGGGTCATAATTGTATCAGTACAGATATGCATCCCTTTAAAAGCATTGTTTACCATTGCAGATAAAACAAAAACCCAGCTTTTTTTTGTTTTTGTTTTGTTTTGTTTTTTATCCAAACTGTAGACTCTGCTTGGCAGTTTTCGCTCAGAGCAGTTGTTCTTCATTATTTTTATGAAGAAGTGCTCTCAGTAAATCATTTTTCCAAATGGGGGATGACCTCACTTGTGACATCACAAATTTGCCAATCTAGCGTTTTATCATAACTTTAAAGAGTCATAACTATCTCAGTTTTCATCAGACTTTGCTCAAACTTTACGGTCCTGTTCTCTATTTTTTCCTGCTTCTTTTCACACAAACTGTAATTGTTAGGGTAGGATATCCCTTTAAGTAAAACATATGACATTTTGCTTTCAGTTATGCAATATTGATAACTTATCTTATTGCATGTGTATCTAAATGTGAAACCTCCTCCTTTTTTTAAAAATCTTCATAATTTCTGAACTGATGTTCAGATATGAAGTGGCAATTAGCACAGCCTCTACCTTGTTGTTTGTGTGTTCCATTGTGCAGGTCTGAATGTGATCACAGAGTATTGATTTTGTTTTGTGCGATTGCTATTGATCAGCCTCGGTGGTATTGGGGAAAATGTCGCAACAGCAGACTTCGCACATGTTTGCGGTTTAATGCACATGCTTCAATCTATGAAGGGATTAGGCACGAGAATTTCATAACAGACGCTTGTTCGTAGTCTCACACCAAGTCATATGTTCTGTTGCTCTCTGTTGAAGTTGAAACATGATCGCTCGATGTGGCGGCGAAGTCACTGGAAATATGTTGATGTGCATGTGGGGTGAGTGCGAAGTTACATGGGAGAAGGACAAGGTTGAAGTGGGAGAAGGACAAGGTTGACGAGTTGTTATTGCCTACCTCACGGAAAGTATGATGGGAGACAAGAAATTTCTTTGAAGCTCAACCGAAGAGAATAAATGCTGGTACATGGTCAATTTCCTTGAGACAAAGCCATGTATCAGATGCCGACAACTGACCGTTCCTTGCAAGAGAGAGGTCAGTCTGCTAAGCAGTAGAAAGGGCATGAAGTAAAAACGTTGCGCAGCATTCCGTCACAGTCACTCGGACCGACAAGAGTTACGTTTGATCTTCAGTCAGAGTAACGGAGGGTCTCCTTCTGTTTGTCCCCTCTCCCTTCCCATGCTTGTTCGTAGTCTCACACCAAGTCATACGTTCTGTTGCTCTCTATTGAAGTTGAAACATGATCGCTCGATGTGGCGGTGAAGTCACTGGAAATATGTTGATATGAATGTGGGGTGAGTTCGAAGTTACATGGGAGAAGGACAAGGTTGATGAGTTGTTATTGCAAGCCTACCTCACGGAAAGTATGATGGGAGAGAAGAATTTTCTTTGAAGTTCAGCCGAAGAGAATAAATGCTGGTATGTGGTCAATTTCCTTGAGACAAAGCGATGTATCCGATGCCGACAACTGACCGTTCCTTGCAAGAGAGAGGTCAGTCTGCTAAGCAGTAGAAAGGGCATGAAGTAAAAACGTTGCGCAGCATTCCGTCACAGTCACTCGGACCGACAAGAGTTACGTTTGATCTTCAGTCAGAGTAACGGAGGGTCTCCTTCTGTTTGTCCCCTCTCCCTTCCCATGCTTGTTTGTAGTCTCACACCAAGTCATACGTTCTGTTGCTCTCTATTGAAGTTGAAACATGATCGCTCGATGTGGCGGTGAAGTCACTGGAAATATGTTGATGTGAATGTGGGGTGAGTTCGAAGTTACATGGGAGAAGGACAAGGTTGATGAGTTGTTATTGCAAGCCTACCTCACGGAAAGTATGATGGGAGAGAAGAATTTTCTTTGAAGTTCAACCCAAGAGAATAAATGCTGGTATGTGGTCAATTTCCTTGAGACAAAGCGATGTATCCGATGCCGACAACTGACCGCTCTTTGCAAGAGAGAGGTCAGTCTGCGAAGCAGTAGAAAGGGCATGAAGTAAAAACGTTGCGCAGCATTCCGTCACAGTCACTCGAACCGACAAGAGTTACGTCTGATCTTCAGTCAGAGTAACAGAGTGTCTCCTTCTCCCTGCCCACGCGAAGACAGACAGATAGACAGACAACAAACAGACAAACAGACAATCTTGGGACCGATTGTATAAACCTGTGGATATGGATATTTGTATTAAAAGCTGCCAGTTTGAGATTCGGGTAAGTGATGTCTCTCTCCTCTATCATATTTCACAAGGTGATCTCATTGGATAGCTGGATACCAAATTCGACCATGTCTCATGTCTTATACCATTTCCATGTGACATCAGAATATGTGACCAACAAAAGAAACCTACAGTTGCGATGGCTGAGCCGAGAAAATTGAGTTTGAAGTCAGATCATCAAAATCGGTCAAAATGATCGCATTTCTGTTTTTGGCATAATTTTGTAGTCTTATGTCTCGTCTATCATCTTCTGATACTTTGAAGGTGGTTTTCTCGAATTGTTGATTTCCTAGACCACTTGACATGGTCTCATAAAATCACCAATATCTCATCAACTGAGCACTTTTATGAGTTGTGTTATATACAATATTAAAGCGGAAGAGTATTGGGAATAGCGTCATGTCATTTTCAGAAAATCGTCCTCCCCCGACATCCTTTTGTTGTACCGAGCCACATATAACATTTCAAATTCTGATTTTTTTTGGTATCATCAAACATCGCTCCATTGCCTTTTAGTTGCTTGAGGTATCCTAATCTTAGAAAGGGAACAGTATGTGATATCCCACCAGATTGCATTGAGATTATAATGAGGTTCTTTTCAGTTTATTTCTTCTCAAGATACCTTGCAGTGCCTGTCATTGGGGACATAGATTTGTTATTCAGCAACGTTCCTTTTTAATATACAGCAATACTACAGTCAAAAGGTCCAGAATTGATTAATATGTCAAGTGTTCTGAAGGTCTTTATTTTTAAAACTTTTGAGGCACTTAGTGCTAAAATCTTCAGTTCTTAAAGTTTTGCTGTTTTCGAAAAGTGTGTGATCAATAAAACCGCAGAAGTCATTATCGTGTAAAGTGTTAAATTGATTAATATATCGCAGTACCGCAGTTGATAGTTGCAGAATTGATTAATAATTCAAGTGTTCTAGAGGTGTTTATTTTTAAAAACTTAGTGACCAGCAATCAACTTCTGTGGCGCTTAGTGCTAATATCTTCGGTTCTAAAAGTTTTGTTTTGTTTTCTACAAGTTTGTGATCAGTAACAAGTGCTGAAGCAATAATCAATTTAGTGTTAAAATTAAAAGTTTATTTTTTTTTTTCTTAAAGCTAATGTTTGTTTTCTTCTAAAAGTTTGTGATCAGCTATCAGATGCTGTGATGCAATGAGAGTTTATAATCTAAAAGCTGTTGCTTTTCTTGTGCCATAGTGTAAGATTTGAAAATAAGGAACTATAGGCCTGTTGATAACACATCTTGCATCTTACAAGTTTCCCCTCAATATTCAAAATCTAAAGTTCTACGTTGATTTTTCTGTTAAATAAGTTTTTGATTAATTGAAAGATTTGAAGCTGGTGGAAGTGTCGCTCTACCATTACTTAAATCATACAAGTTTCCCCCCAGTGAGAGTGAGACAATATTGAGTTCTGCCATTTCCTTCCTGTGCTAAGATTTGATCAAATGGATGATCATCCATCAATCAATTTCTACTCCATCTCACCTTTTGGATATCCGAAGCCATGGTTACCTAGTTTCTGAGTGATGGGATTCCAGACAAAATTCAATGAGACTTATTCATAGTGTGTGTTTGTTCTTTGTTGATAGATTTAGATTAGATCAGATATTAAATTAGATTTTTTTTTTTCTTAACAGAAATTATATTTTTTCTTCTGGAAATATGGAAAGACACACCAATTTGTAGGTACTAGAATTTTTTTTTTTTCAGACCAACGTAGCATTTTCTTGTCTCATGATACATGATTACGTCCTCTTCCAGAAAAAAAAAAAAAGAGATAGTCATATTTACCTCCTCCATTGTCAGTGTTTTCTTGCATATATACTTTTTTCATCACATGAAATTTGAGTCAATTTGACTCGGACAGAAAAATGGAAACTCTGTATATTTTACATCATTATTGGGTTCTTTTTTTCTTAACTATATTAAGATTTATAATGTGCACGTGAACAGAGTATAATTTTCCAGCCTGAAAACTGTTCTGTCTCTAGATCAAAGAGTGACAAGAATAGCAGGCCATAATAAACAATTTGGTGCAAATTAAGAATTGCAAAAACTCCTGTACTTTAGGACCATCAAACCCTTATATGTGTATGTCTGTCTAGCACAGGGACTGTCGTAGTTATTATTGGTACGTGAACTTGTGATCAAAATTATTGAAAGCTGCTAAAATATCATAATCCTCAAAATGCTTTGAAGGGGCATAGTCCTGGTAGTGTAGAGGTTGTTGATGATACTGCCGATCACCGTTAGCATTGATACGAAGATTACCGAAGTTGAGCTGTCATCAAGAGTAAAGTGCGTAGGTGTTGCTAAGTAACGTTGCCTTCGTTGTCTTCTCTGCGCATCGCGCAGTCTGTAGTAATGCCAGGGTGCGTGCCTTGTTATTATGACATCACAAAAGAAGTTTGCTAAAGCTGTCATCCCCCTCCGCCGAATCATGAGTTGAACTGTGATCGGACCGGACCACTGACTACAGTGGATCGGACTTCTTCAGACTCAGGGAAGTGGGCCAAAGCGTAAGCGCTAAAGAGGAGTCAATAGCGTAGGTCTCTATAGGAAACTTGCGCCGTGCGCTCGCGTACGCATTTGACTAAAACACTGGGACCATGCACCTTTACTCTGTCTCTATTGTCTCTGAAGTACCTTGCCACCCTTTGTCACCAGAATTCAGTTTAATCCTTCAAAACATGACCTCCAAATTTATGAAATTCTTCCGTCGAGATGTTTTTCATTGCAACTGATTGACAAATTGCAAAAGTTGTATGCCGTGAATGTTTCTGGTTTTTACAGCATGCATGAAAATGATTTATAAGTGGCAGCTATCAGTTCGGTGGATAAACGAATGAACAAAAGATGATGTGATTTCAAAACAAAACAGAGAGATGAACGAAAGAATGAATCAAAAAAGATAAATCAGTGATAGGAACACATGTATTCATTCATGTATACAAGATATGACCCCATAAAGAATGTGAATGATTAATCAACCCTTACAGTGCTTTGTTTGTTGATTGACATGCATGCGGGTATGCTTTCTTTGCTCAATAGTACAGACGTCTGGAAATTAATAAATGAATGGAGATGGCTGATTCCAGGTAATCCCAATTGTGTCCCCAAGGTCTTCCTGTTGGACTGAGGTACATTGCCACACCTGAGTGGATTTGCATAAACTTTACCAGCAAGGTCATGTTGCAATGAAAAACATATCGATGGAAGGATTTCATGAATGTGAATAACTACGCAGTACCGGCTGCATGCTATAAGGATTAGAACCAGAGTCGGGCGAAAGCTCGGTGGTCTAGTGGAGATGACGCCTGTCCGGTGATCAGGAGGTCGTAGGTTCGAATCCTGCTCGAGTATGTACGCCCATGATTTTTTATCATGGCTTCTACTAAAAAACACCGATCAATTCAGTGCTTATTTACGTCGATGTAGGGCAATTTGTCAATCAGTTGCAATGAAAACATTTCGACGGAAGAAATTCATGAATTTGAATAACAAAGCAGTACCCGCTGCATGCTATAAGGATTAGAACCAACACTTGCTGTCGGGCGAAAGCTCGGTGGTCTAGTGAAGATGAAACCTATCCGGAGATCAGGAGGTCATAGGTTTGAATCCTACTCGTGTTATGTACACCCATGATTTCTTTTATCATGGCTACTGCTAAAACATTGATCAATTCAGTGCTTATGTACGTCGATGTAGGGCAGCAATTTGTCAGTCAGTTGCAAAAATATTCCTGCAGCATGTTTTTCATCTTGTTGGTGTAGTTGGAAGGGAGAAAGGATTGAAGACGATCCCATTTTATTCATCACTCACGCTGATACAGTATGGCATCTCTGACCCCCCTTTCAGATTAGAGAGTTCTTGTACTGATATACGACATATAGATCTATGACAATTTTTTGCATCTGAATACCTGCATATCGACACGTTTCATTATAGGATTAAAAAACAAACAAACAATGTTCTGAGCACTGTTTCATACGATTATCATATATCCATGCAACATTTTTTTTCGTATTAAAGTTCTCATATCCGTACAACATATATAGTAGGTGGGGCTTATTCGCAATGCACAATTAGGGCCTGAAATCTACTACAGATGAGTCCAGCACAAAGTATTAACACACAACATAAAAGCCCGCACACAGTTTGTACTGCACAACAGAGAGACTCGTACATATTCATGAGCTTCCCTTGGAAGTTTAAAGGAGACCTCCGGATGATTTTCAAATTTTTACATTTGAACATATATAAATTAGTTATACTGGGTACAGAGTTTCAGGATTTATAATGATTGGGATGAAAAATAAGAATGTTTTCGAAGTTTATAACAAATTGCAATGAACAAGGATGATGACATGGCAGCCTCACCATAAGAATGCATGAGATGTGGCTCAAGGAAGCAGCACAAAAGAAGAAGGCATGCATAGATTACACACAGGTGAGCTTGCAAGCATGCGGTATTGTAATGGAATGACATCTCTACATTTTTTAGATATGTGAGGCTCCTATGTCATCATCTTTGTTCAGTGTAATTTGTTTAAGGTTTTTGAAAGTACTGTTTCTCTGCTCAAGAACCACAATAAATTCTACAAATCTATACATGAAGCTGTTGATTTATGTACTACATGATGTGAAATTATGAAAATCGTCCGGAATGCCCCTTTAACTGAGCATGAGGTGTGAATGCTCCCATATGGTGATCGGCTAACGGGGCGCTGTGTCTGAATGGACTCATATGAGTACGTCATATATCCATACATCATATGAATATATATACCATAAGTTGGTACATCTGAAAGCGTTGTGAGTCATGGAGGGTATTACCCAGATTGTCCATCCATCATCTCCTCTTCCTTGGTAGACTTCCATCAAGGATGTTGGGCTAGAAATGTGTCAATCTTCTTGTAAGTCACAGAGAGGAATTCTTCTAGCATGGTGTTCTGCTTCTTCCTCCTCTTTCTTCTTTTTTCCCTTCTTTTTCTTCTTGTTGCTTGTCCCTATGTCTTTTCTCTTTCTCCTGCTCCTGGGCCCTGTTTTATGAAGAGTTATAATTGGATCATATAGTTGATTTCTATCATAATGGCAGCCTATGTGGTAAGAAAGTGTATAATCGATAATATCTTTTGATAAAATGGGGCCCTGGTCCTTCTCCTTCTCTTCTTCCTCTTCTTCTTCCTCTTCATCTCCTATTCTTCTTCTTCCATCTTTTATAGTCCTCCTCCTCCTCCTCCCTGTCCTCCTGCTCTTCCTCCTCCTGCTCCTCGTCCATCTCCTCTTCTTCCTTTTTCTCCTCCTCCTCCTCCACCCCTATCTCCTCAACATCCTCCTTCTCTCCCTCATTCTCCTCCTCTTCCTCCTACTTCTTTATCCTCCTTCATGTTGTGTTTACACTTCTTCTTTTTTTTTCTCCTTGTTCTTCTTATTTATTTTCCTTCATCTCTTTTTTTTTTCCTTTCCAATTTTGTTCTTTTTTGTTTTTCTCCTGCTCTTATACTACCTCTTTGCTCATATCCATTTTATTTTCTCTCTTTATTGTAACCAATTATTTCTTGAAGATACCTGTGGATAGGTGTAGCCCATTTGCTATCATTCAACTCAATATTCCATTGTATACTAAAAGTATATGTGAGTGTTATTCTGCCTAATGGGTATATGTTATATCACTCATTGAATAGATAAAAATTCAACAGTTTGGAAAAAGAAGACCTGCACATAGAGCCATTGGAAAACAAATTAATTGGACCATTGTTGCTCTAACAGAACCATTTCCGCAAATCCAGGCGGAAGAGCCATCGCTTTGTAATATTTCCACGCATCCTGAAGACTCTGTCATCGTCTAGTCTTTGTGGCAGACCCCTTTATAAGCCAGCATTTCCTGTGTTAATAGCAGAGGTCGTGCAGAGTTCAATATGTAAGCAATGATGTTTGAAAATAGAGATTTACCGAGACATACAGTTGAACCTCTCGTATCCGGACAAGTCGGGACCGGGGCTCATCCGGATAAGGGATTTGGCCGGATACGGGAGACTCGATGCTTTATACATGTACATACCGTATAATAGAGCTCTATGGTACATACACATACACATGTACTGATGTAGCCCAATGTAGTACCACATGTAGTAATGTGTATACTGCGACCTTTTCATTGTTACACTCAGTAACAGACCCCAAAATAGAGGTTCGTGTTTGCAAGCGGAAATCATTTTCTTTTATAAATTCTTGGGATGATTTACCTAAATAATTATTAAGAAATGTATCAAGTATATGTAATTCATGTGTGTTTCCTCATGTAATTCATGTGTGTTTCCTCCCGTAATTATTAAAAAAGATAAAAAAATCACGGCGAGATTGCGTCCGGATAATAGAGGTTCAACTGTATAAGGCAGCAACCAGATAAAAAAACGGAGAAGCTTTTGAAGATTTGAGCATGATTTCACTTGCATGTTATGACCTCTGCAGTGACTACGAACCACCTGTTTACTTATGACAAGAATGCCATTTTGGAGTTCTTGGTCATTAGATACTTAATCTGTCAGTGTCTGGCATGTACACTGTATTTCTTGTAAAATGTATGAGATGTTCAACCAATTTCCGTCAAGATATTGTACATCCCCACAACATGAAGTCACATTAACCCATTGAGGATGAGTCTACTCGGGCAGGTGTCAATGGAAACTGTGTGTTGTACCAAAATCAAACTGTCTTCGATGGGTTAAACTATGAGGTACTTAATTAAACTGTGGGTTAATTCAAACCCAAGGTTCGACAGTGGAGCTGGTTTGACTTTGTTGAAGAGACCTTCGTTGAAACAAGGAGTTTTTGTCAAGTTGATGTGGATTGTCTCTAGAGCATACCAAGTTTCTTATCAGAAGACAAAATATCTTGTTGTCATGTGTTTGCTTGTTGCCAGCTTCACAGCATCTAGAAGCCACAAACTCAAAAAAGAAATTTATGTACACATGGAAGAGATTGGGATATACTGTATACGCCAAATATTTCGCGAGGTTTTTATTTTCGCGAATTTCGTGAGTCAGCTGCTATTCGCGAAATTAAAAACATGCGAAAATATTGACTCTAATACCAAGATAAATGTGACGTACGTTTATACATTTCTCCGTTCAGTACACGACTCCACGATCGCGAATTTAACCACTCGCGTAATTGTCAGGAAGTCCCGATTCGCGAAAATTTAGACTCGCGAAATATATGGTGTATACAGTAGCTTATCAAGGTGTGATATGATATTGATGCAGAAAACTTTCATCAATATCATAATATGATATTGATATGCTTGCTTATTGGTTGTTGAATTTTATTTTTTTTCAAGGGCACTTCCAGGGAATCTCATTAAAACAGGGCTGGACATGAAGGGAGCCCTCTAGTGGTCAGACAGTCAGACCACACCAGACCAATCAGCCGCCTGTATGCTTTCACATGTTGTTCATGAATGGAGAAATAATTTCCTCATAGTGGAGCAAAATGATCAAGTCCTTCAGTGCACAGTTTGCACAAGTCATTTGTATTAATTTTGTCTGTCTGTCTGTCTGTCTGTCTGTCTGTTTGTTTCTCCCTCTCTCTTCCATCTATCCTAACAAAAGGAAATACTGTATATGCCATATATTTCGCGAGTCTAAATTTTCGCGAATTGGGACTTCCCATCAATTTCGCGAGTGGTTAAATTCGCGATCGTGGAGTCCTGCACTGAACGGAGAAAATGTATACGCGTACGTTACATCCATATCGGCATTCGAGTCAATATTTTCGCGTATTTTTAATTTCGCAAATAGCAGCTGACTCGCGAAATTCGCAAAAATAAAAACCTCGCGAAATATTTGGCGTATACACTAGGCATTTACATTTTACCTACGGAACATTTAATTTCAGATACCTATAGAAAATAAAAGAAACAGATTGATGAATTCAGTGTGTCATACCATGATTTTTAAAACCTGTTGAAGATGAGTTTGGAGTATACTCGGGTAGGCATCTATTGAAATGTGTGTTGTAGCAATATCAGCCCATCCACAACGGCTGAAAACAATGCAAAATAATGTAAGTGAGATTCCATAATATACCATAAACATGACATGACATAACGTGATTTGACACAGCACAACACAGTGCAACGCAATGCAACGCAACGAAAACGCAACACAACACAAAACAACACAACACACTGCAATGCAAATGTAACACTAGACAGGACAACATAACATATATACAATGTAGTAGCATAGCATTGCATAGTATAACCATGGAACAATGCTTTAACTCCATGGTATACTGTAAAAGTGGAAATTTTCACAGTGTTGAAATTTTTGCGCATTTTGCGCAACCAGAAGCAAATACGAAAATAAAAGCACGCAAATATTTTTGCTTGCCATATGTTCCAGCAGTTGACATCTTGTTTCTGCGGAATTAAAAACATGTGAAACTCTTCTTACCCAGCCAAGCGCGAAAAATTAGTCGTGTGAAAATATCCACTTTTATAGTAACACTACACAAACACTGAACATGAGATGATATAGCAACACACGACACAACATACTAGGGAGGTTTAGATTTTGACGCGCGGACGTTTGAGACGACTAGTGCGCTGGACGTTCTCCTCTCCCCTGCGTCGTGTTGAAAAGTAGCTTCAGATTACGCTGGGACGCAACGTATCAAAAATAAAATCGCACCCCCATATGATCGGTGCATGAGGTAGCTCTCTTGTACGTTGCAAACTGTGCGGACGTAAAAATAGCCCAGTACGCGTAGTGAAAAACTCAGGCGACGCAAGCTAAAAATAGATCGACTTGATGCGTGCTTCTGTGCACGCTCAGAACATGTTTTTTCCTTCTGAACATCCGCGCATCTAAAATCTAAAGCTCCCTAATATAACTGGACACCAGCATCTATACAGCTCCTTTTTATCGTTGCTACCAAGCATGTTGCAGGTGAAGGAAAGCTATGATTCATAAGAAAGAGGAAACTTGCACAGATGGCTGAAACTTACAAACTGTTTATGGGCTACTGAGTGGAAAAGAAAGAAAAGTGGTTATAGCCATATGGTTTGGGGGGGGGGGGGAGGGGGTGAGTGATGATGAGAAAGAGGAGAATGATACCCTCTTCACACTTAAGAGTATTACCCTGGAGATCCAACAGAGAATCAAATGTCAAAATATGGGTACATGTGAAGGTGCATTCACCAAAAAGGGTCTAGGGCAATTACCCCGTGGGCAATTAGCCCGAACCCTTCCCCTGACCCTAATCCTAACTCTAACCCAAACTCCTAACCCTACACCTAACCCTAACCCTAATCTTCACTCTAACCTTACCACTAACCAATATTTAGCTGGGGATTGGGGGGGGGGGGGGATGGGGGGGGGGGGGATTGCCCTGATACGACCAAATGGCCTGCAAGACATTGTTGCACGGTGTGCTGTCCTTTACTTTTCACCTGGGAATTTGCCCATGATGCCTTTCACACCCTACAATGTCACCTGAGAGTTCATGGGCACACTCTGGAGTTTACCAGGGACTGTTTGAACAATTCGGCATTGAATTGTATTACTGTGCTTGTGAGATGCGAAATTTTTGCTTGTAAAATAAAAGGAATAATACATGTATCTCATTTTGATTTAAATGTGAAGATAGGGAATATCATAATAAGGAAAAAATTGTTGCAAGAAATAACTGTAAGCTGCCAGTGTTTCATGAAAAAAAATGGTATCTATTTAGACACCTGTTTTCTTGATATTTTTATGTTATGATGGTCTGCGTAGCAATATTTCATTGCCTGTTTTTCAAAGTGCTTTGTTTGAAATATTATGATGTATTCGTGCTTTGATGAATATATGTTTGATGTAGAATGATAGATATCCCAGTTGGCAAAAAAAATTCTTAAAAGTCGCCTGCCATTTTGCCTGGGATATCATTTGTGATGCCTTTCACACCACAGTATCATTTGGGAATTCCTAGGGGATCTCAGGTGAAATGTATTAAGTGTGAAAGGGGTTTAAGAGAAAAGTCTGGATAAAAGCTGGCCGAACAGGTTAGACTACGGATATGTCATGGCAGGCCGTTGGGCTTGTAGGATGACCGAGAGTGAAACGGGAAATGCAACCAGCGTTTGTCTCTCTAGCCAGGGGCACAGACTGTCCCTTTTCCGAGCCGTGACCTACATTTTGTATTTTTCCTCTTCATTTTCCCCTATTTTTTTTTTCACAGTCACCTGATGGCGACACATAATGGCTTATACTACATAGTACCAAATTTATAGCTGCTCTGCTACAGTCAAAGCAGATGGCAGACCAGTGACTGGGCTGGATACGAAAGCAAAATTTTGGCAATTGGGATGGGGTGGGGTGGTTGGGAATAATGCTACCATGACTGAAAAATGAATAAGACTGGTTGATACTAGAAAATGCCATCACTGTACACGGGGACAACGCTGTTGTCCCCGTGTCTCACTTATGTTTGGTTGGACATTGAGCCCAATGTAATAAGAGAAATGAGCAAAAGTGTGTTTCACACTTGTGCACAACCTTTCTGTGGTCGTGTTCTTGCGATAAATTCTGAGGTACAGCCAAGAGGACTAGCCAAGAGCACAATGAAGACTTTTATGCTGTGACCATGTGACAAATTGATGGCTTGTTAAAGGAAACCAAAAACGAAAGAGAAATGTGGATTGAGTGAAAGCCGCAACATTAGTAGAACACATTAGTGAAACGTTTGAGGAAAATAGGACATTCGATGCAAAAGTTATGAATTTTTAAAGTTTTGGTGTTAGAACCGCTGGATAAGGAGACTACTAGAGGCTGTGGTGTCGTGTGTAGACCACAATATATTACTTTTGTATCAATTGTGTGAATTTCCTCGAACTTTCACTGATGTGTTTTACTACTGTTGCTGCTTTCACTCAATCCACATTTCTCTTTGGGTTTGGGTTCCCTTTAAACCAGCCACCACCTGACATGCTTAAATGCAGAAGTACATTGTATGTACAAACACACACATGTGAGCACATCTTGGCAGAAATGAATGCAAGGTTGTGCTAAGCACGAGCTACTCTATTGTGTTTGAGAGGTCACATCTTTTTGATAGCAAATGTGCGCTGTGATTTTGTTTTTTAGCTGCTTTGATCCAACTCCATACGACACACTTGGCCGAGCAGAACTCAAAGAGATGTGTGTGGGAGGAATAGGAGTCTAGTTTTTAATCTGAATTCACAAAGTGCGACTTGATCAGCATGGAAACATGTTTGGAAATGAATTATGGGAAAGTGTGAAAGCCCGTAGTGTTTATCTGCGCTTAAACAGAGAAGAATAGGCCTTCCTTTCTTTACATGGCACAGAATTCATATAAATGATAAAGTAAATGTTAACTACTGCAACACAACCATGACATAACACATAATCTGCATTTATCGCTCTGGACAGACAAAAAAAAAAATGGTTTGACTTGACGCAAGAATTTCATAAATTTGAAGGTTCATATAATACATGTATGTTTGTATCTACTAATGGTGAAAAGTGATCGGATGCCTTCAAAATTACTTTGCTACATATGAATAGAATAGAATAGACTATTCCAGATACTTTGGTTCTGCAGTGCTCAAACACTTCTCACTTTTCGAGAAAATTGGTTCCAGGAACATTCAAACACACTTTGTCAGGAATGGGGGAAGAGTCCTGTGTAAAGGTAGTCATAGACCCTGTTTACAGTGCAGGGCTGGGCCAAGCCCGGGCCGAGCCCAGGCTGAGCCAGGCCTCAATTGCAGTACTTGGCCCCGCAATTCTGTCCATTTACAGTGGAGGGCTCGGCCCGGGCTTTTAATTCAAACCTTTCAATATTTTGTCGTAGTGGGGCTCTGCTTGTAAACAAACGACAATTATTGGGAAGGCGCTGGTCACAATTTGGTACCGCATTTGGCCCAGTTTGCGTTTACAGTGAGAAAAGTCAAGGCCGAGCCCAGGCTGAGCCCTGGCTGAGACTACCTCCAAAGCTTGGCTAAATGCGCGGCCATTTTTGGTACCGCACTTGGCCTTTTGGGCATTTACAGTGAAAGGAAGGCCGGGCTGAGCCCGGACTGAGCCCGGCCTTTTCACTCACTGTAAACGGGGTCTACATCAAAATATTCATCTCGGTAGAGTGTATGAAACTTTAATCTCACAACTGCTTAAAAAGGAGACCTCCATATTATTTTTGAACTTTTGCGCAACAAACATACATACGTGTATGAAAATTTATAAATTGGTTGTAGTAGGTACAAAGTTAGAGAGTTCGTAGTGACTGGGATGAGGAATTAAAGATGTTTTTAATGTTCATAATAAATCGCAATAAACAACGATGATGACATAGACGTTACATTGTTGCAGCTTCACATGCATGAATGCATGATTGGGTGCTGAAGGAAACAAAACAAAAGAACAAAGCCTACGTGAATTCTTCACAGGTGAACTTGTTGATGCAAGTGGTATTGTAGTGGAATGACATTGCTACATTAACTGGAATGTGTGAGCCTCCTACACCATATGTCATCATCCTTGTTCAGTGTATTATGTATCGGCTTTTTCAGAGTATCGGTTTATCTGCTCAGGTACTATAGTAAGTTCCCCCAAATCCGTAAATGGCAATATCGATTTATATACAGTTGAACCTCTATTATCCGGCCTCCCTTTATCCGGATCTCTCTATTATCCATACACAATCTCGCCGTGATTTTTTTTTTTTTTTTAATAATTACGGGAAGAAAGGGGGATTCCCAACTCCTTGAGAACTCCTACCCAAACACACATGAATTACATATTACTTCCAATATGATTAACATACATTGCATCAAATTTCCTTCCAAATTGCTTACCTTCAGACATTTCAACATCCCGAAACATCCCCAAATGTAACAATGAAAAGGTTGCAGTATACACATTACTGCATGTAATAGCACTACAATGGGCTACATCAGTACATGTGTATGTATATGTACATGTATAAAGCATTGAGTCTCCCGTATCCGACCAAATCCCTTATCCGGATGAGCCCCGGTCCTGACTTGTCCGGATACGAGAGGTTCAACTGTACTTTATGACAAGACCTGATGTACAGTTGTAGATTGCCTGGAATGCCCCAGTAACCCTTTCTGTGTCAGGCACTGTGTATCAGCCTAATGCTATGGGATATTGTGTGTCACTTGGCACTCAAAACTTGCAAAGGGTTAAAGGCGCATAATCCCGGTAGTGTAGAGGGCGCTGTTGATGATACTACCGATCACCTTTAGCATTAATATGAAGATTACCAAAGTTGAGCAGTCATCAAGAGTAAAGTGCGTAGGTGTTGTTAAGTAACGTTGCCTTCGTTGTCTTCTCTGCGCATCGCGCAGTCTGTAGTAATGCCACTGTTCGTGCATATGTGATTCTTATTATGACATCACAAAAGAAGTTTGCTAAAGCTGTCATCCCCCTCAGCCGAATCATGAGCCGAACTGTGATCGGACCACTGTCTACAGTAGATCGGACTTCTTCGGACTCAGGAAAGTGGGTCACAGCTTAAGCGCTAAAGAGGAGTCGATAGCGTAGGTCTCTATAGGAAACTTGCGCCGTGCGCCCGTGTACGCATTCAACTAAACCACCGGGACCATGTGCCTTTAATCAATGCATGTTTCAGGAACAGTCACTCATGTAATCTGTGAGTTAACAATTGGCTGCACTGTGATGTATGCTCTAGCTTGTTTTCATTTCCTTTGTTAGGTTGCAATCAAAAGACTACTTTTGTTGGCTACTTTCATTTTCTATCATAAGGGCAAAAGAAGGAGATGGTAGACGGAATGGATGCAGTCTTTGAGCCTTTGTGTCTGTTGATATCATATTTATGAAACTTTGATAATGATATCGACCTTTTAATCCAATATAGGATGCAGTTGTCTTAACCTTTTGTATGCTATGAGTGCTGGTTGGCACAAAAACTTTCATAGTGTTTCACACACTGTCCAGAGTCCCTGGTGCAGAAAGGGTTAAAGTACATTGTACCTGCAGGCCAGAATCTTTCCTTTCATGCCTTATATTGTGCTCACCAGGTTGTGCATGTATGTATGCTTTTGTTGTGTTCTGAATGACTGATCTGACTTGAATCTTGTTCAATGTCCAATGATAAGAGTTCACATGAGTTCTTGATTATGCCCACTGGGCATATTGATAAAAGATCATGTACGAAATGAAATTCCATCTTCCAATTCAGTTCGATTCAGTTTAATTTACAGTGGAGTTCAACTCAATTCATTTCAATTAAATCAAATCAAATTATATTTTGTTCAGTTCAATTCAGTTATCATTTATTTCCATTTGACAAAATTACACATAGGACCTATACCTTTTGATATGTCATTGTCATAATCATAAGGCACCAACATAGATCTAGGTTCAATAAGACTTTGGTCTTTAAGCAGTCTCATGCATTTTTCTTTGAATATATCCATTGAGCTGTGTGGTGTCATATTTTGCATAATTCCTGGAAAAGCATGGTTTACACTAAAATTACAGTTTTTCGACTTCCCATTGCTGCGTGAAAAATTATCCCACCTTGTTCAACAAAATTCACTAGGAATGCCACTTCTGAGTTGACATCCTTTGTGGTCGCCTGGAAATTTGTTGATGTTGGGATCAGTGTTGGAGTCAAACTTTAGGAAACTTTTCATGCAAATCTGCACCAGTATCACCACCCCCTTGGTGGCTATTGCTACCCCCTTTTGGAGTGTTTTTCTCACCAGGGGATTAAGGCAACAATTCCTTCTGCGATTGTCAAAAGCTATCTCTCTCCTAATTGGTATGAAAAGCAGAGGAGCCTTTAGTTGCCTGAAACGGTGCAGTGTGCCTTTAAGAAAACTCGACTGCCGTGATCTTATTACCCAGCATGACCTACATTGATCAAGGCTCGGGTCTGTGAGTGGGTATTGTCAGCCGGTACAATGGAAGGATTTGTGTGCGCCTTGTGTTCGGGCTGTTCTCCACCATCCAGACCCCTTTTGTGCAGAAAAATGTCCAAAACTACACAAGACAGGCAAGACACCATTTTATATTTTGTGACCAGCACTTCACTTGAACTCCACCAGGGGCAGAGAAAATACTATTCATGTACAATAGCAATGTCATAATCATTACAGCAGCAGTAGTAAGGGAGTTTACATGATTGTCATACATTACCGGCATGAATTTCATGAATAGCAATGCAGTAACTTTCATGCACCTTTGCTTTCCCTCTGTAAGCAGTTTAGCTTGGCACATGATGGCACACTATAAAAACATCGGTGTTAGATTAACACCATGGGTGTTAAATCTAACACCGATCAAACTTCAATAAAGGACCACACCCACAGGTGTTAAAAATGCACTGTGATGGTGTTGAAAAGTGTTCACCTGACACTTCGTGATATTAATTTGACACTGTACCTGGTGTTATTTTGACACTGTACTGGTGTTAATTCAAAAATGACACCACATGGTGTTGATTTGATATTTGCTGGTGTTAATATCAATGGTTTAACACCCGTCCAGCTTCAATAAGGGACCACAGCAACTGGTGTTACTTTGGTGTAAATTTATTTTCACATTTTTTCAAAAATCTAGTATTTTAATGTAAAATTCTTGATCGTCTTGTTTAAATTAAAAATCAACAAGAAGTGCAGTTACTAGGAAACTCTTCAAAAAACAGTTTAAAATTTGGAAATGACACCCGTAGGTGTTAATTTAACACCATAAATGAGCACCGAAAATTTAACACCAGCTCGGTGTTCACTATTTAACACCGGACTTTTTGCAGTACACACACTCACCAACTCCAGAGGTCATCATTGAACACTGCCACCAGTCCAAATACCCCCTTGATACCCCTATCACCCTAGTCACTGGGGTGATCACCTGTAAGATTCAACCTGGAATCAAACTTGGAACACCTGCAAAAAATTTCTTTCAAATTTGCAAATGAGCTCATAGTTGAATTTCACTTGTCCACTCTTGTGCAGTGGACTGACTTGTTATGACGCATGTGTGAAAAGGTCAGTAAGAAGTGGTTGGTATGCTGACTTTCGCTTTTCACCCAGGCATTTACCCATGATGCCTTACCATCTCCTAATTGTGAAAGTTTTAATACCATAGACAGTTTACACAGCATTCTATCTGCAAGACCTTTCATACTGGTAGATTCAATAGCACCCTGCATGATTTAACTCTTTCTTCACCATTGTCAATCTGTTTGCACACAATGCTAGTAACTTTGTAAGGTTGAGGTGCTCAATTGGTTAATTCCGTAATCACTGGCAATCACACCACTCTGTAAGACATTAGTATGTTAACTGATTGCCCCCAGGATAGCATCTCTTGCCAGCATAGTTACTTCTTATAGCAACAGCCAATCAGGAAACTGGATTCTTCTTGTTACCATGACACTTGCCATTCCAGCAAGAGTTGCTATCATAGCAACTTAAACAGGTGAATCTTTACAAAGTCTTCAGGAGCTTGAAAACCTTGTGGGGAAATCGGATCAAGTATTTATTTATTTATTTTTTTTTTAACAGGATCAGTTTTGTGACTCATAAGGCACGTGGTGTCAGATTTTGTAATCATTGCCCACATTCAATAATTCTCTCTTTAATCGTGAGTATGATGTTATGATGAAAAAAAAATTGAAGAAGGAATGATGTATGAGAACAACAACACTCCGTGGGCGCCATTGTAAAGCAGCTATTAAACTAAATGTGCCTACGCTGTATTTTTAAAGAAAGCATGAATACATGAATAAACACACACTAATGTAGGCCTATCTAAACAAAGAAAAGTGCAGTCAACTGCAAAGTAGCATATAAAAGTGTATTGAGCAGTGTTCTTTATTTTATTCTACATCATCAACATCATCAACATCATCACCATCATCATCATCATTATCATCTAATTATGCAATACATATTAACAGTGTATAAGGTGAAATACATGTATGAGACTATACATTACTTCACATTGGTTTCCTGATTGGAGAAATCTTGGGTGATAGAATATACACAAGCATTTCACCTTTTTTTTGTACCTTTGTACTCCCTATCTCACTCTGTTACTGTGTGTGTTTCTGTTAATGAGGAACTAAACTCCAAAATCGAGTGAATTGTGTCTGAAAAAAGAGACTAGTCAACTTCGGTACCCTTACTGTGTAGGTGTATGTGGTAGAGGAGAGAGAGGGAAAGAGGGAGAGAGAGGAGGAGAGAACATCACGGTCGGTCGAGTTACTGGTGTTTGTGTGGACTGGTATATGCAGACAGTGACTGTTGCTGGGATGTGGATTGGTCTTTTCTACCAACAGAACCAAACGCACCACACTGTAGTCATCGCTGTGGAAGAAGGCGCATAGTGCGGGCTTGGGCTGCCCATAATCTATTCATCACCACCAGAAACTTCGGCTCCTCGTGTTCTGTCCTTGTAAATGGAGCAAAACAAGCGGAGCGAGCGGACATATAAAGTGCTATGATGAGTTCTGCGCTGGAAGGCTTGGATATTGTCTGAGGAACAGTGGACTCCATGTTGCATTTGCATTTAATGTCGACAGATATTGTAAGCTTTTGGACTTTGCTTTGGTGGTTGAATTGTGTCGACTGATCTGGGATCAGAATATCTCTCCTGTGTGGAGTTGGAGAGGAAAAAAAAAAGCACTGTGCTTATAGTGCATGCTTCATTCCTTTACAGTGTGGACAGACTGGCAGGTGTAGCGTGTCGTCCAGTGTATGTCAGCTGTGGTCATAAGATACAGTGTGAGAGTCGGCTTGCAGGACTGCACGGAGTTTATGGTGACCAGCTTGTGACCCAGGGTGCTACCAGTGGGACCATCCAAGGGTGAAGGTTAGAGCTACCACTGTGCCGGCAGACTGGAGCGAAGACCAATGATCATATCCCTGGGTTCATCTCTAACAAAGCACCAAGGATAAATTCAGGCAATGTTCGCTAGTCCTTGCTGTTAACAAAGTTCAGAAAGTTTAAAAGGGGGCATGACTTGTGAATTCAGTGTGATAGGTTCTCGCTCTGTACCCATGGTACCCCTCCCTCAGCTAAGCCAGTTCGGCAAAAGATGTAGCACCACAGAAGTTACAGAGTGGATGTGAGACTGCTTTAGTTTGTTGCTACCAGTACATTTTTCATCAGGGTTGCACGGCGGCGTTGTAACAACTGGGGCAAACCCAGGGCAGGAGAAAGACGGGCTTCAGCAAACGTACGGCACGTGTGCTCCCATGAATGATAGCAGGAGAGAGGGATAGAGGTAGAAGGGGGAAAAAGATTGAGGATTTGGGAAATACCAAACGATTATCAGAGCTCATCCCGACCCAAGGTTGCAGACTGTGGCGAAACGATCCCTGTCTACGAAGGTCTGTGTGCATTCACAAAAGCTCTGAGGCCCCAGTGGAGTACTTTACCACCATCTACACTGCATCAGCGGATGAGAATTGATGCTTAGACAAGGTTGATTGATTCTCTCCCATACACCTGTTGGACCAATTTCGGAGGAAGGCATCTGGAAGCCATTGTATATACAGAGTGTAGACATCTGCGTCTGCTACTGCATGCATTCATCTTTGTTTTTCATGAGAATATTGAACGTTGATGGTGGCAGGGATACACAAACAACATCCATCATCCTGATTTGCTAAAAAGCCCATCTGAGCGAAATTGGACATTTATCCCAGAGATGTTCTCCGTCCGGTCGCATTCCCTCCGCACTAAATTACCGCATCTCGCCAAGGGTCTCGTCTTACCCTAGAAATTACCCGTACACCGCAAAATTTGCAGGCCATCTTTGAAAATTGCTCCCTACTCCCCGAGCATGTAAGCCCCCCTCCCCCTCCCCCATTCCCTTGACAAATTGAAATTTCATGAGGGAGATTGAATTTGCGGTTGCTTTTTCTGGAGCTTTGGCGATCTCGTTGAATATGTGTCATCTGGGATTGGAAGGATAGTGAGGATTAATAGAGGTTTAAGTGGACACCAAAACGGGCAATTATTCGGACACTGAAGGCTGCTTTGCTCCAGCCATTTCCTATTCCTTAGAGACAGTCACTGTAAATCAAGCGTTGCTGGAGTCGGCATTATTTCTGGATATAGAATACATTAAGATCTGTGTGTATGTGGGATATGTTTTTCATTTTCATTTTCACCTTGCCAACCCAGGCCATAGAATTGTGAAAAAAAACCCCAAAACCTCCACAGATGTGCTACACCAGTGCTTGTGAGAAGTACGCAGCAGTGGTAATGTTGAACTGTTTTTTACTTTTGTCAAAACGTTTAATAGCAATATCTTGCAAGGAGACTATAGCTAATCGATGCAAAGATTGGGTGCTACAACACTGTGCCTACTGTAATAAAAGAAAGGTGAAAATGTGGTGATGATAACAAGTTGTGATACCCTCATATCTGATGATATTGCAAGAAGCGAAGTCGGTACGAACTCTTCCCGACCCTACGGCCGTTTGATGACCTACCCATAACTTTCAGTGCCGTTTGCGCCGTGTCACGATCGTTGAATGCTTCCAGGAACTGTTCTACCACAGCCCTCCCTGCTAAAGGCAAAGTTTTGTGCTTGGTCTTCGCAGCTTCAATGAACATCTTACCCTATTCGCCAAAAGATTGAAGTGATGGCACTTTTCTGTGGCTAACAACATTGCTCTACCCCTCTTGACTTCAAAATCTCTTCGTTTGTGTACAGTGCTAGTGTTTAAAGAGGCGACGTGCCAACATCTCACTTTGGAACGTTACATCTTCTGTTGGATTCTTATTTCAGTGAACTGAATGGGAATATAAGCCTTTCATGACTCTCTCCCCACGCTCGATCCGGTCGCAAAGGAATGATTTATTGCTTCTTTCTGTGGATTCATCGACAATGTTGGTGATCTGTTGATGTTTTGAATAGTGACCCATGGGTTCATGCGTCTTACCAGTGAGTATCCATACCTTTCCAATCTGTCTGTCATATCAGTGAAGTATGAGTTTATCTAAAATTATAAAGATTCACTTTACTGAGTAAATGGCAAAAAGGAATAAAGCTCCAAAGATTCCAGACTGATCACCAGTGCAAGTCTGTATTGTCAGTTTTATCCAAATTTATTCAAAAGTTTCTAAATGGAGTTATTCCCATTTCATGATCAGCTTCTACAATATGTCCTACCCTTTTAGCCTAGCATAGACAATGAAATTTATCATTCTGTAAATTTAGAAAAAAAATGCATTGCTCTTCTTGTCATGCCTATTGTATACCAGTCAGATGTAAGAACACTGCTGATAACTAACTGTGTACTGCACATTGTCACCACACGAGGGTGCATTTGAGACCAATGTGTTTGTGGGTCAATTTGAACAAAATTGAATCAAAGAGAAAATCTACAAAACTGTGGCAGTTTGGAGATGGAGGTAGTGCTTGATGCTCTTTGTGTACAAGCAAGTAGAGCTTGGGCTGTGTACAGGCACAGCATCAGTCAAAACATTTTTTACTGAAATCTAATAGCGCTTCGGACGTTTGAGTTGTTACATTTATTTAGTTGCAACAGGGAGAATTTTACAACATTCCTTGTGTCATTTTTATTCCTATATATTTATATATTTAAATTCATTTATTCATTTATTCATTTATTCATTTATTCATTTATACTCTAATTCTTTCTTTCTTCTTTCTTTTTTTTTCTCTTTCAAGCAAGAGAATGATTTCAAATAGCTATCTTGGGAGATGAATGTTTGTAGGAGGCAACTTTGAGAGTTTAATTCTGACACATCTTGTAAACCTTTGAGAAAGAGGTCTTTGAGTTTCTATTCCCTAGTTCACTGATGCATCCTAGTTCTTGTTTTAATGGAAACCCGTGTGGGTTTGTCAGGAGGGAATTCACCCAGAGATGAAAATAAAAAGAAGACTGATGACCTACATGAGACTGCCTGCGGGTATGTCATATCATTTGTTTGGTAGCTAAAAATGTACTGGTAGTACTGTATATTTTCTATCTGAAATTTCATGATGCAAGTTTAAAAGGTCATAAGTCCTCTCTCAGTCTTCCTTCTTGTCGTCTTTTAGTGTCAGAAAGTCCTAACATAATGTTGACCCTTTGATGTGTTGAGGCATTGAGCTTCACTTGCCAAGCTCTTTAGTCGGCATTAAGTAACCCCTTCGAACTTGACTTACAAGTTTAGCTGTGAAGTCAGCCAGCTCGCTCAGGTGTAGCAGCGAACTCCTAAACTTGAACGATAAAGGGCATGGTGACACAATGGGGATTAGGGGGATTAGATAATCTCTACTCAGTGACAGTTAGTTTCCAGATATCCCTTTCAATCAGCAAGGAATGCATTCCAGTGTGCATGGCAATAGGCAGACAAAGAATACAGTGGAGATCCTGTGTGTGCTGATGCTACATTGTAGCAGTGAGTAAAGAAAAGTAATTCCTAACTCTTAATGTGCCACGTTCACACCTCTGACTCAGTCGACGGCGTGCCAACTTCGCATATACCGCTCAAACGCACAAACCCGCACAAACCCGCCCAAACCGATCGATAAATCGCCAAATGCCACAGAACAATGAAAGTGTTTCTCCCGATTCCGTTCCACTCGTCTATAGCTTGTATATTATGTGGTGATTGACCAACAAGCAGTGTCTCATAATGGATCTGCGTGCAAATTCTAAGCTTCTGCCACTGCTTTGTGTGCAAAAGTCATACATTTACGGTAATGCAGCTACTAGGCATTTGAAAGAAAAGCAATTATAGATTTGTCACAGAATTTACATCGATGCAAATCTTGGTGTTTTCTCTACAAATTTGTTCACTTCCTCTACTGTTTAGCATAAATCTATAAAAGTTATATAGACTTGAAAAACAGAATGTTTTCTAAACGCATGACTACGTTGGTGTCTCAGAATAATGTGGCACACGGGGGTTTCCACCATGGCGCATAAAGAGTTGAAGGGACTGTACAGTACTGGTTGGGGTGAGGATTCAGGTTTATAACATTTTTTGGTGAGATGATGAGAAACCTCTAAATGAAATATGAAAGAGCATGTACATTTTAATGATTCAAGGTTTATTTGATGAAAATTGGCCTTGAAATGGCTGAGATATCAAAAAAGCGATACTAATAAAATTGACAGGCCACGACTTTTATTAGGACCTCTTTGTTTTTCCTTGTTTTTAGATATCTCAGTCATTTCAAAACTGATTTCATCAAATAAACTTTTGATTCCCCTTAGAATTGTATGCTCTTTAACATTTCGTAGAGTGGTTTCTAAGTATCTCGCAAAACGTTACAAGTCTATTATTTGGTTTAATGTACAGATGAACAGAGAAGTTTCATCAACATTGGACCCAGTCACTTATGTTTTGGAAGTTATGTAATTTTTTTTTTCTCCCTTCTTTCTTGTTGTTTTTAACTGGAATGAGTGGATTTACTTTGACGTAGCCCATCTTATTTGTGGCACAGATATCATATGTGTGCATATCATATTTCTCCCGCATGATAGGGGACCAATTTGTACCACAGTTTTATCAAAAATATCAAACAGAAAATGAAACACAAATTAAAACATTTCAAGAAATGAGATCCATCCAAACATCCTGCACTGTGGTTTTCCGGCGCTCCTTATTTCATGTACGAAATCTCATATTTGTGAAATGACAGTGCATTTCTTCTCATAAAGCCCCTCTTCAAGCGACCTTGTAATGCAATGTCAGTTGACATGAAATGTAGATGCCTGAAAATTTCATCGTAGGCCTATACAAATGTATAATTGCCGAAACCACCCTGTGGCAGCAAGCAACAAGAACAACAGCATCTGCAGCAATTACAACAGTAAAAGGAAACCACTAAAAGAATGCTTACCATACTATTGGTTGCTATGGAATAAAATGTTCATGAAAAAAATCTTTACATGTCACAGTTTGACAGAAATTTGGCATTGAATATTAATGATCGCAGCCCTGAGACAAACTACCACCATTACTTCTGTTTACAAACAACGAAATGAATGAGAATAGAATGAGAATAAACCAAGGTACAGAAGTACCACCAGGGAGGTTAAAGGGTGTGTACAGTTCTGGTCGAGGTGAGGATTTAGCTTTTAACGTTTTGAGAGATATTCAGAAACCACTCTATGAGATGTCAAAGAGCATGCAGTTCTAAGGGGTATCAAAAGTTTATTCGATGAAAATCGGTTTTGAAATGGCTGAGATATCCAAAAACAAGGTGAAACAAAGAGATCCTAATAAAGTTGTGGCATGTCGCCTTTTATTATTAGCACTTTTTTGGATATCTCAGCCATTTGAAAACCAATTTTCATCAAATGAATGTTGAATCCTTCTTAAAATTACATGCTCTTTCATATTTCATAAGAGGCTTTTCGTTATCTCACTTAGGAATGTTCAAAACATGAATCCCCACCTCAACCAGTACTGTACAGTCCCTTTAAACCACTCTTTTGCACTAAGTCATATCATAACAGTTATACTTCACTGATGTCTTACTGACAAGCCCAGTTTGATTACTGTTTAAAGCCTTGAAGGACCACCTTTTGAGGATATAGACAGCATTTTATGATTACTATTCAATATCAGAGTATATTTTTTCATCTTGTCCAAAACAATAACAATTTTTAATATTATATTTCTGTACCTGTCGGTCTCTCCCTCTCTCTATCTGATATTTAAATCGATTGTATTTTTGCATCCTTTGTATATTTTATATGAGATACATACAGTACATGTACATTCAAACACTTGCACGCAAATTCATATGCAGTTGTATGTGTTTGCTTGAACAGTTTACATTTTTTTTTTTTTTTTACTGCCTTAGGCTATAGAACAAGTCCTCATGCAAGGTAAAAGGTCTCATGTGCATGAAAGAGTTTCTGTTTCAAAAGCAATCTTATTTATCAAAAGTAGTCGGCAGTAACTTAATTGGATTCTTAAAGTCAGAACTGATTTGTATTGGCACTGTTTGTTCTGTTTGGGGATAAATGAAAGAAAGAAAGAAAGAAAGAATGAAATGACCTGGAAATATGAAAAGTATTATATCTAAGTTCAATTTACTGAATTCTAGGAAACTTTAAAGTGCTGAATGGTCATTACCCTCAGGCAATACTACAGACTGACTCTCTTGTGTAGTGTGAATGTATTGTGACCCAGTGGAGCATGGTATGTAGAAGTTTGTGAGCGAAGTACCACTTTAACCCATTGGGTAACAAACCTTCAAACACTCATAGAGTTTGTACATGATCCGCCAGATTTCAGCTGTTTGAGGGTTACTAGATTGGGGATGTTGTGATAACCGGCACTGTAAGAAGGCAAGTGAGATCTGATTGCTGAATGTTGTTGTTGTTTATTGGATTAATTTGATGTTTATCATTCAAAAAAGAATATGTACAATCCAAAAACTTATCACAAATGACAAATAATAAAACTATTTACGTATATCCCAGGTACTACATAACTTTTTTTTTTTTTACTACTTGCCCAGTCGGGCAAGCAGATTTTCAGATTGTTGCAAAAGGAAAGTCCAAAGATGTAAGAAAATGATATAGAAAATCCCTTAAAAAGTAAAGGGCTTGATAAAACATGATTATTTGAATAAACAGCACATAAAAAGCAAACTTTTGGTTCAGTAGAGTGTTGGTGTTGGATTGCATTGAGACATCTTCATGTATGTGTTGGGAAGTAAAGGTGGCTTCAAAACATTGTGCTTGCCCAATTCGGGCAAGCATTTTTTCTCATTGTTCCAAAACACTTGCCTGAATTTGATTTTTTTGCTTGCCCGGGCAATCGGTCAAGTGCTAATGTAGCACCCTCTGTACATGAATATTTTCATTTGAGCAACATTTCAGTAAAAAGAGAGAGGGAAAGAGTGTCTCTTTCTGTTAATTTGAACCCCTTGAAGACTAGTGCTGAGTATTCTCAGGTAGGTGTCTATGGAAAATGTGGGTTGTAGCAAATTCAGCTTGTTCTCAAACGGGTTAAAGTTATGGTACTACCTGCTCTACTCTCTCTGTTTCAAATTTTGTTTTGCTGTCTCTTCTATTTCTTCTCCCTAGCTTCGTTTCTGTCATTGAATGTAAGATTTCAGCTGTTGTTTCTTCTTATCCTCCTTGACCTCTTCTTCTCTCTCTCTCTCTCCCTCTCTTCCTTTACCCATCATCTCTCTTCCTGTCTGCCCTGCATGCAATGTGGACTTTAAAATTCTGGTCTTGATTAGAGGTCAGAGTTTAAAGTCGCCAGGGCAACCATAACTGCCAACGACATTCTTGCGATGTTGATATCCCCTCTCGGCTAATCTCGTTGGCTCCATGAGGCACTGCATGTATGTATTGATGCCACAGATTTTCTCGGCGATACGGCAACCCCGCGGAAAATCTCTCCATGCAAGTCTTCTTTGTATGTTTTCTCTTCCGTCCTCCATTCAGACAGACAACAACAGATCTTTTCTCACACACTCTCTCCCTTCTTCAAGCTCATTGATGTTCGAACAGGGCTCGATACTAACTTCTTTCTCTGGTGGCCTGCACAGCCCATTTGGCCCACAGAAATCTTTGAAAATGAAATCTTGGCGGCCCCAAAAAAGGAATGTTGTGTCCCAAAATAAAAGGAAATGTAGCAATTCATTTTGAATTTATAGCTGCCCAATCATGCTATCCAAAAGATAGCCTTTGTGGAAATTTTGGTCACCCATCATCAATTTGTGATGGCTTTGGGCCACCGCGTTACTATTGATGTCAAATGCTTGTCAAAATTACCATCACTTGGTCCTACATTTATGGAAAGCCAGATGGATGGAAAATCTTTTTAGCAGGTTTTGGTGTGTTGGGTGGATATGCTTTTGCAACTAGTCACACCAGGTTAGCCTACATCTTATAATGATAATAATACTGAGCACTAGTAATAAGAAATAACATTTATATAGTGCATCGTAAGGGCATTCTTATGTCTTCTAATTAGCCTACTTATTCTTTAAAATATAGTACTTTTTGTTATGAAAGAATGTTTTAGTGGAATTTGAATATTTTATTTTTTATTTTCTGAACAACTTGGCAGCAAAAACCCATTATCCAGTTTTGATTGCATGGACCAGCAAAAAATCTGATAAAATGCAACAATCATCTGCACATAAGGCATGCGTAAGAAAAGAAAAAGAATGTACCATCACAAATACAAAAATATGAGACTGATAATTATAACCATCTAGGTGTGGACAAAAAAAGAAATGGTTCGGGGAAAGATTACCCTAATCTTGGTTTTCTTCTCATAGCCTTTCTAGCAATTTTAGCTATAATTCTTTATCCAAAGTGACCTTTGCCACCTATTTGTATTTTTTGTCCTTTTTTTGACTGCTGGTATGCCAAACATGAAAGCAATATAAAGGTATTGATAGCCAAATATTTGAGAGAAATATAAGATAGCTTGACAAAGAATGATGGTAAGAATTGTTTGTACTCTTATTTTGTGTTCTCTCAACCATTTGAATTTGGAGGGAAAAATCAGAATTTTGACCATTCTCAAGCTCTTGTTTCAGTAGGAGTTTCCATACTTTCCTGATGATTTTACTACACATTTGCCTGCAATTTGTGCTACCCAGAACTTAGGGGCGTCCTATCTGGTTTGTAAAACGTCATCCCTTTCTGTTGTTTACGTCAGAAAAGAAAATGATCCTGCTCTGGCAATTGCTCTTTCTTTCCTACTTTTGAGCCAAAATCATCCCCGTTTTTGAGTCAGAAAAGATTTGAGGTCTGTATGATAGAAAAAATACATCATGTACCGAGTAAGATGCAAGAATGTGTATGTTCATCGTTCAAAATGATCGTTGTATGTCAAGTGATTGTTGCTTTGACAAACTCCTGTCATACTGGGCCAAAATTTTTTCCCTTGCAATTTGTGCTACCCAGAACATCTCCCCTAAACGCATCCTATCTGGTTTATAAAACGTCATCCCCTTTCTGTCGTTTACGTCAGAAAGGAGTAGGATCCTGCATTTGCAACGGCGTTTGTTAATTAGCCGTTGATGAGTGTCTCTCACAACAGGGTGAGAGAAAGGGCAAGGGAGAGATTGAGAGAGAGAGAGAGAGAGAAAGGGAGAGAGAGAGAGAGAGAGAAAGGGAGAGAGAGAGAGAAGGAGATAAACACAGATATATGACGTAGAGGGAGAGAGAGAAAAAAAAAAGTGTAGAGGAATATGATAGAAGGAACATCCTTATTTTTTTCCCCCGTCATCCAAAGTCGGAGATCTGGTTCAGGAAACCCCCTAGGATTTTCCCACCTTGTAAGGTCCTGGTTCTGATGAAAAGGACAAGCAGAAAGGATGTTTTGTTTGTTGCCCGCAAGAAGAGATGTGTGAACCGAGCGTGTGGCTGTGACGTGTTTCGGTATTTCCCCCAATGTGAGAGTGAGCGTGGGCCGTGCGTGTCTAACCCAAGGTGACGACGACGATGGTTTCAGAAGCCATATGCTCTGCACACAAACGGACAGGGAAGTAGATCGGGTTTAGGTCGTTTTACATGGAATCATTTACAGGTTTGCATGATGCGTAGTGTGAATGATCTCAGGTTACTGTAAGACGAGGAATGTTCGCATGCATTTTAATTTCGCGAAATGAAAATGCACGCGAAAGTTCTTGTCTACAGTATATGCATTGAATGCCAGTGGCAGTTCGCGAAAATTTCATGCCGCAAAAAAGGCCGTTGGCTCCAATTCATGAAAAATTCATGCCGCGAATATATCATGTTTTACAGTATTGCGAGTGTGGGGTGGGGTGGGGTGGGTACAGGCATGGGTGAGGGTAGTATAGTGTGATAGGATATCTATGGCAAAATTGATTTAATATTTATTAGTAAGTGCAATTTATTGGTTGTATAGCACACGTGGCTTGGTGGAAATGATATGGATTCAACACACTAAGTCTAACCTTTCCCTCTATGAAGAGGTGAAAATCAAATACTTGTACTAGCATTTTCAGATCAGTGGCTTTTTAGATGAGATTTTTGAAGCCTCCATATTGTAAAATGATGCATGAAACGCAATAATTGTTGCATTTCCCCCTTTTGTATGAAAAGTTTCAATAGTAGGATTTTGTTGTTGTTGTTGTTTATGGTTAGGAAAGATGAAGTGGTAATAGAGATTGTATTATATGAAATGAGTTTTAATGGGAGCATTTTCGGTCAAAAACTCTGAACAGAGCCAGACACGGTCTGTTTTCTTGATCTGTTGACAGTGTCTTTGTGCAAGGCCGATTCAGTTCGGTGGAGACGCTGAAAGCTTGGAGCTGTGCTTGCGATGTTCAGAAAAAGAGAGAAAGAAATATAAAAGGGAGAGACAGAAAGAAAAAATAAATTGTGGCTTTAGTGTACAGTTCCATGCTAAGCTGCATTGTGCAAGAGTTCAACATGCAAGGACGCAGCGAGGAACAGGAATTGAGTAAAATGTGGAGGCCACGAAATCCAAAGCGCTGCGATGAATCAAGAAATGGTTGTATTGTGCACGGAGTTCATGATTTGCCAGGCATCAATGTCATTTTTAACAATGTGCGATTTCTGTATCAAATGTGGAAAAGAATGAGGTTCAAACAGAGTACAGGTTCAAAGGACATAATTATGACAGAAAAATAGGCATATTATGGTTTGTAAATCTCATAAACTGAGAGATTTGCTTACAATGCAATGCCCCATCTATAATGTGTTCTCAAGGTAATGTATTGCAGTGTATGCTATCCATGTTAATGCTAACTAATGTGGAGACTTCAAGTGATTTTGGTGTGTTTTGTGGTAATCCAGATCATCCAGCGTTCTACAGATGTAGGTAATCAACTTCTGTGAAACAGGGTGCAGATGAGTCCTACCCAATTTTGTTATCAACCTGTTTCTGCGAAAACAAACTTGAAGGTATTTTCCCCTCTCATGAAAACAGACATTTAGATGTAAAACAGCAACAACAGCAGCAAAAACCTCAGGGGTCTGTATGCTTTTCGTGCTAGTAGCGGTAACACCTACCACCTTTTATGACCATATCCTAAAATTGCCTAAGCAAACATATTGTAGAATACAATTGAAACATAAAACAGTAAATGATGATCGTTCGTGAACTACACTTAAATTTTCAAGCTGTCTCAATTTTTTGACGCGTCTGAGAAAGGACCAATTGTTTAAAAGTCCAAGTCAGCAGGCAAATATTAGGCTAGGGACTAAAGTCCAGCCAGTTGGAATAGTAAAAATGAAACAAAGATCTGACAAGCCTGTTAAAGCAGTTGACCCAGAAATGACTCATTATGTGAGAGAAGTTTTGCCCATTAGTTTGATTCGTGCTTCTCAGATGTGTTGAAACAAAACCTCTGTTAGCCTGGAGTGGTGAGAAACTATTACAGTCTCAACAGGCAGTTTCATATTCCAATGATCTAATCTCAATCCCTCAACCTGTATCACTTCAGATTTCCCTGTCGTGGGATATATGCATTAACCCGTTCCATACTGAATTCTGAAATCTCCTTAGACTTGATACACGGGCCACCTGGGGTCCGTTGCCTAAAAGTTACAATTATGGTATGTTTGCCATCCAATGGTAACTACCATGACAACAATACTCAACAGCCAATCAAAATCAAGAATTCCATGGAAGTTACCACTGGATGGCAAAGTTACCATAATAGTAACTTTTATGCAACAGGCCCCAGATTCCCGTATGGAACAAATTAAATACCAGCCAATGTTGGGTACCACACAATGGGAAGGTTGGCCAAACTTCGATAAATTTGGAAATCCCTGTCACGAATTGTATACAGCTTTGCACGCAGCTCACACCCAGCCAAAGAATCTTGACTTGAGTTGAACGTCAGCGATGGGCGTACACTTCGATGCACGTATTCACTAATGGACTATCCTATTCCAGCAAGCTTGGGCTACTTGGGCGTGGACTATTGGGCTGCTACTATGGTTGTTGAATTTATGCCGATGGGCAGTGAATGAAAATTGATTCGATTTGGTCAACTTTCTCTCCCCACATTACCTCGTCGTAAAAGGCTGTGTTTTCAACAAGTGTTTGTAGCTAAAACAAACAAACAAACAAACAAACAAACAAACAAACTGCACCTCACGGTCCTGCACCCAACAAGACAAGAGTCTCTAATATTGTGTAGAAATGAAGCTTTGAAAGCACTGTGGATGAAGATAAATGTTGAATGCTTCACGAAGAAAAGAATTGAGAGTGAGCAGTTTTGCAGCACTCGATACTAAGTATTTTCCCCGTGGACAAAAGTTTTTTAGAATAAACGAGCACCTAAGTGCTCATGAGCTAGTTCCTACAGGACAGATGTGTTTTACTCTTCTCTGAAAGAACTAGAAAGCGAGAAACAGATGTTTGAACTCAGTTGAAGACTGTCTTATGAAAAAAAGAAAGAAATATGTATTTTTATTAAAAAAGAACTTGTGTTTGGGGTGTGTTAAAGCTTCCAAAAGAACCAAGAAAGAATGAAAGTTTATTGCTGGTTTCTATACTTTCGAAAGATGTGAGAAAGAATGAAAGTTTATTCCTATTTTTTTTTTGTGCTTACGTAAGATTTGATTTCCGTTGTTCAAAGCACAAGTGATTTAAAGGAGCATTACAACCCTTTGTAACCCCCTCCCTCCTGAAAACAAATGTATTCAAGATTTAGTGTTAGTCGCTGTAGTTGTATGCTGTAATGTGCACTTACAAAGCATGTAGGCGGAGGGACAATACAATCAGGTGACTAGCACAACAATACATTCATGTGACTAGTATCAAGATCATCTCGCCATTGTATCAAGAGGATACCAAGGTCGATATGATTCATTCATTAAAACGGTCATAGTGCCCTTTTCTTTGGTCATCAAAAGGTTTTGAATGTTTCTGAGATTTTCGGTACGCCCTGTGCTCGTAGAAGTGAACTCTACAAGTGGGTTCAGTGGTGCCTTGAATGGAGATAGATGCCGCCCCACCCCCGCCTTTTATATACATACACTGTACGGTTTCTGTTGTGGTAGAAAGTGCTTGCGTATTGACTCGTAAGCTGCAATCGGAGTTCGACATCATCCTGTGCGAGTCTTTCTTTTTATGACTGGACAAGCATGGAGGATGCCTTTGAAGAATAATTCCTCGTGGGCAAATGATACCTTTGTGCCGGAATTGAGTTTGAGGAGTCATCGATAGTGATCAATGATTGTTAAGAAGGCACGGTATTGATTGCTGCTTTTGCCCCCTTTGCTGTATACTCAAGGGGAAGGACGTTGGGAAAGAGAAAAAGAAGGGGGCATAATCAATGATCCAGCAAAGCTGGCCGGTCAACACATGTGTAGAGCTGTCAAGGACAACTCCATGGGATTGAATGCATTCGTGTCGCTGCGGACGAGCAGAAACGATAACGTAATCTAAGCGGCACAACAGCAGCGGTGACGCACATCACCCCTCTGCAGATCGATAGTTTTAAGACCCAGCCGCGGTCATGTCTCGCGATTCACTGCCTTGCGTTGTTCATGAGACAAAGGGAAGAGGGGGGGGGGGATGGTTACTTCTTGGGTGAGAGAGTCTAAGGTTGCCTTGTTTGTTTCCCTCTTCTCTGCGTAAGTGCTGGTAAGGACATCTCTGCGACTCCTTGATCTCGTAGGAGCAAGTCACATTTGCAGGTATCGGTAATTGCATCGCACGGCGAGGACTTGTTGGATAATGACCGTACATCGATCCGCCGACTTTCGAGATGGTCAGATCTCAACAAATTGTGAGTTTCAAAGAGGATTTTTTTTTTTTCCCTAAATGAAATCATTTGAATAATGAGTATGAACGGTATCATGCCATTGTATCATACAGTGTACTGATATAAAATGAAATGGACTAAGAGCACTATCAAATCTTCCACATCAAGTCCAATGGCTACGTTATCAAATACTGTCATAATAGTTGGACAGACAAAGATTTACAAATAAGATGTGAAAAGATGTGCGACAAGATTGCTTGAAGGGAGAAAATGGCACTGTTGCATAATGTTGTCTGTATCAAATACAGTCTAAGTCAAGTCTGAAATGCTTTGCATCTGTACTATGTGAGTGATGAGTTTGGTGGTCATATCACACAGTATTGTTCAGTTTGATATTATTTCACATGTTCACTAATAAATAAACCACATCGCAATACTTATTGGAGGTGCATAGGTTTTAGACCAAAGGCCCTTTGAGGACCAGGGTTCCCACAGTCAAGGAAAATCCTGGAAAATCCTGGAAAAATTTGTGGTCATGGAAAGTCAGGGAAAAGTCGGGGAATTTGGAAAATTTGTGAAAAGTCATTGAAAAGTCATGGAATTGCATTTACCTCTTGGCTATGGCAGCTTTCCAGTTTGTCGCAACTCTCATACTCTGTGATCATACTCTGGTATTATAATTGGTGTTCATGACTTCCATTTTTCCCAGTTTTGTGACATCCCAAATTCTACATAACTCCCGGGATATATACTAATGATAGTAGATGTACATGTCATGAGTAAGATAGTGGATGGAACGGATGACTGTGAGGGGAGGTGGAGGCCATCATAACGTGTCTGATTTTGGAAACCGTGAGAAACCGTGAGAAAGGAAGTCATGGAAAGCAGCGATTTAGTCATGGAAAAGTCATGGAATTCTGTTTTCAAATTTCTGGGAAACCTGGAGGACTAAAGTACCAGTGCCCTAATTGCAAACATATTGCTGCTAAAAGACTGAGAAATAATTTTTTCAAGGAATACATGCATGGTGTACCACTAACCTACATCAGTAAAAATGTGTGGACAAAAGCAGATTTATTAAAGAAGAAATCCACACCAAAAATGAATAAACTTCAAAAGAAAGAGAAAAATATATCCCAATAGAATTATGCAAAAATGACAAAAATTGGATAAGAAATAAGAAAGATATGACATTTGAAGTTTCACATTTTTTTTTAAATATTGAAATTAGCAAGTTATGATGTCATACCATCATAATTTGTCATGTATGGTTCATATGAAATTCATAAATATTGTTATTTTTAGCTAATACAAGTAAAAGCATGTTCCCATACCAAGGTATATCAGAGTTAACATTTGTTCTTTGTTATTTTGGGTGGTTTTAAGACAACTTTTATATTTATACAGCCGAAATATGAGATTTTTGTCATTTTAGTACATGTAATGAAATGAATAAGAAATTGTGAGAACAACACATCGTCAACTTGCTGATTTGAATATTCATAAGGACTTGTCAAGAAATGTTTTTTTCCGAAAAAAAAAATGAAATGTGAAATTTCAAAATGTCATATCTTCCTTATTTCTTATCTCATTTTTGTCATTTTTGTATCATTTTATAGGGAATATTTTTCTCCTTCTTTTGAAGTTGATTTATTTTTGGGGTGGATTTCCTCTGTAGGTTTACTTTTAAAGTTGGTCAACTAACATTGGTACTCTCATAGTCATGTTTTGAGAGAGCTTGGAAGAAGTTCTAAATGACATGTTTCTGGAGGAAGGAATATTTGACATTCCCAGAAATAGGTAGGCCTATTTGTTAGTATTGCTTGACACATGAGAGGATGTTTGTATTTATAGACTACCTTGTCATTCAAGATGAAGGGAAGATAGTTTCAACTTCCTTTTGTTTTTTGAAGGAAGAGGCGGTAGTTATCTGACAAAGATGTAACTGGAAGAAACAAGACTGGGAAAATATTGCAAAATAGAAAGCATCCACCAGACATGAAGTAATAGGGAAAGAGTGTCTAGAATCACTTTCTCAACACTTTCAATTCTCTGGGAGCGTGGGATAGGTTGAGATGGCTGAGAGAAGTTGGTTTCAGTGCCTGTGTGAAACTGTTCTAAACTTAGTACGGAATCTGTTCACCGGGAAATTTCACCGGCTATTGTGCTTGCCTCCCACAAGGTATCCCAAGAATGATTTATGTCTCTGATTCAGAGAGAAAAATGAAAGGGATAAAAAAAGAATTAAATCAAACCATTATGAGATAAGTTTTTTCATTGTGTCAAGGCAGGTGTGGTTTCTAAAATTATCCCAGAGAGTTTGGTAGGGAAACTACACAAGTTCACATTGCATACTCTGTGAAAAGAGGATCTATAGGTGGTTTGGACTGCTACGATGTAACAGCGCAGACTGCTGCATTACCAGAAGGGGTAACCTTCTGAGAACGTTGCGCAAGTTTAGTTTGAAACAGCCTATTTTGAAGTACATATTTCCCACACATCTGTGAAGATCTGCATGTATTTACCTCTATTAATGTTTATAGTTATATATTCATGTTTAAATCCATTGACAGAGTGGCACACGAAGTGTGTGGGTTCGGGGTTGGTGGTATTTCACAGAAATGTGTGTGGAACTGTAGAACAGTATCCAACTCTTTTCATTTACCACTTTGTAACTTGTTTAGATAGAGTTGATGTTTAACCCGTTGAGGATGAGTCCAGAGTATACTCGGGCAATGGTCTATGGGAAATGCATGTTGTAGCAAAATCGGCTTGTCCTCAACGTGTTAATAGTGACATTTTGAATAGGCTAGCTTGAGAGGATTGATTGGAAAATTCAAATCTAGCTGCGACAAGAAATAATATCATTGTTACATTCTTCAGAAACAAGGGTGTGGTCTAGGGAAGAGGATGTCCATGCTTTTAGCGAATTGGGGGTGGGGGTTGGAGGGGAGGTTGATGGAATATGTTCAAACCTTCTGTATTACTTGCCCCCATTTTCTGCTGGCTTTTCTACACACTTTAGAGGAGATATCGTAGATTTCCCCACGCAGAGAAGATACTTCACGGAGATACCAAGAAGGCTCGTTCTCCCCGCATCTCCCCGATAAATAATGGGATAAGGTGCCGGGACTTGCGTGATACATGTAGGTATAAAGGAGCAAACCCTTTGTGCCATTAAGTGACGGGAAGACATAGTGGGGACTTTCTGTAAAGAGGATGTTGAAGAAGAGGCTGTTTAAATCAATCACACCTTGATAATGTTACTCCTCTCTTGTTGTTGCTGTTTATTTTGGTCCTTTCGGAAGGGAAAGGGGGTACAGACTGCTCTTGAAGTGACAAGGACCGGGGGTCATTAGGGTCACCGATGGATTAGTTTTTAACCCCAACCCATTCATCTTGTTCAAGGGATCAACGCTCAGTCATTTTTGTGCTAGTGTGCAGTTAATGCTGCTCAAGTAGCTATGGTCTCAACCCTCCCCCCTCCCCCTCCCCCTCCCCCTCCCCCTCCCCCTCCCCCTCCCCCCCCCCTGTCTCCTCTTCTTGTCTTCCGAAAGTTCAACTTGATGATGCTGTGTATTCTAGAAACCATGAAATCCAATGATCCATAACATTATTTTTTTTGCCTCCTTTCTTCTCTCGCTCTAGCTCTCTCTCTTTTTGTTGAATAGAAGTTAAATGCAAATTTTTCAAATGATTTGCTAATGATGCTTGTGCTTTGTATTTTTGACAACTGATGTGATTAAGAGTGGGGTGATGGGGGCTCATGTGGCTTGTATGAGAAAGATACAACCTTTGTGGGATTGATTTAAGCACAGGTTGCCTGGATGCTACAGGCATAGCTCCTAGTGTGTAGGTGGTGGTAGTGGCGGCGATGGTGGTAGTGGTGGGGGTGGGGGTGGGGGAGGGGGAATGACGAAATCTATCCTTGTTAATGTACACAGCTAGAGGCTACTTTCAGAGAACAATTGCAATGAATAGTTTTGTATGTTTTTGTGTATGTATGTATGTGTGTCTGTTTGTGTTTTTCTTAGAGTGGGTGTACATGTACATGTGTATGTGCATCAGTCTGTAGAACTGTGTAGTAGAAGGAGGACAGTTAGGGGGGTGGAAAGGGAACAATGACACCCCAGTTGTGTCCCTTCTTTTGTGTGTTAAGGTCTTTGACTGGTCGGTATAGCAAATACGCTTCCTCATTCATTCCTAATGAAAGAACTTTGTGCACAGTTATTTGCTCTCTTCTTGCGTAGGTGCCCCTGTTACCCGTAGCGACCCTCCTCTCAAAAGAGGGGCAGTAAAGTTTGAGACTCTGTCACGCTTACTCCATAATCTGTTCCTCTAAGCTACATATGGTCACATTATCTGATATAGACCCTATCATTCAGTGGTTTGAATTAGTAACCCTTCCAAACCTGGGATAAGGCTATGGCACTGTACCACTCCGGTAAGTAGTTCCTGAGGACTTAATAAACACTTTCCCTGCTGCGGCGTCTTTGCCAGTTGTGAGAGGTGCACATACGTCGGAAACTTGAAATCCTTTAACTGCTCTGAATGGTGCTTGAACGTTGTGTCTTTAGTATCAGCTGCTGTTGTCCATATTACCTGTGATGGTATTGCATTCCTTTTGGAGAATAAATTACATTGAGGCCATCATAAATGTATTGGTAAGTGTTTGATCAAGATGATGCCTGATATGACGTAATTGCATGGAATGATCAGAACTTGTGGTTTGCTACTTGTGCGTGACCTGAAGCAGTTATTAGTGTTTTTCATAATGGTGATGACTGTGAAGAGCTCTTTCAGCTTCTGCAAATTAATATATTTCGATATCGGCCTAGTTGATATACATAGCTTTTAGGTATGTATGTTGCAGTTAGCCTACTTTCAAACTAGTTAAGAAGGCCACGTTCATTTACGTCCTCAGTTACACATTGTATTTTAGGCCTGAGATAAATTACTTCACCCTCAATACTTATTTTTTTCAATCCAAAAGTCACATGGTCCTCAAAATTGTAATTATCAAAGACACTCTTTATTTTCCAGTTTCCCTCCTGCAAGTAATATGCTAGTATCATGATCAGAAAAAGAGTGATGTATTCACCTAGTTAAGACATGATCATAAGTTCATAGCTAACCACCCCCCCCCCCCTTCCTCGGTCAGGAGCAAAAGAAGAAATGTTTAGTTCTCTTGGCTAACCTGTGATAAAGCCAGAACAGACCTGCTTGTTAATCACAAGATTCTCCCTGAAGACAATGGTAGTGATCTGTCACTTGTGAGTCAAGTGTGATATAAGCAAATGGAGAAGGTCATCATTTTATTGGAGCTGGAAAAAATGGGGGGGGGGGAGGGGATGAGAGGAGGAGGGGGTACTGGTGATTGATGTAGTGTCTTATATAGATATATTTTTTTTTTACTCAGTAGGGTGGGGTTGCCTTGCATGGTAAAGGTAGTTGTAGCAGGTGGCATAGCAGTGTCATTCACACAGATAAATTTGATTATAATTGTGATCCACACACTATGATTTTTTGCGGCCGTTTAGATGGACGGGAATATTCTGCTAATTGCCAAATGCGATAATTTGTCGACCAAACTGTGCATGCCCGAAATCTACTGAAATTGTGACTCTCACCCTTGTGTTGGTGCACTGTTGGGATGTGTGTTTTGAATGATGGGATGAAATATCTTGAGATTACGTTACTCCAGCCTTCAGACACTCGCCATGGTGCAAGTAATCCTGCTATTTCTCAGATCATCGTGATGACTGTGAAATTATTGGAAGATTTCTTGAGATTTGGATGCTGATCACACTATCTGCACAATGTAGTTCGATTTTTATGCCCACAATGGCAAACATCTTCACCCGTTGAGGATGAGTCCCGAGCACAGTATACTCTGGCAGGTGTCTATGGGAAATGCATGTTGGAGCAAGATCAGCCCATCCTCAGCGGGTTAAGATACTTTGCATGGATTACGATGCAAATCTTGAGATTTAAATCCCGCTAATTTGCAGCAGTGTGAATGTCACTATCAACTGATCCAAAGCGCCCGCCTGTCACTGAAGTAGCCAGGCTCAGGTGTTGTCTGAAAGATGAGGATCTTCTGACAAGTATGATTCAAAGTCTATATGAGTCATGAGGATAAGGATTACAAAGTAAAGGTTTATCCTGGGAAAGACTATGCTGGTGTGTAATCCATTTGTTGTATTAGGGTGTTGGAATGTAACCTGTGGCTTTTATTTCCGAGTCTGCTAAAGCCAGACACCTCCAGACCCTATTGCTCTTATGATTTTCTTTGTCTTGTTTGTTTTTATACTCTCAGGTATGTTGAACGTCTTAATCATTATTAGAGTGTGCATATCTTGGAATGGATCTTGGGAATTTCACTTGGTCTGCAGCATATGAATTATATATCTCATTAAAGCTACAGTTCAAAACACTAGGCCTGCAAAATTCAGTTTGGTCTTTTTTATTTGTCATATTTTGTATGAATATCTTACTAGTTTTTGCAGATATAATAAATAAGTAGCATCCTCAATTGCCTTTTTGTCTTGCATGAGAATTCCTCAGCACAATGATCTTTTTTTTTTCTTTTTTGCTCCACCTGACCCCGAAATCCTGAAGTACAAGATCCAGTTTTGTAAAAAGACGTCTGCAATACATCAGCAAATCATTCATGGGTAATTGAAAAGACATATTTGACTTGCTCTAATAGAAGAGTGTTCACAGTGTCGAAATAGACTCATTCAGGGAAGAAATTGAATATAAAGGGGAAAAAAACAGGGGTTTGAATTGTCTTGAAATTTTCAGACTTGTATCCCCAAGATCCCCTCCACTAGCAATTTAAATCTCATCAAATTTAGCGCGTTTCCAAGGATTTAAATCTTACTTTTTTTTTCTTTTCCTCTGCATGGAATAAGAATAGAGCTCGCCTGAAATAGAACAATGTAGTACAAGTCAATTAGGAATTGACACTGACAGAGGTGTTTATGCTAATTTGGAGAGATAAATCATCTTTGCAGACATCATGCCCTAGTTATTGTCGGGATGTAATGACGCACGCTGGCAGTTGATATTATGAGTAAATATGCACAGGTAGATGTGCCGAAGTGCGGCAATTAACACGCAGCCAAGGGGACGACTAAAAAAACTGGAAGCTTTTCGAAAACAGAAGGAAGCGGGCAGGCCACATGGTCTGCTCTCTACCCGGAGCTCATCAGGTGTGCAAAATCAACAAGATAATGCTGGCATGCTACCAGATCAAAGTCTCCTGGTAAACATGAGTGCGGTTGATGAACGGTACATGATGTGGGTACACCGCGTGGAACCATGACAGGCACACAGTGGAGTCCGGTGCACGTAAATAACGATTGGTAAAAAAGTAGATTGTATCGTTATGTTCGTCGTCGCCTTGAATGTGAACCCGTGGTGGCGATTTACGAATCTCACCTCTTCGCGCATGTCAATGAACTTTAACAGTCTGAAAGGGCAAACATGTGTCAGATTATGGACAGAGATAATGAGATTAATTTTTATGGAAAAGATGGAGGTGGGGGGGGAGGTTTATAATCCACCTGTTACACAGCTCTACCAATACCAACTTGGTAAACACCTGTTGTTTGATTTGAGCTCTCATCAAACTTCCTGAGGGCAGATGATGGTGATGATCATGAACAGCATTCATATAGCGCCATTCATCCGTAGAACATTCAAAGGCGCTGGGCTCCCACAATGTGTCACACATCATTCACAAAGTTGGTTAAAGAAATATTGAAAGACTAGGTAATTGGCTAGATGGCATCTGCATGAATTATGATTATGGACCAGTAAACATAATTACCGGTACCAATATTTCTTTGAGATTTGACTTAAGTTATGTGGTATTTCTTTTATAAAATCCACTGTGGAATAGTCAATCAGTCAATCCTTGTGATGTGGTATGTATTGGTAATATAATGACATCGTGTAGCATCTCGCAGACTAAATACCAGCCTACCTGTGTTCAGGAAGGTCAGGATGTGAAAGACGTAGAGCGAGAGGGAAAGAATTAGAGAGAGCGTGAAAAATTTAAATTGCCTGCTTGTCGAAACTTGCCATTTTCATGTATAGGCGGCAGCCTAGAGTGGGATAGACCCGTTATGAATAAGACTTGGCAGTGGAAATGTTCTGTGTGATGAAATAAAAATCACCATCACAATATGAACAGTGATCTTTCTGCTGGTGATAGTTCAGCTCATTTTCAAAACAATGGCACTTACGATGGCAGGAAAGATTCAATTAATCTAAAAGTGGTGTAGGATTCTCACAGCCAAGAGGTTTTGTGTGTGCCTGGTTTTAACCCGTTGAGGACGAGTCCAGAGTATACTCGGGCAGGTGTTTATGGGAAATGCGTGTTGTAGCAAAATCAAACTGCCCTCAACGGGTTAATCACTTCATCGTAATCATGCCATTGAGGTACTGCTTAAACACACTTAGTCTCTCATATTCATCACCATAGACTTGATTAAACTAGACTGTCATCCTTAAAGGCATAATTTACCATTTGCAGATGAAACAAAAACCCAACACTAGTGTTTTAAAATAGTTCTAAAATGTGAGTTAGGGATAGAAACAACCACTGTAAAAATTTGAATCCATATGATCGATGTTAAGTACTGTTAAATACACAAAATGTGAACAATAGTTATAATAAGAATGCTTCCAGACTTAACCGTATACAGTTATGGTTTATTGAGAAAAATGCTGATATCTCCTCATATTTTAGGCTTTATTGCAAAAATTTTACATGGTAGGATGTTTTGTGATACAACAGACCTACACATATGCATCAAATGTGATATCTTGAACATTTTTGAAATCACTGCTCCCAAAGGTAAACTGGACCTTTAAGATATTCTGGGAGGTCTAGTCATTCATTGGCATTGCCATTGAATTTTATACAATGCAGACATGGAAGTTGCGATTAAAGATGTTCTCAACGGGTTAAGTATGCTGAGTTAATTGGCTGTGGTAGAAATTGCACTTGAGATGAGGAGAAAAAAAATGTTCTCTACATTAGTGAAGCTGCTTTCTCGTCGCCTCGGTCCACATAAGGCTCTTTCCGTCACATAACTAATCAGTCACAGCATGAGATTTGAATGATCAGGCCAAAGTGCCGAACGAGTAATATTCCATCACTCATGGCTGTATGTATTTCAAAGAGAAGAAGAAAATTGAGCCTGCATTTTAACCTTGATCTACTTTTTCCTTTCCTTCGAGTTTTGTCACTCGTCATGATGGAAAAACATGTGGTCTGCGACAGAGTTTGGGGGAAGAAAAACGAAAAACATGCTGCAAAATGCAAATGGGAATACCTTGCCATAGGCCGTGGTGTCAATAAATGGCATTCTGCCTCAAATTGGCAACGCCGGGAAATTTTAAGGGTTTTGTCATAATGCAGTTACAACTGCAGAACTGGCTTGCAGGAATATATTCCCCATCTGTATTAACATTTATTGTAAAGATTGGACTTTCATTTCCTATGTTTTGCTCCTGCAGTAAAAGGTATATGTTATATGAAATGTTCAGTCTCGTTTGAGAGGTCACATGGTCCAAGGGGTTATCTTTGTCGAGATCTAATGGGAGGCTGTGACCATCATTCAAACAGCCATGATTTTTTTCAACACACTTGTCAAATTTCCCTCCAAGTTTGTTTATCAAAGCATTAAAAAACAACAACACCTGGTTTCATTTTTTTTTTTACACTCTGCTATCCATAGATGTCATTTTGAGTGTCGATGCTCCGACCTATTCCTAGCTGCTTTCTTGTTTTTAAAACCGATTCATTCGGTTCTAGCAAAGACTTTCCATACCACAAAGCAAGAATTATGTTAAGAATGCAAAAAAAAAAAAAACAACAACAACAACAACAAAGAACAATAAACCACATCTACTATATTTGATTGAAAATTTTACAAATATTTTCCCCAAGTGCTCATGCCAGTAAATAATTTTATCATATGCTAACTTTATGGGAACATGCAAGTTATGCTCAGTCTAGATAAAGGTGCATTTCGATATCTTTTGTTAATCATACTAGCATCTTTAATAGCAATTATTGACAGATGATATCACTGACAGACTCTTGGTTTGAGAGGTTTTCTTGTATTAATATCCAAGTAATCTGAAGCAAACTAGTACTTAAAAAATTATGAAATATATTGTACTTCTTTTATATTCACATGGCAACTTAAGTGATGCTGAGGGTATCATGGATCAACACAAGTCGACATGCATTTGCATTGCATAGTTCATTGAAGTCCTTAGTTATCCAAAGTACCATTAATCAACCTGTTTTTAGATAGATTCATTTGCTGATGGTTCCATAGATAGATTGTGTGAATGTGCAGTTTGCGTGGGAGTGTTTTCCCCACACTTCATAATGTCAAGTTATATTTGATATTTACTGGAGTTATGTGACTTAAAAAAAAAAAAACATTTGTGATCGATTATGCTTGGGCTTGCATTCGATTCAAGAAAAACGACTAGAAAATGTAGTAAGATGGTGCTCCTTCCCTCAGGCTGCTGTAATCAGCAATCTTTGGAATAGATGTTCTTTTGATTAATGAGAATTGTAAAATGCAAAACCCATGTGGGAAACATCCTATAGTTTGTGTGTGTGTGTGTGTTTGTGTGTGTGTGTGTGTGTGTGTGTGTGTGTCTGTGTGTCTGTTTATGTTGAAATCAAGGAAATGTCAAGGAAGTGAAATATTAGGTGACAGTAAGTTTGGTATATTTTTAGTTTCAAGGTTTTGCCTAGATGTCTGCGAGAGTAATGATGTGCAATTGTAACTCTTCAGTAATACTCCGCTTAGCTTTCAAAGAAAGTAGAATGTGCACTCCTTCTACCCCACCCCCTCTTTCTCCTTGTCATCCTCCTCCTCCTCCTTTCAGATGAAGTCCAATCAATTGATGCCCTCGGGCTCATCTCAGATGTGGCAATTTTTTTGTGTTCTTTTTAACCCGTTGAGGATGGTTAATTTTGCTACAACACGCATTTCCCACAGACCCTTGCCCGAGTATACTCAGGACTCGTCCTCAATGGGTTAACATGTGACCCCTCAGCTCAAACCCACTGAAAGTAGACCAAAACAAATCTAAACTTTTCTACAAAGTTTTTAAGAGTGAGCACAAAACTTTAAAATGATTAAATATACAGTAACTAGTTCAAATTGGATCATCCTAACCCATTCTGAAAGTGATTGAAATAATAATGATTATAATAATGATAATTGCATTTATATGGCACTTTATACGGGTGTTTCTAAGCGAACAAATTAGGGAGAATTAGGAGGTGCAGTTTCATAGAAAATGGAGAAAAGAGGATTTTGAGAAACTACAGGGTCATGGAGGTGTGCAGTGCGGAAGTATCAATGAAAGCACATTCTGTTTCCAAGTAAAGAAGCACACCTGTTTGAAAAAAAAATATGTGGTCCAGAAAAACTGCGAAAATCTGAATTTTGGTTTTGTTTAAAGCTGCCAAATTTTGACAGTAGGTAGAGAGACAGATTGCTGTTCCAGGTAAAACAAACATTTTGTGGGTTTTTAGCCAGGTGGTCACATATACACAGAGGGAATTGCACATGCCTGAAACACAAGTGCATCAAAACTGATCATAAAACTGAGAGGAAAATGTCAGCATCTTTAATTCTCTCCTTACCATGTCATATGGTTGACATTCTATAAGTTTTTTTCTATATTTTTTTTTAAGAGCAAGCAAATATTGTGGGAAATGTTCAAATATGTGCATTGTAGAATTAAAAAATGTAAGGACAAATTCAATTTTCCCCCCGAGGCGAAAAAACTAGTCTCATGAAAGGTCTCTCTTCGATGATGAAGGTTCATAATTACTCGTAACGATTATTGAAAACAGCGAAGTACTCCACTTCGATAATTTGATTTTTTTTTAGTGGTGTCAGGCTGGATAATGTGGTAACTTGTCTGTAAGCAATAGCCAGTTGCCTCGTGGACCATGGTTTGTTCATGTTAAAAGCTGATGGAGATTACAGAATATCATATGTTATGGGAATATCATGTTATGGGAAGGGTAAGCAAAAGGAAATGGAAATTTTGACAGATTGTATATAGGCCTTCTCAATGTTTCTTGTTCATTGTTTCACAATTGATACATTTGTTGCTAATTATGATCATGAATCTTTGATATGAAACAGCAGATTTTTGTATGAATCTGAGGGAAATGATATTCAAGTGTCATGGCTCTTTATAAAGATTGGATGGAGTATCAAAAATAGCATCGCTCATCCTCCGTTGAACATGACAAGTGTTGTGTATGGACTACATGTGAAGATGTGTCTTTCTGTTCGTTTTGCGAATTTTGCATTAAAGTAGATCTGATAACAGGCTGTATTTGATAATGAGTGAAGGTAAATGTGTATGTCACATTGCCCGGAAAGGAAGAATCGACCGGAAGTGGGTCAACCGATCGAAGTGGCGGCCACTCTGCTCTGCCTGTGAACAATTAGGGCGAATATGACAGCAATGCAACGTGGGATACGCACGGTGGATGTCTGCCCCCCCCCCCCCCCCACCCCACTACCTTCATTACCGGCAGACACTTGTTCGGTTCTGGTTCCCCCAATCGTGACGCATGACTTCCGTCTGCTCGGCGGAAGAGGAAGATGGGGAAGTAAATGTGCCCTAAAGTAAAAACAAGAACAAAAACAGTTCAGCTCTTTCCTCATTGCCCCCCCCCCCCTTCCTCGCTCTATCCACTTCCAAGGTCTGCCTTACCAGCTTGGAGGCAAAACTTGCTTTGGCCTTAAAGGCAAAATTTACCATTTGCAGATGTAACAAAAACCCAGCATTAGTACTTTAAAATAATTCTAAAATGTGAGTTTGGGATAGAAACAACCGCTGTAAAAATTTGAATCCATATAATCGATGGTAAGTATTGTTAAATACACAAAATGTGAACAATAGTTATAATAAAAAATACTGTTTCCAGACTAAACCGTCTACAGTTATGGTTTAATGAGAAATATACTGATATCTCCTAATATTTTGGGCTTTCTTGCGAAAATTTGATATGGTACGATGTTTTGTGATACAACAGACCTACACATATGCATCACATGTGGTATCTTGAACATTTTTTAAATCACTGCTCCCAAAAGTAAACAGGACCTTTAAGGCTGCCCTTATTTCCTTGAATGAGGAAAATACAGGATGGCTAAGTTTTTGATTGGAGGCAGAAATCTTATATCAGACATGCTGCTCTTCATTTTCCTTTTTTTTTTTTTTTTGAAATGTAATGAAATGTTCTCTAAACATGTAAGGGCCATTCTCATTGGGTAAAAAATCTCACAATGTTGGAAAAAAATCATGAAGTTTTGGGTGAAGGTTGCCTAGCAATTGTACAAAATTCCATCGTAAACTTTGCACATAGAATCTAAAGCCAGAGTGCGTTCTTTCTAACCTTAAGCAGAACTTTGCAAGTTGACTGTAAAGAGAACAAACACAGCACAAATATAAAAGTTTCACTCATTTCTCCATCTGCTCTTCCATCTGCATAGGATGATTGAACATATGAGCGGCCATTATGGAGTTCAGTACTATTGCATTTGTATTGCACCTGTAGAATTAAATACATGAATATATGTACATGGTAACAGGGAATGGTTCAACAAATGAACTGGGCATGCGCAGTTCTTTCAGAAACTTTGCGATATTTTCTTCACAGCTATGATTCCCCTAATGTTCTGAGGACATGACGTGCAGTGTAAAACATTGCAAGTTATCATGACTTGATTTTTTTTTTTTGGAATAGTGATAATGGCCGTGTAGCCACATCATGTGGTCTGGAAATAACTTAAGGACATTATGTTCAAAAGACATTGAATTTCTATCTTCTTGAGACAGTTATTTTTAGATGATCATTATATATGAACAAATGTGTGTTACATGTACACCCAATGCATCTACCACACTTACTCTCACAGAAACAAAAATATCCGTGGAAGAGAAAACATGGATGGGGAGTTCATATTATGACACTGTAACTTTGGTAAGGTAACTGCAAGAAACCTGAGATTTTGGTCAGAATGAAGTGTTGAATGACGGCTAGCCTTCGAAGAGTGAGTAATGAACACCTTTCGGAGCAGCGCTTTGTTGATTTTCTCGCAAACTACACAGATTTGAATTGCAACTGTACACCTTCATATGCCACATGGCAGTCATTTACAATGTAAAATAAAACAAAAAAAAAGTGCTGGAAGCTTCCTTACTCTTGAACGTAAGTATGATGAGGAAGTTGTGGAATATTCAAATTGTGCTTGTCTTCGTGAATTTGTGATGATGGTTGCACCTGCATGTGCATGTTTAATAGGGATAGGAAAAGTAATGATTTCTTTTTAATAATATATACAAATATGTTTAAAATATTAAAGTTATTGGTCAAGAATACACCTAAAAGTATGTGATAGCTTATGATCAGAGATGCAAAAATTTTACTTTTTACAGTATTTTGTACTCTTTTTATTTGCTAAAAATACAGCAGGTTTCATAGAAAATATCGTTGTTTTTTCCCAAATTGCATAATACTATACATGTCTGTTGCAGGAAAGGTGAAAATATTTATAGGGAGGGGGGTTTCTACAAAAAAAAAAAAAAAAAAATGTGTATTGTCTTTTTTTGATGTGAGAAGGTTAGTGTTTGAAATTTATCGTCGCTTTTAGTTGGGTAACATGAACCCATAAAAGTACTACTCCTCTTGTGTGCTCAAACAAGGATGTCTTTTGTATGGAATCACTTGATTTATTTCCTCCTACTGAATATTTTTTTTTTCTCTCCGATTAGAATATCAGTGTCTTTATTTTTTGATATGAATTCCCAGTAAAACATCGGTTACGTGCTGTATGTGTTATCTCAACCCCCTCCCCCACCCCCACAGTAGTTCACATAATGCAGGTAGCTGGTATTGGAGGAGTGTTGACTCATTAATTCTGTTTAGACACGAACGGCACTTCATACGTCACCATTACGTCTGTGATGACAGATATTACTGCGAGTCAAACAAACATAATATGGGGGGGGGGGTGAGGAGGGGGGATGGATGATAAGTTCAAAAACTAACAGTGGTATCACTGTAGTGATGATGGACAGCAGATGTGGTACAAGTAGAAATCAGTGACCAATCGCGCAGCCAGTTGGATTCCTGGCAGCCCCACCCGGGCGAAACAAACGAGAGATGAACGAGAAACAAAGGCACAGGGCTGGTATAATGAAGGACGCAGCAACCTTCCGCCCACCCAAATAATCTTGGTACTGAGTCTTGTTTATGAATTACCTGTCGCATGCATCGTGTAGCCGATGGATAATTATGGTTGATCGATGGTACCAAAAGTGGACAGGTGGAAGATCCAGCATGGAGTAAACATTTCTTAAATAAGCTTATTCTCTGTCTTTCTAGGTCTAGCAGATGATGCGGAGTTAATATTAAAGACATTGTTTACCATTGCGAGCAGTGATTTAAAAAAAAAATGTTTGAGTAATTACATTTTATGCATAGGCCCTAATAGATCACAAAACATCCTACCATATGAAATATTTTGCAATTTAAGCCTATCGATATAACGAAGGAGATATCACTATTTTCCCAGTAAACCATAACTGTAGATGGTTTGTTCTAGAAACAATTTTATTATAACTATTGTTACATTTTATACATTTAACAGTCTTTAACATTGATTCCACTGATTAATATTTTTATATTATTTTTTTTTTTATTCGTTACTCAAGTTTTGCATTTAGAATGTATTTACTTCACAGAAAAAAAGGCATTGTGACTCAAATACATCCCAGCAATGAATGCATTAATCATCCAAGATGACTTTTAGATAAATGCGGCATCCAGCAAACTAAGTATTACATGCCTTTCAAAATGCCCTTTGAAACATGGTTCTGTCTGTAATATGAGCTAAATAAATGCAACAATACACACTTTTTTCTGTTTGCAATAAGGAATTACATTTTATATTTCTGATACCCCTTTCATAAACTCATCCTCCTATTATCCGCATAAGAATAATGCGGACAATTCAATAAAAAATGCGTTCACAAACTCTGAAAATAATCCGCATTATTTTTACGAGCGCCCGTCCTGAAAAAGGCGGATAATCGTCATGGTGACTGCACACGTCCCTCCTGCGGGAAAGACAGGTGACGTTTGACCGCACCCCGGCAATTATCCGCATTATTTGGGTTTGCGTTCATAAACTCAAAATCTGGTCCCGACGCTGCTATTATGCGGATAATAGAAGGGTCGAAATAATGCGCATTATTCTATCCCCGCTCCGATTTTACGACCAAATGTTGCGGATATTATCCGCATTATTGAGTTTATGAAAGGGGTATTAGTGTAAGCATTGGGTGGTAGAAGGCTTCACGGTACACCACATATTCTTTTTAGGGTAAGTGTGTAGCCCTCTACCACCCAACGTGCTACCACCACGGAAGCCCTCGTTGAGTGTAAGCATGTTGTGATGATTAGAAGAACAAATCGTTATTAATTTTAGTTGAAATTGTATAGTAGATCTAACATGAAAGACAAGTGAAATGTGTACCATGTATGTGTGCATGAGCGTGTATGTGTGTGTGTGCGCCCCCCCCCCCCCCCTTACATGGGTTGGTGTTTGAATTATCTATAGTTTTGTTAAAATGGCCCTTAGTAAGCATTGACGATTGTATCAGCAACACCAGCAGAAGTCAATAAAATGAATCTGCCAAAAAATTCACATCCTGACCACAATCTAGGAGTTAGCCTTCTTTATCATCGAATTTGTTTTGACCTCAAACAAAGCAGGACATACTGATTACACCAGGGTCTAATGTCCATCGATTGTTTGGCATTCTAGGCGAAGGAACGAAACCATTTTGTGTGTGTGTTTGATGTTTCCAATGGTACAGTTGTAGATCAGTCAGTTGTATATTATCTTATAGGAATGATGCATTCTCCCAGCTAGAAATGCGTGTCAGTATGTGTGTGTGTATGTTTGTGTCTGTTCAGCAATACGTGTGATGTGAGTGCTGGGGAGATGAAAAGGGAGGGATCGTTTGTTGTAAAATGGCATCCCTTTCAGAGCAGCCATGGCAACAAACTTCTCGGGGGGGGGGGGGGGGCTGTCTGCGAAGTATTGTTCGCAATGCTGAGCCACCTCTGTATTCCTCATATGTGACGTCTGATGTTGAACACTCATTATCTGATAGGGGCTGAGGTTCTTGCTCATTAGTACAAGGAAAAGGCACCTTGCTGCCAGTTACTGTCGTCAGTGTTTTCTTCACAAATTTGTGATGAGTGCCTAGAGCTTTTTCGTTATTCAATTTTTTGTTCTCTTTTTCTATTTCAAGAGTTGGTAACTTTAGAGGTGATTACAGCATTGATGCTGACTTTGTTGAAGGTCATCTTTCTCGTGAAGTGTTGGTAGAAAATCATTAAGTGAGTCACTGCCGTCAGCAGCCAACCTGTTACCACTGGAATTTTGAGACCTTGGTTGCGGAAGGGCTGAATGCAGCAGCGAGTGCTGTGGCTGTTTGGACACATATACAGGTGTGCACTCATTAGCATCCATGGAAAAGCATGTTGATTGAATGAGGTGCTGGCAATGAATGTCGCTGTGAAAGCTGTGACTTGGGGACAACAGAACTCGATGAGCAGAAGGGAACACATTTCCTGGGAATGACGTCGGAGACCGTTTGTCGTCACTGAGTCTTTTCATTCGGCTTGCGAGCCACGGTCGCCGGTGCTCGTCCAAAACGGCTGCAAATACAAGAGCATGATGACCTCTGCTGGGATTCTTTAGTGGAAACTGGGAGTGAAAAGCGGTATTGGCCACCACACTCAGTGATATTCATGTGTGTCCACTGGAGCAGTTACCCTCACATGCATGAGAGATTTAGTTGCGTAGACGGAACAACGTCAGACAACCATGCTCTTCTCAATTCCTTACAATTCATTTTTCTGATGTGGTATATGCTGCTGCATCTGTCTGCATTTTTCACTTCGCTTTGACAGAACTGACTGCCGTGTATTTTGTCCGTCTTAGAAGTAACATTTCATCTTTTGAAAGAATGTAGATCAAACGTGACATTTGTTGTTCGTAATTCAAAGTGGTTGAACATAACATAGAGGGATGATATTTCAAGCAGCGCTTGTATGACACCGAAGTCTTTTTTCTAACGACAGTTGTGCGTCACCTTTGCCAAGACAGCATCTTAGCAATTGCGTTCATTAGAAGAGAAGGTAATCTCCAAACATCTGAATGTCAAAGAGTCTGTTCCTGCCGCTTGGAGTATAAGTGTCTGCTGTTTGAACACTAGATTGAATTTTATCTCATGAATACACTGTACCAGCCATCTTCTGTGAAAGTCTCGTAATTCGTCATTTGACACTGCGAGGATTTTCTCCAGGGTCTTGAACTCTCCGCGACTGGACCATCTGCCACCCTTCCCGAAGATTGGACATCTGATCGCCGACGCAGAGCCCGCCCTCATTGGCTGACCCCGTGCATGCAGTGCCTGACAGGGTCGGGACAACCCGTGACACGACGTCCCCACCAAACATCCACGGCAGACAAGCAGCGAGCACAGGAAGGGAACCCACAAGAGACAACCTTCCCGTTTATTAAACAAATCGCAAAGTGACTCACGCACTCCCGGCATCGTTGCCGCGGAAAAACACCCCGGCTTATTTGTTATTGTTTTTTAACCCCCTCCCCCACTTCCCTAAAATTGTAAAGCCTGGATCTGACTGAATTTGTTACTGTGAACTGAAATGGTAGACGGAGAAGGATGAGAAAAAAAGAGAACATGATGAGGGACTACAGGTTCTGAAGTGATATCTAGCACAAGCAATATTTGAAGTGTTAGGAGGTCGTCTGGGGTAGCTACAGTCGGGTCACCCCTCGTCTGCTGGTTGACTCAATCTCTGATCACCTTCCTCCCCTGTTTCTCCCCCCAAGTCTTATTCTTGTGCCGCAACCTTGTCGGAGCGTGTGACTTTCGTTCATTTCCTCTCCAATTTTTTTCCCCCTCTTTGCCGTATCTGTCTACTCCTTCAGCCAAATTCAAGCCCCCCCCCCCCCCCAAGAAAGAATAAGAACGGAAAAGAGAGAGAGAGAGAGCTCTAGCGTTACATGAAGAGAGTGTGACAGCTCCCGGTGAAGCGGTTCAGAGTTGAGTAAGCAGAGCCCCAATCCGGCAGACCCTTTTCAGTCGCTAGGATTCCCGCGGCTGGGGCACACTCCTCTCCCTACGTGGCCTGTCTGTCCCATGTTACGAGGCTACTGAGGCACTTCACTCACTGCAAAATAGCGACAAAACTCGCTTTCTCTCTGTAGAGACCGTCGTGTTATGGGCTGTCTTTACTCTCAAATATTGGACACCATGCTTTTTCTATCCGTGGACAGCTGGCCTGGTTGTTACGAGAATAAGGTGTCCTCTCTCTACTGGTAGAGAAAGTATGTTTTAATAGTAATACCCAGGTTGTCTTGACACCGATAACCCAGTTTTGGATATGTGAATGCGTCTAACAGTGTAGGATATGTGCGTAAATCTCTATTCAATCATTGTTACAGTGTTTTGAAGTCATATCCGATCGTAGCAAACAGTGTGGCCGGACTGTTTTGCATCGCCTGTCACCTGGGACCCTTCACAAGCTCTAGAAATTTGACTGGCTATTGTGGACTCGGCTTTGTTTTCCAACAAGTGGCCCTAATCTGGAATAATATGATGCTCAGACTTTCAAAAGTTTTCCCCAGCTAGTCCTGTAGGGGTAAGGTACCGTACCTCTTTCACTTGTGCCAGGAGCTACATCAGGTGGAATTCAAGCCGGACATACAAACTACATTTCTGTGGTTTGTGGTTTTCATCTACATTTTGTCATTGATCTGCATCCGTGTTTTGTTTGTCTCGTTTTGTCGTCCCCCCCCCCCCACCTTATGCAACAATCTGATGCTGAAGGTTAAAGTTCATTCACTGTGGACATTGAAGGGATTAACTCCGACTAGCATCATTGCACACAGCTCCCCTGTAAACTAGGTGCAGCATTCAAAACCGAAAGCCAGCAGAGTCTGGCTTTGCCGCTGCCATTGTAATCTTGTTCAACTGGGCAGCCGCCCACAAGGTGAGCACCAGCTTGGTCTATGATAGCGCTGGAAACGAGGCCCAGCGCTCTCGGCCGTTCCCCCGTGCGTTCGGCCCCGGACGCTGCCAGCATGAATACGAGCGTGACGTACCTGATGTACCAGTCGTGCTTCATTCGAGGTCGGGTGAGAGGCCACACCGCCAAAATGTACGAAAAGTTCACTCATGAGAGGATCCTAAACTTCTTGCTGGAGGTAAGACTGGCGTACTGACCCAGTGTGTTGATGCAGGTCAACTCCATTCTCCCGCAGTGCATGTATACTGATGAGAAGTCAGTAGTATTTAACACTAGTAGTTCATAAAGGGGTAATGGTTTTGTAAATAATGCAGTTTATTATCCCTGCAAATCTTTTACTTCAAAAGAAGTCAGTCAGTGCCAGGTTTGAATACTGGGGTGCAGTTTTTTTTTTCTGTCATCCCTTTGAATTAATTTTTTTTTTTTTTTGCTTGTTCATTTCCAAACAAAGTTGATATTAAAGACACTGAAGTCAAAATGTGTGCAAGGGGTTATCCCATCTCTTAAAGTGGTGACTTTCTTTTCAACTGAGATTTTTGACTCAGATTCACTTTTATTTGGCTCGCTCTTTAGAAATTCTCTTCCCTCATGAGAAATGTAACTGATCATGCAACACCAGACTGTTTGTACATGCCATTGTATTAATTGAGTGATAATCAAATGCTTGCAATGTGAGGTGATCATTTATTCCATCAAAATCAATATATTTTTTGTTTAACTCGGAAAATGGAAAGTGTTGATGTCCTCCATTCTATCTGCATTCTGTTCACAGGATTATTTGCCTCTTGAGAGAAAAAAAAAATAGATTATGAATGTTTTGATAGTCCACAATTTTTTGGAAATGAATGAATGTTTAGTGTAATAGTCATTACTTGGAGGAAACCCCGACTGAATTGGGTGTGTATTTGCTGGAGAGACATGATTTACCAGAGGAGAAGCAAGCATTATGATTCAATCATTGAATATATGAACAGAAAGAGAAAGAAAAAATGATTTTTTTTTTCATTTGCTTTTTTTTTGGGGGGGGGGTGCAAATGAGTGCAGGTGACAGTTAGCAGCTGCATTTACTTCAATGTTATGAGGCCGCTAGAAATTTTGCAGGTACTTTGAATTAATCACACACTTGAATTGAGTCACCCACACAAACACACCTACACACACACACACACACACACACCCACACACACACACACACACACACACACACACACACACACAGAGCCTCACGTAACACTGAACAGTAGCCTTAATCATCCATGTTGTGATGTGTAGTCAAATAGATCCTTGATAAAGTGGCCTGTGAATGTAGAGAATGATGTCTATTACAGGGCTTCATGAATGAATAAAGGATTTTCAAGCTGGCAACTACAGGGGGTGGGATAGAATGTGGTGAGAATTGTATGAACTAATGGCAAACATCTATTGATACCAGAGTTTTACCCACAACAAAAGGTGAAGATGTTATAAGTCTTCTTCCATTTTATTAAATCCTCTTGATTTTCAGTTTCCTTCTGTGCCTGTGGAAATGGTTTTGCCATTGAATTGAATAGTAGTCAACAGTTAGTAGACATGAGACCATTCTTCATGGTTTCTGGATGACGGATTTCGTTGTTTTTGTCTTTTCTTTTCAGTCATGATTTGTGCTTTGAAGCAAGAAATGCTAAGTTTTCCGTCAGTCTGTCAGTAGTTTTGGATTATCAGCCGTCTGTCATTCCTTGAATTAATCCATCAAGCTTTTTCAAGGCAGTGGTCTTTATCTGTAATACTTGGTTTTTAGGACTTTTGCAACCCGTTATCTGTTTTGCTTATCTGTTTGTTTGTTGGAGATTTACTGATGGGAGTTGTTTTTCCACGGAATATTCCCTTCTGATAATTCGACATACATTGTACATGTATGGCTTCCTGCTATTCCTCACTGGATTTTTTTTTTCTTCCAGATAGGAATCATTCTCTCTGAGTGAAAAACAAACCAGCAAACAAACAAGTTTGAAAGAAGATTGTCTGTATTAAGAAAGGAACTTATTTATGCTGATATGGACCTTTCTTGTGATGGATCTATAGGCTACCCCACCCAAATACTAAGCAAGGATGGATCATGATAAAGACAAGCTTTTTTATCATATATCTATTCAAAAGTAATTTTAGAGGATTTTATATTTTGATTGCACCCTTGAACGTATATATTGAGGTACATTGTATAGTGTATGGATGGCATAGTTGACATTAATGGCAACAATGTTATTAAGATCATCTCATTCTTATCAAAATTTTTGTCATCATAACATCATTATTCATACAATTTAATACCAACAGTGTGATCACAGTCATCACTATTTTATTGTTTTCGTCTGTATCATCTCTACCAATATCCTCCTCTTCCTCCTCCTTCTCCTCCTCCTCATCATCATCACTTTTACCACAACCATCAATGTCATCTTCAACAAAGTGTTAAAGGGATGGTACAGTATTGGTAGAGATGAGAATTGGGCTTTTAACTTTTGTGAGATACCAAGAAAACACTTAGGAAATAGTACAGAGGATACCATTTTAAGAGAAAATCAAAGTTTATTTGATGAAAATTGAGTTCGGAATGACTGAAACATCCAAAAACAAAGTAAAACAAAGTGATCTTAATAAAGTTTGGGTCCCGCGCTTATTAGATTCGCTCTGTTTTGGGTATCTCGGCCATTTCAAAACCAATTTTCATTAAATAAACATTGAATTCCTCGTAGAATTACATGCTCTTTCATATTACATAAGAGGTTTCTCATTATCTCACCAAGAAATGTTAGAAACCTGAAATTAGGTCACAACCAAAACTATACATTGAGTTTAATATATATCAGTATACAGTATATTGAGATATATACAGATTTGATACTGCAAATATGATTTTGTTGTTGGTATTGTATGATTATCATACATTTTTGTGTTTATTTGTATGTATGTGTTCATGCAGGGCCTCCAAGAACAACAGTGTTTAACCCACTGACGGAGCCACCCTGTGAAAATAAAACATATAAATAAATAAATAAATAAATAAATACAATCCCTTTAACCTGTTGAGGAGGAGTCCCGAGTATACTTGGGCAGGTGTCTATGGGAAATGCGTGTTGTAGCAAAATCAGCCAGTCCTTAACGGGTTAAACTATCTTTTTCCCTTGTTGCAGAATTTACCATCCTCATGGTATTGTATTGATATGAACATCATCCCAATTTCATCATTACTATAACTCCATCACTCTCTTTGTACTTGATGATTCTTGGTGTGTATATCTTCATTGTTGTCATCGCCATGGTTACTGATTTCATCATTGCCATGGTTACTGATTTCATCATTTTCAATCACATACATCCAATGCCCACAGTGATGAGAGGGAAAGACCTTTGCTTATATGTTAAGCAGCAGGACCAATGTCGGGCAGTGTAAGGTGGAGGCGTGTACTGGGGAATAGAAGTTGCGATCACTGCTCCTTGAATGATGTGATGTTGCAACCAAGGATGTCCTGTTGCCATGGTGACAGGGTAGGAGAGATGCAGTTGGCATTCATGGTGTTCAAAGGGCATTTTACCTTTTCGGGAAATAGTTTTGTTTCTAATCTGTAGAATGTATGAGTGTGTGGTCACAAAAGCATCCCTACCACGCTGTGTATGCATGATCTCAGATCAGCATTTCCAACCAAGCTGTCATATTCTCACCATAGTTTGCCGTGAATCAGCATTATGGTGCCTATCTCACTGTGTCCCCCCCCCCCCCCCCCACAGCCCCACCCCTCCAAGCGACTAGTCATCTCCAGAGCATTTTGATAACACATTGTTTTGAGGGAGAGGGTGTTTTCCCCCTCTCAAACTCATAATCATATCATCATGTAATTGAAACTGTCAAAATGCTGCGGAAAAAAACAGCCCCTAATTGTGTCTCTGTCAACGCGTTGGGATCATCCCGAATTTTGCGTCTCACCTGCCACGTCTGACAGACATGCAGGCTGTACGGCCCTGCCTTGAGGAGCGAATCCCAATGTTACCGTGTTAAAAATGTTTTTCACTATCTTCACTTTGTGCTTTTCATTCATGAAGAGACTATGGATGGAGGTAGTGGTTGATTGAAGAGAGAAAAAAAAAATACACCCCATATCTCAAGTGGTGTATATTATTTGAAAGTCTCCTTACTTAATTGTGAATTTTGGAAATAGTGATTTGAGTTTTAAACACATTGCAGTTATGAATGTTATCCAGAACAATTTTGTTTTCATTTTTTGATGTCAATATTGGTGTTGTTTAGCAATAATGTTATAAAAATGAGAAAGGTTTCTTGCTGCCCTGAAGATTCATTATTTTTAAGATACAAAGTCTTGTCAGCCTTGGAATGATGTATAGCATGTGGTTTACCTTTTAGCATATAGCAAAGGAAACTGCCAACACAGAATTTAAATCAGTACTTATTTCACTTCCTGCCTCGTAGATCATAAACCCAGGCACCCCAAAGAGTGTGTATTTTATGCTTGCGCAATTAGATCCAGTTGGCCTCCACTTGTTAAAAGAAAGAAGGGGTAAACACGCATGCTAGTGAGTTGTATATTGTTACAACCGTATTGCATTAAAGGTTTCCAACAAAGTCAACTGAACTCCCGAAATCCTATCCAATCCCATGCCCCAAGACTTGGATGTGTCTCAATTCATAATCCTTGGTAGGAGGCTCGCAGAAAAAGAAAAATCAAGCAGAGGAACAAACCAACAAACAAACGGCCAACCACAAGAGTAGTGGCAGACGAGGGTAATATGTTAAGTGCGCATGGAATCTTAGTTCTTTAATCTCCCCAAACACAACCTGTAAATTCGCCTCTCCAACCCACTGCCCATGCTGATCCCGCCCTAGAAGTGTACCCAGGAGTTAAACCTCAGCTGTGAATGAAGAAGCTGAGAGTCGTGCCGTCATGCGTAACTCCACGTACATTCCAAGTCTCGCTACTGGCGACATGATGTGCAAAAAAACAAACAAACAAACCCAGAGCAGAAAAAAAGCAAAACAAAAGTAAAGTGCTAAAAAGTGGAAAAAAATGTGCTACCTTTATGCCATGGTATACTATGGGCCCATTCACACTGCCACCAATTGTGGCAATAATTTCTCATTTTCTTTTCTTATGTGTGTAGACATGATAATTGTGAATGGTAGTGAAATTCAAATCGCAAGCCATGCACTACTTAAAGTGTGGCATTTCAGAATTAGTCGAGATTATTTGTGATGCAAAGTAGTGTGTATGAATAATGGGAAATTGTACCTTTTTTATATCCCATAATGCAAAGCGCATGGTGGACAGGCTGTTCAGAATCGGATCAACTTCAAGATTCGTACATGCCGTTTGGCCTCACTCGAACTGGTGCAATTTGAGTCACAATTTTCTTTGTTAGCAGGTGCGATTTGGATGGCATTTTTTTTTTTTTTTTTGGCATACAAGTGAAAAAAAAAGTAAAAAAGAACTTTTGATTTGAATTGCTATTTAAATAATGCTTTTTCAGTGTGTGTGAATGGGCCCTGTAATGCAGACTGTGACAGAGAGTCCCCCATATTTCTAATGATTGGCCCCCATTTCAAGGATGTCTTACCTCTCACTCAGCCTCCAGAAGATACTTCTGTCATTCTATTCTCTTTATAAATCTCTTTCTGACACCATTCCCCCCCCCCCCCCCCGAATTGTGTGAACAGTTCACATTAAAGCAAACTTACTAGTGTAAAGTGGAGGTGTGACGGAGCTTGTACACACTATCCAATGCAAGTGCATTGTGATTCATGACAGTATTTTGAGACTATGTGTCAACTTGATTGGTATATGGGTCTGTTTATCTTGTACATATTTGTACAATAGAAGAAAATACACTTTATATGTGAATGGTAGAATATCATTTTTCTTTCTATTCAGGGACTACTATTATAAGAAGTAAGAGAAAGAATATCTTTTGAGGAAATCTTGTTTGCCAAATAAAAGATACAAGGACATGAGTTTAAAGTCTTCTTTGTGTGTGCATGACATTTTGACACATGTTTATAGATCATGTCTTCCCAAATTAAGACTGTGGAAAACTTTTGAACTCCTGAGTTGAGGGAGGAGCATTTGTGCTGTGCAAATGTCATACTGTCTCAGCATGCATAGTAGTGGCTTGTCTATGGAAAAATAGCCTCAAGTTGACTTTAAATTTGCAGAAAATACATGTACATGCTTAACATACAATGTTTAACCAGCATATCTAGATCAAGCTGCACAGTAATGTAGTTTTGATGAAAAGAAAAAAACATTAAGAAATTTATCATTTGCGTGAAGTTTTATATCTGTACTGCCTCTTCTTCGAAATTCCAAGTCTGAAGTGTTCTAAATCTTCCTTTTTTTTCATGAACAAAGCAAATCTAACCATTTTCTTGCTGAAAGGTACATTTCAAAGTATGTTCCTGGGTTGTTCTGGCTGGAGCTGTGCCTGTGTGATGTTAAATACCATTATATAAACTTCAAACCTGAACTTTATCAAAAGTCAGATCTGTGTTGTTCTTGTGGTTATTACACCCTTATGCTACAGTTTTGCTGAATAGGTATATGGGAAATAAAGTGGGGCAAATTAAATGGATGATCCTAGAATCTGGTAAGCAGTAGCTTTTGGCAGTTTTTTCACATTTGAACAGAGATGGAACACATAATGATTATAGATGTATTTACCTGTAATCACGGCATTTTCATGGCACCTTTCACAGAGAATGACGAACATATTTTCTCTCCCTCTTATTCTCACCTCACTCTCACCTAGCAATCATATAAGTGCATATGATCGGCTTCTTTTTCACCTTGTTTTCGTGTCTCTGTGAGGCCATAAACCTGTTAAAGTAGAGGTTGATGGTTGTGTACGCTGTCGAGTGATTCTGCAGAGGGAGAGGGATTGTATCTGGAGAGACAGTCTACAACTTTGTTTGCTGTTTGAGCGTGATATCGGGATGAAGTCGGATCAGGCGGCCACGGCAGTGTGTATAGAGGGCTAGAGCGACATGGTTTCTGCGGGTTCTCTTCGATGGGTGGAAAAGTTTACCACAAGCGCTTATTTGTGAGGTTGCTGAGTCCCCCCTGCCCTCCCCCCCCCCCCCAATTTTGTCGAGGGTAATCCATGACTGTCAGCAGACTGGGATGAAATGTGAAGCCGGCGAACGTTTCACCCCAGAAGAGTAGAGGAAGCTTTGTGCAGTCATTTGCATGTCCTTCCAATTGAATCACGTGTCGAGGAAATCATTATTTGCCGAAAAATACTGCTCGATCATTCGTCAGCGGCTCCAGCTATCTCTCTCGAATCTCCCCCCTTAAAACTCTACCTTCTTTGCAATGATTTAAAGGGGATGGCTAGTAACTGATCAGTGGGAATGCTGTGGGATGATTGTTCCAATCCTTGTGGGATTCATTTAAGACTACATTATATATTGTTGTGTGAAAATTATTTGCTTCAGAATGGTTTCATATTCAAGGAGTGTGCAGTTTAATGTTTCCAGGTTAGCATGCCTGTACAGTGACGGGGCGATTAAACTGCACATTACTTGAATATGAGACCATTCTGAAGCAAATAATTTTCACACAACAATAGATATATAATGTACTCTTAAATGAATCCCACAAGGATTGGAACAATCATCCCCAGCATTCCCACTGATCAGTTACTAGCCACCCCATTTAAAGCGAGCATTTCTTCTTCCATCCTTGCATCGTCTGCTTTATCCTACTGTCGAAGATTTTGTTCTTATTAATCTGCCCGCCTCCTGACGTGGACTACAATCCTCCTTATTTATAGCTTCTGATCACAGCATGTCTCCCTGTAACCCTTTACCTGCCACATTAGTTACCTGTCCATAGGTTTATGTGTGAAATTTGTGCACATTTGATTCCTTGGCACAGACAGGCTTAAAGGGAATATATCATGAGGAGACTTTATTTTGTGAATGTTGGCAATTTGAATCTATTCAGGATCCCCGTAATGCATCGAAAAATGCTAACACTGCTGGATTTTGCAAGTGGAGAAGACTGTCGAGCGGTTGCAGATTTCTTTTGGCCAACCTCCTATAGTCTTTGTATGGTCTGTTCCACAATATGCTTCATTGCGTGCATTTGCTGATGGGCCATTCCATTCTAGCAGACTTGCGTTGGTTGTAGTTCTTGCATGTATTACACTGTACCACAGTGGGCAGCGAATGATAATCAGTTCAATCAAAGCGCTCTAACGATAGCCAAAGTATATTCATTCTTTATCTACACATGTAGTGCTACACTGCAGTGAGATTAGTTGGATTTTATTCTCAAAATGAATGATAATGTGGACTCGCTTGAATTATAATCAGCTTTCGTTTTCCTGTGTAAAATGAGTCACAGGTCAATTTTTCATGTGTTGTTTGATAGTATGGTTTTCAGTGACCGCTACACATGTACAAAATCATGCAGAGTTATGTATGTGTCCGTTTGTATTTAAGTGTTTATGTTTATGTGTGAAAATGACCGTTTTTGAAATTGATAGGACATTTGCTTAGAAATTCATCCGCTTTCATTTTATTCACTAATTACTTGATTCTGAGCCAAACCAAATTTGAGTGTACTTCATAAACAGCCACACTAAAAAAAATGTGTAATCATATTCATGATCATGTAATCATCATCATTTTCTTTTTCTTTCGGAAGCATGACAGTGAATGATATACTTCCTTTTTCATGGTTAATAACCACCAAACATGTTGACCAATGATACACTGTATGAAGATAATGGAATATGAGAAGACACTATGTTTATCTCACACTTAACCATTAAGTCATGGGGGGAAATTTTCTGTCATTTTGAAATTGGTTCATTCAGAATCTGTTCTAATTGAAGAATGCACAATAAACGAAGCAATTAAAGAGGTTTTAGCATTTTCTGCAGCAAAATCAAATGATTCTTCATGAACACCATCAAAATATGTTGCCAATTTAATGATTTTTCATAAACTTAGTAACTGGGAGGCTTTTGATTTTTTTTTTTGCTACAGAAAGAAAGAATTCTATACGAACAACAAGTGGCTCAAGAAAAAGAATATTTTAGTCTACAATGTGAGATACTAACGATGAATAGTCAAATTCATTAGAAACATCTAGAGAAACAAACCACAGAAATGTATTTTCTACAATAGACTTGATGAATTAGCAGAAAAGCTGCCAAGCGTGAGGTGAATGGGTGTATGGCTATTGATTAGAAGTTGTTGACGTTACGCTATCCCAACGTCATCGTGGAAGGTAACCAACCAAGGATTTGTGGTGAACCTTATGGGCAGGATTTATTGTCTGCACACACGCGCGCAAAAAAAAAAAAAAGAGCAAAAAATAATAGAAATTCATTGACTGCTGGATGTCTGTTCTTGTTTGTCTTTGTTGTTGTTTTTTTTTTGGGTGGTCTTTTTTGCTTTTTGCTCGTGGCATCGACCTTCCTTCCCCCTGGATTATCAGGGAGCACCGTCCTCGCCATCTGTCTAGTTTACCGGAGAGGATGGATGATGCGTCGTGACGGTAGCGAGGATTTCATCAAGGAAGCGGATCCAATGTCGTGACGTCAAAAAACACTGATTTGCTGAGAAAAGCAGACTCTGATCCCCCCCCCTTCTAGTCCGAAGAGCTGACTTATGCTTCTGTACATTATAGTTGTATTTTCCTCGAAGCTTTAGTTTCAGATGACCTCTGTTTGTATTCTGGATTTAGTGTGGAGAAGATATTGTGAAAGAAAAACTACTGTTGTTTTTTTAATAATAAACAAAATAGTACTGTAAGGAGTGTTGGCAGGTGGAACTTAAATCAAATAATCAGTAAGGATAGGAATGTTGACAAATTAATTTCTGCTCTGGTGTCATCACAATAATTGTGGGTTGATACATTGTGCTATTGTCAATATGCCAACGTATTATTCATTGTGCCTTTCAAGGCAGGAAACGTGTGGGTGGGGATTTTTTTGTGTGTCATCCAAAATTCTGTTTTCCGTTTTTATTTCCCTGTTAGGCATCTGTTCTCCACGAGGCATCTTTGAAATTGATTTTATAACTTAATGCATATCAATCTGATGAATTTGGTTGTCAGAATTCGCTGAGCCTTATCTGATACTGAATGATAGACCTTTTCCGTTATTACTTAAAACCAATGGCTATACTGATGAAATTTTGCACAGAATATTTTGTCGCTAGCAAAGTATCATCATTTATTCAATTGAGTTATAAAAGTGCTGGAAGGTTTGCTATTTGCTATTGTCATTCTGTTAATTACCACAAAGGGTATTCTCTTGTCATATCACCCTGTTTCTATGCAATTTATGATGCCTGAAATGTTTTTTGTGTGCTCCTGTATTGCACATTGCTGTGTGTTGTTGTTGTTGTGGTTTTTTTTTTTTTGGGGGGGGGGTGTTGGTTAGGAACAGGGATGAGGCTGTTAAAAATGATCATGTGAATTCATTTTGGCTTACCACTTGGAAAAGGGGAAAAGTTTGTGATTTATGTACAAAATTAGTCACAGTCCTGTGCGTGGAAAACGGGATACGAAACGGTATCTGTGGCCAAATTTTGCAGGATTTATGTTTTTTGATGCTGGGCGAATATTGTGTGCCTTATGTGAGCCATTTGTACTGTCATGCAGTATTCAAACGAACATACAAATAAACAAAGAAACAACACCTTATCAAACAGAGAAGGATATGAAGAACTTTGCCAATGACTTCAAGATGTCTGATTTCATTAATGAAGGGAAACGAGATGAGAAGAACCTCTTTTTTTTTTTTTTTCAGTCAGAGTCACTTTTGGGGGTGAGCATTATCAAACTATAGAGGGCAGGAAGTCTAGTTTTTGTGTGTCTGGATGTAAACAGATATATCAAGGTGGAGAAATGTTGAGAGGAAAGGTGTACATTGTGTATGCAGCAAGAGAAAAAAAAAAATCATGATGCCAAACTTCATGAAAAATTTGAAAAGTCACACTCTGGTGTGTGTGTGTGTTTTTTTTTCCCTTTTATATATGGTTGTTTTGGTGTATCTTTTGGCACAGTTGCCTAGCGACTTCCATGGTTATTTTGTGAGGTGTCTCATGCTGTAATTTCTCACATGATCCTTGAAATATTATATCATGAAGAAAGTCTTCGCAAACTCCCCCCCCCCCCCCAAAAAAAAAAAAAAAAAACTACCCCACTCCATATATTGTTGATTTTATTGTTCTTTCAATTTCATTGAGCTAACCGGGCCTACTTTCTCTCAACTTTTGCTTCTTTCAGAGGAGAGGAGGGATATCGTTTGACCGCGCAGACAAGACAGCTCTCTACGTTCGGATGCTCGGTGAGTCTTTACAAAGTTATCAAGTGCTCTCATAACCATAAGCAACCTGCCTCCATATCATACCAAAAATATCTTTAAAATGGTGCTTTTGAAAGGGGTAATGCGGAGTACCACTCGTCCTCATCATCTTATGTAAGGTAATGATGTTTTGTATCATTGCAAATCACCTTCATCTTTTTGTGGACTACTGAGTTTTATTGCAAAATGAAGCCCATAAATTGATTGAAAATAAAACAAAAAAACAGTCAATTAAAACTGTTAGATTAATGAATTCGGTTGAGTAAAATAATGATGAATATGATTACAATAGTAATTATGCTAATGATAAGAATGATAGTGTTAATGATGATGCAAAATCTGTAATTGTTATTAAATGATGAGGAACAAAAAGAAAAAGTATTGATAAAGTAATATATAAATTGAAGTTTCAGGTATGATTGAACTGGAAAGAATGACATATACCTGTACTTGGATTTTTATAGTCAACTGGAATCCAGTTTGTAGAAATTTGATTCAACATCTGTTATATTTGATTTTGTAGTGATATTTGGGGCCTTAGCCCCACCGTTGGTACTGGACTTTCCTTAGCCCACTTTCTGTTTACACTTGTTTTTGCCAAAGTGGGCTAGCCCCACCGATAATCCCGTACTATCTGGCCCTGCAAAAAAGCAGGGTTAGCACCGCAATTGCGGTGCCAAGCAAGCGAGTGTAAACAGAATGAAAAAATAATCCGGGGCTAAGCGACGGAGACGAAGTCCGACCCCCCACTGACTAATCAGAAACGAGGTAATCAAGTGCTGCCGGTGCGTATGGTACTTGTACAGTGCACAGCGTAATCATGAATATTCATGTGGTTTGGAAAGTACGGGACTAAGAAATACGAGTGTAAAAAGGTCAGTTTTCTCCTTAGCCCAGGACAAGAGCTTAGTACGGGATCTATTGACGAGTGTAAAAAGCTGAAAAAATTGGTACGGGACGAACGATAATCCTGGGTCAGAGAAAGTACGGGTTAAGAAACACAAGTGTAAAAAGGGCTTAGTATACCTCCAGTGTATTTCATGTCAGTGTGTATGTCTGTGAAGTGAGCATGATATCAAGGACACTGAGAATGGATTGCATCGATTCGTCGATGTCAAGTCAGGATTGATCGCTGCGGCAGGAGATGACAGCCGAGTGAGAGTCGCAAGTTGTTAGGAACTCAGTCACTCGAGACGATGTGCTTGTCAAGTTTAATCCCCAAGACGAACCCTCAGCAGGAAGCCGTCCATTGTGTCTGATAAGACGGTGGGGCGAAGACGATGGTCATCCGCAGATGAACTGCCCTAGATCCCACATTTGTTTGTTGTTGTTTTTTTAATCCTACCTCAAAGGAGGCTGATGGTCAAGGGGAAGGACGGGGGATGAAGAGGGGGAGGGGGGTACAGGTCTCCCCCCCCCTTTTGCGGTATGATATTCTGCCTCTGGACTTTACGTCTGACCTACTTTTGAGGTGACCTTCTGCGCAGTACCCCTGGGTATCGGCTTTGCTTTGGCATATGACACTTGCTAATAGGCCCGTTCACACACAAGGGAAAAAGTGCGATTTAAAAATTGATTTTCTTATCGCGATCAAAATTTCGAAATTTTTTCCAGTGTGGACAGAAAAATCTCACTAATTACCGCGATCCTTATCGCGATCCAACTCGCACTATTAGTGTGATTTTTCAGAATAATCGCGATTATTTTGCCAAGCGTCGTGTGTGTGAGCGCGATCGAGATTCGGAAATCGGTATTTTTAGTTCCATCGTTCGTAGCGCGTGCGAAACTCTATTGGGACTGCGGGGTCAGTCTTCGGTCATGCAAGATTCGCGCATGCGCAGTTTGGCCACTGATGTTCTTCCCTTGCTGCGAAGTGCGATTTTTCCCTGTGTATGAACGGTCGAAAAAAAGATCGAAATTTGGATCGCGATTGAAATTTCGATTTTCGTTGTTTGTGAACGGGCCTCACGACTGTAGGAGATGTGAGAGGAAATTTGCTATAACTTTAGTCAGGGTCAACCCCAGGTAGAGAGAAGGGAAGGGAGGAAGGGGGTGGGGAAGGGAGGAAGGGGTGGGGATGAGGGAGAGAGGAAATGAAGGAGGGGTAATTAGGGGAAGGGAGGGGGGGGGGGAGAATCCTGGTCAAGGGGGTGGGGCATTGAAGACATTGTGCATTTGAGAACAAAAGAGGCATTAACTCATGCTCATTACACACTTGCTGAACTCAGAAGGTTATCACAGAAATCAATAGATGTAAGGGAGGGGAAACCAAAGAAGTACTGTAAAAGCTGTTGTTTTCACACACAGATAAAATATTTTCACGAGTGAGGTTACAAGCATTTTCGCAAGATGTTATCACAATTTTGACTTCTTGTAAAGCTTTCGTAAGTATGTGCACTTCTTGAATAGTAATGCCTGTCCGTTTGTAACATTTTTGTGTGTTGTTAAGTTTACAGCCCAACCATGATTCGCAAAATTCACAAAAATTAAACCAATTCGAAAATAACAGCTTTTTCTGTGAATTATCTGAGGGAGGTTGCCAGGTTAGATGCATAAAGTTGTTTGTAATTTTTCTGGGTGTGTGTTATCTTGGCTGGTTATGATGATTTCGTGACAGTTTTTCTTCTCCACTCTAAACAGTGAAGTAAAATACCCTCTTTCCCCTCTAATTACAAGGGCATGGGATACAATTGATAAATGGTTGTACTAGTTATGCTATGTTTTTCCCATTTGCAAGTTGTATGTACATTTTAAAATGTTTATGTATTATGCTCCAATTTCTTGTATGATTTGTATTTTCATCTTTGCTTGTGCATGATTCATATTTTTATGTGGAGAACTGATTAATTGCTTCAATCATACATTTACTAGGAATAAAGTTTGATAGGTTAAAATGAATATAAATGAGAAATGTGATATACTGCATGCATGATACGTTATGTGTGGGACTGAAAAGTTTGTTGCCCCCCCCCCCCCCCCCATTGATGTAACATTATTTGACATCTTTTAGGGTCACTGTACAAGGTTTTAACAAACACCCACCTGTGAACTTGATGAAAGACAAATCATCTGATTGTAGTAGGGTGATTGATGTACACCTCTATTCAGCATCACACTTCCATCAAGTTTCATTCCAGTGAATTACAGATTTTAATGCATTTTCCAGATTTTAGGGGTCCTTTGGAAATTAGATAGCACTGCCCGTCCACCTCAGTCAAGTTCTTGGTCTGACCCAATTCGGTTTGACCTTCTGATGCCAATGCCGGTCATCCCCAGAAAATGAATAAACCAACCGGTGAGACACAGTGTCGGGGTAAGCGTTTGTCAGCAGTAGGCCTGTGTACGGCAGAGCCAAGCTGGGAGGAAACGTGGAGGAGATTCAAACGGTTGTTCCCAGGTCTGTGGAGCGAGGAATTCCAAATTGCAAATGACAGGGGCTGGAGAAAGTTTGTGAGGAGTATAGGGTAGGAGTCATGACTCTTCAAAGAAGGAGGGAAGTTGTAGCTAGATATCGTCGATCACAAATAGGTAGTGTGTGAGAACCTGAAGGTTTATGAGAGAGAGAGACTGTGTTAATCTCTTCAGAGGTCATTTGTGAAATGGAAGGAAGTTTGGTCAGTTTCCTCATCATCTGCCCTTCTCCCTCAGCCTTCTCCTCCCCTTACCCTTTCCATACAGCACCCATCTCCCATATCACTTCCTACCCCCTCCCCCATGTTTTCTACCTCTATACCTCTCTCCTTTGAACCACTCTCCCTCACAACTCTCCACTCCTCCCCCTCTCCCTTCCCCCTCCCTCAGTCAGGCACAGGCGCAGAAAACTGCGCCTCCCGCCAGGCGCAGAAAACTGCTACTTTGGGGTTATCCGCCCGAGCGCCGAGCAAGTGTGCCCGCTACAATCGATTCTCGTAGTTTCCGCGAACAGTCGGTTCTATTGATATCGTCTGTGTACCAGGCGCCCATTACTGCAGCTTTTTACTGATTTGCAGTGCACTAAGTACTGTATGCAAGACAAATTGCCAAAACACGATAGTATGTATGTGTATACTGCACTGTATCACCATAATTATATCGAAATACAGCATGCATCAGGCACATCCAGAGCCACACGCTCTCGCCAACAAACACCATGCGCTGTATAAGTCTCTCCACACTGACCATAGCTCATTTATAAAATTAATCAAGAAATAGGCTAGTGAGATTGAGAATGAAGTAGAAGTCATTGGGATTACCTTGCTGTTACGATGTTATGCTGTTCTGCTTCCTTTGCAGAATCATCTGCAATTAACTCTGATAACTCATGTTTAACTATATGTGCTCTCTTGTATAACTCTGTCTCTCTGGAATTTAATCTAAAACTGCAATACCTATCACATAGCCCCTGCCTCTGTGCTTTGCCAATGGTCAGTTCAAGACCAGGGAGGTATACGAGGTAGGCCCCACAGAGAGCCTGGCCGCACTTTCACAACACTTTCCTTGTTTTAAACTGCTGCCCTATGTTTACTCAACAGAGATAAGAACCCAACCTGCCGGGGAGAGTACCACAGAGAAGAGAGAGGGGGAAAGAGATGATGCGTTGAGAGATGGAAGGTGGCTGTGCTGGGGGAGAGAAAGGGAAAGAAGCCACGAGAGGAGAAGAGAGAGGAGAAGGGAGAGAGGAAGGTCTGATAGGAAGGAGTACATTTCTGTTACACTAGCCAACACCTGTTGCACAAGGCTAAAAAGAGGGCAAACCGGTGGTCATTCAAAAAACATTTACCTAATTATGTATTCCGACCAGAATTACGCCAGATGTCAAGGTTTTATTCCCCTAGAAATGATTATTATGCAAGATTAGGTATTTGGCTTACTGCAGAGGAAATATCAGAAAAGTGTCAAGGTTAGAATTTTCGTACGAAATTAATATCGATTAGGTGTCTTCATCACCTAAATTTTCTCCATGCCTTTTACACTACGAGCATCGCGTGGCATGATGGGTATTGTTATTATAATATTCATGATAGCAGAAATCGGCGCTTTTCGACAGGCGCAGTTTTCTGCGCCTGTGCCTGACTGTCCCTACCACTTTCCCTTCATACCACTCCCCACCCCTCCCCCTCATTCTTCTCCAACTCTACCCTTTTCCATCTCCACCCCTACCCCTTCCCCTCTCATGCACTCCCGCCCCCTTCCCTCCTTTTCTTTCACCCCTCTCTGCCCCCCCCCCCCATGTATATGTCGCATAGATGGTAATGTTCAAATCAACTGTCCACTTTGTGATTTAATAGCACGGTAATATTTGCTTAATGTGTTATGGGTCAGAGCATAATTGTCCACACCTGTGTCAGAAGCAGCTTTCCTTCATGCATTTGAACATCTTTATTTTGTCATCAGCAGAGTTCAGCAAGTTTAAAATCAATCCACCGTAGTGTTGTATTGTAGTTAAACAGCAAAAAACTGGCTTCCTTTTAACTCTTTATGTGCCACGTTCGCACGTCCAACTCAGTCGACGGCGTGCCAACTTCGCATATTCTGCTCAACAAACAAAGCCGCCAAAACGGATCGATAAATCGCTAATCTCGTGGTACAGTCAAAGCGTTTCTCGCGCTTTTGTTCCTCTCACATACGGCTTGCATTCTATGTGGTGATTGACTATCAAGCGGTGCTCCAAGCTAAATTTGTGTGTACATTCTAAGTTTCTTTCACTATTGTATGTGCAACAGTCATGTCTTTACAGTAATGTAGTCTGGTAATTCAAAAGAAAAATTGAAAATAGAATTGTCATACATTGTATATGGAAGCAAAGTATGGCATTCCTCTTTAACTTTGCTCACTATTTTATCCAGCTTAACAGAAATTTGAAGAAGTTATACAAATTGGAAAAAGAGGTTTCTTTCTCAAAGCATGACTACCTTCGTGTCTCAGAATAACGTGGCACACAGGGGGTTTCCACCATGGCACATAAAGAGTTAATAGTCGAAGTTTTGAGCTGTGACGAGAAAAAGAAAGTAAAAAACAAACTTATCATGTACACTTCTTCCAGCATCAAAGTTGAACAATTTCAAATCAAAACCACCACATTGATAAACAGTATCTTTAATCGTGAATCGTGTGAGATTGGTTTTCATTTATAAAGCTGTAAGCTCCCCCCCCCCCCCCACCGTTCCGATATAAAAATAAGTCTTCTCATTTCTTGTCGTGTACATTAATGAGCCCCCAGGTAAGTCACCCTAGCAAATGCTATACAGGAAACTGTTAGTGAGGTTTCATAGACAGGGTGGTACATGGTGTACCTGTTCAAATCTATTGTTTCCTCTCCTTGCATTAATCTAGCTTCCTGTCATCTTTGACCTCCTTTTTCACTCAGTTTACCCCCCCCCCACCCCCACCCCTTTTTAAAGGCAAAAACATCATTTCCATGTGCCTGCAGAAACTTGTCAAATCAGCCCTGTGCTCTAAAAGGGATGTCCATGCAAAGGAAATTGTGTGAGGTAATGTTGTGATAGCACCATTTCAGTTTGGTAACAAGCAAAATTCAAAAAATAATTAGCCAGAAAGGGTTCGCCAGAAGTACCACATGTACAGTCTCAGAGCATATGTAACTTTGGTTGCTACGTAATTTTTTTAATGATAGATAATGGATAATCAACAAATTGGGCCACAGCAGTATCCCCCCAATCTACCAGTTTAGACTGAATCACAAGCACCTTGTATGAAAATACGATCACTCAGGCATGAGCAGTCATCACATAACATTCTACCTAAAAGTTGGGCACACCGACTTTCATTATTTTACACTTTTGTTCTGAAAATACTCCAAAACAACTGTTTATTCCGGCAAATCGCGTCAGCCAGACAAGTGTCTTCATAGACACTTTGGATGTATTGCAAGCAAATTCTGAATGGTAGAAGATGAATTTGACACCCTTCTGAGAATTATGTTTTGCCTTTAAAATGTTATGAGAGAAAATCATGTGAGACGCGTAGCATGTACAGAGCTTGCAGCATGAAACTGACACATCATCATCCAGGCACCAACTGCAGATGTGGAACTCCTGGTTGTCATGACAACCCAAAAGTCTACGCTGAATACATTTTTTTTTTTTGGGGGGGGGGGGAAGAAGGGATGAAGGTTATTGTGAAGTATTATCAGTTCTCATTCATAACAGTTAACTTCTTTGAAAAATAATATTATGCCATTACATTCTGAAAGATTGAGCAGTTTTGAATACTGCATAGGTTATCTCTGCCCAATTGCTGTTTTCTTATATTGTGTCTGTTTATTTGTTGAATGTTTGTATGTTTGTTTTTCCATGGAACTAGCAGTGATAACTTTACTTGCTCACTGTGGTGGCACATTTGTACTGATGATGGAGAGATCCCGTTTGACCAGTAGAGTACCAAATTGTGATGTCATAACCATTCATCACCATGGAAACTGGTTCTAGACAACCTCACCTGTCCCGAGCACTTATGCGCGCACCTGGTTCCAAACCAATCTATAACAAAAGACTGTGATATCATCACTTTGGTGCTTAATGTAAGTCTTTTTGAATTGAAAAGTGACTCCAGGGAAAGTTGAGTGCAAAGATTTGAATTGCGCTTCGTATTGTCATTTCTTTTGTAATGCTGACATGAACAATGGTTGATTAAATGCAGGCAATAATGAATGCACCACATTGCAGTATTGATTTGGCATTCTTTTTCTCCTCTTTCCCTTTCTCTCGCCGTGCAGGGGATGTGATAGTTCGCGGGAAGCTGATGACGACGGATCCCCTCCCCGTCCGCCGTGGCTCCGTCCCCGAAAATGAATGCAAGGCACCTCAAAGTAAGTTTCAACTCAAATACTATTATTTGTGTTTGAGTTTGTGTTTGTGTTTGTGTTTGTGTTTTGTGTTTTGTGTTTTGTGTTTTGTGTTTTGTGTTTTGTGTTTTGAGTTTTGTGTTTGTATGTGTGTGTATGTGTATGCATATGTGTATGTGTATGTGTATGTGTGTATGTGTGTATGTATGTGTATTTTTATATGTATATGTGTTCATTTGTGTGTGTTTGTATTTGTGTGAGTGTGTTTGTGTTTGTGTTTGTGTTTGCATTTGTATTTTTGTGTGTTTGTGTTGAGTGAATATATTTGGGTATACACCCTAGTCATACACCCTTGAGTTGCAGAAGTGAGCCATGTGAAAGTTTGACTTCATGTTCTTGACTGTCAGTATAAGTAACTTTTTAGAAATGCTAATTAATTCTATTTGGTCAAGCCTGATAAAAAAAGAACTTCATTTATAAACTGCTAACTTTATAACCATATGAGTTTGATAAATGAAATAGCAGAAAATTACTCTCATACAGTCTGAGGAATTGAATCAAGAAGAATGTTTAGTTTGAAGTCATAATGTAGCTTTATGCAGATTGTAGCAGGTTGGAATCAAGAGGTTGTTCTTGCTTGTCAATTAAGTGAAGGAGTTAGCACCTTCTTGCCTTCCAACTCGTAACGAACAAGATATGTCTCACAGCAAACAGAGAAACTTAAGTGAGCAATGGGTCGAGGATGAACCCATGGAATTACTTCCTTGTTGCATAACACTTAACCAGGGTATGTGGATCTAAAACTGTAAGAGTACCGAACAGGTGCGATTGTTACACCAAAATGTGCCACTTTTAGACGAAGTATGGCCAGAATTTCATTGATATGAATGGAATTACTTGGCACAGATAAGTTTGAAAGCTTCCCTTGCAAATTGTCCTTCCTCTAGGTAAAGTATAGTTAACTTACAAGCTTGAGGTACCTAAGTCACCTTGTTTTGTGGGAAGTACATTCAACTATTTCCGTTCTATTCCCGATCGTGTGACTTTTCGTCAGTTTCGCGTTGTCATTGCAATAGTGCCTAGCAGCTGTGGGGGCAAGTTTACATTGTGTCACCCCCGTTGCAGCTGCCCCAGTTGATCACGCCTCTCTCTACTTTGGTAGACCAATATATTTAAAGCATGAGTCCGTGAAGTCATCATTCCCCATGCAAACATCGTGTCACTACCACATGCAAGATCAGGAGAATGCTAGCTCGCAATTTGCATCATCACGAAGCAAATTTTTCTTCTCAAGTTTATATATATCATTGATTGAATTTTCTCCCATCTGTCAAAATATTTATCGTCTTTGACTGCAGCATTACCATGAGTGACCTTTAGTAGTTTTTTGTTTACTATTATTCAGTGGAATTTTGGGCTGGTGTCGTCCCCCCCCCCCCCCAAAAAAAAAAAAAAGAAAAAAGAAAAAAACAACACAAAAACAAACAAACAAACAAACAAAAACATTTCTTCTCTCTTTTCTTCTTGATAAACCTTGAAATCATTAATTGTTGCCTTGAATCAGAGAGCCAGCAAACATAACTTTTGAGTTAAGTTAAGATTTTGAATGAGAATATGATGCACCATGCGTTACCCCGGGGTACCGTAGTACCCCGGATTACCGCGTTGTGTAGCGCCACCTCACGTCCATTCGAGAACAGTCAGAGAAAAATGCATGCACTGTGTGCGTGTACATAGTCCTTCCCATGCCACTGCATGTTATACTATGCGTGCATGAAAGCTGCGATACCACTAGCGTGTGCTTTAGTGTAGTGCAGTGCAGTGGCTAGCGCGCGCTAGCTCCAGCACCAAAATAATTTCCTCTTTTTGGCACCCAGGGTACAACCTTTTTAAAAAAATAAATAATTCAACAAAATGGCTGATTTTTATTTGGTACCCCGGGATACCATTTATGTCATCATATATTGATAAGCTGTAAGGCATAGTAGTAAATTCAAACTTGATGTTCCTTACAGAAGGACAGCCAACACCTTGAAAATATTGATATTGATATGTTTTGCTTTGAAATGCACTGACCCAATCTTTCTGAAACACATGCCAAAGAAAGCAAAAGAAACAGAAAGAGTGAGAGGCAGATTAAAAACCCCTCAAAGAATACTGTGAAGTGATTTATCAGATCAACCTTAAACTTTACATACTCATTTAAAAACCACTTTCTACTCATGATGAATGCTAAAAAGGAAGTGCTTTTCGAGATTTTTACGCACATCTCCCCACGCTTATTGAGAGGAAATGGAAAAATGCAATGTAAGGTGGACATATATGAAAACAGTCTGCAAACAGCCTCGCTCGTGTATGGCTTCATGCTTCAGATCAGCAGGTTCAGACAGTAGGATTACACTCTGAGCAATTACCCATAACCCCAAATCGACCTTGTTGACCAAAACAACTTGTTTTCAGGCCTACTGGATTCGTCAACATTGTGACTTTTTTTTTTTGTAGGTTTTTGTGATGCACGGTTAGAAACGTAAACATTTTGGCTGGCTGACCTTTCAAGCAACTTGATTTTGTGATTCCTCTTTCTCTCTCTCTTCTCTTTCTGACTCTTTAGGAGAGAGAAAAGATGTGTGGGTTTATCCTCAACCCTGCTGACCTTTAAGAATCGATTTCTAGATGTGTTCCGCTCCAGCAAATTTGCCCCCTTGCCATTATATCCCATTGCCTATTGGGATGTGGTTGACCATGTTAAAAGCACATGGAGGATTGGGGAATCTGGTAGAAAATTGGTCATTGCCTTGTGATTCAATATGGCAATCAAATAGTTTTCAAGGAGTCATAATGATGATAATAATAGCAATAATAATGATATTTTATAATAATAATAATACACAATGATAGGAGTAGTACACTTGTAGTTGGTAGTAGTAGTAGTAGTAGTAGTAGTAGTAGTAGTAGCAGCAGCAGCAGCAACAGCAGTAGTAGTTGTAGTAGTAGTAGTAGCAGTAGTAGTAGTAGTAGTAGTAATAGTAATAATGAGAAGAGTATATAATATCTTCTCTTGATCTTCATATTTGTGTTGGTATCTTTTTCTACACTTAAAGCTTATAACAATTGGATATGGATAGTAGTAAGTATACAGAAAAAAAAAGATATTCTGTAGAAGACTTACAAGTGTAAGTCATGTTTTGAACAATAATGCTGTTCCATTTACATAAATCTACATGTGGGGGAATATATGAGGTGAGCTAAATGCTGTGGTATAATCTGCAAAGCCTTTCATCCCCAAATCTCTTCCATAGCTATGAACCCATGACAATCACATTATTCTGGAATGAGACAGTTCATCTGAGGGTCATTTTTTTTAATGACTTTAACTAATTTCTCTCAGTTTCAAACAGGAACCCTCGTAGAAAGACGATCGGAGCTGGCATTTCCTTTCTTCCTATTCAACTCCTCTTCATCTTCTTCATCTTCTCCTTTATTCTTCCTCATTGTTGTCTTTTTTTTTTAAAGCATTTTTCCATGTTCTCTTATTTTTTCTTATTCTTAATTTTGAGACAGGGGTCAGGGAGTGTACTTATGAGTTCCTAGACTGGCAATCTTGTTCAAGGTTGACATGGAAAGCTAATCCAGACGGCTTTGGTTAAACTGAGCCAGAGAGTCTGGGGAGGGAGAAAAGGAGATGCGTCTGTTGATTGGAAGGGAACGGAAAACGGTTGGCCTGGGGATGGCGCGTGTGGACAAACTGATAGTTCATACGATACAGGAAAAAGGAATATCTTTCTGGAATGCGAGAACAGCATCTGGGCAAGCACAATAATCGAGTCAGAAAGGGGGAAACTGTAGGCCTTATGTTGGGTGTTGTACAGCATGGCCATCTTTGACAAGTTAGGGTCTTCTTTGGCTCACAATTGCTTGATCAAAAGCTTAACCTTATGTTGGGTGTTGTAGAGCATGGCCATCTTTGACAAGGGTCTTCGACTCACAGTTGCTTGATCAGAAACTTAGTTTGTTCATTTTTAACCCATTGAGGATGGACTGATTTTGCTACAACACGCATTTCCCACAGACCCCTGCCTGAGTATACTTGAGGCTCGTCCTCAATGGGTTAAAGAGCTGGTAGTGGTACTGCGGGAATTCATTGGTGTCGCGATTCACTTGCTGTCCAAGGGGTTACGTTCGATAACTACGAATAGCACCAGTCAGGGAATGTGCGCATTGAAGCATACGCTCATCGGTAATGGGTCGACTCTAGTTGAGATTTTACCAATGTTTGTGTACTTGCATTGAGATCAGTGATGAAACTGTATAGAGTACATATTTCATTATGGAAATTCTTGAATATGTCCAAGTCAGGTCTTTTAAAAAGACAAAGCCAGTGAGTTCAGTTCCTTTAACCCGTTGAGGACGAGTCCCGAGTATACTCGGGCAGGTGTCTATGGTAAATGCGTGTTGTAGCAAAATCCAAACCATCCTCAATGGGTTAATGCTCAAAGGGATATGAATAGGACCCCCCCAAAAAAAGAACAATGTGTAGGCCTAAGAAGTAGTATTATGCATATTCATGGTATTACTGAAGAGTCATTTTGCTCCATGTTTCACCTGAGCTTCATCAGAGATGAAATAGTTCTCATTTGTGTTCGGGACAAAAAAAGTCAGACTCTCTCTGAAGATTCCAGTACAGTCCCCTGTTGGCCATTTAGTGCTTGCAAAGCATGCAAACACAACTTTGCCAAAGAGGTATTTGTCATTTATACTAGTTACAAAGATATATTCTGGTGCATACACTGTATCAAATGATTTAACCACCTTCCAAATGAGTCATATCTTTCATATCCTACATCAAATTTTGTGTCATATTCTAGTTTTCTCTCTCTTATTTTATTTTTTTTTAACTTAACTGTTACTTTTGCAAAGTTGCTAGCAATTATTATGACTTTATTACAATATTTGTTTTCCTGCAAAATGAAGAAAATAGGGTTTTAAAATGAGAAAACACGGTTTATAGTTTATAGTTAGCATGCTATAGTATGTGTACTTTTCCATTAATGAAAAGAAATAGAATTCCTGCCTTTAAAAATACATATAGGGCCTATACATAGATATACATATTTTTTGAGGGGTTGGGGTTCTTCAATTTTCATACTGTGCATCAGTAGTATTTCATTTTTTAATCATCTGTAGAGGTTCCCAGTGCCTTTAAATACTTCACTATCAAAAGTCTTTCCCCCTGCTGTGTTTTCCCTTTAAATTCCTCTTCCAGACTGTTCTCAATTTCAATGTCAACCAGGATCTTGTGTCATCATCCCAGTACTGTGCTTTCCCCAGCCTTTACACTTCCTGCAGGCCTGGAAAGCTATGATCCCTCAGACGGCCAAAACGATATATCCCGTCATCGTCGTATGTGTATGCCCCCAGCTAGCTGCTCACGCTCATCAAATTCCCAGAATATGATGGAGGGGGGGGGGGGGGAAGGGGGGTGGGGAGGGTGTAGGGGAGGAATTACGAAGGAAAGAAAATAGTGAAAACCCAGCAAAACAGAAACATATGGGTCATTTTTGTGTGCCGCACATATAAGTCAATTATCAAGTGCCTTTTTGGTCCGTTGATATTTTCTTGTGTGTGTGTGTCTGTATGTCTGTTTTTCTGTGTATCAGGATGTATGTGTGTGTATGTGTGTTGGTGTGTGTGTTTAGTATGCATTGGAGGTATTGCCAGCATTCACTTTGAATTCCCAGGCATCTTCCACTACGGTCGTCTAGAGCCGACGAAGAAATGTTTGAGCTTGCAGCACGACCTCTAGTGGAATGTGAAACTTGATGTTGCCACTGCATGTCAGGCAATTTAAGTTTTTAGTCGATGTTGGTGGTCTGTAATATTATAGTTTTTACTCTGTGAAAGAAACCTTTTTTTGTTTGAAAATCCATTTTTTTGCAAATTGTTTGTGATTGTTCATACATTGGATATTCCCTTGAGGTGGAATTCCTGGCACAGAACATTGGTCTGGTTTGTATCTAGCCGAGTTCTATGTAAGTTCTTTGTTCTCCCACTGTGTGGAGTGCTTGGGGACAGGGAAGGGACATGGGGAGGGGGATAGGCCCTACAGGGGGAGGGGGGAAGAGAGGGGAGGGTTAGGGTTAGTTGTAGACCCAGGGAACCAATCCTTTAAATCTGGGCCTTGTGCATGACTGGAATTATGGCAAATACTCAATACTGTACTAGTGCAACTGCAACGATTTCAGTCTCCTAGTCTAGATGTTTTTTTGTTCTTGTTTTTGAACCATTTTATTTATTTCTTAACCTCAAGCTTCTCAGTGGTTCAAGGAAAGGTTACGAATCCAGATCTATGTATGCCCTGGACAAACTTGTTCTTATCAGGGTCTTGGGGCATTGTGCCCCCCCCCCCTTCTTTTATTTTCTTTCTTTTCAGTGATTTCGGGCTATCTTCATGACGTCTGAGTAGTTACCAGTTTGTGGGTAGAGTGCTTTATCATTCCTTCTGTTTATCTCTTCTTGAACATTCAAGCTGAGAAATTTAATCGCTCGAAAAAGTAATCACACACATCTGCATGTTTGGTTTTTTTGTGTGACAAGAAAAACAAGTTTTTGTCTCACGCCATCATTGTCTTCTGCGACATAAGCAGCCAGTCTTGTGATCTGCAGAGATGAGATATATCTCAATCAAAGTCTAGGGAAGAAAGGTCAGATTTGTTTTTATTTTAAACCCTCAGCACTCCTGTGGGATTTTTGGTATTATATTGCAAGCATGCCAGGCGTGTTTAAATGTTGTAGGATCTTTAGTGCATATTGGAAATTTCTTATTACTTGGGATGCTTCATTTCATTGAGATTAAATTACAGGGCTGTGATACCTTGTTTTAATTTTCACACTTTCAATTTTCCAGAGTACTCTTGGTGAAAGATATGATTTTCTGATGTGTATTTGTTTTGTCTCTCAAAACAGTTTTTGCCAGCAACAATATTCGGCGGACAAGTCTACAGACCCCGACAGTGGTGGCCATCACACCCTCGCCGACGATCACCACTGCTTCGCAGGCGAAGCAGTCCAAGGCGGATACGGAGAACCGCGGCGGGGACACGCCCAAGTTGGCCGACGCCCATCACCGCACTCCCCCCACAGTACTCATGGACTCGGCTTACCACGGGCAGACCCAGGTGAGAATACACGCCAACTTAAACCCTTCATATGCATTGAGTGCCGTAAACCTTTCATATGCATTGAGTGCCGGTTGGCTGAGAAAACCCCATAGTATTGTACACACTGTCCAAAGTCCCTGGCAAAGAGAGAGAAACTCAATGCCTTTTTTTTTTTACATTGACTTTAATAGATAGTATAGAACTAAAGAGAATTTGGATGAAGTTTCTTCAAGTTAAACCTAAAGTGAGAAAGTTGTGAATTCTGAAGTTTTGAAAATTTTCTTCTAACAGTGGTATTAGTAGCCATCACATATGCAAATTGAGGTGATGACATCATTTGCAAAGTGATGACATCACTTCATCAATTTGCATATTATGTCTGCCATTGACTTGTGCCTAAGATCTGCAATAACCTACCTACATGTATGAGGATTCCTGAGGTAGCTAATGAATTACTAGAAACACAATTCTCACAGTATATCTGCTTAGAAACCAGTGTAATTGTTGAAGGGTGATAATATCATCCAGGTAGCTAATTTGCATATGTTACAGTAACCATTATCACTGTTCAAAACAAAAGAAGCAAAACATGTGAAACTTAAATATTCTTACTTTAGGTTCAATTTTGGTAAAACCTTTCCAATTCAGTTAATGTGCAATTAATCGTTTGGTAAAGATAGCAATTGACTCGTTCGATCAAAGAAGGCGATTTCTTGAAGCAGAACAACATGGAAAAAAAATAATGTTACTTTGGTGATGTCATCGAGTAGTTGGGTGTTATTGCAACAAAGCTTGTGACTGTAAGCCGATGCACATTTCCAGGCAATGTCTCATGTCTTCATACAGAATTGAATTCCGTGTCTCCGGAGACACTGTGGGCTCAAAATTTGATGTAGGGATAGAGTTGTCCAGTCTTCAGTAAACATACATGTGTTTGTTCCCCCTCCCCCCCCCCCCCCCCCTCCTGATGAGCTTCCCTCGTTCTTTTTTTTCTCTCTTTCTCTTTCCCTCCCCTTGGGCATGTGATATTGTCTTTTTGTTTTTGTGTTTTCATTCGCGCTTTCATCCCGTAATGGTTATCTTTGCAGTTGGGATAGAAATGATAAAGGCTTCTGCTCTGCTGACGTCACAATGTCTACGCGAGGCTCGGGTGCATGGAATCAGATATTTCTCGTGTGTCTGCACCGTCTTATTTGGTCATCAAAGGATTTACAGCCACCGGTCTTGCTTCTCACCTTGATTCAATGTCTTTGGCCGGTGGGGAGAAGCTTAGATGCAAAAAAAAGAAAAGAAAAAGAAAACAAAAGAGTGTAATATTCACCGCTGCGGAGGATAAAAAAGGATTGAAATTTTCGGGAACGAGTCTGTGACGAAATTTGAGATTCTACGTCATCATTGTTGGCTTGTGTGAGTGAAGCGAGGTCATTTCTGACCACGAGTCAAATGAATCCTCACGCCTCTGCGTAAATTGTTTCTCTTTCCATGTTCTCGTGATGAGTTGTCACGTCTTCTTCCAAGACGGCTGGACGACCTTTCAACAGCGATCGCCACCATCTTGAAAACTGCTTGCGGTTTCCGATGCTTGCATCATGAATTCTCACGTTCGACAGCCAAACACAGGAAATTATCGAGCATTTTCTGCAGTCGGAAAGCAGTTAACTATAGGAAGTTGGTAAAAAAGAAACCACGGACCGAGATTTCCTGCCATAAAATTCCAAAAGGAAGAGCTTCATTTCAATAGCTACTTTTCTTTTCCTTCCAGTAACATTGAACATTATTGACAATGACCACAATGGGAAGTCATTGTGAATATCTTTCATGTTTTGTTTCTAGGTGACACAGTTGTATTTGTTTGCATGCATTTCTGCTGACACAAGTTTCTCAATTAAGGCCTCCATCTGACATTTACAGTTTTTATTGTGTTTTTTTTTTTAAAGTGAAAAATTCATTGAATAGAGTGGTACACATTTGTGCATCGCAGATCATTTTTCAAATCACCTCATGTACTTGGAAAGAGAAATTGTTTTTTAAAACAGAGATATTGCTGTGGCACACTCAGATTCAGTGACCGTAGGATTAATCTGAAGAAAGAATAAGAAATTATAGCCAATAGAATGTTTTTGTCAATTCAAAACTTAATGGTTGGGGTTTATTTTTCAGAATTAGGCACATTCTTTGAATATACTTTGTCATTGACACACACACACACACATACACACACACACAGACACACATGCACAAAGAAACAAACAAACTTTTTTTTTTGTAATTTTGAAATGGTGGAAAGTAAGGAGAGATAATACTGTGTATTGTATCAGATTGGTTGGATCTTGTGGCAAACACAGTTAGCAAATCTTAAAAGAGTACATGCAATGAATATTATCATGAACCGGAGACAGGGAGATACACCTGTCATTACCCTTTGTTAGATGATGAGATGAGGTCTGAAAAGAAGACTAATGATTGCTTTTAGATTGTGTATGAGGAGGAAGCGATACTTCCAATCTTATTAAAGCGACGTTTGTCCTTATTTAAAGGTGCCGCTAAATAATGTCTCCTGCTTTAACAATCTGAATGGCATGGTTCCACATGCCACCAGAGTATTTGGTTTTCTGTTAACATAAAGCAATGAAAAAATGAGCTTGAAAAGAGACTACATGCTGTGTAAACAACATAATGAATATAGATATATGTAAATATTCATAACTGAATAATACACGCCTTAAATTTAAAATAACAACAACAACAACATAACAAAACAACATCAACAACAACAACAAACTAAACTTCTTTGAAGAACAGGATCAAAATATTCAATTGTTTGTTGTTGTTGTTTTTTTTTTTGGTGTGGTGATATTTGGTCATTGATCTCTGGATAGTGACATCAGAATTTTCAAAAGATTTTTGTATGCTTGAGTGTTGTCAGTGTTGTTGTTTGTTTTTTTAAGGCATTTGAACATCATTATTTAGCTCAGCCAGTCAAATTTGGCAGTCCTGGGATTGAACCATGTGATTGTTAACACATTGAAGACTAGTCCCCAAGTAATACTCGGGCAGGTTCCTATGGGAAATGCTTGTTGTAGCAGAAATCAGCTTGTCCTCAATGGGCTTTAACCAGTTGAGGAAGAACCCTGAATATACTTCGACAAATGTCTATGGGAAGTGCTTGTTGTAGCAAAATTGTCATGTCTCCAATGGGCTGAACAGTGCCTTAAAAATCTTAGTAGCATTGTACAATATCACTAAACCTCCCAACCTTCCACAGTGATATGACTGTCATGCCTTCTGGAAGAGGGTGTGGGGGAAAGGGGGGGGGGGGGGTAAAAATGTGCAAATACCACTACTTGTAAGTAATGGTTTCCCATCGTTGTCAGCAATCTTCCTCTTGAGGTTTATAATGGCAGTGTCTGGAACCAAGGCTAATGGAGGGCATACACTCTCACTGCACTTTCATACCGATACTTACATTAACTCTGTTGATATAACCAGCCTGAGTAGCTATAATACCAAACTGTCAGTGGTTGCTTATTGTAATTCAATACCGTTACCAGGAAATGGGGGAGGAAAGTGGGGGGGGGGGGGGGGGAGACTAGACTTAAAGTGTTAAAGTGTGACTCAATCCACTTGTAGATTTTAATTGATCACTACAGAACAAGGAAATAGGCACAGAAGTGGAATCTTGAGTATTTCAGAATGTGTGACTATAACACAGGTGCATCTGATGACTGAACCGTTGTTTTTTCAGAGGTTATGACTATAAAGCTGCCAGTTTTGTTTTAAATCGGGGGAACATATTTGAAATTTACTGTAAAAATATCATTTGTGTGTGTGTGTGTGTGTGTGTGTGTGTTGTGAAAACCTTGTATTATGATAGGTCGGAAACCTTGTAATTTGATAGTTATCTTAACCTCTTACCATATTAAAGATCGCTTGCAATGTCAATCTTTACCCACTCAAGGAAGTTGTATATTTTGCATTTGATGGAATTCATTGTGTACTTCACTTTGCAGACCATAATCATTATTATATGCATCAGTGAAAGTGGCACATATAATTACAGCCCCCACCTGCCCCTCCCCCCCCCCCCCCACACACACACACAGGCACACACTTGTACCCACGAGGACAGCCACAGGTTGGTCAGTAGATTTCTGGAATGGGGGAGGGGAGGGGAGGGGAGGGGGACAGCCACTGGAGATTCAGACATAAAAGGTATAATATTTCCAAAGATGTCATAGTAAAGACCACCTATGAAACACTGTGATCCTTCTGAAAACATTGCTCTACTGATTTGAAATGTAGCCTTTTGGGTTGATTGTGCCAAACTAAATTACTGTTCGTTGGAATTGTGCCCTTACTGTTGACAAACATATCATATAATTCAACTTTAGAAATGCAAACACCAGACAGGTCCTGCAGGCTATACTGTCACTTGGGAAATTCAAACTCCAGACTGGTGCTAGAGGCTAGTCAGCCGGAAATCGCCATTGCCAATCTGAGGAGTAGCGCAACAGTAATTGTTTATGAGAGGTAATCTGATTGTAGACATGGTTAGATCATACTGTATGTCAGCCCAACAAACTGAAGAACCAGCATTAGAGTTAGGTGGTCTTTTTTTGTGGAGGACAGTACAAACATAATTGTCTTTGATCGAGGAGAAATGACAGTTTATACCAGCTACCAAGTTGTGTTGCAAGAAATGCAGACTTTTGATGTGTAAACCTTCTAGGCACATGGCGCATAAAAGCTTTGTAGTTATAGCACACCTATCTCGTTCATTGACTAAGAAGTGACAATGTGATTTGAGTCAGCATTATTTCCTTCGAGGTCAAAGGTTAAGGGCAAGTACAACTGAGAGGGGAGGGGGAGAAATAGAAAGGTTGTTATGGAAACCAATGTGTTCATAATTGTGTGTGTGGGGGGGGGGGTAGAGAGAGGGGCCATTTAGTTGCATTAGTAGACTTTCAAAGCAAGTTAGCATGCTTAACTCAATATGATTTTTTTTTTCTGAGAGTCAAGACGACTAATTCTTAGTTATTCATCGCTTGCATCACAGCGCAGTTTTGCTCGCTTCTGTTGGATAGATCAAAATGGTGGTGTAATATCTTCAACTGGCCTCTTATATCATAGCACTGTGTCCATATATCCGCTGTATCTCATATCTATTGTTTATTATACAGATAGAGAGAGAGAGAGAAAAAAAGAAAGAAAGATAACCTTTACACATATATACTATCGGAAAAAAAGATCTGTTATTGTGAAATGCCTTGAGAAGTAGATCAGGTAAAGGTAAATGTGCCAATGTCCAGCAAAGTGATATTGTTTTATGTCTCCCATTCTATTTAACTACAAAGAAGTCATTGACATTTACATTGTGGATTTGGATTGGGGGGGGGGGGGGGTGGGGGTGTATGCTTAGAGGGGGAAAGAAGAGAGGAGAACTTAGTATGTATCCGAACTAGTTCATGAGACGATATGTCGGTCAATGTGGGGGAGGGTTCAGTAGGGTCAACGGCCGGACAGCTGTGGAGATGGGGAATGCTCGCATCCTTTTGTTATGAATAGAAGTTGGTGGCTGGATTTAATATGAATTCGGCGGCTACAAAATCCACTAGCAATTGGTTTGTAAGTTTGTAAAATTGGTAAAATCGAATTCCACCTGTGAGCAGGTTATTGCATGTTTTCCCGCTCTTGAAAATATCAGTGCAATAAAGCTCCACAGAGTACCACAAATTTGACCTGCAGTGGGCTGAGAAGAAAGTTATAAAAGTACACAGTGTTTTATGCTTGCAATATATACATACTGTATGTAGCTTCTTAGTATTTCTTTGAGAGTTGTAATTATAGTGCATGCTGCCTCCATACCCATATGATAGAATCCATGGCATATATTTTTTTTTATTATAAAGTTGTGTATTTTTTTTACATTTATTGTTTATGACTGCTGCATTTATAAGAGTAATATATAATGTATTTGTATGTGTGTGCGTGTTGCCATAAATGTATTTTATTTTTATGTTTTCCTACACTTTTGATATTGTAGCTTTCTATGAGGTGAATAAAGATATAATGAGAGGAAAAGTTATTAATAATCCTGCAAGAAATTTTTTGGGTACTTTGCCACTGTTACTGCAATACCTTTTTACAGCATTTTCATCATTTAAGATTAAAGAAACAATCATGAATATTCATTCATTGTGTCATGGTTTAATGTGTGAATCGTTTCTGTAGATGCTACCAAACATTACATTCAACGCAAACCTTTTGGAGACACTTTCGAACACTAGGTAGCTCTCTTTATATCTCAGTTTTATAGAAGACTTAATTTATTTCAAATTTTTGTTTTACATTCAGCCAATCAGCCACATTTCTCTTCTGCTGATATTTCAATGAAGTATGTCTTCCAAGCATTCAAGTCTGAAAGAGATTCTTCTTGTATTAAAAAACAAAACAAAGATCTTTCAGTACGTTGCATGCGTATCGGGCAATTACCCTCCGGCTAATTACTGGTTAGTGGTAAGGTTAAAGATAAGGGTTAGGGTTGGGTTTTAGGGTTAGAGTTTGGGTTGGGGTTAGAATTAGGTTCAGGATTAGGATTAGGATTGGGGTTAGGGCCAGGGGAAGGGTCCGGGGTAATTGCCCAGGGGGTAGTTGCCCTAGACCCGTCTCATGTAGTCTGGAATTTGATCCAGCCGTGATGAGTAAGTCCATATCTAATGAAGATGGGCACAGAGACCAATGTTTTCTCTTCTCTTCTGTTTGCACCACCTTACCAGCAGAGGTCGAGCAGAACTGGACAACATGCGCAAATTTCTGAGATGTTTCAGTGGCGATTTAAAACCGGAAAACCTGTAGGCATGAGGCTGTCCCATTGAATGACAGTTACACTATCAGAAAGTACTGAAGGGGGGGGGGGGTGAATCTCGTCTGCTTACATTTTCATTAGTATTGCCATCTGTGTTCAACTTTGAGCTAATCACAGAATGCAGTCTAATGGAAGTTGAACTTGTTGAGAAAGGGCTGAGCTGATTTGGCTATATTGTAAAAGTGGAAATTTTTGTGGCGTTGAAATTTTCACACATTTCATGCAACCAGAAACTAGCACAAAAATGAAAGCATGCAAATATTTTCTTCTTTTTTGCTATATGTTTAAGAAGTTCATGTCTTGATTCCACGGAATAAAAAACACACGGAACTCATCTTACAAGCCGAGTGCAAAAAATTACTCACACAAAAAGGTCCACTTTTACAGTAACACCTATTTTCCACCTTCCCGGGTATATTCATGACTAGTCTTCAACATGGTAAACAAAAACAAAAAAAAAAGTGTGAGATTAGGGAATTCATGACTAGTTTTGAGACATCATTGTGAATGAGAATGCTCGTAAAAGATTCTTGGTAACACGCAGGAGGCGCTAAAGTTCTGTTTACAACTGTACAGATCAGATCAACTACTAAAAGCAGTCAATAAAAGTGATTGTTTACAATGCAGACATAAACATGTACACTTTGTAGTTCGATACTGGTCTGAGGGTCATGGTGTTTTTATCTTCGACGGTCACCTGTACTTCATACTACCCCTACTCTCCATAGAGGATTCTCTGTGAAAGTGCTGGTTACCGATTACGCAACATACATTTGTAGCTTGGTGAATGACCATGCAGACTATTCAAAACCCATTGAGGATGGTTTGATTTTGCTACAACACTCATTTCCCATAGATGCTTGCCCGAGTATACTCTGGACTCATCCTCAACGGGTTATTCAAGAAAGAGAGGCTATATACATTAAGCCCCTTTAACCCATTGAGGATGGGCTGATTTTGCTATAACACGCATTTCCCATAGACACCTGCCCGAGTATACTTGGGACTTGTCCTCAACGGGTTGATTGAAGCTTTACTCTATAGGCTGATCTGGTTACACATTTAACCCTTTTTGCCCTGTTTCTTACAATTAGCTGTAACTTCCTATGTTTATTCATCAGCATCGATTCATATGATCACGTGATCCTTCGAAACTTGGTCCTAGTTGTAATGTTAGCAAATCCACTCGGATTTAGCAATGTGCCTCGGTTCAACAGAAAGGCCATAGTGACACAATATGGACTGAGGGGATTAAGTAATCTCTATTCATTGACAATTTAGTTTCCACATATCTGGGTTAATCTGGAGAGAAGACCCTCCTTTGGATGTGCCAATCAGCAAAGAAGGCATAGTAAGAGTTAGGTGTGGTATATTATGTGACACCTACTTTAAAGGTCCTGTTTACCTTTGGGAGCAGTGATTTCAGAAATGTTCAAGATGTCACATGTGATGCATATGGGTAGGTCTGTTGTATCACAAAACACCCTACCATATGAAATTGTCACAATAAAGCCTAAAATCAGGTGTAAGTTTCTTCAATTTGTCTCCCTCTACAAATTAGATTAGTTAATATCTAAAATATAAGGAGATATCAGTATTTTTCTCATTTAACCATAACTGTAGACGGTTTAGCCTGGAAACATTTTTATTTTAACTATTGTTCACATTTTGTGTATTTCAAAACACTTAACATAGATTATATGGATTCAAATTTTTATAGTGATTGTTTCTATCCCTAACTCACATTTTAGAAGTATTTTAAAGCACTAATGCTGGGTTTTTGTTTCATCTGCAAATGGTAAATTATGCCTTTAAGCCATTGGCATATCGTCGCTGGGGTGACAAAACCTCGTATCTCAAAATTGTCAAATGTTCAGGAGAGCGAAAAAACATGGCGGCCAAAGCACTATAGTGAATGGGAAAGCCTTCTCTTTGACATGTCATGGTGGCTTCATTTTTGGAGTAAGACAGTTAGGATTTGGCCAAGACATCACTTGACCCATTATTTGACCATTAAGCTAAAAAAAAATTTTTTGACATTTTTGAGATACGAGGTCTTGTCACCCCAGCGACGATATGCAACGTAGGTAGCCCGGTACACAGACTGTCGAAAGGACAATATATCATTCAGAATAGATAAAATAACTTAACTTCAAGTAAACTGTCTTTCTAATTTCATCCTTCAAGATCCTCTCCCCAAATATCTGCAGGCATCAATATAACATTTTAAGCACTCTAAGAAAATGTATGGACATGGAAGAAACTCGCTTATTGGAAATGTCTGACCAGTACTTTTCCTCACTTGGACATCATATTGAGTTACAAGGATGAACAAAAGTCATCTCTTTCCAAGAAAACTGTGATAGAAATTTGAAAGTCCAGTAAGAATTGAAAACACAGGACATTTTTTTAATGATATTGTGTCCGTTGGACATGCTGGCACTAAAAACACTTTACGATGTCCAGTGTGTGTCCTTAAACGATTGAAAGAAAAGAAAGTAGAGTAGCCTCCCCATTAAATTCAGGCTTGACTAAGTTTGGAAATCAGGACGAGGTCATACAGAAATGATATTCTCCTTTGCAATGAGCTCGGTCTCTTCACATGCTGGTAGTATTGATCCAAAAGGCAGAGACTGTGGTTGTCCAAGAGTGGTCCTCTTGCGTCCACTCGTATCTGGACGCTTTGGACGTGCTGGACGTAATGCGAGACAGCTGCCATCAAGGGAGAATTGTAGCCAACGAGATCTTCTGGTCGCTGCGAAACCACTTACTTCGTGAGAGGAGTTTGCGTTACTCTTTGATGCGAGTTGAGATTAATGTCGTGATGATGGATGGTCCCGGGTCCAGTGCGTCTTTCTTCAAGGAGTTGCAGTCGCAAGTATGTCCCTGCTGTTGCTTGTTCACCTTTTCTTTAAACCCGTTGAAGTCTAGCTCCGAGTATATTCTGGCAGGTGTCTATGGGAAATGCATGTGGTAGCAAAATCAGTCCGTCCTCAACGGGTTAACGTTCGTTACCAATCTTCCCTCCCCATCCACATAATATATTGCAATATTTAGGGCGATGCAGTGATATTCTGTTGGGAATGAACAAAACTCATGTCATGACCTGAGTATTTTCATACGTCTTTTCCAAAGGGGAAGGAGAAGAAGCAGGTTGACTCTCTTTTTTTCTCTTTTTTTCTGGGGGTGGGGGTGGCTGGGGTGAATCAATGAATGCACAAGGTGATATATTTTAGCATGATTTCCAGAGCATATTCTCATTTGTGTTCACCCCAAATTTGTTCCTTCTTTACATGGGTGTTACCCTACCACAAGAGAAGGAATCGGTGTCCAGTTCCACCTGCCAATGGAGTGGATGAGAGATTGGATTCTCAATGAGCGAGGATCACATGATTTTTGCAGTGAAAATTTTCGCAACCTCCAGCATTCTTTGACATTGATGCTGTGATGGCACAGTGTTGTTGTGCTCATCATTTGGTGAAGCTTGTTGCTGTCTGGTGGGGAAACGTCAAAACAGTCCTTCCAAAAAGGGGGAGTGGATATTTTGGGGCAACAAATTTGTGCAACCTGAGGTTTTTAAGGCATTTGTGGTGAAGCGTGTGACTTGCACTCATCAAGATCACCCCCAATTCCACCTGTTCCGTGCTTCTATTGCTGCCACAATGATTCGACTCTTTCACAGTGAGCATTCCACAGATACCAGGGCCAAGAGCGGAAGGGGTTTGAGATTTTGAGAGGGTCTGGAAAATCTGTGTTATATATGCGAACCCCTTCTCCCTCTTTACACCATCGAAAATGTGATGAGATGGTTTCTATGTACATAATTTGAATGACCCCTTTAAATCATTGAAAGCATCATGAAGAGAAGTGTGTCATGATTGTTATACAGAGATTCATCTCAGGGTTGGTTACAATTAGTTTTTGCATCCTCTTCCTCCTCTTCATCCTCCTTCTCTTACCTCCTTCTCATGGTCAGCTTTTTTCCTCTTGCTTCTTCTTTCTTTTCTCCTTTTGTATCATTTCTACTCGTAAAGATAACTTATCAATTCAGTGGCGGATCCAGAGGGGGTGTACTTGGCACGGCCCCCTCTTTATTTTTGGTTAAAAGAAAAGGAATAAGAAAGAAAAAATGGGGGGTTGCTTGTGCCCCACCCCCTTTAATTCTACAAAGGCACCTCCCCTTTATGGAATTCCTGAATTCGCTCCTGCAATTAGCCCTGTACAAAGTGAAGAAGCGGCAGTACTGCAACATAGTTCTGACTGCATAAATCGAGAAGCAGAAATCAAACTCCATGTACTTGTATATCATTCTGTCAGTTTTCATAGGGTATTAAAAAAAAAACATAAATGGTCCTTTTTCACACCCCATCACTGTTTTTTCTTTGCCCTATGAATGAATCAACTTTCATTTTCCCTTTTGTTTCTCCCCTTTCTCATTGCCCACAGCAAATGCTGAACAACATCGGCCAGTGGGATTTCAACATTTTCAAGTTTGACGAGATTTCGAGAGGTAAGTGGGAGTGAGGTGTCGACAAAACACTGAACAGTTCAACCATACTTTTTGTGGCCTTGCGCGGATTAATTTTCACTTTCACCTCGAGTGGTTGAAGCCTGTGATTATGACACATTAATCCTTTAACACACCTTTCCTACTTATGTGCATATGCTTGCCATTGTAGTTTAACCCTCATAATGCCACCTATGTTGCTGAGTATGTGTACAAATAAACTATGCTGTCAACCCATGTGAGATGTTCTTCCACCTCTGGAACATATTTTTGGTGGATTAAACACCCCAAAACCGGGATTGCAAAGTAACATTGACAATGTCAATGTTGTAGCTTTTAATATAGATTGGGTTAAAACAGCACGTAGAACTGCAGTGTCAGTTCCCTATAGTTCCTTGCCTTTAGCCCCATACATAGTAAACCATGTCGCGAGAGACCAGGCATCATAGCTCTAGCTGAAGCATTGAGAATCTGGTGGCATGGCAAGAGTTAAAGGGCAATGCGACTGGAACCGCAGACCCAGAGCCCAGAAGTGGTTGCAGCTCTCAAGATGAAATAGATGTCTCATGATGTGGGTTAATCAGTTTCTATAGGCAAGAAAACTGATCATTGTATTTAAAGTCCTTCAACCAAATGAAAAGCAATGAAAAAAAAAAAGTTAAAGGGGAAGGCTAGTAACTGATCAGTGGGAATCAGTGGAAATGCTGAGAGGTGATTGTTCCAATCCTTATGGGATTCATTCAAGAGTTCATTGTATATCTATTGTTGTGTGAAAATGATTTGCTTCAGAACGGTCTCATATTCAAGTAATGTGCAGATTAATGCTCCGTCACTGACCAGGGACGCTAACCTGGAAGCATTAAACTGCACATTACTTGAATATGAGACCATTCTGAAGCAAATCATTTTCACACAACAATAGATATACAATGAACTCTTTAATGAATCCCACAAGGATTGGAACAATCATCTCCCAGCATTTCCACTGATTCCCACTGATCTGTTACTAGCCTTCCCCTTTAATGTGAGAGGGGCTTTCAGGATGATTTTCACTCTCTCTCTCTGGTGCCCCATTTCATAAAGACATATGCAGGTTATTATCACAAACATTTCTGCAGTTACCACACTTCAGAAGCTCAGGGTCTAATCTCTTGGTACATGTACCTAAAGCTGCCTGTATGATAACCAGAGTTGATGCAAGCTGCAGTGATTATTTGAAGAGACATTGTACAGTGGGGGTCCAAAAATTAGATTTCGTGGTCCCAGCACAAAAACTTCATCATCCAAGCAGGTTTTAGAAGAAAGCAGAAGTTGTAAAAAGATCTTAACCCGTTCCATACTGAAGTCGGAAGTGCCCATAGACTTAATACGCAGGCCGCCGGGTTCTTGTGCAGAACGGGTTAAGAGTAAAGAAGTGATTAAAGAATTTGGAGTGTGGCACCCCCAGAGTGGAACAACTGCATTTGAAGAGATGTTGTGTACCATGACAAACTAATATCCCGGAGCATAATGCCGAGCTTTCCTTAATCTATCATATTTAAATGTTATCATTCAAGTAATCTTCTCTATACTCGTATCACAATGTAAATGTGATGCAAGTGTGGTGTCAGATTCCATTCATACTGCTT